>NC_083881.1:31514188-32764188 GCF_032452875.1 Bos javanicus | reverse complement strand
TTGATAAATGCTTCTCCTCAACTTTTCATGATTCTGGTGGAATTTCCAATCAAGGGGTGTCTCTTCCCCTAACATAGGAGTGAGCTTATGACCAAAGGTAAAGCAGGTATCTCATCAACCCTACTCTGTGCCTGATCTCTTGTAGCAAATACTTGGGGATATGCTAGCAGAGTCTTTCTAAACATTATCAAATGAACTCTGGGTGAGAAAAAGGCCCAAGCTTTAAGGATATTTATAATCCTGGAGCACCCAGGTGCCAGGGCCATTCTTACCCACATGGAGTGGTCCAACAGAAAGTTGAATCTGGAGGTAAAAATAGAGATGTTGATGGAGAGAAAGAAAGTTGAGTCTAGAGATAGTGATGGAGAGACACAAGCGGACAAAAAGGGAGGCAGAAAGAGAGGAAGAAAGAGATTCTGGTTGATACTTCTTCTCCAATCTTTCATTCACTCAAGTATTCAGTGGCTATTTCATGTGGGTCACAAGTTATTTAACGTACTGAGGATATATCCGTGATCCAAGACAGCCTTGGTTCCAGCTCCCATACAGTTAATATTTTAATGAGAATGAAGGAATGATAAACAATTTACGTAAGAAATTCAAGTTAAGCAGATTATGATAGATGGTAAGCCAAGCATGCCTGGAGAGGTAAAGAGCTATGAGGTGTGAGGTCATTTCTGATACATGTACAATGTAGCCTACTGACCCCAATGCTGATGACAGTCGCAAAGCCTTTTCTGGAAAGACATGACAAATCTTTCACTTCTCTCATACTGCTGCTAAAAGAGAATGCAAGTGAAGTGAAAGTCGCTCATTCATGTCTGACTCTGCGACCCCATGGACTATACAGTCCATGGAATTCTGCAGGCCAGAATACTGGAGTGAGTAGACTTCCCCTTCTGCAGAGGATCTTCCTAACCCAGGGACTGAACTCAGGTCTCCCACATTGCAGGTGGATTCTTTACCAGCTAAGCCACAAGGGAAGCCCGAAAGAGAATGCAAAGTTTTATTCTATTAACTATTAGTTCTGTTGCTGAGAGAGAGATTTTGACTACATATGTCTAATAGGCAACCTAAATTTAACATGCAAATATCTCTGATTCCTCATCAAGCTTCTCCCTATCTTTTTTATTTCACCAAATAGTACATTTTAGAACTTCCCTGGTGGTCCAGTGCTTTAGAATCTGCCTTGTAATGTGGGGGACACAGGTTTGACCACTGGTTGGGGAACTAAGATCCCACATGCCATGGGGCAACTAAGCCTGAGAGGGGCAACTACTGAGCTCAGGTCCCACAACTAGAGAGAAACCCACACGTCGCAACAAAAGATCCCAAGTGATGCAATTAAGATCCCAGGGGCTGCAACTAATACCCAATGTAGCCAAAGATAAAATAAATAAAACTTTTAAAAAATCACAATGGAATAATACTTTATTCTCAATAGGATGACTAATATTTGAAAGCAAAACAATGAAAAGAAAGAGTAACAAAGGTTGATGAGGATGTTGAAAATTTGGAACTCTCATACATTAATGGTGGGATTGTGAAATGGTACAACCACTTCAGAAATCAGTTTGGTAGTTCCTTAAAAGTAAATACAAAATTAACATATGACCCAATAATTGTACTCCTAGATATATACTCAAGAGAAATGACAAAACATGTTCACACTAAAACTTGCACTGAAATATTCCTAGCAGCATAGTTCTTAAGTCTAAAAAGCAGAAACAACCCAAATGCCCATCAAATGATAAAAGAACAAGAATGAAGTGCTGGTCCGTCTCCTTCAGCTGGTTCAGGCATCCTTTTCAGGGATATATTGGGTAAAGGAGGCATAGGAGATCAACAGCAACAAAAAATACTTTATTTGTTCCTGGATTTTCTAATTTGTCCTGCTGCTGCTGCTGCTAAGTCGCTTCAGTCATGTCGGACTCTGTGTGGCCCCACCAGACTCTCCCATCCCTGGGATTCTCCAGGCAAGAACAGTGGAGTGGGTTGCCATTTCCTTCTGCAATGCATGAAAGTGAAAAGTGAAAGTGAAGTCGCTCAGTCGTGTCCGACTCTTAGCGACCCCATGGACTGCAGCCTGCCACGCTCCCCCGTCCGTGGGATTTAGTTACATCTTCTTGTACATGCTGTCCTATTGTGCCTATTAGTGTGGGAAAGCCAGTCCATGGGTACCACTGAGCACCCCACTGCAAACTTAGGACTCTTCTCCCACCTTGAAATTGACAATATTGACTTTCTCAGACAATATGCTATTTCCATTCCCTAATGCTAAGATGCTTATTCTCTGGGTATGTATGTGTGCGCTCAGTCATGTCTGACTCATTGCAACCCTATAGACTGTAGCCTGTCAGGTACCTCTGGGTCCATGGGATTTCCCAGGCAAGAATACTGGAGTTTCCATTTCCTACTCCAGAGGACCTTCCCAACCCAGGGATCGAACCTGTGTCTCTTGCATCTCCTGAATTGGCAGGCGGATTCTTTACTACTTGCCACCTGGAAAGCCCATTCTGTGGGTGGATTTCCCCAAAAGGACTCTTCTATAAATCACAGATAATATGTTTAAGACCCAGAAAGTCTATAAAGGAAAAAGAGGTTACTCTGATTGAAGATCACAGGAGTCCTGACAAACTCTTTGGAGATGCCAATAAAATAATCTCAGGCATTCTGGTACGAACTGGAAAATCAGCCTACTAGTACTGACTGTGGGATTTGCAAACAATTTTTTGGCTCTCATTCAAGGCTGCTGTTACTTAGCAAAGATGACTAAAAGACCATCTTTCCCTGCCTCTCTCAGGCTATCCATTTCCTTCTAGTGTCTCTTACATCACAGTCTTAGAAAGGGTTTATAGAAGGGATGGATAGATAGAGAGAGAATATAAGTATGTAGACTGGTACTTTCACAGAGAGAGGAAATATGAGGAAAACGATGAGAAAAAGTCTCTGTAATTCAAATACTTTTATGCATTTTGTTCAAAATCAACCAAAAATTACCCATAATATTCTATTCCCTAAACCCTCATAATGTTTCCCTAGATCTTGACCTTGATGCTTGTTTTTTCTCAGTATATAACATGACTTCCCCGCATTTCAAAAGCATATTTAACTTCTTCTGAAATGTATAAAAATATTTTTATCTTGTAACACTTTTTTTCCCCAGAGTAGACTCAATGCTTGAAACTGAGCTAGCCACTCCAGTCTGCTATAACTGGAAATGGGAAATGACCACTTCCAAGTTATAGGTGGGAAACTGAGGTTTAGAGAGGGTAAGTGATTTCTCAGAGTTGTCCAGTGGAGTGGGCAAGCTGAGATTCCAACCTTCGTCTCTACTGCTCTAAAGCCCAGCTCTTTTTCACATAAGAAGAAGTAGTCTTTTAGAGTAAGTGTGGACTTCCTCGGTGGTCCAGTGGTTAAGAGTCCACCTGCCAATGCAGAAGACATGGTTCAACCCCTGGTCTGGGAAGATTCCGCATGTCACGAAGCACATAAACCTGTGCTCCAAAACTGCTAAAGCCTGTTTACCTAGAGCCTGTGCTCTACAGCAAGAGAAGCCACCACAAGGAGAAGCCCTCACACCATAACTAAAGAGTAGCCCCCCTACCCCTTGCTTGCTGCAACAAGAGAAAGTCCACACAGAGCAACAAAGACCCAATGCAACCAAAAGTTGATTAATTAATTAAACAGAGTAGGTGTGTACTTACGCAGCCCAAGGCCCTCCCTCTCTTATGAATCACAAAACCACTACTAAAAAGAGTAGAGATGGAGAGGATATTGTATCAATTTATAAACAAAAGAACTATGAAGTTAAAGTGTTTAAAACTGAGATAAAGTGGTCTCCAGTTTCTGGCTGATATGTGTTGGCCTCATTTCTTCCTTCATGCAGAATGAACCATGGAAGTCATATTTCAATCTCTCCAAGGGTATGGACTTTCCCCACACTAAAGGCCCCCAAATCAATCATGTCTGGCATAACAGAGCCATTTTACGATGCTTTATTTTTTCTAGAGAACTATCACTGTCTGACATTTTGGGTTGCACTTATTTTTTCCAAGTCTGTTTCCAGCCAGAATATAAGTTCCTAGTGATCAGCAGTGTTAATTTTTCTTTCCAGAGTTTATCCCAGTACTTGACACAGAGAGAGTCTTCCATAAATTCATTTTGGTTCAAATGAACCATTTCTGTTACTTAAAACATGCACTATATTCATCACTCAAACCAAACCTTTTAATCTAGGTGTAGGAAGTCAATTTTATGGAAATTTTTGTAACTGTAAACAATGATAGTAGTCCCTTTTGTCCTTATCCATTTTCCTTTAGGTCAGTTTGGCTCACTTTTTCCCAGTGGGAACTTACTGAAAATAAACCTTATAAAAGAGGTTGGGAGGAAAAAGGGAAAAAAAATGCATAGCAAAGTGAAACAGAATATAACATATCACTAATGATGTCAGCTTTCTTAACTAGTAAATCCTAAAATAGTTAGTTTGAAATAGCTCATATTTATAAGCAATCATTTATCTTTTCTTCAGCATCCTATCACCAGCAATCATTGGCTTTTGCTTTATCAAGTCAATATAGGAATAAACTCGTTATTGTAATGTCACGATGTACAGAAGAAATGGTGAACAATTTTTGGCACAATGATGTGAAGCAAATCAGTGAAAAATCAGCAGGCTATCTGGAAACAAATTTCTCCTAAGGTTCTCAGGCTGCGGTTTCTGCGCCAGCGTCACTGTATGTTCTCTATAATCCAATTTCTTTTTAAATGGCTTTCCGTTCCTTTTTTGTGCTCTATTGATGTTAGGCATGAATGAATGCAAACACTTGCACCATCAAAAACAAACAGCACCCTACCACCCGGAATGCCCTGGCAGGAGTCCACAAAAACAAGATTTAACTCCTCAGAATGGCAGTTGGTAGACAGAATTAATGGGTGGTCTTTCCAGAAAAATGGCTTATAAACTTCAGTGAAATAGTAATTTGCTGCCTTGGTATCAGCATTTGTTTGCTTGTTATTGATATCTTAACTGTTACCCTAAAAAGAAAATTCAGGGTATTTAATAAAGAAATTTAATTTGAAACTCACAATTCTCCAAACCACTGTTTTTTAAAACCACACGAGTTTTGCTGATAATTACAGACAATGTGCATTATTGACCTACTGACATTTTACTTTTTGGTTGATATGACTCAGTGTGACTCCAAGGCAACAAATTAAACTTATTTTGCCCATGCCATTCAAGGCTTTGCTGTACGAGTAGAATTTTCTAAAAGTCAAACCAAGACACTCAATGAATATATCAAAAAATCTAACTTGTAATGCAAAAAAAAAAAAAAAATTAGCAGTTATAAGGACACTGCTATATTATATTATACATAGAAAATTCTTTATTTACTTAAAATTGTTTTGTAATGGTTTCTTTTCCTTATGATCTGAGGGGAAAACAGACATTTTGGGTTAGAATCTCAATATATCTTGGTGATCAGACATCTTTTAACTGTGCATTTTTCTACTTGCCAGCTGATGTCATCTGTTTGTTTAAACCATACAAATTGCAGCAATGTCCACATCAGATTAAGGTCACCAAGAGCTAAGGGAATAACATTACCCTGGAATAATTTTCCAGCTTGAAAACATAAGCTTTCTTCCATCTGCACTTTTCTAACAATGTATGAAATATTTATGAAAAAAGTTATAATTTTATTTCTTGTGACCATGCTAATCAATACATTTTTTTTACATTCTTGATAGTTTAGCCACTTCATTGCACATAAAACTTTACAGAGCAACTTAACGTGGGCTGAACTCCTCTTTTTCTTTTTTTTTAAATTTTATTTTATTTTATTTTATTTTTTTAATTTTTTATTCCTTTATTTCTCATGTGTTCCCCATCCTGAACCCTCCTCCCTCCTCCCTCCCCATACCATCCCTCTGGGTCGTCCCCGTGCACCAGCCCCAAGCATCCAGCATCGTGCATTGAACCTGGACTGGCATCTCGTTTCATACATGACATTTCACATGTTTCAATGCCATTCTCCCAAATCTTCCCACCCTCTCCCTCTCCCACAGAGTCCATAAGCCTGTTCTATACATCAGTGTCTCTTTGCTGCCTCGTATACAGGGTTATCGTTACCATCTTTCTAAATTCCATATATATGCGTTAGTATACTGTATTGTGTTTTTCCTTCTGGCTTACTTCACTCTGTATAATAGGCTCAGTTTCATCCACCTCATTAGAACTGATTCAAATGTATTCTTTTTAATGGCTGAGTATCTGATCTCTTGAAAATCAGAAGTCCTACCAGTGATCGCATATACATTATATCCATCAACTGTTCCCAGAGCAATGTATTAGTTTCAGGACAGATCATGTCTTCTAATCAGGTTCTGAATAAGAAGGGCTCTGTGGCCTTTGGCTGTATGCCCTCAATTTGATAAGAGTAATAATGTTCTGGACATATCTTATGCAAACTTCCTTCTAGATACTGTGACCCCATATGTAGCTCAAAAGCAGTGCAGTATTTGAAACAGAGATTGAGGAAAATGACGATTTTAAGAGTACACTCCACCTCTTTACACTAACTTGCTCACTGATGGGTTCTTTGCAGAAGCTCTGACCATCCCTTGAATCTCAATGACTCTTGGGTGTCTTGGGGCTACAGCACTATTTCAAGAAAACAACACATCCTTTAAGCTTTTAACCTTCCAGTTCTACCTGAAAAAAAATATTCCTTGACCATGAAACTCTGAGAAACAAACAAACACAAAAACACAACCACCCTACACTGTCTTATTGTCCCCAATGATGAGCTATAGTTTTCTCCCTAGTCTGTAAGAAGCCTAAGGCAGAAAATTCCTTCATGTCAGGAAAATGAGGCTCTTTTTTCTTCAGTGCCTGAGTACTTTAATGTGGGCCTTTCTAAAAGAGTGGGGGGCGGAACTCAAAACATTTTCAACTGCTTCAGCATTTACATGGGAATTATCTCAGCGCACCGGAGAAAAAGAAGAGAAACTTCTTATTCCTTGAGAATCCTTCACTGTGATCACTTGGTTGGCTGTCTATGCATACAGGACCCTATCCAGCTCTCTCAATCAGGTCTCCTGTATTGCAGGCAGATTCTTTACCATGTGAGCCACCAGGGAAGCCCTTAGAGATTAGGAGTTCATCTTAACGCAGGTAGTTTATAATTTATAATCTAGCTTATCATTGGAAAGCTGAATGTGAATAATTTAGGGCTATGTAATGGGTTTGGTCCTTTCCCAATTCAAACCTTCAGTACTTTAGTAAAACATGTATTTTTCATGGGATTTCCTTTCCAAAAAAAACTCCTCATATCCCAATCTTCTACAAATAATATGAAGGACCAAAGACCAAGAACCAAGCACCAACCCCTCCCAGTCAACCTGTAAATGGACAAACATACTATAAAGTTCTTTTTAATTGCCAAATGACTCTTCCACACACAGGATGCCTAAATATCATCACATAAATATTTGTAGTTTTCTTCATACCCCTAATCAAAAAAATCAATCCACCCAAATATTACTTGTCTGAAGCAATGTTTCCCATGGTGTTTTCATTTTATTGTGGCATGTCTCTTAATGATGTCAAATAATATCCTCTGATTTTTCTATTTATTTTTATTCTATCTCTTTTTATTTTTCTAAGCCCATGACAACTACAATTAAACTTCCCGAGGGGTAAAGGCAAGGAAAAGCTACAAAAATCTGATTTGATTTTCCTACACTTCCCCCTGCTCCCTATTTCCAAGCCACTAATCCCCTCTCAAACTGTACAATAGAACAGCTAGACTTAAAGCAAAGGAGATAAAACTGGCCAGCCAGGGCATTGTTCTTGCTAATCTGCACCATTTACATAAGGGTTAGAAGACTTGTTTTATCATTTAAACAGGCTTAAAAGCCTCTTTGCAAATGAGATTTAGTTCCTACAAAAGAGTGAATTCTAGCTATTTGGTGAGCTTCTGCTAGACCAGCACTGGGAGCTGACTCGGCAGTTAACTTAAGCTACTTCTTTGGCCACATACACTATATGCAAAGATTGCTTCCAGCTGCCAAAACTGAAAAGCATCAAGCTGATTAAATTCTTTCCAGGAGGTGAACAAGATGAGGAACAGGTTAAGAGGCCAGTAAGGTCCGATCTTAAACTGTACCTGGGCAAACGGTCCTTTATGCAGGTGCCTTAGAAGTGGCTTTGAACTTCTAGAGTCCCTTGAATCTTCTTTTGAAAAGGAACAGAAAGGCAGACAGCAAATGAAATTCAGAGGCAGAAAGTCTTAGAATAGTCTCCAACTGTGAAGTAAAGACAATCTAAACTCTTTGATTCATTGTTGGTCTGCGTGGCATTGGGCATGAGGATAAACTGTACAACTAACTCTCTTGTTAACTCAGCACAAAAGATAACCAGGAGGAAAAGATTCTCTTAACACAGAGGAGTACACCCTTTGCATCAAAATCTTAGATTTAAAAAATCAAGATCATGTTTATACATAGATACACCTATAATCTGTTTTACCTGGCACACCTTGAACAGATGTTCAATGTGACTTTGGCCTGAGGTTCAGCAGAGTAAGTAGCTCGACCTTGGTTAAATTTGCTCCCAGAAGGTGTCAGGGTAGTTACTCCCTCCATTCTTAAATCATCAAGATCCTCTGTAACAACATAAACAATTGCAGATACAAAATTAACTCTAATGGAATTAAGATGAAAAGTCCATGTTTTCAGATACCTGCCAGTAGATTAAGAAAAATGTTATATTTCCACTTTGCAAAATCTTACTTCATTACCTTTCAAATCATTTCTAGATGTAGCTGGAGAAAATTATAAGGGAAAAGGGTGAGAGATCAATCTGTTTGGATAATGAATGGGTAGACCACATATAGAACATGGATCCACAACTTCTCCTGTAAACATCCACAGAAGTCAACAATAATCATCTCTACAGCAATTGGCCCTAAATGGTCAAGACTTGGTCAGTGACTGCCAGCTTCCAACTAGGAACAATCCACAAGCATATGCATGCTCAGTTGATCAGTTGTGTTCAGCTCTTTGCGACCCCATGTACTGTAGCCCACCAGGTTTCTCTGTTCATGGGATTTTACAAGCAAGAATCTTCCTGCATCTCCTGCATTGGCAGTTGGATTCTTTTAGCACTGAGCCACCTGGGAAGCACAAGAACAATCCAGAGAAAGACAAATATGCTCCCAAACCAATTACATCAGATCATTCACTTCTAATTTGCCTGTCTTGAGCTTCCTCATCCAACAAACTCCAATCAGAATATACCTGATGCCTTCTCTTTTTTACCCTAAATCTTTCCTTTTTATCTTCACCTGGGCAGGACAAGAATACACCTGGATAGTCACACCCGAGGTGTTCACTGAAACCTTCTATTTCATCCAGGCCCTCAATCAACATTTAAAAGGTCTACATTTCTCTTGTAATTTAGATCTAACCAAATTTGTACATGATCGACTTTATACACAGTATAAGGAACCTTGTAGAAAGGACTCGATTTACTTGCTCTGAGCCTTAGCAAAAGAGGGACATAAAGTTTCAAAAGATAGGTCATAATTTTGCGAAAACATAATCCATGACTGAAGTTATATAAGAAGGGAAATCACTCTTTTCTGATAAGGCTGTAGACAATCCAAACATCTGAACTTTCACAAAACAACTGAGAGAATTTCTAGGTTAATTGTGTTGAAAACATGACAGCATACCCATAATGAAGTTACTCACACTAGGTCTGGTGTTATCAAACTGAGATTTAATTTAATTACAGTTTAAGCTCTCCCAAAAATGGAATCCTAAACAGTCAGAGTTTCTTCATTTCCAAGGCAAACCATTCAATATCACGGTAATCCAAGTCTATGCCCCAACCAGTAACACTGAAGAAGCTGAAGTTGAACGGTGCTATGAAGACCTACAAGACCTTCTAGAATTAACACCCAAAAAAGATGTCCTTTTCATTATAGGGGACTGGAATGCAAAAGTAGGAAGTCAAGAAACACCTGGAGTAACAGGCAAATTTGGCCTTGCAGTACAGAATGAAGCAGGGCAAAGGCTAATGGAGTTCTGCCAAGAGAATGCACTGGACATAGCAAACACCCTCTTCCAACAACACAAGACTCTACACATGGACCTCACCAGATGGCCAACACCGAAGTCAGATTGATTCTATTCTTTGCAGCCAAAGATGGAGAAGCTCTATATAGTCAGCAAAAACAAGACCAGGAGCTGACTGTGGCTCAGATCATGAACTCCTTATTGCCAAATTCAGACTTAAATTGAAGAAAGTAGGGAAAACCACTAGACCATTCAGGTATGACCTAGATCAAATCCTTAACAATTATACAGTGGAAGTGAGAAACAGATTTAAGGGACTAGATCTAATAGACAGAGTGCCTCATGAACTATGGATGGAGGTTCGTGACATTGTACAGGAGACAGGGATCAAGACCATCCCCAAGAAAAAGAAATGCAAAAGGGAAAAATGGCTGTTTGAGGAGGCCTTACAAATAGCTGTGAAAATAAGAGAAGCGAAAAGCAAAAGAGAGAAGGAAAGATATACCCATTTGAATGCAGAGTTTCAAAGAATAGCAAGGAGAAAGCAGAAAGCCGTCCTCAGTGACGAGTGCAAAGAAATAGACAAAAACAATAGAATGGGAAAGACTAGAGATCTCTTCAAGAAAATTAGAGATACCAAGGAACATTTCATGCAAAGATGGGCTCAATAAAGGACAGAAATGGTATGGACCTAACAGAAGCAGAAGATATTAAAAAAAGGCGGTAAGAATACACAGAAGAACTGTACAAAAAGATCTTCACAACCCAGATAATCATGATGGTATGATCACTCACCTACAGCCAGAATCCTGGAATGTGAAGTCAAGTGGCCTTAGGAAGCATCACTACGAACAAAGCTAGTGGAGGTGATGGAATTCCAGTTGAGCTGTTTCAAATCCTAAAAGATGATGCTGTGAAAGTGCTGCACTCAATATGCCAGCAAATTTGGAAAACTCAGTAGTGCCTACAGGACTGGAAAAGGTCAGTTTTCATTCCAATCCCTAAGAAAGGCAATGCCAAAGAATGCTCAAACTACCACACAATTGCACTCATCTCACATGCTAGCAAAGTAATGCTCAAAATTCTTCAAGCCAGCTTCAACAATACGTGAACCGTGAACTCCCAGATGTTCAAGCTGGTTTTGGAAAAGGCAGAGGAACAAGATATCAAATTGCCAACATTCTCTGTATCATCAAAATAGTAAGAGTCCCAGAAAAACATCTATTTCTGCTTTATTGACTATGCCAAAGCCTTTGACTGTGTGGATCACAATAAACTGTGGACAATCCTGAAAGAGATGGGAATACCAGACCACCTGATCTGCCTCTTGAGAAATCTGTATGGAGGTCAGGAAGCAACAGTTAGAACTGGATACGGAACAACAGACTGGTTCCAAATAGGAAAAGGAGTACTTCAAGGCTGTATATTGTCACCTTGCTTATTTAACTTATATGCAGAGTCATCATGAGAAATGCTGGGCTGGATGAAGCACAAGCAGGAATCAAGAATGCTGGGAGAAATATCAATAACCTCAGATATGCAGATGACACTACCCTTATGGCAGAAAGTGAAGAAGAATTAAAGAGCCTCTTGATGAAAGTGAAAGAGGAGAGTGAAAAGGTTGGCTTAAAGCTCAACATTCAGAAAACAAAGATCATGGCTCCGGTCCCGTCACTTCATGGCAAATAGATGGAGAAACAGTGGAAACAGTGGCTGACTTTATTTTGGGGGGCTCCAAAATCACTGCAGATGGTGACTGCAGCCATGAAATTAAAAGACGCTTCCTCCTTGGAAGGTAAGTTATGAACAACCTAGATAGCATATTCAACCAGTCCAACCAGTCCATCCTAAAGGAAATCAGTCCTGAATGTTCATTGGAAGGACTGATGTTGAAGCTGAAACTCCAATACTCTGGCCATGTCATGCAAAGAGCTGACTCATTAGAAAAGACCCTGATGCTGGGAAAGATTGAAGGCAAGAGGAGAAGGGGACGACAGAGGATGAGATGGCTGGATGGCATCACCAACTCAATGGACATGATCTGAGTAAACTCCAGGATTTGGTGATGGACAGGGCGGCTTGGCGTGCTGCAGTTCATGGGGTCACGAAGAGTTGGATATGACTGAATGACTGAAGTGAACTGAACTGAAACAGTCAGGAATCACCTGGTCAGCACCAGTGAGTTAATGTCTGAGAGACCTCTGCTGTCCCCTAAAGGAAACTGCCTTCACCACAACATATCTGCTTTTTGCTAGTATAGCTTCCTCTATCCACTTCCTTCTGTCCATAAAAGTCTTTCATTAACAACCGAATATTGCAAACAAGTGTCAAATGGCTCAGTCAGTCATAAAGGCATAGTCCCCTCGTTGTAGGGCAATAAGCACTGCTTCAAAACTCAGTGCTTCTGCTAAACTAGTCATAAGTGCCACTCTTCTTCTCATGGTTCCTCATGTGGCACAGATTTTACTACTGCCTGAGAACACACAACATTTTTTAGTTAGGCGATCAGCCCCTGATGAGATTCTGTTAGTTTTTTCCCCTTCAAGCTACTATTCATCATTGAGACACTGTGCCTGTCCACCTTCTTGTCCCTACCAAGGGAAGGGAAACTTCACATTTTCTTAGCTCACTTAGGAACTTGTTATACCTCATTCAGTGTTTTTAAAACTCTGACCTAATATTATTTGTTGACAAATCATATCTCAAAACTTGAACCTGGAGTAGAACATGCTAACACCCACTGAAGCTTGCCTTTATAATACAGTCCTCCACCTGAGGGAAAAATCAGCCCCAAGGGCAAAACCATAGCACTTCCTTGACCTTGTCAACTGGTCAAAGACCACAGTGGTGGCTCAGATGGTAAAGAATCCGCCTGCAATGCAAGAGATCCAGGTTCAATCCCTAGGTCAGGAAGATCCCTTGGAGAAGGGAATGGCTACCCACTCCAGTTTTCTTGCCTGGAGAATTCCACAGACAAATGAGCCTGGCAGATTGCAAAGAGCTGGACATGACTGAGGGACTAACACAGATACATATTGGGCATGATTTAAAAACAAACAAACCAAAAAACTATTACTTTGGGTTGCTTTGGAAGCCAAGAGTCAGTTCTGCTGGAACCTCCATCAAAAATGGACAACATATTTAACATACTTTTAGGTGGACTCCTAGTTCATACTGAGGTAGCTGCTGTAAAAGTTGAGGCTTATGAAAAAAGAAATGACATGGAAGCTAAAAGAAATACTCCAGCAGATCATTTTGCTATATAAGCAGTCTTTTCTCCTTTTTCTCATCTTAAAACTAATTATTAATTAATTTATTTGGCTGCACTGGGTCTCAGTTGTGGCATGAGGGATCCTTTTTTTTTTTTTTTTGTGGCTTCTGAACTCTTAGTTGCGGTATGTGCGCTCTAGGTACCTGAATCAGAGATTGAACCTGAGTCCCCCGCATTGGGACTGCAGAGTCTTAGCCATTGGACCACCGAGGAAGTCCCAAACAAGTAGCCTTAACCAAGGTTTGGATCCTATTAAAACTCTTAAAGGGTGAATTCTTAAAGAAATTCAAAGTAACCATTATAAAATATCAATATTTAGCCTCTGAACTTCACTCAGATCATCTCTGGTCCTCCCAACGCAGATAGCTGGAGGCACTAGGTGGTTTCAAGTGGACATTTGCTAAATTTCTCCATGAAACAACTCATCATGGTACAGACAAGCTGGTTACTATCATAAATCAACATGGCTGGGGAAACTTTTAAAAGATGGCTAAGGTAATTTTTTAAGTCATGTGGATTTGTCAACAGCATAATTCTAGAAAAAACTGTAAATGTGGGAAATGGTCAAGGACCAAAGCTTCAAAGCCCTTGAATACATGTATACCTGTGGTGGATTCATTTTGATATTTGGCAAAACTAATACAATTATGTAAAGTTTAAAAATAAAATAAAATTATAAAAAAAAAAAACTCAACATTCAGAAAACTAAAAAAAAAAAAAAACCTCATAATGTTTGTACCTTCTACTTTCCATGAGATCTGAATACACTTTAGTTATTAAATGTCTATATAATTTCAGGATGAGTTTAAACATCTCTTTGCCAAAAAGCTATAATCTTTACAGTTGCTAAAGAGCTGGTCTATTTTGTATTTCTAATATTGTGAATATAAACTTTTATATCAAGTGATGATTGTGAGAGCTGGACTGTAAAGAAGGCAGAGAGCCAAATAATTGATGCGTTAGAACTATGGTGCTGGATAAGACTCCAGAAATTCCCTTGGACAGCAAGGAGATCAAACCAGTCAACCTTAAGGGAAATCAACCCTGAATACTTGTTGGAAGGACTGATGCTGAAGTTGAAGCTCTGTATTTTGGTCATCTGATGTGAACAGCTGACTCACTGAAAAATTCCCTAATGTGCTGGGTAAGACTGATGGCAGAAGGAGAAGAGGGCATCAGTGGATGAGAGGGCTGGATGGCATCACCTATGCAATGAACATGAACTTGGGCAAACTCTGGGAGATGGTGAGGGAAAGACAGGCAGGCATGCTACAGTTCATGAGGTTGCAAAGAGTCGGGCATGACTGGGTGACTGAACAACAGCAACAATCAAGTGACCAAGGTATACACTTCACAAGAAATATTACTTAAACAGAAAAACCTCTATAAGGTATTAACCTTTACTCAGAAACCATACTGCGCTTATCATCTACAAACTTCTGAATGGTGAAAAGAACCAATGACATCTGGAAATAAAATTAACAAATTTTCAGAAACCCTTGAGCTCCCTTGGTCAAAGAAACTCCCACCCACCCTTAGGCCAATATGGTTCACTCCCTAGAGTGTTCAGTCATGTCATGCCCTACTCTTTGTGACCCCATGGACTGTAGCCTGCTAGGCTCCTCTGTCCATGGGATTTTCCAGGCAAGAATACTGGAGTGGCGTGCCACTTCCTACTCCAGGAGATCTTCCTGATTCAGGGATTGAGTCTGAGTCTCTTGCATCTCCTACATTGGCAGGCAGATTCTTTACCACTAGGGCCAGCTGGGAAGCTCCCACCCACTCTGGACACATGGTTTATTTCCCTGTGAACTGGTAACTGGAAGGCCCAAGGGTTTCAGTATCTTACCTATGATACTTTGCCCTGATGCATGTAGACATTGCAAAGTGTTGCAAGAGACTAATGTACTAAGCCCAGTTCTATCACAAACAGGTTAAAGTTGCATTTAAACAACCTCTTCATGACATTCAACTATAAGATTTCATCTGTCAGAGAGACATCAGAGAAAAGTTGCTCTTGAACCTCACTGGAAGGGATTCTATCAAATACTGTTAACAACAAATACGGAAGTTAAGCTCCCCTGAAGCAAATTCCTGGGCTCACATTTTATGACTAAAGAAACAATTTAGAACCAAAAATTTGAAGCCTTCTCTAATAGGGAACCTCAAAATGAAGATTCTCAGAGATTCTCCTGAAACAGCTGATTTTCAAAGTATATAGACCAATGACCCAAAGCTCTCAGAATGACCTGATGACCTCAGATCATGGACAGCTTCTGCACAAGATATTGCATCAAAACCTTTGTTTAATTACTATTTTGTTTTCCATCTGCTTACCTAAAATCAATCTTCTTGTAATTTCTATAAATTCCTGGTCATCACTCACCCTTAATGGCCCTTCTTCTTTTATTCCCTTCATACTAAAATTGTTAGAGCATAATTCTTATACCAATCTCAGATTTCCTGAACAGCAGCCTTCAAACTTACTGATTGCTGGATATGCTATTCCTCACCAGATGCCTGTGATACAAACCAGGGATAATTCCAGTCTCAACAAATGAGATAAAAGAGAATTACAGTCAATGGCATTTCACTTGAACCTATGTGGACAAATGGCCCAAAACAAATCAGCTCATGACTGTTTATGTTGCTCTCTTATAGAAAGAGAACAAATTATCACAGTCTAGTGGGTAGAGCTCAGGTAATCCTAAATTTGAATTTAGAATTTCCTAAAAGCACAAGCCTTGGAAGAAAAGTTACGACCAACCTAGACAGCATATTAAAAAGCAGAGACATTACTTTGCCAACAAAGGTCCATCTAGTCAAGGCTATAGTTTTTCCAGCAGTCATGTATGGATGTGAGAGTCAGACTATAAAGAAAGCTGAGCACCGAAGAATTAATGCTTTTGAACTGTGGTGTTGGAGAAGACTCTTGAGAGTCTCTTGGACTGCAAGGAGATCCAACTAGTCCATCCTAAAGATCAGTCCTGAATATTCATTGGAAGGACTGATGCTGAAGCTGAAACTGCAATACTTTGGCCACCTGATACAAAGAACTGACTCATTAGAAAAGACCCTGATGCTGGGAAAGATTGAAGGCGGGAGGAGAAGAGGACGACAGAGGATGAGATGGTTGGATGGCATCACCGACTCAATGGACACGAGTTTGAGTAAACTCCAGGAGTTGGTGATGGACAGAGAGGCCTGGCGTGCTGCAGTTTATGGGGTTGCAAAGAGTCGGACACAACTGAGCGACTGAACTGAACTGAAAAGGCCGAGGCAATTACTTACTGTGTGGAATAGACTAATGGAGATACAAATGTGTAAAGGAGCTAATGCAAGGTCTTGGTTTCAATTTTATGCCAGGAATAACTTCTTTTTTCCTGGATAGCCATGTTTTCCTATCAGATACTGCTTCCTCTGTAACCAGGAAGGCTAGTTTTACTTGTCTCAAACCAGTAGATCGTGCACTTTAGCAACAGTATTCCAAAACTTTTCTGTGCACAGATATTTAATTCTATAAATCATCTAACCAGGAAATTATAATTCAGATGGGAGCTCCAAAACAAAGTTCCCCTTGATTATTCAGGCACTTTACCTGGGGGAATTACTGATTCATTGTTTACACAAACAATCAAAGCAGTGCTTCCAAAAACAGGGATCACATAAACAAAAGGTTATATGACACAGATCATTTTAATTCCGGCGGACGTTATAAATAGCTCAGTCAGTAAAGAATATGCCTGCAATTTGGGAGACCCAGGTTTGCTTCCTGGGTCAGGAAGATTCTCTGGAGAAGAGAATGGCAATCCACTCCACTATTCTTGCCTGGAGAATCCCATGGACAGAGAAGCCTGGTGGGCTACAGACCATGGAATTGCAAAGAGTCAGACTCAACTGAGCAGTTAACACACACACACACACACTCTACATGGATTATAGATCAGTCTCAATTCCTTGGCAAGAGGCAAGAATAGAGACGGACAATCTCTGTCACCGAATTCTATCCAGAGTCCGAGATGCTTTTATGCAGCCACTCTCTCATGAGATGCTCACCGTGATAATACAACATTGAAAAGATTGACTATGGAAACAAGGGAACATCATGAAGCAGTAAAGACTTGGATCTTGAGTCTTGGCTTTTGGCCAACTTCTTGCAAGGGAGAGAATGACTAAAAGAGGGGACTGAGAGAATGAACACAGAAAAAGACAATGAAAGATCATATACGACCTCAGAACACTGACCCACCACCCCTGGTGGAAACAATCAGTGAAGCCAAATCACAAGCTCTGAAGCAGTTGGCCTCAAACATTCAGGACTTGGTTAATAGAGGCCAGATTACAGCTTTTTGCCCAACTGAGAACCAAGCAGAGAAAACCAAATATGCTCCCCAAGCTAAATGCATGTTTCCATAAATGGCAACCTTTAAATATCTAAAGGTTTGTCCTTCAGAAGAGATATTAGAGTTCCCAAAGTCAGTATATGGAGGAGAGACTTTAGCCAACTAGAAATTTCTTTGAAGCAACCAGTAATTCCTTTTTTCATCAAGGAATCTTACAATTCTTAAGGTAACAGTAATAAAGAAAGATTATGTGAAAATAACCTGATGAGAATTTTTTTAAAATACTTGTTTTATTTTGATACTCTGAAATCAAACTATGTAGTGACTGTTAATGTCTAGTTAAGAAATTAGATAACTAATAATGTAATGTGATCAGCTCTATCTCAGAAAAAAAAATAAATGTTTTATATTTATATTTATGGAAAACACATGAAAAATCAACTAACTGAAGATAAAAACAAATCCACAAAACTGCCAGTAATTATCCATCAGCACTTGGCATTATTTCATTTTAATCATGTAGATTAGCTTCAGCTTTCTAACTGAAAGCTGAAAGATAAAGGAATTATTAGGAAGTTGAATAATCAGGTGAGTAAAAGTATACAAGCCAGACCAGGTGGTAAAGGAGTCTTCAGAGGGGTATAAGAACATGAAAAAGCAGAAATTTGAAGGGACATCGTCCTTTAGGGAAAGTTATGCAGCCATATGACCATAACCTGAGATGCACAGGGACAGGAGAAGGTAATACTGAAAAAGAGGTCAGTCTCAGATGATGAAACGAGACAGATTCATCAAATCTATGTTTTATAGAGATAATTGTGGCTGTATTTCCTGAAACAAACAATTTCCTAAATTTATAAAATTGCTTTCCTGATAACTCAAGATAGGAATTAAGTCTTTCTTCTTTACTATAAGCTCACTTTCTTAAAAGTGTGTCTAGTACAGGGTGAGCATTCACTGATATTTACTACTAGACTTTTTTTCTTTTTTCTGCAAATGACAGTCCTGAGCACCCCTGAGACATCACTCAAAGCACCAGTCTCAAGAGAAGATTTTTGTATAATTCGACAAACTTGGTTAATTGACTATTTGACAAATTGATCCTTATGTGGAATTGGCTTTTGGAAAATTGGATTTTGAAGGAATACATCTGTTGCACTTGCCCACAGCCATGTGGCAAAGTGAAAACTGGAAATAAGGAGACGAGGCAGGAAGACGCCTACATCCTTCATGGTGTGTGTATTAGCTGCTGAGGGCCCGGGGCAAAGAAGTAGCAAGAGAGAGAAATGTATCACAAGGTAATTTCAGAGAAAGATTTGACAGATTGTAGTGAATGATTACACATCCTTGCAGGTTTCTCCATATTACCACTTTTAGGGAATATAGGAAGAGATCGTATCTTTGGTTTCACACTTGCTGAGATGGAGTTATCGTCAAGACATCTGTATGGATGTTTGGTAGGCAGTTAGAAGGGCAAGTCTGGAGCTATGGAGTGTGGAAAGAAGCTACAGACCATATGGCTGAGAAACTTGATAGAATTATCAACACAGCAAGTTGAAATCAAGCAGTGATACTTCTTATGTCTAACTTTCCTTACAAGTGAAATGTGTGCATGATATCAACGTTAGATTTTAAAAGAAGGTAAAAGGAGAAGGCGGTGGCAGAGGATGAGATGGTTAGATAACATCACCAACTCAATGGACATGAATTTGAGCAAATTCTGGGAGAGAGTGGAGGACAGGGGAGCCTGACGTGCTGCAGTCCATGGGATCACAGAGTCTGATACGACTTAGCGGCAGAACAACAACCATACTTATTGTTTTTCACGTTAGAAAGCTCAAAAGCAGTCATTTGTTTTTAAAGATAGCCAGGTGGTGCTAGTGGTAAAGAACCCGCCTGCCAATGCAGGTTCGATCCCAAGTGATAGCTCCCTAGGTCGGGAAGATTACCTGCAAGAGGGCATGGCAACCCAGTCCCGTATTCTTGCTTTGAGAATCTCATGGACAGAGGAGCCTGGAGCGCCACAGTTTACAGAGTTGAAAAGAGTCGGACACGACTGAAGAGACTTAGCACTCACACATAACTTTCCATGCATCTTTTGAATCACAGGGTGACTATCGAGAAAAATGAACTAATTTATGACTAAAGACACGCACACTTTATCTTCTTGCAATCCAAATAACCAAGAATTAATCAAGCAAAGAATTGTTTTCATTTAATTTAAGGAAGTAACAGCTGCCTAGATGAAATAATCCTAGGACTTTCATTTCATTCACATGTAATCCATGAAATAATTTACAGCTGCTTGAACTAGACAATGTGGGATATGAGTGAATTTTCACATCTGTTTCTAGGAACTTTAGAACAAAAATTAAAAACTCTCCAAACATAAGTCTCTTCACAGTGATTCAGTGATGGGATACACAAGAATTATATGGCAGTTTCCCCTGGTATGTTGATTTACATCGATAGAGTTGATTTGGTCAAATATTTCAAACAGATGTTATATATTCTGAGTGAATTATTAAAAATAAAACAAATGTTAAGAAAACATATAAGAAATTAGACATGTTTTAATGAAATATTTACGAATACTTTTTTTGTTATAGTATAGACGGCTACACTATTTCCTTAAAAGGAAAGAAAGAATTAAGAGCAAAACATAATTCACTTTTCTGGGACAAATTCTGGTTGAAAAGTGGAAGAAGGATGTTGAGGCCATGCTTCTACTGGTTCCGTGTTTCTACATGCATGTTCCAGTATGAGTTCAGTATTCTTTCTCAGGATATCGGAGCAGTACAGCTTACCCAAATTCATAATTAATAAGAACAAAATGGCAGATATAAGAAATTATATGCTGGAACTTTTATTAGAATAATCTAAGTTTAAAAGGGGGCTTCCCAGGTGGCTCAGTAGTAAAGAACCTGCCTGCTAAATGTAGGAGATGTGGGTTTGATCCCTGGGTGGGGAGGATCCCTGGGTGGGGAAGATTCCCCTGGAGGAGGAAATGGCAACCCACTCCAGTATTCTTGCCTGGGAAATTCCATGGACAGAGGAGCCTGGCAGGCTACATGCCATGCGATCGCAAAGAGTTGGACATAACTGAGCGACTGAGAATGCACACAACTTTAAAAATAATTATGTTAGTATCTCATTAAAAAAATGTCATAGAATTTAAAAGGTGTAATGAATTTTCCCATTTTAATAAAAGAGTAAGTTACAGAATGTTTATTTTACTTGATTACATGAGATCAATAAACAAAGTGACTTGGCCAGGGTTAAGTTAGTGAAAATGTTGGTGTAAATTCAAAATTACATATCTTTTTTATCTTCTATTGTTAACTGAAAAGTGCAAGAAACTTCCTGAGATAT
This sequence comes from Bos javanicus, assembly GCF_032452875.1. NCBI lineage: Eukaryota > Metazoa > Chordata > Mammalia > Artiodactyla > Bovidae > Bos > Bos javanicus. The sequence continues at coordinate 32,743,113 of NC_083881.1, read as the reverse complement.
TTTTTGTTAACTATCAGTTCCTGTTTAATTTCTTTGACCATCAACAGCCAAATACACAATAACCACAAACATTTGTAAAAATTTCTGGGCTGAAACTTGTTCACTTAGATTGCAAATGAATCACAAGACTTGTGTTAATTGAACCTATCATTACATAAATTGTGAAAGCTTCTCTGTTAGTCAGAAAAATTAAGACATCTGGGAGTGGTTTTCTCCTTTTAGTCTGGAAGAAAATCCTAGTGTTTCTAACAGATTTAAACCCAAATGCTATTCAAAGTCTGATTTGTGCATCAGAGTACATCTATATTTTCCTCGGTTTTCACCTGTCACAAATTCAAGATATTATATTGTATTCACACACACACAAAAAAAAAAACAAAAACAAAAACCCTGACTTTTTCCTGAAATTTCTGTCACCCTCTAAAGGGCAATGGCACCCCACTCCAGTACTCTTGCCTGGAAAATCCCATGGATGGAGGAGCCTGGTAGGCTGCAGTCCATGGGGACGCCAAGAGTTGGACACGACTGAGCAACTTCACTTTCACTTTTCACTTTCATGGATTGGAGACGGAAATGGCAACCCACTCCAGTGTTCTTGCCTGGAGAATCCCAGGGACGGGGGAGCCTGGTGGGCTGCCGTCTATGGGGTTGCACAGAGTTGGACACGACTGAAGCGACTTAGCAGCAGCAGCAGGAGCAGCAGCAAAGGGTTGGCAGATAGAGGTTGCAAACAAGTCTCTTTATTTTAAAAATGACTGAAATTCCAGGCATGTGGACTAATGTCAGGCAGGGTTAGATAAGCGGACTGGTCTGGTATGCCTGAAAGCTTGGTCACGGCTCTAAGAGAAGTAAGGACACCTTGTGATCAACACAGAAATATAGACACAGTGTCTGAGGAGGACCATCAACAATCAGATTTGAAGGGTAGGGGGTGGTGCTAGTGGTAAAGAATCTGCCTGCCAATGCAGGAGATGCAAGAGAAGTAGGTTCAATCCCTGTGTCGGGAAGATCCTCTGGAGGAGGAAATGGCAACCTACTCCAGTATTTTTGCCGGGAGAATCCCATGCCAGAGGAGCCTAGCAGGTTATAGTCCGTGAAGCCGCAAAGAGTCAGACATGACTGAGCACACACACATTCACGCATGCCGGGGGAGGCCTTTAACAGATCAGCAGAGCTAACTAGAGATGTTCACGAATAGAACTGGAAATAGAAATGAGTCAGGGACTTCCCTGGTGGTCCAGTGGTTAGGACTCTGTTTCCACTACAGGGGGTGTGGGTTATATCCCTGGGGAACTAACATCCCGCATGCTGCTCAGTGCAGCCAAAAAATTAAAAATAAATTTTTAATAAAATAAAAATTAGGCCTGGAAATTAAAAATGACAGTAACAGCAATATTGACTAAAAAATAAATGAGGCAACTCAAGCACACTGTTAACAGTATAGACATGGGCAAAGCAAGGAAGGCTGGTTAATCTAAAAGGCTGGGATTAGATAAATTATTAATTTTTGTAGGATGATGGGTAAAATATGTAATTTTTTTTCAAATATGAAAATCATACAAAATCTTGCAGAGCTCATAATTTTAACCACCATTTAAAAGTGTATTTAATTTTAATTCCCCTGGGGTGTGTCTCTGCCTAAAGCATTCATACAATTTATCCCTCTCAATAATGAGAAAGCATTTCTCATCAAAATAGTTTAGTTACGGAATGACTACTTACCCTATTAGGTACCATTATGTTACAGTAGCATGATTTCAGCCACTGCAGGTGATACATCATGCTTAGGCTTAATACTTTGTTTCTAAACTAATTATGAACACTATTTAATATAATTTTTATGTTCCAACATAAAAAGGACCTTATGTTAAATAAATAAGGTCCTATGTTGAGAAGTTCCTATGAGCACTGTATCATTTGTTGCTTGCTAATGAACTTTGACCATAAACCTAATAATTACATGCTATACCATACCAGATAATATTTTTATTCTTGATCTAGACTACAAATATTAATTCATTCTGATAAGTGTCCCTGCATTAATTACATAATTTGCTAACTCAAAATAAGCCCTTGAGAGAGAGTGTGGTAAATTCACATACTAACTGCTTATAGCCCTAATGCTAGCAGTTTTTTAAGTTTTAAAAAAATTAAAAAAAATATTTTTGCTATACTAGGTCTTCGCTGTGGCACACAGTCCTCTCTAGTTGTAGCCTCAGGATCTCTCGTTGTGCTTTGTGGGCCCAGTTGCCCCAAAACATATAGGACGGTAGTTCCTGGACCAGGAATGGAACCCATGTCCCCTACATTGGAAGACAATTTCTTTGCCACTGGACTACAAAGGAAGTCCTCCTAGCAGCTTCTTCATCCAGTCTCTAAGCTTATCTTTGGCTTCCCTGGTGGCTCACTGGTAAAGAATCTGCCTGCCAGTGCAGGAGATGTAGGTTTGATCTTGGGGTCTGGAAGATCCCTGGGAGAAGGAAATAGAAACCCATACCCATAATCCTGCCTGGGAAATCCCATGGACAGAGGAGCCTGGAGGGCTACAGTCCCTGGGGCCGCAAGAGAATCGGTCACAAGTTAGCAACTAAACAACAACAACAACACACTTGTCTTTAGTAAAGATAATTCTGCCTGCAGCCAGGTGACTTCATACACACAACACAAATATAAAAAACTAAACTGATATGAGGTTAGTGAATCAACTCAGAATTAGTTTACCTTTTTCTTGGATTTCAAATATAACAAGTCTCCCATCACCACCCCTCCTTTCCTCTTTCTTGTTTCTGTCTTTATTTTTGCTTAAGTCTCAAGTTTTGATAGTACCTTCCTTCACTTCCTTTACTCTTGCCTGGAGAATTCCATGGACAGAGCAGCCTGAAAGGCTACATACAGTCCAAGGGGTTGCAAAGAGTCAACACAACTGTGCAACTAACACATTTCCTTCACTAGACCCTCCATACAGTAGACTTCTTTTGCTTCAAGGGTCTTCCATTTTATTTCCTTTGTACTTAGCTACACTCTGCTGAACTTTGTGTTGTTGATAATGAGATTTTCAACTCATCATGCAATATTCTCAATGAAGCAAATTTTAACCAACTAAATGCATGTTAGAAAGTAAAAATAAAACATAAAAAAGTATTTTATTATGCTTTTATATTTGTTGGGATCCTAAATCCAATATGCGCTCAGTCACTCAATTGCGTCCGACACTTTTGTTACCCCATGGACTGTAGCCTGCCAGGCTCCTCTGCCAACTGATTCTCCAGGCAAGGATATTAGAGTGGGTTGCCATTTCCTCCTGCAGGGGATCTTCCCAACCCAGGAATCTAACCTAAGTCTCCTGCATCTCTCGCATTGCAGGCGGTTTCTTTACCAGGGAAGCCCAAAATCCAATATGGTTAGTCTAAAAAAGATGCTAAGTCTCATAACTGCCTCCTGTCTTCTCCCCTTCAACCTTCCTTTATTTCTGTTTTACGTATAGCCCTTTGGGATAAGGAAAAAAAGAATCACATTTTTGGAAAAATAAGTAAAGAAGATCGTGGTGGCTGGTCATACACTGAAACTGCTGCTGATGGGCTGTGGCTGTGGCTGCCAACTGTCCTCCTTGTGGTGTGCCGCAGGCTAGAGGCAGGCACAGGACATACCTTTCCCATCACTGAGATGCGAGCCACACGCCACGGGATGTTGCCACCCTGTCTGGCACATCGTAAATCCTCTTTCCGTTCTGCACTGCTTTCTTGGAATTCACATGCTGTTTTCATCCCTTACACTTCAAGTCACAAGACATTGCCACCTCGCGTTAAATTCTACAAGATTATTTTCAACTTGTTCCATTTCCTTGGATAGTTGCCTCCTTGGACAGTTGCCCCTATCCATTTCCTTGGATAGCTGGAGTTGTTCTTTAATAACGTCATGCCGCATGACACTGCCTAAGAACCTCATCTCACTTCCTACATTGTATAAATTTCTGAGTGTCTTAAAAGAAGAGTTGTTGTTTAGTCACTAAGTCGTGTCTGAGTCTTTGTGGCCCCGTGGGCTGTAGCCTGCCAGGCTCCTCTCTCCATGGGGTTTCCCAGGCAAGAATGGAAGGGGTTGCTTTTTCTTTCTCCAGGGGATCTTCCAGACCCAAGGATTGGACCCATGTCTCCTGCATTTGCAAGTGAATGCTTTACCACTGAGCCAGCAGGGAAGTCCTTAAAAAAATAGTATTTGGTGATTATATATATATACATATATATATATGTGTGTGTGTGTGTGTGTGTTACATAAATATCTAAAAGTGTGATGAACTGATTATGTTATATACTTACTTATATAGCAATCCAAGCCTCTTCCTGTGCCATGAACTATCTAAGACTATAATTCAGGACTCTGTACCTGCTATGTCTTCTCCCTGGGGTGCCCTTGCACCCAATATGACCATAATGTGCTTCTCTCCCTTCGTTCAAGTCTTTGCTCAAAGATTGCCTTCTAAGAGGGGATTTCCTTGACTACTCTATCTAAGACAGCATCTTCTATTACTCTTTATCCATGTTCTCCTTCTTTATCTTCAGAATGATGATTACATCCTGGAATTATTACACTTTACATTTATTTGTTCATCACTTGATTCTACACTAATGAATTCTCAATGTGGCAGAGAATTTCTCACATTTCCTACACCTGAAACATAATATTAATGGATGCTCAATAGGTATACATTGAATGAATGAATGAATGACTGAATCATTCAACACCATGATATACATGTCATTGATACTCCATTTTATTTATAAGGTGTGCTACAAATAAAGCCCCTTTGGAAGTATGAAGGACGTCCCCAGAGCACATAGTATTAATTGGAAGAGGACTGCAACTGAAGCTCCACTGGTCTGACTTTACAGGTGAGGGTCAGCTTTTATGCACACTCACAGATATCTGTAACAAATGACTTTTTCAAATTAGTGACTATATAAATTATTACATACAGGGTTATTTGCCTTCTGGACTTGCCTGGTGGCTCAGATGGTAAAGAATCTACCTGCAATGCAGGAGATTTGGGTTCCATCCCTGGGTCAGGCAGATCCCCTGGAAAAGGGCATGGCAACCCACTCCAGTATTCTTGCCCGGAATATCCTATGGACAGAAGTGCCTGGTGGGTTAAAGTCCATGGGGTCACGAGGAGTCTAACACAACTGAGTGAGTAACACACACATACACACACCCTTGCCTTCTGTGTCTCGGAAAACTTATGTCAAGTTACTCCATATATAAGATACTACTCTCCAATGCTAAATGTTAGAGGAAAACCATTATTTATTGAGTCCCTATTACATTTTAATTACTCTTTTAGGTGCTTTGAGATGTAACACATCATTCTGCTCCACACAACAAACCTCTAAGGTAGTAGCTCTCAACCCTGGGTAATTTATCCATTCCTCTACTACAGGAAGACATAGGATAATATCTGAAGATATTTTTCATTGTCATAACTGAAAGGAGGGTGTGTGTTAGATACCATTGAAATTTAGTTGGCACAGCCTAGCTCCTCACCACAGAGAATTGTCCAGCCCAAGATGTCAATGGTGCTGAGGCTGAGAATCCCTGCTCAAAGGTTTGTTTTATCCCCTATTTACCTGCATTATAGGCAGGTACCATATAGGAATAAGAGAGAAAGGTACAAAAAGTAGGGTACTGGCTGGAGATAGGGCAGTTTTTGAAAGCATGTAAAGTATAGGCCAAACAGTGTAAGCCATGTTCAGCTGATGAGATCTGACATTTGAGTCTGAGTTTAGCTGGATCAAGTCACACAGCCAGGACTGGAACAAAGGCCATGTTTTCCCAATCAGAACACAATACCCCGTTCACACTATGCTTCCAGTTAAGTCTATGTTACACAACACTGGTCAGCAAGGGCTGCTCAGCCTTTATCTTGACACTAATCTCAGAATCTTACACACACCCTCTCTTCAAATGATATCTAACTAATAGACATTTTTTACTGGAAATTTTGTGAGACTATGGAAGAGATGGGGCTTCCCAAATGGCTCCAGTGGTAAAGAACCCACTTGCTAATGCAGGAGACATAAGAGAAACAGATTTGATCCCTGGGTTGGAAAGATCCCCTGGAGGTGGTCATGGCAATCCACTCCAATATTCCTGCCTGGAGAATCCGATGGACAGAGGAGCTTAAGAGGCTACATTCCATGGGACTGCAAAGAGTCAGACATGACTGAAGCAACTTAACACACACAAGAAAGATAGTTAAATTGAACTTTGTGCATCAAAACTTTCCCCCAAACACCTCTGAACTTCTTAGACATACATTTCATTAAGTTTTGTCTCGATGACTGCTCCATATTTTATAACCCGTCTTCTTTTTTGATCCACCCTCCTTTCTAACCAGAGTCTCATCTTCAGTCCTTCTGAAATAACAGCAGAACTGACACTTCTGTTTGCATCTCACTCAACATTGTGACTAGTAAAGCAAAGATACTGCCTTGAAGTTCATCTCCCTATGGTCATCGGTAACAATGTCACTCAATAACGTGAAGACATCAAGCTTATAATTGTACTATCATCAACCTATGACTCAGCTCTATAAGCAATGCAAAAAGCAGTGTTCTAGTCCCTTTTCCACTCAGCATACTGTGAGCTCTTTCCCTCCAAGAGCACTGTAAATGAGAAAGAGAGCAAGAGAAACAGATATGTAAAGATCAACATGTGGAACACGTCTGTGTCCAGATGACTCTAAGATATCCATGATCCCTACTGTCTCTTGCTTATGCCCTTGTAGCATCCTCTCCCATTGAAGATGAGTGAAATGTGGAATCTCGGCTTCTAACCAGCAGATGCAGCTAAGTTGACTGGACATCACTTCCACGGTTAGGTTATGAAAACTGTGGCTTCCATCTTGCTAGCACACTCTCTCTGTTGCTTTTTTGACTTGCACATTTTGATGAAACAAGTTGCTGTCTTTTGAAGTCCCATATAACAAGAACTCGGGATGGCTTCTGGTCAATGGCTAGTTAGGAACTGAGGCCCTCAGTCCAACAACCCTTAAGGAACTGATTTCTGTCAACAATTGGGTGAGCTTGGATGGAGATCCTTCCTGAGTTGAGTTTCAGAAGAGACCTCAGAACCCTGACTGATACCTTGATTACAGCCTCATGAGAAACTTTGAGGTATAAGACACAGTTGAGCTGTGTGTAGGTTCCTGACCCAAAGAAATTAAGGTGACAGATCTGTGCTGTTTTAATATGTTAAGTGTATAGCAAACTGTTAGAAAGTTATAGACAACAAATGCAATATGCAAACCATTTTTTTATTTTCTCTAAATTACTTAGAATATAGTTCTTAATGAAGTCTTAAAGAATTACTTTAGTAGGTGGCTTCAGATGAAATAAAACTGATCTTCAAATTGAAGATCAGTTGAGATTTATCAAAAAATATAAAAGTTAAAATTTCAGACTACTTTATTTTAAAATACCTGGTCATTCAAATTATTCTTTAAAGCCTTTTCCTAGTTTCAAAATGTCAAGTAAAAGTATGAATTAAAATTAAGTTATCATAATTTTACAGTTGATCAAATATATGATAAAGCAAAGCTGTCAGTAGAGTTATTATATACAGTTTACTGTATATTGGAGTCCCACTTACAATCATTTTATATAGTAATTTTATCCACAGTTTATAACATTATGATATAATTTTAAAGATTTGTAGTAACTGAATTTTTCCCTTTGCAGTTGTGGTGTTGATTACAGCTATGATTTATTTGAGGCCATGTCTTAAATTCAAACCAAAATTACAACATCATTTGGGTAGGAAAAATATGATCCACTTTGTGAGTCTCAGATCCAGTATGTGGTTTTTATGAATTCATTCTGACCAAAAAATGGAAGAAAGTCTGTAGCAGCTTTTCATAGAAGATGCACAATATGTACTTATGCACACACACACACACACACACACACACACACGCGCACGCACAGGCACAGGCAAAGTTACACACACACACTGCTGGAGTAACTAAAGCAACACATGACCCATGATAATCCACACAGTCCTAGCTCAGAATTTCAGATGGACTACAGCCATGACTTAGATAAAGTCAGAGCCAAAGAAAAATTCATCCAACATTTCTTCTGGGGTTCATCTGGAACTTTTGAAATTAGAGCACTTTTTCATATAAAATATACTGAATATATTTTCAGATCCAACTTCAATATATTGGTGTTCCCACATCCAGACAAATATTTATATTTTTCTAACTCTATGGATCACTATTTCCTAACACAAACACTCCACTTTAAGAGGCTTGGTTTATTCATAGCCTCCAAAACACATGCAGACTGGCTCCAAAACTAACTACAATTAAGATGAGTAAAAATGGAGAATCTTTGTTTTCTATAAGTGATCTGAACCTCCATCCTTTTGAGTCATAGGGAAAACAAAATAAAACTAAAAATAAGAATAATAACCATAAATTTGCCTTTTAAAGGTATCAATCTCTTTTAGATTAAACTTTTGCTTTCAATAATCTTAGTCTCTTTTTAACACAGAAACAGTCAAATTTATGTTCAAAATTCCCAAAAAAGACTCTTTCTCTTTGAAGTTTACTTCTCTCCCTGGCCACCTAAGGCAGCATGGCATATAAGAGGAAGTACTGGATTGGCCACCAAGTTCATTCAGGTGTTACTCTGTAACATCCTACAGAAAAACCTACATCCTACAGATTGGGTTGGCCAAAAAGTTCATTTTGGCCAACCCAATCCATGTATCCTCTGGACAATGGCGGGGAGGTAGCTACTCTTTGTGTAAATCCTTATGGTCTCCTTCACTGGACTCTGAGAAGACTGCTCTCACCCACTTGGTGTCTGGGCACCGCCTGTTCTCAGTATGGTCTGGAGTTTGGCGATCATCTCTCCACCTCGATCTAGCTCCATCTTTACTCTGGGATCCTCTGGGTCCCGCCCTCAGCCTCCTCCTTGGCTCAGCCTAGACTGGGACATCACATCCTCTGCTGTGGAGTCCCACTGCTCCTCACTATGGCAACCCCATTATTCTCTATTGTCAACTACTCACCCTCCCTCCCTTGTATCCTTCACAAAACAAGTTTGGGTTGCCAGGTCTCCTCCACCTAACCTAGGCTCAGGGAGAATCAGAAGTCCTCACCTAGGCCTGTCTTGCTGGTCTCTCATCTCCATGTTTTATTTCATGGAGCTCTGTACCGTATGAATGTAAAAGAAAAATCTAGTCCAACAGCACCCAGATTTTTACATTAACTAATCTAAGGATCTGTGTAAAGATTCTGTCACATTCTTCTCCAGTCCTAATCCTTCTGGATGTTTCTACAACCTACACATCCTGAGGGGTGAGCCAGGGCATTCATCTCTAACCTCTTGGTCTTTCTTTGTATTTTTCCCTTTATCCAGGACTCTGTGGGTTTTTTTTTTTTCTCTTTCATTCGATCAGCCGGGGACTTTCTCTACATCTCATTTTCCACAATGAATACAATCCATGATTAAACCTCTGAAGAGCTTTGCTCTGAAGATGCAAAGGGGGAGTTTTCGGAATTGAGAAAATAACTTTCTTTCTTCACAGATCTTGCTTTAAACTGTATTCCTTTACCTCAAAGAAGTTAGCTTTGAAACATAAAGGTGATCAGTAAATTACTCCTCTCTTTTAGGTGGAACCTCTTTTTCCCTGGTAAAGAATCTGCCTGTAATACAGGAGGAGACCTAGGCTCAATCCCTGGGTGGGAAGATCCCTGGAGAAGGGAATGGCCACCATTCCAATATTCTTGCCTGGAGAATTCCATGGACAAAGTAGCCTGGCAGGCTACAGTCCATGGGGTCACAAAGAGTTGGACACAACTGAGCAACTAACACTTTCACTTTCACCCTCTATTCCCCTGAAGTAATAGCTTTACTGAAGTCAAGGCAGAAAGGAAACATCATTTAAAATGAAAACATAATTTTAATTTTTTAAGAAATTGGTTCAGTGGCAAAAATATTATTCCCATTGTCCATGATAATCTTTTTTTCCTACATGCCTTGTTTACTGTGTCTCCTCTCATGACTTCTCTGCCGATAAAAATCTAACCTCATAGACAGAAGACAGACATGTGGACGCAGAGGGGGAAGGAGAAGTTGAGACGAATTGAGAGAGTAGCATTAACGTACATACTACGCTGTGTGTAAAATAGATAACTAGGGGAAACTGCTATATTTCTTAAAAAATTAAAATTATGTTTTCATTTTAAATGATGTTTCCTTTCTGCCTTGACTTCAGTAAAGCTATTACTTCAGGGGAAAAGAGGGTGAAAGTGAAAGTGTTAGTTGCTCAGTTGTGTCCAACTCTTTGTGACCCCATGGACTGTAGCCTGCCAGGCTCCTTTGTCCATGGAATTCTCCAGGCAAGAATATACTGAATGTATCACTCAGTACTCTGTGATGACCTTGTGGGGTGGGATGGAGTGGTGAGTAGGAAGTAGGTCCAAAAGGAAGGGGATATGTGTGTACATATGGCTGACTCACTTTGCTGTACAGCAGAAAATAACAGAACATTATAAAGCAACTATGCTCCAATAATAAAATTAAAAAATGAATAAATTAAATCCAACCTCTCCTTATAAATTCAGTTCAAATGCTACTTCCTCCATGAAAACTTTCTCAACACCCTGGCTCTCAGTAATTACTTATTTCCACTTAGCTACAATGACACATTAACCATGATATCTGAAACTTAACAATACTATATTGTTTTGAATCATTATCTAATTTTCAATATTTGTCTGCTCATTCATTGACTCATACATCTCTTATTGAAACCAGACACAAGGTGTGGATCATTTTTTGACTGTTCCCCACCATGTCCATTAAACTCTTACCAGCTTGATAGAAACCTGCCAAGCTTCTGGTTGATAATATAGTTCTTAATATTGTTCACATAATTGTGACCTTTTCAATGAAATAATAGATATTCAACCTTTGGTGGAGGTAAAAAAAAAACTATACATAAGGAAATGGAAAAGAGATAATGAAAAAAACCTAAGGAATACACAAACTACATCTTTATAGGGGAATTAAAGGCTTTAAATATTTATTTCAGGGTCATAACTTTGATCTGTCCAATCACTAGCTGATCACTCAGCTAACGACAGAACTTCATTCATGACAACACAAAATGACAAATCATTTAGGACACTCACTAAGCAAACGATCAACAACTAAATCAACAGCAAAAGCAACCTCTTGAGAGAGTAGAATCTGATTTCTAGAGCTGCTACATTATACAATTACAAACGTCCAGGGACTTTCCTGGTTGGTCCAGTGGCTGAGACTCTGTGCTCCCAATGCAGGGACCTGGGTTTGATCCCTGGTCAGGGAACTAGATCCCGCATGCTGCAACTGTGACCAGCACAGCCAAAATAAATAAATACTAAATGTAAGACTAAAATTAGGGACACTGAGAAAGACTTTTTTAAAAAGTAAAGATACTTTCTTATAAAAGGCATTCATTTCTTGCAATCTCAGCTAACAATCCTAGAAGAGACCCAGCTGAGATCTCAGGGTTCTTTTGCTAGACCAAGGAATTATTTGATTTTCTTTTTACCAAAAGAAATACAGATGAACTGAATTGACAACTAAGAACAAGAACAAATACCGTAGCTAGTTCTATCTTTCTTATAAAAAGAAAGTTCTAGTTCTATCTTTCTTACAAAAGCTCATCTGTTTCCTTACCTTTTCCTAACCATTGCTGGTCTGTTCCCATCTCCACACCTCAGCACAGGCTATTTCCCTGGTGTCTCTCTGTATTAGTCATTCTTGTAAAGACATGTGAGTATCTTTACTCCCTACAACCATAAAACTTCAACTGATTCAAATTCCTCCAAATCAATTCTTATTTATTCATGATTGGAATACATAAAATACACATTGCATTACTATGCCCTCATCCATTAAAACTTAAACTTTTTTCTTATAGTTTTCAGGTAGGCTTGAACTAATTTAAAAATTGAGGAAGAAATAATACTGTCTTCTGCATCCTCCTGTAGCCCTGGCTTAGTAGCTACTTGCCTCCTCAAACTTAGTGGATACTTAATAGGACTGCCTGAGCATGTGAACGAAGGCAAGAATATACGAAAGTGTGTCTGGTTATTTGTAATAATCTAAGTCCAAATATGATTACTTTAGACCATAATATCATACATCTTTCTGAGACCTTGATATAGATTTACCATACCAACATGCATTTGCTTATTCCCTAGGAGTGAATCAGAGAACTTCTAGGCAGCACTTCATTAGAGAGAATCACTACATAAATAATAGGACCACTGTTTATACACAAGTGTCAACACCAACTCTTGGTACATGTAGTGCCACAAATAGTACACTCAATGCTTCTGACTGTGACTGAGCTTCACTGAATCACTGCTTCCTATTTCCCTTCAATGTCACATTGTTTCTCAGCCCTGTACCTTTGTTCATATTGCAATCCTCTCTCCTGGTCCTGTTCCTCCTCTTCACCAGAGGGATTCCATCCATAATTCATTTGCTGCAACCCCGCCCTCAGAGCTCTACTGCGGTTTGGCTTTCTTTTCTCTATGTTCCTATTCTGTTCCTCCCATTACCACATGGTATTATAATTTCTGCTGGATATGTCTTTCTCTCCCACATAAAGAGTAAAAAGGAGAGAGGCCACGTTTCATTGTCCTTGCTGTGTTCAGGGTCTACTTCACTGTCCAGCATATACAAGAAAGGCTTGTTGAATGAATGAGAGAATGAATAAAGTAATTTAAAAAATAACGGCATTGCTTTCTACCATCTATTTTTTTTTTGACTAGAAAAATCCATTAACTTTCTCATTAGGAACTTCATTGGCTTCTCTGACCACACAGACTTTCAAAGTTGCTCCATAATTCACACTCATTAGATCTTGCCAAACATCTCAACCATATACTTTTGAACACCTCTTATCCATAAACTTTGCCAAATCACAATGAAGACTAACCACATGTGCTTCCCTCATAAGGACATTACTCACTGGCTCTTTTTAATATCAAAAACTTTAAGTGAAAAGTAACTAGAACAGAGACTCTCCAGATTTTGGTACTCAACACACCTTGTGGTTCATTTACATGAATACACCATCATATGACCACATCATGAATTTCTAACTTTCCAACAAGCCTGGACTGTTAGACTTCAAGGTGAATAAGAAGGTGTTATTCTAAACTGTGAGCCCACCCCAAAATTCTCGTGTCCTAACTCCCAGTAGCTCAAAACATGACTTTTTGGAGATAGGGTCGTTAAAGAGGTAATTAAGTGAAAATGAGATCATTAGGATTGTCCTTGTAAAAAAAAAAAATATCTGGACATGGACATGTGCAGAGGGAAGATGATGTGAAAACACAGAAAGAAGATGGCCATCTGTAAACCCAAGATAAGAGGCCTCAGAAGAAATCAACCCTGCAGGCTTCTTAACCTTAGACTTTTAGCCTCCAAAATTGCTGTTTAAGTCACTCAGTCTATGCTTTGTTACAGCAGTCTGAAAAACTAATACAGTAGGTAAAAATGTTAGTCTCGAATATCTGACTGTAATAAGGAATCACTTATTACACTTCATGGCAAATAGATGGGGAAACAGTGGAAACAGTGGCTGACTTTATTTTTCTGGGCTCCAAAATCACTGCAGATGGTGACTGCAGCCATGAAATTAAAAGACGCTTACTCCTTAAAAGGAAAATTATGACCAACCTAGGTAGCATATTAAAAAGCAGAGACATCACTTTGTCAACAAAGGTCCATCTAGTCAAGGCTATGGTTTTTCCAATGGTCATGTATGGATATGAGAGTTGGGCTATAAAGAAAGCTGAGCACCAAAGAGTTGATGCTTTTGAACTGTGATGTTGGAGAAAACTCTTGAGAGTCCCTTCGACTGCAAGGAGGTGCAACCAGTCCATCCTAAAGGAGATCAGTCCTGGGTGTTCATTGGAAGGACTGATGTTGAAGCTGAAACTTCAATACTTTGGCTACCTGATGCGAAGAGCTGACTCATCTGAAAAGACCCTGATGCTGGGAAAGATTGAGGGCAAGAGGAAAAGGGGATGACAGAGGATGAGATCGTTGGATGGCATCACTGACTCAATGGACATGGGTTTGGGTGGACTGAGGGAGTTGGTAATGGGCAGGGAGGCCTGGTGTGCTGCGGTTCATGGGGTCGCAAAGAGTTGGACACTACTGAGCAACTGAACTGAATAAGGAATCATCATTTCAGGAAAACAGAATTTTTTCTACCAATGAAGCAGGGAGAAAAAAATTAATTTTCTTTGTACTTTTTGATCAAGAAAGTCTTAGGAATACCTTCAGTTGTTGGTAATATACTCTAAGTAAGACACACAGATGGTACAATAGTTTTTTTATTTTTTCCAATACTCATAAATGATAAACATCTGGAGATGTGTAGTGGGTGGGTGAATGTTTCCTGAGAAATGGCTACTATTACTTTCAATTACTATTACTACAATATTACTTTCTTACCAGAAGTGCTTTGAGGGTAGACACATGGAAATCTTAGTTCCAGTAGTTTATTTTCATTTTAAAATATCTATAAAACAATATAAGCCAATGAAACTCAATCTTTCTAGCAGGAATTAATTTAAATTGTTGTCATTTTTATTTCTTCACAATAGTAATTAAGTTTAATAGATATTATGCATGATCTTCATCATATATACCCTTTTACACCCACGTGTTGCACCACCACCCACAGCTATCCTACAAAAAATCCAATGCCCATTGCCTTATCATTACAACTTTTTTCCAATAATAAAGATTGTGTGTTAGTCGCTCAGTCGTCTCTGACTCTTGGCAACCCCATGGGCTCCTCTGTCTGTGGGATTTCCCAGGCAAGAATACTGGAATGGGTTGCCATTTCCTTCTCCAGGGGATCTTCCCAATCCAGGGATTGAACCCGGGTCTACTGCATTGGCAAGCGGATTCTTTACTATCTTAGCCACCAGGGAAGACCACTGGAGGCAGGATATCAGGTTGCCTATGGTGATTTAGTTACAGATTTTTTGTATGACATTAATCTCGCTAGATCCAAACTAAACATCAACAAATACAATTTAGAATTCTTCAAAAAATGGCATTGGAGGTCTTAAAGTACAGTCAATTTCTTATTATTAAAGTGATAACAGACAATAAAATCCTTTATTCTGTTACTGCTCCCAATAAAGAATGCATACATGTCAACAAAGCAAATCAAAAAGCCCACCTTTAATCTATAAATATTGTATTTATTTATGATTTTGTTAGCAGCTGGTCAGGATATGTCAGATGATCTTCTCCATCAACAATATTTGTTTTTCCTTAGATATTCTTTTGACATATGTGTATGGGTAAGTATAAATATTTCCCTTGGTCTTTTTCATTTTCTTAAAGATGACTTTGATAATTTGAACTTTTAAATTTTGATGATGTTTATCATTTTTTTTTAAGTGACTGGTATGTTCCATGTCCTCACTAAGAAATCTTTGTTTCCCACCAGCCATGAATACATTATCCTATATTTTCACCCAGAGTTTTTATAGTTTTAGCTTTTACTTTTAGGGCTATAAAATACTTGAATTCATTTTTGTATATTATGTGAAAGAGGAGTCCACCTTCACTTTCATTGAGTACTTCATTTAAAAAAGAATTTCCTTTCAGACTATATTCCCAAAGTCCATTCCTGGACTATATATTCTTTTCCATTGACCTATTTTTCTGTTCTTATTCTAGTACTGCTGCTAAGTCACTTCAGTCATGTCCGACTCTGTGTGACCATAGACGGCAGCCCACCAGGCTCCCCCGTCCCTGGGATTCTCCAGGCAAGAACACTGGAGTGGGTTGCCATTTCCTTCTCCAATGCATCAAAGTGAAAAGTGAAAGTGAAGTCGCTCAGTCGTGTCCGACTCTAGTGACCCCATGGACTGCAGCCTTCCAGGCTCCTCTGTTCATGGGATTTTCCAGGCAAAAGTACTGGAGTGGGGTGCCATTGCCTTCTTAAATTATTAAATTCAGGTAGTTTGTTATTTCCACTTTGTTATTCTTTAACGAGTTTTTTTTATTTTTTACTATCTAGGACTTTCATGTTTTCAATCAAATTTTACAAACTGCTTGTCAATTTCTACAAAAAAAAAGGCCTGTTGGGATTTTCATTGCGAGTTCATTAAAACTATAATGACATCTTAACAAGACTGCTTCGTCCAATCCATGAACATAATGTAACTTGTTTGTTTGGGCCCTCTTTAATATTTCCCAGAAAAGTATGTTTAGCATTTAGTGTATACTCTTACAATGTTTTTTAAAAACTTACTTTGAAGTATTTTATGTCTTTAATGACATTTTTATGTGGGGTATTTTGTGTTATTTTTATTTCATCTTTTGCTGCTAGTATATAGATATAAGATTGATCTTTGGGTATTTATCAAATATCATTTCATTTTAGTTTCCCTTTCTCTCCTCCAGCTCCACTTATATTTCACTATGTTGCCTTTTAATAGTCTCTTTTCATAAACTTCATATTTTTTCAATGTTTGAGAGTAAAAAGCAAATGTCTGAATTTTACCTACCTCTTATATAGCAAATATTGTCGGCCTATCAACAGAAAATCCTTTTCCCCTGTCTACTAGATTCTGCTATTTATCTTATGATCCAGAACATTTTCACTTTTATTTTAGTTAATTTCATGAAGGCTTTTTATTCATCTCTGATATTTTCCCTGAAAGAATCATTCTCCACTTAATTACAATTAGAATCTTCTTTTCACATCTGAAAAGGAAGACCTTACAGATAAAAAATTCTATAATGTAGTCAATGAATCAGAAATTTTAAAATTTGGAGATCATAATAATAGAGTAATGTCTTCATCTAGTTTCTGGTTTCTGTTTTGTTTGTGGACACCCTAAGGCCACGCTCCAGATTTCTATACCCACGTCAGCATGGTTAGCTGAGCCATAGATACATCCCTCTGGTGTTCTTGGCTATTTAAGGAGTTAATTTCACCACACCAGGGATAACTTCAATAAACCTTGGACCCCCCAAAACGACTGGTACCCACCGCTTTCAACCACCTTGTAAGCAAAAGTAATCGCAACTGGTATTTGGGAGATTTAATGGGACATGTATTACTGTCCAGTAAGAGACAATGAAGCTGTTCTAAACTCTGCTACACTATTTCTAACAGAAATGCTTCAAGGATTAGGAAATATTTCCCTGGTCACCAGTACTAATGCATTATTTATTTTGGATGATATGGGAGCGAGTGAGAAAAGAGGGAGTAGCTTAAATTTGTTCAAGTGGTCACCTTAGCTTAACATTACTTTTGAATTTGTAGAAACAATGATTAACATTATTTTGAATCTGTAAATTACCTTATCACAATTGTGTCAAACTGTTAATTTTCTTGAATGGAGGTAAGGAAAAGAGGGTAGGTCATAATTTAAAAGGGCTTTAATCAACCTAGTTGTGGGAAGAAAAAAAACTTTCTGGTTTTAAAATAAGGTATTCACCACCTTCATTTTTTTGATCAGTATAAACAAAGTCAGAACTAAGACATATGCACTACTGGCTGTCATAGTGTGACAAGAAACAGGAATAAAGTTACTCTTTCCTAGTAGTTATATTACTTTAAGGCTTAAAGTGGGTTTAAAGGTATTATCTGAAACATGAGAAAAATTGCTCTTACCGTATCAATTTTCTAGCAAAGAGAGTCCCTTTGGGGCTCTTCCTTGGATGCCAAAATAATGAGGAAATAATCCATTTAAATTTCCTTCATCAGTACACACACACACACACACACACATAGACACACACACACACTAACTTGACATATGTATTATCTGAACTTCTGAACTGCAAGTTGAATGAATCTATTTAAGTTCCCCTGATTTTCCAAGATTTGTACTTAGATGAATGAAATAGATGAATGAGTTTTCAATGCAAAGTTCATGCCCTTATAATTCAGCCATTCTTCCAAAATACATGGATCCTTTGTTTAAAAGATAAAGTCATTCCCTATAAAATCATTTAAAAATAAACACCCTCGTATTTCATACATATAAAAAATGTAGCCATTAGAATAGAGTCAGAAAGCCAATCTGTAGGCCACAGGAGAATGCATGTGACTCCCCTCTCATTTGAGACACCGGGCACCTGGCTCTGGGCTGACAATGCTTCTCTTTGTGTCACCTTCACCCCTTGGTCCATGGGGCTATCTATCCCAGGAGCACGCTTAGGAGAGTAGGTTCACTGAAAATTCTATCTGGGATCTCTTCTAACATCTCTGATACTCTGAGATCAGAATTCTCATTTGAGGGCTTCCCTCTGAATTTCATTTGCATTTTTACACTTTTTGAAAAGCAAAATCCTCTTTGAAATGATTCAGATCTCACTCATCTTTGGCATTTAAAACAATGACTTACTTTGTCAGATTTTTAGTCTATAAGTACACAGTTTGTTTTGGAGGAGGATGGTGGTCTAGTTAAGAATTCTTAGCAAAACCATAACTTTCCATCTCCATGTGAAATGTGGCTTTGAAAGTGTGCATGTTTTCAAGGAGAAACATGACTCTCAAACACTATTTTAATTAAAAATAAATAAGCCAGATTTCAGCACTCAGCTATAAAGTATTTTAAAGGCTTCAATGATTCATAGCAACTATATGTATATTGAGGATCCATTACTACACATAATTTGAGAAATTCTTTGAATTGGTTATTAAAATAGTTTACCCACCTATGTTCAGAAACAATACTGTTTCTGCATGCCTTCACTGACTTCTGTTACAGACTATCCTTTCAAGAATGTGCACAGTCTTGGAACACAGAGAGTATATCACTAAGATGCAAGATAAAGGATTGTTTAGAGATGACATCTTCCTCCAGGATAAAAGTTAGGCAGGTTTGCCCTCAGCCCATTATTAATAACAAGAGTTGCCTCAGTTACTATATATG
This sequence comes from Bos javanicus, assembly GCF_032452875.1. Taxonomy (NCBI): domain Eukaryota; kingdom Metazoa; phylum Chordata; class Mammalia; order Artiodactyla; family Bovidae; genus Bos; species Bos javanicus. Next base: position 32,724,125 of record NC_083881.1, on the reverse strand, counting down.
ACCTTGGGGTTATTTTCCTGTACAGAACTCATAGGTGTCACCTGGCCTTATTATGTCGCCTATAGGTACTAAATGAGCAGTGGGAGTAAAACCGATCTATCTTGAAGTTATGAAAAGAAGAATAAAATAATGATGAACAATAAATTTGAAACAAGTTGGCAGAATTATTCCCTGACAGGAGAATAATTTCCAAGAAGGTACATGTGTTAAGTTCTTTGATCAAAAGTCTAAGACGCTCAGGTGGAATTTTTAAAAAATCCAAAATTATAATGGCCCAGAACTATAAATTTAAAACAAAAAAAAATGTAGAAAAGTAGAACATATGGATATAAAAACAACGAGCCATGAACATTAACCATGAAGGTTATATAAACAATGGATTCTAGAGTACCCATTTTTATATCTTTAGATAAAAGATAAGTTAATATAAAAAAAAAATCTTAACAGGAAAAGGGAAATCAGATTTAAGGGAACAATAGATGAAGAAGACACAATCGACATCTTCATATGTGGGTCTGACATTATCTTTAAAGATGTAAAGTAACATCTGATAGAATGAAGGAATAGACAGACAAATGCATACAAAAAAGCATCAGGAGGACAAAAAGAGCAGAATATTTGATAGCATATTTACTATCATCAACACACAGATACAGAGGACATCACACTCTTAAGCAGAGAATAAGCACATTTTAAACATTCTAAAAAATCATGGCACAAGACATTCAAAAAATGCCAATGAATGAATAGTGAAATTATGCCCCCCAAAGTATACCTACAGAAACAAAAAAACTCTAGTGTTTATAATTCAAATGAATCACTATTAAATATTAATAACCCTTAGCCTAGAATGTTTTGAGGAAAGTAAACAATAGTTAAATCTAAATTAAAACGAAGACATTATATATCAAAATCTGTGGGATACAACTAAGTTTGCACTTAAGCAATGTTACAGAGTTGAGTATGTTTATTAGAAAATAGGAAAGAATTGAAACTCCTAACAGTGCAAGATAATAAAACCCGAGGACACTAAAAGGATACAACGACAAAGGTAAGGTCAGAAATCAACAAAATAGAAAATAAACAACATCAAAAAGAGATGATCAATAAAACTAGAGATACTTCTTTGAAAGGACTATTAAGATAGAGAAATCTCTGGAAAGTTGGAAGAAGAAAAAAAGGAGAGAAGAGTTGCAAATGAACAAAATACAAACGGTAAACAGGACAGTGGGCTTCCCAGCGGGCTCAGTGGTAAAGGATCTGCCTGCCAAGCGGGTTTGATCCTTGGGTTTGATCCTCGGGAGAAGGAAATGGCAGCCCACTCCAGTATTCTTGCCTGGGAAATCTCATGGACAGAGGAGTCTGGGGGGCTGCAGTCCATGGGTTGCAAAGAGTTGGACACAACTTAGCAACCAAACAGCAGCAGCAGCAGGAGACAGGATAGTATAAAAATAACAGAGATTTTATACACAACATACACCACAGTGAAATACTTCTAAAAATAAAACAATTAAAACAAAAATATTTTACTAGACTACTAAGCATTAAAGAGATTTTTAAAATAATATTAAAAAAAAAATCTACCTAAGTGAAAGCAAAGACAGTTTCACAGGTGATTCCACCAAACTTCAGTGTAACCAATAGTGAGTTTCTATATTATATAATCAACTCATTAAATTGGGCGGGGTGGGGGAAGTCTAGGTTTCATCTGCTCTTGAGTTGAGAGGTGTTACCATTTATATCTGGCCTCATGAAATTGGTTAATATATTTTATTACCCAGTTTTAACTAATCAGCCTTCAAAAATAGATAGCTTTAAAGGCTTCTGAAGAGAAACTACAAATTAATGATAACACTAATAACGAGAATGTGAACAATTTACAAGAAAATGGTCACGCTGCACCTTCTACTTCATATAGTTCAAGATCTCTGTCAGACACACTGGTGGTAAAAAATCACATCCGACAACACGTGCAGATTTTTTTTAAGTGCATATTTTTCACTGAAATATTACTGATGATAGACTTGTTGCTATATTTCAGAAGCTAAGTCATATTCAACTGTTTTGGGACCCCTTAGACTGCAGCCTGCTAGGCTCCTCTGTTCATGAGATTCCCAGACAAGAATACTGGAGTGGGTTGCCATTTTCTTCTCCAGTGCAACTTCCCAATCCAGGGATCGAACCCATGTCTTTTATATCTCTTGCGCTGGCAGGCAGGTACTTTACCACTAGTGCCAACTGGGAAGCCCAGGTCTGCATTAGATTCAGGAATTCTACTTCTCCAACTAGTCCTAATTCCACAGTACCACCTTCAAAAACAAACAATAAAAAATGTTAGTATGACAGTTAATAAACTGCAGAAATAGAGAAAAGTGGTTTTACCTACTTCTCTACCCTATGAAACCCTTTCAGTCCATCATAACTCAATTCATGTTTATTATTTTTATGATGCCAAATACTCCATTTTTAAGCAATAAGAACCAGTTTTTTTAAAAAGAAAGCAAATCAAGACAGAAGGAAGTTTTGGCTATGATTTATTTTAAGACCTATGTTTTAAACAAAGTTTCTCAAGATGACTGTTTTGTCAGAGGGAAGACTCTCCACCCACAGGGATTTTTTTACCTTGATCCTGGCCATGTATATGCCTAATGATTCCCAGCTGTTCTCTTTGTGTTACATGTGCTCTTTCTGTCCATTTGGTGCCTAAGAGATTGGACTCTGAAGATATGGACATGTATATTTATATGCATTTAAGTAGATTTCCACAGAAAGATATATACATCTCAGTTGGTGGGGCAGAACAGTTTCCCTACTGAGGAAAATGGATACCCATATAAATGCTATGTTATATTAATCTTATTTTCATTCATTATTTGATCAGGTTCACTTCTTTTTCTCCTGGAGAATTCTGCTGGAGATGGAAGGCTTTCTGTTACAATCTCAAGTGAGTTTGGGGCTTCCCTCATAGCTCAGATGGTAAAGACTCTGTATGCAATGCAGGAGACCTGGGTTCTATCCCTGGGTCAGGAAGATCCCCTGGAGAAGGAAAGGGCAACCCACTCTAGTATTCTTACCTAGAGAATACCATGGACAGAAGACCCTGACAGGCTACAGTTCATGGGATCACAAACAGTCAGACATGACTGAGTAACTAACACTCACTCAAGTGAGTTTAGGGGCTAAAAGGAGAGATCTGATCTGCCTGAATATACCATTTAAGAATTAGGGGCAGATTTTCTTTCTTCCTATGCAATGCATTAAAAACACTAGGCACATAATAAATATTTGTTGAATAATAAAAACAATTAATGCACCAAGTGATTGCCTATGAATCCATGGCAAGAGAAAAGTTTATCTCAATATTATACATCATTCATTCTCAACTATATTTCCTTCCATGATAAAAATGTCACTTTTACATGACATATCATATTCACATAGATGACATACTCTTATAAGCAAATACAGAATTTTAAAACAATTTTTGTGATTAAGTAAGATACTTTAAGATTCATTACCATCAATAGAGCCTACTCACAATGAATGTTGAATTTATTTAAAAATAGTGTGTTGCACAGTAGGATGTCTATTTCATCTTTACCTCCCAATTAGTGTAAACTGAAATGGAAGTGAGATAATGATGGTGTTTTAGAAAAACATTGAATTTGTTCTTATAGGAAAAAAGGCATCATTTATAACCTTAGGTTCTTTAACTAGTATTAATATTAGTTACAATCACAAAGTTCTTCACAGATGTTGATGGCAATAGTATATAATTATACCTTTGTTGAGAATCATATATATATATGACCTATTGACTTCTAAATAAATAGAACTGGATTAATACACTGAAAAATATCCCTGTGCGGAATTTGAAGTAGGTATTAGCTTAAATAGATATCTTAATCATTATTTATTTGAAGAATTCATTGAGGTTATCACTATATAGCAAACAGGGAATAAATTTTTGATTCAGAGAAAACTGGTTCCAAATACTAAACATTTGCTCTGTCATTTACTGGTTATATGAATTTGGACAGGCCATTAAAGTTCTCTAAGCTTCAGTATAAGTGGGGATAATTAAAACTTGTTGAAAATAGTAAGTTAAATAATTTAAGTGAAGCTCTTACAGTTCCTCATGCATGGCAGGCATCTAGTGAAAAGTCAAAGTGTTAAGTCGCTCTCAGTCATATCTGCTGCTGCTGCTGCTGCTGCTGAGTCGCGTCAGTCGTGTCCGACTCTGGGCGACCCCATAGACGGCAGCACACCAGGCTCCCCGTCCCTGGGATTCTCCAGGCAAGAACAGTGGAGTGGGTTGACATTTCCTTCTCCACAGCCATATCTGACTCTTTGCGAATCCATGTTCTGTCCATGGAGTTTTCCAGGCGAGAATATTGGAGTGTGTTGGCATCCCCTCCTCTAGGGAATCTTCCCTTATTTTCCCTCCTCCAAATATTCCTTTTTTCCTAAATGTCTTTGGCTATTGCCTACTTCTGCTCAGCACCCATTCATATCCTTTTATATGCTTTCCACATTTCATAGGAGTTGGAAGACTGGAAACTACTTTTCTGAGATTCTCTTACAGCTAAGATTCTGCATACAATTTGATTCTACCAATGAGATACACTAGCAAGAAATCAGGAAGGCGGGAGAATGTAGAACATTTTCCCTCTGGCAGTAGAAACTTCTGGCCAACGGGCTTTAGCAATGTGAGTTTTTGCAATGGGAGGCCTCCACTGCTAGTTATTCACCTGGGGACTGCAGGACAGTTCTGACACAGCAGAGTTTCATGAAGCTTCCTGATCTCCAGGTGGTAGCAGCTGCTTCAGGAACTTTGGATTATAGAGATCATAGACATGAAAATCTAAAAACATAAAACCCTGACTTTTTTACTTCTCTATCCTTCCCAGTAATTTTGTTAGCACCTAGTCCCCATATTAAATCACTCATAACTTGAAATAGCAAGAGGGTTTTCTGCACTGAACCTGTTTAGGTTCTAAGCATGTTCTAGACATGGAAATGTAAAGGAAATGTAAAGTGGAAGATTTTCTTTCAAACCTCAACAATGTCAAAATCTATGGAGGAGTCAAGTCCATCATCAGAAAAATCAATATCTTTTCATTATTCAGAAGGTAAGTTATGCCTGGAAAACAGACTTTTATTTTATACTAAATTTTATACTTAAAAAAAATTTTAAAAATAATAAATTTTATACTTATATTGTATATGTATATATTTTATACATACTTATACTTTATACTAAATTAATGACTTTGGTGCGTGTGTGCATGCTATCGTTCAGTCACGTCCTCCTTTTTGACACCCTATGGACTGTAGCCCACCAGGCTCCTCTGTCCATGGGATTTTCCAGGCAAGGATACTGGCGTGGGTTACCATTTTCTCCTCCAGGGGTTCTTCCTGACCCAAGGATCCAACCCACATCTCCTGTGTCTCCTGCATTGTTGGCTGATTCTTTACCACTGAGCCACATAAGGCTGGGGTGAAATGAAAGAAAGAAAGTAAAGTTACTCAGTTGTGTCTGATTCTTTGTGACCCCATGGACTGTAACCTACCAGGCTCCTTCGTCCATGGGATTTTCCAGGCAAGAATACTGGAGTGGGTTGCCATTTCCTCCTCCAGGGGATCTTCCCAACTCAGGAATCAAATCCAGGTCTCCCGCCTTGCAGGCGGATGCTTTACCATCTGAGCCACCAGCACAGGTTGGGGTACATATTCTTTAATTCCTCATTTTCTGAGATGTAATTAAGCCTATTTTCTCATTATTAGTATTAGGCACTGATTATGCTGGTAGGTATAAATTAGTACCTCAAATTTTCCACTCATAATGTCTGTTTTCTTCTGCAATCTAATTGTTAAAGGCAGAACATATGTTGAACTGGAATCAACCTGATTGGAGGCGTAAATACAATGTTATAATTGTATTGATAGCATTTATTATAGAATTGCCTGAGTATTTAAACTTCTAACTAAGTAAGTAAGAAAGAATCCCAAGTCAAATACTAAACATTAAGAATCCCAAGTCAAATATTGAACATTATATTTAATAATATAAATGAATAGATGAACAAGTAAAGCACTTTAGATCTCCTTTCTCAGCTCCTCTTCCTCTTCTTTCTTTATTTTTTATAAATCTAAAAGGCAGGACTTGGGTAATTTCTCATATACTTTAATGCTCTAGGATTCTCTTTCTGTATTTAGGAAAATAATAAGCTATTGGTTTGCAGAGATTTTTGTCCAAGATATTCTTTACAATCTGAAATTAATAATCCTCTCTCACTATGTTTATGTCAACACTTGTTACTCACTCATAATTTTTCTAGATTCCCTACTTACTATGAATTTATAATACTCTAATGAGAAGCCATTTATAAAGTAATTTCTATGTCTTAGGTTTGTCTAAGAGTGAATAAAGGTGATAATCTAAGCACTGAAGCCTTAGATAAGATGTAACTAATAGATTTAGTATAAACCTATCTTAGAGGCAACTTCTAGCTCTGGGTTGAGAATTTGTCTTAGGCTAAGTCTGGGTTCAAGGAAATGAAACTAAGCCATGCCCGTGGGGCAACCCAAGATGGGCAGGTCATGGTGGAGAGATCTGACAGAATGTGATCCACTGGAGAAGGGAATGGCAAACCACTTCAGTATTCTTGCCTTGAGAACCCCATGAACAGTATGAAAAGGCAAAATAATAGGATTCTGAAAGAGGAACTCCCCAGGTCAGTAGGTGCCCAATATGCTACTGGAGATCAGTGGAGAAATAACTCCAGAAAGAATGAAGGGATGGAGCCAAAGCAAAAACAATACCCAGCTGTGGATGTAACTGGTGACAGAAGCAAGGTCCGATGCTGTAAAGAGCAGTATTGCATAGGAACCTGGAATGTCAGGTCCATGAATCAAGGCAAATTGGAAGTGGTCAAACAAGAGATGGCAAGAGTGAACGTCGACATTCTAGGAATCAGCGAACTGAAATGGACTGGAATGGGTGAATTTAACTCAGATGACCATTATATCTACTACTGCAGGCAGGAATCCCTTAGAAGAAATGGAGTAGCCATCATGGTCAACAAAAGAGTCTGAAACGCAGTACTTGGATGCAATCTCAAAAACAACAGAATCATCTCTGTTAGTTTCCAAGGCAAACCATTCAATATCACAGTAATCCAAGTCTATGCCCCAACCAGTAATGCTGAAGAAGCTGAAGTTGAACGGTTCTATGAAGACCTATAAGACCTTTTATAACTAACACCCAAAAAAGATGTCCTTTTCATTATAGGGGACTAGTTTGCAAAAGTAGTAAGTCAAGAAACACCTGGAGTAACAGGCAAATTTGGCTTGGAATATGGAATGAAGCAGGGCAAAGACTAATAGAGGTTTGCCAAGAAAATGCACTGGTCATAGCAAACACCCTCTTCCAACAACACAAGAGAAGACTCTACACATGGACATCACCAGATGGTCAACACCAAAATCAGATTGATTATATTCTTTGCAGCCAAGATGGAGACGCTCTATACAGTCAGCAAAAAACAAGACCAGGAGCTGACAGTGACTCAGACCATGAACTCCTTATTGCCAGATTCAGACTTAAATTGAAGAAAGTAGGGAAAACCACTAGACCATTCAGGTATGACCTAAATCAAATCCCTTATGATTATACAGTGGAAGTGAGAAATAGATTTAAGGGCCTAGATCTGATAGATAGAGTGCCTGATGAACTATGGAATGAGGTTCGTGACATTGTACAGGAGACAGGGATCAAGACCATCCCCATGGAAAAGAAATGCAAAAAGCAAAATGGCTGTCTGGGGAAGCCTTACAAATAGCTGTGAAAAGAAGAGAAGCGAAAAGCAAAGGAGAAAAGGAAAGATATAAACATCTGAATGCAGAGTTCCAAAGAACAGCAAGAAGAGATAAGAAAGCCTTCTTCAGCGATCAATGCAAAGAAATAGAGGAAAACAACAAATGGGAAAGACTAGGGATCTCTTGAAGAAAATCAGAGATACCAAGGGAACATTTCATGCAAAGATGGGCTTGATAAAGGACAGAAATGGTATGGACCTAACAGAAGCAGAAGATATTAAGAAGAGATGGCAAGAATACACAGAAGAACTGTACAAAAAGATCTTCATGACCCAGATAATCACGATGCTGTGATCACTGACCTAGAGCCAGACATCCTGGAATGTGAAGTCAAGAGGGCCTTAGAAAGCATCGCTACGAACAAAGCTAGTGGAGGTGATGGAATTCCAGTTGAGCTATTTCAAATCCTGAAAGATGATGCTGTAAAAGTGCTGCACTCAATATGCCAGCAAATTTGGAAAACTCAGCAGTGGCCACAGGACTGGAAAAGGTCAGTTTTCATTCCAATCCCAAAGAAAGGCAATGCCAAAGAATGCTCAAACTACTGCACAATTGCACTCATTCCACATGCTAGTAAAGTAATGCTCAAAATTCTCCAAGCCAGGCTTCAGCAATATGTGAACCATGAACTTCCTGATGTTCAAGCTGGTTTTAGAAAAGGCAGAGGAACCAGAGATCAAATTGCCAACATCTGCTAGATCATCGAAAAAGCAAGAGAGTTCCAGAAAAACATCTATTTCTGCTTTATTGACTATGCCAAAGCCTTTGACTGTGCGGATCACAATAAACTGTGGAAAATTCTGAAAGAGATGGGAATACCAGACCACCTGATCTGCCTCTTGAGAAACCTATATGCAGGTCAGGAAGCAACAGTCAGAACTGGACATGGAACAACAGACTAGTTCCAAATAGAAAAAGGAGTCCATCAAGGCTGTATATTGTCACCCTGCTTATTTAACTTCTATGCAGAGTGCATCATGAGAAACGCTGGGCTGGAAGAAACACAAGCTGGAATCAAGATTCCCGGGAGAAATGTCAATAACCTCAGATATGCAGATGACACCACCCTTATGGCAGAAAGTGAAGAGGAACTCAAAAGCCTCTTGATGAAAGTGAAAGTGGAGAGTGAAAAAGTTGGCTTAAAGCTCAACATTCAGAAAACGAAGATCATGGCATCCGGTCCCACCACTTCATGGGAAATAGATGGAGAAAAGTGGAAACAGTGTTAGACTTTATTTTTCTGGGCTCCAAAATCACTGCAGATGGTGACTGCAGCCATGAAATTAAAAGACACTTACTCCTTGGAAGGAAAGTTATGACCAACCTAGATAGCATATTCAAAAGCAGAGACATTACTTTGCCAACAAAGGTTCGTCTAGTCAAGGTTATGGTTTTTCCTGTGATCATGTATGGATGTGAGAGTTGGACTGTGAAGAAGGCTGAGCGCCGAAGAATTGATGCTTTTGAACTGTGGTGTTGGAGAAGACTCTTGAGAGTCCCTTGGACTGCAAGGAGATCCAACCAGTCCATCCTAAAGGAGATCAGCCCTGGGATTTCTTTGGAAGGAATGATGCTAAAGCTGAAACTCCAGTACTTTGGCCACCTCATGCAAAGAGTTGACTCATTGGAAAAGACTCTGATGCTGGGAGGGATTTGGGGCAAGAGGAGAAGGGGTCGACAGAGGATGAGATGGCTGGATGGCATCACTGACTCGATGGACGTGAGTCTTGGTGAACTCCGGGAGTTGGTGATGGACAGGGAGGTCTGGCGTGCTGGGATTCATGGGGTCGCAAAGAGTCAGACACGACTGAGCGACTGATCTGATCTGATCTGGGTTCAAGGGAAAACACTGGCAGGCTCTTCTACTGATGGCTGTCTTTACCAGTGGTTGGTACAGAGGAAAGTCATAGCATATGTGCCATCTATTTGCCATCCTTCATCTAAAATTCATTCATTGAGTCATCTTTGCTCTTAGGATAAGCTCTCAGCTAGGCACAACCTTCCGATTACAAATGGTTAGGGGATATAGGTGTGCATTTCTAACATTCTTCCAGGTGATACTGATGCTGCTGATCTACAGACACACGTGGAAGAGCAAGGTAGATGAAGTTTCATTTAATAAAAAAAAAGTTAACTTGACACTGTTTACGAGAGTGACACAAACCATCAGACTAGTTCTTGAAGGCAATAAACAAGACAGAAAGAAGTCAGTTTACCTGGCTGAGAAGTAGGTAATGTCTGAGAAGGAACTAAGTCAGGGAGAATGAATTTAAAGAAGTGGTAGGTCCTTTGGAGGTCTGGTGACTTAGATGGTTAAGAATCTGCCTACAACACAGGATACCTGGGTTCGATCCCTGGATTGGAAAGCTCCCCTGGAGAAGGGAATGGTATCCACTCCAGTATTCTTGCCTGGAGAATTCCATGGACAGAGGAACCTGGCAGGTGGGCTACAGTCCATGGGGCTGCAAAGAGTCAGACATGATCGAGCAACTAACACACACACACACACACACACACACAGGTCTTTTGGAAGTAATGTGTCTTGATATTATGATAAGAAAAATTAATTAATATCTGTTCAGTATTTCTATTTATATATTAAAAAATTTAAAAATAGAGACGCTTTGGAAAAGTAATCATTTTAAATTTGACTTTCATCGATTATTTATGTCTTGTGTTCACACAGAATTTGATAAAACTTGTTCAAGAATTCTCTCACTCACGTCAAGATGAACCAAGGCAAAGTAGCCTCTATACCCAGGGAGCAGGGAGACAATGCCACGGACTTCACATATAAAAAGTGAAGTCTCAGAGCCTTAAGGAGACAAGAGCTCAGAGGGGCAGAGTCTGGAACATACCCCGTCTAAATGGGTGCCACTCCTTAATTCTCATTTGGACATTAAAACAAACAAACAAACGTTTTCTGCACTTGTGTTCTAGAAGACTTGTGCTGTGTTCTTTTAATGAGGGAGTATTATGCTTTATGAGCATCTAAAGAGCTCTACCCCTTAACAAGGAAATACGTTTCATTATTTTACACCTTAAATAACTGGCAAATACTCCAAACAAGAAAGTAAAAATACCAAGTTTAGTCATTTTAATCAGTTGTTTGCTGTGAACTTTTAAACAATATAGCTTTTTCTTCTAAGCAAGAACTTCTGCCAAAATTTGAAAAGCTATAGATCAAATTTTGATTAGAAGTACAACAGCATGAAATGTATTAGTGACAATCCAGTGTGCTTTCTATACTAATGACAAAATGACAGCAAACCAAGGCAAAACCTGCCAATTAGTTAAATTCTTCAGACTGTAGAGAAGTATTGGAAAATAGATATAAATATTTGCATATTTACAAGTATCTTTCACTAAATATTTTTTTTCCTCCTGGGACTAAATTACTTATTCTATCAGCATATTAATGAAGCCTCTTAGAAAATGTGCATCTTTTGGCCACCATGTTTATTCTAGATTTAGTAGGAAGCACATCGAGGGTACTCTCCTGACTTAAAAGAATTAGTACATCCTGCCAGGAATGGAGATGCAGACATAGAGCACAGACATGTGGAGGGACAGCAGGGGAAAAGGAGGGTGAGATGAACTGGGAGACTAGGTTTGACACATACCCATCATCACAAGTGAAATGATATATAGCGGAAGCCTGCTGTGTGACACGGAGCTCATGGACTGTAGCTCACCAGGCTCCTCTGTCCATGGAATTCTCTAGGCAAGAACACTAGGTAAGGAAAGGAAAGGAAAGTGAAGTCACTCAGTCGTGTCCAACTCTCTGCGACCCCATGGATTATAGCTCACCAGGCTCCTCTGTCCATGGAATTCTCTAGGCAAGAACACTAGGAAAGGAAAGGAAAGGAAAGTGAAGTCACTCAGTTGTGTCCGACTCTGTGACCCCGGGACTGTGCAGGCAGATTCTTTACCATCTAAGTCACCAGGGAAGCCTGGATAATATTGTAGCTCCTGCAAGTACTAGTTTAAGCATAGTCTAATTCAATAACAAGTTTCCACTGAAAGAATGTACAGTGTTGCACTAACTGATGCAGGAACTAAGAATGAAATCCTGTTACTTTCCTTGTAGCCTCCACATGGACCACAGGAAAAAAGAAAAGTTCAGGCCCTATCCTGGCATAGTACATATTATGTAAATACGTAACCATATCGGCAAGACTTCAGTTGCTTTGTTTCTTGTGTCCTAAATATGTTTAAATAATTTGCAGTTCTCAAGCAAAATTTGAGTCTTAACTGCCAAATATCTTGGCAAAGGTGTACTAAATTAATCTTTCTCTTTCTTTCTTTCTTTCCTCTTGACCTCCTAACTTCCTTCCTTCCTTCCTTTTTTTTTTTTGGTTGTTGTAAGTGTAATATCCCATGACCATAGTAGAAAATGAAATGGAAAATGCAGAAAAACACAAAGAGGATAACAATCTCCCATAATGCCCGTCTCATGAGGTAGTCATATTCACCTTTTAGCATATTTTAGTCAATGATTTTATGTTAAATAGTTTTCTTTAAACTTTGCAGAAAATTCAAAAAAGTAGAAATATGAAGGAAGTTTTAAAAATTATTTTACATAAAAGAATCTTGTATAGCACATGTAATTCACAACCCAGGCTTCCATTTTAATAATAACAATACTCTACACCCTTTCATCCTGTGTGAGGTTTACTTATAGATTAACTTTACAATATTGTATTAGTTTTGCCAAATATCAAAATGAATCCGCCACAGGTATACCTGAGGATGGGGAGATTTGGGAGAATGGCATTGAAACATATTCATTCTTTTCTTTATGAAAATCATTTCATGTACATGTGAATTTTTGGAATTGCAAATCAAAAGCATCAGCACCCTCTTGTGGTATAACAAATTTTAAGTGCAAAGGAGTGCGGGTGTCTTCAAGCTTGCTTCAATTTTTCTCTCATTCATCTTGCTTTTAACAATGCATAAAATAATTTAAAATCTCTTATTTATTAAAGAGTTATATTACTGACTCAAAGAGAAGTGTAATACTTTGTTACATATTTACATGAACACATTCTATATGATATTTTCTTTCTTCACCTTATGATAATGACAGCACATTTTAAAGTACTTATATTCATTTTTAGAAAGTAGATATAACTTGTCAAATGTGTGTCTGAATCAGCTGAGGTTTTGATGAAACGCACATTTTGTTCAATAGGTTTGTGCAGAACCTAAGAGTCTGTATTTCTAATAAGCTTCCTGAAGATATTGATGTTGCTGGTCCAAGCAGCACTTTGAGTACTAATCGGGTAGAAAAAATATTTAATTTTTTTTGTATAAAGCATTAAAAATATTTATAAATATTTTACATGGCTGGCTAAACAATAAAAATACAATTCTTTGGGAGATATCTGCACTTTTAAAAGAGGAATACTTATTTCTATGAACTAATTGATTCCTGTGGATTTTAATATACTACTTTATATTAACAAGTTCACAGAAAATTTGCAAGTGGTATTCATGGTTTTCTTTCATGTCTTTTGATATGCAAACGTACAAAACAAAAGTCTGTTTAGATCTATATTTTACTTTTAAATGTTCTTATTTATCAGGTATTTGCAGAAATCTTTGCTCGAGCTAAAAAAAAAATCACTGAGAAGAATGAATTTGACCCTCGAACTTTTATCAGCACCAAATTATAAACTAACAATGCAGTTTTGGGCACATAATAAGAACTCTTTATGTTTTAGCTATTATTAAATCATTCCATCAGATACAATAATCAAACAAAGCTTCTACCTATAACATTAATGACCTTATAGACAATTATATTGAAAAGATGTGGCTTGGAAAAAGTAACCAATTAGTTATGCCTCCTTCTGCTAAAGGACACTGCCTGTCACCTATGTCAACATCTATTTTAAAGACTCTTGGTTTCAATAAATTTACATCTCTAATTCAGTGTTGAGTGCCATACTTAGAAGATGGAAAATACTACTTGAATGTGGGCTGAACACTTTACTGTTCATGCTTTGTCCTTTACCACAGAGCATTTAGGGGTTCCCAGGTGGTGCTAGTGTTAAAGAATCCGCCTGCCAAAACAGGAGACAAGAGATGCAGGTTGGATCCCTGTGTCAGGAAGATCTCTTGGAGGAGGGCATGGCAATCCACACCAGTATTCTTGTTGGGAGAATTTGATGGACAGAGTAACTTGGAAGGCTATAGTCCATGAGGTCGCAAAAGAATCAGACATGATTAAAAGTCTGAGCACAGGACAGGACAGACTATTTAAAGCTTTAAATCCTCAGTGAAAGGTTATTATTTATTTTTAAATATTTCCATATACTTATAATATTATTCTAATCATCTTTATTTCCAGAAAGGCAGATAGATAACATACAGAATGATGTATGTGTGTGTGCATGTGTAATAAAAGAACATTAACTGGTGATAAGTTAATAAATTGGTGATGACCTAATACCTTGAATCTTGGGGTAGGAATAAAAACAAAGTTATTGTACAGGTTTCTAGGCAACTCTGGGAATGACAGTTACTTTGATGTCCAAATAATATAATTTTATTAAAAAATAAATAGAAAAGGGGAAAAAAACCTCAAAGCATATATAAGTATACAAAGTAAGCATGAATTACTTTTCAATTTGTCCAAACTAGGAAATAGAACTTTAAATAGGTAAATAACTTACCTTGTCTCTAGCAGCCAATGGTAACACTTGATTGCATGCGTGTGTGCTAAGTCGCCTCAGTACTGTCCAACTCTGTGCACCCTAGGGACTGTAGCCTGCCAGGCTCCTCTGTCCATGGGATTCTCGAGGCAAGAATACCGGAGTGGGTTACCATGCCCTCCTTCAGGGGATTTTCCCAACCTGGGGATCGAACCCTTGTCTCTAATGTCTTCTTCACTGGCAGGCAGGTTCTTTACCACTAGTGCTACCCAGGAAGTGTGGGAAGCCCAACACTTGATTAAGTCACCATAAAAATTTTATGCTCCTGAATACTAGGAACTATAGTTCTTTAATATGTGTAGGCCCTTTAGGACATGGGAGACTCATGATATTGCCTCTGATCACTCTTAACATAGGGTTCCATTAAAAGAGCACTCATTGTTGGGTGCTCATTGCTCATAGTAGGGGCTGGGCACTTCAGCCTCAAGATAGATTTAGAATGTCCTCACTGTGTGTGAGCTCTGGGGATGATGCACCTCTATGCTGATAAAATATGTTTTTCTTACTTTAATTATTTCTTAAGATGAAAAAGGAGTATCTATGTCTAATGCCCGTTCATATTTTTGTCTAGTGTACCAGTGCCCCCCAAAATAAAGTCTCTCACTGTTTCCATTGTTTCCCCATCTATTTGCCATGAAGTTATAGGACCAGATGCCACAATCTTAGTTTTCTGAATCCTAAGTTTTAAGCCAACTTTTTCATTCTCCTCTTTCACTTTCATCAAGAGGCTCTTTAGTTCTTCTTTGCCTTCTGCCATTCAGTTCAGTTCAGTTCAGTCGCTCAGTCATGTCCGACCCTTTGCGACCCCATGAATTGCAGCATGCCAGGCCCCCTGTCCATCACCAACTTCCGGAGTTCACTCAGACTCACGTTCATCAAGTCAGTGATGCCATCCAGCCATCTCATCCTCTGTCGTACCCTTTTCCTCCTGCCCCCAATCCCTCCCAGCATCAGAGTCTCTTCCAATGAGTCAACTCTTCCTATGAGGTGGCCAAAGTATTGGAGTTTCAGCTTCAGCATCAGTCCTTCCAAAGAACACTCAGGGCTGATCTCCTTTAGAATGGACTGGTTGGATCTCCTTGCAGTCCAAGGGACTCTCAAGAGTCTTCTCCAACACTACAGTTCAAAAGCATTAATTCTTCGGTGCTCAGCCTTCTTCATAGTCCAACTCTCACATCCATACATGACCACTGGAAAAACCATAGCCTTGACTAGATGGCTTCTGCCATTAGGGTGGTGATATCTGTGTATTTGAGATTATTGATATTTCTCCTGGCAATCTTGATTCCAGCTTGTGCTTCATCCAGCCCAGCATTTCACATGATGTACTCTGCATATAAGTTAAATAAGTAGGGTAACAATATACAGCCTTGACATACTCCTTTTCCTATTTGGAACCAGTCTGTTGTTCCATGTCCAGTTCTAACTCTTGCTTCTTGACTTGCAGATAGATTTCTCAGAAGGCAGGTCAGGTGGTCTGGTATTCCCATGAAATTAAAAGATGCTTGAAATTTCCATAAAATTAAAAGACAGTTGCTCCTTGGAAGAAAAGCTATGACCAACCTAGAGAGTATATTAAAAAGCAGAGATATCACTTTGTCAACAAAGGTCCATTTAGTCAAGGTTATGGTTCTTCCAGTAGTCAGGTATGGATGTGAGAGTTGGACTACAAAGAAAGCTGAGCACCGAAAAATTGATGCTTTTGAACTGTGCTGTTGGAGAAGACTCGTGAGAGTCCCTTGGGCTGCAAAGACATCAAACTAGTCCATCCTAAAGGAAATCAGTCCTGAATATTCACTGGAAGGACTGATGATGAAGCTGAAACTCCAATACTTTGGCCACCTGATGCGAAGAACTGACTCACTGGAAAAGACCCTGATGCTGGGATAGATTGAAGAAGGGAGAAGGGGACGATAGAGGATGAGATGGTTGGATGGCATCACTAACTTGATGGACATAAGCTCTGGGAGTTGGTGATGGACAGGGAAGCCTGGAATGCTGCAGTCGACATGACTGAGCGACTGAACTGAACTACCAGTGCAGTCCATAACATGGGATTGAAAGTATCAGTAAGCAGTAATAGAATATAAGCACTCCAGGAAGTGACAGGATGAAGGATTGGAAAACAACACTGTTTCTAGTGGTAAAAGTAGCAATATAAACCAAAGAGAAACAGCTTGACAAGAAGAGTGATTAGGAAGTAGCTGTTACAAATTACTTTTAGCTTTATACATTTAATTTACACTGACTTAGATGTATAGCCATTTTATTGGCACTTTAATATAACTCACTAAGAATCTGACTGCATCACAGCTAAGGACAAGGCATGTTTACAAGTGAAAAATTATAAACATGATACACTTGTGGCATTTTGCCGAATGACATTTCCAACTTTCAGTGGCTTGTATTCATATTCCATTCTTTGCAGACACAGTATAATCGATATAGAAATGTCATTTAGTGTTTAAATTTTATATAAATATTCTTTTACTTAGAAGAGCTTCAAACTATGGGGTTAATATTTATTTAAGTTTCTATACATATGGAAGAAGGCAATGGCACCCCACTCCAATACTCTTGCCTGGAAAATACCATGGATGGAGGAGCCTGGTGGGCTGCAGTCCATGGGGTCACCAAGAATCGGACACAACTGAGCAACTTCACTTTCACTTTTCACTTTCATTCACTGGAGAAGGAAATGGCAACCCACTCCGGTGTTCTTGCCTGGAGAGTCCCAGGGACGGGGGAGCCTGGTGGGCCGCCGTCTATGGGGTCGCACAGAGTCAGACACGACTGAAGTGACTTAGCAATAGCATATATATGAAAATAAGGAATTCAGATCTCCCTATTTCTTTTTTGTTCTTAAGAAGAAGAAATATTTCACTGCTGCTGCTGCTGCTGCTGCTAAGTCGCTTCAGTCGTGTCCAACTCTGTGCGACCCCATAGACGGCGGCCCACCAGGCTCCCCGTCCCTGGGACTCTCCAGGCAAGAACACCGGAGTAGGTTGCCATTTCCTTCTCCAATGCATGAAAGTGAAAAGTGGAAGTGAAGTCACTCAGTATTTCACTAAGGAAGCCCTAATAAGCACAGAAAATCTATCAGACAGATCTGGACTATCTTCTAGTTCTAAAGAAATCACCACCGCTGTCAGATTTTTAACAATAAATCTAGTAGCATTTCAAATAAGATCATGTAGAATAGTAGCTCCTTATGCGTGTGTTTTGAGTTTATATGAAATGGAAGACAAATGCATGCAGTATGTTACAACACGAAAACAAAAATATAACCAGTTCTTTGTTACTCTGATCTCTGCTTTAGGTTAGATCCTGCCTGTTGATCCTAATATGATCTATAAAAAGTATTATCTCTTCTGCAGTTCCAAAAAGTTTAAAGCATAATGAAGTACAGCAGAGATAATCTTTGCTATACATTAGAATTTTTTTGAAACTGGAGAAATAACAGGATTTTAAGACACTGGATTGTATTTTTACTATCCAGGATAGGTTATCTCTCAAGTAGATGATTAATTTCTTCTTGAACAATGATGTTTAAAGAATGTCACATAATCAGGGGACAGATGACAAGCTTAGACAAAATCTTTAGTAGCTCGTCATAACACTAACTTTTTACCATTTTCTCAGTATCTTGGATGAAGATAAATATCACAGCTATCAAAAGCTTACCTTTTTATACAGATGTGAAAATAGCAGCTCATATTATTGGAAAAACAAATCAAAATTAAACAGATCAAATAGACAAAGTTAATAATTCATGAACTATATTAAGCAGAACACTGGCTTTATAGTATAACATGAGCATTACTTGAAAAATAATACAGTGGTCAAATAAATTTTAAAATGTTAGGTAAATAAAGTTTAAGTTGGTTATATAACTGTAGAACTTCTCAGAACTTTTGATTATCTAATGGTCACTGAAAATCTGCAAGACAGGAATATAGTATAAATAATTTTTACAAGTTTATTTGACCACAGATTCTTTTTTCTTGAGGAATACCACATAGCACTAATATTTCATGAGATGCACTTTTGATGGTCTAATACAAATGGCCAAATGACAAAACTGAAATTTAATAGGGATCAATATAAAATTACATGTTTAGATTGTACTCAAAGAGGTCAATTAAGTGAATAAAAGACAAAGGGATCTACTGTAACCAACAATGACCCAAGAATAGGTTTGCAATATAAGAACAGAAAAAAGTCAATGCAATACTCAACAGCCTCTAACTGGAGTAGATCACTGTAACCAACAATGACCCAAGAATAGGTTTGCAATATAAGAACAGAAAAAAGTCAATGCAATACTCAACAGCCTCTAACTGGAGTAGATCATGAAGAGCAGCATGGGATAGAAAAAGCCCCCAAAGCCATGATATTATGGGATAGCTGAAGAAAATGAGATGTTTAGCAGAAGAAAAGATGACTTGGCATACCTATGACTCAACTCTATTGAGTAGACTCAACTCAACTCTATTGAGTAGACTCAACTCTACTCAGCCAAGAGTTGAGTATGAACAAATTATTTAGGATTGCATCAGGAGACAGAAATAACAGAAAGGCAAATTCCAGCCCTATGTAAGAAAACAGGCCATTCATTATCATTATCCATGTTGTTTTGTACTGTGATCATCACAGTGATCATCACAGTGATCATCACAGTGTAATCCTGCAAAGCTTATCACTTTCAGGAACAGACAGCAGCCATAAAACCCAAACATAATGTTTATGGTGCACTGAAGTGTAATAACCAAATCTGGGAAAATAGGAGTAAAATACATAGAGTTCCCGTAAGTATAGCTTCAAGCAGAGCAATATTTCTATAACCAGATAAGAAACAAAACCCCCATACATACCAATTAAAGATGTAGCTAAATGAAATGGAGTTCTTTTCTTCTGGATCATCAGTGTTTTATACATATATATATATATATACATACATATATATATTCAGTACATATATGTGTATACATATATAGTTACACACACATATATGCATATATACTAAAATTACATATATCTTAGATGTTATATTATACATAAATTATATTAACATATATTCTGGAAATACATACATATATTCTTGGAACTGTGATTCCAATAATACAGCAACACCATTCCCAAAATCTTTATGTATTTAAGGTGGGAAAGTGTAGATGGAGAGTGCAAGATACACAGTGAGCATACAGTCTTAATGATAGCTTTAAATGGAAAACATTAAAGGAGACAATCTTATATGCAAAGACCAATGATCAAACTCATTGAAAACTATTGTTTAACAGATATATGCATCTTACAAAAAATCCAAACAAACTTTTTGGCCAACCCAATACACATATATAATTTTATATTTACCATTATTGTTAGTATTAAAAAATCTACATGTTTACTTTTCCTAGCAGATAGAAGACTAACTCATGTGTTCATATACTGAAATCCATGAGAATGGTGTAAGTGAACACTGAGCTCTTCTTGGCATTAAAATACAAAAAGAAGGCTAGTTTGCAATTTTCCTATGCTTTTCCCTACTGTGATATAAATGCTTTTTATCAGCCGTAACAGATAAGCTTGCACACAGAGAGTGTATTTTCTTATCTCTTTTTTATACTATTCCGGGCACACAGGCACCTGCCTACATTAACTTCAACCACTAGCACATTAAGAGCAGTAGGATTAAGAGTAATTTTTATTTACAAGACAGAAAGAGACTCACACAGAGAATGAACTTATAATTGCCTGTACGCGATGCTATGTTTAAAACGGATAACCAACAAGGACCTACTGTACAGCACATGGAACTCTGCTCAATGTTTTTTGGCAGGCTGGATGGGAGGGGAGTTTGGGGGAGAACGGATACATGTATACATGCAGTTGTGTCCCTTTGCCATTCACTGAAGCCATCACGACATTGTTAATCAGCTGTGCCCCAATACAAAATAAAAAGTTAAAATGATAAATAAAATGAAGCATCTATGGGCTGTTGGAGCTCCACACCTATTTTTAGATGATAGTTTCTGATGGACTGACAGTGTATCCACTGCCACAGCTGTCTTCAAGTTTAGAGCTAGAAGACTGACTACTGTCTATCCTAACCACAAACATCCCTTTATTCCCTTCTGGGGATTTACTTATGGAAAAAGTACGCAGAATTTTCAATAAATGCCTCATTATATTGGAAGGACATACCAACAAATTAATGTGGTCCTGTGACTAAATGAATCTGGGTTTAGCTAGAGGCTCAGAGCACTCCCTGTGCAGGGAGGAGGGGTCTCGCTGGAATGGCTCTCTTGCTGAGGTTGACCACTTACATACTCTCAGTGTTTAATTCCCAAAGGTGGGCAAGTTCCTTCCTGCAGGATCTCACTCTTCTATGAGGACAGTGCCATTTCCCAATAATTCTCTTACACCAGAGCCTCTTCCATCAGTTTTTAAGATCAGAGACCAACAGAAGTGCCCATTCCATTCTCATCAGTAGAGGAAACTCCTTTTATCCCAGGCTTCTGAATGCACTCAGCATCAACCATCTCATAGAATCATTTTAACCACTTGTATATTATATTATGAGTTTCCTGGGTGGCGCTAGTGGTAAAGAACCCACTTGCCAATACAGGAGACAAAAAAGACGTGAGTTTGATCCCAGGGTCGGGAAGATCCCCTGAAGGAGGACATGGCAACCTACTCCAGTATTATATTATGATTTCTAATTGAATGAGAAGACTTTAAGTGTTCAGTCAGCTCATTTCATACCGTTAAGTTGCACATATATGACAAGGGATCTTGTTAAAATGCAGATGATGACCCAGCAGCTCCAGGTTTGGGACTGATATTCCACAGGTTTGCAAGCTTTCAGGTGATGCCTATGCTGCTGGTTCAGAAGCAACCACTGTGTAGCAAGAGGTGAATGACTGATTTCACAGGGCTTATACTTAGTGAGGGCGGGGGGCGGAAATCTGTGCCCATAACGGTAGTCAAAAGGATATTTCAAGCTGTATTGTTAGGTAGAAAGTGAAAGTCACTCAGTCGTGTCCAAACTCTTTGCGACCCCAATAGACGATACAGTCCATGGAATTCTACAGGCCAAAATACTGGAGTGGGTAGCCTTTCCCTTCTCCAGGGGTTCTTCCCAACTGAGGGATCAAACCCGGGTCTCCCACATTGTGGGCAGATTCTTTACCAGCTGAGCCACCAGGGAAGCCCAAGAATACTGGAGTGGTAGCCTATCCCTTCTCCAGCAGATCTTCCTGACCCAGGAATCAAACCCAGGTCTCCTGCACTGCAGGAGGATTCTTTACCAACTGAGCTATCAGAGAAGCCCCAAGTTAGCTAGAGGACTGCAATCAATACTGGATGCTTCACAAACATTCACAATGAGGCTGGTTTGCATGTTTTCATCGGCACAAGGATCGCCCTCCTCACCACAGGAACACCTTAAGGCTACGTTGCTGAATAACGACTTCTCTACACCGCTCTGTGTAGGTGGGAGATGAGTCTCCTATTGTTGTTCCCATGATTAAGTGTGTTTGGACATTGACTAGATTCATGACATCATAGTTAGCAAACATGCATTTGATGGGAAGCTTTCTAAAGATGAGCAGGAAACAGTAAATGCAATATATACATACATATATATATATGTATACATACATACACACACACACACATAGATATGCTTCTCATGTGGTGCTAGTGGCAAAGAATCCACCCACCAGTGCAGGGGATGCAAGGGATGAGGTTTCAATCCCTGGGCCGAGAAGATCCCTGGGAGTAGGAAATGGCAACCTACTCCAGTATTCTTGTCTGGAAAACTCCAAGGAAAGAGGAGCCTCACCAGCTACAGTGCACGGGGTCACAAAGAGTTGGACATGACTAAGTACAGCACAGCACACACACACACACATGCACATACACACACACACACAATAAAATTAAACTAAGGAAAACTGTGAAGACTATCCACAAATTTGTTTAAATGTTCTTAAGTCAAATTTAGCTTGGTAGTGACTCTACGCTGATGACATGCTCAGGTTTGCCTTTTGGTAATGATTCTGACACCCTGAAGAGAGAGAATGGTCTTCAATATAGAAAAATGTGGGCTTCCAGCCAATTATTTTGAGGATAATAGAAAATATAAGAGAACAGAACAGGAGCAGGTGATTAATGAGAAGAGACTTAGTCTAGGGAAGACTGAAATTAAGGGGCATCCACAACAGAAGCTTCGGTGCTGGCAACTTAACTGATGACCCAAAGTTTATTAAATTATTCAGATAGATAGCCTCTAAGCATGGAGCCAATGTAGGTACTCTACAGAGGCAGTTTCTAAAATGCTAAAGTCAGCAGTATTTGCCCACAAGGCAATTTTAAAAGCAGAGGCAAGGGTAGCATGTTTAAACTTTAATGACACTGACTGACCTCCTCCAAGTTCCTTGGCAGATGATGCTCAATCTGGCTGCAGGGTTCATTGTATCCTGTCCTGTAGAGCTCAGGGATAAGGACTCTGCAGGAATGCGCAAAAAGGAAGTGAAGCAGTCGCCATGTAGAGGCTAGGAAGGTGGGGTAGACTTGGGCAAGGTGGTCTTGGGTGCAGCAGTGGGGAGCTGCAGCCACTCCCGCTTCTGCTGGATGGCTGCCTTGGGGGTCTGTGACCTCCAGGCCTGAAGCACATGCTGTTTCTGCGGGGAGTCACCTCCATGAGTGAAGTTGGAGGCCAAGAGTGGGTGGGACCAATGTGGGCTCCAGCTGGTCCTTGTGGTTTCTGCTTAGCTTTTACCTTCTGCTACATCACGTCTGTCTTCTCTCCTTCACTTCCCACTCAGCTGACTTCAGCCCAATGCCAGACACAGAAGAAACATTTTCACATAGATATGTAACCCACTCTTACCACGTGAGTGATCAGGCCCTACAGTAAATCCCTTATTCTGTATCTTAGAATTATTGTTTCTCTGAGCACATTCTAAGTGAATCAGGGTTAGTTCCAAATAATCTTTTCTTAGTAAAGGACAGCATGTGAAGACTGAAATTCTTGGCATGGAAACCTCTACCTTACTTCTGGGCATGCGTGCTCAGTCGCTTCAGTTGGGTCCCATTATTTGCAACCCTATAGACTGTAGCCTGCCAGGCTCTTCTGTCCATGAGATTCTCCAGGCAAGAATACTGGAGTGGGTTGGCATGCCCTTCTCCAGGGGATTCTTGCAGCCCAGGGATCAAACCTAGGTCTCCTGCATTGCAGGCGGATTATTGACCACTGACCCAGCAGGGAAGAGCCACTACCTTATTTCTAAGAGCCAATAAACCAAGTGGTTATTTTAGGGGGAAAGATAAATAGGTGAGGGGAGGGAAAGAAAACAGGCTATAACAGGGGTTGACAAAGGAAAGTTCAGAGGCCAAATCTGACCCACTGCATTTCTGTAAATAAAGTTTTGTTGGGTCACAGCCATGCCCATTTGTTGACTTATGACTGATCTTGCTATAAGATGGCAGAGTTATATAGTGTAAGAGCCTAAAGACTACAGAGCCTAAAATATTTGTTATGTGGCCCTTCACAGAAAGTTTTGCAATACTTATTCTCAACCTTAAAGACAAAATCCTTTTTATCAGGTTCAATATTAAAATATAAGTTTTAATTTGATGCAGGTTTATATTGTTAGAATTCTTCATATAAAGATCTTTCAACAAAGGATTATGAAACATTTGGGCCTTTATGAAATCTACTGATCTAGTTATTGTGTAAATTACCATACATTAGTCATCTACTTTGTAAACACTTTGAAATCAACTGCTCCATACAGTAATCAGAAATGTTTAGTCGCTCAGTTGTGTCTGACTCTTTTACGGCCCCAGGGACTGTAGCCTGGCAGACTCCTCTGTCCATGGGATTTCCCCAGGCAAGAATACTAGAGTGGGTTGCCATTTCCTTCTTCAGGGGATCTTCCCCACCCAGGGATTGAACCTGCGTCTCCTGCATTGCAGGATGATTCTTTACCACTGACCCACAGGGGAAGCCCAATCAAAACTTTAAAGAACCTATCAAATTTCTTAGTGTCACATAACTAGAGTGACAGAACCAATATTAAAACCCAAATCTATTCAAACCCTTGATCTTAAAGTCTCCCTAGTCATCTTTATATTAAATATTCAGTAGATTCTTACTGCTAAAGTTTAGTAAACTAGTACTTCACTAAAACAGAAATAAGTAGTATTTTGATATAATTACATGCAAAATTTAAAAATACACTATAAATAAGTAGCCACATATATGAAATTATAAATTTCTTTGAAATGATTAACAGGTAAAATAAAAATATAATCAAATACAGAGTTTTAATTAAATATAATTAAAAAACAATGCTGTAATGTTTAATAACAATATCTTGTTATTAAAAACTAAAACTCTTGTTAGCTACTTCTTATCTGTTCTTGTATAATATGGAACTTCTTCCTCTTTCTTACATGATTGTCCTATTTGGATACATTAACAATTTTATAGAAAAATTCCTTCATAGCTATACAGCTATATTTCATTTAAAAAATCATCTCATAATAAACACTCTAAATCCTTTTCAACCTTCTGTTTAAAGGTATTATAAAACCTGAGTAAATCTTAGTCCATGTTGCCAGATAACGTAAGAGTTTAAGCAGCGTTATGAGAAATTTTGTATTTTCCATCTCTGTTCTTCAGTGGTTAGAGAACCCCCCTTGAGTTTGTTATACTAAAGATAGACCCAATATGCTATACGTATTATTTTAGCTTTTCAAATGTACCCCGTGTTTCTATATATTCCTTTAAATGCTCATTCCCTCTCCTCTCTTCCTTCATCACTCTTTGCTTTCTCCTCTCCTCTCTCCCTTGGAAACAGAGTTGAAGAAAGTCCTGCTGTGCAGTAGATGCTCAGAGGCTATTTGGGGAATCACATTTCTATTTTGTTTTGGCTTCACCTGACCTCTAATCATTAGGCTAGCAGGTTTATCTTCTGGGGAATTAATTTGCTTCCTAAAATGTAGGGAGAGTAAGTTAACCAAGTTATATCTAGGAAAGATCTATATGTACAAAAGCCATTCTTCAAGAAAGCAAAGATCCAATTCTGTAAACACTATTAAAGGTACCCCCGAAGGACAGAAGCAACAAGACCAACCTGGGAAAAACAAGAACAAGATAAAAAGGCTTAGACTTTATATGAAGCAGCCATGGAATTGACTTCCACCAACACACCTGTCTTCTTTCTGATATTGGCTTTCTCTCACCCTCTCTGCTTTCTGTCCTGGTGTCCACAGATCACAGGCCAGCAGTGTAGACCAATGACTGATACAGACTTCAGGGGGTAGGGCAAATGAGAGGGTTGGAAGGAGCTGCCACTCCGGACCTGTGCCTGTTCTTAAAAATATTCTGAAAAGCAGAAGCCTGGTCCAGATAAGGCTCCTGCATCCAGCTATACAAAGACCAGGATCAAAGAAGGTCATGGGAGAGGGATGCACTAACTCTTCATTACATCAATCTTCATTACATCATTTCAGGGCTGAAGAGAGAAACAGACAGTACGTTACTAAAATTATAATCCTAAAGGAAACCAACCCTGACTATTCTTTGGAAGGACTGATGCTGAAGCTAAAACTCCAAGGCCACCCGAGGCAAAAAACTCATTGGGAAAAACTCTGATGCTGGGAAAGATTGAAGGTAAAAGGAGAAAGGGGCAGCAGAGGATGAAATGGTCAGAAAGCATCACCGACTCAATTGACACGAATCTGAGTAAACTCCAGAGATAATGGAGGACAGAGGAGCCTGGTCACAAAGGGGGTCGGACATGGAGGTCACAAAGAGTCGGACATGACTTAGCAACTGAACAACACCAACAACAAGATACTTGTCAAAGAAGTAACTATGCATACAAATCAACCCTCACTCACAAATCCCTCTTAGCCTTATTCTGCATTCTAACCATAATCGTTCTTGCTGGAACCTGGCAATAAAGTGAAAAAAATGCAAACTGAAAATCCTGAAACAGACAGAAAGATAACATGAAGTGCTGAAATTGGCCAGAGAACACTTGGAGTCCTAAGTTTAGAGATTGAGAAATGGGGATTGGGTTGAGCTTGAACCAAAGAATAACTGAAAAAGAACAGACGTAGCAATGATGAGATCACAAGGGCTTCATAAGAGCAGTCTTTGCACATCAAGGGCTTGAGAGACAGCCTTGGAAGCATTATTGAAGCCTTCGAATAATTTTGCAAAACTGGCCATTTCTATGAAACCGCCAAAAAATCAAATGTGGGTGAAGGCTATGATACTATCCAGCAGTGACTACTATCATCCTACACTGACCATCCCAACAAAGTCCACACAACCCATTCATTATTTTTAAGAGTGAGTACACAGTAGAATAGCCACCTAAATTTCATAAGTAAAATAAAATTTAAAATTGTTTATTTTTAGGGAACATTCTAGTCATACTTTTCTCCAGTATTAACATACTTTTCTCCAGTATTAACTCTAAAAGTATCCACACCATTTTAAATGAATCTATGTTAAGTGATCTTTTCCTGATACCAGTTTTTCTAAGATAACAATGCCTTCATCTATGAGGTAAGAACTTTAGGAACCCTTACTCTCATTCTCTCACTTTAAGAGGAAGAAACCAGAGACCGCAGAATGCAACGGCTTGTCCAAAGTCAAGAGGACCCAAGACAAGTGCAGAGTTGTCAACCAGCCCAGTAGCTCCAGCTTAGGTCTCCTTTGTCCAAATACTCTATCTTCAGTCTAGACTCATTTATACACTTGAGACTAATCTGCAAAATATGTAAAAGCAGAAATTTTTTACTTTGTAAGCATGTTACACTTCCCAGGGTGAATCCTGAGTCAGCAGGTTTTACATATCCTTTTGAGTATCTTCTAATTTCAAAGGTAGCATTCCAAAGAGAGATGATAAAATATGTAGTCAAAAATATCATCTTTTTGAGAGACTAACATTATGATGGTCAGTTACACTTAATTTCATGTTTGTTCTTTTGTATACCTGTGGTGGATTCATGCTGATATATGGCAAAACCAATACAATATTGTAAAGTTAAAAAATAAAATTAAAAAAATATATATATAATAGAATAGTCATTTTTTAGACAGAATATACTGTCTGCAAGTGTCATTTTGCAAAGTACATGAAAACTGGAGTTTTTGTTCATTTGTAAAATAAAAACTTCAGAAAGACAAATTTATACATGGTATTTTTATCACACTAACAAAATGCAAGGAGATCCAACCAGTCCATTCTAAAGGAGATCAGCCCTGGGATTTCTTTGGAAGGAATGATGCTAAAGCTGAAACTCCAGTACTTTGGCCACCTCATGCAAAGAGTTGACTCATTGGAAAAGACTCTGACACTGGGAGGGATTGAGGGCAGGAGGAGAAGGGGACGACAAAGGATGAGATGGCTGGATGGCATCACTGACTCGATGGACGTGAGTCTGAGTGAACTCCAGGAGTTGGTGATGGACAGGGAGGCCTGGCGTGCTGTGATTCATGGGGTCGCAAAGAGTCGGACACGACTGAGCGCCTGATCTGATCTAAACAAAATGTAGGGCATAAAGGTTTTTCCTATTAAGAAGTAAACAGCAAACTTATCTAATTAAGGATAATGCAGACTCTGAAGTTACATATCATAGCAATTTTTATTTTGAAATTTAAATAAAGTACAGGCATTTATTTTTCAGATATCCTTTTATCTAGTCTTCACTAAGTATTATATGATAGCTCCTAGCAGTTTTCTGAAGATAAATCACTTTCAGTAATTTATTTTCCTCTATATACCTGTTAGATTTTTTTTTAGACAATGTAATTTGTAATTTCCCCTAGAAATTTGCACATGCTTCTGTTACATCACTCACCAGGCAATGTAAAGTATTCAATTACATGTCCATTTCCTCACTCGTCTGAAAAAGTTTTAAGGATAGAAACTTCATTTATTTAAGTATCAATGCAATATAACATGACACACACAGTGAGTATTGAAGGGAGTCAAAATACCTACCCTAATTTCTAAAAAAAATTTAGCTCTCACAAGCAGATAATACCAAACCTGAATAATACCTGATAATAACCTGATTATACCAAACACTAGCCCTCCAAAATCTCCTAGCTGGCTTTCCTTTGAGCTCTCCTTCCCGCTTTGTGGCACTGGGATCTTCAGGTCACCCAATTTGACAAAAAAAAAAAAAAGAAAGAAAGAAAACATTTTATTAGATCCCTTGAAAAGTTGTGTTTTTATTTTAAACTTCCACCGACTTTTGTTAAAGTCACTGATATGACTGTTTCTTTTAGTGGCTCCAAAACACATAGCATTTTCAAAATACTTTTATTTTCCTGATTCATTTTCAACCACTCCTCCCTTAACAGAGCTGGGGATATTAAGAGATGCTGGCTGCACGTGTAAAATCTGAGAGAAGAGCTTTCCAAAATATAGGAAGCTATGGCCCTAGGACTTTATTTATATGTGTTTACATATCTCTTCACCTTGAATAGAAAATCAGTATTGTAATTAAGTTTCTTGTCTTATAACCATTTCCCTGGCTACCTAACTAGCTTAGTTCATTTCTCAGAAGCCTTGTTAATTAGTGGCAGTATTGAGGATGAGGCAATATTAGCAGTATTGCAGATTAATGGTATTACAATAGGTCAAACAATCCTGGTTGACTGAGACGAATACTGGACATGTTGTATAAACTAACAGCTCCCCCAAGAATAGTTTCACACATCTTTGAAAGGCATACTTCATTAGTCTAGCAACATAAAACCAACATGAACTGTGCCATTTAGGAAATTTTTTTTTTAATTTCCAGTGATATGCTACAATACATAGTTTTGGAATACAAATCCAGCAATTATGGACTCTTACCTATCAAGGTTAAGACATAAATAGAAATTTTAATTTCTTAAGGAAATATTAATGTGTTAACTTTTGACAGGTATTGAGAATACCAACAATTGTTTCAGATGGTATGGTAAATTACTGGGTATAAAAATAACAAAGATCAAGTCTTCAGACAATTAAATTCTCCATATTATTACATTCTTTGAGGAGGAAAAAATAAACTCATGATCAGGAACTTTCTTTTCTGTTTGTTGAAAACAGTTTAATTTATTGTAAGAGGTATATTTTGTTAAAGAAAAAACATAATAGCAACAAACATTTGTTTTCTAAATTTTTTAATGGCAAAGTAAAAAAAAAAAAAAAATCTTGTATTTCAGGTTAGCTATCAAAGTTAGGCTCAAAGCCCAAAACGAAGTGACAGGTATGTAGCTTTTCACTTTCCTCCTAAGTTAGATGTCGGCACAAACTATATTTGTTGAACAATGGACAGCTTGTTTAGTCTGTGCTGATTCAGAATGGAAGTGCTTAGTGGTATCATGTATAATTTTCATCTACTCTAACTTCCATCAATAAAAATTTCAGAACTTAGAAATGAATACCAGAAGATGAAAACCAGATTCATAAAGAATGACCTTCTGAACCACAGGTTTTTTAGCATCTGTTCATAGTTTAAGTGGAAAATGTCCACTTTTTCTTTCTCCAGTTACAAGGGCATATCATTCAAGTGACCAAAAATCAAGGCAGAGAACATTCTAAAACATTTCTTCACTAACTCACATCTGTCACTAATTCTTAGCCTCTCATCTTTGAGTGCCAGCATCCATGCTACCCATTATTCTGATGGTTATGTTACGAGCACCTTGTCTGTAAAGGTTCCATCACTCACATTTATTATAATAAAACTGCACACAGGAAAATATCTCTGTTACTACAAATTGAATATTAAGTAGAAACAATAATGAAAGCCACAATATTCCCTGAATAACAATGCCTCTCCATCACTGTTTGGAAGTATATTATTCCTTATTGATGTAGACAGCTGATTTAATAAAGACATATTTTTTGTTACATGATATTCTATGGCAAGGCAGTTTGTAAGGAAACCTAATCACACTCTGATAGCCCACAAGCAAGCTGTGGGGTTTTCTATTTACTTGCAAGATTTAGGTAGATATATCACAAATAAATACAAGCTAAATATAATCACAGTTTTGTTCGGATGAGTTACTTAACTCCTAGGATAAGTGGCTTCATTGTTGGTCTAAGAGTTATATAAAATTGATATTCTTATGGAACTGTCTATGGGGTCGCACAGAGTCGGACACGACTGAAGCGACTTAGCGGCAGCAGCAGCAGCAGCAGCAGAAGCTCATTTTAAAAGGGGAAACACTTTGGTTAAGCTTTTGAGGACCAAGTTCAAAATCGGTTTCCAAAGGATGAGCTAATTAGGCAATTTAATTTATGAGAAAATGATTCTCCCACAGAGAAGGTTAATGGGTTTTTCAGTGTAAAATTATTTGCCTAGAACCAATTGTAGAGTAAGATGCCAAATGTAAATGTGTAATGAGTTAATTACAAAACACAGAAGTTAACAAACTTTATTTTACCCTGCAGGGGCATAATATACTCTGAAATACTATTCAATCAGTATGTAGAGACAGCAATGATTTTTTTTCCCTAGTTCTATTAGTGTACTGAAATTCAATAAAACACATATTTTGTCTTTGTCTATATGAATAACAGGTTGTATGTATGGTAGAAAGGATCTATAAGATGGATCAAAAACAAGTTAAGAAAACTTGGGTTTTAATCTCTTACGAAAATTTATTATAAGCATTCTTATTTCTTATAATGAATCAAATGTGGCTTGTGGAAGACTGAAGAAGAATGAAAAATGTTGAAAGGTGGTATATGAAGAATTGAAGTCAGCGGGAGCTATGACAGGGAAATTCAATTGACCTTTAAATGCCATTTGTGGATAGTATCTATCATGCCTACAACCTACATTACTATAACTGCTTTAAAATCCACAAGAACTTTGTGACCTTCTATACCAAACTCAAAATGCCACAAGGCTGACACAACAGGAAGGACACAGGCTCTGATGACTGACGTCTCCTGTGCATGGTGCGGTCGTGGTCTGATTCGCACGGTCCTCCACTTCAGGAGGTGTCCAAGACTGGATCCGCTCTTGCTCTCTTGGTCATTTCCCACCACCTGCACCAGTACACAGATCCTGGGGTCTGCTGTGCTACTTCAGACTTACCCATTACACCTCAGTCTGTGAAACAAGTTCCCATTCTGCCTTTTAGGCGTATAGGGTTTCCACTGTTAGTAACTATCCAAATACTAATTGGGGAAATTACAGAACACTTCACTTTAAAATAATTAGTGGTTTTAGCATCTATTTTTTTGTTTCTTTAAAATGCCTTTGTACAAAATCAAACAATAAGGAAATATATAAAGAAAAAAATGAAAGATTCCTCCCACCTTAATTCTGCTCCCCTAAGCTAATCATGGACAGTACTTTGGTTTGACACATAGAGATAAAAATAGATATGTAAATATTTACAGTTCATAAAATTCATAGTTTTGACCACATTTTTTTCAATAACTAGAAGACATACATAATATATGTTACTTGTTTTTAAAAGCTAATATTTTAATATATTTCCCTATATATTTCTGCTGAACCACCAATATGACCAACTGAATGTCACAAAAGGCTCTCTGCCATTTCAAATACAGAAATACTAGATAAAGTATGACAAAATAAGATAAAGACTCAGGTATGGCTAGAATGTTAGAACTATCACACTAGAAAATTAACACAACCACAATTAATGTGCTAAGGGCTCTAATGGATTAAAAAAAAAGCAAGCAAGAATAGAGGGGCAATTTAGGAAGAGATGAAATTCTAAGAAAGAATCAAAAAGAAATGCTAGAGATCAAAACCTTAACAAAACAAAGAGCTGATGGGCTCATTAGTAGATTAGACATGGCTGAGGAAACATCTCTGAGCTTGAGAATGCTGCCGCTGCTGCTGCTGCTGCTGCTGCTAAGTCGCTTCAGTCGTGTCTGACTCTGTGCGACCCCATAGACAGCAGCCCACCAGGCTCCTCCGTCCCTGGGATTCTCCAGGCAAGAACACTGGGAGTGGGTTGCCATTTCCTTTCCAATGCATGAAAGGGAAAAGGGAAAGAGAAGTCACTCAGTCATGTCCGACTCTTAGCGACCCCATGGACTGCAGCCCACCAGGCTCCTCCGACCATGGGATTTTCCAGGCAAGAG
This sequence comes from Bos javanicus, assembly GCF_032452875.1. Classification (NCBI taxonomy): domain Eukaryota; kingdom Metazoa; phylum Chordata; class Mammalia; order Artiodactyla; family Bovidae; genus Bos; species Bos javanicus. The sequence continues at coordinate 32,691,361 of NC_083881.1, read as the reverse complement.
TACTGGAGTGGGCTGCCAGTACCTTCTCTGGAGCTTGAGAATATGTCAGTAGAAACTTCCAAAACAGAGAAGCAAAGAGAAAAAAAAATCTAGAACAGAATATCCAATAACTGTGAAACAACCACGAAAGCATAACATATACATACTGGAAAGAGAAAAAAGAAAGAAACAAAAGAAACATTTGAAGAAATAGTAACAGAGAATTTCTCCCAAATGAATGTCAGCCACCAAACCACAGACACAGAAAGCTCAGAGAACAACAAGTAGGATAAATGACAAAGAAAACCTACACTTAAGCACATTATATGGAAACTACACAAAATCAAAACATTTTTTAAAGTCTTGAATGAAGTCAGAGGGAAAACGTCCTTACCCCCATAGAAGAGCAAAGATATAAATTACTTCCAAGTTCTCAGAAACCACACAAGTAAGAACAATGCAAAGTAAAATATTTAGTGTTGAGAGAAAAAAATCTCACCAACTTAGAAGGCTGAAATCTGTGAAGTTATCCTTCAAAGATGAAGTAGAAATAAAGGCTTTCTTGAACAAACAAAAATTGGAATTGATGATCAGTAGGTCTGTTTTGTAAGAAAGATTAAAAGAAGTTTTTCAGAGAGAAAGAAAATCATGGAGGCAAAACATTCAGATCTGCATAAATAAAGGAAGAGCATAGAGAAGGAATAAGTGAAAGTAAATAAAACTTTCAATTTTCTTTTTTCTTACTTTATGTAATAGATAACAGTTTGTTCAAAGAAATAATAGCAAGAGTACACTTGACTACGCAGATACATAAACACAGTATTCTACATATGCTTATGTAGGCCTCTAATAAATGTGAAATGAACGACAGCCATGATGCAAGGGATGAGACAGAGGAAACATGATTTTTCATTACTATAATGTACTTGTATTACCTATGAAAAGCTACACCGTTATTTGAAAGTGGACCTGGATGAGTCATAAATGTATTTTGCAAATTCTATGGCAACCACCAAGAAATTTCTTTAAAAATATAATTGCCATACTAAAAAAGGAGAGAGTATAGAATAACATGAAATGCTCAATTAAAACCAAAAAGGCCAGAAAAAGAGTGGAAGACAAATACAGGAACAAAGAACAAGACAATGAATAGAAAATAACAACAAATAGGGTAGATATTAATTTGATTATATCAACTACACTTCAAATATCAATGGTCTAAAGGCACTAATTAGAAGACAGATACTGTCACAGTGAATTAAAAAAAGAAGATTTAGCTGTATTTATTTATAAAAAACACACTTTAAATATAAATATACATGTAGATCAACAGTAAATGGATGGAGAACTATACCAGGATAACAATAATCAAAAAAAGTGGGAGTAGTTATATTAATTTCTGACATAGTAGACTTCAGAGTGAGGAAAGTTATCAGGAATAAAAAAGGAGCATTATAGCATGACAAAAGGGTCAATTCTCTTAAAATATTTCCTAATATGTAAATGCTCAATGAACATATACATGTTAAGGCAAACACATGTATGCCTCAAAAACACATGAAGCCAAATAAGAACTGAAAGAAGAAAGAGAGGATTCATTGTTAGAGTTGGAGACTTTACTAGCACTCTTTCAGAAATGGAGAGATACAGCAAGCAAAAAATCAGTAAGGATATAGTTGAACTCAACAGCATCATCCATCAACACAAATAATTGATATCTATTGACTATACCATCCAACAACAGCAGAATACACATTCTTATCAAACTCATGGAACATTTTTCAAGATACATAATATTTAAAAAAGATATATAATATTCAGAGTCATAAAATACAACTTAATAAATTTAAACAAGTAAAACTGATAAAACATCTATTTTCAGACCATAAGACTGAACTGAACTAGAAATCAGTAACAGAAAGAAAATGGAAAATCACAAATTGGACATTAAACAACATATTTCTAAGTAATATGAGTCAAAGAAAAAATTTCAAGAAAAAATTTAAAAATATGTTGAACTAACTGAAAATTAAAACAAATCAAATCTTACCAAATTTGTAGATACAGCAAAGCAGTGCTTATAGGAAAATGTTATAGTATTGAATACATATATTATAATAGAAAGGAAGAAAGCTCTAAAATAAATCATCTAAGCATCCACATTAAGAAATTAGAAAAATAAGAGCAAATTAAACTCAAAGTAAGAAAAAAAGAAATAGTAGTTAGAGTAGAAAACAATGAAACTGATATAGGAAATTAGTAGCAAAAATAAGCAAAAATAAAAGCCGGGTATTTCAAAAGCTGAATAAAACTGATCAGACTTGGGCCAATCTAAATAAATAAAAAACAAAGAGGACATAAACTGCTAAAATCATAAATGAAGAGCAGATATCTACACACATTAAATGCATAATAAAGCAACAGTATGAACAACTGTATGCACATAAATTGATAATCTAGATAAAATGAGCCAATTCTTTGAAAGAGACATATTGCCAAAAGTTACATAAGAAAAAATAAGAAATAGACAATGATCTGAATAAGCCTGTATCTATTAGATAAATTGAACCAATAATTAGTGATCTTTCTCCAAAAAAGCATCATACCCAAATGAGTTAACCCATGAATTCTACCAACATTTAAGGCAGAAATTACACCAATTTTCTACAATATTTGACAGAAGTCAGAAGCAGAGGGAGTATTTCCTAACTCATGTTTAGAGACTAGTATTACCCTAATACCCAAACAGACAAAGACTATACAGGAAAAGAACACTACAGGAATTCCCTGGGGGCCCAGTGTTAGGACCCCATACTTGCACTGCTGAGGGCATGGGTTCAATCCCTGATCAGGGAACTAAGATTATGCAAGCCACGCAGTGCTATGGGAAAAAAAGAGAAAGAAACCTACAGACGAATAGCTTTTATGACCACAGATGCAAAAATCCTCAACATAACATTAGTATAGCAAATCCAACAATGTATAAAAAGTTATAAACCATGACTAGGTGAGATTTACTCCAAGTATGCAAGGCTAATTCAACATTAAAAACATTAATAAATGTAATTCATCACACCAGCAGACTAAAAAAGGAAAATTACATGATCATGCAAATGGATGAAGAAAATATATGACATAAAACTCTCATGATAAACTAGGAATAGAGGGAAACACACTCAAATTGAGAAAGAATATCTACAAAAATATACACCTGAAATCATATTTAAAAGTGAGAAACTCAAAGCTTTCCCACTAAGATCAAGAGCAAGACAAGGGGTTTTCTGTTATTAGTCCCTTTCAATATTGCACGTCAACATCTTATTTTCTTGTAATAAGACAAGAAAAAGAATTAAAAGGGACATAGATTAAGAAAGAAGAAATTGTGCTCACAGATGAATGACTGTTCATGTTCAATATTCAAAACAATTGGGAAAAAAAAAAAGCAAAAACTCCTGGTGCTAATATGCAATTATAGCAAGATTGCAGGATAGAGGTCAGTATACAAACGTCAGTTGCTTTCCTAAACATCAAAAATGAACAAGTGGAATTTGAAATTTAAAACACAGTACCACTGGCACCTCCCAAAATGAAATGTGCTGTGCTTAGTCACTCAGTCGTGTCTGACTCTTTGTGACCACATGGACTGTAGCCCGCCAGGCTCCTCTGTCCATGCGGATTCTCCAGGCAAGAATACTGGAGTGGGTTGTCATGCCCTCCTCCAGGGGATGATCTTCCCAACCCAGGGATCGAACCCAGGTCTCCCAATTTGGAGGCAGATTCTTTACCATCTGAGGCACCAGAGAAGCCAGAATGAAATACTTAGGTATAAAATTTAACAAAATATGTACAAGATCCATGAGACAAAAACTACAAAACACTGATAAATGAAATTAAAAAAAAAAAGAACTAGGACTTCCCACTGCAATGAGAAGGCCATTCACCGTAACTAGAGAGTGGCCCCTACTCACTGCAACTAGAGAAAGCTTATGTACAGCAACAAAGACCCAGCAAAGCCATAAATAAAATGAATAAATATTTTTTAAAGAACTAAATAAATAGATATTCCATTTCATGAATAGACTCGGAATTATTAAGATGTAGTCTTCCCATCTTGAGCTATAGATTGAGTATAGTCCCAATCAAAATCCCAGTAAGTTTTTTGGTGGCTATCAACAAACTGATTTTAAAGTGTTTTGAAGAGGTAAAAATCTCAGAGTAGCCCACACAATGTTGAAGCAGAAGAATCAAGGTGGAGACTAACAAACCTGACTTCAAGATGTACCATAAATCTAAAGTAATCAAGACAGTATCACTGGTAAAATAGACAACAGACAAATGAACAGAATAGAAAGCCTAGAAATAGACCCATATAAATATAGTTAATAGAATCTGCCTGCAATGCTGGAGACCTGGGTTTGATCCCTGGGTTGGGAAGATCCCCTGGAGAAGGAAAGACTACCCACTCCAGTATTCTGGCCTGGAGAATCCCATGGACTGTATCATCCATGGGGTTGCAAAGAGTTGGACATGACTGAGCAACTTTCACATTCAAATACAGTTAACTGATCTTTGACAAGTGATCAAAGGCAATAAAATGAAGATAAGATAGTTCAGAACTGGAACAATTAGATATCCATATGCAGAAGAAAATGAATCTAGACACACCTTATACATTTCACAAAAATTAATTCAAAATGGGTAACAGACTTAAAGTATAAATTGCAAAAGTATAAAAGTCCGAGAAGATAACAAGGAGAAAATCTAGATGACCTTAGGTAAGGTGGTACCCTTTTGAATAAGATACAAAGTAACTATCCATGAAGAAATAACTGACAAGCTAGACTTCATTAAAATTAAAAACTTGCTCTGGGGACTTCCCCAGTACTAAGACATGTGCTAAGACTCTGCTCCCAATGCAGGGAGCTCAGTTTTGATCCCTGGTTAGGGAACTAGATCCAACATGTTGCAACTAAGACATGGCACAGTTAAATAAATAAAAATAAATATTAAAAACCCCCAAAGACTTTCTGTGAAACAATGTCAAGAGAATGAGAAGACAACCACAGATGAGAAGAAAATATTTGCAAGACATATATGTGATAAAAGTCTCTTCTCCAAAATACACAGAGCATATACAAAATAGGTGAAATGCTCAAAAGAAAAAAAAATAGCTCTTAAATTTAACAAAGAGAAAACAAATAAGCCAATTTAAAAAATGGGCCAAAGATATGAGCAGACCCAACCTCACCAAAGAAGATATATAGATGGTAAATAAGCACATGAAAATGTGCTCAACATCACATGTTATACAGTCAGTTCAGATCAGTCGCTCAGTCGTGTCCGACTCTTTGCGACCCCATGAATCCCAGCATGCCAGGCCTCCCTGTCCATCACCAACTCCCGGAGTTCACTCAGACTCTCGTCCATCGAGTCAGTGATGCCATCCAGCCATCTCATCCTCTGTCGTCCCCTTCTCCTCCTGCCCCCAATCCCTCCCAGCACCAGAGTCTTTTCCAATGAGTCAACTCTTCGCATGAGGTGGCCAAAGTACTGGAGTTTCAGCTTTAGCATCATTCCTTCCAAAGAAATCCCAGGGCTGATCTCCTTCAGAATGGACTGGTTGGATCTCCTTGCAGTCCAAGGGACTCTCAAGAGTCTTCTCCAACACCACAGTTCAAGAGCATCAATTCTTTGGCGCTCAGCTTTCTTCACAGTCCAATTCTCACATCCATACATGACCACAGGAAAAACCATAGCCTTGACTAGATGGACCTTTGTGGGCAAAGTAATGTCTCTGCTTTTCAATATGCTATCTAGGTTGGTCATAACTTTCCTTCCAAGGAGTAAATGTCTTTTAATTTCATGGCTGCAGTCACCATCTGCAGTGATTTTGGAGCCTAAAAAAGTAAAGTCTGACACTGTTTCCACTGTTTCCCCATCTATTTCCCATGAAGTGATGGCACCAGATGCCATGATCTTCGTTTTCTGAATGTAGAGCTTTAAGCCAACTTTTTCACTCTCTACTTTCACTTTCATCAAGAGGCTTTTTAGTTCCTCTTCACTTTCTGCCATAAGGGTGGTATCATCTGCATATCTGAAGTTATTGATATTTCTCCTGGCAATCTTGATTCCAGCTTGTGCTTCTTCCAGCCCAGCGTTTCTCATGATGTACTCTGCATAGAAGTTAAATAAGCAGGGTGACAATATACAGCCTTGACATACTCCTTTTCCTATTTGGAACCAGTCTGTTGTCCCATGTCCAGTTCTGACTGTTGCTTCCTGACCTGCATATAGGTTTCTCAAGAGGCAAATCAGGTGGTCTGGTATTCCCATCTCTTTCAGAATTTTCCACAGTTTATTATGATCCACACGGTCAAAGGCTTTGGCATAGTCAATAATGCAGAAATAGATGTTTTTCTGGAACCCTCTTGCTTTTTCAATGATCCAGTGGATTTTGGCAATTAGATCTCTGGTTCCTCTGCCTTTTCTAAAACCAGCTTGAACATCTGGAAGTTCACGGTTCACATATTGCTGAAGTCTAGCTTGGAGAATTTTGAGCATTTCTTTACTAGCGTATGAGATGAGTGCAACTGTGTGGTAGTTTGAGCATTCTTTGGCATTACCTTTCTTTGGGATTGGAATGAAAACTGACCTTTTCCAGCCCTGTGTCCACTGCTGAGTTTTCCAAATTTGCTGGCATATTGAGTGCAGCACTTTCACAGCATCATCTTTCAGGATGTGAAATAGCTCAACTGGAATTCCATCACCTCCACTAGCTTTATTTGTAGTGATGCTTTCTAAGGCCGACTTGACTTCACATTCCAGGATGTCTGGGTCTAGGTGAGTGATCACACCATTGTGATTATTTTGGTCATGAAGATCTTTTTTGTACAGGCCAGGGGTGGCGGCGAGAGGAGCAACCCCACCTCCAAGAAGCAGTGGCTGCGCAGGCGCAGGAGGGCCTAGAGGAGCTATTCCACATTCAAGGTCAGGAGGGGTTGTGGTGAGGAGATACCTCTCATCCAAGGTAAGGAGCAGTGGCTGTGCTTTGCTGGAGCAGCTGTGAAGAGATACCCCACTTCCAAGGTAAGAGAAACCCAAGTAAGACGGTAGGTGTTGCAAGAGGGCATCAGAGGGCAGACACACTGAAACCATTATCACAGAAAACTAGTCAATCTAATCACACTAGGACTACAGCCTTTTCTAACTCAATGAAACTAAGCCATGCCCATAGGGCCACCCAAGATGGCCGGGTCATGGTGGAGAGGTCTGACAGAATGTGGTCCACTGGAGAAGGGAATGGCAAACCACTTCAGTATTCTTGCCTTGAGAACCCCAAGAACAGTATGAAAAGGCAAAATGATAGGATACTGAAAGAGAAACTCCCAGGTCAGTAGGTGCCCAATATGCTACTGGAGATCAGTGGAGAAATAACTCCAGAAAGAATGAAGGGATGGAGCCAAAGCAAAGTAATACCCAGCTGTGAATGTGACTGGTGATAGAAGCAAGGTCCGATGCTGTAAAGAGCAATATTGCATAGGAACCTGGAATGTCAGGTCCATGATTCAAGGCAAACTGGAAGTGGTCAAACAAGAGATGCTAAGTGTGAATGTCGACATTCTAGGAATCAGCAAACTAAAATGGACTGGAATGGGTGAATTTAACTCAGATGACCATTATATCTACTACTGTAGGCAGGAATCCCTTAGAAGAAATGGAGTAGCCATCATGGTCAACAAAAGAGTTCGAAACGCAGTACTTGGATGCAATCTCAAAAATGACAGAATGATCTCTGTTCGTTTCCAAGGCAAACCAATCAGTATCACAGTAATCCAAGTCTATGCCCCAACCAGTAACGCTGAAGAAGCTGAAGTTGAACGGTTCTATGAAGACCTACAAGACCTTTTAGAACTAACACCCAAAAAAGATGTCCTTTTCATTATAGGGGCTGCTGCTGCTGCTGCTGCTAAGTCGCTTCAGTCGTGTCTGACTCTGTGCGACCCCATAGACAGCAGCCCACCAGGCTCTGCTGTCCCTGGGATTCTCTAGGCAAGAACACTGGAGTGGGTTGCCATTTCCTTCTCCAATGCATGAAACTGAAAAGTGAAAGTAAAGTCGCTCAGTTGTGTCCGACTCTTAGTGACCCCATGGACTGCAGCCCACCAGGCTCCTCCGTCCATGGGGTTTTCCAAGCAAGAGTACTGGAGTGGGGTGCCATCACCTTCTCCGTCATTATAGGGGACTGGAATGCAAAAGTAGGAAGCCAATAAACACCTGGAGTAACAAGCAAATTTGGCGTTGGAATACAGAATGAAGCAGAGCAAAGACTAATAGAGTCTGCCAAGAAAACACACTGGTCATAGCCAACACCCTCTTCTAACAATACAAGAGAAGACTCTACACATGGGCATCACCAGATGGTGAAAACCAAAATCAGATTGATTATATTCTTTGCAGCCAGATGGAGAAGCTCTATACAGTCAACAAAAACCAGATCAGGAGCTGACTGTGGCTCAGATCGTGAACTCCTTATTGCCAAATTCAGACTTAAATTGAAGAAAGTATGGAAAACCACTGACCATTCAGGTATGACCTAAATCAAATCGCTTATGATTATACAGTAGAAGTGAGAAATAGATTTAAGGGACTAGATCTGATAGATAGAGTGCCTGATGAACTATGGATGGAGGTTTGTGACACTGTACAGGAGACAGGGATCAAGACCATCCCCATGGAAAAGAAATACAAAAAAGCAAAATGGCTGTTTGAGGAGGCCTTACAAATAGCTGTGAAAAGAAGAGAAGTGAAAGGCAAAGGAGAAAAGGAAAGATATAAGCATCTGAATGCAGAGTGCCAAAGAATAGCAAGAAGAGATAAGAAAGCCTTCTTCAGCGATCAATGCAAAGAAATAGAGGAAAACAACAGAATGGGAAAGACTAGAGATCTCTTCAAGAAAATTAGAGATACCAAGGGAATATTTCATGCAAAGTTGGGCTCAATAAAGGACAGAAATGGTATGGACCTAACAGAAGCAGAAGATATTAAGAAGAGGTGGCAAGAATACATAGAAGAACTGTACAAAAAAGATCTTCATGACCAAGATAATCACATGTTAATAGGGAATTGCAAATAACAATGAGACACCACTGGATACCTATTGCAACTGCTAAAATCCAAAAACCTTGTTATACCAAATGCTGGAAAGGATGTGGAGCAAGAGAAACTCTCATTCTTTGGTGGGAATGCAAAATAGCACAGTCACTTTGAAAGAGGGTTTGTTAGTTTCTTCCAAAACTAAACACATTCTCACAAAACAACCCAGCCATCATTTTCTGTGGTATTCACCCCAATGAACTGAAAATGTTTAAGACCACAGAAAAACCTGCACAGATGTTTTTTAGCAGTATTATTCATGACTGCCAAAATTTAGAAGCAACCAACATGTAGAAGAATGGAAAAAAACTGTGGTACATTGAGAAATGACATACTATTTGGTGTTAAAAAGAAATGAGTTATCAACCCATAAAAAGACCTGGAGGAAGCTTCAATGCATATTACTAAGTGAAAGACGCCAAACTCAAAAGGCTGCACACAGTATGACCCCAACTTTGCAATACCCTAGAAAAGAAAGAACTATGGAGACAGTTCAGAGGATCAGGGACAGTTAGGGGTTGCTAGATGCATGCATAGACAGAGCACTGAGGATTTATAGGAAGTAAAACTACTCTGTATGATATAATGGGGCAACCATATTTTTCAACACTTTTCATATCTAAAAGAATGAACTACACCAAAAATGAGCACTGATATCAAATATGAACTTTGGGTGATAATAATGTGTCAATGTATGTTCATTTGTTATAACACTTCACTCTGCTATGGGATGCTGATAGCCGGAAAGGTTGTGCAAACCAAACAAAATGGTATGTGGGAAATCTCTGTGCTTCAGCTTGTCTTGTGAATCTAAAAATGTTGTAAAACCTAAAATTTTTAAAAGAAAAAGGAATAAAGAACAAATGCATGCTAGAACATTGAAAAGTCTTGTAAACATTATGCTACACAAAAGAAGTCCCTCATAAAAGACCACATATATTAAAAACCTCAAAACAGGCAAACCCATAAGACAGAATAATAAATTACTGATTACCTAGAGGTGTGGGAGTGGGTAATGCCAGGGACAAGAAGTGACTGCTAATTTAGTTTCCTTAGGGTATTGAAAATGTTCTGAATTAGATTGTGGGATGGTTGCACAAGTCTGTGAATATAGTAAAAGCCACTGAATTATATATTTTAAAGGGGTGTATTTCATGTTATGTGTATGTATCAAGAAAGATGTTTAAAAAAAGAATATGAGCAGATTCGTGTTTTAATACTACACATTTGCAGTTGATAATAAGGACATTTGCAGGTCAAATATCCACATCTTAAACTCCTTATAGCATAAACAAATTGATAAGAAAGGAAATTTCAGTATATCAAATAAAAGATAATATGACCATATCAGAAGGGTATCCAAACTAGCATATTAATCATCAAAGATCAAATTCTGCTTTTCCAAGTGCTATTATGAAATTAAAATAACAAGTCCTGTTTCTGCTCAGAATTACTCAAACATCACGCTACAATGGGCACAGACTTCTGGAAAATTTATCAGAGGTCACGGTTATGAGACATTTTTCCACAGCAAGTGCCCATATGATTGTCTTGAATTACTTTCATACCTCAGTCTTTTACATAAAATTTAATCATTTCATTTCAGAAACATTTACAAATGTCAACTTTCATTTTGACTCCTCAAATATTTTATGATGCAATATTACATATTACATAGCCATGATTTTTATATATTTGAAGGGGCAGTCATGATTTATATATATTAAAATTGCTAGTTTATTTTTAATTCAAATTTAACAGTGAAATGCAAATACGAGTTTTGACAAATAAAATGGGTTCCGATCAATGTATACACCTATGTAATGAACATCCCAGTAAAGATATAAAATATTTCAATTACCCTAGAAAGTTTTCTCATGCAAATCCCTGCTATGTTCTGATTTCTATCACCATAAATTAGTTTTGCCTGTTCTTGAATTTCTTATGATTAAATTAGTATGGTATGTAATCATTTCTGTCTGGTTTCTTTCATTCAACATGTTTATGAGTATCTTATTCAGCTAAGGCTGCCATAACAAAATATCTTAGACTGGGTAACTTAAACAACAGAAATTTATTTTCTCACAGTTATGGAGGCTGGAAAGTCCAAGATCAAGATGCCAGCAGATCTTACAAGTGAGAGCTCTTGCCTTGGGTTGCAGACGGCCACCTTCTCCCTCTGTCCTCACACCACCTTTCCTCAGTTCATGCAGGAAATGGAGAGAGGAGGGGAGAGAAAGAACTCTTCCTATTCTTACAAGGCCACCAATTCTACTGAATTAGGAACACAGCCTTATGACATGTAGCCTTAAGTACTTCATAAAAGCCTTATCTCAAATATAACCTATCATATCAGGAATTACGGTATTAACATATGAGTTTGGTGGGGGAGGGGGAAATGATTCAGTCCATAGCAATGAGATTCATATTATTAAATGTATCAGTATTTACTTCATTTTTATTGAATAGTGTTCCCTTATGTGAATATACAGATTGTTTGCAGTGACAGTAATTTTGATAGTTTTCTGTTTGAGCTATTTTGAATAAAACTACTTCAACATACAAATACTTGTGAATATGTTTCATTTCCCTTGGGAAAATATCCAAGAACTACTAGACCAAGGATAGGTACATATTAAACTTCACAAGAAACTGCCATATTCTCCAGAGTGACTATAAAATTTTATTCCCATGAGCAATGTTTGAGAATTCCAGCTACTCTCCAATCTTGACAACATTCATTTCAGCCATTCTAACTGGTGGGAAGAGGTATTTCAATGTTGTTTTCATTTGCATTTCTTTGATGGCTGCTGCTGCTGCTGCTAAGTCGCTTCAGTCATGTCCGACTCTGTGCGACCCCAGATGGCAGCCCACCAGGCTCACCCGTCCCTGGGATTCTCCAGGCAAGAACACTGATGGCTAATGATGTTAAACAGCTTTTCACGTGCTTATTTACTGTTTACCTCCTTTTGTGAGTTGTATATTGAAATCTTCTATCTTAACTAGGCTATTTGAAAAATTGATTTGTTGGAGCTCTGTATATATTCTATGAGCTTCCCAGGTAGCTCAGTGATAAAGAACCAGTCCAAGGAGTCGCAAAAGAGTAGGACAGGACTTAAGGACTAAACAACTGTATACATTCTAGTTCCAAGTCCATTGTCAGATATACTGCATATACCCAGCCACTGGGGTGCCTTTATATTTTGTTTATTTTCCTCTTATTTTATTTTCATTAGCTATGGAGAAATTTCTAATTTTAATGAGGTCTAATTTATCAAATTTTTCTTTTATCCTTAGTGATTTTTTTTTTTATCTTTAGGAAATCTCTGCCTGCCCCAAGGTTGTGAATATATTCTACATGTCCTTCTACAAGTTTCAGAATCTTTGCTTTTATGTCTGTGCTTGTAATTCATTTCAAAATAAGTTTTGTTATGGTATGAAGTAGATGGCCAAAGTTTATTCTTTTTCTATATATTTATCCAATTGTTTCAGCACTAATCCTTGAAAATACTTTCTTTCCTATATCAAAGTGCCTTGAAGCTTTTGTTGCAAACTAATTGACCAGATATATTTCTTTAATCCATTCCATTGACTTGTTGGTCTAGTTTTATGTCAATACAACAGTCTTATTATAGCCTTATGGCAAGTTTTGAAATGAGGGACTGTAATTCCACAGACACTGTCCTTTTCTCAGATGATTTTGGTCATTCAAGGTCACGATTTCCATATAAATTTTAGAATCAGCTCATCAATTATTTTTCTAAAGCCCATTAGGAATTTGATTCAATTGTACTGAATCATACAGATCTAATTTAATAATATTTTGTTAAGAACACATATATCTATGTTCATGAGGGATATTTATCTGTGATTCTTTTTCTTTTAATGTCTTTGTCGGGTTTCGATATCAGAACCATGCTGGTCTCAAAGCAATCTGAGACAATTTCCCTTTTCTCTATTTTCTGAAATGGTGTGTTATATCGTTGACAGAGTTCACCACTGAAACCTTGAACGTGAAATTTTCTCCTGGGGAAGAATTTTGTTTATGAATTCAGTTTCTTTATATATAATTATTCAGATGCACTATTTTTTCTTATCTCTGGTACGATGTGTTTCACCAGGATTTTTCCCCACTATATCTGAGTTAAATTTACTTGCAATATTATTTTGTTATCCTTTGTGTCTGTAAGATCTGTAGTGAAGTTTGGTCCTGTCTTTCCTTTGTATTAATAATATTGGAAAACTGCATTTATCTACCTTTTTTTGGTCAGTATTACTAAGAATTTATCAGTTTCAGCACTGCTAATATTCTGCTAGCCTTTTTTTCTATGTCATCAATGGTATTTTATTACCATCCTCTTCTGTATTATTTCCTTCTTTCAACCTGTGCTGCTGTGCTAAGTCACTTCAGTCATGTCCGACTCTGTGGACCCTATGGACTGTAGCCCACCAGACTCCTCTGTCCATGGGATTTCCCTGGCAAAAATATTTGAGTGGGTTGCCATGCCCTCCTCTAGGGGATTTTCATGACCCAGTAATCAAAGCTGGGTCTCCTGCATTGGCAGGTGGATTTTTTACCACTGAGCCACCAGGGAAGCCCTCTTTCAATCTATTTGAATTCAATTTGTATTTATTTTCTAGCTTTTTGAGGTAGAAACTTACATCCAAAAATTTTTTAATTCTTTTGTTTAAAACTCAAGTTTCCTTTAAGCAGTGTTTTGGTTACATTACCCTAAATTTTGTATGTTGTATCTTCGTTCTTTTAGTTTGAATTATTTCCTAGGTTCCATTTTGATTTTTCTTTCATCTGTGTGTTAAGAACTAATTTCCACATTTTGGAATTTTCCTATTTGTCTTATTGTTGATATATAACTTAATCCTGTTGTGACCCAAGTACAGAAAGTTGGCTCAGCATACAGGTTATTTTGATGAACATTCCATCAGCCCATGAAAATAATGTCTCTGCCTTGTTGAGTACACTGAAAATTGCAACCTACAATAAATGTTGATAGTATTGTTCAAGCCTTCCATATCCCTCTTGATTTCATCTACTTTTTCTATCAATTATTGAGAGAAATGTATTAAATATCCAACTATGATTAGCCAGCTGTCTAATTTTTTTTAAATTTTGTCAGTTTTTACTTCAAATATTTTAAAATGCCTACATATTTACAATTGTTATGTCTTCCTAATGAATGTGCTTTTCATCATTGTGCTATAACAACATTCTTGTGCCTACTTTTGGCATGTAATGTATTTCCCACCCTCTTAATTTCACCTGAAAAATGAAAGAAAGTGTTAGTCACTCAGTCGTCATGGTGGCCCACCGGACTCCTCTATCCATGGAATTCTTTAGGCAAGAATACTGGAGTGAGGTGCCATTTCCTTCTCTAGGGAATCTTCTCAACCCAGGTATTGAACCCAGGGCTTCTACAATGCAGGTAGATTCTTTACCATCTGAGTTGCCAGGAAAACCCATTTGTAGGTAGACTGTAATAAGCTAGGGAGATACTGCTTTACTCCTAAAGGCAATCATTAAAAACAAATAAATAAGAGCTTTAGCTTAAAAATCAATAGAAAACATTACAAAATACTAAAATATATTCAACTAAGGAGGAAAAATGGAATACGAGGCAGTTGGGACAAATATTAATAGAATACAAGCAGTGTGACATTCAATTTAAAACTAAGCATATTAATAATTACATTAAGTATAAATGTAATTTGTATTTACCAATTAAAAGGAAGACATCATCAGCCTGGATAAATAAGCAAGATTCATAGGCTGACTGTAAAATTTATAGCTTAAAGATCAGGTAGGTGAAATTCCTTTTAATTTCACCTACCTGATCTTTAAACCTTAAACTCTGTTATGAGTAGAAACAGAACTTTCTGATGTTAAATTTTAAAACTTTGTTGACTATGTGAAAACTGCATGTATAAGCAAGTAAGCCTATATAATATTAACATAAGTAGATATTTTAATTTGTATGTATTCCACAGTTAGTGTTTAATTCTTAAGGCTTAGGAATCTGACTCTTGGGTACCAATCATGTACTCTAAGTAAATTTTGCTTTGCAAGGATCTGTGTTCTTTTGTATTGAGCAAGAATAGCTACATTGTCTACTCCATGGTATTTTTGTGATTAAGTAATGCACACAAAGCACCCAGTGCAGTGCACTGCATATTGTAATGCACTTAAATGTTAATATTATCTTTCATATATATATAATATAAATACCTAGAAAGTACATCACTGAACATCAAAAGTAATTATTTCTGGGTAACATTTATTTGCTTATTTTGACCTCTGTAATGCCATGTCCTTTAAGTGAATATCTTTTAATAATCAAAGAATAGTTTTTTAAAGAAAATTTTATATTAAAAGTCCCTAAAATTTTCCTCATTGACTTATAAGTGCCAATAATTTTCCCCCAAAGAATCATTCTTTGCTCAAATGTTTAAAATTCTCCACTTATCAGGAAGATAATAAATAATATAATCATCTTGATAGTAGGTATATTTGAACATTCAGTAACACAGAAATGCTAAGATCCTGAAGCTATTATAAGGCCAGTAATGAGCACATATGACTTTACTTGCTTTTTTTTTAAACTGAGAATTATTTAAACTCCTGATTATTAGGAAAGCAATGATATAATTTAATAAATAAATGTATAAATGTGCATGTTATGATAGCATTGCACTCTATGGTTGTAAAGTGTGTTTTAAACAAAGACAGGATTTCTAAGGAAAAAACCATGATTGTCCCTTGGTGGAAAAGGAAACAGCTTTATGACTGAATAAACTAAAATTTATTGTAAAACGAATGTTGCTTCTGTGATTTTTTTTTCATGTATCATCTTAGGATTTTCTTTCTATTGGTTAAAAGCTTTTATATTGGAGAATAACTTCTCTCACATTTGTAATTTTCTTTAATAAACAGGGCTATGTGGAGCTTGTTTGTTCTTTTTGTGTTTATATATGAACGGAGATACATTTCCATCTTAAACTACTTTCTACAAAAGATGTTCTTAACTCAGAAACCAAGATGTTAGAAATCAAATGAGATTAGATATTAACAATGTTATTTGAGAGTCTGGGCTTCCCTGGTGCTCAGTGGTAAAGAATCTGCCTGCCTGTGTGCGAGACACAGGTTCATTTCCTGGGTCAGGAAGATCCCTTGGAGAAGGAAATGGTGACCCACTCCAGTAGTCTTATCTGGGAAATCACATGGACAGAAGAGCTTGCCCCTGCTGCTGCTGCTAAGTTGCTTCAGTTGTGTCCAACTCTGTGCGACCCCATAGATGGAAGCCCACCAGGCTCCCCTGTCCCTGGGATTCTCCAGGCAAGAACACTAGAGTGGGTTGCCATTTCCTTCTCCAATGCATGAAAGTGAAAAGTGAAAGTGAAGTCGCTCAGTCGTGTGGGCTACAGTTCATGGGATCGCAAAAGAGTCAGACATAACTTAGTGATGAAACAACAACAACAATTTGAAAGTTTTAGATCATAAATGTCCAAAGTCCATATAAAGAAAATAAGAACATCAGATTGTAGCCTGGGAAAAAACAGGAAAGAACCCTGCCCCCCTTCTCACTTGATATTTTTGCTTTTATTATTGGATATGAATTCTCTAAGTTGTCCGAAGATAAAGTAACATACTATAATATGAAAGTGCATATAGCCTGCATAAATTTTAAAAAATGTTTACTTCTTTGACCTAGTCTTGGAATCATATTCCCATTATATCATATCATATTCCCATTATAAACTGGGATTCATGGGGGCTGATAAAGTCTTTGTTGTTACAAGCCAGATATCATCTTCTCTATGCTACAGAAGGGCCTAAGAATGTCCATGATTTTAATCAGGGAGGCAGTAATCTGGTAACAAAAATAAATACAGGAGAAAATCAGATATAAGTTTTCAGCTTTTCATACTTCTTCTTTTAAAAGTTTTCATATTTCAAATTGCTTAAGATAATTTCTTTAGGCAAGTTATTAGAAGAATTTGAACATTATAATGTTCTTTTATACTGAGGGTACTGTCTTAAAAAGGAAAAAAGGGCCAAGATTCTTTCTAATACATTATATAAAAACTTAGGTTCATGAAACATAATCTTTTGAAAAAGCTGCTTGTGATTTTTAAAAATTTTATTTTATTTGTAATTGAAGGATAATTACTTTACAATGCTGTGATAGTTTCTGCCATACATCAACATGAATCAACCACAGGTACATATATGTCCCCTCCTTAAACCTCCCTCCCACCCCCCTCCCTTTCCCACCTCTCTAGGTTGTCACAGAGCACTGGCTTTGGGTTCCCTAGTTGCTTGTGAATTTTAAAAGAAAGCAAAAATTAGGACTTGAATATCAAGTAGAGACTATTTGTTGAAATTATATCTAAATATATGGAATGTATCTAGATTAAATATTTATGACAAAAGGTAATAAATCCTTAAGGCCAAGATCCTATGGTCTCATTATCCTTTTAAAATGTACTCAACCTCATGTGTTCCTTGAAGACAGGAAAGGAACTGATATAAAAATGATATGAATTGTATCAACAAACCCTTTTTTTTCCTAGGTCTAATCTTTTATCAGATACACTGAGCAATTTACATAAATTATTTTACTTAATCTTATAAAATCCTATGATATAAGTATTGTTATAATTCCTGTTTTTATGATGATGAATCTGATATTTGGAAGAAGGAAGTTACTGTTCTCAAATCATTAATAAAAGGCAACAGTGAAACCTACAAATAGGACTACCTGAAAACAAAGCCAGTACATGCTATTGTTATTTCTAACACTATGTTCAATTATCTTCCATAAAATTAATTTCATAAGGTTAATTTCAATCTTGTTTTATGATATTAATAATACTCTATGTTACAGTCTTGAAATACAGAGTATCCAAACAAATGTCAGTGATTAATGAGTAAATATGACAGCACTTGAGATGAAAAATAGTTGGCCTAACGAACCCCCTTCTGATAATTATTGAAAAACTAAGTTTTAAAGAAATTATAATTTTATATGGAATTTTAAGTTTCTATTTCAATATAAGCAAATTCATTCTATACCAACATAAGGCATTCAATCATCTTTTGCAAAAAGCAACTAACTGAAAAATTGAAAAGTAAAATATAAGTCACCAGATCTAATTTACCTCTATTACAACACTGTCATATTTTTTCCCATTGTGGACTTTAGCACTTTTTTATTTAAATGCTTTAGAACAATTTTCAAACAAAATACCTTCATTACTATTAAGAATATTTCCTTTCTGAAATTACTGAAGATAAGACTACTGAAAAAGAAAATTATATTTCCACTCCAAAAGAAAGTCATATACAGGACCAGTTTAAACATTTTGAATTTTGAAAAATATGCTTATAAAAGTTTAAAACATTTGGATAAAATTTCATTAAAAAAATGACTGTTTTCAGATATTGAAAATTGGCAAACTTTAAGAGCGCTCTTCTGTTAATGCATATTCACTGTTCAACTTCAATAATTTTAAGGTTTCTATTTAAAGATAATTAAAAAAAGATATTAGTGGTATTATAACATGAAAATCTAAATAGATCACTATAGTTATACAAGAACTTTCAAGCAATTCAGAGAAAAGTTTTAATGCCTCTATAATATCTATTTTTTTACATTAAAATGCAAATAATTTCTGAACTAATCATACTTATTTGCACATTTTCAACCAAGAAAAAAAATACAATAAAGTTATGAATTTTGTACCAGTTTCAAATGGCTCTTACACAGAGTACA
This sequence comes from Bos javanicus, assembly GCF_032452875.1. Classification (NCBI taxonomy): domain Eukaryota; kingdom Metazoa; phylum Chordata; class Mammalia; order Artiodactyla; family Bovidae; genus Bos; species Bos javanicus. Next base: position 32,672,441 of record NC_083881.1, on the reverse strand, counting down.
AATTTTATTCAAATTCAGTCAAATTATATAAAAACCATTACCACAGCTAAACAAATCATCTTGAAGTATAACATCACCATTTTATTAAGTATATGAAATAGGCAAATTTATTTCAAAAGCAACAAAACCCTAAAATTATTTAATACTGATTTGCAATTTGGTTGTGATTTGTTTATATAATGAATTAACGTAAAACCATTGGAATTGTGGTATTTCAAATATGTTCATACTTCTCAATATAATTAAAAGACTTTTTGAAGGTCATAGATTTTCAACACATTTATGACTTTACTTACACATAAGTATGTAAACACAGAACATAAATTTCTAGTTCTTCTATGTCTCCTCCTTATTTCTCCCTCTTCCTATTCCTTCTTTCAGCCCAACATTTATTGGTGTACGTTTATGTGTAAGTACAAAGCATTTTTCTCTTCCTTCTAAAATACATTTACATGGAAGAAAATTAAAGAGTGGAATAATTTCCTCTATGCTGCTGCTGCTAAGTCGCTTCAGTCGTGTCCGATTCTGTGAGACCCCAGAGACGGCAGCCCACCAGGCTCCCCGATCCTTGGGATTCTCCAGGCAAGAACACTGGAGTGGGTTGCCATTTCCTTCTCCAATGCATGAAAGTGAAAAGTGAAAGTGAAGTCGCTCAGTCTGACTCTTCTTGACCCCATGGACTGCAGCCTACCAGGCTCCTCCGTCCATGGATTTTCCAGGCCAGAGTACTGGAGTGGGGTGCCATTGCCTTCTCCGCCTCTATAACCTTAACCAAATCAGATAATGTTTGTCCTTGCTTAAATATCCATGTTAAAAATTGATGCAATATTTTGTAGTGACCCAGCTGAAGAACTGATGCTTTTGAAATGTGGTATTGGAGAAGACTCTTGAAAGTCCCTTGGACTGCAAGGAGATCCAACCAGTCCATTCTGAAGGAGATCAGCCCTGGGATTTCTTTGGAGGGAATGATGCTGAAGCTGAAACTCCAGTACTTTGGCCACCTCATGCGAAGAGTGGACTCATTGGAAAAGACTCTGATGCTGGGAGGGATTGGGGGCAGGAGGAGAAGGGGATGATAGAGGATGAGATGGCTGGATGGCATCACTGACTCGATGGACGTGAGTCTGAGTAAACTCTAGGAGTTGGTGATGGACAGGGAGGCTTGGTGTGCTGCGATTCATGGGGTTGCAAAGAGTCGGACACAACTGAGCAACTGAACCGAACTGAACTGAGCAAATACTTTGACTTGCAAATACATTTGTGGTTTTACATTCTTTCTCTTCAAGCCTTTGATGTTACTGTTTTGTGTAAAATTTTTACTGTCAATAGGCAGTTTCCCAATGGTAAAGAAAGTTATTTTCTTTTTCCTTTGCTTATAACTAGACAACATGTATGTCAAAAGATATGAATTGATTTGGAAGGAAAGTTTTACATATAAATTCCAGTGTCTTCTTCCAAATATTTTTGTTAAGCATGACAAAAAGAAATAAAGTAACAGCACCTTTCAAAGAATACTTCATTTTTATTCCCAAAGCAGGCCTATGTGACAGAAATACTGCTATCCACATTTTACAAGGAATTACTTGTAGTTCAGGTGACAAAACTAACAAGAGGCACCATGAGAGCTGGAGCCAGTCTTAAGAGTTCCAGTCCAGTGCTCTGACCATAGACTCTATGCACCACCTAACAATATGGCTCATGCTTTTGCAAAATAATCAGTGAAAAGCTATGACCTAAACATGAAAAAGCACATTAACTTATAATGTTTATGTCAAAAATGTATAACATTTCGAAGCAAGAAAGATGTATTGAAAGAACTTCTTGATGAAGGTGAAAGAGGAGAGTGAAAAAAGCTGGCTTAAAGCTCAACATTAAAAAACTAAGATCACAGCATCCAGTCCCATCTCTTCATGACAAATAGATGGGAAAAAGATGGAAAAAGTGACAAGAGTTTATTTACTTGGACTCCAAAATCATGGCAGATGGTTACTGTAGCCATAATATTGACACATTTGCTCCTGGGAAGAAAAGCTATTACAAATCTATAAAGGGTATTAAATAGCAGAGATATCACTTTGCTGACAAAGGTCCGTATAGTAAAAATTATGGTTTCACCAGTAGTCATGTATGAATGTGAGAGTTGGACCACAAAGAAGGCTGAGCACTAAGGAATTGATGCTTTCAAACTGTGGTGCTAGAGAAGACTCCTGAGAATCCCTTGGATAACAAGGAGCTCAAACCAATCAATCCTAAAGGAAATCAATCCTAAATGTTCATTGGAAGGACTGAGGTTGAAGCTGAAGCTCCAATACTTTGGCCACCAGATGCGAAGAGCCAACTCACTGGAAAAGACCCTGATGCTGGGGAAAGATTGAGGGGGCAAGAAGAGACGCGGATGACAGAGGATGAGATGGTTGGATGGCATCATCCACTCAGTGCACATGAATCTGAGCAAACTCCAGCAGGCAGTGAAGAACAGGGAAGCCTGGTGTGCTGCAGTCCATGGGGTTGCAAAGAGATGGACACAACTGATCAACTGAACAACAACAACAAATCCATACATATACTAACAGCTATCTCTCAAATAAAGGAATTTTCACATAGATTTATAAGTAAGATGAAAGACAATTACCAATACTTTGCTTATAGGTTTAAATTTTCAAACTATTGACTTCATTCTGTTATGCTGATCTACTTTCCCCATTGGAAAATTTTTTTAAAGGAAAAAAGCAACGTTCTTCATTAAATACTATAAAAGTAAATCATGTAGTATAGCATATACTTTTGGTGATAGACAAGTTTATATTTATTTACAAGGCAATCTCTATATAAAACCCTAGTTATCATCTGAAAATGTTCTGATATTTTTGAAAAGAGACACAAATGAAGAGCAAAGAGTATGAAATACAAATACAGTTCCAAATATTAAAGAAGTACTTCTAGAAGGCAGTGAAGGAGGCTTATGAGTCACATCTAATGAAAGCAAGGTAAGAATCCTAAATAAAGATTTAATATAAGATAGAAACTCATCAGAACCATGTTCTCAGGTCTATGCTAGAATTCCTAACATGTAACTTTTGGGAGCTTCAAAATCACTGCAGATGATGACTGAAGCCATGAAATTAAAAGACTCTTGCTCCTTGGAAGAAAAACTATGACCAACCTAGACAGCATATTAAAAAACAGAGACATTACTTTGCCAACAAAGGTCCATCTATTCAAAGCTATGGTTTTTTCAGTAGTAATGTATGGATGTGAGAGTTGGACTACAAAGAAAGCTGAGCACCGAAGAATTGACGCTTTTGAACTGTGGTGTTGGAGAAGACTCGTGAGAGTCCCTTGGACTGTAAGGAGATCAAACTAATCAATCCTAAAGGAAATCAGTCCTGAATATTCACTGGCAGGATTGATGCTGAAGCTGAAACTCCAATACTTTGGCTACCTGATGTAAAGAGCTGGCTCATTAGAAAAGACCCTGATGCTGGGAAAGATTGAAGGCAGGAGGAGAAGGGGACGACAGAGGATGAGATGGTTGGATGGCATCACCGACTCAATGAACATGAGTTTGAGCAAGCTCCAGGAGTTGGTGATAGACAGGGAAGCCTGGCGTGCTGCAGTCCATGGGGTTGCAAAGAGTTGGAAAGGACTGAGCAACTGAACCTAACTGAACAAAGTGCTCCTCTAAATAAGATATCAGGAAGAAAGAGATAATAAGGTAATACAAACTGCATCACCCAGAGCTTTTTAGCAAGAGTTTTCCTTATCTCCAGGAAACAGTTCAAAAAGAATTTGGTTAACTCAGAGACCTCTATTCCATGTACTTTCTGTTGTAAAAGTTAGACTTTCTAATATTTTATTCCTCTTGCTTCAGGATATATCACATCAAACAAAAGAGTGTGTTGACCATATGGGCTTCCCTGGGTGTTCAGACAGTAAAGAATCCACCTACAATGCAGAAGACTGGGGTTCAATCCCTCGGTCTGGAAGATCCCCTGGACAAGGAAATGGCAACCCACTCCAGTATTTTTTCCGGGGAAATCTCATGGACAGAGAAGCTCGGTGGGCTACAGTCCATGGTGTCGCAAAATGTCAGACATGACTGAGTGACTAACACTTTGACTTCACACGCTAAGATTAGAGTTCCTCACTATATGTTCTAAACAACACCTGTAATAGAATCTCTTGCAAGATGGGAGGAAGGGCAATTATGTTGAAAAACGTTGCTTCATGGGCTGTATCCAAATCTAATGAAACAAAAATTGGGGATAAAGGCCACATGAGTTGGCATTTAATAAGCTTCTCAAATGATTTTTAAGCAAAACAAGTCTTAAGAATCATCCCTGAAGAGTTGACAGTTTATGAAACATATCTGCATTTGTGCAAATTTGAACTCCCAGGAATGTGCAGAGTCACTGTCAGTGGAAACGTTAACAAACCTATGAATGAATTAATGGACTAATTGAGAGCTAAAGCAAAGAGCTACAGAATATTTGATTTCTATGTAGATGCCAATATTCACTAGATTCACTCTTCTTTCACAGCCTAAAGAGGTCAGTGTTAGTTGCTCAGTCGTGTCCGATTCCCTGCAACCCCACAGACTGCAGCCTGTCAGGTTCCTCTGTCCATGGAATTTTCCAGGCAAGAATACTGGAATGGGTTGCCATTTCCACAGAGGACACAATATTCTTAGTGCAGTTTATTAATATGTACTAGCACTGTTCACGTACCAGATGTGTGATAGTTGCTGAATGGAAGAATGTGTTTCAGTGGATTTTCTCAAATGTTTTCACTATAATCCAGAAAGACAAGGACTGTGCTATTAACCCCACTCAGGTTACACTTTAAACCAAGCTCACTTGGCATGTGTGCAGGCAATGATGGTACAAAGCAAGATGAAGTCAGAATTCAGAAAGACAGGACAAACTCTACAGCAGAAGTAGTTCATGGAATTTCTTTTATAATATATTCCATGGCTTAACAGGAGGAAATCTTTATTATTCAGCATGTGAAAAAGATTTTCACACATCTGTGTACATGCATCTTGGCTATTCAATTGTACTAATTAATTTAGTGAACACTTAAAAATATATGTGCCAATTTTCTATAATGTTTGGTTAATATTGCCAATGTAATTACTGGAATTTTTGAGACTATCTAATATTTTTAAATGAGAGCTACTTAAATTGAGAGGTATGGAAGGTATTTTATTCAGTATGTTCTAAATTTAGAGTACTAACTTCAGAGGTGCTCAAAATTGCTATGTCTTAACATCCACTAATTTGGATATTTTAATCTCAAATATGTACTAATTCTGTTTTAAGTTACTTTTGTATATGCTGAATGAATTTCTAAACCACATTTAAAGCAATCTTGTAAACAGTATTAAAGGATCCATAAATATAATTTTATAAAGTCCTGAGACTTTTTAAAAGAAAAATTTCTACAAAGAATATCATTTTAAAATTATGTTTTCTGACATCCTGATGTTCCCAAAAATCAATACGCAAAAGAAATGAAGTTTTAAAGAATGTCGCTTTGTGATTTAGACCATATTATATGCTTTAGATTATTAAAATACAGGTATAGAGATAGGTAGACATATGTTTTTTTAAACATTTAAAGGCCCTCTCCATTTTTTTCTTTAACATCTATGAGTGACAGTATCCATTTCTCATTAGTTGAAATGCATGTTTTTATTCTGCAAATATGAATGGTCTGTTTTAAGAAGCATCCAATTAAAAAAAAATAAATTGTCAAACTTTTGACAAATAAGTCCTTTCAGAAAATTAAGTTTATATTTTACATAATTTGGCAAGATACTGCCAACTGAGTTTTAGAAATTCAATTACTATATTCTGCAAAGAATACCAGAATAATTATACTTGGTTTTAATTATTAAATTTATAATAAATAAAATATATTTGCAATCACCTTGTTTTCAGTAAAACAGTTTTAATTTTGATATGATTATATATAAGCTAAGACTAGGAACTATAAAGCATGACTAAAGCTGTTTCTCTTTTATAGCCTCTCTGGAAAGTGATTTTTAGATATTTTTCTCAGCATCAATTCAGTGAAAAATCTAAGAGAAAGCTTTTTAAAGTAATACCATACTAAAATGTGCAAAAAAGTAGCTTTCAAAAAGTTCTGATGACATTTAAAATGAGAATAAATTATATACAGAATAATCAAACACATAACTGCAATGAAAGTCCCATCAAAAATAAAATGAAAATTCCATGTAATATAATGAAAATAGACTTACATTTACAAGCTGAAATATCTTTTAAACTAATGAGGTTCCTCAAATCTTCTATGCAAGTGAATGGAGTAAAATATACAGGTATTTGTTTTACCACTTTTGAAAAGTTATTCAATTTAATAACTCTAAAAATAATGTGAATATTCTTCCTCATTCTATTCATTGTGATCAATTCTAGCATAATTATTGAAATATTTGACAACATCTTATATTTGAAGTTGAAAACTACTTAATTTGAGATGAATTGGCAGATATCTTATTCAACCTTTTCTGTAATTACAGCACCAACTTCAGAGATGCTTAAAATTGTTGTATCTTAAAATTTCACAAGTTTGGATATTTTATTCTCTGCTATATATTGATTCCAGGCTTTCCAGGTGGCATAGTGGTAAAGAATCCATCTGCCAATGCAGGAAACACAAGAGACATGAGTTTGGTCTCTGGGTCGGAAAGATCTCTTGAAGGAGGTAATGGCAACCCACTCCAGTATTCTTGCTGAGAAAACCCCAAGGACAGAGGAGTCTAGTGGGCTACAGAGCATAGGGTGGCAAAGAGTCGGACACAGCTGAGCACACACACATGTATATCTTAATTCCATACTAAAAGCTACTTTTATATCATGAGTTTTTAAATAGCATTTTAAGTAATTATAGAAAATAATCTACTTAAAATTATAGATACTGTATTATAATATTTTCACTTGTCTAGTACACTTAGAAAAGAAATTCACAAATACACAACTGTGAAGAATTAAATATTAGCATATATTAATAATACTAGATTCCTGAACAAACAAAACAAGGACCGATAATTTTACTCTTAATAAGTTCTACTAATTCAATTAAAAGTTTTTTTTCCCTTCAAATCAACAAGTTTTTACTTAGGAATAATCTTCTCTTATATTAACGTTAACTAATAATTATGTTTTTTACTTATTTATCACTGCACAAAGTGTACAGACTGCTTCCCATGCATAATAAATAAAACTTTCAGCCAATTACAGTATAGTTAACAATCACAAGTTAAACCCTTAAAACACATAAGCTATAGTAAATTCATTCTAAACAATGTTGTAGATTCAAAAAGATATTTTAAATACCAGATGTCTCTGTTGCAGTTTACAATGATTTCACATGCTAAAATTCGATTTCAAATAAGTTCAAGAACTTGGTATTTATATTTCCCTCAAATATGTACAATCATTTCACTTATGTTTTTCTAGAATCAGAGTTTCAAAATGATTATCTCAAAATTCTTTAATAATAAACAACAAGATGCAAATCTAATATTAAAAGGACTAAGAAGATAGATACTATAGAGTTTCTAAATTGATTAAGGAATGTTGCATCAATTGATTGGTGTAGGATTTAAAATCCAATGGAATGCACAAACCTACTGAAGATGCAGTTCTTAAAATTGAGTAACTTAATAACCATTTTATTTCATACCTGTACTTCACATATTCCTCTACTACTATATCATGGCTGAAAAATTCTTAGCTCCTTCACTAACTGAAATTATTCATGGACATCTGTTTGATTTCATGTAAGAGATGAGCCATTCACTACATTAGTTAAAGGCATAACTAACATTATAAGTCATGAACTTACATATACTACTTTGGAAAAAAACTTTGAGTCTACATTTTAAATAAATATTTCTAAATAATAGAATAATATTAATGAGTAGGAATATTAGGGCCTTAGAGACAAATATATTTCATATTCAAAGAACATTTTACTTAATTGATGAAGTCTCTGGGCACAATAATTTGTTGATACAGTTTTCTGTATTATGACCTTTGTTCATTGAGACAGCTAGGCAACAGGGTTGTATATGGCATTATTTTAGGGGACATCCAAGTGTGCCTGGAATATTCTATATTATCGCAAAGAAATCTCATAACCTAGAGACAAGCATTAGTAAACCACCATCTGCCTGTGCTGACATATGCAGACTTCAGAAGGAGAAAAGTCCAAACCTCCAACTACCTCTCATCTTAAATTTGTTCAGACCACAGGCTAAAGTGTCTAAATGAAAAAAAAAAAAAAAATTGAGACCCAGCTATTAATTGCTCACATTAGGAAGTCTCCAAAACCCAATCCTTTGGTCTTCATCTTGGGAGACTGGAAACTTCAGAACAGCGGAGCTGAGATATAGGGATGCCAATACTGAGTGGACGCCTGAGTCTCCTTAAAGAATCCCTTGATGTTACTGAAACAAGATGAGTTCCTAAGCCACTGCAGTATTCTTGCCTGGGAAATCCCCTGTACAGAGGAGCCTGGTGGGCCTCAGGGCATGGGGTTGCAAAGAGTCAGACACTACTGAGCAACTGAACAACAGCAACCACTCTGATAAGACATTCCTGAGGTTCTCAGGAATCTCAAGGCAATTCAGAGAATGCCTGGATTTCTTCAAAAGATACTCTCTGCAAGATAGGGTAAAACTGCCTTCATATGGGTATCAACTGACCATGAGCTGTCATTTAAAGGAAAGGGATGAGACAGAAGGATATCTGTACAACCGATTATCCATGTACGGATACATCAACACTGATGTCACACAGGCCACATCCATGAACAGTCACTATTGCAGACTCGCCCCCTTCACTGCTACTGATGAGGGCAGAGGAACAACATATAGGCAGTGTCATGGAGCACAACAAGAATCCATTCCTGCATCAGCAAAGCTGCAAGGGTCAGGACCACACTCTGCCTGCCAAACTCCATCCACCTATCCTCCGGGACTTAGCAGAGGAACAAGTCTCTCTAGAAAGCATTCCTTGATCATTGGCCCCTACTTCCGCAATGGATGCTATTCCTGTGTACGACTCTGTGCTTAACCAAATTAGCACCTGTAATGAAAACTGAGTGATGTATTTGTACTTTCATTTTGAACACTGGAACATACACAGAAACCACAATTATTTTTACATCCCCAGGACTAAGTCCAGTGCCTAGCATTCAGTAAACGTTTGCTGAATGGAAGTTGGATGAAGGCACAGGCACCGCATCTGGCACATCTGGTGGGAGATGAGATCCCTTAAAAAATACAACAAAACTTAACAGTTCTTTAAAAAAAAAAAAAAAAAGATGGACAGCATGAAGCGAAAATGCCATGACACAGTCTTCTCAATTTTGGAATTAATGCAGTTATTATAACATCAGAGATCAGTGAACCTGCCATCACTAACTAAATAACACTTTGTAAGCCTATCCTTGGAGACCTATATCATTTATTATAATAATATATTTTACTGCTATAAACACTTAAAACCCAGGAAGCTAATTTAGAAAAAAATCTTTAAAAAAATCTGTGTATTTTTGGGGGTCCTTTATCTATATGTAAAACTTATTTGAAAAATTCAAATGATTTTTATCATTTTTTCATTTCCTAGTATAATGTTACAAAATATTTGAAAGTTGTCCTAATTATTTAGAATATAATAGATAACATCACTGAAATAAAAACTCTGTTTTATATGTGGATCATTCACTCTGAAATAAAATTTCATTTCTTTCTTTGAAAATATGGTTTTACAAAAGGAATTTCAATTAAAAAACAAGCTACTATGCAGAGATTTCTGATGAAACAAAAATAGACATCTACTTCATTAAAAGATACAAAAGGACTTCCTATATATACAACATCAATAAGGCTTCCATAAAAGTAATAAGACTATAAAAACACTGAAATCTCTGCTAACTTTCCTGTTATTTATGGAAGACATACAAACATTAATTTACTATCTGACCCTTTAAGTTTAACTTGCTTTTTCTAAAATATCTTTGAAACAATAGTGAGACAGCTTGGAATGAACTCTGAAATAGGTACTCTGGATATATTGTATAGACAAAAGATGTGACCAAGGCAGTAATAATCAGAGAATAAAACAGACAGACCTGAATTTGTATCACAATTGCACAGAGAATAAAGACTGATTAAGCAGGGAGAAGGTAAGTACTGCCTATACAAAGCACAAAATATAGTCTGATAAATATTTTACATGCTGAGTTGATTTCAACTTAATTCTCACATGCAACTCCATGAAAGTCTAATGAAAAGTGTGTGTTAAATGGTTTCTTTCCCCTATGACAAAACCACTCAAAACCTTTAAAATCTCTAAACCACTACACACTTTTACAATGCCAGAGAAGAAAAAGAGAAATTATTAATTTTTAAAATTACCCAGCAATTCCATTGCATCATCTTCATTATCAATATCTTCTTCTGTTACAGATGGGGTGGGACTATGGACAGACTCAAAAGAATCTTGAGAAAGCATGGCTGCCAGAAGTTTCTTGTGCTGCTGTTGCTGCTGTTTTAGTCCTTTAGTCTTGAGCTCCACCTTTAAGCTGAAGAAATAGTTCAATGTGAATTTTCAATGATGATGACATTATCAGTTAGCTGTGGTAACTAATTAAAGACTACAAACAAATTTTCACTAGATTATTTTGCTTTGCAAATCTATGCATCAGTTCAGTTCAGTTGCTCAGTCGTGTCCGACTCTTTGCGACCCCATGAATCGCAGCACGCCAGGCCTCCCTGTCCATCACCAACTCCCGGAGTTCACTGCGACTCAGGTCCATCGAATCGGTGATGCCATCCACCCATCTCATCCTCTGTCATACCCTTTTCCTCCTGCCCCCAATTCCTCCTAGCATCAGAGTCTTTTCCAATGAGTCAACTCTTCGCATGAGGTGGCCAAAGTACTGGAGTTTCAGCTTTAGCATATATTAGCAAAATAATCTAGTGAAAATTTGTTTGTAGATTTTCTAATAAAAACTCTAAATGTATAATGACTATATATATTGTTGTTGTTTAGTCAGTAAGTCATGTCCATTTTTTTGTGACCTCATGGACCACCAGGCTACCCTCTCCATGGAATTTTCCAGGCAAGAATACTGAAGTGGGTTGCCATTTCCTCCTCCAGGGCATCTTCCCAACCCAGGGATCAAACCTGTATCTCTTGTGTCTCCTGCACTGGCAGGCAGATTCTTTACCACTACTGCTGCTGCTACTAAGTCGCTTCAGTCGTGTCGGACTCTGTGCAACCCCAGAGACGGCAGCCCACCAGGCTTCCCTGTCCCTGGGATTCTCCAGGCAAGAACACTGGAGTGGGCTGCCATTTCCTTCTCCAATGCATGAAACTCAAAAGTGAAAGTCAAGTTGCTCAGTCGTGTCCCACTCTTAGCAACCCCATGGACTGCAGCCTACCAGGCTCCTCCGTCCATGGGATTTTCCAAGCAAGAGTGCTTGAGTGGGGTGCCATTGCCTTCTCTGCTTTACCACTGAGCCATGTGGGAAAGCGCATTAATATACTCCAGGACTCCACTTTGCTTTGGTCTAACACAAGTTCTAAACAAGGATCACCTGGAAAAGGACAATTGAAAGTGGCCGACCCCTCTACCTCCTCCCACCGGATGGTCTGCCTTTTGATATCTGCTCTCCTCCTCCTGGCCCCACTCTTTCAGGGGGTCTGACCTTGCTCCCTTTTATTTCACATTCTGATTATGAACACAGGTTGGTAAGTGTTAGACTTTTCTCGCCCTGCGTGGTCTCTTTTGTAGGAAAACTGGATGATTCCTCTCTTGAGCTATCTGCTAAGCTTGTTTAGTTCACTACTGAAGCTTAGTTGGAAAATCTGTGCCTTTTGTCTTGACTCTTAATCAGAAATTAACAGGTTCTCTTTGCATTAAGGCCCAAGTTGTTGAAGAGATCACAAAAAGTTTCACCCTTAATTGCTGCATTTTGATTTATGCAAAAGAGCTCTTTTTTTTCTTTATATGTCTAAATGTGATATTTTTATAATTTATTTAGCAAGACATTAACTTCTTGCTATGTACCAGGTATTGTGGGCACTGAGCTGCAGAAATAAGACATATGTCCTTGCCATTCTCCTCACTTTAAAGTAAGTACTGCTTTTCCATAACATCTTATGGGAAAATCTGTACAAACTTTCTGGTCAACCCAATACTTGGAGTCTACAGTTTTTGTTTCCATATTGGTCTCGACCAGTACCTAGCACATTACCTTGTGCTAATTAATGCTCAATAAATATTTAACAAATTCACACTTTCTTTTTGAATCTCATATTTTCTAATAAAATATGAATTAATTAAAGTAGATGTAATATGAGTCCTCCAACTTCAGAGATGTGAGAATCCAGGGAAATGGAAAGATAGGTAGTGAAACAAAAGAAAAACGAACGAATAGACTGGAATGTGAATATTGAGGAACAAGCAGCAGATGACAAACTCTCATTCATCAGCTGACAATGACCAAGACCATTTCATGAATGGTGACGCAAGTGTTTTCTTTAGTCTCATTAAAATACATCATTTGGTCATGAAGATGGTGGTGTGCTACCAGAACGAGACACAGATTGACTCCAAAAAGCTGTCTAATAATGAGTCCATCTGAGTCAAAGACAGTCCAAAGACAACTAGCAATGTGTTTCATAAAATGACTATTTGAATCAGGGTAAGTATTTCCTGACTAAATAAATGAATATATTCTTAAATAAATGACAGCAAAATTTTAATATATTAAAATTACCTCATCAACATTCTGAAATATATGATAGTTATATACTTTTTTGGTTTTAAAGAGAAATTTGTGAGTTATAAAGTATAATTTTTGTATGTTTTAGATATTTTTAAGATTTGTTTTTAAATTATTTTGGCAAAATCACTTTTGATTAATCAATATTCTTTATGCCAAAAATCTGCAAGGGAGAATATTAGAGAATAGCAAAGAAATTACTAAGTTTGATATGGTTTCTGCCACATGTATTATGTATTTTCTAACATGCACACAACAGCCAAAATTAGACAATTTTATGATTATTTCTTTATTCTTGACTTCTTTTTTTTTTAAAGTGCCCTCCATCCATTTTCTTCTTTCTTGTTCTGGTTTATTTTCCATCATACCTCTTATCACTACTTGAATTTATGGCATAAATTAATATATTTGCTTATTTGTTGTTTCTTTCTAGCTGCCAGCAGAGGAGCTCTAAGAGGAGGGGAACATTTCTAGGGTTTGTTAACAGATATATCAGAAGCAATTATGAGCTTTAATGAAAAGGAGCACTGCCTGTGGGAAGTGAATTTAGCTTTCAATATTTAATATATATTTCCAGGTCATAACATTTTCTATTCATTTTATGGCATACTTACATCTGATAACAATGCTCTCAATGAATAAAGTCAATTTACAAGATCTATAATATTTATTGATGTTATTCTTACTTTAATAATGTGGTTCATCTTAGAGGAGCTTCATTAGGCTTTCAAGGCTTGATAAGCCTATTTAAAAATTCAATTATAATTTAGCAAGTAATTTTAGGAAGTCTATTATCAGCTATTGAAAATTCTAATTAAGATGGTTCAAAATATAAGTATATAGGCTTATTAACTCAATTTTTATTTATATTTATATTATCAATGTGTGATTATTTTTAATAACTCTAAATGTGCAATGAATATATATGCTTCCCACTAAACACCTAGACAAGCCACAGCAACCAGTGTCAGATGGTAGCACATGACAATCATAGAAAGCATGCAATGGTTCCCTAACACAGTCGCCTCTCTCTTATGACTCTTTCTTCTGTCTTCTTGTTCAGATGCTTTACTTTCTTAAACTCTCTGGACAATTAACAATTACATTGTCTTGTCTTATTTTATTAGTTTCTCTATATTGCCCTCATAATTGCCTTCATTTTCACCAGCACTTAACCTTTCAGATGACAGCTATGTATACTAAAGTTGTTTACCCTCTTCACACAACGCTGTATTTATAGAACCTAAGGAAAAAGTTCAGGCCAAGTGTATCATTTTTTAAAAGTTCCAGGAAAATATGGTGGGTAAGAGTCTATTCATAAGACTCTCAATGGTTTACTGCACAATTTATTTAATCCTGTCTAATCTAATGATGAAAAGTCCAGCCTATTTTGTCTGTATTTGTTCTGAATGAGAGGGAAAATTAGCGATGTACTAAAGATTGGGTATTGTAATAACAACCATTCAAATAAGACCTGAGCAATTAACAGGAGGGTAATCCATAATAGGAAAAGAGATAAAATGTTAAGATAGACTATGAACAACCCTTCGTATAAATAACTTTTATTTATTAGATGTCTGCTCACAGTCTTCTGTGCCTCCTTTACTCACATAGCAGATGTCTACTGACAATGGCAATGTAGGAGGTCCAGTGGGGGAGAGAAAAACAGAAGTCATCCTTAAAAATTAAGTCTTCTCTTTCAGGAGTCTAGAATGTAATTAGTCTGCTGATTTTTAAGACTGTTACGTTATAAAACAAGGTTATTACTATTCAAGGGCAAAAGCTAATACTCTAGTAACAGACTTGAGTCACTACAAAATTGCTCCCCAATCTGTTTTTATTCATTCAAGTCAAATTTAGTGCTGTGTGAGCTCCTGGCATAAATTCAGAAATCTTCGTTTTGTATTAGATGACGGAATATAGTTTCTAACCCATAACTTTATTGCTACTCTTTAAATTTAGTTCAGAAAGTACGCCTTCTTTTTTCTCTAAGGGGGCATCTGAGCAGGATTTTCACCACTTCCTTCATTTCAAAGGTAATATATGAACTCATTATTTAAAGATAGAGGTAATATAGCAACTCATTATTTAAAGATAGAGCAAAATAAAAGTGAAAACAAGCTTTCAAAACAAATATTTGAGCGAAAGCTCCATGGACTGAGTTTTCTGGGTAGTGGATATTAGTAGGATTGGAAGAGAAAAGTCTCCTTTATTGGATATTCAAGAGGAAATAAAAGCTCACTGAAGCTAGGAAGAAAATAGAAGGGCTAACATTTGCAGTAAATAGCTCCTATTTATTATTATGACTAAATGAAAGCACAATGAAAATTGACATTTCTCTATTTTATATTTAAGAACTAAAGATCTAGCAATGAATAAAGATAAAGGTCTAGTGTGTTTCATATGTCTAGTGTTAAAAATAAAATTACCCTCATTGACAGGTGAAATTGATCTGACATTTCACGAAAGAAGGTAAATGGATTTTTAGAAATGGTTTTCTTCTCCTTATACAGTACACTTCAACTATTTAAATAATTTAAAAGTTATTTCTCATGGAAACAGAATCAATTTTCTATATGCCTGAAGCACATTAAATGAGTATTCTGAATTTCCTTCCCTCTAACCAAGTGATAAGTTAAAGGAAAAAAACCCTGAAAGCTATTACATTGTAGAAAATACAATTTTCTCCTTGAGAAAGAACGGTTATTGGTTGCTGCTAAATTTAATGTAGGAAACACAAAGTTACTGTGGCTATGCCATGCACAGGAAAAACTCTTCTGTGGCGTTCAGCTAGCAACACTCACAGAAAGTTTAAGTTACCGTCACATTTCAGTCCATGAGCATTTTTCCTCAATCTTGTGTAAGCCATGCCTTGATAATGCCTTTTCACTCCAACTTCCTCATAGAAGTTTTCATCTACATTTCAAATTTTACTCACTGCAGTTAGTACTACAAGAAATAGTTATACTGAATATACTTTTTCTAAAAAATATTATCTAGACTTTTCAAAATCATCTGACTTCTACTAGTATATAGAGGGGGCTTCTCAGTAGTAAAGAACTGCTTTCCAATGCAGGAGACATAAAGAGATGCAACTTTGATGGCTGGGCCAGAAAGATCCCCCGGAGAAAGAAATGGCAACCCACTCCAGTATTCTTGCCTGGAGAATCCCATGGACAGAGGGCTATAGTCCAGAGCATCTCAGAGTCAGACACATTGAAGCAACTTAGCACACATGAATGCCTGTACATGGAAATTTAGGGCAAATCTTCTGAAACCATTTTGAGCATCATAGGATTGAGTGAAATGAATCAGGGACTTCCAAATTCACAAATTATAATAGTTTCAAAATCATTTCAAAAGTTAAACTGTAGAGAATGTAAATAATTATATTCAATCATAGTTATCAACTCTAAACTCAAATGGTTCTAAACCAAGGCTTCTCTATACATATTCCATCTAATTCTACCTTGTATAGTCTTTCATACTTGGGTTCAATCCCAGGGTCAGGAAGATCCCCTGGAGAAGGAAATGGCCACCCACTCCAGTATTCTTACCTGGAAAATACCATGGACAGAAGAGCCTGGTGGGCTACAGTCCATGGGGTAGCAAGAGTTGGACACGACTTAGCAACTAAACCACCATAGACTAACATATATTTAATAGTTTTCTTCTTGCTGAATAACTAGATCTCTCTGGTAAATCAGAAGTCTTCCCTCTCCAATCTTAAGCCTCACCCTAATTAATAATAAGCCAGTCTTGTCCAATATTACAGTAGGTCTTGACTGACAGTTTATGTCCTTGTAATTATTTTTCTATTTGGTTTTGGTAGCAAAGAAATGATAAGCTTGCTAGATGTAAAGCAAAAAATCAAAACCAAATCTAAAAGCAAATCTGAGAAAACTCTAATTTTAAAAGATATAAATTAATTTTTATCTTATATGTGATATAATATTCTATATAAAATTGCTAAGAGTTATCTCATCAAAATCATGCATGTGATTTCCCTTTTGTCTGAAATGATGAAAGTGTTTAGGATCTTAGAAGACATCTCATCTCACCTTCCTGCAGGGCTAGAGCTACTGTCTTCATTTTCCCATTGTTCATTTTTACTTCTGGGAATTGGGGGCTGTAGCATTTCAGCGGCCAGTGGGTCAGCATCATTCTCTTCTCGACCAATCCATTCTCCAATCACACGAGGTCTCAGAAGAGAAGAACTAAATGCCATAGTTTCCTGAAGAGAAGAAAAGAATTTCTGTGCCTTAGATAACATATTGCCATGAAAAGGGCGATAGGGAAATATTCTTGTCTAGATTTTAAACTGCTTCCTCAAATCAAAATGTTCCTTTTGTTTCCTTTCTTTCTGAATTGACATAGTTCTTTCCATCTCTACAGATGACTTCCTCTATAGGATTGGTGCCCACTCATGAAGGCCGTTTTGGTAAAGGATCCAGGAATGAAATCTTAAATTTGGATTTCTTAGGCTGTGTTTTGTTCTCAAGATGGAAGAGGGGAGGATTAGCATTTGCAACACAAGGAGGAGTGTATAGGAAGGCCCACATAGTGAAAGAGCTTGGTGTGGATAGAAAATGATACATAATTTCTCAAATGTGGAAGAAATTGAGGTGGAGTCAGAGAACAAAGTCCAGGAGAGATAGGGTTAGGAGGATACATTGCCTCCAACTGCAAAGCATTTTGGACTTCTAGAAATCCAGGGGCTTCCTTGGTGGCTCAGATGGTAAAGAATCTGCCTGCAATGCAGGTGGCCCAGGTTCAATCCCTGGGTTGGGAAGATCCCTTGGCAAAGGAAATGGCAACCCACTCCAGTATTCTTGCCTGGAGAATCTCATGAACAGAGGAGCCTGGTGGGCTACAGTTCATAGGGTCGCAGAGTCAGCCACGACTGAGCGACTAACACTTAGAGAAATCCAGTAGAGGTTGAAGCAGAGCAGTATCAATGACAGGCATGCTATGCTAATTTTAAAAAATGCTAACGTGATCTTTTTTCATAAACTAGGATATGATGTGACTCTTAAAATGTTATTTTAAATATTTACATCGTTTAATACTTTAAAATGAATACCAAAGACATGCAACTGCTAGGGATACCTCAGTATGGAAACAAAGTAGATTAAAAAGCAATACCTATTGTAAGATCTAATTTTTGTTTAAAAAATTCATATGGGTATATCTTCATGTGCCAGTTTCAGCCTACCAATAACTAACACTGTTATTGAACCAGCCCTTGTGGTTCTAAGTGCAAGACACTCTTCAGCAATAATCACCAGGCAACTTGAAAAAATAAAGGTTTATAATTTACAGAAGCATCTTTGTGTGGCTTTAGGAAGCATCACTAATAACAAAGCTAGTGGAGGTGATGGAATTCCAGTGGAGCTATTTCAAATCCTAAAAAAATGATGCTGTGAAAGTGCTGCACTCAATATGCCAGCAAATCTGGAAAACCCAGCAGTGGCCACAGGACTGGAAAAGGTCAGTTTTCATTCCAATCCCAAAGAAGGCCAATGCCAAAGAACATTCAAACTACCACACGACTGATTGCATTCATCTCACACGCTAGCAAAGGAATGCTCAAAATTCTCCAAGCCAGGCTTCTACAGTATGTGAACCATGAACTTCCAGATGTTCAAGCTGGATTTAGAAAAGGCAGAAGAACCAGAGATCAAATTGCCAACATCCATTGCATCATAGAAAAAGAAAGAGAGTTCCGGAATAACATCTACTTGTGTTTTATTGACTACGCCAAAGCCTTTGACTGTGTAGAACACAACAAACTGTAGGAAATTCTTCAAGAGATGGAATACCAGATCATCTTACCTGCCTCCTGAGAAATCTGTATGCAGGTCAAGAAACAATAGTTAGAACCAGACATGGAACAATAGATGGTTCCAACTGTGAAAGGAGTACGAACAGGCTGTACATTGTCACACTGCTTATTAAACTTTTATATGCAGAGTACATTATGTGAAATGCTGGGCTGGATGAAGCACAAGCTGGAATCAAGATTGCTGGGAGAAATGTCAACAACCTCAGATATGCAGAGGACACCACCCTTATGGCAGAAAGTGAAGAAGAACTAGAGAGCTTCTTGATGAAAGTGAAAGAGGAGCGTGAAAAAAAAAGTGGCTTAAACTCAACATTCCATGTCACCTGGTCCCATTACTTCATGGCAAATAGATGAGGAAACAATGGAAACAGTGACAGACTTTATTTTTGGCGGCTCCAAAATCCCTGCAGATGGTGACTGCAGCCATGAAATTAAAAGACACTTGCTCCTTGGGAGAAAAGCTATGACGAACCTAGACAGCATATTAAAAAGCAGAGACATTACTTTGCCGACAAATGTCTGTCTAGTCAAAGCTATGGTTTTTCCAGTGGTCATGTATGGATGTGAGAGTTGGACTATAAAGAAAGCTGAGCACCAAAGAATTGATGCTTTTGAACTGCGGTGTTGGAGAAGACTCTTTGAGAATCCCCTAGATTGCAAGGAGATCCAACCAGTCCATCCTAAAGGAAGTCAGTCCTGAATATTCATTGGCAGGATTGATGCTGAAGCAGAAGCTACAATACTTTGGCCAGCTGATGCAAAGAACTGACTCACTGGAAAAGACTCCAGTGCTGGGAAAGACTGAAGGCAGGAGGAGAAGGGGACGACAGAGGATGAGATGGTTGGGTGGCATCACAGACTCGACAGACATGAGTTTGAGCAAGTTCCAAGAGTTTGTGATGGACACGGAAGCCTGGCATGCTGCAGTCCATGGGATCACAAAGAGTAGGACACGACTGAGCGACTGAACTGAACTGATGACTTACAGCATCTTGAATTACACAGTACATCTGGGACCACACAGAGGAAGAGTGAAAGAGACCAAGCATGGGCCTGAGTTTCTGCTTTTACTGGGGTTAAAGGTGGGGGCTATGGGTTTTTATGGGCTCATTCTTCCCTGGCAAATTTAAAAGAGAGAGTAGAAATGTAAAGTGGGAAGAGAAAAACTAAGTGGCCAATTGAAAAAAAAATGAATCATCAGATTATTAAAATCAACTAACACCTCTAAAACAAAGGAGCTACAAGTTGGGGGTGGGACCTGGATCTCTGAAATATGTTTATTAGTGATAGCTACCAATGAAGTAAGCATCCTTGGCAGCTCAGTCAGTAAAGAATCTGCCTGCAATTCAGGAGACCTGGGTTTAATCCCTCGGTTGAGAGGATCCCTTGGAGAAAGAAATGACAACCAACCACAGTATTCTTGCCTGGGAAACTCCATGGACACCACCTTTGAGGTAGATGCCTCAGCAATCAAAGCTTAAAGTCAGGCACTTTCAATAAAAAAACGACAATCAAAACCTCTCAGGGTTTCTACTATAAACCATCAATGCATCATTCATAGACTAACTCCTTCATTTATCCATTCTTTCATATTTATTATGATTCACTATGGGCCAGACACTGCTTGATTTACTGGAAAACACAATGGTAACACCAGAATTTAATGGTTTTATCTGAATGGAGGGACTACAGGTAATTCTTAATTCTTCTTTTGGCATTTGCATGTCTTTTCAATATTCTATGATAAATATGTACTTATAATTATATTTTATAAAATACCTTAATCTGAGAAACAGGCTTATAATTTGCAATACTACAAGAGTCTTGAACAATTCCTTAAAATTTAGATTTGATCAACTGAATCTTTACAATTCCCCCAAATATTATACAAATACAATATTAAAATATATACAATGTAGTATGTATTAATATACCAATACACACCAAAAATAACATGTGAAATATGATTTAGACATATTTAGTGAACATTTATCCAAGTGATAATAAGTGACAAAATAGTTAGATATCCTGATATTGAGTCCCCAACCTTCATGAAAATGTAGCGAATAATTTTTAGTGTTTGCATAACATAGCAACTGATCTGATATCCTTCTGTATTTATATTCCCAAAGCTAGGAAATCAAAGCTGTCAGCTGTGAAATCATGCAATCAAATTAATGACTTGCGATTACTAAAAAGGCATATTTATCTGCCACAATTTAATATTATTTGAAGTATAAGAATGAAAATTAACAGTAATATTATTATATGTTAAGCCTATATTTGCAGATTAAGGAAAGACATTTTAGGAAGAAAAAAAATTCATAAACATATTTACAGCTTCAGAATCAGTTTTGGCCTGTGCAATTTTGAAATGTTAACTTACTCTCTGAATCAAATACACAGGAAACACAAAAATTATTTGAGGTAGTTAGCAAAGGCATTAGCCTGAAGAAAAAGGACTGAGACTATTCAAGAAATAATAAATAGCCCTTTAGCAACTCCATTTTTTCTACATAAAGTCAGAAAGTTGAAGAAGTTAGTCAAAGGAATCCTTTCCAATGCTTTCTTCAGAAGTAGCCAAAAGGTTAAAATAGAAAGAAAGAAAGAAACGTTCAGACGGTGAAGCCACAAGATATGGAAAACAATGGATGGGGACTCCCAGGGAATAGAACCAGGGCCCAATTAAGGAACACCTCCCAACACCTTGCACAGAAAGACCTGATAACATCTGTCCAGCAGGATTTGAGAGCTGCTAGAAACAGAGGAAACAGTGTCAGACTTTATTTTTCTGGGCTCCAAAATCACTGTAGATCGTGACTGCAGCCATGAAATTAAAAGACGCTTACTCCTTGGAAGGAAAGTTATGACCAACCTAGATAGCATATTAAAAAGCAGAGACATTACTTTGCCAACAAAGGTCCGTCTAGTCAAGGCTATGTTTTTTCCAGTGGTCATGTATGGATGTGAGAGGTGGTCTGTTGAAGAAAGCTGAGCGCTGAAGAATTGATGCTTTTGAACTGTGGTGTTTGAGAAGACTCTTGAGAGTCCCTTGGACGGCAAGGAGGTCCAACCAGTTCATCCTAAAGGAGATCAGTCCTGGGTGTTCATTGGAAGGACTGATGCTAAAGCTAAAACTCCAATACTTTGGCCACATCATGCGAAGAGTTGACTCATTGGAAAAGACCCTGATGCTGGGAGGGATTGGGGGCAGGAGGAAAAGGGGACGACAGAGGATGAGATGGCTGGATGGCATCACTGACTCGATGGACATGAGTTTGAGTGAACTCCAGGAGTTGCCGATGGACAGGGAGGCCTGGAGTGCTGTGATTCATGGGGTCGCAAAGAGTCGGACACGCTGAGCGACTGAACTGAACTGATGAACCACTCACTTCTATAAACCTCTCATTATTTCTATTTTCTAACAGAAAGTATTCAGTGTGGTTATCCCAAATTAATCTCATCACTTAATCAAAAAGAAGAAACAAAACTATTATCATTCATATATATTTTTTATATAGAAAAATCAAGAGAATTCAGAAACAAGTTACAAATTAATGAGTTTAGCAAGTTTACTGAATTTAAGATAAAACTAGAAAAATAATTTTCATTCCTATATGCCAACAAGTTTTAAAATGTAACTTGTACAACAGATATCATTTACAATCGTAATCAAGAACACAAGGTACTTAGGAATCAATTTAACAAAAATCTGCCTGCTGTTTTTGAATATACTATATGACTTTTTCATAAAACACTACAATATTTAATTAAATGGAAACATGCCTTGTTCATAAGTAGAAAGACTCAAAAATGTAAAGATGTCAATTCTCTCATACTAATCTAAAATACAAAGCAACTCCAAACCCAATAGAGTAACAGATATAAGCAAATGGACCAAAGAGGAAAACTGAATGTCCAGAAACAAGGTAAGTACCAGAAGCATGCACATTTATGGACAAATGAACTTTTCAATAAATGGTTACAAGAAATTTATTATGCATATAGGGGAAAATATGTTCCAACTTCTTACAATATTAAAAAAAATTCAAGTAGATTAAAGATAAAAAACAGAATCCTCAATAGAAAATAAAAAGTAATACTTTTATGATGTTAAGTAGAAAAGATTTCTTAAACAAAACATAAGTTAATGTTAAAAATGTCTGTTAACAGAAGCCACTATTTAAAAAGTGATGACAAGCCTAAAAATTTAAGAAGGTATTTGAGATACACAAGACCAACAAGAGTTGATGTCCAAAAATATATAATAAATTCACACAAATCTAAAGAAAAAAATAAGTGGGCAATAAAAATGAGCAAAAGAGAAAAGCAGGCATTCAATCTTACTGGAAATTAAGTATTACAAGCAATAACTGAATCCATGAGAAAAAACTTTCATTAAAATACTTGACGATAGCCAGTGTTGGCAAGGATCAGGAGCAAAATGTATTATAACAAACTGTTGTTTCTCTCAAAATCTCTTGAGAGAAATTCTGTATTACTAATAAAGTTAAAAATGCATGTGTCACTGTTAGTGGGAATGTAGATTGATACAGCCACTATAGAAAACAGTGTGGAGACTCCTTAAAAAACTAGGAATAAAACCACCATATGACCCAGAAACCCCACTACTAGGCATATACCCTGAGGAAACCAAAAGTGAAAAAGACACATGTACCTCAAGGTTCACTGCAGCACTATTTACAATAGCTAGGACATAGAAGCAATCTAGATGTCCATAGACAGAGGAATGGATAAAGAAGCTGTGGTACATATATACAAAGGAATATTACTCAGCCATAAAAAGGAATGCATTTGAGTCATTTCTACTGAGGTGGATGAACCTGAAGCCTATTTTACAGAGTGAAGTAAGTCAGAAAGAGAAAGA
This sequence comes from Bos javanicus, assembly GCF_032452875.1. Lineage (NCBI taxonomy): Eukaryota > Metazoa > Chordata > Mammalia > Artiodactyla > Bovidae > Bos > Bos javanicus. The sequence continues at coordinate 32,648,882 of NC_083881.1, read as the reverse complement.
TAAAAATCATATACTAATGCATATATATGCATTAGGACTCTAGAAAGATGGTACTGATGAAATTATTTGCAGGGCAGCAAGGGAGAGAGACATAGAGAACAGACTTATAGACATGGAGCAGGGGCAGGAAGGAGAGGGTGAGATGTATGGAGAGAGTAACGTGGAAATTTACATTACCATATGTAAAATAGATAGCCAATGGGAATTTGCTATATGATTCAGGGAACTTAAACGTGGGCTCTGTGACAATCTAGAGGTATGCAATGGGCAGGGAGATGGAAGGGAGAGTCAAGAGGGAGGGGACATATGTATACCTATGGCTGATTCACGTTGATGTTTGGCAGAAACCAACAAAATTCTGTAAAGCAATTATCCTTTAACAACACATTTTAAAAATGCATGTGTCATACTGCAAGATTAATTGAAGTTCAATTAGTTGTGTTTTTCCCTTTCAGTTCAGATATATTTTTATTCCTTAATTACAACATCTCCTGTCTCTCTCCTGATTCTCAACTGATCATGTTGCTTATCTCAGTGATAAAATGAGAGCAATCAGCAGAGGATTTGTTCATTTTCTTATCACCAAACCCATCAGCTACTAACATTCTTGCCTTCACCTACAAAAGGTGAATTGTCATTTCTTCTCCAAGGTCTGGCATATATTAATAGAAAGTATTTGATATACATTTGTACAGTGAATAAAAGAATGAGAAAATTAAGGTAATGTATGATTCAATGTTTCAATAATGCATTACCAACATTGTTAGTCATTCAGATCAGATCTGATCAGATCAGTAACTCAGTCGTGTCCAACTCTTTGCGACCCCATGAATCGCAGCACACCAGGCCACCCTGTCCATCACCAACTCCCGGAGTTCACTGAGACTCACGTCCATCGAGTCAGTGATGTCATCTAGCCATCTCATCCTCTGTCGTCCCCTTCTCCTCTTGCCCCCAATCCCTCCCAGCATCAGAGTCTTTTCCAATGAGTCAACTCTTTGCATGAGGTGGCCAAAGTACTGGAGTTTCAGCTTTAGCATCATTCCTTCCAAAGAAATCCCAGGGCTGATCTCCTTCAGAATGGACTGGTTGGATCTCCTTGCAGTCCAAGGGACTCTCAAGAGTCTTCTCCAACACCACAGTTCAAAAGCATCAATTCTTCAGTGCTCAGCCTTCTTCACAGTCCAACTCTCACATCCATACATGACCACAGGAAAAACCATAGCCTCGACTAGACGAACCTTTGTTGGCAAAGTAATGTCTCTGCTTTTGAATATGCTATCTAGGTTGGTCATAACTTTCCTTCCAAGGAGTAAGCTTCTTTAGGACAATGTAAGTCAAAACCACAGTAAAATAATATTGATACTTTACATCAGAAGGATGGCTATAATTTAAGATAAACAACAAGTGTCAGCAAGAATATGGAGAAATTTGAACCTTAATACTTGCTGGCTGGAATGTAACGTGGTGCTGCCACTATGCGAAACAGTTTGATAATTCCTCAACAAGTTAAACACAGAGTGTTTTAGCATTTTCATTCCCTACATATACAAGAGAAATTTTAAAAACATATCCACACAAAACTTGTGCATGAATGTTCCTACAAACATCCTTCTTAATGGCTGACAAGCAGAACAACTCAAAGGTCCACAAATTGATGAATGAATAAACAAAATGTGGTGTATCTATTGAGCTTCTCCCATGGCTCAGAGGTAAAGAATCCATCTGCAACAGAGGAGACCCAAGAGATTCAGGTTCAGTCCCTGGGTCAGGAAGATCCCCTTGGGGAGGACATGGCAACCCACTCCAGTGTTCCTGCCTGAAAAATCCCATGGACAGAGGAGCCTGGCAGGCTACAATCCAAAGGGTCTCAAAGAGTTGGACAGGACTAGTGACTGAGCACTCATAGTATATTTATACCACAAAATATTTTTCAGCAATAAAAAGAAGTACTGATATATGCCACACCATTAATGAAGCTTGAAAACATTATGCTAAATGATAGAAGATAGTGAAAAAAGATCACATATTTTATGACTGCATTTGTATGAAATTTCTAGTATGGCAAATTTAAAGAGACAGAAGGCAAATTAGTGGTTGTTTTAGGCTAAGGGATTAGGAGGCATGGGGAGTAGAGATGGGATTTCTTGGGATGATGAAAATGTTCTAAATTTAAGTTGTAGTAGTGGTCTATCTGCCAATGCAGGAGATACAAGAGGCACAGGTTGGATCCCTGGGTCAGCAAGATCCCCTGGAGTATGAAACGGCAACCCACTCCAGTATTCTTTCCTGGAAAATCGCATGGACAGAGGAGCCTGGCGAGCTACAGTCCCTGGGGTTGCAAAAGAGTTGGACATGACTTACCAACTAAACGCCAACAACAAAATGGTTACACAACTCTTTGAATATACCAAAACCCACTAAACTATACATATTAAAGGGGAAGATTTTATGTGAATTTTCTCTCAATAAAGTTGTTCAAATAATGAATTAAACTCACTTTCAGATTTTTCTCTTAAAGTGGAGTACATGGTACATAGTGCAAGGGACAAGCATGGGTTTGGAATCAAACAGATGAAGAACCAGTACTAATTCTGAGACTTTCAGCAAATCACTTAATCATACTAGCTTCAGTCTCCTTATCGGTAAGCCAAGAAAAGCATAACCACTTCGTCAGACTGATACAAGAACTAGATTTAATAACATATCAAAAACACCGAGCATGCCTGCTAATGCTAACAGGCGCTGAATATTCTCTCCTCCTTTCCTTCACTATCTTCTGCACCCTCCTACCCATGATCTAAAAGTTTTACTCTCTATTATGGAATTTTTCACACTAATACAAAAGGAGAAGGAAGAGTAAAACAAACTCCTTTGTATTCACACACATTTTCCTCAATTATCAACTCACGAAGAAACTCACTTTATCCTCATCTCTACCCACGTGCCTTCCACATCACCCCTTTTTTTGCTCAAATCACTTTGAAGAAAATTCCATTCACCAGACATCACATCATTTGTAAATAGTTCAGTGTGTAATCTCTAAAAAGAGTGCTTTTTTGTAAACAAATACCATCATCATACCTAAATACAAAGTGAGAATGTTTTAATATCAAATATCTATTTAGCTATCAAATTTTCCTGATTATCTGTTTGTTTGCACAAATCCAACTCTAAGCAAGACTGACTGATCAACCATCTTTTATGTCTCTTTTAATCTCTCTATTCTCTTCCTCTGTCTCATTTTCTCTCTTGTAATTTTGTCATTGCTGTTACTGTTCAAAAACCTGAGTTGTTTGTCCTTTGAGTTTTCCACAGTCTAGATTTTCCCCTTTGCCTCCCTGTGATGTGGTTTAAAATGTTCCTGTGCCCTTTGTAATTTCTGTAAATTAGTAGTTAGTTCAGGATAAAGTTGTTTTGCTGTGGTTTTTGTTTTTGCCAATACTTCTTCAGAGAGAATGGTTAGTTTTATCTGGAGGTACATAAGACTGTCTTCTTTAATGATTTGGGCAGCATCGATAATTACTGCTTAGATCCATTAATTCAATAGGCATTGCCAACTGGTGACTGTCTAATTTTACAAATCCATAATCACTTATTGGATGGAATACTTCTGTAGACAGAAACTTCCTGTCATCAAATATTAGGTTACTCTGAAGTACGATTTATATAAAAAGGAGGATGAAAAATCTAATTATTTTCCTTGACTTCTACCAGTTTTAAAAACAGTAACTTTCGTTCCCGGCGCATATGCCTGAGTGCTCAGTTATATCCAACTCTTTGCGACCCTTTGAACTGTAGCCCACCAGGCTCCTCTGTCCATGGGATTCTCCAGGCAAGAACACTGGAATGGGTTGCCATGCCCTCCTCCAGGGGATCTTCCCAACCCAGGGATCAAACCATGTCTCCTGTAGATTTAACCTATTAAAGCCTGCTGGTTTACTTTATTAAACATTAATAATTTTTTTGGATAAACGTATGCATCTTAAAGTATTAGGTATAATTCATTACACTGCAGTTATTATTCTTATTCATGTTCAAATTTTCTCAACTCTTTCCAGTAGAAGACTTCTGAAGCTGGCTCCTGAGTTCTTCTGACACAACCCTAGTGATCTTTCATAGTTCTTGCCTTCTGGCATAAGGCATTTTAGGCTCATTTTGTAAATACCATCTGCTCTTGACCTAGACTCAACCATTATTCCAAGAGATTCTGATTCTTTTTAGTTGAAAATATATTTTAAGACTGGAATCTGCATACTTGGGGTACTTGCTGTTTTGGTGTTGGTAACAGTGGACAGATCTAAGAAATGTCTATGTTTTAAACTTAAATAATTCAGCCTTACAGAAAAGTTGAGAAAAAAGAAAGAATCCCTAGACTCTAGCTATGTTCACTACCTGTAGAGATTGTACTTTTGTGTTTAAAATTTAAAAAAATATTATGAGTTCACAATGATAGTTTTCATTCAAAGCAGGATATAGGATTTTCACTTAAACTTATTGATCTTATGTGTATTTTTTCCCCTATGTCAAATATTCTGGTTCTTAAGAATATCAACATAATTAATTCTTTGCTATATCACACAAAGCACACACAACAGCCTCTTTATAATAATACCAAAACTGCCACTAACAACACAGTCGTTAAAAACAGGTTAAGGCTGATGTTCCCTCTGTCCTTTGGGTGTATCCCACCAGAGAAAAATCAAATCACTGGTTTACAAAGACTTGGACTAATTCACCTGAGTGTGTTTTGCCATACTGTTTGGGCTCATCTGTTAGAAATCACTGTTTTAAGAGTTAACCGTGTTTCCCAAAAATTATATATAAAATATTTAAATGGTTCCAAAGTCTCATACACACAAAATTCAAAGAAGACAAGATTCTATCCCTAACCTCTACTCTCTATCTGCGCCACTTTCATTTTTTCTTCCTTCCCTTCTCCCATTGGTAACGTTTAAAAAGTAATTGTGTGTGTGTGTGTGTGTGTTTTACAATATGGCAGGTTCTGCCATTGTTATTTTGGCTTTAATGTAAGTAAACACATATCCACAGTTCCATTAGACTTACTTAGATAAATGGTAGCACACTATAAACACATTTATCCTTGCCTTTTTTATTCAACAGTATATCCTGGGGATTGTTCTATGTATCTACAGAGATATTCTTTCATTTTTATAGCTGTACAGTACTCTATAGTAGACGTACTATAATTTATCCCTTACTCTTCTTTTAATGAACATTTAGGTATTTTAACTCTTTTTCTATTACAATAGCACAACAATGAATAGCCACGCACACTGGTCTTTCTATAGCTTTGCCAGTGTGTCCTTGGAATAGACTTCTAGAAGTAGGGTCATTTGCTCAAACAACAACTGTGCATATACAGTTTTTTAGACACTGAAAACCTGAGCTTGAAGGATAGAAAACAGCTGGAAAAAGGGGAGGGATGACAATCAGCAGAAATGTAGAAATATATAAAATATATGATTTCAAAATACTAGAGCCTAGCTGCCGCACAGTATTACTTTTTCAGCACAGCTCAGATTCTGAGTAGAGGGAAAAAAAAGGAAAATAAAGCAGAAGATACAGATTTGAATGACAAAATAGTCTGTTCATTCTAGTCTTAGGAAGTTGGACTTAACCTGTTAAATAGCAGGGAGTCACTGAAATTTTTTTTAGCAGGATTCCCTAGGTAGGGTTCCCTAAAAGCAGATAATAAGCAAGTGACTTACTGATGGGGGTCTCTTAAGTGAAGCTTGTAACACAGTGAAAGAAGCAGAAGTTGGGAAGAAGCTAAGCAAAGATAAGCATTCAGCTCATCCAGCTAAAGTCTATTCTCAGGCTGATCCCACAGGAAGCTCTGTCATGTAAATGAAAACTCAGAGCCTCATTTTGGTTAGTCATTGGTGACGCCAATCCAAGCATCTCTGGGCAGGATGGCCCCCTATGAGTTGAAACAATTCTCTGGAGGAGGGTGAGTCCACAAACATTCAACTTTCACAGGAGTTGAAGAATGGTCATACTGCCCTACTAAAGGGTAACTGAGAAGGCATCAGCCAAGTGTACTCTATGGCATTTTGAAGGGCGAATTAGAATGGTAGGAGCCTAAAGAATAAGATAAAGATATGAAAGGTATCTTTCATATAGATAAAGAAGGCTGAGCACCGAAGAATTGATTTCAAACTGTGGTGCTAGAGAAGACTCTTGAGAATCCCTTGGACAGCAAGGAGATCAAATCAGTCAACCCTAAAGGAAATCAATCCTGAATATTCACTGGAAGGACTGATGCTGAAGCTGAAGCTCCAACACTTTGGCCACCTGATGCGAAGAGCTGACTCACTGGAAAAGACCCTGATGCTGGGAAAGACTGAAGGCAGGAGGAGAAGGGGGCGACAGAGGATGAGATGGTTGGATGGCATCACTGACTTGATGGACACGGGTTTGAGCAAACTCCAGGAGACAGTGAAGGACAGGGAAGCCTGGCGTGCTGCAGTCCATGGAGGCACAAAGAGTCAGACACGATTGAGTGACTGAACAACAACATGAAATCTGAACTTGGAGTGGTGGCCAGGTAAGCAAAATAATGGCTTCCCAAAGACGCCCCATGCTATTCCTCAAAACTGGGAGCATCGTGCATTACATGGCAAAAGGGGCTTTGCATGATTAAGGTTAAAACTGAGATAAAGCTGAAATTATTAAGATTAGCTGGATGGCCCCAGACTAATCACAGGATTCCAGAAAAGTGAACAGCTTTTCCTGGATGCAGTTAGAGAGAGATGAGACATTGCTGGTTTTAAAGATGTAGAAAAGGGATCATGCACCAGGACTGTAGCAGCCTTTAGAAGCTGGAAAAGGCAAGGTAACAGATTTTCCCTAGAACTTCAGGAAACAATAAAGCCCTGTTACACCTGATTTTAGCCCAGAAGACTCATGTTTACCCTTAAACTACAGAATTGTAGGATAATAAATTTGTGTTATTTCAATTTGTTACAACAGCAATAGAAAACCAATACAGTGACTAAAAAAAGAGAAGGGAAAGACTTACAAATAAGACCTTTATTTTTTTAAAGGTCTTACAAATAATATTAGCTTCTGTTTTACTTTCCATTTTAAGTAAAATTAATAACTCTTATTACCTTCATCAGAATTCATAAACTAAATTTAAAAGTCATAGAAAAAATAATTTCATGAAATTATAATTGAGTTAGAATATGATAGTAAAAGATCAGTATTTTATAAAAGTTAAGAAAAATATACCTTACGTGAACCCCCCAAAATTTTAATGGTAGACTGCAAGGAAGAATATGTATTGATTTCTACTACTATATTGAAGAAATAGCTGCTAGCTCAACACATGGTAAGCCTTTTTTTGACTGCTGTTTTATATCGCCTGAGGTGCACTTTTTCTTATTGAGAAAAATGCAGGACTGTGAGCTTCATGGCCAGCAGAGGGCGCCATGAGGCAGGCGCGCGCGCGCGCGCGCGCTCTCTCTCTCTCTCTCTCTCTCTCTCTCTCTCTCTCTCTCTCTCTCTCCCTCTCTTATTCAGGGGTTTTTTTCTAGGCAAACAAAGGATCTTGGCTTTGGTCCTGTAAGCCTGTGTGCCTTCTGTGTGACCTCGTACTCCTAAATATCAGGTGTGAAAGTAAAAGCAATATTTTTGCATTGACATAATTTTTTTCTAAAAGCGTATTTATGATAATTGTTGGCATCTTCCAGAATAAAAATGAAAAATAATAAAATTTCCATGAAGTCTTCAATAACAGGAACATTAGGTAAGTAGTAAAAATGTGCAGTGTTATGCAACTTATTTAAATGGAAACTCTCCCGAGCTAGTGCTTTGAAGAGAGGTGAGAGGAGGGGAGGATGCATCCTGAGGAGGATATTAAATAAGTGTCAAGGCTTCCACAATTTTATCCAGTGAGGCTGAAATCCATTTTCAGTTCAAAGAATAATTAGTATGTTCTTTAGCTCACCAAAGATAGGTTAATGTAGAAAGCAACCAGGCTGCAAGTCAGAGAGTCCAGGGAAAAAAGGGAAGGACAAAGTCCAAGCAAGTATTCAAGCTAATTTAGGGTTCAGGCAGCTACGGCTTTGTAGAACATACTGGAGGGAGCAAATGAACACAGAAATAGTGATAATTATGTCTGTGTACTTAGAATAAAGACAAAAATAAATACAAGATAGAGGTTATTAAATTTCTGCAAATTATAAGCTAAGTCACTGTATAAGATGGAGACCCACTGGGGCAAATAACAGTGATGGACAGAGGAAGCCTAGAAAAGCAGGACAAAGCCAGGAGACCTCATCTATTACTTATTCTACCTGCTATGGTGATCAAACCAGTCAATCCTCAAGGAAATCAGCCCTGAATATTCATTGGAAGGACTGACTGTGAAGCTGAAGCTTCAATACTTTGGCCACCTGATGCAAAGAGCCAACTCACTGAAAAAGTCCCTGATGCTACAAAAGATTGAGGGCAGGAGGAGAAGGGGTCGAGTGATGATAATATGGTTAGATGACATCATCAACTCAATGGACATGAGTATGAGCAAACTCTGGGAGATAGCGAAAGGCAGGGAAGCCTGGTGTGCTGCAGTCCACGGGGTCGCAAGGAGTCGGACATGACTTGGCAACTTGAACGACAACAATGGCATACAGTCAAGACCAAGTTTTGCACAGAATTAGTATAGATTGAAATTTTAATGATTTTAAAATATTATGATGGTTTATCATATGTGAAATAGATCGCCAGTCCAGGTTCGATGCATAAGACAGGGCGCTCAGGGACAGGGCACTGGGCCAACCCTGAGTGATGGATTGGGGAGGGAGGTGGGAGGGGGGTTCAGGATGGGGGACACATGTACACCCATGGCTGATTCATGTCAATGTATGGCAAAAACCACTATAACATTGTAAAGTAATTAGCCTCCAATTAAAATAAATTCATTAATTTAAAAAAAAATTATTGATTTATCAAAGTAAATCCATATTTAAAAGTACATTCACAAATTCATTTATTTAGAGAATCAGAAATATGTTTTTGGTACCAAACTCAAAAGGTATAATCTTACTTGTAACAGGATACTAACTTTATTGCTTTTGTAAATTATAATTATTAACATATAGTCTATTATTGAACTAACACCCCCCAAAAATGTCCTTTTCATTATAGGGGACTGGAATGCAAAAGTAGCAAGTCAAGAAACACCTGGAGTAACAGGCAAATTTGGCTTTGGAATACGGAATGAAGCAGGGCAAAGGCTAATAAGAGTTTTGCCAAGAGAACACACTGGTCATAGCACCCTCTTCCAACAACACAAGAGAAGACTCTACACATGGACATCACCAGATGGTCAACACCAAAATCAGACTGATTATATTCTTTGCAGCCAAAGATAGAGAAGCTCTATACAGTCAGCAAAAACAAGACCGGGAGCTGACTATGACTCAGATCACGAACTCCTTATTGCCAAATTCAGACTTAAATTGAACAAAGTAGGGAAAACCACTAGACCATTCAGGTATGCCATAAATCAAATCCCTTATGATTATACAGTGGAAGTGAGAAATAGATTTAAGGGACTAGATCTGATAGATAGAGTGCCGGATGAACTATGGACAGAGGTTCGTGACATTGTACAGGAGGCAGGGATCAAGACCATCGCCATGGAAAAGAAACGCAAAAAAGCAAACTGGTTGTCTGAGGAGGCCTTACAAATAGCTGTGAAAAGAAGAGAAGTGAAAAGCAAAGGAGAAAAGGAAAGATAAAAGCATCTGAATGCAGAGTTCCAAAGAATAGCAAGGAGAGATAAGAAAGCCTTCCTCAGCGATCAACACAAAGAAATAGAGGAAACCAACACAATGGGAAAGACTAGAGATCGCTTCAAGAAAATTAGAGATACCAAGGGAACATTTCATGCAAAGATGGGCTCGATAAAGGACAGAAATGGTATGGACCTAACAGAAGCAGAAGGATATTAACAAGAGGTGGTAAGAATACACAGAATAACTGTACAAAAAAGAGCTTCACAACCCAGATAAACACAATGGTGTGATCATTTACCTAGAGCTAGACATTCTGGAATGTGAAGTCAAGTGGGCCTTAGAAAGCATCACTACAAACAAAGCTAGTGGAGGTGATGGAATTCCAGTGGAGCTATTTCAGATCCTGAAAGATAATGCTGTGAAAGTGCTGCACTCGATATGTCAACAAATTTGGAAAACTCAGCAGTGGCCACAGGACTGGAAAAGGTCAGTTTTCATTCCAATCCCAAAGAAAGGCAATGCCAAAGGATGCTCAAACTACCACACAATTGCCCTTATCTCACACACTATTAAAGTAATGTTTAAAATTCTCCAAGCCAGGCTTCAGCAATATGTGAACCGTGAACTTCCTGATGTTCAAACTGGTTTTAGAAAAGGCAGAGGAACCAGAGATCAAATTGCAAACATCTACTGGATCATCAAAAAAGCAAGAAAGTTCCAGAAAAACATCTATTTCTGCTTTATTGACTATGCCAAAGCCTTTGACTGTGTGGATCACAATAAACTGTGGAAAATTCTGAAAGAGATGGGAATACCAGACCACCTGACCTGCCTCTTGAGAAACCTATATGCAGGTCTGGAAGCAACAGTTAGAACTGGACATGGAACAACAGATTGGTTCCAAATAGGAAAAGGAGTACGTCAAGGTTGTATATCGTCACCCTGCTTATTTAACTTATATGCAGAATACATCATGAGAAACGCTGGGCTGGAGGAAGCACAAGCTGGAATCAGGATTGCCGGGAGAAATATCAATAACTTCAGATATGCAGATGACACCACCCTTATGGAAGAAAGTGAAGAGGAACTAAAAGGCCTCCTGATAAAAGTGAAAGACGAGAGTGAAAAAGTTGGCTTAAAGCTCAACATTCAGAAAACTAAGATCATGGCATCTGGTCCCATCACTTCATGGCAAATAGATGGGGAAACAGTGGAAACAGTGGCAGACTTTATTTTTCTGGGCTCCAAAATCACTGCAGATGGTGATTGCAGCCATGAAATTCAAAGACGCTTACTCCTTGGAAGGAAAGTTATGACCAACCTAGACAGCATATTAAAAAGCAGAGATATTACTTTGGCAACAAAGGTCCGTCTAGTCAAGGCTATGGGTTTTCCAGTGGTCATGTATGGATGTGAGAGTTGGACTGTGAAGAAAGCTGAGCACCGAAGAATTGATGCTTTGAACTGTGGTACTGGAGAAGACTCTTGAGAGTCCCTTGGACTGCAAGGAGATCCAACCAGTCCATCCTAAAGGAGACCAGTCCTGGGTGTTCACTGGAAGGACTGATGCTGAGGCTGAAACTCCAATACTTTGGCCACCTCATGCAAAGAGTTGACTCATTGGAAAAGACTCTGATGCTGGGAGGGATTGGGGGCAGGAGGAGAAGGGGACGACAGAGGATGAGATGGCTGGATGGCATCACCAACTCGATGGACATGAGTTTTGGTAAACTCCGGTAGTTGGTGATGGACAGAGAGGCCTGGCGTGCTACGATTCATGGGGTCGCCAAGAGTCGGACACAACTGAGCGACTGAACTGAAATGAACTGAACTGAAAGGGGTTCTGAGATTTAAAAAAATGAGAACTTCTATTTCAATGATGCCTAAATGCATAACTTCAAATTAAACCTCCCTCATGAGCAACAACTCATATAAATATGTTCCATAGACAAACTAAACAATCCAAAAGAGAAATCTTGATGCTATATCAACCTGCAAAATTTGCTGTTTCCCCAGGTGTTCCAATTTTGCTAAATGGCACCAAAATTTATCTACTTGCTCATCTCCCACACCTAGGACTCAGCATTGACTGATTTCTTCTACAACTGAACTACTAACAAGTTCCACTGACACTACTGTTAAAATATATTCCTAGTCACATCACTTTTCACCACCTTCACAACTATCACCCCAGTGCAAGGGGTATATTCCCTTGGCATCTTGGAATTATAAAAAAAAAAATCTTAGTAAGGTTTCCGAAAGGTAGTTCTACAAAAGTATGTGACTTGTCATCATCATATGGATACAGGCAGAATCCCAACAGTTTAAATAATATTAGTTTTCATTATTAGTATAGTAATTCAGTGACTACAGTGATTCAGTTTTCTCTAACTAAATTCTAAAACTCTCAACTCAGAAGAATAGGTGATATCATATATTTCATGCAATAACTTTCATAAAAGCATATAACTTTGAAAGTTTGCAAATAACTTTGCAAATAACTTTGAAAGTTAGCATCCAAATAAATTAAATTTAAACACTTTATGTTTCAGAAACTCTTTCATTTAGACATTGGATTAAAATGTAGGTTCTATATTTTAGTCTCACTAGATGGATAGTTCAACGTACCTTATCGAGCTCATCTGAAATTGCAATACCTGGGAATCAAGAGAGACAAAAAAGTTTTAGAAGTAATCCTTAATAACCCATTCTTAAAAACAAAAGTTCTATTTGTAGAATGAATACATTTCCCATTCTATTTTTTTCTTGTTAATGGTACTTCAAAATAATGTGTACTTTCTTTCTACTAATGAAAACAAATTAGGAATTTAAGACAACTATAACAGCTGCTGAAACAATGGAAATGATGCAACAAGAAACAAGCACCATACTGCTTGTTAAATGCAGAACAAACCTGCAAAGACAACTGTAGAGAAATGGTCTTTATGTGCTAATGACAATCAAGTGCAGCTTAGCTTGTTACAACAGTGTTCTTTGTTAAGAACTGATTCAGATTCCTAGAGTAGTAAAAAAACTAAGGCAGAAAGATGTTTGAAGTTCATGTATTTTAATTCCCTTATTTTCCAGATAAGGACACAGACAGGGGAACTTAAAGAATTGTGTTCCATGTTCCCTGAGATCAACAGCTTCTTGGGGCCAATGGATCAAGATTCCTCCTCACAAGCTCCCCTTCTATTCACACACTCTTTAGTCCAATTTTTATCTCTATTATTCTTCCAAAATTGTTCTAAGTTAGTAACATAAAAGTTTTAGCCCTTATTTCTCTGTGATGACAGACTCTGTTAACTCCAGTCTCTTGAAATGCAGCCCTGCATTTTCTATTCTCCTTTGTCTCCTTCACAAAGATCTTCTTCTTTGGGGGGGGTGGGTAGTAAGTCCTTTCCTGAAATGCCAAGGATACTCTTCCCCTTGCCTTGGCCCTGCAAAAAGAGTTTATTCACTCATTTTTTTAGAAAGTTACCAGTTGATCTTAAAAATGTTTTTTCACACCTCAGACTTATGAATCCATTATTCATATAGACAGCAGTAATACTTCACCTACCTAGAGTGTAGCCAAGAACTGGCAAGTAAGTCAAAAGGCCTCACCGGCCTTGTATTATCAAAATGCATGTCACACAGAACCTAAGCCTCACTCAAGAGCTAGTTCCTGCGTCCTCTGACCACTCTCCATTTTAGCAGTTATCAGGAGCTTTTGCAGGGCCAAGGAATTTTACCAGTGGAAAACGAAGATGAAGAAAAAGGTTGCTATGAAGACATGTTAAAGACAAAGAATGATAAAAGAATGATAAAAGCTTCTTGTGAATTCTTTCAAATAATTTTATCAGCATATATAAGTATACATACTAAGGCTTTATGCTGCTCTATGCACATATAAAACCAAATCGGAAGCACACACACTATTTTGTTATCTGTTTTGTGTATAAAACATTTTTATATTAGTAAATATTTTCTACAGTATAATTTTTAAGGAGTATAAAGTAGACCATTAAAATAAACAAATTCTTTTAAAGAGTTTAAAAAAATAAAGTATACCATTGTATGAATGTGTCATGATTTCTTTATCCATTTTTCTTTCTCTAATAAAAGATACTTAATTTCCAACTTTTCCTATTAAAATTCCCATGGCAGTAAACAATGAAACATAGCTTGGACATGGCTACACACAATGAATAAGTTTCCTATCCCTTTTTTTTTACCAACTTATCTGCCACTTCAGACAGTTAGATTTTCTGAAGTACTTTCCATCCTTGATTTTTCTAAAACATTCTATCTCGATTTTCATCTCAACTCTCTGAAAATGCCTTTCCAGTGTTCTCAAGTAGATCACTTTTCTACCTGTATCTTAAAGGTTGATGATGTATGTGCCGGCTGGATGGGTGGGCTCTTTTTCTCTATACACTAATGATTCCCATATCTGTACCATGCAAAGGCTGTTCACCTCACACTCCCACAGAAATGTCTGAAGACTAGATAAATAAATGAACAAAACAACTGCCACGTTATCTGCTTCCGTTTTTACTCAGAGGCTGTTACCCTCTAACTCCTCAGGCTGTTTGTCAGAAAAGACTTTTGCAGGATGTTCATGATTGATGCACTAAAAAAGTTCTGTTGTTGTTGTTCTTTTTTTTTCTCAATTGATTCCGGACGGCTATTATCAGTCACAGAGCATAAAATATCAGCCCTCTGTTCTCCCAACAGCTGGACTTTTTTCCCTGGAAAAGCTCCAGCCAGTGTTTCACCTCAACTGCAAACTGCAGATGAGTGTCTAAATGGACTAAAGATGCCCATCCTATCGCTGCCTCCCTTCAGACAGATTAGACTCAGAAAAGCTTTGGGCTCACTCACTGCTGGCGTAATCCTTTAATAGATTTCTGTCTCGTTCAGTCGGTAAGTCATGTCTGATTCTTTGCGACCCCATGAACTGCAGCATGCCCAGCTTCCCTGCCCTTCACTATCTCCCAGAGTTTGCTCAAACTCATGTCCACTGAGTCAGTGATGCCATCCAACCATCTCATCCTCTGTCACCCCGCCTTCTCCTCCTGCCATCAGCATCAGGGTCTTTTCCAATGAGTCAGCTCTTCCCATCAGGTGGCCAAAGTATTGGAGTTTCAGCTTCAGCATCAGTCCTTCCAGTGAATATTCAGGGTTGATTTATTTTAGGATTGACTGATTTCATCTCCTTGCAATTCAAGGGATGCTCAAACATCTTTTCCAGCACCACAATTTGAAAGCATAAATTCTTACGACTGAGTTATGTGCTAATCACTGTACTACATGCTGCGGAGTCCAAGTCCTGGTTCCCCTGCCTCCACACAGTGCAGAGTCCAGCGATCTCTGAAAGTAGATCACAGCACGTAAGTGTGCACGGGGAAAACAATGGAAGCACAGAAAGAGGGGGACAAAACCCAGTCTCGAGAAAGACAGCAGCAATAAATCATCAAGGGCATTTGAGCTGAGACTGAAGAGAGGAGCAGAAATTAGCCTGGGGCAAGTAGGAGTGAGATGTCAGGGCACAGGCACAGCATAAGCAAATATGAGAAAGGTAAGAATATCATGAGTGCGAAAAATTCCCCTGTTACTGGTGCATAAGTGCGGCCTGATCATGAGTCATGAGAGATGATACCAGACAGGTGACTAAGGGTCAGAGCATGGAGAACCTTCTATGAGTTTTGTTGTTTTTTTTTTTTCCATAAAGAATTTTTTTTGATGTGGACCATATTTAAAGGTTTTATTGAATTTGTTACAACATTGCTTCTGTTTCATGTTTTGGTTTTATGGCCAAGAGACATGTAAGATCTTAGCTCCCCGATCAGGGATTGAATTCTCATCCTCTGCATTAGAAGGTGAAGTCTTAACCACTGGAGCACCAGGGAAGTTCCTATGAGGTTTTAAGGAGCCACTGAATGTCTGCAACAAGTGGTATCAGGTTTTCACGTAGATAGAGCCCACTGACTGCAGTAAGGGCTGTTTGGAGGAACTGAGAAACAAGAGTGTGGACAGGACTGGTTATTCATGCCTCAGACTATTTCCAATTCTCCTGGGCTCACAAACTGGACTACATTCCCCAGCCTCCTTTGCAGTCAGTTGTAGAATGTAGGTGATGTCATTCATGCACCTCCACTTGGAAACATTAGAAACCACCCCTGTAATCCTCTATTGTCTCTGTCTGCTTGCAGGACCCTTGGATCATGTGCTAAAGATGGGAGAATAACAGGGTAGAATAGTCTGTATTCCCATCACACTCTGTTGTTGTTCAGTAGCAAGTTGTGTCCAACTCTTTGCAACCCCATGGACTGCACCATGCCAGGCTTCCCTATCCCTTGCCCTCTCACTGAGTTTGCTCAAGTTCATGTCCATTGAATCTGTGATGCCATCCAACCATCTCATCCTCTGTCGACCCCTTTACCTCCTGCCTTCAATCCTTCCCAGCATCAGGGTCTTTTCCAATAAGTCAGCTGTTTGCATCAGGTGGCCAAAGTATTAACGTTTCAGCTTCTGCTTCAGCATCAGTCCTTCCAAAGAGTATTTAGGGTTGATTTCCTTTAGGATTGACTGGTTTGATCTCCTTGCTTTCCAAGGGACTCTCAAGAGTCTTCTCCAGCACCAGGCACACTCTGTGCAATGACTGAAGACTTACATGGTATTAAGTATAAAAGAGATGTTGGCCATGAGACTCCCCTAACACAAAGTTATGGCAAGCCCTTCAGCCACAGGCTCAATTCAGGTAAGGACTACACTTGGTTTTTTCCTGTCATGGAACAGGAATGAAATGAAATAAAAATGCAATATGTAAATGGATAAACCAATGGTCTGATCAGTGATGTTCAGTGTGAATTACAGGGTACTAGTAGGAGCAGAGAAGAGAGTCACACCCAAGAGAGACTGCGGGCGTGCTAAGTCGATTCAGTTGTATCCAACTATGTGCGACCCTGTAGACTGTAGCCTGCCAAGCTCCTCTGTCCACAGGATTTTTCAGGCAAGAATACTGGAATGGGTTGCTATTTCCTTCTCCAGGGCATCTTCCCGACCCAGGGATTGAACCCACGTCTCTTATGTCTCCTGCACTTATGAACCTGCATGGCAGGCAGGTTCTTTACCACTAGCGCCATCTGGGATGCCCCCCAAGAGAGCGGGGAAATCTCAAGACTTGGGAATTAATTATTAAACAATCAGGGAGAGGGACTTCCCTGGTGGTCCAATGGTTAAGAATCTGCCCAAAAATGCAGGGGACATGAATTCAATCCCTGGTCCAGGAAGATCCCACATGTCGCAGAGCAATAAGCCCCTGAGCAGCAAATACTGAGCCCACGTGCCTACAGGCTGTGCTCTGCAACACTGAGAAGTCCACTTGCAGCAAAGAAGAGCAGGCCCCGCTCGCCAAAACTCAAGAAAGCCCGTGCATAGCAACAAAGACCCAGTGCAGCCAAAAATAAACAAATAATAAACATTTTAAAAACACTCTGCCTTCTAACGCATGGGGTGTGGGTTAGATCCCTGGTCAAAGAGTTAAGATCCTTACATGCCTCATGGCCAAAAAAACAAAACATAAAATAGAAGCAATACTGTAACTAACTCAAAGACTTTAAAAATTGTTCACATCAAAAAATTAAAAAAAAAAAAATAAAGATTAGGGAGAAAGATGAGTCCAGTTTGGCTGAACCAGGAGGTAGGTGTCACTGGCTAAGATAAAGCAAACAAAGAAAAGTAATGGTAAAGGAAGTATGATCTACTTAGATAAACTGAGTTTGACATGGCAGTGGGATACCACCACCTTGTATAAAATCATAAACAGTCTGGATGGGAAATACACTCATTTGAGTTAGCTGTATAGGGGTGATAATGAAATCTGTGAGGGAGGAGAAGGCTAGACACAGAACATTTGAAAGAACAGAAGCAGAGGATGAAAAACATCTATAGCAGCAGGAAAGAAAGAGGCATATGAGAATGAAACCTATAAGAAATGATGGGTAGGGCATCCAAAGACCATCAAATGAGGGCCAGGTCCCAGAAACTAAAACATCAAGGGTTTGAAAACAGACAGAGTCATCAGTGGTGTTAAAACGACCAAAGCAATTTTTGAAAATGAGAAAGAGTGTCCACTGAGTTTGACAATTTGGATTCAATTGGTGGTGACCATAGTGAGAAAAGTCTGAGTGGAATGACAGGTCCGATAATATATCTATACTGAGGAGTGAGAGGAACCTGAGCAGGCGGAGAAGATGCGCATTAACCATTCTTTTTGAAAACTTGGATGAAAGAAGAAGAAGGAATTCTGACGCTGTCTGAGGGAACTCAACCTCAAGAGGAGGTTGTCTGTGTTTGTTTTAACGTCAGTTAGAGCTGTGGTGTTCATCATGGGAGCTACTCATTAGATGGCTAACGAACATTTGAAATGTGGCTCATCCATGCTGAGGGGTGCTGTAGAATAAAATTCATAACAGACTTTTGAAGACTCAGTATGAAAGAAAAACAATATAAAACACTGCAATAATAATTTTTAGATGGAATATACATTAAATGATAATAATTTAGATATGATAATAATATACAATATTATACAATATACAATAATATAACAATTGTATATTGTATATAATTGTTATATATTGTATACAACAATATACAATTGTATATTGTATAACAATTGTATATTGTATAACAATTGTATATTGTATATAATATACAATAATATTTGTATTATACAATTGTATATTGTATAACAATTGTATATTGTATAACAATTGTATGTTGTATATAACAATATACAATAATATACAATAAATTATAATAATAATAGTAAGTTAATATTGCAGAGAAGGTGATGGCACCCAACTCCAGTACTCTTGCCTGGAAAATCCCATGGACGGAGGAGCCTGGTGGGCTGCAGTCCATGGGATTGCTAAGAGTCGGACATGACTGAGTGACTTCACTTTCACTGTTCACTTTCATGCACTGGAGAAGGAAATGGCAACCCAGTCCAGTGTTCTTGCCTGGAGAATCCCAGGGACGGCAGAGCCTGGTGGGCTGCCGTCTATAGGGTTGCACAGAGTCAGACACGACTGAAGTGATTTAGCAGCAGCAGCAGGTTAATATTGCATTAAAATTAATTTTACAGGTTTCTCTTTTGCTTTTTTGTAATGTGTCTATTTTGAACATATAAAATCCCATGTGTGGCTCATGTTACGTTTCTGTTTGGCAGGGCTCAGCTGAAGTATGTTATTGACTGTCAGGGATAAATAGTAATAACACTAATAATATCTGTGGCAGGCAGAAGTCTAGGACGGCTCCCAAGATATACTCCTGGGCAGTCTTTTCCCTTTGAGTCTGCATGGTGGAACCACTGAAGATGAAAGGGTATCTCTCTCTTGGCTTGGTTACTCAACAGCAGACTGAGCAAATCAGAAGTAAATCCTGGTGGCCCTGACCTAATCAGATGAGCCCTTTAAAAGAAGGCAAAGCTTCAGAGAGATGCTCCCCCGTGGCCTCAAGGAAGAAACAGTTCATTGTTGTTGTGAGAGGAGGAGACCACAAGACAAGGACCCGGGAATGAGCTAAGAACACTCCTGGCCAACAGCCAATGAGAAAACAAGGGGTCTCAGTGTTGCAAGAGCAAGCACTGAATTTGACCAACAATGTGTATGAGCTTAGAAGACCCAAGCCCAGGAGTAACCCCAGCCCCAACCAGCACCTTAATTTCAGCTTGCCCAGGCCCTGAGCAGAGGACCTAACTAACCTGGATTCAAACTCCCGAAACACAAAAATAGTAAGATAATAAATTTGTACTTTTTAAAGCTACTAAGTTTCTGGTAATTTGTTATACAATAATAGAAATGGAATATTATATCTAATGTTTGTGCTGTGTGTGCTGTGCTTAATCAGTCAGTCATGTTCAACTCTTTACGATCCCATGGACCATAGCCCACCAGGCTCCTCTGTCCATGGAATTCTCCAGGCAAGAACACTGCAGTGGGTTGCCATGCTCTCCTCCATGGGATCTTCCCAACCCAGGAATCAAACCCAGGTCTCCCACATTGCAGGCAGATTCTTTACTGGCTGAGCCACCAGGGAAGCCCAAGAATACTGGAGTAAGTAGCCTATCCCTTCTCCAAGGGAATCTTCCTGACCCAGGAATCAAACCAGGGTCTCCTGCATTGTAGGCTAATTCTTTACCAGCTTAGCTACCAGGAAAGCCCCCTATATAATGTTTAATTGGCAGTTATATCTAATGTTTACTTGGTAGTTACTTCATAGCAGGCATGCTATTAAATACTTTAGACACAACATCTCATGTGATTTTCATAAAACCTTCAGAAATAGTACCATGATTATTCCAACTTTACAGTAAAGGTGAGAGAAACACAGAAAGGTTTATTCCCAAGGTCATGAAGCTAATAATTGGTAGCATTCCAGGCCACTGAAACTATTCTAACTTATCTACCTTGAGGTAAGGAACACAGCATGAAGAGGGTCACAGGTCATGTCTGACTGTAAGATAAAGCATTACGCTGAGAGGTTTGCAAAAAGCCAGAAAAAGAGCATGGTACAGTTGCTACTGATACACAATTCCTATTTGCAAACTGGAGAGAATTTCAAATCTTTCCTGTTATTATTTGAAAGAGAGAGAGAGAAGGGAGGAGAGGGTTGCATCTAAGTCTGTATACACTGACAGCTGTAGAGATGAGATAATTCTACCATTCTGAGGGATATAAATGATTTTTTGCTGTCAATATCTACTAGTAACAAATACTTTAAATAATGTATTATCTTTTAGGAAGTAAAACTAGAATAAAGCAAAGACCAGCCTTGCCAGAGAGAATTCTATCAGAGACTGTATGAAAATCAGGCATTCACTAAAAACTTCCAATCTTTCCTGTGGTACAGGAAAACAGTTCACAATAATAAGACAATGAACATTCCTTCTGACCATAACTGGAGGAAAGATTCCATTCCCTAAGTCTTCCTATTAAATAAAACAATGGTTAATAAAGTCACCACTATTTTAGAGAAAGAGTTATCAAGTCAAAGTCTATTATAAAAGTCAAACAAGATCAAACACGAATGAACTGACATCTAGCTTCAGGAAGATGGATGAACAGTTTGAGATTAAATAGTTCAATTCTGGGCAACGAGATCACTAAATAAATATTGTGCTCATGCGTGCTCCCTCATGTCCAACTCTCTGCAGCTCCTCAGTCTGTAACCCACTAGGCTCCTCAGTCCATGGACTTTCCCAGGCAACAATACTGGAGTGAGTTGCCATTTCCTTCCCCAAGGTATCTTCCTGACCCAGGGATCAAACCCACAACTCCTTCATCGTCTGCACTGCAGACATACTCTTTACCACTGAGCCACCGGGGATATTTCTACTAATTTACAATGATCATCTCAGGTGAACTGATAACCGAGTAGTTAGACACATGTTGGACCTAAGACAAGAAGTTAATATTAAATCTCAGATAGCAAAAATCACAGAAACTCAGAAACTTACCCAGAGAAATAAGCAACCTCGCCCTGTGTGAACAACTGCTCCCTTACCCCACATAAACATCACCATTACTGCTACAAAAAACAGAGCCCCTTTATAATGATCAAGTGACACCAAAAACATATATATATACACACATACACACACACACACACACACACACACACATATACATATACAGACACACACTAAAGCCTCTGACATATTAATAGATAAGGTTCTTTTCATGAACATAATAATTAGCTGAAAACTCATTTTATCATTATTTGGTCCAAAAGTAAACCTAGCCAAAAACAGGATTTTCTTGAATCTCAACCAAAGAGTTCCTACTAATGGCAAAAGTATGAGAATCTATCAGAAGCCAAGTTAACATTGAGCAGGCTTATTACACAAAGTACACAAAGGTTAAATAAAAAATCTAGTGGCACTAGTGAATTATAAATTAAGAAGTATGAAAAAGCTAAATCTCTCTAAAAAACATAAAACAATAAAATATAGTATATAAACACATAATTATAGTATAGCACAATATATAAACACATAGATATTTATAGAAACAATGCTCCCAAAATATACTAAGGGAAATTTTTAACTTAGAAAAATATCAAGAAACTAGTAACACTGCTATTTTAAAAAAACAGACTGATCTTAAAACATAATCTACTAGAATTTACTAGTATTCTAATATAAATCTTTAATATGCTATCACACCAAAAGACAATTTTAGTGCAACTATAGCATTTATATGTTTCCAGAGATGCCTAATTTTTAAAATTGAAAGATATTTAAGAACCAGAGAAAGACAGAAATACTTTGAACTCACTACAAAAACTGCAAGTGTATACATATATATATTTACATATAAATATATACTTTATGTATATACTATACTTTATATATAGAATGCATTGATCAAATCAAATATTTGTCTATCTGAAATATATCATTTTAAACATTCCCACCCATCAGAAGAAGGAGACGGAACCATGTCTTCCTGATCTGGAGATGAGAGGACCAAGGCTCATACAGGTTTAATGACAGGTTAATGACTTATCTAAGGTTATTAACCTCATAGAAGGCAAAACTTCTAACTCAGGCCCTTGGATTACAGATCACTGCTTTTATAAAAAGGTATATTGCTAGGTTCTGAGAGGATTCTGAGAAGAATCTGGCCCAGTCACTATTAAGAAGTTTAGAGACATCAAAAACTCAAGGAAGCAACAGGTTTGTGCATTAATTGGGATGACACATAACAACAGGGTTCAAAAGAGAAGAATGACTAAGATGCCATTAGGTGTACAGTTGACCTGGGTAATGAACAGAGGCCTTGGAGGGAGACTGGAATCAAACAGCCATTGTGGGGAGGGGTCTATAGCTCTTTGTGCTCTGTATAACCTGTCTTCCCATGAATCCATGTAACACACATGATCGGTCCTCATATCCAATCTCATGCTCTAGAACTCTGCAGCCTCTCATGGAATTATAATGAGGATGTTGGAAGTAGGTTATTGGTAATGGTAATGAATGTTTCTACTTTAATATTGGTTAGGAATTCCAATTACAATCAAGTAAATGAACTTACTTCGAGAGAGATTCTCAAGGGCTTTTCCCAGTTTCTTGCTCTCTTGAAGGATGTGGTTCAATTCATCAAAATCACGGCTTTCTGGTTTAGTCCGCCAGTTCCACTTAGGATGATCTACTGACCTTGGCACTATGTTTAAAAAAAATGATTACTTCATAAGCACGCTACAGAATGATAAAAACTTACTATTCATCATTATGTGAAAGACTGTCTCAAGATCAGTGCACAGAATAAAAATGGTTTTTGGAAATAGTTCTCTTGTGAGCAAACAGAAGGGAAGTTATGAGGCTGGATTTTAAGAAATGTTTTAACTAAACAAGTAAAGGAAGTGT
This sequence comes from Bos javanicus, assembly GCF_032452875.1. NCBI lineage: Eukaryota > Metazoa > Chordata > Mammalia > Artiodactyla > Bovidae > Bos > Bos javanicus. The sequence continues at coordinate 32,625,695 of NC_083881.1, read as the reverse complement.
GACAGTGTTTATAGAAAAAAGAAAATTCAGGTACTGATTTAACACTAGTAATTCATATAAATTAGGGAAAAACACAAGCAAAGTATATGTTATGTTTCAGCAGCTTAAAAAATAACTGCTACCTTCTTCATGAGCAATTTGTTAAATGATTTTAAGACATTCTTGCTGTCTTCTAATAAAACAAGACTGAATACTTTTACCTTCACTTTCCCTCAAATTCTCACTAAAATTATATTATGGTATTTTTCTTTGGTCAAAGAATTGATTAAACAGAGAAGACAATACATTTTTTAAGGAAGATGCAAAATGAACTGATAAGTGATAAGTGGATTTAACAAGATAGAGAAAAGTGAAACCTAGGCCTTGAAGATACAGATGTCAAAAAAGTGGACATTTCGTACCATTTAAACGTTAAACTATCAATCAAGGAGGACCAATACCAAAATAATAATAGAAAACCATAATTGCCTTCCAGATTAGAAGGATCCATTAAATGTCCAGTATAATGCAAGGCTGTGCTGTGCTTAGTCACTCAGTCATGTCTGACTCTTTGTGACTCCATGGACTGTAGCCCACCAGGCCATGAAATTCTCTAGGCAAGAATACTGAAGTGGGTAACCTTTACCTTCTCCAGGGATCTTCCCAACCCAGGGATCAAACTGAGGTCTCCCACACTGCAGGCAGATTCTTTACCATCTGAGCCACCAGGGAAGCCCAAGAATAGTGGAGTGGGTAACCTATCCCTTCTCCAAGGGATCTTCCCAACCCAGGAATTGAAGCATTGTCTCCTGAATTGCAGGTGGATTCTTTACCAGCTGAGCTACCAGGGAAGCCCATAATTCAAGGCACATTATCACAAAATTTTACAACAGTGGTAATAAAGGAAACATCTTTAAAAGCTTTCAGAGACAAAAATAGCAAATGAAATTGTCATCTGATTTCTCAGCAGCAATGCTTGGCCCCAGAAGACACAGGAGAAGTTCCTTCAAAATTTTAACTGAAGATTACTTCTAACTTAGAATTTTATTTATTTTTTTAACTTAGAATTTTATACCCAACTAAAATGCGATTCCCTGGTGGCTCAGAGGGTAAAGCGTCTGCCCACAATGTGGGAAACCTGGATTCGATCCCTGAGTTGGAAAGATCCCCTGGAGAAGGAAATAGCAACTCACTCCAGTATTCTTGCCTGGAGAATCTCATGGATGGAGAAGCCTGGTAGGCTACAGTCCATGAGGTCACAAAGAGTCGGACACAACTGAATGACTTCACTTTACACTTTAAGGGTCAATCGGGTTTCCCAGGTGGTGCTAGTGGTAAAGAACCCACCTGGCAATGCAGGAGACATAGAAGACGAGAGTTCGATCCCTGGGTCAGGAAATTCCCTGGAGGAGGGCATGCCAACCCACTCTGGTATTCTTGCCTGGAGAATCCCATGGACAGAGGAGCTCAGCAGGCTACAGTCCATAAGACCGCAAAGAATCAGACAGCACTGAAGCGACTTGGCACACAGCACAAGGAGTCAGTCAAGACACTTGTAAGGACTCAGAAAACGTACCTGGCAAGCACTCTCAGAAAGTTCCTAGTTGGAGGTGCTCCACCAAAATAAGCAAGTAAAGCCCAAACTAGAAAGAGTTGAGATCAGGAACCAGATAATCCCCCATAAGAAGAAGGAAAACATAAGCCTCAGGATGACAGTAAAGGATGGTCTCAGAAGACAGCTGAGAAAAAGAATGGTAACTAAGGAGTTAAGACTGGGGCAAGAGAACAAAGGACTACAGGAGAGAAGTCTCTAAGACTTTTTAAATGAAATAAAGTATAAAATATAAATTAAAGTAAGATAGAAGAACACGTGTTTTAGTTATTGAGAGTGTTAATATTTTAAGGCACATTTTGGTGAAGCATTAGTGATGGGTACAGAGAAAACAAAGGAAGCAGAAAACAAGCCAATTATTGACTCTAGAAACAAAATAAAAGTTGGCTTTCTTATGATTCTACTATGAAAAAGGATAATGAACACAATCATAAAAATATCAGTGCAGAGTATACATCAACCAACATTTGAAATATCTGCCTGCCTGTACTGTGAGAATGTGATGGGCCTTGGGAATAAAGCACAGTGTCTTAGAAAGAGGTCAAGAGATGATGCTTCAAATTTAAAAGATAAAAGAGAACTATGCAAGTATCTTCTATGTTTAGATATATAGATCTGCGTACCAAAAGAAACATCTAAGAGTTAAAAGTGGGTCCACATTAGAGGCAGAACAGGAAGAAAAGAAGGACACTTGCCTTATGGTATTAATTTGCTCTTTATACCATATATGTCTATGTTCGATAAAAATAAAATAATTTAAAAATATTTACATGGTACGGCTATAGGAAAAATACTCTCAACCTACTGAAAAAAAATTTTTGGCCATGTTTTTAGAAGTAATTCAGAAATATTTATTATAATAGAACATATACTGACCCTCTGATTCAGCAATCTTATTATTTCTGATAAATTATAATACATAAATGAAAACACTCTTAGTTACGTATGTATGTACAAAGAGGTTTATTTTATCAGAAAGTGCATGATAATTATTTATTTCACCAAAGAGTTTGTGGTTGTAAAACTCTGTAAATAATCTATAAAACTAAATGTACTTCACAGGGAAATAAATAAATTATGGCATCTTCATACTATGGTACAGGTAGGTATGTACTTATGAAAATGTATAACATAGACCTAAGTTCATTTGCATGGAGATATGTCCATAATACATTTTAAAACAATATAAACAAGTTGCTTAGGAATGTGTACAGTTTAAAGCCAGTTTCATAAAGCAAATCAACTCCCACATATTTTACGTTAGTTTATACAAAGAAAAGAATGTAAAAGAATGTAAATCACTTCAAAGGCTGTGAAAAGATACAACTACTTCCAAGGGAGTAGAATAGGAGATGGCTGATGAGAGAGAATCTATCTTTCTACATGTTTGTTTGTTTTTTTTTTCATTATCATTATAAGCAATATTTAAAGACTGATTTAAATTAAAGAAGTAATTACTTCTATAATTTAAATACATTTAAACTAAAAACATGCATCTGCCTCTTCTGTGTTTCTTTGTTTAAGGGACTCTGGGATGGAGATGTCAGCCAACATCAGCACCCCAGTTTTCAAGCAGTGGAGAGGGGATGCAGCGATTGTGATCAATGGTTCTATAACACACCTTCAAGCATACACCTATTACCCCACAGGTAATACCCCATAGGACAAGCTCAGGCACAGGGAAGAGAAACTCAGAAGAGGAGGCAGAGAAAACTGTACTTGTACCAGATCCTTCAAAACACTTACTGGTACTTCTGTTAGCCTTTTTAAAAGTAATTTCTCTAATCTGCAACATTATATTATCTAACTTTTCTGAAAATTACCATATCCTATCAAGATATCTTCAAATAAAAAAATAAGAACATAGTCTTTTTTTAAAAAAAATCAGTCCCAATCAACCTTCCCAGATAATGAGACATGCCCCCCTGCCCACCCCAGCAGACTTTGTAGAACACCACCTGAATGCCCTGGTGGGCAAACTCAGATGAGACCAGCAGAACTGCGCAGCCAATTTGCTGAACCCTGAGAAATTATAATTTGTTGTTTAAGGCCATGGAGTTTGGGGGAGGTTATATGCAGCCCTGTAGAGAAAAGATATGACATCCAAGCTCTCTCCCTCAGGAACTTTCAAGAGAAACTAAGACAAATTTCTTTCTATATTTCTGTAGCTTGTGACAATGTGCTACATATGTGATATTCATCATGGGATCCAAATCTAGGACAAGGAAGGCCACAGGATAATCATGGTCTAATCAACTACACTGGATGATTTCGGATGTTTTGATAACTAATGGAAGGTGATTTGGAAGTCATCAGCCCAGTTTACAGACTCCAGGTGAGAATCTCTAAAGCTTTCTGATGAATTAAAAACCTTGCTTAGGTAATACTTAGTACTAAAACTCAGGGCTATAGTTTAAATATATTGTCTAAAAAATGTCCTCAGGAGAAATGGATAACAATAGAATGGTATAAACAACAGAATATTAATATGATCCATATGAGGTGAAACAATCTGAGATTAGGGACAGCCGGTAATTATCACTGAGATAAAACACATCCCCAGAGCACAGCAGGAACCCATCCACAGCACCTTATTAATGGTCATGCTCCATTCATTCATAAAGAGGTCACTACTTCACAAATAGCCTACTGTATAATAACCAGGGCCTAGTAAGCATTGCCCTCGGAGAAGGCAATGGCACCCTACTCCAGTACTCTTGCCTGGAAAATTCGATGGACAGAGGAGCCTGGTGGGCTGCAGTCCATGGGATTGCTAAGAGTCGGACACGATTGAGTGACTTCACTTTCACTTTTCACTTTCATGCATTGGAGAAGGAAATGGCAACCCACTCCAGTGTTCTTGCCTGGAGAATCCCAGGGACGGGGGAGCCTGGTGGGCTGCCGTCTATGGGGTCGCACAGAGTCGGACACAACTAAAGCAATTTAGCAGCAGCATTTTGAACAACATTAATCAAATCAGAATTAATTAAATCCTGATATCTCCACCAATAGTTTCCATCTGTGGGTCAAATAATAAATTTACTATTTCCTGCAAATGACTTTTGATATATTATTTATCCACTTCTTTTGAACCAAAATAATTTTAATTATTTAGATCTTTTAACTCTGTTTTCTAAAAATTTAATAAATGCTAGTATTCTTTCCTAAAAGTTCCTCCCAAGTACTTTACCTTCATTTATAATATGTCAGGAAATTTCCCAGTACTATAGTTATGATATATCTAAAGTTGATTATAGTGAATTTATTATTTCATGTCTCTTGCCTTCTGCATTTCCATACTATGATTTTTCAGACATTGCATTGCCACATTAATTCTCTTGTATCTATGCAATTTGTGTTTTCTACACAGATGTACAGTCTTTTCATTATTTTCCTAAAATTTTAACAAATATACACCTATTCCTCTTTGCATATGCTGTGCTAAGTGAAACATTAAAAAAATGAAAAATCTCTGCCAAATACAAAAGCATAAATAAAAATACTGAGAACTGGTTCTAGTTTCTGGTTTTAACTGAAGTTAATGTCAGTCAGTCAGTTCAGTCACTCAGTCATGTCCGACTCTTTGCAACCCCATGAATTGCAGCACGTCAGGCCTCCCTGTCCATCACCACCTTTCAGAGTTCACTCAAGCTCACGTCCATCGAGTCAGTGATGCCATCCAGCCATCTCATCCTCTGTCGTCCCCTTCTCCTCCTGCCCCCAATCCCTCCCAGCATCAGAGTCTTTTCCAATGAGTCAACTCTTCACATGAGGTGGCCAAAGTACTGGAGTTTCAGCTTTAGCATCATTCCTTCCAAAGAACACCCAGGGCTGATCTCCTTCAGAATGGACTGGTTGGATCTCCTTGCAGTCCAAGGGACTCTCAAGAGTCTTCTCCAACACCACAGTTCAAAAGCATCAATTCTTCCATGCTCAGCTTTCTTCACAGTCCAACTCTCACATCCATACCTGACTGCTGGAAAAACCATAGCCTTGACTAGACAAACCTTTGTTGGCAAGGTAATGTCTTTGCTTTTGAATATGCTATCTAGGTTGGTCATAACTTTCCTTCCAAGGAGTAAGCATCTTTTAATTTCATGGCTGCAATTAACATCTGCAGTGATTTTGGAGCCCCCAAAAATAAAGTCTGACACTGTTTCCACTGTTTCCCACCTACCTCAATTTTCTCTTCTGGATCACAAATTTGAAATGGCTATAAGAGAATCAGTATACACTCTCATGCATAGGGAATTGATAGACAAATGTTTTTCTGGCCCCTTCTGCCAAGACTCCACTGACCATCCTCAACCATTCTATCAGAAACCACCACTTCACCAGGTAAACAGTAGAAATGCTTCAAGGACATAGAAAAACTTCAGTGAACTCTATTTGTCTTATTTTCCTTTAGTTGTGATAATTCACAATTGAAAATTAAAATCGTAATATTATCTTGCAGATCTTTGTACCTATACTAGCTTGCATTGTGTAACGTGCTCTTTTTTTGTTATCTGAAAATGCACAGCTTCTAAACTGTTATCTCATGAGACCAGGACATATTTTGCACTAAGCTACCCTTGAATTCTCTTCATTTACTCATTTACACTCTCATTTGTATAGCACACAACACTGTCCTAGCTTCTAGGAGTAAAGCAGTGTGAATAAATGTAACAAAATTCCCTGTACTCATGGAGATGACATTCTATTCGAGCTTACAGTCTATTGCATAGGGTAACAGGTTATTGTGTTCCTTACAAAACTGGCCTTAAATAATATACAATATTATATAATTGTACATATTTTATTTTATTTTTTTAAATAAGTTTTAGCAATAAAGATCTTCTGAAATGAATGTTAATGATATTTATGTCATACGAAAGTTAATAACTGTTAATACGGTCTTTTTTCCTTTTATTATTGTCTTTGTTCTTTTAAGAATAGTAACTTAGAAAACTTTTTATACTTATTACACAAATATTTCTGTCCCATAATACTTCAGCTAAGAAAATATCCTTTTATTTTGAAAGTCTCTTTATCAATTTTGTTTTAAAGTAAGAATTGTAAAATTTTATCAAATACAATTCAAGTATTATTTGAGATGTCATATGACTTTTCTTTATCAATTTGTATATTGTACCGAAATACACATAATGGTAGTTCCAAAAGGAGAAGAAAGAACATTTGAAGAAATAATGCTTGAAAGATATTCCATGAAAACATTAATGAAGAGGGAGGAGGGAGGAGGGTTCAGGATGGGGAACACATGTATACCTGTGGCAGATTCATTTTGATATTTGGCAAAACTAATACAATTATGTAAAGTTTAAAAATAAAATAAAATTAAAAAAAAAGAAAAAAAAAACATTAATGAAAAAGAGTAGGGGTGGCTATGCTAATATCAGACAAAATAGACTTTAAGACAAAACTTGTTAAAGAAGAGGATAAAGAATATTACATATTGGTAAAATGGTCAACCAGTCAAGAAGATTGAACAATTATTTAACATAAACACATTTAGCAGCAGAGCCCCCAAATACATGAATCAAACACTGAAATAACTGAGGGTATAGAATTCTACAATAATAGCTGGAAACTCTAATACTTCCGTGTCAATAATGGATGGAAAAAATCTAGACAGATCAATAAGAAAACAGAGCACTTAAACAACACTATAAATCAATTAGGCCTAATAGACATATAGAGAAAAATACAAAGACTAACAGTCATATGTATTTTTCTTCCAAGTGCATGTGGAACAATCTCTAGTATAGACCATATGTATGTCAGGTCACAAAATAAGTCAAAATGTATAGACTACAGTAAAGGTGGTTTCTCAGATGGGAATTTGCAATCGTAAAGCCCACAATAAAAAGCAAGAAATATCTTATATCAATAACTGACCTTTATACCTTAAAGAAGTAGAAAAGAATAGAAGACTAAACTAAACCTAGCAGAATGATATAAATAATAAGTATTAAAACAGAGACAGGTGAAATAGAGGATTCAAATGTAACAGAAATAAATTAACAAAACCAAAAGTTGAATATTAAGAAAGAGCTTAAAAATTAATAAACCTTTAGCTAGATTCACTAAGAAAAAAGGGAGAAGACTCAAATTATTAAAATCAGAAATGTAACCAAGACATTACTACAGACTTTACAGAACTGTTTTTAAAAAGAATTAGAATGTTATGAATATTTAATTCAATAAACTACACAACCTAGATGAAATGGAAAAATTCCTAGAAACAAACTGCCAAAAGCTACTCAAGAATAAACAAAACATTTATAATAAGACATGGAATCAATAATCAAAAACCTCACAACAAAGTCAAGCACAAGACAAGGTGGCTTCATTGGTGAATTCTACCAAACATTTAAAGAACTGACAATTCTTCTCAAACACTTCCAAAAAAATGTAAGAGGAGGGAATGTATATAAACTCATTCTATAAAGCCAGCATTTCCCTGACACAGAAGACAAGGACATAATAATAAAACAATACAGCAGCATCTCTTCTGAAAATAGATGCAAAAATGCTCAACAAAATTGCAACATATCAAATTCAGCAGCATAATAAAAGGATTATGGAAACACAAAATAGTCAAAGCAATCTTGAGAAAGAAAAATGGAGCTGGAGGAATCAGGCCCCTGGACTCCAGATTATACACTGAAGCTGTAGTAATCAATAGTAAGGTACTGGCACAAAAACAGAAATATACATCAATGGAACAAGATAGAAAGCCCAGAAGTAAACCTATGGTCAATTAATTTACAACAAGGTAGGTAAGAGTGTATATACAATGGAGAAAAGACAGTCTCTTCAATTAGTGGTGCTGGAAAAATTGGAGAGCTCCATGTAAAAGAATGAAATTAGAACATTCTCAAACACAAAAACAAATTCAAAATGGATTAAATACCTAAATATAAGGCCAGATACTATAAAACTCTTAGAGGAAAACAGGCAGAACACTTTCACATAAACTGCAGCAGTATGTTTTTGGATGCATCTCCTATTCTAATGAAAATAAAAACAAAAACTTTAAAATGGGATCTAATTCAACTTAAAAGGTTTTGCACAGCAAAGGAAACCATAAAGAAATGAAACAAGAACCCACAGAATGGGAGAAAATATTTGCTAATGAAGCAACTGACAAGGGAGTAATCTCCAAACTATACAAACAGCTCATGACAATATCAAAAAAACAAACAACTCAATCAACAAATGGGCAGAAGATCTAAGGAAGACCAAAAAAGCTTTTTTGGATGGCCAAAAAAGCATATGAAAAGATGCTTAACATTGCTAATTATTACAGAAATGCAAATTAAAACTATAATGGCCATCATCAAAAAGTCTACAAACAATAAATGTGGGAGATGGTTTTAAGAACAGGGAAACCTTTTACACTGTTGGTGGGAATGTAAATTGGTAAAACCACTATGGAGAAGAGTATGGATATTCCTTAAAAAACTCAAAATAGACTTGCCACACAATATAGCATTCCCACTCCTGGGCATATATCCAGAGAAAATCATAATGTGAAAAGATACATGCACTCCAATGTTCACTGCAGCACTACAGTAGCCAAGACATGGAGTTAACCTAAATATCTATCCACAGAGGAATGGATAAAGAAGGTATAGTATGTATATACAATGGAATATTTCTCAGTCATAAAAAAGAATGAAATAATGCCATTTGCAGCCAACATGGATGGATCTAGACATGATCGTAAGAAATGCTGTAAGTCAGAGAGAGAAAGACATGTGTAGTATGATATCACGTATGTGGAATCTAAAAGGATAATATGAATGAACTTATTTATAAAATAGAAACAGCCTCACAGACTTGGAAAACAAACTTATGGTTACCAAAGGGGAAAGGTGGTGGGGGGGATAATTAGGAGTTTGGGATTAACATATACACACTATTACATAGAAAATAGATAATCAACAGGGACCTAATGTATAGTACAGGAAACTCTACTCAATATTCTGTAATAACCTATATGGGAAAAGAATCTGAAAAAGAATGGATATATGTAGATGTATAACTGAATCACTTTGCCATACACCTAAAACTAATACAACACTGTAAATAAACTATACCCCAATGTCAAATAAAAATTATATTTAAAAAGTATTTATAAGCTGTTCCCATACAATAAAAACTAAGACTAATACATGAACTCATTAAAAAAGATTAAACATCATGACAAAGTGGGATTTATCTCATGAATATATAAGTTATTTAACATAAGAAAATTAATCAATACAATAATTGTGTTAACAGAATGAATTTTAAAATACACCATCATTTTGACTGATGGAGAAAAGGCTTTTGACAAAATTCAATATTCTGTCATAATAAAAACTCCCAGTAAACGAGTAGAAAGGAACTTCTTCAATATGATAAAAGAAACTCACAGCTAACATCATGTAGATTAGTAAAATAATGAAAGTTTTCCCCTTAATATGAGAAACAAGAAAGGATGCTGGCTTTCATCGCTGACCTTCAACACTATTAAATTTCTAGCCCGAGCAAGCAGGCAAGAAGACAAAATAAACAGCATCAAAATTGGAAAGTAGAAAATAAAACTAACTCTACTTGCAGATAAAAAGAATAGCACTTACTTTAAAAAATGAACAAAGGACTTCAATAGACATTTCTCCAAGGAAGATACACATACAACCAAGAAGAACGTGGAAGGACATTCAGTATCATTAGTTGTTATAGAAACCTAAGTCAAAACGAGGTAACACTTCACACCCACTTGTATGGTATAATATTTTTGTTATAAATAGAAAGTAACAAATGTTGGTGAGACTGTGGAGAAACCAGAAACCTTTACATTGCTGATGGGAATGTAAAATAGTACAGCCTCTATAAAATACAACTGCAGTTCTCTCCAGTTAAAACATACAATGTGACCCAGCATTTCCACCTCAAGGTATATCCTCAAAATCATGGATCATGATTTCAAACAACTACTTGTATGTCAATGTTTATACCAGGACTATTCATGATAGCAAAATGTAGAAACAACCAAAATATCCTAAAATAAATGGATGAATAAACAGAAAGTAGGCTATCTATACAATGGAATATGATTCAACCACAAAAAGGAATGAAGTTCTATTACCTGCTGCAATGGGAATGAACCTGAGAATATTACACTAGGTAAAATAAGTCAATCACAGGAAGATCACACATCATATGATTCTATTAAGACGAAAGTGTTAGTCACTCAGTTCAGTTCAGTTCAGTTGCTCAGTCGTGTCTGACTCTGCAGCCCCATGGACTGCAGCACGCCAGGCTTCCCTGTCCACCACCAATTCCCAGAGTTTACTCAAACTCAAGTCCACTGAGTTTGCCAGTGATGCCATCCAACCATCTCATCCTCTGTCATCCCCTTCTCGCTCAGTCGTGTCCAATTCTTTGTGCCAGGCTCCTCTGTCCATGGGATTTCCCAAGCAAAAATACTGGAGTGGGTTGCCATTTCCTTCTCCAGGGGATGTTCCTGACCCAGGGGTCAAACTCAGGTGTCCCCACATTGCAGGCAGATTCTTTACAGCCTGAACCAATAGAAACAGGCAAATTCATAGAGAGAGAAAGCAAGTTTCCAGGGACTGGGGGGAGGTAGAAATATTGAGTGACTTACAGTTTCCTTTTCTGAGGTAAAATGTTTTGGTAAGAAAGAGGTTATGGTAGCACTATTTTGAATGTACTAAATGCCATGTGAATGGCACAATTTAAAATGCTTAATTTTTGTTATTTTAACCTAAAAAAAATGTATTTTTGAGTGATTTGTTATGAAGCCATGGAAACTAGAATGTCTCTAAAACTTTTTTGGCTCTCCAAGGTCACAACGTTACACTTGTATGTTTTATTTTTGACATTTCACTGTTCTTGTTTCCATCTGTAGGTCTATGACCCATCTCAGACTGATTTTCAGCATGAATTAAGGTACGGATCAACGTGTGTATTTTTCCATATGAATCAATGTGTGTATTTTTCCATATGAATATCCAGTGTTGAAGGGACTGTTTCTTTTCTTACTATACCGCTTAGATGTCCTTGTGAAAAACCATTTGACTGCATATGTAGGTTCTTTTTTAAAACTTTGTATTAAGGTCAATTGATCTATTTTTCCATCCTTTCTCCAAAATCACACTGTCTTGATAACTACAGTTTTATAAAATGACTTGAAGCCAGTCAGGGTAAATTCTCCAAGCTAGTTCATATTTTTCAAGATTGCTTTAGAAAATCATGGTCCTTTGCCTTTCCAAATCAATTTAAAATAATACAGTCAATTTCAAAGGCCTGTAGAGCTTGGCTAGAGATTGCACTTATTTCAATAAGAGGTTGCCATTTGTTTCTCTGTTTCATCTTTTCTTGTTTTTGTTTTGGGAGAATAAATCAAAAAAATTGGGGCATCCTATTTTAATAAACTTATTAACATTGTATTTATTCTTTTTTCGTGCTTCTTTCTAGTGCTGCTTCATATATTACAACATACAACTGTGACTTACCAGTCTATGTTCAAAAGAAATTCTATTATTTCAGGAACAATTTATGTTTAAACAATATATTTCTAATTAATAACTCTGAATCCTATAATCTTAATACCATGTTTATTATTAAAAATGCATGAGACTGTGTTAATAATTTTCCTTTAAAAAGCTAATAGTCCAGTGGAGCCAGAGGTCAAGAGTAGGGTACCTGAACAGAAAAGATATTAAATGCCAGTTCACCAGTAACATTCTGTGCCTACAGAACATTCCATAAATAGCAAAGTCTGTGTAAAATGAAGGACCTTACAGCATTCTGTCCTCTAAGAGCTGAGATCCAGGACTTAGCTCTTTAAAATTAGCAAGCTCTGCTGCTGCTGCTGCTAAGTTGCTTCAGTCGTGTCCAACTCTGCACGACCCCATAGACGGCAGCCCACCAGGCTCCCCGTCCCTGGGATTCTCCAGGCAAGAACACTGGAGTGGGTTGCCATTTCCTTCTCTAGTGCATGAAAGGGAAAAGGGAAAGTGACACGACTCTTAGTGACCCCATGGACTGCAGCCCACCAGGCTCCTCCATCCATGGGATTTTCCAGGCAAGAGTACTGGAGTGGGGTGCCAGTGCCTTCTCCAAGCAAGCTCTAGGGTTATGTATTAATATTTATCATTGAGAAAGAATGAAGACAGACAGACAGACATTTCCAAGGATAGAAAGAGAAATGTGAGACTGAGAACTGATTGATTTCATTTATTCCTTTATTCTTTTTTTTCATTTAACACTATTCATTGAGTCAGGAACTGTACTATTACTGGGAATATAGTTGTGAACAACACATTTAAATTTTAAACTTACATGCTTTTTTTAAATGTTGGGACCAAATATTATGAACCAACCTGGTGAAGCAGTATAATTTAGCTACAATAATAATTTTTAAAGAACATTTGTAGTTTATAATACTTCACATAATTCTTGCTAGAATTTTGTGGCTGATACAATTCTTTGTATAAGTGTCATTGTATAAACAAACAAACAAAAAAACCTCAAGGAGTTAATTTCAGTTATTTTCACAAATGTTCCAAATTCAGAATCCAGTTAGCACATACTGATTTTTCAAAATTTTCAAACAAAAGTAAGTATTTTCTACCTATTCCTTTCTCTGTTTAAATTAAAATCCCGTATCTCAGTCTGCAACAAGCACAAGAAACTGATGTTTAAGAACAGCTTTCAGGATCTTTTGTCTTCTAAGAATAACTGACTTGCAACAAGATCCTAAGCTATATGACATGTTTGTGCATAGCACTGGAAAAACTTAGTAGCTAGAAAGGCAGAGAGAAAGGAGGAGGGGCATTGAGAGAACAGGTACTTATTACTGTGGGATAGAACAAATACACAGCCTTCAGTAATAAATGAGTAGGACTTCAGAGAGACCCTGGATGAAGGATTTTTTTTTTAATTTTGTTAAATGTTTTGAACAGAAATCTTCTTTGCCTTCCCTCTAAAAGATTTATTTTTATATCCTTTATTAAACGTAGGGTTGGTATTGCTCTGAATATGATAAAATACTGCAACTGTTCATGAGAGGCAAGGGACCTGCTCCATGAAGTTTACATTCTTAAAAGAACAGTATACTCAAAAGTCTAAATCAATCACATATGCTTGAGAATATACGTTAATGCTAAAACAAATGTGAAATTCATTAGAATTAATAGGCAGAAATATCAGAAAAAAATTTGGCTTCAATTCTTACCTTTTCTTCACTTTACTAACACACACTTAACATACATTAAGTTAATATTTAAATGACAAATTTCCTTACATGATTTTGATTCTGGAGATGGTGGATAAATATTAGACACAGCAAGGTCACTTTTTGACTTTTTAGGCTTCTTTGCATTTAACTGCCAGGGTTTATCATAGTTTCTGAAATCTCTTCTTGTTCCTTTATGTTCTGTCAAACAACAACAACAAAAAAAAAACACAATAAAAACAATAAGTGATTTCACAATTGATCAAAAATTAAATCCATGAAGTAATTAGATATACCTAGTGAAAGCTATGCTGCCTTGTATCAAAATAATGCAAATATCCTAGAGTATTACTTGCTTTATTTTTCCTGTAAATGTGAGTTTTGCATTTGATTTGAATTAGTTTGTATATTAATATGATTAAGATGATGTTAAACTGTAAAATTATTTGAAAGTCTTTAAGGCACAAATTACTTAAAATCACATTCTATAAATGGGTATCGTAGAATAAAGCACTGTATTTTGCTGTAAATAAAAACAACTAAATGTTTAAGTAAACTTTACTCATCTGATGTTACCTTATCTGTTATTCACTATGACACATAAAACTATGGGTGCACACACACATTTCCACCATAGTATTTGTTAGGGAAATTAAATAAACAGACTTGTTTACTCTTCAGAGACAAAACAGAGCAGGCCTCTGACCAGGCTTCTAACCTTCCTGGACACAGCCCTGACTGGGAGTGACTGCATAAGACTGCCTGCTGTAAATGCAGGACTTGCAGCACCATAGATAAGATGTGTGTGTGGTGGGGGCAGGGGGGAATTTTGAGATTGTTTAGCCCCTGAAAAGGGCATGAACAGCCAAATCCCAGGCTTAAACAACATTCCAAGTTTTACAAGACAAAACATTGTACAAGAGGCAGTGATCAAGACCATCCCCAAGAAAAAGAAATGGAAAAAGGCAAAATGGTTGTCTGAGTAGGCCTTACAAATAGCTGAGAAAAGAAGAGAAGCTAAAGACAAAGGAGAAAAGGAAAGATACACCCATTTGAATGCAGAGTTCCAAAGAAAAGCAAGGAGAGATAAGAAAGCCTTCCTCAGTGATCCATGCAAAGAAATAGAGGAAAACAATAGAATGGGAAAGACTAGAGATCTCTTCAAGAAAATAAAGATACCAAGGGAACATTTCATGCAAAGATGGGCTCAATAAAGGACAGAAATGGTATGGACCTAACAGAAGCAGAAGATATTAAGAAGAGGTGGCAAGAATACACAGAAGAACTATACAAAAAAAATCTTCATGACCCAGATAATCACGATAGTGTGATCACTCACCTAGAGCCAGACATCCTGGAATGCAAAGTCAAGGGGGCCTTAGGAAGTATCACTATGAACAAAGCTAGTGGAGGTGATGGAATCCCAGTTGAGCTGTTTCAAAACCTAAAAGATGATGCTGTGAAAGTGCTTCACTCAATATGCCAGCAAATTTGGAAAACTCAGAAGTGGACACAGAACTGGAAAAGCTCAGATTTCATTCCAATCCCAAAGAGAGGCAATGCCAAAGAATGCTCAAACTACTGACCAATTGTTCTCATCTCAAATGCTAGCAAAGTAATACTCAAAATTCTCCAAACCAGGGTTCAACAGTACATGAATTGTGGACTTCCAGATGTTCAAGCTGAATTTAGAAAAGGCAGAGGAACCAGAGATCAAATTGCCAACACCTGCTGGATCACAGAAAAAGCAAGAGAGTTCCAGAAAAATATCCAATTCTCTTTTACTGACTATGCCAAAGTCTTTAATATGTGGATCACAACAAACTGTGGAAAACTCTTCAAGAGATGGGAATACCAGACGACCTTACTTGCTTCCTAAGAAATCTGTATACAGGTCAAGAAGCAACAGTTAGAACTGGACATGGGATAATGGACTAGATCCAAGCCGGGAAAGGAGTACATCAAGGCTGTATATTGTCACCCTGCTTATTTAACTTATATGCAGAAAAATGGTGCGAAATGCCAGACTGGATGAAGTACAAGCTGGAATCAAGATTGTGGGTAAAAATATCAATAACCTCAGATATGCAGATAACACCATGCTTAACGCAGAAAGTGAAGAGGAACTAAAGAGCCTCTTGATGAAGTTGAAAGAGGAGTGTAAAAAACTGGCTTAAAACTCAACATTCAAAAAACAAAGATCATGGCATCTGGTCCCATCAATTCATGGCAAACAGAAGGGGAAACAACGGAAACAGTGAGGGACTTTACTTTCTTGGGCTCCAAAGTCACTGCAGATGGTGACTGCAGCCATGAAATTAAAAGATCCTTGCTCCGTGGAAGAGTTACGACCAACTGAGATAGCATATTCAAAAGCAGAGACATTACTTTGCTAACAAAGGTCCATTGAGTCAAGGCTATGGTTTTTCCCGTAAAGTATGAATGTGAGAGCTGGACTATAAAGAAAGCTGAGTGCTGAAGAATTGATGCTTTTGAACTGTGGTGTTGGAGAAGATTCTTAAGAGTTCCTTGGACTGCAAGGAGATCAGACCAATCAATTCTGAAGGAAATCAGTCCTGAATATTCATTGAAAGGACTGATGCTGAAGCTGAAAGTCCAATACTTTGGCCACCTGATGTGAAGAGCTGACTCATTGGAAAAGACCCTGATACTGGGAAAGATTGAAAACAGGAGGAGTAGGGGACCACAGAGGATGAGATGGTTGGATGGCATCACCGACTTGATGGACATGAGTTTGAGTAAGCTCCGGGAGTTGGTGTTGGACAGGGAAGCCTGGCGTGCTGCAGTTTATGGGGTCACAAAGGGTTTGGGCGGACTCCGGAAGTTGGTGACGGACAGTGAGGCCTGGCATGCTGCGGTTCATGAGGTTGCAAAGAGTCGGACAAGACTGAGCAACTGAACTGAACTGAAAGAGTTGGACACAACTGAGTGACTGTACTGAACTAAACTGAGGCTTGCAATTTGGTTACACATTGATGATGATATCAGTTTGCATCCATCCTGGGTTTATAAGGGGGAACTCTGAACTGTAATCTTGGAAGTCTCACACACAGAGCTGATGCACTGCCCGGGACCTTTTCCCAATTGGAACTCCAGACTGCTGTCACATGGGACTTCTCCGCATTGTTTAAGTTTGAATGTCAGCAAGTCCAATTTGGTGATGTATCTTCTGCTCTATTTCTCTTCTTTTAATGTTAGTATATGAAAGTAAGCTAGATAATTCTCTAATAAATATTTTTATTATTGATTTGTATATAACGAGTGGCTTATTTTGTTAACAAATCTTTTGACCCTAAGACGAAAGTGAAAACTTTCGGCAAAACAGTATTACTCATTTTTTCCACTGTTCTGTTCAAGAAAGAGTAGTTCCATCACCTTTACTGAAAGCTACAGTTCCCCTTCAAAGGTGGCCAGTATCATACCAACTTTCAAATGAAATGATCTTTTCAGGAGTTCATCCCTCTTGACATCTTTTCATCCCATATTTTTAGACAGACTCTATTGTGGAGCTTTTTCTTCTTTTATTCTCAGGGCATTATATTCTCCTTATCCCCATATCATCTACCTAACTGCACCTTCTTTGTCTTATTCATTGCTTCCTTATCTTTTATCTACATGACATTCGTTAGCTTCCTTCTACCTTCTTGTTTAAATTTCAATATTTTCAAATCATCCTAGCTCTATGCATGATTCATAAATCTTTCTCTGGCTATCCACTTATAAACACCAAGTAGACATCATGAAATATTATAGAGATTCCTCAAATTTGCAAGTTAAATTTGTACTTAATGAGTTTTTATCCAGTTTTTCTGCTGCAAACATCCCATTAAATACCAAAAGAGGTATGCTGCTGCTGCTGCTGCTAAGTCGCTTCAGTCGTGTCCGACTCTGTGTGACCCCACAGACAGCAGCCCACCAGGCTCCCCCATCCCTGGGATTCTCCAGACAAGAACACTAGAGTGGGTTGCCATTTCCTTCTCCAATGCATGAAAGTGAAAAGTGAATGTGAAGTCACTCAGTCGTGTCCGACTCTTAGCGACCCCATGGACTGCAGCCTACCAGGCTCCTCCGTCCATGGGATTTTCCAGGCAAGAGTACTGGAGTGGGGTGCCATTATACTAGTAACAGAAATATTGGTCTATGAACAGAAATACTGGTCTGCATTATGCCATAGACAGAATTAAGACAAAGATAGACATTATCAGAAATAGACTGAAAAATATCTAGACATTCACAACGCTTGCCCCTACCTCAGATTCAGCTCCTGACATTGTTTCACAGTCTGTCAGAATTTGTCTTTCTATATCCAGCCTAGGACCATAGTTTCTTCTAATGCAACACAGCTAAGGAATTAAGAATCATGGACACAAAACACAGTATCTCATGATACAAAGAAAAACTAAAAGCAGCCATAGAATAATAATACACCGGATTTTGCAGCTTTTTAAATTCTCCACTATTGGAAAGAAAAAAAACAATCCATATTAATTTAAATATCTTAGCAATGATACTGTTCTTATTTAATGTGTTGAAAAGAGATGTGAGACAGAAAGTCACTTGTCAGTTTCTCAAAGACCTATAGGATTTGACTGACACTGGAGACAGTAGCAGCCATGATTTCATCTGTCTCCCCCAAATGTTTTAAAACTATCTAAATAGTTCTAAGCTATTTTTTTTGTTGTTGTTCTCGTAAGAGAACAAAAAAGAATAGAACACCTACACTATTTATTGACAAACCTAAAACTAGATGGACTTCTCCCATTGCTCAGCAGTAAAGATCCTCCTGCCTGCCAATGCAGGAGACACAAGTTCGATCCCTGGTTTGGGAAGATTCCCTGGAGGAGGAAATGGCAATTCACTCCAGTATTCTTGCCTGGGAAATCCAATGGACAGAGGAGCCTGGAGGGCTGTAGTCCATGGGGTCACAAAAGAACAGGACGTGACTCAGCAACTAAACAAACAAAACTAATTCGAACATCCTTCATTTAAATTCAAATAAACAAAATAAATATTTTAACAAGGAAGATTCAATATAAAAAGCAAGAATACATCACTCAAGATATAGAAGAAATTCATAGTTTGTGGGAAGATTTACTATGAAAAAACCTTTAAATTTTTGCATATGGCTATTTTATCTTCTTAATACAAATAAAATAGACTCTGTGAAGCAAAAAGAAATGAGAAAAGAGATAAAACTCTAAAACGATAATTGCTAAGATAAATGAAAGAGGATAAAGAATACTGACAGGAAATTAAAATGCAATATGTACCAACATTTGAATTTGTATACAAAGCCAGAAAGAGAAAAGTAATACTGTGGAAAATTGAATCAGTGACAGGGAGAACACACTTAACAAACCTCCCTAGAAGTTATCGATAAAATAAAGAAGACAATTTACACATAGCTGATTTTTCTGAAGAAATCAAAACAAATACAATAGAAGCACTAAGTACACAAGGAGACAAGTATTCTAGGATAGAGATGCAGGTTTGCTAATTGAAAGGATTCACTGGATAACATGAAAAATAAGAAAAGAGACAAACATCCAGATGTGTTCCCAGTAAAACTTTTGAATATCAGAAATAAAGAAAAAAAACAAATCCCATAAGTGTTTAATAATAGAGCATCTAAAAATAAGTAAAAACAAGGTTGCTTTCAACTTTCTCCTAGACATTAAAAGACAAACTTCTGAGAACATGTTAAGTCCCCAAGATGCTAGAATAATTTAAAAGCAAAAAGTGGGCACCTTCAGATATTTTCAAAAAGTATTAACCTAAATAGTTTGAATATTGAGACCTTTTCTAACTAATTATAACAAGCACCAAAAGAAATAATTCAAAATAACAGTTAAAGTTTAAACTGGCACTATTTACTGTCACCTGAATTATAACCTCTTCTACTAATACTCGTATCCAAGAATTAGTCTCTGCTTTCCTTCTCCCTCCTGCTATATCCTCCCCTCTAAAATCTTCCTCTTCACCTTCTGGGGCATATATTCCATGGTAAACAACAGTCCTCCGTTTTCAAATCCTCTCCTTCAAGAGAAGAGCCACATCATTCTTTCCACAATAGTGCTCCCTCCTCTGCAGTTCCTTGGAATGAAGGTGTTCATCCCCTCCTCACGTGTCACCTGCCATAGGCTGGGGTTTTCTGTTCATCCACGGTGTTTTTCTGTTTTGTTTGTTTGTTTTGGACTGTAATTGCTTTACAGTGCTGTGTTACTTTCTGCTGTTCAGTGAAGTGAATCAGCTGTGTATACATGTATCCCCTCCCTCTTGGACCTACCTCCCACCTACATCCCCCATCCCACTCTCAAGTCATCACAGACCACCAAGCTGAGCTCCCTGTGCTATACGGCAGCTTTCCACTAGCTCTCTATTTTATACATGGTAGTGTATATATGTCAATCTTAATCTCCCAATTCATCCCACCCTCCCCTTCCTTACTGTGTCCACAAGCCCATTATCTATACCTGCATGTCTATTCCTGCCCTGGACATAGGTTCATCTGTACCATTTTTCTAGATTCCACATATACAGCAGCTAGGACAAGGAAGCAACCTAAATGTCCAATGACAGATGAGTGGGTAAAGAAGATGTGGTGCATATACATGATGGAATATTACTCAGCCATAAAAAGGAGTGAAACTGGGCCATCTGTAGAGATGTGGGTAGACCTACAATCTGTCATACAGAGTGAAGTAAGTCAGAAAGAGAAAAGCAAATATGGTCCATCCATGTTCGGCTGAACATTTCTCCTCTCCTGTGGTAAGTGCTGCGTGTCTATACTGCTCACCACTCTTCATCACTGCATCTTTCTGCTCCTGATTACTCTTGCAGCCCTACTCAAGACACTAGCACAGTTACCCTTGACCTTTCAACAACCAGAATGAAACCCTGGTGACCTCTTAATTTCTTAAACAAACCATGTATTGAGTCTCACACTTCACTGTCCTCTCAAACCCTACAGAACTTCACTTTCCTGAACTTCAGAGACCACAAACTCAGGCCACCCACAGGACTTTCTCATCATTTGGAATCATTTCCCCTCAAAAGTCTTGGTCCCAAAAATCACAATTTCCCTGGCCTTCTCAATCTTTCATATTTTCACCATACTTTCCCTAACATTTGCCTCTTAAAGATTCTTAGTTCTCTGATCTGCTTTTTATGTCTAGACTGTTTCCTTGTTCCCTCCCTCTTATACCGGGCCACATGCTTTGATTGCTTGTGCAATTCACCCACAGACATCCTTATAAAACTGTCTGTCCACCCTTCATCCTCACTGCTGTACATCCACAGTTCTCATCAGTCTCTCAAACTGCTTTTCTCCCCTTCCTCCTAGCACTTCTGGGCACTGTGGGGAAAAAACCACAATCCTGCCCATAATTTCCATTATTACTTCATTTATTTCCATTTCCATTATTACTTCATGTCTTGAATTTTAGATAAGCCCCTGGACTGCTTCAGTCTTTTTTATTTTCCTTTGCCAAGTTTCTTTTTATTCCCCAGGGTGACTTCACAATCATTATCATTCACTTCAATTTCCCCGATTTATTCCCCAAAATTCTTATCCTCAGCAAACAACTTCACTTCTTAAAAAACTGGAAAAATATTGATGAAAGATATCATCTCACACTTGCCTTATCCCAGTCCAGCTCCTACTCTAAATTTAAGCACAACTTCTTCCATTCTTCCATTCTCGTAATTTTAATGTGCACAATCCTGAATGCTATTCCTGAAACTTCTGCCTTAACCCATCCACAGTTTTAGACTCATATCCAACAGCCTGCTGGAATTATCTACTAAGACGCCCCAAGAAATTCAAGTTCATCCAAAGAAGCTGGATGAATTTTAGTCCTGTGTTCCCCTCTTGCTTTATTTTGTTGTTGTTCAGTCACTCAGTCGTGTCCAACTCTTTGTGACCCCATGAATAGCAGCACCCCAGGCTTCCCTGTCCTTCACTATATACATTGTATTATAAGATTCCATCTTAGTAAACCTACTGAAAGAAATTCTCTTCCTTGTTACAGAAATAAGCCTGCTATATTTAAAATGGATAACCAACAAGGACCTACTGTATAGCATACAGAACTCCGCTGAACGTTATGTGGCAGCCTAATGAGGGAGGGGATGGGGTTTGGGGGAGAATGGATCCATGTATATGTATGGCTAAGTCCCTTCATGTTCACCTGAAATTATCACAACATTGCTAATTGGCTATACTCCAATACAAAATTAAAAGTTCAAAAATAAAGAAATAAATGTAAGAAGGCTGAGTGCTAAAGAACGGATGCTTTTGAATCGTGGTGCTGGAGAAGACTCTTGAGAGTCCCTTGGACAGCAAAGAGATCAAACCAGTCAATCCTAAAAGAAAGTCAACCCTGAAGTCATTGGAAGGACCGATGCCAAAGCTGAAGTGCCAATACTTTGGCCACCTGATGTGAAAAGCCACCTCACTGGGAAAGATTCAGTTGCTGGGAAAGATCAAAGGCAAAAGGAAGAACGGACGACAGAGAATGAGATGGTTAGACAGCATCACCGACTCCATGAACATGAATCTGAGCAAACTCTGGAAGATAGTGAAGGACAGGGAAGCCTGGCACACTGCAGTCCATGGGGTCCCAAAGACTTGGATACAACTTAGCAACTTAGCAAACTGAGTTTGCTTAGCAACTGAACAACAACAGCAACACAGTCTCTCTCAGGAAACAAAAAGAAATAAGCTCCCGGGATGCGAGAGCTGTGTGGCAAAGAACTGTGGGTTGTACCTATTTGTTTAGAGCAGCTGCTGGCTGAGATCCAGCAAGAAAACAGGGACTTCAGTCATATAGCTGCAAGGAAACTAATTCTGCCAACAACCTGAATGAATTTGGAAGCAGATTCTTTCTTATTCCAGCCTCTGGATGAAGATACAACCTGGCCAACATCTTTATCTGTAGCTTTGTGTGATGAAACAGAAGATATGCTTAAACCCTCCACAGACTTTTGACTTGTGGTAAATGGGAGCTGTTAAATGTGTGTTGATTAATGCTATAGAATTTAATACACTATTGTCTCTCCAGACATGATAACTTACAAATATGGGTTCCTATGAGTTTTAATGGGCTCACAGATGTTTATCTGGTCCACCTTCACAAGAATGGATTCCTCTTTGCACCTACAAACCAGAGCCTATGCCTAATACTCACCTTGCTAAGAATCTAACCCTAAAAAAGTGACCAAGAAAAACCAAGAGTTCCCTCTTATTATACCAAAAGCTCATATTCTGGTTTCCTGTATGCAGCAGAGAACTTCTATATTGATAACAACACCAGAGTTGTCTATATTCTGCAGAGAATACCCTATCCCCTACCCGCTTTAAGCACCAGTGTGAGAATACAGCCAGAGAGAACCAAAATCCTTTCATGGGATCCCAGAGGGCATGAAAAGAAGAGAAGCAATCGTACTATCCCTAGAAAGCATTTGGAATCCAGTCAGTCAGATATCATGGGAGTCAAGTGAGGAGTTAGCTACTCAAGCCACAGGTTTGGGGTGGGATTTGGGTTCAGAAGTAAATACCAAACTAACAGACCAGTGTGTAGAAGAAATAAGCTATTAGATACACATTTTATAAACAAAAATCAAAGACAAGTCTACCCAATTATCTCACTAGTGCTTACTGGAGAGGTAAGGCTGGTTCCCCAATGTTTACAGTAAATAAATCAGGTTGAACTTACAACATAAGGTAAAATTAGAACTGAGGAAAACAGAGAATAATTATCCATTTGGGCTACAGAAAAGGTAACTCTAGAAATGTATTACCTTTTTGCCCAGAGGAGCTATAAGCGCTTAATTCAAATTCTTCATAAAGAGAATAACTAAAGTTTAAAATAATTAGTTTGAATTCATATGAAATGAAAGCTTTCCTGAATCTTACTTCCATTCAAATTGAATACAAAGATTCTCATGTTTGGAAGCCTAATAAATAACAATATATTCAAATTCGAGAATACTTTTTGACAAGTACTAGCATATGGGTGAACACCAATGAATACATGAAACCATAGGTAACTATCTAGATTTACTTGTTATAAAAAGAAAGACTTTCATAAATTTTACATTAAATGTATTAACATTAACTGTAAAATGTATCTTTTCATTTACCTAATGCTTCACTTTCTGCCCAGAGAGCTGCAGATCCAGATAAGGTTCTTTGAAGCTGCCCACGGTTTCCTTGTTTTGACTGAAGATGGTCAATGAGAAATGGGATTGGCTGGTCAGGTGTCTCAGTTATTAACTTGGTCATTAATTCCTGAAGGCAGAGTAGAGCATACGTTTACATCTAATAATAACAGCAAACACACACACATCACTTACTATTACTAGGCACTGCTTACCTGCTCTATACACAACAACTAATTTAATCCTCATAACAATCTTTTCAGGCAGGTACAAGTTATTGGTCTCATTTTGAGGAAAGTAAATTGTCTGCATTACACGGCTACCCAGGGATCAAACCCAGGACTCCCTCATTCCAGGCAGACGCTTTAACCTCTGAGCCACCAGGGAGGGTGCTACACAGCTAATACATAGCAAAGCCAAGACATATTTGGAGTTTTAATATTTTATTTGTCCAAAACATACTGGAAGTTTAAGTTCTTTTGAAAAGTTACAAAGAAGTTTCAGATTACTATTTTGAGAGATGCCATTATATATCACATTTTCAATAGTCCTCATCATACGACTTATATGCCAATGTCATTTTTCTTTCTTAACTATACATGAATATCCCCAAATGAAGAAAATGTTGGGATGAAAGAAACCAGTAACAAGTCACAGCTTCACAGAAACCAAAAAGTATTTTAAACTGGTTCTTTAACAGAAGTTTCTTTTTTCAAAAGGCCTGAAAGTTATTCATTCTTTCTTGTTTTTTTTTTGTTTTTTTTCTGAGTGAAGCAATGGAGAGTTCCATTTTTGGACTGCTCTAATGATGCTTTAAACCGGGGAGAAGTCTGCCTAAGGGTAATATCTACACATTGCTTTTACTGGTCAGAAATGGCAAGAGCAAGCTCCAATTTGTGGTCAATTAGAATCCCCAGACTGTTCTTTTATCAACAGCTGCCAAGCCAACTGAACATCATTTCGAGCTGTGTAACTGGGTTTATGAACCTGCATGCACCACTTTAGATTCCTATTAGTCACATTTTATCTTGTTGGGTTTAGCTCAGAATTCTAGTCTGTCAATTGTCATTTTTCAAGTTCAGATTCTGTGAGAAGCAGTGGCTCTACTGAGACAGTGTGTATCAAGTATTAGCAAT
Source organism: Bos javanicus (assembly GCF_032452875.1). Taxonomy (NCBI): domain Eukaryota; kingdom Metazoa; phylum Chordata; class Mammalia; order Artiodactyla; family Bovidae; genus Bos; species Bos javanicus. The sequence goes on along the minus strand of NC_083881.1, from coordinate 32,600,533 downwards.
GCTGATGGAAGGGATATTGGAAATTTCCTATCCCATTGTCTTTTTCTGTTGGCCTATTTCCTCTGCCTTGAATGTTCTTTTCTGGGATGTTCAGATGGCTGGCTTGTCATTGGTTCAGTTCAGTCACTCAGTTGTGTCCGACTCTTTGTGACCCCATGAACCACTGTACACCAGGCCTCCCAGTCCATCACCAAATCCTGGAGTCCACCCAAACCCATGTCCGTTGAGTCGGTGATGCCATCCAACCATCTCATCTTCTGTCATCCCTTCTGCTCCTGCCCCCAATCCCTCCCAGCATCAGAGTCTTTTCCAATGAGTCAATTCTTTGAGTGAGGTGGCCAAAGTACTGGAGTTTCAGCTTTAGCATCATTCCTTCCAAAGAACACCCAGGACTGATCTCCTTTAGAATGGACTGGTTGGATCTCCTTGCAGTCCAAGGGACTCTCGAGAGTCTTCTCCAACACCACAGTTCAAAAGCATCAATTCTTCGGCACTCAGCTTTCTTTATAGACCAACTCTCACATCCATACATGACTACTGGAAAACCCATAGCCTTGACTAGATGGATCTTTGTTGGCAAAGTAATGTCTCTGCTTATTAATATGCTGCCTAGGTTGGTCATAACTTTCCTTTCAAGGAGTAAGTGTCTTAATCTCATGGCTGCAATCACCTTCTGCAGTGAGTTTGGAGTCCAAAAAAATAAAGTTAGCCACTGTTTTCAGCGTACATCACGAGAAACACTGGGCTGGAGGAAGCACAAGTTGGAATCAAGATTGCTGGGAGAAATATCAATAACCCCATATATACAGATAACAACACCCTTATGGCAGAAAGTGAAGAAGAACTAAAGAGCCTCTTGATGAAAGTAAAAGAGGAAAGTGAAAAAGTTGGCTTAATGCTCAACATTAAGAAAACTAAGATCATGGCATCCAGTCCCATCACTTCATGGCAAATAGATGGGGAAACAGTGGAAACAGTGGCTGACTTTATTTTTCTGGGCTCCAAAATCACTGCAGATGGTGATTGCAGCCATGAAATTAAAAGACGCTTGCCCCTTGAAAGGAAAGTTATGACCAACCTAGACAGCATACTAAAAAGCAGAGACATTACTTTGTCAACAAAGGTCTGTCTAGTCAAGGTCATGGTTTTTCCAGTGTTCATGTAGGGATGTGAGAGTTGGACTATAAAGAAAGCTGAGCACTGAAGAATTGATGCTTTTGAACTGTGGTGTTGGAGAAGACTCTTGAGAGTCCTTGGACTGCAAGGAGATCCAACCAGTCCATCCTAAAGGAGATCAGACCTGGCTGTTCATTGGAAGGACTGATGTTGAAGCTGAAACTCCAAAACTTTGGCCACCTGATGTGAAGAGCTGACTCATTTGAAAAGACCCTGATGCTGGGAAAGATTGAGGGCAGGAGGAGAAGGAGACAACAGAGGATGAGATGGTTGGATGGCATTACCGACTCAATGGACATGGGTTTGGGTGAACTCTGGGAGTTGGTGATGGACAGGGAGGCCTGGCATGCTGAGATTCATGGGTTTGCAAAGAGTCGGACACGACTGAATGACTGAACTGAACTGATCTGTTTCCATTGTTTCCCCATATATTTGCCATGAAGTGATGGGACCAGATGCCATGATCTTAGTTTTCTGAATGTTGAGTTTTAAGCCAATTTTTTCACTTTCCTCTTTCACTTTCATCAAGAGGCTCTTTAGTTCTTCTTCATTTTCTGCCATAAGGGTGGTGTCATCTGCATATCTGAGGTTATTGAGATTTCTCCCGGCAATCTTGAATCCAGCTTGTGCTTCCTCCAGCCCAGCGTTTCTCATGATGTACTGTGCATAGAAGTTAAATAAGCAGGGTGATAATATACAGCCTTGATGGACTCCTTTTCCTATTTGGAACCAGTCTGTTGTTCCATGTCCAGTTCTAACTCTTGCTTCCTGACCTGCATACAGGTTTCTCAAGAGGCAGGTCAGGTGGTCTTACATTCCTATCTCTTTTAGAATTTTCCAGTTTATTGTGATCCACACAGTCAAAGGCTTTGGCATAGTCAATACAGCAGAAATAGATGTTTTTCTGGAACTCTCTTGCTTTTTTGGTGATCCAGAGGATGTTGGCAATTTGATCTCTGGTTCCTCTGCCTTTTCTAAAGCCAGGTTGAACATGTGGAAGTTCACGGTTCACATATTGCTGAAGCCTGGCTTGGAGAATTTTGAGCATTGTCATTATTCAGTCTCTAATGATATCTTAAAAAGTTTACCCTAACAAATTTTCATAATCCTTTATCACAGCATTGAGCACTCTCCAGAATCATCTCATTGTATATTTCCTATTCAGTTTGTGCCTGTCTCTCTTCCTCCCCTATTATAGCACCAAGACCCAAGGACCAACTGATTTGATTGCTATTCTCTCCTTAGGGCCTAGATTCTATGGAGCTCATAGCTGGTGTTAAATGAATGAATGAATATTTGGTGTATCAAACCCAGGGGATGACAGAGGATGAGATGGTTGGATGGCATCACTGACTCAATGGACATGAGTTTGAGTAAGCTCTGGGAGTTGGTGATGGACAGGGAAGCCTTGCCTGCTGCAGTCCATGGGGTCACAAAGAGTTGGACAAGACTGAGTGACTAGACTACTAGCACTAAAGTCCCTTATTGTCCTAATAAACAATGATTAAAGCATCCATAGATTTCCTAGCCCAGTAAAATACATTCTTCTGAACTGCTACACCAGAAACTGCTGTCATATCTCAGAGATATTTGTTGACATTTATAACAGTGTAGGAACACATGGATTTGTCTGATTAGAGGCTAAATGGATTTTGTAGATGACAAGATTACAAGTTGATCTCAGAGACATGGATAAAATAGTTCAAGGTATCTCAAAACTGTGCAGACTGAACATAAAGTTGGAACTAAAAAGAGCAAAGGATTTCTACCACAAACACATTGTGAAGCAGCATATTTGTCAGACAAATGAATATAACAAGTTTTTATATTGTAAAAAGTAGGTAAGCAAACAATCAGTTGGCAGAGTCTTCTTTACTTCTGTTATTTAAAATTGCAATGATTACAGTTATAACTTAGGTCATTCCTCTATGTGGTAAAGCAATGCAGGGTTCAATTAAAACCCAATTACACATGAGTGGAACATAATTTAAATCATTTTAGGTTTTGCTTCTGTAGAAAAAGTGTATTATATTCCATTTAAATCAGTTATATATTATAAAAGGACTTCCCTGGTGGCTCAAACGGTAAAGCGTCTGTCTACAATACGGGAGACCTGGGTTTGATCCCTGGGTTGGGAAGATTCCCTGGAGAAGGAAATGGCAACCCACTCCAGTACTCTTGCCTAGAAAATCCCATGAACAGAGGAGCCTAGTGCAGGCTACTGTCCATGGGGTCGCAAAGAGTGGGACACGACTGAGTGACTTCACTTTCACTTTCTTTCATACATTATAAAAGCAATGAGAAAATAAAGAGAAAAATAAATAGAAAGACCAACTAGACTATTCTTGTCACAGGAGGCCTTTGCTTTACTCTGATAAAGCAAAATTAGGTCAGATAACAGGACTTTAACTTAAATTCAGAAACTTTCCATATAACTTTTAAGTTAAAAAAAGAAAAAAGCACAAGATCTTATGAGCTTTTTTTTTTTCCTTTTTTTAACTTTCCAAGTTAGATGGAAAGTTTCTGGGGTTTTTTTTCCTTTTAAAGTAAATTAAAGTGTCCCTATAGTGTCTTTATTTTTTTACATATTTTTTTATTGGAATATAGGGCTTCCCTGGTGGTTCAGCAGTAAAGAACCCACCTGCCAATGCAGTAAACACAAGTTCAATCCCTGGCTGGGAAGATCTCCTGGAGAAGGAAATGGCAACCCACTCCAGTAATATTCTTGCCAGGGAAATCCCATGGACAAAAGACCCTGGCAGGCTACAGTCCAGATCAGATCAGATCAGATCAGTTGCTCAGTCGTGTCTGACTCTTTGTGACCCCATGAATCGCAGCACGCCAGGCCTCCCTGTCCATCACCAACTCCCGGAGTTCACTGAGACCCACGTCCATCGAGTCAGTGATGCCATCCAGCCATCTCATCCTCTGTCATCCCCTTCTCCTCCTGCCCCCAATCCCTCCCAGCACCAGAGTCTTTTCCAATGAGTCAACTCTTCGTATGAGGTGGCCAAAGTACTGGAGTTTCAGCTTTAGCATCATTCCTTCCAAAGAAATCCCAGGGCTGATCTCCCTCAGAATGGACTGGTTGGATCTCCTTGCAGTCCAAGGGACTCTCAAGAGTCTTCTCCAACACCACAGTTCAAAAGCATCAATTCTTCGGCGCTCAGCCTTCTTCACAGTCCAACTCTCACACCCATACATGACTACAGGGAAAACCATAGCCTTGACTAGATGAACCTTTGTTGGCAAAGTAATGTCTCTGCTTTTTAATATGCTATCTAGGTGGTTCATAACTTTCCTTCCAAGGAGGAAGCGTCTTTTAATTTCATGGCTGCAATCACCATCTGTAGTGATTTTGGAGCCCAGAAAAATAAAGTCTGACACTGTTTCCACTGTTTCCCCATCTATTTCCCATGAAGTGGTGGGACTGGATGCCATGATCTTCATTTTCTGAATGTTGAGCTTTAAGCCAACTTTTTCACTCTGAACTTTCACTTTCATCAAGAGGCTTTTTAGTTCCTCTTCACTTTCTGCCATAAGGGTGGTGTCATCTGCATATCTGAGGTTATTGATATTTCTCCCGGCAATCTTGATTCCAGTTTGTGTTTCTTCCAGTCCAGCATTTCTCATGATGTACTCTGCATAGAAGTTAAATAAACAGGGTGACAATGCTACAGTCCATGGGGTCACAAAGAGTTGAACATGACTCAGTGACTGAGTCACCATATGCTTACGATGTTGTGTTAGTTTCTGCTGTAGAACAATGTAATTAGCCACATGTATCCGTATATCCCCTCTCTCGAGCCTCCTCTTATCCTCTTCCATTCCACCACTCTAGGTCATCACAGAGCACCGAGCTGAGCTCCCTGTGCTATTCAGCAGCTTCCCACGAGCTATCTGTTTTACACTTTGTAGTGTATATACGTTAACACTACTCTCAATTCGTCCCCCACTCTTCTCTGCACTTCCATGTCCACAAGTTCATTTTCCACGTTTGAGCCTCTACCCCTGCCGTCCAAATAGGTTCATCAGTACCATTCTTCTAGATTCCATATATACACGTTAATATATGATATTTGTTTTTCTCTTTCTGATTTACTTCGCTCTGTATGTCAGGCTCTAGGTTCATTCACAAAATGACAACTGACTGAATTTTGTTCCTTCTGATGACTGAGTAATATTCCATTGTATATATGTGCCACATCTTCTTTACCCATTCATCTGTATTAAAACCTATACGACCCAGATACAGACTGGCTTCTATTTTCCTAACCAAACCCCCTTAATGATATGTCCAAAAGTGGTGTTAGCTAATATTTTCAAGTTTACTATTATCTTTATGTATGCATAGATTATTTTATATATGTATACATTTATTATTACTACTGCTATTGCCATTTTATAAGTTTTTATAGCATATGCTTTGATACAGTATGCACACTGCATCATTTTATTGGACTTATTTTTTCTGATTATTAAAACTGATAAATGTCCTCTTAATACAGTTTATTATAAACTGCAGTCTTTAATCTTGAATATACTATATTGAGACAGCCTCTGAATTGATATGCTTCCTTTTTTGCTAATTATAATTCTGTTACCTATTAAAATATATTATTTTAAAAATATAAATATATAGGAAGATAATATTATTTTTTAAATGTTGAAAAACAATCTAGAGAACATAAATCATTAAGTAATTACTGAGCATAAATTTGTATTATATATCATGTAAATACATGGAAGTTAGGGCTTATAGCATATAGAACCTTGTACTATATAGAACATGGTCATAATTAATAAACTGGAGAATGAATGCTAACTATCAATTAATAGCAGTAATGACTATCTCAAAATGCATTTTAGTTTGAATGTCCACCAGATAAAAGCAAAACCATGAGTAAGTTGGTAGTTCATCACAGTCATTTATTATTAAATAAGTGAACAGTTAAGGCAACAAGTAATCATGACCCAGTATAAATAATTTTAATAATAGATTCATTTCATTTGATGAAAACTATGGAATCTCTTGGTTAAAACACCAAAAGCACGTGTATACACACAAACATCAAATTTTACATAATGTTCCTGGATGTTTACCCACCTACGGGCTGACACTCTAAGGTTTCAATGATTCTAGGTTAAGAATCTTTGCTCCAGGTCCCACAGCAAACACAGAGCATGGCATTATGCCTAAAACATTACTTATTTACTTAATTACTTACTTGGGAATTAGTTACTTCTTCATTTCCTGAGAAAGAAGTCCTAGCCTCAGTAGAAAGTTACCAGGAAACGAAATTAAAACCATTTCCAAAACCTCAGGACTTTCTCATTATACAGTCTTTTTGTTAAATCAATAAACATACAGGATATTACACTCTAGTAATAATGGACATGTGCATGCAAGCATGCTTAGTCATGTCCGACTCTTTGCAACTCCACGGACTATAACCTGACAGGTTCCCCTGTCCATGGAATTTTCCAGGCAAGAATACTGGAGCGGGTTGCCATTTCCCCCTTCAGGGGATCTCCCAACCCAGGGATCAAACCTGCATTTCTTTTGTCTCCTGTATTGGCAGGTGGATTCTTTACCACTAGTGCCACACGCGAAGCCTAATAATGGAGATGATGTCAGTCAAATGTATTTTTTACTCAACACCCATAATTATCTTAAATATTAATTGGCATGTGGCACATTACCATCTGCAGGATATTTTAGTTCAAAATTGGCACTAAGATCTGATGACTGAATTAATTCATTCTAAATCTGCATATGTTTCAATTTTCTCTTTTTAATTAGGTCTTATTAAAAATTAGCATGAGATCACAACCTTCCAGATACTTACCCTCTCCACCACCACCCATTTTTCATTAACAGGCAGTTAATGGGCACTGAATTGTCAACAAATGAATGAGAGAATACTTGAAAATCAGCTGTCTCCAAAATACCTATGAAACACCCTTATTTTAAATTGATGTCAGGATTCCCAATTGATAGAATCCCAACTGGTTTCTACCCGCCCTCCCCCCCCCGCCCCCAGAATCCTTGCCTTGTTTCTCATTCCATTTTTCTAAACAGAAGTAGAATGGAGGAATTTTTTTTCTGCTTCATTACACCTCTAAACTCTGTATGGTTTTGCCTTTGGAAAGAAATAAGTTCCAATGCAGCACTAGGTCTCCATGTACAAGTGAGACAGACAAGATATCTATTTGATGTTTCCAGGGCTCTTCTGCTCACAGAACTCGACTGTCCTCTGGTTAGTCAACCTTCCTCCACTTCAGGACCATGCCCAGGCCTGCCCTAAACCTTCTCATTCACAATGAGAACTGAGATTTCCCTGGAAGGCTGAGCTCAACAGGAAAGGAAGAATGTGAAAATAAATGCTTAAAAGTATCAGTTCTTTACTGTCTGATATGCACAGATGTCAAATATTTTACACAGATTTAATTATTCACTATACATTAACAGGGGTTTCTCTGGTGGCTCAGCAGTAAAGAATCCGCCTGCCAATGCAGGAGACTCATGTTCGATCCTTAGGTGGGGAAGATCCCCTGGAGGAGGAAATGGCAACCACTCCAGTATTCTTGCCTGGGAAATCCCATGGACAGAGGAGCCTGTAGCCCGCCAGGCTCCTCTGTCCATGGGGTTGCAAGAGAGTCAGTCACGACTTAGTAACTAAACAACAAGACATTAAAGGACTTCGTACTAGATGCACAGCCCAACTAGGATATATGCACTTTTACTAAGGTGTGCGTTAACTCTCTACTCATCTCAGGTCACCTGCCCCTCACCAACGACCCACCAGTGCAAGCAATCTTAGCCACACGTCCAAACACAACCACACAGACCTAAGAAACTTTCATTCCTATTTCAAAATGTTCTTTGGTCCTTCTTAAATATAATTTAATATAAAGTTAGATTCATAATACTCATTTGTAATACAAAATAAAAGGCAACTAAGTCACCTTGTATATTACAGAACATAATCCAGGTATGGAGAGTTGAAAAATAAAACAGAGAGAGTGGTTTTATAATGAAGATTAAGAATAATGAAAATACCACAATTAAAAAATAATTATTCTAAACTCTATAGCTGAATTTTAGACACTAAATTCTTGCTGCTGTCAATAATATAGGCAAATAATAAACCTAACCAGCAGATGAAAAGTGATGGAGTATTTTATCTAATATCTATTAATCCCTCCTAGAAGACATCTCTGTATTAAAGATACTAAAGTAGATTTCATATTTAATTTTTGAATATTTAGTATCTACTTTGAAAAGTTTTCACATAAATGTACAAGCTTGTAGTTAAATTTCCATGCCAACATCAAGGTCTCCAGTAAGAAATATTAGCATATATGGATCTACTTTTAGCTAAGGAATTTATATTATTCAATATAGTAGTCTATCAATGAAACTATTTTGATGTTAGGTAGGCTCCAAAATCACTGCGGATGGTGATTGCAGCCATGAAATTAAAAGATGCTTGCTCCTTGGAAGGAAAACTATGACCAACCTAGACAGCATATTCAAAAGCAGAGACATTACTTTGCCAACAAAGGTCTGTCTAGTCAAGGCTATGGTTTTTCCAGTGGTCATGTATGGATGTGAGAGTTGGGCTATAAAGAAAGATGAGTGCAGAAGAATTAATGCTTTTGAACTGTGGTGTTGGAGAAGACTCTTGAGAGTCCCTTGGACTGCAAGGAGATCCAACCAGTCCATCCCATAGGAGATCAGTCCAGGGGGTTCATTGGAAGGACTGATGTTGAAGCTGAAACTCCAATACTTTGGCCACCTGATGCATAGAGTTGACTCACTTGAAAAGACCCTGATGCTGGGAAAGATTGAGGGCAGGAAGAGAAGGGGACGACAGAGAATGAGATGGCTGGATGGCATCACTGACTCAATGGCATCACCGACTCAATGGACATGGGTTTGGGTGGACTCCGGGAGTTGGTAATGGACAGGGAGGCCTGGCGTGCTGCAGTTCATGGGGTCACAAAGAGTCGGACACGACTGAGCGACTGAACTGAACTGAAGGACTCTCCACAGTCTTGAAAATATCTCCGTCGGAGTACAATACAGGTGATACTCAGCAGAAATAATTAAGCACTTCCTGACTCAAAGGAAATAATTAAATCAATCCATGGTGGAAATAGCAGATGTATGTAGAAGTCACCATAAGAAGGAGGACGTCCCTCAGTTGAGTAAGAATTATTTTATTTTAGCCTTTTATCGTTTATAAATAATGTGTAACTAAGACAGGATGCTCAGCATAATAGAGTCATGAGGAAATTTCATAGCGTACACCTGGCACTTCCTTTAGGAGCTGATGATCTAAGGAAAGGATGTTTGTCTCCATGGCAAGGATATTTTAAAATCGGGTATGGATTCACTGGACATTCCTTACTTAGTAAGGCCATACTCTGATTCGATCCTAAAAGAGTCATAATCAAAGGAGCCATATAAATATGGGCCTATTTATAGAAGTACATTTTATTAATCGATTTGTCAATCTTATACCATCACTATAATGTCTTAATGACTACAGCTATACAATATTGTGAAAAAAATCATCCTATCTTATTTTTAGCACCTTTCTAGTTATTCTGTCAAGATTATGTTCATTTTTTCTCTTTTTTTCTTTGGGTTGATTGAAAATTTTCCTACTTTTCTGTTAGTCTGAAAGTTATACACATGTTTAAGATTCTTTTAGTTGTCACCTAGAGATTATAAAATTAATACTTGACTTAGCTACATTAAGTATTAATTGGCATTTTTCCCTCATCTCAGCTTTTGCAAGGAAGTTAGAATACTTTGACACTACTTATCACCCCTGGTTTATATGTTTATTGTTATGTATTATAACTATATATAATATGCAAGATATATGAAATATACACATATATATGACCCCACAGGTATTTTTAATTTTTACTTTATACCATTAGCATACATTTATATGTATGTATATATTTACCATTTTTATTGCTCTTATCTCTTCATTCATATCCAACCACCCATCTGGGATTATTCTCAGTAACAATAAGAAATACCTTTATTTTAGTGCTGACAAATTATGTTTTGCTTTGCATAGAAATGTCTTTTTGTTTGTTTTTTAAATGTGAAGATAATTTCACTATATCTATATATTGGGGTTACTTTCCATTTTTCCCCATGGTTCCTTTTAAGAATTCAACCATATTTCTTCTTTTAAAATCTAACTTTTTCCAGGGATTTTTAAAAGATTTTCTATTTTTTTGCAACTATATGAGATTATGGATGCTAACTAAACTTATTGTGGTAGTCATTTTGCAATACATGTATGTCAAGGCATTATGCCATACACCTTAAACTAATTACATCACAATTAAAGTGAAAAAAAATAATATTCCAAAAAAAGTATGGTTTGGTCAAATCTAGTTTGGACAAAAACATGGATTTATTGGCTCATGCATTCAGAGTGGCATGGATAATCAATCTACAAGAAGTATAAAGATGATGCTAGTTTTCAGGAACAAGTAAAGGCAGGCATTTGAAGCCTACCACATGTTTCTGTCCATCTCTTATCTCCACCATATGCTTTATTGTTTGCATATGGTTTTCTCTACATCTTGGAAAAGCTGATTCTTGATCATGCAGGACTTTGGTGTTACACAACCATACATACACAGCCAACCTACTTATCTCCTATATTTTAGACCAACAGACAGTAGCAAAATTTGAGTCTGAGAGTCCTAAGTATAAATATTTCCAGAAGACACAGAGCAGACATAGTGATCAGGTGTCCAACTGGAGCTATCTGACTGTAGCTAGAGTGGTAAGAACATGAAGAAAAAGCCTTGTTAATAGTCATATGAATGTCTGAATTAGTATTTATTAAAAAAGAAGAAACTGTGGTCAAATATCACTGATGCCAACTAAATACAGCTTCAAAGAAGTGACCATCATAATAGGAACCACATGGAACTTTTTCTTAATGGCTCTGAAAAAAAAAAAAAGAAGACTCTGATCAGGCCCAGAGTTAGGCATAGCCAACGTTTGAATAATACTATGAATATAATTCTGCACAACACTCATGCCACTGTATTAAATTATGTGTTTACCAGTTCAGCTCTCTGCGGGGTTCTTGAGGTCAGGAAACATGTCTTAGACATCTTTGTTTCCCAAGATCAAAGAACAGTTCCTTGCACATGTGCTAAGAGAAAGAATGAATAAATGAATAAATTAAGTCAATAAGTTTATAAAAAACCTTCTTTAGCTGCATTATTACCTGCAAAAATATCTGCCCCCAAAACAAACAAACTCCACATGCTTCCCTTCATAGCATTCAAAGCTACCTAAAACTGTCCCCAGTTGGCAGTTTCATCTCTTATGATAATATGCTCTAGATTCTACAGACAGCAAAAGTTCCCTTGATATATCCTTCACTCCCATATTACATATTTATAGTAGATTTTTTTTTCATAATAAACAAGACTGGCGTGGTCCAGGAATTAGGGAGCTTATTCTTTAGAAGAGTCAGTCAATAAACAAATAACAAAACCAATAAGTAAAATATGGGCTTCCCTGATGGCTCAGATGGCAAAAAAACCTACCTGCAATGCAGGAGAGCCAGCTTCAATCCCTGAGTCGGGAAGATCCCCTGGAGAAGGATATGGCAACCCACTCCAGTACTCTTGCCTGGAAAATTCCATGGACGGAGGAGCCTGGTAGGCTACAGTCCATGGGGTGACGAAGAGTTGGACATGATTGAGCAACTTCACTTTCAATTTTCATACTCAAATATGAGTTAATTTAAAAAAGAACTGTCAAATGTCAGCAAGGATGGAATAGTATGCTAGTTGAGGAGGCAGGCAGATGACAGAACTTGCAGATTTTTGTCAGGTAAGATATATAGACTGAATGTTACTTTAAATGGAGTGCAAAGCCAATGATAACTTTCATTAAGGAAATGAAATTGATTTTCCCTGCTAAAAGATGTGCTTAAACTGTTTCGAGACTACTGAACTATAGTGGTATTTTAAGTGAGGGTACAAAGCAATGGCCTGACTTTCTTCACACATCAGTTCCTACAGCAGATCTGACCTCGGGAGGAGAGGGTCAAATCAGCCTGAAGAACAAGTCACTCAGGTATTGAGTTTGAATGAATGGTGATGAGCTGATGTCACTGCCATTCACTATAAAACAGAGCAATGAACAAGGGATGGTTCAGTGGTGGAAGACCAAGAGTTCCAACTGGGTGTGGGAAAGGAGCTGTCAACTAGCCAAACAGAAGAGACAGTACTCACAGCACTTCTTCAATTAATATTTTTCAATGCTTCCTTTAGAATGACAATAACTCTCTTTATTTGCACAACAGATATTTATTGAGCACTCACTGGGCTTCCCTGATAGCTCAGTGTAAAGAACCCGCCTGCCAATGCAGGAGACATAAGAGACTTGGGTTCAATCCTTGGGTCGGGAAGACCCCCTGGAGGAGGGCATGGCAACCCATTCCAGGATTCTTGCCTGGAGAATCCCATGGACAGAGGAGCCTGGTGGGCTACAGTCCATGGGGTCACAAAGAGCCGGACACGACTGAAGTGACTTAGCACGCACACACGCACTAGAAACTAGGCACTGTGTGCTGCAGATGGTTAGTGGACAAATCAGAAACGTGTCCTTTCTCTGCACTTGCTGGTTTTGCTCTGTGGGCTTCCTCTAATAATTGTCTGGATTATCCCAGTAAAGCAGGAAACAAGGTTAACAGCAGAAATAGAGGAAGGGAGATGAACACTGGGGGTTTTGAGAAAAGGGAACCAAACGAAAAACAGTGACTCAGGACTGTAGGAATTTTTGGCCACTTGAGATTTGTTGTTGCAAATTTAAAATAAGACAATTTTGTGTGGCAGCATGTTTTTCTCAGTCATGTTCAGCTGCACACGTGGAGGCACAGAAGAGGCAACAGTTTGTATTCAGGCAGGTTTATGGTTTAGTGTGGAGAAGGAAATGGCAATCCACTCCAGTGTTCTTGCCTGGAGAATCCCAGGGACGGGGGAGCCTGGTGGGCTGCCATCTATGGGGTCGCACAGAGTCGGACACGACTGAAGCGACTTAGCAGCAGTGGCTCAGTTAGTAAAGAATCTGCCCACAGTGTAGGAGACCTGGGATCAATTCCTGGGTCGGGAAGATCCCCTGGAGAAGGAAATGGCAACCCACTCCAGTGTTCTTGCCTGGAGAATCCCAGGGACGGGAGAGCCTGGTGGGCTGCCGTCTATGGGGTCGCACAGAGTCGGACACAACTGAGGTGACTTAGCAGCAGCAGCAGCAGCATGGTTTAGTGAATTGAGTAGGAGGAGCTGAGAGAGAGGCAAGGTATCAACATTTGAGACTACATGGAAGGAGCAATTATAATGACTGGCCACTGGCCCCAGAATTTCAGCTGAGTGAGGACATCAAAGAGGTAAGGGCAGATGAAAATGTGGTAGGATCAGGGGAGGTCAAAGAAAAGTTGGAGTTGGGATACTAGAGGCAGTGAGCTAGGAGAGGAGAAGATGGTCGGAGAGAAGGATGCTTGAAAGTGAGGCTCCAGAGAACCACAGTCATTAGTAACACCACCAGGAGTGGCTAAGATAAGAAGTAAGAAATAAATCCCTGGGTGAAAGGAGTTCAACAAAGAGGCTAATGGAAAGGTGTGATGGAAAGGTCATCCATATGTACATGAAAATTGCAAGAATGAATCTTTCTAATGTACCATTAGAAAGAATGGCAATATTTAGGAATTAAAGCTATTGAGAAATACAGGGAAATCACCCAGAGGTCTAGAGAGTTAATATAGGGGAGCCACCCAGGGGTCTGTAAAAGTAACAACTGGGGTGGTAGACAATGTAATCTGATGAAACAGAGTGGAAGGAATGGGTCTATTTTAAATTTTTCTTAAATCTACAACTTTAAAGTAATTTTTCCTCTTTATTAGAAATATTTCATCAGCAAAAAAATGTTTCAGTTAGGAAAAAACCACCATACTATTATTAAAATCCAAAACTATAAAACATTAAATAAACATACAAATTTAACATGCTCGCAGAACACCAAGTCAATGTACGAAAAATGAAGTCGACTGATGAGGCATTTAATTCTAAACCAACATCAAACTCATGGCATTAGCATAGACAGAAATTCTCTTTTACTTTTTTTTGGCCATGCTGAGTGGCATGTGAGATCTTAGTTCCCTGAACAGGGATCAAACCCACACCCCCTGCACTGGAAGAAGAATTCCGAAGAATTCCCTGGACCACCAGGAAAGTCCCTGGACCACCAGGAAAGTCCCTAGACAGGAATTTGTATATAAATTAATTTAGCAGCATGCTGACATCAATATTATCTATGGTTTATGAAAAGTAAAGGAGTATATTGACATCATTAGTAATTGCTGGTAATAAATTTCTGTCTTACAGATACCTAACACCCCCATTCACAGAAGGTATGTGCTGAAATAAATACACTCTATGTAGGTTCTGTAGAGTTATATATGTTTTGATAAAAACAGACATCATGTGCGTAAGACTAAATTCCTTAATGAATAATAAATAGCAATCATTTCAACAAACCCTCACTGAGTTTGATGAGGCTCACTGCAGCTGATAAGCAACATGGTGATTTAGAGAGATTTACAATCACTCAATAAAACCTATTTTCTGCTATGGCAATGAATAATCTTTCCAGCTGTTGTCAAGATTGTTTTACACAAGAAACATGCTATGTATGCTTATATATTTTTATCTGACCAAAACCATTTCCCCTCTACATTGAATCCAGACCACAAACACTATCGAAAGCCGTGTGGTCCTATAACGTTTAACAGGTTAAATACAAGTTGGTTTCTTGTATAAGAAATGACATTATGTGCACAATAGCACAGGAAAATAAGAAAGAGTGCTATTGATGGACTGGAAATTTTGAGAAACTCTAAAGCATGAAGAACTAAGCAGATGGGTTAAGACGAGTGGTTATATTAGAACAGGTGAGACAATACAGCCCAAGAAACCAGAAGGAAGTTCTCTTCTTCCCAAGAGAGCCAGGGAGAACATTCAAGCTAAACAAAGCTTGTGTTTAGCACCAAACACAAGCCAAAGAGAAGCCATCAGTGGACTGGGCCAGTCAAGATGGTTGTTTACATACATAAGATGTTATGGAAAAACCTGAGTGAACACTTTGGCCAAACCAATAATTCAGTAAAGAAGTACATTCTGATCAGCTAGGCTTGTGGGGACTCATCTCCCTCTTCTAAGTGATGCTGTTCACAGCAGGGGCTTTAACACAGAGTGAGATCAGAGAACTCTTTTCCAGAGCCATCTAGGAAAGTCCCCAGGAACAGCAGTAGACTACAAGAAGCAGCAGAATAGGACCTGAAGTAGCCCTGGGCTTCACTTCTCAGGGAAGGTGAGGACAGAGGCTGGTGAGCTAACTTCGGGAAAGCATTTTACCCCGAGGCGAGGGCCCTCCTTTCTTGGGGATATTGGATCTCCACCTGCACATTGAACAAAGACATATGACTAATAAGCTCTCTAAGTCCATTCACCCGGCCCACTCACTCAAGGCAGAGGCTGAGTGGAGGAATCTACTCAAGTACAGAGAAACCCATACAAGCTACCTATAGCAACCAATCTTATCTTTCATTCATATACATGAACTGACAATCAGAAATCAGCAGAAATTTTAGGAAGAATTGTGCAAGCATATAAGTAAAACAACTGGGACAAGAATAGAGCTATTTCAGGAAACCACTAGAAAGAGTGCTGCATTTATAAAACAGGATCTTGTGGCTGTGAAAAATAAGAAATCTAAGGAAAGTAGCATCAATGAGGATTAAAATAGTATTCCTAAATCAAAATATAAATGGAAGGACTAAATAAATTCAAGGTAATGTTGCTGCTGCTGCTGCTGCTGTTGCTTCAGTCGTGTCTGACTCTGTGCGACCCCATAGACGGCAACCCGCCAGGATCCCCCCTCCCTGGGATTCTCCAGGCAAGAACACTGGAGTGGGTTGCCATTTCCCTCTCCAATGCATGAAAGTGAAAAGTGAAAGTGAAGTCGCTCAGTCGTGTCCGACTCCTAGCGACCCCATGGACTGCAGCCTACCAGGCTCCTCCGTCCATGGGATTTTCCAGGCAGGAGTGCTGGAGTGGGGTGCCATTGCCTTCTCCAAAGGTAATGTTAGTGACATATAAATTTAAAAAATAAAATTGAATAAATCTAATGATAAATGAAATAAAAATATAAAAATGGGAAAATATAAATTAAGAGAATCAAACTGAGATATGGAAGGCCCACCATCCTTTGAAGAAACATTTCAGAAGAATATGCTTACAATGCTGATAAGCAAATGAAGAAAAGTATAATAAAAATTCTCTAAGCTGAAGAAATATACACAAAGCAACAGACTGAAAGAGCTCAGAATTAATGAAAAGACCCATAACTCAAAACACCCTGATGAAATGTTACGCGTTCACAGACAAAAGTAAAACAATAAAAGACGTCAGTGGGGTAAAATGCTGCCTATAAAATAGAAACCTCAGTGAATCAACTTCTTATCAGTAAAACTCAAATGCTGAAAAACAAAAGGGCAGTACCTTTAAGATGCTCAACTAAGGTGAGTAGGGGATACAAACTTAGAATTCTATGAACGAGAGAGGATATAAATCAAATGTGTGGGGAAAAAAATAAGGCTACTTTTGACATGAAATTCAGAGAGTTTATTTCCCCTACTTCATGGGGGGAAAAAAGTGTTATAGAGATGCTCTATAATGATAAAAAAAGGGATCTAAGAAAAACTGTAATAGGAATATAAAAGTTAAAGACAGCCAGGTGTTCAGAAGTATGGTGAAATGCCAAAAAAAATTTTTTTATTATATAGTTTGACATTTAGGGAGCTCTTCAGGTAATACTATTTTAGTCAAAGGTGATTACTTTCCAATTTTTGTGGGGACGGTCACCCCACGTGGCTTGGCAGCCACATGGCAGAGGCAGCAGGCCCCACCTCGTGCTCATTGTCCACAGTGTTGTATGTCGGGGGCAGACTGGCCTTCTTCTCTCAGAGGCGCCCACACAGCAGCTCCACCTGGAAGAAGATGCTCCCACAGCCCCCTGCACTCAGTCCACTCAAGGAAGCAATCTTCCAAGACATCTTCACTGGGATCGCAGGGAGAACAGTCCTGTCCAGGAAGCTCCTGACTCCAGAGAAGTGGGTGACCTGCCTTCACGCTCAGGGCTCACAGGAGGACCCATCACATCTCAGCTCTCCCAAGTGAGTCACCAACAGAAACACAAGCCTCCTAGTTGGTCACCCAGACTGTCATACCCATGTGTGTGTGTGCGGTGTGCTCAGTCACCCAGTCATGTCTGCCTCTATGCAACCCCCTGGACTGTAGCCTGTCAGGCTCCTCTGTCCAAGGGATTTTCCAGGCAAGAATACTAGAGCGGGTTGCCATTTCTTATTTCAAAGGATCATCCCAACTCAGGGTCATACCCACGGTCTTCTGTATGTTGTTGTCTGTTGTTCAGTGGCTAAGTCATGTCTGATTCTTTGTGACACCATGGGTTGAAGCATGCCAGGCCTCCCTGTCCCTCACTATCTCCCACAGTTTGTCCAAGTTCAGTCCATTGAGCTGGTGATGCTACCCAACCATCTCACCCTCTGCCACCCTACTCTCCTTTTGCCTTCAATCTTTCTTCTGTATATTCACAAATAAAACCTATATTTACCCCTCTCCATGATTCCACACCCTTCCTCCAAGTTCTATGATAATACACAGCAAAAAGGGTGGAAACCATGTTTAAATTTACTGAAACCAAAGCAACCAGCAGACCAGCAGATGGAATCGATCATGTTACTCCTTCCATTCATTTCCTCACTGTGTCTACCTATGCAGGTGTTTAGCCCATGGTTCGGTCCTCAGCACCAACCCTTGCTTTATGTTTCAGGACCACACTCCCTCCCTCTTACATTCAATTCTCCACTGCATAAATTAGAATACTTTTGGTCCGTCTTATTCTGTACCTTTTACTTGGTAACATGGGTTTTATGTCCCAATACCTCTGATTCCTTCCTCTAATAGCAAACATTTTTTGCAACCTTTTTGGTATTTTTCATGGCCAAAGAAGTCAAAAAAATTCAGGAAATCTGAAAGTTGAGACTCAACAGTACACCAATTCTATAATAGTTTTATTATAGCAGGAAGATGAGAGAGTTGATCTGCTTTGTGAATTTTAAAAGTAGTTGATTTGCCTTTATTTTAGTTTCTCATGGAATTATGGGAAGAAGTGAAATCCGAAACAAAAATCAAATGCTTATTTTCTTCTGAGTTAGTGTTCAGTAGTGGTAAGTAGATTTTGTCTTATATGCTTATTTTGCCAATCCTCTATGTATCTGACACAGGTGGTTATAGACTGAAATACTGTAAGAGGTAAAGGACCCTCTTTGGAAAAAACCTTACAAGATGTATGAACTGCAGTCTATCACACAACCTATCAGCCCCCTATACGTTCTCTGCCAGCCAAGTTGAATCCACCATCAAGTTCCCATGGCAAATCTACAATAGCCATGCTAATAGTAAGTCATAACTCAGACTGACTCACACTTTTGAATTTACACTATCTTAGGGAGATCATGTTAGGTAACAGATTTACAATATTTTATTTTTGGACCTGGGTGAACTCAGTAATCCCAGAATAAACCATATTCTTAGCTGAAAGAAGTCCCAAGCTCTCCAGATTCAACTATCCTAAGAGGTCCAGTATTTCTTTGCTCTTTGTGAATATCCCATATACGATCCCTATGCAAAGATAAGCCCAATCTACGTGGCTCAGGCTTCCCTGATAGCTCAATTGGTAAAGAATCTGCCTGCAATACAGGAGACCCCAGTTCGATTCCTGGGTTGTGAAGATCTACTGAAGAAGGGATACACTACACACTCCAGTATTCTTGGGCTTCCCTGGTGGTTCAGCTAGTAAAGAAGTCAGAAGTGAAGTCACTCAGTCGTGTCCGACTCTTTGCGACCCCATGGACTGTAGCATACAAGTCTCCTCTGTCCATGGAATTTTCCAGGCAAGAGTACTGGAGTGGGTTGCTATTTCCTTCTCCAGTGGATCTTCCCCACCCAGGGATCGAACCAGGGTCTCCCACATTGCAGGCAGACACTTTACCGTCTGAGCCACCAGCGAAGCCCAGCTGGTAAAGAAACTGCCTACAATGTGGGAGACCTGGGTTCGATCCCTGGGTTGGGAAGATCTCCTGGAGAATGGAACGGCTACCCAGTATTCTAGCCTAGATAATTCCATGGACTGTATAGTCCATGGGGTTGCAAAGAGTCGGACATTACTGAGCAACTTTCACTTTCACTTTTGTGTGGGTCAGACAGTAAAGAATCTGCCTGTGATACAGGAGACCCCGGTTCGATCCCTGGGTTGGGACAGTCCCCTGGAGGAGGGAATGGGAATTCACTCTAGTATTTTTGCCTGGAGAATTCCATGAACAGAGGAGCCTGGTGGGCTATAGTCTACGGGGTAGCAAAGAGTTGGACACAACTGAGCGGCTAAGACACTAACTTTTGGAGAAGGAAATGGAAACCCACTCTAGTTTTCTTGCCTGAAAAATCCCATGGACAGAGGAGCCAGGGGGGTTACAGTCCCTGGGACTGCAAAAGAGTCAGACATGATTTAGTGATTAAACAACAACAAGCTAACTTTGATGTCAGACTCTAACTGACAAATGATCCTTGAATCACCTTAAGAAGACAGAGTCAAAAGACAAACTGATTCACTCAGTATGTAGGATCTGAGGCTTCCAAAAGATAGGGAAGTGAACGTGAAAGTCGCCCAGTCATTTCCAACTCTCTGCGACCCCATGGACTATACAGTGTATAGAATTCTCCAGGCCAGAATACTGGAGAGGGTAGCTGTTCCCTTCTCCAGGGGATCTTCCCAACCCAGGGATCAAACCCAGGTCTCCCACATTGCAGGCAGATTCTTTACCAGCTTAATCACCAGGGAAGCCCAAGAATACTGGAATGGGTAAAGACAGGGGAAAGAAAAGCAAATTAAGAGAAAGAGCAGACATTGGTGAGAATGAACAAGTCAGCAAGGGATGGAACAAGAACTGATGGGCATGGGAATCCTTCCCTGTGATTTTCCTGCCTTCCAGGGGCATAAAAGTACCTCATGGAGGAGGTGTCATCACTACTACAAAGATAACATCACATAGCTCCCTATTGATGTCTGTTCCTGGTTGAGTGAGGGTCTTCAAAAAGTAATCTGAAACGAATGCAACACTGTTAATCACCGATACTCCAATATAAACTAAAACTTTAAGGAAAAAAAAAAGTAATCTGGCACTTGGAAACAGTGAACTGCATAGATTTGAAACTCCTGGAATAGCAGGAAATGGCATCAAGAAGTTTCCTGATGCTGATGCCTGATGCTTCTCAGTGACCAGGAAAGGGTGACAGATAGGATTAGGGCAGCAGGGGTTAGTTCCATAGCCCCTGAAGGGATAAGGATTCCAACTGCAATCAGCATTCATTGGCCCCTGGTTTCCAATAACACAGACTCAAGGATACATGCTAATAAACACAGTTTCATCCTGAAAAATATACTAAGGGTAGGATTGGCTGTAACATTTGTAGGGTCTAGTGCAAAATAAAAATGTGGACCCCTCTGTTCAAAAATCATTTAAAAATTTAAGATATTGAAAGCAGATCATTAAACCAAGAGTGAGGACCTCCAAACGTAGGGCCCTGTGTGACTTCACACATCACATGCCCATGAAGCTAGCCCTGGCTTCAGGAGTAAAGAGTTGCTGAGTCAGGCACTGCTGTGCTATAAACTACTTTTTCAGGAAATTTCTCCAATGCTAAAACTGCATATTTAGCAAAACAATTCAAATATAGCATGAACATCTCAAAAGTACTTGAAACTTTTTCAAACTGCTATAAAGTCCTTTCTTTCATAGGGATGTTAGATTATGTAAGTAAATTCTTCTGTGTCAAAACAAGAATTCTGTTTTGTGATACCACCACTGGATTTTCAAAATATTATCTCAGAATACTATGCTTTGCTCCTGTTAACTGTTTGATTACATATTCCTTTCAGGCTTATGTGAACCAGCCTATGAGTATATATTTAACATAAATAGGATACTGTTCACAGATACTAATCACTGGTTCATTTGCAAGTGAATTTTAACTAGCTGTGTTTAAACATACCTATCAGGCTTTTAAATTAATTAAGAGGCCCTGCAGCCTTCTAATAGTTAAAGTGACTACAGAAAAATAACAGGCTATATTTTAGTACCTTCATTTCTATAATCTATGTTTCGGGATTGTAAATTGCTTTACTTTGCTTTTTTCTTTAGAAGAAAAGCCATGAATAAAAGAAACAGACTAAATTCAATTAAAACTATACAGAGACAATTCACAGGACAAAATGAATGGCTCTTATAATGCAGTATGATTTAGCAACACATTTCAGAAGTAAAAATGTGCATCCTGATTTAGCAATTCAAAACTAACAAATACGCATGAATATTTATTGAGCACTATTTAAAACAACAAAGACAATAAACAACCTAAGAGTTTTGGACAAGACTTTGACTAAAGAGATTACTATACATCATATTTTGGAATATATTACAACTATGAAACAGAAATAAAGCAGTTTATATGTACTCATATGTATCTTTCTACAAGTTAAATTACTAAATAGAAAAACCCACTTAAAGAGTTAGTTTATGGCTTTTAAAATAATCCAATAACCTGGAAGTTGGGAGTCTAATATACGATAACATTTAGGAAAATAGGGGAACTGACAGGAGAATGGAGAAATATTTGGGGTGGGGGCTGGAGAAAAGAGACTGCCTCACTGTGAAAGCGAGGGGCCACAGGTAAGAGGAACAGTCTATGAAGGAACTGGATCTTCAGAACGATGGCAGAGCTTCCTCACTTTACAAGAGACAGAACAGAAGACCACAGGGATGAGCCTGATACTGACTAGGGTTCTTGGCCTCCTTAATCAATAGAAATTGATCAAAGGCTTTGGTCTCTTTGTATCTTCTGTCCAGAATTGGCCCCAAGTGCCCCATGTATGCAGTTAGTCCCATAGTCCCATAGAGTTTAGGCCCATAGAGTTTCCTTGTTTTTGTTGCTTGAAGAGCGGGTGTCCAGGTGCAAGCTCTGCAGCACAGAGTCCAGGTCCCAGTCTGTCTCCAGATGACCTGAGTTTACAAAGCCACTCAGAGTTGCACCGGATACTGTACAAGAGGGAATTTATCATTAATTTATTGCAATGATTATTAATAATTAATTCATCATTACAATTGTAGGAAATATATTTTTAGAAACATGCCGATATATTCAGTAAACAGACATCGAGACTCCCTTTTTATAAAGCACATTCAAATTCCATGTTAGAGCCTGAGAGATACTAAGATGAACAGGACATGTTTCCTACTGTTTGGTGGGGGGTTCGAAGGGCAGAGGTTGAGACAAAAATATGCCCCCAAAGTTGCCATTTTGTATAAAAGCTGCTACACTTTGGTATGTACTGCCTTGTTAGGAACAGATATAGAAAAAAAGTGTGTGATTTTATACTGGGCACCATGAAAAGTACCCAGCATACTATTTCTCTGCTTTCAGAATCTATAGGTTTCCATAGCACTGAACATTTTGAACAAAATGTGGATGCTAGTTTTCTATCCCACAGCATCAAACTCCAGCATAGATACTTCAAGCTGACTGGTTTCCTACTTGGCTCTACTAACACCCCTCTATTATATAATTGTTTGAATAACATAATTCTAATATAATAGTTGCTCAGTCTCTCACTTAATAGACCATCAATTCATAAACCCTAAGGATCTGGGCTCCTCTCAGTTTCTAAATTTCTCATAGTACACAGCAGAGATTTGTACCAATTGAGTAGGATGGTTAATGTGTGTGTGTGTGTATATATATATATATATTTGTTTTGTTTTGCTTGCTGTACTGCGTGGCATGCAGGATCTTAGTTCCCCAACAAGGGACTGGACCCATGCCCACTGCAGTGGAATCTTGAAGTCTTAACCACTGGACCACCAGGAAAGTCCCAGGATTGTTCATTTTTATTTTAATGTTTTGCTCGTTTGTTTGACATGGTGAGGCATAAAGTATAAAGAGAACACATTGTTTGACATCAAGGAGTTCACAATTAGTAGTCGACCAACAAATTTTAGTAGGAGCAGGAAGTACCTTCCAGATGTTCAGAACCTTGAATTATTGGTTGGAGAGAGAGAGAAAGCAGTAGTAGTAGTTGGATTCAGAGAGGAGTGAAACAAACACAGTGTATTTTACTATACCGTCACGCCAGTAAAGTTATAAGTCCAGGGAAAACCCCCACGTTCTATTCTTTGCTTGTGTCCCCAGAGTATGATGGTGTTAACCCTGGGCACACTAAAGCTGTTCATTAGGTATCTGCATGTTGACTGTTATAAAAATTCCTTTGTACCTTTTCCACATATTTGCCATTGAGGTGCATCCTCTTACTTGACATGATACGGAAGAATTCGAATTCTTGCTTTATATTTTGCTAAATTCTCCCTAAAGCTGCTAAAATAAGTTGTTTCAAGTCCTACTCTAGAAAAACTGTAGAACTGAAACTAAAAATTTAACAGTATCTTCCTATGGGCTTCCCTGGTGGTACAGTTGGTAAAGAATCCAACTGCCAATTCAGGAGACCCAGGTTCAATCCCTGGGTCAGGAAGATGCCCTGGAGAAGGGAATGGCTGCCCACTATTCTTGCCTGGAGAACTCCATGGACAGAGGAGCCCGGTGGGCTACAGTCCATGGGGTTGCAAAGAGTCAGACACGACTAAGCTACTAACAGTTTCCACGACTGAGCTACTAACAGTTTCACTTTCACTCATGTCATTAACACTCTACAGGGTATAATTCATTCAAATATAAGGATCTCTACTGCATTTGCAAAGACACTGGTTCTCTAATATTTACTTCTTGCTCAGAGCAGTAACATTCAAGAACTGAAACCTTGAGCACAAAATAAAGGGACCATAACTAATAGTGGCCACTAGATGGCAACAGCAGAAATGTCATTATTTTCAGAATTAAATAATTAAGATAACCGCCTTTACTTAAAATGAGAAATTATGAGTTTACTGTAAAGTACACGAATCCAAAACAAGATTAATTCATCATTACAGTTGTAGAAAATGTTATACATTGAGAAACAAAATTACATTGTACAATGTTGCTGTGCTTAGTCGCTCAGTCATGTCTGACTCTTTGGGACCCCATGGACTTAATACTTGGCACTTAAAATTCATGCACAGTTGCCATGGATGTATGTTTTTTCTCTCAGAAACAGTATGCCTACCCATTTGATTTCATCACTACAGCATCATTCCTGAATCCTCCTTCACCTGCACCCCCAGAGGTAAGTCAAACACTAAGTCTGACTGACAGCATCTCCTAAACAGATCTCGAATGTCATCAGTCCTCTCCAGTCCAGATGCCCTCCCCTAGCCGTGGCCACCATCTTCTCTCCCCAAGGTCACTGTAATGGTCTCCTAACAGGTATCACCACCTTCAGCCTTGTTCTTCTCCAATCCGTTTTTTCAAACTAAAGCAAGAGCATATTTGCAATGCTTTCATCTGATAATTTCACTCAGCCATTCAAAGCCCTTTGATGACTTGCTATCACCTTCAGAATCAAGTTCAAACTCCCAGAGATGGTTATAGGAACATGCATGAAGTGATTCTGCCTGAATTCTCTAATTTCCTCTCTTGCCACTTCTTTTTTCTCAAACTCTACAGTGAAATTCTTTCCTTTGGTAAATCTTCTAAAGGTGTCTTTTCTCTATTTTTTTTGCCACGGCGTTCATTTTCTTAAATGAAAATGCCATTTTTAGGAAGCCAAAGGAGGGGAAAATCATGCTGATACATAACTTTTATTTAAAAATTTTTTTTAACTACACTGAGTCTTTGTTGTGGCATATGGGCTCAAGGGCTCACAGGCTCAGTACTTGAGGCACTTGGGTTTACTTGCCCCATAGCATACAGGATCTCAGTTCCCCCATCAGGGATAAACTTGTATCCTCTGCATTGGGTGGTGGATTCTTAACCACTGGACCTCCAGGGAAGTCTGTGAAACCTGACTTTCAGACTGTGATATAACTTCTGATTTGCCACTGCAGGCAAGTACTGTTGAATCACGGTTGGAAAGAAGGTTATTGCAAAATTCACTGGTCTGCTCACATTTTCATGCCTTGTTCTATCAAAAATGTGAGATTATTACTATATTTTATTTTGCTTCAGGATATCCTCCACTTAGTTCATGCAACAATGAACAAGTCTGCCTAGACGAATGTGTCCATTCTCCACATTTTTATAATCAAATCACATTAATATAGCCAACATTCCTTGTCATGTATGGAATGAGTCTAAACTATCCTGGGTTTCAGATGGACTAGACCTGACCAGTCATCACTAATACCTGAATTCAACTCATGTTACTCCCAAAAAGGCTATTCAGTTGTAGGAAATTCACTAAATACATAAATATACACTTTTGTCTTCAGCATTCCTTCTTTCACCAGCCCCAAATACTTTAAAGCGTGAGAGAGAACTACAGCATTGTTTTACAAATGAAATTAAATTTGGCTAATGGATTAAACAAAATTAAAAAGTAGTATGTTTCTCTAATATATTCACTTAGGAAACATTTCCAAGGTCAAGACTCAATTCTTGGGCTTCTTCCAAAGCTTAGTCTTTATTTCCTAAAGCCAGGAAGATGATGTTATCACTTTTCAAAATCATAATAGCCTATGAAAGAAAATAGGACTTCAGACCTTAACACAGGCATATTCTTCAAACAAAGAGTAGATGGAGGATGAGCTAGGGTCATCCTCAATGGATTTAAAAATGGATTCTCAGAAACCTCTGAGAAGAAACCCATATTTTAATTGCAATACATGTATTACTTTTTTAAGTAATACATAATTTGGTATGCAAATTATTTGTAACAGAATTTTACCTGTAATATTTTCAACTTTAACAAGCAAAATAATAGTTTTGGCAGAATATGACTTTTTATATTTGGGAAAAATATACAAAAGCTTACAAAGATTAATCCAGCATATCTGTCTCAAACAGATTTATTTAAAACTTAAATGGGGAGAAGCAAAATTGTAGAAGAAAATATAAGAAAAAAATCTTTATAACCTCAGAGAAGAAAAGTATTTTATTTAACAGCTAGTGCATGATCTTCCATATTCCTGGCCCTGTCATGGCAGCCAGTTATGGCAAGTGGAGGTTCTCAAGCAAAGATGGTAGAGACCAGAACTTAGCACTGACTAAAGATAGACACTGAGTGTGAGTGAGAATTCAACACTTGTGATTTCAGCTCCTGAGATCTCGTGGCTCTTTGTTACCTATCACTTGGACAGCAATGTGACAGGATCATTGTCCAGGCTCCTCTGCCCATGGGATTTCCCAGGCAAGAATACTGGAGTGGGTTGCCATTTCCTTCTCCAGGGGCTCTTCCCAACCCAAGGATGGAACTCGCATCTCCTGCATTGGCAAGCGGATTCTTTACCGCTGAACCACCAGGGAAGCCTGGTGGCTGGACTCTTAACAACAAGTAACAGAAACCCAACTCAAAGTTGCTTAAAGAAAGAAAAGCTGCAATTAGTTAACAAGGTCAAGTTGGAGAAGAGGAATGAAACATTCATGGTTACTTTTCTCTGATCCTCATCATCTTCTCTAAGCATGCTGACCTCATGCTTTTAGACTAAATGCCTCTTTCATGGCCATAAGCACATCAGTTCAGCCTTTAGCTTTGAGAGAGAAAAGAAAAACATTCTCTTTTCCAATTTAAATTTGGGGGACAGGACTTTGGTGGACTCGCACATGGTCTGGCTCCCATGTTTATACAAGTTGCTGTGGGACACTGGCACATTTTATCCTAAGATTATAATAATAGGTCCTCCTGTGGGTTTTATCAGAACTAAATGAAATAATCCATGTGAACAGTTAGCTCGAACAGTAACCACATACTAACTATCATTAACATGACAATTGTGTGATGGTTAGTTTTATGTCACAAAACTCATCTAATCAGTTGAAAGCCTTAAGAACAAAACCTGAGCTTTCTTAAAGAAGAAATTTGTCTCCAGACTGCAACGTTAACTCCTGCCTGAGTTTCCAGATTGCCAGCCTGCCCTTACAGATTTCAGACTTGCCAGCCTCTACAATTGTATGACTCAATTTCTTAAAATAAATCTCTGTTGGATCTGTTTTCTCTGGAACACCCCGACTGATAGGAACTATAACCACACTCCTGAGTAACCTTCATCTCTATCTTAAAGATAAAAAACTGAGCTGATAAGTGGTGGAGTTTAATTCAGATTCAGATGCACTGATTTCAAAGCCCATGGCCCGAGAGAGATACTCAAGCTGGATTTTTAAAACTTGGTAAAATTCCCATAGCCAAAGAGGGAAAAAAAAAGACAGAGATGAAAAGAGTTTGTCCTACTTTTAAAGAATTCTATATGATACAGTCTCCATTCATAATCTTTTCTTATTTGTACTAACTTACACCGAGCATTTGCTTTGTACACATTATCTTATTGCTAGCTATTCTTTCTTGACTCATTGTGGTTTATGTAGAAAGTAACAAACAGCCTTCACCTTTTAGTTCAAAAAACTTCATAGATGTAATCAGTGAAATCGAGCTACTCCTCAGACTTAATCTTTTCCAAAGAGAAGAAACTCAGTTCACGATCCTCAACACACAGACACAGAACCCAAAATGTTAATACTTTAGGACAGTGGTCCAGGAGTCAGAACCTACCACCCTCATCTCCAATCAAGTGTATTCTCCTGGAATCCTTACTCCTTCTCTTTCCTTCCGTGGCAAATGACATCACACCAAAAGGAAAGATACAACAGTAAGGGAAAAGGGAAAACACACTCAAATTTAAAATGATGCTCAAATCTGGGGTAATGGAGAAGTCACCTTTTCACTAACAGTGATGGAGAAAAGTTCAAGAGTAACTAGCTCACCAAAATGCTTACTCAGATGCTCAAATACATAAATACCTTACAACAGAGATTCAAAGAAAAGTGATCATCATTAGGATTATGTAAGCCAAAAATAATTTCCATCTAAAGAAACTGTCCTTGAACCAGATATTCTTATGTGAAAAGTAAATATATCTCTAGCCACATTAAGTTCTCTAAGACTTTAAATAAAAAAAGGAAAGAAATTGTTAAATCATCTCTTCTATGTATCAAAGACAACTGTATTTCCTTAATTCAGTCTCATTTTCAGATTTTTAATATATAACCCCTTGGATAAATAAGTTTCCAAGTACCTGATAAATTCTGATTCCTAAGTTCACCATGTACTCTTGACTAAATTGGTTTTATGTACCTTCTACTAATATTTGCATTTTAAAACACTTTTAATGCCTTTCCCTCCATCCGTGGTTATCAATCAGTGGTGATTTTGCCCCTTGGGGCATATTTGGTAATGTCGAGAGATATTTTTGGTTGTCACGACTGGGTAAGTATTACTAGCATTTAGTGGGTAGAGTTGCTAAACTTCCTACAACACGTTCCCCCACAACAAAGAATTATGTGATCCAAAATGTCAGCATTGCTGAGGCTGAGAAACCTTGCACTAATGTATAAATAAGATGGAAGCTTAGAGGTCTATGGACGTTCTAGTGGTAAAAGGTGTTTGGGAAGGTGAAGGGAATCCCTTGTGCATGCATGCTTGCTCAGTCGCTCAGCCATGTCTGACTCTTTGCAACCCCATGGACTGTCGCCCGCCAGTCTCCTCTGTCCATGGAAGTCTCCAGGCAAGAAGCGGGAGTGAGTAGCCACTCCCTTCTGCATGGGCTCTTCCTGACCCAGGAATTGAACCCAGGTCTCCAGCATTGCAGGCAGATTCTTTACTATTTGAGCCATCAGGGAAGTCCAGGGAATCCCTTACCACTTCAAATCATAACAGAAATCCAAGTAGAGTTGACAGTTACTTAAGACCAATCTCTTGTGTCATAAACATCAAGGAGCTTATACAAGGAAAAATAAACCAAACAGTTAGTGTCATCAGGAAGTTGTCATGTTGTTCTTATCTATTGATTTCAGTTTTGTCTCCTGAACATATACAGAAAAATATTATGTTCCATATAACAATCTTTCCTGTATTTGAAGACATATGTGATGTTCCCAAGTTTTCTCTCTTAAACTTAATATTTTTAAATATTTCAAACATATCTCATTACCCAAGCCATTGTTGTAGTGACCACTGCATTTAGAATGCATATGCATGCATGCTGAGTCGTGTTTGACCCTTTGCACACATAGAATGCAGCCTGCCAGGCTCCTGTTTCCATGGGATTTCCTAGGCAAGGATACTGGAGTGGATTGTGATTTCCTCCTCCAGGGGATCTTCCCAATCCAGAGATTGAACCTACATCTGCTGTGTCTCCTGCATTGGCAGGAGGATTCTTTACCACTGAGCCATTTGGGAAGCCCTGTGTTTAGAAAATTTTCAACTAAATGTTGAACTTCATCTTTATTCCTACCAATGGTTATATTGTTCTTTTTTAAGGTACAGGCTCTGTTTTTCAAAATTCTGATTGTATCGTCTCTGAATTTTTAAAATATAGCTTGCCCTTCATGATCTAAGTCATCGGTAAAAAATATCACCAGCAAGTCACCGAGTACCACCCTCCAGGCTCACATCAGTCATCAGTACATCCTCCTGGATAGGGTAGTCCAGCAAGCTCTCAGTGACTGTACCATCACTCAGTCCATATTTCTCCACCTTATATTTAACCATCTTATGCATATGGAAGACTTTTCTAATTCCCTGGGGAAAAAAACTCACATGAACTACGTCTCCTAAATGTAAATGGATCTTATCAATGAGTCTAGTTATATCAGAAAGGAAGACTGAGCTAGTGTGAAATGACGTGTTTTCAATAAACTCATAATGGCTTCAGTGGTGCATATTTGCCACTCTAAGTACACCCATTTTCATTATTCAACATTTAATCATAAATTCTATAATTTTACTGTATAGATCAATTAATTTTGTCTTCCTCTGAATATATCTAATTTACTATCTTGAAAAATAGAAGTCTTTTTCCTCCCTCCCATATTTTAGCACTTTTGTGTTCCAGCTTGATAGGTCTGGGATGGGGATTTAGAGCATGGATGGACACTGATATAAAAATACCTGGGTATGCATCCTAGCTCCTCTACTTGATGGATTATGATGTTAAGCAAGTTAACTTCTCTCTGTTTCAATATCCTTATCATTAAAATGGAGCTGAAAAAAATCACCACATAGAATTGTAAGAATCAAATAAGATATGCAGGCATGCTCAGTCGCTAAGTCGTGTCTGATCCTTTGCAACCCCATGGACTGTAGCCCACTAGGCTCCTCTGTCCATTAAATTTCTCGGGCAAGAATACTGGAGTGGGTTGCCATTTCCTTCTCCAGGGGATCTTCCTGACTCAGAAATCAAGCCCACATCTCCTGTGTCTCCTGCATTTGCAGGAGGATTCTTTACCACAGAGCAACATCCTGGTGTTTAGAATAGTGACTGGCACATAGTAATTGTGGTTATATGTCAGCTTATTAATTAAAGAAGGTACACCATGATTCTATGACCTCAATCCAAGTTGCTTAAATTCACAAGGATGTAAGTACTCTGGACCAAGAGACCTTTAACTGATGAATAATATGTTTTCTCATTTCTAGGTCTTCACTTTCCTCTCAATCAAGAATATCCTATTTTGTAGTGTTTAATGGCAACCATTTTTGATAGAAAATTTAGCAACAAAATAAAGGTTGAATTATTCCACTTTTTCCATGTCATCTGCTAAAATCTCACCATCTGCTCCCACCATGAGCTTTGTTCCATCATGATATTATTAGAACCTACATTTCCAATCTTCCAAAATGTATGCAGAGAGAGAAAACAATACTTTTGGCTGAGTGGAAATAAGTTATATCTACACATAATAACTGAGTCAATTTCCTTGTCAACGTATTTTTCTGTATTTCAACAACCAATTTTAGCCTATTAATCTTACAGTGACCAACAACAGTAGAGGGTAAATTGTACACAGTAAGCTCATACTGGCTTCTATTGAGCATCATTTTTCTTTCTAAGTACTCGATGTTTTTATTATGCAACACTTAATCATAAATCTTAGAAGTTTAATATTAACCAATTAATATTGTCTTCCTCCATTTAACAAATAAAGTGTTATATTGACAACAAAAGCCTGGAGCTAGAAGAGATCAGTTCCATATACTACATAATCTTTCTAAACATGATTTGGGGACCACTCAGCAAATCTCCTAGAATTAATGCAAACAGCAATGCATTTGTATGTAGAATATTAAACTGGCAAAAGTCATTGAATACATGTTCTTCTGATCCACTGCTTTCGCTGATGATATCTGCTCCCTCTGTAATTAAGAAACCTATTAAAATTTTAAAGAAAAGGGTTAAGAAGTCTAAATTGATAATGACTTGAAATGCAAACAAAATTTTAAATCAATAGTTTCAGAAAACAATTTGAACAGGCTGAATTTCTATCTATAAAGATTCAGTTTTACTTCAAATTATGAAAAAGGGCAACATTTCCTATTTTATCTGCTGAGAAAGGGCAGTGTGGTTAAGTATCTCCTTATAAACAGTGTTTCCCTGGTGGCTCAGATGGTAAAGAATCTGCCTGCAATGCAGGAGACCCAGGTTCAATCCCTGGGTTTGGAAGATCCCCTGAAAAAGTAAATGGCAACCCACTCCACCCACTGGGAGAATCCCATGGACACAACAGCCTGGAGGGCTACAGTCTATATGGGGTCACAAAGAGTTGGACAGGACTGAATGGGAGGGATTAGGGGCAGGAGGAAAAGAGGACGACAGAGGATGAGATGGCTGGATGGCATCACCGACTCGATGGACGTGAGTTTGAGTGAACTCCGGGAGATGGTGATGGACAGGGAGGCCTGGCATGCTGCGATTCATGGGGTCACAAAGAGTTGGACACGACTGAGCGACTGAACTGAACTGAACTGAACGACTAATACTTTCACTTTCACTATAAATAGACACATCTGAATGGCAGGCTACTTGAAATATACCCATATGTATCCCAAAGTGTTGTATGTTACTTTTAGTTAAAACAGAAATTGTCCTCCCACCCTACTGAAAAAGCTACTCAGCTTCACTGAGACCGCCTAATGATACAAACCTGGATATTTTCACTCAATATCCTTTCAGCACCTAGTAATTGCCAGAATAGGCTTTCCAGGTGGCGCTAGTGGTAAGTAACTCACCTGTCAATGCAGGAGACCCAGGTTCTATCCCTGGGTCAGGAAAATCCCCTGGAGGAGGGCATGGTAACCCACTCCAGTATTCTTGTCTGGAGAATCCCCACAGACAGAGGAGCCTCGTGGGGTACAGTCAATAAGGTCGCAAATGATCAGACATGACTGAAGTGACTGAGCATGCATGCACACAACTGCCAGAATATTCTCCTGGGCACACTGTGCCAAATATTTATGGAGATATTGGTGGCCATAGAAAGGATATGACCCTAGAAAGAATCAGGATAGGTTCAGGGAATGGGGGAGAGGGAAGGAGAGGTGAGGGAGCTCTTTCCTAATTTTTTTTTTCCCAGAAAAGTCCTCCATTGCCCACTCTACACCCTGAAGCACAAAATTAAATGTGATGACACAGAAGCCTCTTTATCAACCTCACACTGCAGGTGTAGATATATATATTAGATCTAAAATATTAAAGAAATCTACCAGACTCAAACATGCTGCTGCTACTGCTAAGTCACTTCAGTCGTGTCCGACTCTGTGTGACCCCATAGACGGCAGCCCACCAGGCTCCCCGTCCCTGGGATTCTCTAGGCAAGAACACTGGAGTGGGTTGCCATTTCCTTCTCCAGTGCATGAAAGTGAAAAGTGAAAGTGAAGTTGCTCAGTCGTGTCCGACTTTTAGCGACCCCATGGACTGCAGCCCACCAGGCTCCTCCGTCCATGGGATTTTCCAGGCAAGAGTACTAGAGTGGGGTGCCATTGCCTTCTCCAAGACCCAAACATATTTCCTCTCAATAGGCAGCTTGAATGTGCATTTTTAGTAACATAAAACTATAAACTTTAATCTTAACCCTGGAAGGAAAGTTTCATGATGGGGAAAGGTCTGAACCACAAAAGCAGGACACAGACCTTTGGAGTAGCTCATGAATCATCATGATCACTATCACATAGGTAAGAAGTGAGCGATGAAAGGATGGGGGGATGGAGGACATAATTTTATGGTTAACTCTTATGCAAATTTAGTCAAAAGGTTCTCTCCTTAACGGGCTCCATACAGTACTGTTGATACCGGGTAAGCATCTTCAATAACATTTTTACTAAAGACCATGAAGTAAGAACATAAATTCATGGTAATGATCTCAGATCATTTTACTTTCAAATGTGCACTAGACCAAGGATGACAGTTACATCTTGCCTGTCTTTTGCATTTTTTTCCTGATTCTTGGCCCGATGCCATCTTTAACCTCTGCTGCACTGAACAGTCTCATAGATATCCAGACCCAATGTCTAGTCCAAAGGGGAAGATAATACTCTTCTAGTTACTAAAGTCATCCTCTCAGTTTTTAATTCTTGTCTAATGAGTCCCCTCTTTCCCAAGAAGATGGAAATGGAAATAAATACAAGTGGCAAGGATGCAGACATATCAGAAGACATAATATGAAGTGAAAATAGAAAATTCAAAAATTGTCAACAAACAGAAATTTGAATTCATAGAAGTGGATGATCTCTAGGACTGAGCCCTGAGAATACTAACATTTAAACAGGAGGTGGAAGTGGAGGAGTTCCCAAAGGAGACAGAGAAGAAATGGCCTAAAGGGGCAGAAGGAAAACTAGGAGAGGATGGTGTTATAGGAGCCCAGAGAAAACAGCATCTCACTGTGTGGAACAGATGGAAGTCCAGGGAGAATGGGAAGAGGAGAATCTCTAAAGTTGAGGTAAAGCTGTCCAATTACACGTTCTGCAATGATGGCAATAACCACGTCTGTGTGTTCAGTTCAGCAGCCATGTGTTACTACTGAGCTCTTAAAATGTGGCCAGTGAGAATGGGGACTGGATTTTTAATTTAATTTAGTTTAAACAGCCACAAGCTGGATTGGACAGTGTGGACAATCGAAGCAGACAGAAAGCAAACTAGACTAGCAGATAAAAGTATGAGCTTTGATCGTCAAAGAGACAAGAGATAACAAGTGATGGTGAAGATGTGAAGAAAAGAGAACCCCTGTACACTGTTGGTGGGAATGTAAATTGGTAGAGCCAGTTCAGAAAATAGTATGGACATTCCTCAAAAAATTAAATCTAGAACTACCAAATGATCTAGTAATCCCGCTTCTTGGTATGTAGTTTTAAAAAGAAAACGGGATCTTGAAGAACTATCTGTACTCCCATGTTCACTGCAACTTCATTAACAATAGCCAAAATATGGAAACAACTGAACTATCTGTCAATGAATGAATGGATAAAGAAGATGCACTAAGCGTGCGCGTGACGCACACACACAACAGAACAGTGCTCAGCCGTGAGGAAAGAAACCCTGCCATTTGCAGCCACGTGGAAGCACTGTGGAAGCATGATGCTAAGTGAAATCAGTCAGAGAAAGACAAATACTGTACGATATCACTTATATGTGGAATCTGAAAAAGCCAAGCTCATAGAAACAGAGAGTAGAATGGTGGTTACCAGAAGAAGAGGGGTGGGGGATTGGGGAGATGCTGTTCAGAGTTATAAACTTCCAGTTATAAGATGAAGCAAGATCTGGGTCTGATGTATGGTGAACAAAATCTGGATCTAATGTACAGCATGATGATCATAGTCAATAACATTGTATCATATACTTCAAAGTTGTTCTCATCCAACTTATGTGTGTGTGTGTGTGTGTGTGTGTGTGTATACACACACATATACAACTTTCATTAAACCAACACTTTTATACCTTAAGCTGACTCAATGTTATAATGATATACGTCAATTATACCTCAATAAAGTTGAAAATAATTTTAAATTAGAAAACTTTAAAAGTATAAGTTTTGTGGGTGGTGTGGGAGGTGGAAGGGAGGTTCAGAGGGAGGGGACGTGTACACCTATGGCAGATTCATGTTGATGTGTGGCAGAAACCAATACAATATTGTGAAGCAACTACCATTCAATTAAAAATAAATAATTTTAAAGTATAAGCTTTGGACTCTGACATACGCCAGGTCCCCAGTTTATGTTTTGCATATTTTGGGAAAGTTAATGTCAATTCTATAGCACTAAGATTCTTCACATGCAAAACAGGCATGATAAAACAAGAGCCTTTTAAAAGCATAAAGCAACATAATACATACTGACTGCATATGACTGGTTTGGTAGATTAATCAGAGCCTGGTCAGTTAAACTACAAAGGCTGTCTGAAAGATTTAAACTTAGAGCAGGGCTTTTGAATACAGATTCACAAAGTTTATCATTTTCCCTTCAGAAGAATCAACAGCCTAATCTTCCTGCTTCGGATAATGAGACAAAGTAGTCAAACTTTTTTGTTGCATTCCTTATTATTCAGAAAAAATGCCTAAGTATTCTTTCATTGGTCTTCCCAGGATGCTCAGTGGTAAAGAATCTGGTTGACAAGGAGACACAGGTTCGATCCCTGGGTCGGGAAGATCCCCTGGAGTAGGAAATGGCAACCAGCTCCAGTATTCTTGCCTGGAGAATCCCCATAGACAGAGGAGCCTGGCGGGCTACAGACCGTGGGATCAAAAGAGTTAGACATGACTTAGCAACTAAACAACAATAGACACAACTCTTTCATTAACCTATTCTTGTACTAAGTAACTGAAATCCTTCAAGCTTTAGTTTATGATAACTTCTTTTAGAATTCTTCATTGTAATTCCCTCACCTCAAAGCCTTCTTTTCCCTGGAACAACTAATCTCACTAGCTTTCATCTTTCTGCTTACACTTTATTACCTAATTTATTAACAGGGACTCTCAGTTGGAATTTAGCCTCAAGGCACCACTTGACACTTAAAAAGGAGTCAAAGTTTTTCCCCTAAAATCTTCAGAAGCAAGTACATGTGTTGTAAACCTTGACTGCTTTGAATTGATCTCTTTCAATCCTGAGTTTCTTTCCAAATTGTCTGCACACACACAATATTTGCTGAGCTCATCGATGTCTTAAATATATCTCTCCATCAAATTATACAACTGAATTCAGTTTGTGTAGCAGAAAGTGGGTTTTTTTTTTTTTTTTTATGTCAGTGAAATAGCAATGGATACAACCAGCCGGGTTAGAAGCAAGACATCCGGGATCTCATTCATCCGATCTAAAAAATCTATCAACAGTTTTGCTGGCTTGACAGCCACAGAGCCAAACAAAGATAAAAACACACTAGCTTGGAACCAGAAAATTATCCTAATCAAAATGTCACTTCTGGAAATATCTTTTTCTAAATGACAATACTGTAAACAGAAATTTCCACAGTGACAATTAAACATAATTAAACACTAGATTTCTCTTCAAGCTTCTTTCATTCTCTAAAACTTGTTTTTCTGGGCTGAACTCAATTTCTCTTTCAAGTACATCTTGTTCCCACTAGAGGAAAACGCAGTTCCCACTTTTAAAAAATTTGTCAAGTGAATTTAAAGACATATTGGACCACATTATAAATCTCAGACTCTGAAGGTATTTTATGTAATCATAAAGCCTCCAATTAATATACCACATACAAAGGGTGGAGGTGTAGACATATGCACCCATGAGGGTCAGAAGGTGCCTGGTACATTGTATCTAAGACAGTAATTTGACTTTTCTTTGTTTCTAGAAAGTAGCCTATGCTGGAAAGGCTTCATCCTATCTGGATTTTTAGTATGTGTTTGTTTAAACAGGAATCAGTGATGTGTAGAAGGAAACAGATAATGCTTCAGAAAGAAATGAAGGGAAGGTGCAAGCCATGGAAGTGATGGTAGGAAAGAGAAGAGGTGAATTTGTAGCAATAGAAAGAGAGGAGCAAAGCCAGAATATAAAAGGTAGAGTTGCCACAATGGTTTAAATGATACATCAATAAATGTTAAATCAGTGCTGCCGTGAATGAGGGCACGCAGAGATAAATGGAGATAAACTTCATGATTGGTTAATTTGCCTAGGATTGTGAAAACGACATTAGACGTTCTTCCTTTGTAGGGAAGGAAATAGTTCCTTCCTGGGTTTTGTTCAGAAGCTAGTTGAATTCTTGCCCCTAGGAATGGGCTGGCTTTGGGACTGACAGTTAAAGTAACACTGAAGTTTTTGAGAGATGCAAAATCTCTGATTCTCTAATATCCACGAACAGCTGGATTAGGCCATTGGCTTCTTCCTCTGTGGATGATTAGTTGTAGGCTGTTTCCAAATTAGTACAATATTCCATTTAATTAACTGATTCATACAAAAGTTTTTGTTTATTAATATAAATAACATAAATGTATCTGAGATTATTTTGTTCACACAGCAAGTCTTTCTTGGAAAATCCTAAGGAACAACATTTCATAACATACAGGGAATTCATAGAAATGTCTGTGGTCTCATTTTCTCTCTTCATTTCAAAGATAATTCTTTACTTTTTCAAATGTATAGCATTAGGTTTCTATTTTAACTGGATGTTCTTAATGCCAGCCTTGATATATTAATCGAGACTTTAAACTTCCAATGTTCCTCAAAACACAGACATCCCAACCTATTATGTATCCTCCAACTAATTGATCATATATGCATATTGTTTAAGATGTCTGGAGTTTTAAGTGACAGAAAACCCAATTCTAACTGGTTTAAAGAATAAAGGGGAGTCATTAGCTTGCTCAACCTGAAAGTCCTCAGCTTGACAGACTTCAGACTGGTTGACTGAAGGCTCAACAACATCACCAAGGACCATGCAAGGACCTGGTCATTTCTGCATTTCTGCTCTGCTGTGCAAACCATGGACTCCATCTTCAAAGGATCTCTCTCCATGGTCACAGAGGAAAATTCAATATCATCTTGGCCAACAAATCAAGGCATGGGGGAGTTAGAGAGCAAGGATTTTATTCTGAAGACTACTGCCACTCCAGTACAGAAAACAGGGTTTTCAACAAATATTGGTTAAACAAATAACTTAATTAACCAGGAAATAAATTAGTATGATCCCAGTCTATCAGGTCTCTGATCACACCACCACAAAAGATCCTGTATCGCAACCAAAACCTGGTGCAGCCAAATAAACAAACTTAAAAAAACTTGATTCAAACTAGACACGTGACTGTTAAAGCCCACTCTCTTCACTACTTGGCAATCTAGCCAAATGCATCCACGTATTATCTAAAATATGAAGTGTCTTCAAGTACAATCACACTTGTACCAGTTAAAATCTAGCCCAGTGGTGGGCACTTCAGTTCAGTCGCTCATTCGTGTCCGACTCTTTCGACCCCATGAATCGCAGCACGCCAGGCCTCCCTGTCCATCACCAACTCCCGGAGTTCACCCAGACTCACGTCCATTGAGTCAGTGATGCCATCCAGCCATCTCATCCTCTGTCATCCCCTTCTCCTCCTAACCCCAATTCTTCCCGGCATCAGAGTCTTTTCCAATGAGTCAACTCTTCGCATGAGGTGGCCAAAGTACTGGGGTTTCAGCTTCAGCATCATTCCCTCCAAAGAAATCCCAGGGCCGATCTTCAGAATGGACTGGCTGGATCCCCTTGCAGTCCAAGGGACTCTCAAGAGTCTTCTCCAAAACCACAGTTCAAAAGCATAAGAAAAGGAAAGATATAAGCATCTGAATGCAGAGCTCCAAAGAGTAGCAAGAAGAGATAAGAAAGCCTTCCTCAGCAATCAATGCAAAGAAATAGAGGAAAACAATAGAATGGGAAAGACTAGAGATCTCTTCAAGAAAATTAGAGATACCAAGGGAACATTTCATGCAAAGAAGGGCTCAATAAAGGACAGAAATGGTATGGACCTAACAGAAGCAGAAGATATTAAGAAGAGGTGGCAAGAATACACAGAAGAACTGTACAAAAAAGAGCTTCATGACCAAGATAATCATGCTGGTGTGATCACTGACCTAGAGCCAGACATCCTAGAATGTGAAGTCAAGTGGGCCTTAGAAAGCATCACTATGAACAAAGATAGTGGAGGTGATGGAATTCCAGTTGAGCTATATCAAATCCTGAAAGATGATGCTGTGAAAGTGCTGCACTCAATATGCCAGCAAATTTGGAAAACTCAGCAGTGGCCACAGGACTGGAAAAGGTCAGTTTTCATTACAACCCCAAAGAAAGGCAATGCCAAAGAATGCTCAAACTACCGCACCATTGCACTCATCTCACACGCTAGTAAAGTAATGCTCAAAATTCTCCAAGCCAGGCTTCAGCAATATGTGAACCGTGAACTTCCTGATGTTCAAGCTGGTTTTAGAAAAGGCAGAGGAACCAGAGATCAAATTGCCAACATCTGCTGGATCATGGAAAAAGCAAGAGAGTTCCAGAAAAAACATCTATTTCTGCTTTATTGACTATGCCAAAGCCTTTGACTGTGTGGATCACAATAAACTGGAGAAAATTCTGAAAGAGATGGGAATACCAGACCACCTGACCTGCCTCTTGAGAAACCTGTATGCAGGTCAGGAAGCAACAGTTAGAACTGGACATGGAACAACAGACTGGTTCCAAATAGGAAAAGGAGTACGTCAAGGCTGTATATTGTCACCCTGCTTATTTAACTTATATGCACAGTACATCATGAGAAACGCTGGACTGGAAGAAGCACAAGCTGGAATCAAGATTGCTGGGAGAAATATCAATAACCTTAGACATGCAGATGACACCACCCTTATGGCAGAAACTGAAGAGGAACTAAAAAGCCTCTTGATGAAAGTGAAAGTGGAGAATGAAAAAGTTGGCTTAAAGCTCAACATTCAGAAAACCAAGATCATGGCATCTGGTTCCATCACTTCATGGGAAATAGATGGGGAAACAGTGGAAACAGTGTCAGACTTAATTTTTTGGGGCTCCAAAATCACTGCAGATGGTGACTGCAGCCATGAAATTAAAAGATGCTTACTCCTTGGAAGAAAAGTTATGACCAACCTAGATAGCATATTGAAAAGCAGAGACATTACTTTGCCAACAAAGGTCCGTCTAGTCAAGGCTATGGTTTTTCCAATAGTCATGTATGGAGGTGAGAGTTGGACTGTGGTGGACACTAATAGATGCTAATTCCTAGACTGTTGTTATTGTTTAGTCAGTAAGTTGTGTCCAACCCTTTCGAGATATCATGGACTGTAGAACCCCACCAGGCTCCTCTGTCCGTGGAACTCTCCAGGCAAGAATACCGGACCAGGCTGCCATCTCCTCCCTTAGGGGATCTGCCCGACCCACGGATTGAATCCACATCTCCTGCTTGGCAGGCAGGTTCTTCACCACTGAGCCACCAGGGAAGCCTAATTCCTAGATTACAATACAGCAAAACATGTATTTTAAGTAGTGTGTGCTTTTTTTTTTTTCAAAGAAAATAATATTCCCAGGGATCCACTCTATAGCAAATGCTTCATAAATCATTTTTCATGATTGAAAGATCACCTTGACTTGGGTCATCCCACTTCTTTTCTGGGGTTTGACCAAATTGTGAAAGGCACCAGAAAACTAACAGAAGCAGAAATAAACACATGAACATACTATATAATGAGTTTGTATCACAATAATGCTGTACATGTCCACTTATCGGTCGGAGCAGTTGTTTTCTAAAAGGGTGGACATGACCATCTGTTAGGAAGTGGAAAGAGAGTATGAGAATTTCTACTTTGCCTTACTACTTTAGAAAATGTCCTAGTTTATATGTGTTTTATTATGTATAAAATGTACTGATATAATTGTACATGCCTGCACTTCATGCGTGAACATAAATATCAAGGATGCATAAAGAAACCATTTTATGAATAGGGTTGCACAATCAAAACTTTCTGAAACCACTGAGTTAGAACGTGATTGAGACAAGGTCTAGGCCAAAAATTCAATTTCCTGCATCACCTTACTTCACATAAATAAAATCTCACTCCTAGAGGACATGAAATTAAGTCCAATTAAGAGGACACAAATGAGTCATCACAGAACAATTTCTGCTAAAGAGTCAGAAAAACATCTCAAAGAATCTCACTGATGTTGATTCTATAACATGCTTTTCTAAATGAAGAGAGAAAACTACTGTTTATTGATGTCTTGTTTTGCACTAGTCACTGGGTCAAAATACATATCCTTTTTTAATCCCTATAACAACCCACTAAGATGGGGAATATTTACCCTGACTGAACCGAAAGGCCCTTAGTCCTATCCAACTCTTTGCAACCCCATGGATTATATAGTCCAAGGAATTCTACAGACCGGAATACTGGAGTGGGTAGCTGTTCCTTTCTCCAAGGGATCTTCCCAACCCAGGGATCGAACCCAGGTCTCCCACATTACAGCCCGGTTCCTTGCCAGGTTAATTCAATAGATGTTAAGAGAGTTAAGTAACTTCCCAATGTCACACTCCTAGTGAAAGGAGAATTGGTATTTGAACAATTTTTAATGAAAGTCCAAGTATTTTTCCCCTAAGGAAGAATTCCAATTTTAGCACTTAGATGTGATCTTCAGAAAATTATTTAAATTCTTTAAGCCTAGATCATTTATTTTTTTTAAGTGAATGATAAAGATAACTACCTTTACTTAATTAGTGTGTTTCACATATGGGATCTTTGAAGAACTGAGAGAGATATGCTAATATTTTAGGAGTTACGTGGTGTCCTTGAGGCTTCACTCTCAATCTCAAAGCTCATGTCAAATAATTACGAGGAAGTTCAAAGATTTCTATCTGTGTTTGGTGGATAGCTGGATGCTCAAAGAATATATCTGGTCAGTTTTGAACTACAATAAATCCTGTCTAATATGAATAATAAAATAGATTCACAGCTGCTGTGCCAGAGTCAGAAATGGGGAAAAACTTTTATTTTTAATTAGATTTTATGAGAAGAGAAGCTGAGTATTAAGGAATAAGAGTTCCCATTCAGTATTTGCTATAAATTTATATACAACATACCAGAAGAGACATATATTTCTAATATAAGCATCACATTGAAAAGTATAATTATATCTAAAGTATAATCATTATTTAAGAAAGAATTAACATAATTTTGGTTTTGCTAATAATAACAACGTCTCTGCTAATAATAACAATGCCATATTTATTTAACTATATGATATACCAAGATTACTGATTGGATAATAAACTCCAAAATATATATTTACTCTAAAATAAATATATAGAGAAAATATACTGTAAATGTTGCCCATGTGCTGCTATAAATAAAATATTCTGTGACTTAAGAAAAGGAAATAAAGTCCATTATTAAATTAACCAGAGTAATAGGATGTAGAACAGACAGTCCCATCTGTCTGAGAAATTTTGGCTAAAACATTAAAGCTGAGAACAGTGGATGAGAAGGAAACCTTGTAATATTGTGCTCTGCTGTGCTGTCCTAAGTAGCTTCAGTTGTGTCTGACTTTTGTGGCCCCATGGACTACAGCCTGCCACGATCCTTTGTCCATGGGATTCTCCAGGCAAGAATACTTGAATGAGTTGCCATGCCCTCCTCCAGGGGATCTTCTCAACCCAGGAATCAAACCCAAGTCTTTTATATCCACTGCACTGGCAGGCTGGTTCTTTACCACTAACACAGCCTGGGAAGCCCTACTAAAAACTCTGATGGCTACTTTTATGTGTCAGCGTGACTGGGCTGAGGGATGCCCAGGTAGCTGGTATATGACATTGTTTCAGAGTGTGTCTGTGAGGGTGTCTCCATAGGAGATTAGTATTTGAATTAGTAGACTGAGTAAAAAAGACTGTCCTCACCAAGGTGGATGGACATCATCCAATCCCTTGAAGGTCTGAACAGAAAAAAAAAGGCAGAATGAGGGGAAAGTTTCTCTGCTAGAGCTGGGACATCCAACTTCACCAAACTTTGAATACTGACATTCCTCTGGTTCTCAAGTCTTTGGACTCAGAATGAATCACACCCTTGATTGCCCTGCATCTCCAGCTTCCACACAGCACAGTAGACCATGGGACTTTCTTGGCCTCCATAGTCACGTGAGTCCATTCCTATAATAAGTATCCTATTTATGTGTGCATGTATGTACACAGGCTGCCCAGGTGGCATTAGTGGTAAAGAACTCACCTACCTATGCAGGAGCCATAAGAGATGTGAGTTCCATCACTGAGTCAGGAAAATCCT
Source organism: Bos javanicus (assembly GCF_032452875.1). Lineage (NCBI taxonomy): Eukaryota > Metazoa > Chordata > Mammalia > Artiodactyla > Bovidae > Bos > Bos javanicus. The sequence continues at coordinate 32,556,936 of NC_083881.1, read as the reverse complement.
CTGGAGGAGGAAATGGCAACCCACTCTGGTATTCTTAGTGGGCTACAGTCCATGGGGTCACAGAGTCAGACACCACCGAAGCGACTTAGCACTCACATATGTACGTGTGTATTCTGTTTATTTGGAGAATACTAATACAAAATGAAGCGATACCTACATCTGTGTAGGACTTGTTAAGGGTCAAACTGATTCAACCTCCATTAGTACAACAGCCAATGTAAGATCAAGCTAGGGAGAAAAACTCTTTGAAGAGAATTCCTATGAATCGAGAGTGCTGGGTTGTTTCAACTCCTCTCTTTTCCTCCTTCCCTAGTATCAACCCCGCCCCCCCACCAAGCCAAGAGGCAATATCTTTATGCCAATTATGAAGTTATTATTTCTTAACAAATCCATATGTCTACATTCTGTTCAATAACATAGAAGCTGGGACTCTGAAAATTTCACTTCTTTTGTCAGCTGGCTTCCTGTTAAAGTTACACCAAAAGCAGGAAGTCTCTTGAGGAATCCTTCATCCCTCAGGATATTCTCTCCAAAGATGCTGCACCCACCCCAGCTAACAGGACAGACGGGCATGCCCTCTTTGGACTTTGGTATGTGCGTGTGAGCCCTGTAGTGTCCAATTTTGTGCGACCCCATGCACTAGAGCCCGCCAAACTCCTCTGTTCATAGGATTTCCCAGGCAAGTATGCCACAGTGGGTTGCCATTTCCCTCTCCAGGGAATCTTCTCAGCCCTGGGATCAAACCTGCATCTCCTGTGTTGGCAGGCGAATTCTTTACCACTGAGCCACCTGGGAAGGAGGCATTATATACCACAGCATACTGAACAATCCATTAGATACCTCTCCATTTTTTAAAGATATGTTTGATGTGGACCCTTTTTAAAATCTTTATTGAATTTGTTACAGGATTGCTTCTGTTTTATATTTTTGTTTTTTGGCCTCCAGGCATGTGCGATTTTAGCTCCCTGAGTAGGGACTGAACCTGCATCCCTTGCATTGGAAAGCAAAGTTTTTTTAACCACTGGACCACCAAGGAACTCCCAAGATGCCCTTTGTGACTGGAGTCCAGAGCAGGATCAGACCCACAGCAGGTCCAGCTTCAGTGCAAGCGGCTCCAGCACTCAATCCTCAGACTCTGGTAGACCCGAAAATGCTTGCCTGTGCCTGGTGAGATGCTGCTTTGAGTGGCTGAGAAGCCTGCATAGGAGAACCACAGCACAGATTCCTAGGCATTCTTAGTAAAGCCCTGTCTGCTTCTCCAGGTAACCAGTTTCCTTTTGAGATACACCTCCTGGTTTTTTACTGGATCCTGGAAGAACACCTGACTCTGGGACATGAATTGGCCATAAGACTTAAGCTGCCTATCATGAACTGGGTATTCTCTGACTCGTCACAAACCATAGCATTTTCTTTTAAGTCTTTATTGAATTTGTTACAGCATTGCCTCTGTTGTTTCTGTTCTGATTTTTTGTACACAAGGTATATGGGATTCTTAGGTTCCTAACCAGGGATTCGAACCTGCGTTCCCTGCATTGAAAAGCGGAGTCTTAACCACTTCACCTCCCTCAAGGGAAGTCCCCAGACAAGAAGACTGAATGTGCACAACAGCAATCCAGAAGGCACAAGCAAGTTACATGTGCAGGTAGCCCAGATTCTTCCAGCACACACTCAGGCTACATTCCTGCTTTCCCTCAATTTATATATACGTCTTCATGGACAGCCCTTCACTAAACAAAACAAAAACCCCTGAGACTGATTTAGACCTAGTCCTGCATGATATAGTGGCATAAAATCAGTAGGCATTATATGTCCACTCAGAAGTATCCTAGAAAGGCAGGCAGAAGGACTACCAAACTTTCATAATATTTACTTTTCCACTTAACTGATCCATTGCCAGAAGTCAGGCACCACTGATTTATGGACAGTGGATAACAGCATAGCTCAGAACAGAAGTGAAATATTGGTTTCAAAGATGTCGAGGGAGAGGTATGTCAAAGAACATCTTTAAATGTGTACAAAAACTTAAGGTATTTGGTACCTATATCTTTTGAGTCTGAAGCAAATTAAAAAAAAAAAAGAAGAAGAATAGAAAGAAAAAGAAAAGAATTTGAAATAATGAACAACAAACAGTATACAAGATGAGGAAAGTGGTGGCTAGAGGCAAAGCATTATTCAGGAAGTTCTTGCATTATTCAGGAAGAAGGTAATGATACTGCTCAATTTCCAATTTTAAGATAAACATGCATCCTATTATCTCTGAGATAACAGCAAAGAACAGAAATTAAGCTCAAAACTTCTAAAAGTGAAAGGAAAAAATGTTAAGCAAGATATTAGCAACTGAAATTCAGCAATAGAAAAAACAGATTATGTCTTTTGATCAGAATCATTTTCTCCCAGAAATGCAAAGTTGGTTTAACATTATAAAATCTAGTAATACAATTCTCCCCATTAATAGACTAAAGGAGAAAAATCATATGCTAATTTCAATATAAACAAAGAAAGACTTTTAAATATAACTGAACTGAACTGACTTTTAAATATAACTTTTAATTTAAAAATCTTAGCAATCTATTAAGAAAACAAAACACCTCTAACTTCATTAAGTGAGTGAGTGAGTGAAGTCGCTCAGTCGTTAAAGGTTTAAAAAAAAAAATCTACTAATATTGCAATGATCATTCTTCTTAAATCCGTTCAGTTCAGTCTCTCAGTTGTGTCCAACTCTTTGTGACCCCATGGAATACACCATGCCAGGCTTCCTTGTCCATCATCAACTCCTGTAGCTTGCTCAAACTTACATCCATCAAGTCGGTGATGCCATCCAACCATCTCATCCTTCGTCATCCCCTTCTCCTCCCACCTTCAATCTTTCCCAGCATCAGGGTCTTTTCCAATGAGGCAGTTCTTCACATCAGGAAGCCAAAATATTGGAGTTTCAGCTTCAGCATCAGTCCTTCCAACGAATATTCAGGAGTGATTTCTTTTAGGACTGACTGGCTTGATCTCCTTCCTGTCCAAGGGATCCTCAAGAGTCTCCTCCAACACTACAGTTCAAAATCATCAGTTCTTCAGCACTCAACTTTCTTTATAGTCCAACTCTCACATCCATACAGGACTACTAGAAAAACCATAGCTTTGACTAGACAGACCTTTGTTGGGAAAACGAAGTTTCTGCTTCTTAATATGCTGTCTAGGTTGGTCATAGCGTTTCTTCCAAGGAGCAAGTGTCTTTTAATTTCATGGCTGCAGTCACCATCTGCAGTGATTTTGGAGCCTAAGAAAATAAAGTCTGTCACTGTTTCCACATTTTTCCCCATCTATTTGCCATGAAGTGATGGGACCAGATGCCATGATCTTTGTTTTTTGAATGTTGACTTTTAAACCAACTTTTTCACTCTCCTCTTTCACTTTCATCAAGAGTCTCTTCAGTTCTTCGCTTTCTGCCATAGGGTGGTGTCATCTGTGTATCTAAGATTATTGATATTTCTCCTGGCAATCTTGATTTCACCTTGTGCTTCGTCCAGCCCAGCATTTTGCATGATATACTCTGCATATAAGTTAAATAAGCAGGGTGACAATATACAGCCTTGACGTATTCCTTTCCCAATTTGGAACCAGTCCTTTGTTCCATGTCTGGTTCTAACCTGCTTCTTGATCTGCATACAGATTTCTCAGGAGGAAGGTAAGGTGGTCTGGTATTCCCATCTCTTTAAGAATTTTCCACAGTTTGTTGTGATCCACACAGTCAAAGGCTTTGGCATAATCAATAAAGCAGAAGTAGGTGTTTTTCTGGAACTTTCTTGGCTTTTTCAAAGATCCAGTGTTTGCTGGCAATTTGATCTCTGGTCCCTCTGCCTTTTCTAAATCCAGCTTGAACATCTGGAAATTCATGGTTCATGTACTGTTAAAGCATGGCTTGGAGGATTTTGAGCATTCCTTTGCTAGCATGTGAGATGAGTACAATTGTGTGGTAGTCTCAATATTCTTTGGCATTGCTTTCCTTTGGGATTGGAATGAAAACGGACCTTTTCCAGTCCTGTGGCCACTGCTGAGTTTTCCAAATTTGCTGGCATTTTGAGTGTAGCTCTTTCACAGTATCATCTTTTAGGATTTGAAATAGTTCAACTGGAATTCCATCACTTCCACTAGCTTTGTTTGTAGTGATGCTTCCTAAGGCCCACTTGACTTCACATTCCAGGATGTCTGGCTCTAGGTGAGTGATCACACCATCACATGGTTATCTGGATCATGAAGATCTTTTTTGTATAGTTCTTCTGCGTATTCTTGCAGCCTCTTCTTAGTATCTTCTGCTTCTGTTAGGTCCATACCATTTCTGTCCTTTATTGTGCCCATCTTTGCATGAAATGTTCCCTTAGTATCTCTAATTTTCTTGAAGAGATCTCTAGTCTTTCCCAGAGCCTTTTTTTTCTTAAATCAGGACACAGTCAAAAAACATAAAGTATTACAACTTCTATTCAACACTGTATTAGAGATCTTAGTCAAGAGAATAAGACACAGTAGAAAAAAAAAAAAAGACAAAAACCAAAAACTATTGAGACTGAAAAGAAAAAAATGGCCATTTTTCTTTGTTTCACTAATAACAGCCATCATATGAAGACTGAGAAAAAGAGAAAACTTAAAATGACTAGAAAGAAACAAATGACACTATCATTTTCACAAACAATACACTGTCTACAAAGGAAAATTCAAAATAATTTCAGGCTACTGCTAAGTCGCTTCAGTCGTGTCCGACTCTGTGCGACCCCATAGACAGCAGCCCACCAGGCTCCCCCAACCCTGGGATTCTCCAGGCAAGAACACTGGAGTGGGCTGCCATTTCCTTCTCCACTGCATGAAAGTGAAACGAGAAAGTGAAGTCACTCAGTCGTGTCCGACTCTTAGAGACCCCATGGACTGCAGCCTACCAGGCTCCTCCGTCCATGGGAATTTGGCATGTTTCTAGATGCGCATTTAAAATAAAAATTAAAACCTTCCTTCATCATAATGAAATCCACTTTCTAGTCCAATCTCAGAAAATGAGCAGTGGTAACACCTCCTCGTGCTTCTTTCTCAGAACAGATCAGACCTGAAACCCTCTGTGTCAGGACTTCACCAAGCTCAACAATTTTCCCAAATTGCACTTTCAAATATATACTGAAATACAGAAGAAAGCAAACTAATCAATATAGATTTGCTAGCATCTTCACTGGACCAGCATCGAGTAAGAATGATTAATTTATCTATCTGTAGCTCACTGATGCATTTGTTCTACATTAATGAAAAGCAAGTGTGGACTCCACTGGATATTCAATGATAAAATCTCAGGGTTAATGAAGAAAATTTCAAGTTGAGAATTAAACCATAGTACATATGCTATGGTTTTAATGAATAATCTTCATTATTTAGTCAACATGAGACATTGTGAGAAAAAAGAAAAAAACATCCTCCATTTAAGAAACTCAGATGTAAACCCTTTGGGAGCGTACTTAGTCACTTAGTCGTGTCTGACTCTTTGCAACCCCGTGGACTGTAGCCTGCCAGGATTCTCTGTCCGTGGGATTCTCCAGGAAGAATGCTGGGGTGGGTAGCCATCCCCTTCACTAGGGCATCGTCCCAACCCAGTGATAGAACTCCAGTCTCCTGCACTGGCAGGCAGATTCTCTACCATCTGAGCCACCAGGGAAGCCCCCATGAGAGACAGAAGGCAATCAATTCAACAAACAACAATGCCCTTTATTTCTGCCTCATCTTCCTCAAGCTCGCATAGATTGAATGGAGTCATATAAACAGACATGTTTTAACTTTACACCAATTACAATATTTGTACCTACAAGGATAACCTAGGACTCTTCTGTTACAAACAACAGAAAATCCAAATCAGTCTGTCACACACACAAATAAGGGGATCAGTTGACTCACACAGCTGATTACACTGATTTTAATTCCTTTTATCTCTGTAGATCTTCTTTTAAACCTTCTTTGAGGTCTTCTCATATTTTTCATTGTGAAGCTTTGAAAGAGTCAAATGTTTTGCCTGCTTTGTATATAAAGTAAAGACTACTTTCTGTTTCTGAAGACCATGCAGTTTTTACACATTTATTCATTCAACAAGCATTCAATTAACTTCTACGATGCCTATACTACAAGTTAGATACTCTGGGGAAAAAAATTAGAGGAAAAAGCCAACAATATGTTTAGAAAGACAAATCATAACCCAAAAAGTAGCGAAGTAACAACGTGGTTAACCACAAAAATGAGTGGCTTGGCCCCTAAATGCAAAAGGAGTTCACAGAAATGGAAAATCTAGAGAAGTTAGGAGAGTACAAACATATTTAATGAAAGAGGCTTAGCTTAACTATATCCTGGTGAGCAGCACATGTTGAAAAGGGAAGGTACACTAAATTCCCTACACTCAGACCTTCAAGTCGCAAACTTTCAAAGGTGCAAACGTGTGTTCCATCAAAGTCAGGTGTGAGTGAAATTGCAGCCTGCCCTCCGTCTCCTACTTCTGGATCGCTCAGGTCTACCATGTCCCAGCTCCTCTCTCTTCTCCAGTCAGCAACTCTTCTTGCCTGGTCACAAGATGCCAGCGCTTGTCTGCCAGCTGTTATATTATACTACTGTACTTTTCAAGGTACTGTACTGTAAGACTGGAGCTTCCCAGGTGGTGCTAGTGAAAGAACCCACCTGCCAATGGAGGAGACTGGAGTCTGGCATGGCAATACACTCCAATATTCTTGTCTGGAGAATCCCCATGGACAGAGGAGCCTGGTGAGCTACAGTCCACAGGGTCTCAAAGAGTCAGACACGAATGAAGCACTTGGCACGTACTGTAAGATTAAAAATGCTTTATTTTTGTGTTTATTTTATGTATCATTTGTGTTAAAAGTATTATAAACCTATTACAGTAAAGTACTATATAGTCAATTGCACTAGTTGGGTACTTAGGCCAACTTTGCTGGACTTAAAGCAAAACAGAACTCATTTGTATGTAGCAGACTTGCTGCAGTAGACATTGGGATATGTGTCCAGATCCTTCCTGCAAAAACAAAAGCTCATTCTGCCAGCTGCCAGGAGTGTTGACTCTGAAAGGCTCTCACCTGAGGCCTTGCTCAGAACTGTCCTTGCACAGGAGGCAGCTGCCTCATCCAAGGTCACATTCTCTCTCTGTTGGAAGCCTGCTTCTAATGACTGGAATACAAAGGGCTGACCCTTCGGCTTTTATTGGAGCAACCTTGAAGGGTCTTCTAGTTCCAGGACTCCTGAGGTAATCTTCCCTACGTGCTCAGCTGAGGACTCTGTTGTCACTGCCTTGGAGTATATTCTTCCTCTGTGTGTCTTAGTCACTCAGTTGTGTCCGACCCTTTGCAACCCCATGGACTGTAGCCCACCAGGATCCTCTGTCCATGGAATTTTCCAGGCAAGAATACTGGAGTGGGTTGCCATGCCCCTCTCCAGGGGATCTTCCCTACCCAGGGATTGAACCCAGATCTCCTGCATTGCAGACAGATTCTTTACCATTTGAGCTGCCCGGAAAGCCCGACTTTTCTCTTACTTCCTCCTCTACTCAAATTCACTTCCCTCACTCCCTTCAAGCTGCTGCTCCCATAAGCATCCCACAGTTAAACCTCTGCTTGCAAATCTCCACTTCAGAGTATGCTTCCCAAGGAACCTAGTCTATGACATTATAGAAGAAAGGGAAAATATTCCATGTAGAAAGAATGTCAAACAAAGACTTGGTATTACATGTATTGGGGCAACCGGACAAACTAGCCTGGCTACCACTGAAGGGACAATGAAAACCATGATTAAGTAGACGCTGAAGGACTCTGAATGCCACCCTGGTTTGGAATTTATCCCATAATTCAGTGTTTCAAATTCTTTGCATCTTCAGAGGCCCAGCCCTGTGATTTTATCATCTGGATGCAGTGCCAAACATGACACGATGCAAGCTTGAAAGTTCTCTAAAGTTTGAATACTCTGAAAATTTACATGAACCTTACATTTTGCTCATGGTTATAGGCATCTGTCATAATGAACGCCTGCTCTTGTTTAAGAGGCACGACCATAGTGAGTGCAGAACAGTGTATTTTGTTGTTGCTGTTTAGTCACTAAGTTGCGTCTGACTCTTTGCAACCCCCATGGACTGCGGCCCACCAGGCTTCTCTCTCCATGGGACTCTCCAGGCAAGAATACTGGAGTGGGTTGAAATTTCCTTTTCCAGGATACCTTCCTGACTCATGGATCAAACCTTCATCTCTTCCATTGTAGATTCTTTACTGCTGACCATCAGAGAGCCCATATATTTATTTTTTAGTAGAGAAATACACGGTAAATATCACTGTTTGGGTGGTCAGTGTTAGCCACATGTAGAATGGATCAGGACAGGGCAATATGATGGACTTGTGCAGGTGCCAGGATTATGTTGGCGATGATTCAAAGAGAAAGGGAAGTGTTTTACACAAGAGTCTTTTCACAAGACCTAACTGAAAGGATTTGATAATTCACTGGATATATTTGTTGAAGGAAAGGGAGGAGAGAAAGATATCTGGGTCTTGGGAATAATTCTTAAACCACCACTGAAACATAGACGCAAGGAGAATAGGACTTCTTGTGATGTTCTGGCTCCTTTTTTGTCACTTCGAGTTTAAGGCACCTAAAAGATGTTCTACATAGAAAAGCCTTTCAAATAGTACCCACTCAAAAATATCTGTAGGGTGGGCCATGTATCAACCCATTGATGTTACAGATTTCAGTCTGGCCTTATAAGTAACTAAGTTAATTTCAGACGCTCAGTCATGTCCGACTGTTTGCAACCCTGCGGACTGTAGCACACCAGGCTCTTCTGTCCATGGGATTTCTTAGGCAAGAATACTGGTGTGGGTTGCCATTCCCTTCTCCAGGGGATCTTCCTGATCCAGACCCGGGTCTCCTGCATTGAGGGCAGATTTTTTACCATCTGAGCCACCAGGGAAGACCAGTCTGGCCTTTCATGTCCAAATGAAATGCAGTGTATTTCCTCTACAAAGCTTTTGGTCACCTTCTTGAGGCCATCTCAGTTTTAAAGCCTCTTCATGCTTAGGGCAATTGATTCCTGAGTATTCTGACAAGGATCTGGTGCACAGCTTGAAATAAAGAGTTTTGTGAAGCCAGTTAGCAAGTAAAATCCACAGTTCTGTGTTAATAAAGTGCTTAAAAGAGAAATTGAGGGAGTGGGTACAGCATGATTCAAGGGTTGTTTCTGAAAATGTTTGGCTCACTCCTTTCCACCTCCTCACCTGGCACTATTTCTACTCACCTGGTCCTCATTTTCACCCTACCTGCTCCCATCCTCTCAATATCATCATTTCTGATTTCATCAACTCTATTAGTGTTTTCCTCCCAACCTCTGCCAAAACTCTCCATGAAGGATCTAATTGGCAAGAAAAGTACCATTAACATGCAAATACAGTACTCACATGGGCCTCAGTAAGGGCCTCTAGAAGACGAAATGATATTAAAGAACTTCATACTAAAAGAAATAAGGAACAGTGCAGTAATACAGAGAGCTTGAAAAATTGGATGGTTTGTGGGAGCGAAAAGTGCCTATCAACTTGGTACCTTATATAAAAACTATAAACCATTATTATTTCCATTCTTTTTGTAGGTCAAATACAGTTATAAAAACATTGCAAATGTAATCTCAAATTCATTTCTTCTACATTTTTAATGGCTCTAAAATATCCTACCTGGGGAGAGGTTTATTTAACTTTTTTTAAAATGTTTGGTAAGAGGAATAAGAATGAAAGCCAGCTGCAAGAAATGGGCTACCGTGCATCACTGGGATAACTCAGAACAAGGGAGACCAAGTCCCTTTCCTCGTGGAGAATATATTTATAAGGGAGAGTCAAGTATTGAACAAATGAATAAGAAAAAAATGCCAGAGATTGATGAGTATGGAAATAAAATAGTGTTGCATGATGGAGACTAACTGGGAAGCTGTTAGATTGAGTGGTCCATGGGAAATCCCTAGTAGTCCAGTGGCTAGGACTCTGCACTTTTAGTGCCAAGGGACTAAGAACCCACCAGCCAAGCAGTATGGCCAAAAAAGAAAAAAAAAGGTCATCTGTGAGAGCCTCTTTGATGAGATATTTAAACTTCTGAATGGAAGAGAAGCCAGCACAGGAGATGAGGGGAAAACTTTCAAGCACAGAAAACGGATCAAACAAAGACCCTGAGTCTCAGATCTTGCCTTCTAGGAAGCTTCATCTCTGCTCCTCAATAGACTCATCCCAGGAGACATCATCCTGCAAATAAATTCTCCCTAAACAATCCAGAAGAAGCCAAAGAAATATTTCCAAAAAGAAAGTCAGTAAGAGTGTGTATCAGTAGGAAGCATCATTCAAATGTATCCTGTAGTGCACCTAATTTATTCAGATTATGGGTGGGTCACTTTATCATTTATATCAAACTTGTATTCAGCCTTATTTCAGAAAGAATTGAAGGCACTCTCCAAAGAAGCAGAACTTATGATAAAATGGCATTAACAAAAAGTGGGAGGGAAAAGATAAAGTAAAACAAATGATGACAATATGGGAAAAAGAATGAGTGTATGAGTTGTCATGATAATAGCCTACATTCTGACTATCATTAGGCTATGAGTTTTCCAGAAATCTATGCAAAAAAATAAAAAAAAAAAAGGAGGGAGGAATACTTATAGGTACACAATTCAGAATATTTATATACTATTTTTGACATTATTAAAATGTGCAGTAGCTCTTACAAAAGATGCTGCCTAATGTTATGAGCATGCCACTCCACACATCCCATAGTAGACAAAATATGCATTTTCATGGTCTAATTTGAAAAATGACTCTCAGTAGCAGTTTCTGAAATCACTCCATAGTTCAGCTCAGCAAAAGTAATTCTTCCATGGGGCAACTTTATACAGACTGGGTATCCAAATCACTGCTCAACTAACTGTATACTAAAATACACTTTTAATAACTTGAGAACTTAATGCACTTCAGGAATTCTTCTCTAAATATTATTTCTCAAAACTGAACTATTTACAAACCAAGCAACTCTGATCTCTGTCTTGGATTCCTGACAATCTCTAGATCATAGCAATGAGATGTAGCTAAGTGTACACAGACCTCAATATCTTAACTTAATGTTAAGCAAGAGTTAGACTGAAAATAATTCTGCAAAAGCTAAGACTTTTTGTGAGCTTCCAGAAAGCAGAGTATTTGTCACCTGTGCAGCAGACGAGATGGTTAGACAGCATCACCGACTCAATGGACATGAATTTGAGCAATCTCTGGGAGACAGTGAAGGACAGGTAAGCCTGGCATGCTGCAGTCCACGGGATCACAAAGAAGCGAACATGACTTCACAACTGAACAACAACAACATACAGATATATATATGCATATATATTTTAGTATTTATTTATTCACTTCGCTGTCCAGGGTCTCAGTTGTGGCATATGGACTTTTTAGTTGCAGCATGTAAACTCCCAGGTTTACATGGGACTCAATTCCCTGCCCAGGGATAGAACCCAGGCCTTTTGCATTGCAAGTGCGGAGTCTTAGCCACTGGACTACCGAAGAAATCTCCATCTGCATATTTTAACAGTGTTGTTTTTCATATCATTGTTATATCACTAAGAGGAAAGATACTAGGGAATGTTTCCAGAAATATTTCCGGTCAGAATAGAATAATGCTCTGTTTTCCATGGGGTCGCTAAGAGTCGGACACGACTGAGCGACTTCACTTTCATTTTTCACTCTCATGCATTGGAGAAGGAAATAGCAACCCACTCCGATGTTCTTGCCTTGAGAATCCCAGGGACCGGGGAGCCTGGTGGGCTGCCATCTATGGGGTCGCGCAGAGTCGGACACGACTGAAGTGACTTAGCAGCAGCAGCAGCAGCTATTTAAATTATATAATTTTATACAATGTTAAGATGGTTATTATATTTGGGAAATAAAAAATGTATTGGGAAAAGGTGAAATAACCAAAACAACACTAGATCCTATGGAGAGAATTCTTGGGGGTACAAGAGTAGTGAATTAATGTCTCAGAAACATGCACCTTCAATGTCTTATACAATGGAGTTCACTCCATACAAATAGAAACGTTATTTCAATGTATAGGCAAATCAAATGCATTCTCAATTCAATACATCTTGATCACTATGAATTTAGATCAATATGTTCAAACAGTGAAGGAATACACTCCTGTATGCTGCAGGTTACACTTCAAAAAGAAACTGATCTTTTTATGTTAAAGGAACAACTTACAATCTAAAACTATCAATGTATTTCACATAGAGCACTATCCAACTATCAGATGATTTAGACACTGATACTAATTCATGTTTAGATGTCTTTCTGTTGCTAAGAACTTTCAGGAACAAAAATAATAACAACAGAAGCTATTCTATTAACAATCTGCCCTTTACCTTATTCAATTTACATACTTGATTTCAAGGCTAAATGTCTTGAAAACTAATCTCTAAATGTGAATTTTAAATATGAATTTTTTACTTCTTATAGTATAATGATGGAATATATTGACGAGCATGAAGTGGACCAAGCACCAAGACAATCAAGGTGTGCTTCTGCAAAATTATCAGAACAGAATGGTTCAGAGTGTCCCGAGTGTGTCAGTCTTTTCTATTAATAAATATACAGGAGTTTTTGAGGACAGGAAACCTTTTATATAAATTTATACTTCTCAGTATGTGATACAGCATCCAATAAGTACCAAATGAGTGGAAATGAAGTTCCAAACATGATGCACTGAAGAATTTAATAGCTTTTGAAAAGACAAACTTGTGATGAATTTTCAAGACAGTGAAATCTCCCATAAACTGCTGAGAACATTTCCAGATTCCTACTACAAAATATAACTCATACACAAACCATAATTTTGAGATGTGACAGGTTGGTCCTGATTGTCTTCATTCATAAATGTACTGACAACTATTTAGTAGAATACCTACTACGCACCCCCTTCATGGATCACAGCCTTGTCATGGTGAAGGGGCTTGCATAACTCAATGAAGCTACGAGACATGTCTTGCAGGGCCACTCAAGACAGACGGGTGATAGTGGAGAGTTCTGACAAAACATGATCCACTGGAGCATGGGATGGCAAACCACTCCAGTATTCTTGCTGTATATTGTCACCCTGCTTATTTAACTTATATGCAGAGTACATCATGAAAAATGCCAGGCTAGATGAATCACAAGCTAGAAACAAAATTGCCATGAGAATTATCAACAACCTCAGAAATGCAGTTGGTACCACTCTAATGGCAGAAAGCAAAGAGGAACTAAAGAGCCTCTTGATGAAGGTAGGAGTGGAGAGTGAAAAAGCTGGCTTAAAACTCAGCATTCAAAAAACCAAGACCATGGATCCAGTCCCATAACTTCACAGCAAATATAGGAAGAAAAAGTGGAAACAGTGTCAGACTTTATTTTCTTGGACTCTAAAATCACTGTAGACAGTGACTGCAGTCACAAAATTAAAGGACGCTCGCTCCCTTGAAGAAAAGCTATGACAAACCCATACAGCATATTAAAAACAGAGATGTCACTTTGCCAACAAAGGTCCATATCGTCAAAGCTGTGGTTTTTCCAGTAGTCATGTACTGGTGTGAGAGCTGGACCATAAAGAAGGCTGAGTGCCGAAGAATTGATACTTTTGAATGGTGGTACTGGACAAGACGACTCTTGAGAGTCCCTTGGACAGGAAGGAGATCAAACTAGTCAATCCTAAAGGAAATCAACCCTGAAAATTCATTCAAAGGACTGATGCTGAAGCAGAAGCTCCGATACTTTGGCCACCTGATGGCCAAAGTCAGCATCACTGACTCAATGGACATGAGTTTGAGCAAACTCCAGGAGATGGTGAAGGACAGGGAAAGCATGGCATGCTACAATTCATGGGGTCGCAAAGAGTCAGATACAACTGAGAGACTGAACAACAACATAACTTTGTCATGTATCTTCCTCCATGTTAAACGCAAATGCACTTGAGAGAGGGAGGAGTTATGCACTAAGCCTTGTAGAGCTGTGTGAATTAATTTATCAGGCCCTCTGTAGGAAGCAGATATTAAGAAGTGGAAAATATGGCTGAAAGTGAATTAGGTAATTAAGTACATAATTATGTTATTCACTGTACATAAAGGTTAATTAATGGGATGTGGGATATTTTGCTCTAGGTCTTAAAGGAATATACATCAAGATGGTATTTGCTAGCTGGTTCTACCTTCAATGTTTTTACTCCATAGAAAGGAAAAATATACACAACTCAATGTTTTGTTTAATTCAATTAAACAAACTGAATAAAATTTTGTTTAACATCGGCTGAGCACCTGATTTATAGTCTGGGCTCCACTAGACACTAAAGTAGATACACAATAAAGCAGGAGGCACTTGTTTCCCACCTTCAGGAACTTAAGATCTACTTCTAGATACAAGACATGATATATGAGCAAATACTTATTGTTATCACCTTACTGATGTTCACATATCCTTCACTGCAGAAGAAGGGCCCTCTCTCTCATTGGATAGACTGTCCTCTACTATTAGGAGTGGACAGAGGAATGGCATAGAAAGGGCAGTCCTCTTTAGGTCTGCCATCATCCACTTTTTTATCATATGCATTTTAGTGTTATAAAATTCCCTCTCCACCCCGCTTGAGCTGCATCTCACAAATTTTAACATATCTTCCATTTCATGGTTTGATGTATTTTTATTTCCTTGTGATTTCTTCTTTGACCAGTAGATTAGGTAGAAGTGTGATGTACAGCTTCCCAGTGTTGGGGGAATTTTCCTCTTTTCTTTCTGTTACTGACTTCTAGTTTTATCCCACTGTGATGGAGAAAACATTTGTATGATTTCAATTGAGGGTTGTTTTCTGGTTCAGGGAATGGTCTGTCTCTATATGCATTCCAAGCAACTTGAAAAGAATGCGTTTTCTGCTGCTGTTGCATAGAGCAGTCTACAAATGTCAACTAGATCCTGTTGTGTGATGTGCTGTTGCTTTCTCCTGTAGCATTTCTGATTTCCTGTCAAGTTGCTCTTTCAATTGTCAAGAGAGGGGTTTTGAAATCTTGAACTATAATTACAGATTTGTTTTTCTTTTTTGTTCTATCAGTTTCTGCTTCATACATTTTGTAACTCTGCTGCTCAGTACATACACACTCAGGATTGCTCTTTCTCTTGGTGGGTTAACCCTTCTATTATTATGCAATGACAATTCCTGTCTCTGGTAATTTTCTATTCTCCAAAGTCTACTTTATCTGACATTAACATAGCCACGCCTGCTTTCTCTGGATGTCTGCATATTTTTTCCACCCTTTTACTTGTATCCTGCTTATATCTTTATATTTGAAATGAGTTTCTTAGAGATAGCATTTAGTTGGATCGTGTTTTTAATCCATTCTGACAATCTATCTTTTAACTGGTATATTTAGACCATTTGCATTCAATTATTGACATATTAGGACTAAAGCCTGCCCTGTTTTTTTGTTTTTCTGTCTGTTCTCTCTTTTTTCCCTCCATTTTCCTGTTCCTATGGGTTATTTTCACATTTTTAAAAATTTCTTTTTTATTTACCTATATTTTTTGAGGGCATCTTATTGTATAGATTTTTTACTTGCCCTAGTATTTCAACTCCTAAAAGATGATGCTGTGAAAGTGCTGCACTCAATATGCCAGCAAATTTGGAAAACTCAGCAGTGGCCACAGGACTGGAAAAGGTCGGTTTTTCCCAAAGAAAGGCAATGCCAAAGAATGCTCAAACTACCGCACAACTGCACTCATCTCACATGCTAGTAAAGTAATGCTCAAAATTCTCCAAGCCAGGCTTCAGCAATACAAAACCATGAACTTCCACATGTTCAACCTGGCTTTAGAAAAGGCAGAGGAACCAGAGATCAAATTGCCAACATCTGCTGGATCATGGAAAAAGCAAGAGAGTTCCAGAAAAAACATCTATTTCTGCTTTATTGACTATGCCAAAGCCTTTGACTGTGTGGATCACAATAAACTGGGGAAAATTCTGAAAGAGATGGGAATACCAGACCACCTGACCTGCCTCTTGAGAAATCTGTATGCAGGTCAGGAAGCAAGAGTTAGAACTGGACATGAAACAACAGACTGGTTCCAAATAGGAAAAGGAGTTCGTCAAGGCTGTATATTGTCACCCTGCTTATTTAACTTATATGCAGAGTACATCATGAGAAACGCTGGGCTGGAGGAAGCACAAGCTGGAATCAAGATTGCCGGGAGAAATATCAGTAACCTCAGATATGCAGGTGACACCACCCTTATGGCAGAAAGTGAAGAAGATCTTAAGAGCGTCTTGATGAAAGTGAAAGAGGAGAGTGAAAAAGTTGGCTTAAAGTTCAACATTCAGAAAACTAAGATCATAGCATCTGGTCCCATCATTTCATGGCAATTAGATGGGGAAACAGTGGTAACAGTGGCTGACTTTATTTTCTGGCTCCAAAATCACTGCAGATGGTGATTGCAGCCATGGAATTAAAAGACAGTTACTCCTTGGAAGGAAAGTTATGACCAACCTAGATAGCATATTCAAAAGCAGAGACATTACTTTGCCAACAAAGGCCCGTCTAGTTAAGGTTATGGTTTTTCCAGTGGTCATGTATGGATGTGAGAGTTGGACTATAAAGAAAGCTGAGCACCGAAGAATTGATGCTTTGAACTGTGGTGTTGGAGAAGACTCTTGAGAGTCCCTTGGACTGCAAGGAGATCCAACCAGTCCATCCTAAAGGAGATCAGTCCTGGGTTTTCATTGGAAGGACTGATTTTGAAGCTGAAACTCCAATACTCTGGCCACCTGATGTGAAGAGCTGACTCATCTGAAAAGACCCTGATGCTGGGAAAGATTGAGGGCAGGAGGAGAAGGGGTGACAGAGGATGAGATGGTTGGGTGGCATCACCGACTCAATGGAGTTTGGGTAGGCTCCAGGAGTTGGTGATGGACAGGGAGGCCTGGCGTGCTGCAGTTATTGGGGTTGCAAAGAGTTGGACATGACTGAGTGACTGAACTGAACTGAACTGAGGCTTCCCAGGTGGCACAGTGTTACATAAAGAATCTGCCTGTCAATATGGGAGACGCAAGGGGCTCGGGTTCAATCCCTGGGTTGGGAAGATCCCCTGGAGGAGGAATTGGCAACCCACTCCCATTATCTTGCATGGATAATCTCCATGGACAGAGGAGCCTGGTGGGCTACAGTCCATGGGGTCACAAAGAGTCAGAGACAACTAAGAAACTGAGCTTGCATGGATAATCTCCATGGACAGAGGAGCCTGGTGGGCTACAGTCCATGGGGTCACAAAGAGTCAGACACAACTAAGAAACTGAGCACGCATGTACATACTACATATTATACCATACATGCAGAATTAATCAACAGGTGTTGTCATTTTACCAGCTCAAGTGAGGAACGGAAACCTTACCTCCTTTGTACCCCTTTTCTCTTCCCTGATTATATTAATAATACAATTTTCTTAAGTATTTCTTCTATATACATTTACAACCACATTTGGCAATGTCATAATTAGAACTTCAATCATACATAATTTAGTAAATTCAAGAGGAGAAGGAAAATGTATTACCTGTACTCATTTTTGTATTATCTGTACTCATTTGTGTTTTTGCTCTCTCCATGTTCTTTCTCTTGCCTGATGTTCTAAACTTCCTTCTTCTTTTATCATTGCCTTTCTGTTTAGAGAAATTCCTTTAGCCGTACTTTTCAGGAAGGACTGTTGGTGACAGATTCTCTTGGTTTCCCTTTTATTTCTGAAGGATATTTTCTCTATAGAATTCTAGATTCTTTTTATATTTTTTCAGCACTTGAAAAATACTGTTCCATTGCCTCCTGACCTCCGTGGGTATGATGACAAATCTGGTGTCATTCTAATTGTTTTTTCCTCTATAGGGATAGTGTTGCATTTCTCTGGCTGCTTTCAGGATTTTAATCTCTTCTTTTTTCTCTAGAAATTTCATTATGATGTCTCTTGGCATGGATTTTATTACAGGGGTGGCCTTGTTACCACTGTTTTCTTAAACTGAAGTACAGTTGATTACAATGTACACAGGTACACAGCAAAGTGATTCATATATATATGACTATGTGTGTACATATATATATATATGAATATATAATCTTTTTCAAATTCTTTTCCATTATGGATTGTTACAAGATATTGAGTAGAGTTCTCTGTGCTATATTGCTTGTTATTTCTTTTATATACAGTGGTGTGTATCTGTTGATTGCAAAGTCCTAATTAATCCCTCCCTCCCCCTTTCCCCCTTTGGTAACCATGCATTTGTTTTCTACATCTGTGGATCTGTTTCTGTTTTGTAAATAAGTTTATCTGTATCATTTTTTTTTGTTTTTGGATTCCACATACAAGTGATTTTATATGGTGTAGGATTTCCCACACTTGTGTGTGTCAGTGTGAGGATGACCCACACACACAAGAGTGAGTGTGACCATGCTTGAATCAAGATATGTGACTGCCCTGAGCACCATCCCAACCAATAATTTTCAGTGACAAAATGTTAGAAATAAGTAAACTAAGTAAGAAATTAACTAAGTAAATAACCTGTACAGGTTAAAAAAAAGATACAAGTGTTCTCACAACCAGTATATGTTACCCTTGCTATTGTTTTAAGTAAGATTCATGTGCTGTTTTTAAAGTGTCTCACTCCAATGTGTTTTCTTAAAACAGTCCCAACAAGATCTGTAAAGGGAAGGTACTGTCTGGTTCTGTATATTTTCAAAACTAAAGTAAGCTTATGTCACCAACTCCAGTGTCTCAACACACACACACACACACACACACACACACACACACACATCACAACAAAGCACAGATAATAAAAACTGGCATCACCTAATGATTTCAATTTGTGATTGGTAAATGGAGATTTTAGCTTATATCATTGTTTCTTACAATGTGACCCAAGAATTAAATATGTTACAGTCCTTTGTGCTACTTTCTACTAAATTCAGATGCCTCAGCTCCTGTTCTGATCTCTTGAAGCAGTTTTTATGAGCACCATTAACTGAAGTCCTGAGAGCTTTGAGGAGAATGATAGATCAGTATGTCCATTTTACACTAGTTTCACTAATTTTCTAGTATGAGGAGATTTTCCAATTTTGTAAAGTATATGTAATTCTACTCTCAAAAACTAAGCTCTCTCATGATTAAAAAAAAAAAAACAAAACTGTTGCATAAGGAACTCTTCTTCAAATAGAAGAGAACTTACCCATTTTCTCCCTTTAATCACTTACAGTGCACATCAACCTTAAAAAATTAACTACTCAAACTGTAATCCAAGCTAATAGAGGAGTATATGTAATATGTTACTCTCCCAAATCAATAAAATACAAAGTGTATAACTCTGTCCTTGTTTGTTTTTTAGTAAGGAGGTCTAACACTTCATGACACAGTTTTACCATCACTTACAATTTATCAGTGGAACTAGCCAGTCAGTGCCTGAACATGTGAACATTTAATAAAAACCAAGTTGGATCTATTTCCTAATTATGTAGTACGTTTACATATATTCCAAACTCTATTGTTATCACTTGGAGAGAATCTGGGGAATTTTAAAAGTTAACAAACACCAACAGCATCTATTAAAAACTATACTTTATATTCTAGAGAACACTCCAAATGCATTTATGTTTCTTTTGATGTAATCAACTGTGCCACAGAGGGTTATTATGTTTCTCCTTTAAATATATGTAGGTATATTTAGTATATGTATATACATAATTTAATATATATATACACAAAATTGTATATAGTCTCTAATCTTTAAAGTCAAAGAAAGGAATTCAAGTAGCTCCAGCAATTCTGTTAATACCCTATTAATACTCTGCTTTTGTGGACCTTTGTTCACACTTTTGGCAAAAACAAGAATCAATACATATACTGTAGGACTTTATGAATACTCTACAACAATGAGTTTGGGTTGAAATAATGGTTGCATATCTCAAGACAGTACATCGTTAACTTAAAAGTTGGTCAGAAAAATAAGAGATCCTGAAAATCTTGGGAATGTGAAACCCGTTCTGATCACACCCTTGTCTGCTCCCTTTTTGTGATGGGACATTAATTTGCATTCTTGTTTTTCCTGCAGTTGTCATTCTCCTTTCATCTGTCCTGGCGAAGGTGCTCCATCCTCCGCTTAGCTCTTCCTCTTGCCGCGTTTCAGTCTTAAAACACCGCGGTCATGTAAAATTCAAAAATGACCACAATGTTTTGGGGTTTATTGTGGGGAGTGGGGAATTTCGACCCCCTCCCCACATCCTCTCACAGTAGGTCGGTGCCCAACTGGCCGGCTGAACCAGAGAGGACGGGGGCCGTGGGGACCCCCTCCCCGCCGGTCTCTGCAGCTGCCCAGAGCCCTGGCCACCGGCGGGACGCTCTGCCCCTTTCGGCTTTCAGTCATTCTCTCCTGTTCTCCCGCTCTTCTTTTCTCCTACAGTATTTTGTCATCAGTTCTCTGATGGCGAGAAAAAAACAGCTCAGAGTCCCACGTCTCCTTCCCATAAATATGCGTGTGCTTTTCCCGAACCTTTCTCCGCCCCCTTTTCTCCCCCAACCCCCACTCCAGCACAGGTAGGGGCTGCAATGCAAAGGGCTTTTTTTTTTTTTTTTTCCATCCAGAGACCAATGTCAGCGCCTCAGCTGGACAATTTCATTCAACACGCCCGCACCTGCTGAAACCTACTCCCTATCAATTCAGTTTTCTCCCGGTTAACCCTATTCCATCCCACTGCTAAGCACCTCCTCCACCTTTTTCGGGTTCTACTACTGCCCACATTTGGAAGAGGAAAAAAAAGAAAGCAACGCGCAAGACAGTGTGAATTCCAGGAAAAAAGTGAGCGTGTGTAAGACTGAGTGTGTGCATCCATCCGTCTCAGCCTGTCAGGGCCCCTGTGCATGTGGTGAGCGGTACAGGACAGTCGGACACCTCAAACTATCCCTGCCTGGGTCAGGCCGGCCCTCCCAGAGTTCACCTGTCCGCGCCCAGGTAACCGAAGAGGTGACCGCGCGGCCGCGTTCCAGGACACCTGGCCCGGGCAGAGCGAATGCCAGAGAACCGGGGCCACGGGGGCGCCCCTCCGGTGTCTCCCTTCTCTCCCCGTACTTCCCTCCGGGGTGTTTTGCACCCCTTCTTCCTAAGACAAACGGGACCGCCCGCACCCCAGCGCCTCACCTCAAACAGCGGACCGATCCTGTTCTTCTCCAGGTAAGCCTGGATCCGGGATTGCTGATGCGAGGCCATGGAGAGACCGAAGGGCCACGGAGATAGCGGGAGAGAGTGCGGCCGTGCGCCTGTGCCGGGGGACACCCCTGCTTTCCGCTGGACCGGGGCCGGGCCGGGAGCTCGGGAGCCTCGGCTCCCCCGGAGCGGTGAGCTGGGGCTCCGGGCGCGGGCGTGGGCTGCAGCCGCGGGAGCAGCGAGCGCGTGGGGCGCCGAGAGCCGGAAGCTGGGGCGCGGCGCCGCCAACTCACACAACTCGGAAGCGAGGCGGGCACTCATTCACCGCGTTCTCCTCCTCCTCCCCAAGCCCGCAGCTCTCCGCAGCGCCCGCGCCGGGGAACCTGGAGCGGAGGCTCCCGCTTCCTTTCTCCTCCGGGCGGCGGCGGCGGGAATCAGGGGGCGGGCGGCAAGCTGGGAGGCGCGGCTCTGCTTAAAGCACGCGCCCGGGGGCACCCTCGGGCGGACCTGGGCTGCGGGGCTCGAACCCGCGGGGAGCGCGCGTGTGCTTGCGTGTCCGCGCCCGCCCGCGGCGGCGCTCTGGCCCAAGTGACGGGAACACCCGCTCGGGCTGCTCCCGGGTCTCGGCTCGCCCTGCCCGCCGCTCCCTAGCGACAGCGCCGCTCGGAAAGCCAATGGTGGAGATGCTTCTTTCAAAGTGCACGTAAATCTGGCGCTTGTTGGCTACTCTTTGGCAGCTGCAAAGGCATTCGGAGAGGGGTCGTCCCCACCGCTCCTTCCGAGCCTGTCCTCGCACCTCCACCAGCTCAGGGTCCAAGGTGGATAGAGTTGTGAGAAGGAGCGTGGGTGTGAGAGTGTACCACGAACATGAAGTAGCCGTCCATCAGGCCGTCTGGCTTAGCTTAGAGCAGGTCGATGGGCTGAGAATCCCGCTGAAAACTCCCAAAGTACAGACACCCAAAGGTTGGGAGCAAACCTTCAGGTTTTGACAGGAGGAAAGCGATGAAAGCAAGCTAGCCCTCCTTCCAGTTTGCCTTCCTAATCCTCTCTGCATTACCACCCACATATAATTATGGCTATATATCTATAGCTGCATCTCCAATACTATAGGATTGCACTCAACGATGTTTCCTCTAGATGCTTCCTGTGTGTGTGCCTATGTGCTCAGTCGCTCAGTGGTGTCTGACTCTTTGCGACCTTTTGGACTGTAGTCGGCCAGGTTCCTCTGTCCATGGGACTTTTCAAGCAAGAATACTGAGCTCCTTTGCTGAGCTCCTCAAATTTAGCCAATAACTTTATTATGCAGGGGTTTCTAAGGGAAGATCTCCAGGCAGCGTAGGTTCCTTCATAAGTTCTCTTTCTTGTGGAAAAAAGAAAACTCAACGAAGCCTCCAAAGCCGACTTCTCTGTCTCCTAACCATGATGTGCTGCCAAAATAATAAGATTTATTTCAGAAAACGTGGTTTAAAATGAAGGGAATAGTTATCCTAAAGTAGACTGCAAGAGTATAGATTTCCTTGTCTTTTGCCAGCCACGATGTTCTGGGTTTCTGTTATTCATAATATCCTTATTGGTGTCAGTGGTTTTTCATCTGTACATTTTAAAATTTTTGTATTAATTAATTTTTTAAGATTGTTTCTATATGGACCATTTTTAAAGTCTTTATTGAACCTGTTACAATATTGCTTCTATTTTATGTTTTTGCTTTTTGGATTCCAGGCATGTGTGGTCTTAGTTCCCCAACCAGGGATCAAACCCACACCCTCTGCATTGGAAGGAGAAGTCTTAACCCCTGGAGCACCAGGAAAGTCCCTTATCTGTATTTTAAAGGAACTCCTTAAGTAGAAACATGCACTAGTAAGGAATGGAATATCTCAGAAAGTATTGTTAATTCTATTTCAAAATTCAGATAAGAAACCTGCCAGAATAACTAAGAGCATAACCATCATTGATAACCTGAAATAGACATGATTTGCATTGGAAAGATGCCCAAGTTAATACTTTTACAGCCAGACTCAGGTGATCTGCCCAGGAGAGCTAAACTGAATAGCAGTGAGGTGCCAGGGTTATCACATATTCTCCACTGACGATCAAAGGCCTACTTACTTACGTATTTTTTAGCATGTTCAGGAGAAATTAAATATATAGAGTGAATATCAGCATTTTATTCGGGATTAGGTATAGTATACAGACATCTATGACTCAGCTAAAAAGTCAGGCATTTTCAACACCACATAGTACCGGAGAATCAGAATGGTACCTTTTTTAAAGAGACATGAGGAAAATGCTTCTTTAAATCAGACTATTAACCTACTTAATAAGTCTTCACCATGCTCAGAGTACTGCATCCAGGGCCTTGAATGGAAAAGACAGTTTTTCTGGCAAAATACTTAAGCAGTAAAGGGAAGATGATGAAGATATATATAGTATTTATGTGTATATGTATATTTAAACACTAGACATCCCCAAATTATATTTTTTTAATTCATGAAATATTTCAGAAGTTTTTCAAGGCCTTAAATACCATCTCTTCCACAAGGCACTTGGTTCTTTCCACTTATCCCCAAACTTCATTACTAAAATAAATATTCATTGCACAACCTCTCCTTGGCAGACATTACATTAGAAGTGAGAATTCAAAGGTGATAGGTTTTGTCTTTTTCTCAGTTGTTCAGTCTTTTTGAGACAATTGGTATATACAAGGATAATGACATTATAATGTATTGTGCCAACATATGCGTTATACATAAAAATGTATTTATGTATATATAATGCATAAAACATAGATACATACAATATGCTGTATGAGTACTAAAGAATGAAAAAATTACCTGTGCCCACATCATCAAGGAATGCTCTGTAAAGAAGATTGCATTTGAGTAAAGTGTCAAAGGAACAATAAAATTTTAAAGTTTTCTAGATAGGATTGGTGAAGTGAGAATGAGGATGAAATTTCAAACTTTGGCATTAAAAAAAAAATTGCTGTGGTTGCGACTCCACACTCCCAATGCAGGGGACAGGGTACCAGTTCAATCCCTGGGGAACTAAGATCCCACGTGTGGTAGAGCCAAGAAAACAAAAACAAAAAACAATTGCATGAGCAAAGGCACACAGGCATAAAGCACGCTGGTAGGTAGAGAAACATAGGGTGGATATGGAGGAAGATTGGCATGTGTGGTTAAAAATGTAAGCAGAGTTCAGCTCACTAAACTTACTTCCTAAGAAATACAGGCTTGCATTTCCTGGGTGATGAGACAAGACTGAAGAGTTTTGAAGACAGGACTATTATACTCGGGGAAAAGTTTTAAAAAGACTGCTTTGGTTACAACATGCATGATAGATTGAAGAAGAATGATATGGGAAGAGCAAAACTAATTTAGAATCTGTAAACAAAACTAATCCAAACCTAATTTAAGGTATGGAATCCATAAACAAATCATGAGGGCAAGCCTTTGGACCAGGGATAAAAGCATGGGGAAGATGGAAAACATTCAAGGAACATTGAAAGACTGATTTGTTGATTACCTTTATTTAGGATGAAATTAGAAGAGGGAGTCAAAGATGACCCTCTAATTTCTGCAGTAAAGCTAAAAGGATTATAATTTGCTTAAGTCACCCAATGAATAACTGATAGGGCCAGGTTCTGATTCGGTATTTTCAAACTCCAAAGCTAAAGCTACTTCCATTTTTTACCCTGTATCCTGAAAATTAGTCAAGAATTTCATTTCCAAAGATCAGCATCCCTTGGTAGCAAGGGCTATATCTCCAGACCTGGCACATAGTAGGCACTCAATAAATAGCAGTTAAATGAATGAATTAAATTTTAGTAGATAAATTCAGTCCAGCTATGTTCTTTTAGGCTAAACTGTGCTTCTGACAAAGGGCATTTATATTCTGTCTTCTTCTATTTAATTAATTGCATGTGTATCTTTAGTCTCTCTTTTAAATTACAAACTCTTTAAAATCATGAACTGTATCTTAATATTTCTCTGTGCTTTATAGCATGTAACATTGTATATTTTCATACAATATGTTTTTCATAAATATATCTTTAATTAAATTCTGTATATTTTGAGAATTTATTTCATTTAGTCACTTTAAGATTGGCTGAAAGTAACCACTGTCAAAAGTAACCACTGTCCTGCATTGAATTTCTTTTGCAAACATAACATAGTACCTTTATGATCTTTTCCCTTTTTTTGGCTTGAGTACAGCAGGGAAAGGCCATTTTCGATGAGACTGTCTTGACCTCATTGTGCTACAAAAGTGCTTATCAGCATAATTTACAAATATACAGAATCCAGTGTATAGAATGTTCTAAAAGCCCTCGTCTAACTCCACTCTGCATAGCTCCCGAAACAAATGATTTCTGATTAGAGACAAGAGAACAATGGTGAAGGCTAGTAGGCCTAATTAGGAAGTATAAACAATGTAATCCCCTGAAATTAATTAAATATTGAAATAAGAAGACAGAGAAGTTCTATACCAATACCAGTACATTGAATTTAGGCTGCTAGCCTGAAGCATACTTGCCCCCTTTCTGTATCTTGCTCACCTTGCCACTTTAAAACAAACTCAGACAACTGTTTTTCCAAAGAACTCAGTGTATCATGCAGGATTTTAATTTTTGAGTAATTAAGTGGAGAGGCAGCATCAGAGACTGAAATGAAAGAGATTCTGGAAGAGATAAAGCAGAGACCTGGAGACATGAATATAGTCCTGAATGAGGAACTTTCCAAATGTCCTTTGATTTCAAAGTCAGAATTGTTAGAAAATGACTGATAATTACGGCTTAAACCACATGAAACTATTACATAATGGGATATTCCATAGATGGAAACTTTCAAAAAACACATTTCGGGAAACAATTCCAAAGATGCCTGGGTATATTTTGATGCTAATGCATCAAAATACTATCAATTCACATAGTCCCGTATACTTTCAGTTATAAAGACTGATTTCAACATACTGTTAGGTTTTTAATTAGCCTAAGGACCCATATCTGTGTTAGTATGTGTGAAGGATCATTTAGGTCTCCCTTGAATTTGATCCTGTCTTTAATATCACCTCAGAAAAATGTAGAGAGTGTTTTCTTGTTTGCTCTTAGTTGGTGGTTCAAAGGCAGCTGAAAGCAGGGGGTGAGGGGCAGCATTATTTGAGAATCTATCAGCAACATCACTGAGAACGCTGACCTTGGAGTTCTAGCTCAGAATAGAATCTAGGTTTTGCGATTTATTACCTGTGTGATGTCGAGCAAGTTACTTAACCTCTCTATTCACAGCATCCTCATGTATAAACCAAAGATAAACAGTACCAAGTTCATCAGTTTATTATTAGTATTTCATGAACTAATATAGGAAGCATTAATATGAAGCCAGGTACACAGCAAAGATTCAATAAAAGATAGTGCTAATATTGTTATTGTCATCATGTCATCATCATTATCACCACTAGCATTATCAAATCCCTAAGACATGGACTTGCAAAATTCACATAAACTGTATTAAACCAGTTATCTGAAGAATTCCTAAGTAGAAAGAATGTCTTGCAAATCAAAGCCGTAAGGCAGGATATGAAAGTCTCTTAACTAAAAAAAATAAGAAAAGTACTTCTAAATTCAAAAAGAGAGCTGTGAAAAAATAATAAAGAGAGTTATAAGGTGAAATGGCAACCCACTCCAGTATTCATGCCTGGGAAATCCCATGGACAGAGAAGCCTGGCGAGCTACCATCCAAAGAGTCAGACACAACTTAGCAACTAAACAACAACAAAGGTGAGTATAGAGTGAAATATAAAGTTATCTACTCAATCGGATTACTCTACATAAGAAATCACTTATAAGGAATGAAAGGTTTCCACATGAAGCCTGGTAAAAGGAGAACCAAGAGAAACATTTTGGTAATTATCCACACCTATCGAGCAGGACAAAAAGCCACAGGACCCAGCACAAATGAAACATTAAGAGAGGGTCATTAAGAGAGGGTGGTCACAGAGAGCTAGTTTTCTTCATTTCTGCCTGAAGTGCTTCTCAGAATGAATTCAAATGATGAGCACACATACAGAATGGCTTATGTACCAGGTAATGTTATAAGCACTTTCTACACCGCACTAGTCATCTCATCCTCAAAACAACATCCTCACGGAGTTACCACTATTATCCCCTTTTATTCAGATGCGACATACAGAGGATAAGCAACTTGCCCAGGGTCCCAGCTAGTCAGTAGCAAAGTCCATATTTGACCTGAGGTAGTATCTTAAACATCACTATATTGTCTCCCAAAGCTCTGACCACTTGTGTCATTTCCTTTGTATTGAATTTGTTTGGACCAGGAGGTATCTTGATGGCTGCTTTGACCTCACTGCTACGTTTATATGAGGAAGGAGGTAACCAGGGTGGCAGATCCCCATGTAATTTCTGGTCCCATACTAAATGAAAACTTTGGCAAACTGGCTTATATGTGTCTCTTGAGAGTTCACATAATGCTAATCAGGCACACTGACACTGACGGAACTGATAATATTGACTCACTGGACCTCCTAAATTGAGAACCCAATCAATACTGGCAGCTTGTGAAATCCTGCCATCCAGCCTTCTCAGGGAACATCTCTATCCATAACTTCCATATTTAAATATTCTTAGGTAATATTTCTATCTCTTTAATTTCCCCATTTAGCTTTTAATATGTGGCATGTTTACAAGCAATCACCATCTAAAATGCTTTGTTTCAATAACTTTTTATATATTTGCATTACATCATAAATCATGGAAAGGAAATCTACAGATATCAAACTGCAGATATCTTTGATATATTCAATAAACTTTAACCCTGACATGCTTTCTGCTTATAATTTCCAAAATGATTTCCAAATGTTTTTTCATTATAGTAAGTGAGAGCCTTTGTTAAGAAACATAGCTTAAACAATGAAAACTGCTACAGAATACTGTAACATGATACTGAATTTATTGAAAAGGAGGAGGAATAAGAGCAGACTGAGCAAGTAAAAGATGACTTAGAAAGGAAAACAGTTCTGCTTGGTGTACACCCTGGGGAGCCAGGCACTCTGCCTAGGACTGGATGTGCTATTGCTCCAATCTAGCTATCAAGGAATAAGTAACACGGGACCTATTTCTCAAGCACACATCCCTGTAAATGCCAACTAATGCTCAGCCATAATGCGGTACATCACAACTACCCCAGCACTAAAGGCTAAAGGTACATTTTAGCAGGATTAGTGGACCCACCATTGCCTAGGGGGAATTTAAATTTAAAAGAAAAGAGTATGGCAGCTCTCTGCAAAAACACTCTGCAAGCCACGGTAGCCAAAGCATCAGCAACTTTTCTCCTTCCCAAGCAAATATTGGTCCATTTCCTATGGAAAATACCCACCCCACCTCCAGCCCTCTGGTGGTTTTAGTCCTGAGAGTCAGAGATGTCTCTTTTGTGAGGTCTAAGTTTTTTTGCTAAGTACCATATATGTGAGAGACTCACACTGAGTTATCGTATATCTACCATGAAATATTTCTGATGAGGTCATGAAGAATAGCAGCTAAACTTACTTTGGGAGGATTAGAAAGCCAAAAGTTAAATGAACAAATGAATGAATTCATGGATGGGTGGACAGATGGAAGAACGGAGGAAGGAAAGAATGAATTAATTAAATGCTGATAATTTATTAGGTAATCATGTGTATGCGTCTGTGTTAGTAGCTCCTTAATGCCCAACTCTCTGCAGCCCCATGGACTGTAGCCTGCCAGGCTCCTCTGTCCATGGGATTCTCTAGGCAAGAATACTGGAGTGGGTAGCCATTTCCTTCTCCAGGGAATATTCTCGATCCAGGTATGGAACCCAGGTCTCCTGAATTGCAGGCAGATTCTTTACCATCTAAGTCACAAAGGAAGCCCAGGTAACCGTGTTGCATATCTAATAATCAGGTCCTCAGTCATTTATGTCTGAATCCTCCTTTTCATGAATAATAAAGTTCATTGATTTTGTTCAATACACAATTCTTCTAAATATTTATGAAGTATTTAAACATAGCATTCCAATAAGATGACAGGATTGAGTTGCCTTTGTGTGTTTTACTTGAGTCTCTGCTCTTCAATTTGCCATTTCTTAACTTTTCTTCTTTTCATTTTTAAAGGAGAATTTCTCATCTTGAAGCGTGAGCCTGAAACAGAAGTACAGAATTGTTGATCAGTAAAAACCAATTGACTAGAATTGATGACAAATGTTTTCTGCAACATCTGTCTTCCAACATGTATTTTAAGATCCTTTTGTCTGTAAAAGTTTGCCCCTGACAGTCATATACCTAGGCATATTTTAGTATCAAATTTCTGACACCGAACCCAAGATTTCATTTATTTTAGGATGGCCATTCTTACTCTCAGCATATACTGACTCATATGATCTGTTTTGCCAAATATATTATCCAAAAAACTCATTTATTTATTCCTTTTCACTTCATTATCTTTAATAAAGTGGCATTATGTAAAAACTTGCCTTAAAAAAGCAATGACACTAAGCTATTTTGGAATTTAAGCTAGGAACAAAGAAATATGGTTAACCTTTTACATTTCCTAATATTTAATTTCAAAAGAGTCTCCCTCCAGTGAAAAATTAAAATTAGGCACTCACAGACTAGCACCTTAGGAAATAAAAAAATGCAAGACTGAATTTTTCAAGTATGTATCTTGTCTGCTTCTCTGTATTTGTTCAGTATTTTAGCTGCTTGCCACAGTTTAAGTGTCCACTGACATTTCTATCTCCCTCAGAGTGTAACTTTCTCAAAGGTAGTTAACCTGGCTTTTGTGTCAAATTCGAGATTGAATTATTGGTCAGCTGTACACACAGCTACAATTTTGTGGCCACGATTACTCTTTTCCTTTTGCCCTGCCATGCGAGTCATGCTGGATCTTAGTTCCTGACCAGGAATCCAGCCCATGCCCCTGGAAGTGGAAGAGCGGCATCCTAACCGCTGGACTGCCAGAAAAGCCCTCACCCACTATTATCACTACATTTTACAGAGGATAGAACCATAGCCCAGAGCAGTTTAATAACATACCCAACTAGTTGGTGGGAAAAACA
Organism: Bos javanicus; assembly: GCF_032452875.1. Taxonomy (NCBI): domain Eukaryota; kingdom Metazoa; phylum Chordata; class Mammalia; order Artiodactyla; family Bovidae; genus Bos; species Bos javanicus. The sequence continues at coordinate 32,526,586 of NC_083881.1, read as the reverse complement.
AAATCAGAATTCAAGCCTGTCTTATGAAAGCATGTGTTTTTTCATTTCATTACACAAGAACAATTTCTGTTTTAATTGCTTTGATTACCCATCAACATTTCAATTGCTTCTCTCTCTCTCTTTTTTTTTTTTTGGTAATGTTCTGACTTTCATAGCTACTTCTATTTGGAACAATATTCAATTATGCCATTGAATACACTTGTATTGGAACTGATCAATCTCATATTTTTCAAGAGTAGGAAGAGGTATATGCTTGTAATACCTCTTGCAATATTTTAATATAATTTTTTGGTAATTTCTCACTAATTGTAGAATAAAAGAGGTAATATTGGAGAATGTTTAGAAGTATGGGCTCTAAAGTTAGACTTTGTATTGTTTACATTTTATAATTTTCTGTATATTATGATGTTTGACATCTTTTCATTATTTTTTATTGGAAGTATAGGTGATTTACAATATTATATTTGTTTTAGGTGTACAACATAGTGATTCAGTATTTTTGCAGATTATATGGGATTATAAATTATTACAGGATAAGAGTAAAATTCTCTGTGCTATATAGTATATTGTTATTTATTTATATATAGTAGTTTATATCTATTAATCCCATAGCCCTAATTTGTTCTCTCCACTTCCCTCTCCCCTTTGGTAACTACAAGTTTGTTCTCTAGACATGTGACTTTGTTTCTGTTTTGCATATACATTCATTTGTATTATTTTTTACCTTCCACATATAACTGACATCAAACTGGTTTTGTCTTTGATGTTTAATATCTTGAGAACTTTTCTGACTGGGGAGAGACGGTACCTCCTCAGGCTAGCCAGTACTTAGAAGTACATTGTTAAAACAAGTAAAAGAAAATCTAAATACACTGAACAATACCCTGTATTCATAGATTGTTAAGATGGCAATATCCACCATCTGATCTACAGATTCAACACAATTCCCATCAGAACGCCAACTGACTTATTTACAAAAACTGGCAAGCTCATCCTAAAATCATATGGAAATGTGAGAGATCCAGAATAACCAAAATGGTCTTGAAAAAGAGTGAAGTTGGAAGACTCACACTTCCTTATTTCAAAACTTACTAAAAAGCTATAACCACAACAGTTTGGTACTGACATAAGAACAGACATACGTATGAATGAACCGAATCTAGAGTCCAGAAATAAAGCCTCACATTTATGTTGACTTGATTTGAGACAGAAGTGTCAAAGTAATTCAAAATCTTCATCAAATTGTGTTGATCAATATTTTCATCAATATTTCTATCAAATGGTGTTGAGGTAACTGAATATCCACATTCAAAGGAATGAAGTTGGACTTCTACCACACTCCATTCAAAAACTAACTCAAAATGGATCTCGAAGTTAAGATCTAACACTATAAAATTTTATGAAAAAACAAAGGTATATGTCTTGAGGATACTGGATTAATGCTTCCTTAGATATGTTGTCAAAAGCACCCACACACACAAATAAATTGTATGTCATCAAAAACAAACACTTTTTTGATGCAAAGTTTACCATCAAGAAAGTTAAGACAACCCGAAAAATGGGAGAAAATATTTTAAAATCATACATCTGATGATACATACCTAGAATGTATGATTAACTCTTACAATTCAGTAATAAAAATACCAAATATTCCAATTAAAAAATGGACAAAGGAGCTGCACAGATATTTCTCCCAAGAATATATACAGATGGCCAATAAGTACATGAAGACATGCCTAATGCCGTTATTCATTAGGAAAATACAGATCAAAACCACAATGAGATACCACTTGATAAGGACGGCCATGTTATTCATTAGGAAAATACAGATCAAAACCACAATGAGATACCACATGATAAGGACAGTTACAAAGATAAACAATAAGAAGTGTTGGCGAAGCTGTGTAAAACTTGGAACCCTCACACATGACTGCTGTGTATGTAAAATGGTGCAGCCAATTTGAAAATAGTCTGGCAGGCCCTTAAAGGGTTAAATATCAAGTTATATTACCCAGAAATTCCACTCCTAGGTATAAACTTAGTTATGAAAACACATGACACCAAAGGAACTTATACATGAATGTTATAGCAGCAATATTCATGAAAGCAAAAAAAGTGAAAATAATTCAAATACTCAATGTTCATTACCAGATGAAAGATTAAATGAAATGTGATATGTGCATACAATGGGCTTCCCTGGTGGTTCAGTGGTAAAGAATCTGCCTGCCACTGCAGGAGACACAGGAGATTTGGGCTCAATCCCTGGGTCAGTAAGATCCTCTGAAGGAGAAAATGGCAACCCACTCCAGTATTCTTGCCTGGGAGATCCCATGGACTGAGGAGCCTGGCAGGCTACAGACCATGGGGTTGCAAGAGTCAGACACAATTGAGTAGCTGAGCACACACAGGCTCATATAATATCTTATATGTCCATATATTATCTTATGATTTGGTAATACAAAGGAATGCAATACTAATCCATGCTACAGCATGGATGAACCTTGTGAAAGAAATCAGTCACAAAGCACCACATACTGTGTGCTTCCACTGATATGAAATATTCAGATTAGGCAACTCTACAGGGACAGAAAGTAGATTAGTGGTCTCCTAGGGCTGGTGGGAAAGCAGGTGGCAGGTAATGGGGGAAAGAGCTTGGAGAAAGGAAGGTGCAGGCAGAAACAGGGTGGATGAATGATGAGTGACTGCTGATGGGATTTCTCTTAGGGGTGATAAAAATGTTCTAAAATTCATTGTGCTGATGGTTGCCCACTCTGTTGAATGTTCTAAAAAACATTGAGTCATACACTTTAAATTGGTAAATTGTTTTATGTGAATGTTGAATGTCTTTCGATAAAGATGTTTTTAAAGAATTAACAGTAATTGTTATATTATGTCCTGGGGTCTTCTTGGATTCTTGTTTTTGTTAGTTTAATCATGTGTGATAGAAAAAAAGGTGATTATAAAGCACACACTCACAGTTATAAACAGATCCTTAAAACCATGCTTTATTTGGTGAGCAGCATGATGGACTAAAACTGCAGGTTTAAAAACCAAAGGGAATTAAATGACTTTGTATTAAGTTTGAGAGTACAAGCGTCTGTGTGGATTCAGGAAAGAGGAGACACTTGGCCAGGCCAGAGTGAGGCAAAGATGCAGCGTGGGGAGAAAGAAGAATTACAGCTATATTGACCTGCTTTGCTTTTTGATGCAATAGATGAGAATATGCATAAATTTGGCAAAACTAATTATGTAAAGTTTAAAAAATAAAATAAAATTTAAAAAAAAAAAAGAAAGAAACTACATTTTCCAAATTAAAAAAAAAAAAAAAAGAAAGAAAGAAAACATCCAGGAAAACCATGTCTTTCTCACTGGGCTCTGGGACCTGCTTTGAGAGTCTGTCTGGAGGGTAGCTGCCACCTCATCTGAAGTGCTGATGGAGCTTTCCTATTGGAGAAGGATAAGTAGAAGTCCTTTTTGGTTTCTTTCCTTCTGGAGGTTAAGAATTACAATTTTTAGGGAGTTTCTTGGTGGTTTAGTGGTTAAGACTCCATGCTCCCAGTTCAGGCGGCCTGGGTTCTATCTCTGGTCAGGGAACTAGATCCCACAAGCCACAGCTAAGAGTTTGCATGCCATAACTAAAGATCTCACATGCTGCAACAAAGACCAACACAGCCAAATAAATAACATATTAAAAAAAAGAATTACTATTTTTAAAATTCTGATTTTCTACCTTTCAGCATTTAGTCTTAATGCTGCAAATACTCTGCAACTTGTCTCTTTTTCACCAAAGTGAAGCTATTGAGAATTATCCCTGATGATACGTGTTTATAGGACATTGATTTTCACTGCTCTGTGTATTCCATGGTATGAATATAACATAATTCATTTATCCACTCTCCCATTCTAAGTTTTTACTGATACAAACAATGTTACAATAAAATTCTTGTCCATGTCTGATTTTTTCCATAGCCTAGAATTTCTCCAGGGCATAAACCTAGGAAAGAAATTGCTTGGTCATAAGGATACACATATTTGAATTCATGGGACATGGTTACATTACTCTCCAAAGCGGCTGTATAAATTTATAGTCCTTCCCATAACTTTTGAGAGTCCCTTTCCCTGAATTCTCACTCATACCGCAGGGGTAATCCTATAAAAGGTGTGGGGCTCCGTTCCAACTCTCCCTACACTGGTATTAAATTCAAGCCCCTGTATTAAGAGTGATAAATACCTCCAGGCAGTCAGTGTCAGCTCGCCAGTTCACTGTCCTGATTTTCAGTTCCTTCTTCATTTCTGGCCCAAGGCAATTTCCCTTTCTTAGCAGTTCAGCCATGCATTTATAAGGATGTTAGTTATAATTTATTGAGCAATCCTTGGTGTTTGTAGCTGGAGGGTTTTCAAGTTATCTGTACTGCCAGACCTTTAAATGCCTGACAGCATTTTCAGCACCTGAGCAATCTTTAAACACACCCCAGATGTTGGATACCATAAAGGAAGTAAGTGCAATCAAATTAGCCACTACAATGAGCTATTAAACTCTCTCTACATGTATTCATTAGTCACCATGCTGCCACATATGGGAATCTGCAGCTTATCCGAGGTTGAATCTCAACTAGTTTCTAACTAGCTGTGTGACCTTGGGCAATGTACTTCACCTTTCTGAACTGCAATTTCTTCATCTATAGGACAAGGATGTAATCATAGAATCTGACTTGTATGACTGGTATAAAAAAGTCAATCAGTTACTATTTATAAAAATACTTAGAACTGTATCTGATGTACAGTATGTGCTATGTAATTGTGTGATAAATGAAGGAATAAATATTAGACATTTATTTTTGTACTACCTCTGAATATTTAAAAAAAAATGATCTCCCCTAAAATTGCCAGCATGGACAATCTAATGTTGGCAGCATGATAGCACTACTTCTCAACTTTAATGATACTAATGATAAATGGATTTTACCTAGAAGCCTCTCTGTGCTCCAGAACACAAGAAAAATAATTGTTGCCCATTGTGGGCCAGCCAAGTTGTTGTACAGGTTGGGAGCAAGGATGTTAAATAGGCCCCTCAGCTTTTTTTAGGATTAAAGAGGCATTCTGAGCAAAAAAAAAACAAAAAAAAAAAACAACTTCCAAAAGTTTTTTCTTTGTCTAGAGTAGTCACTTTTAGTGTATGAAGATGTTCAGGGTATGAGAAACGATGTCTCAGGATTTGACTCTGCACAGAAATGGAAAATTAGGACCAAATCTGTATGACACACCTTTCATTCTGCTCTTATGTCATGTGTGGTCTTTACCCTCTGACCACCCTTTTCAGGCCATACACAAGTCACAGCATGTTTATTACACTTGGTAGTCACACCATACTCCGCTGTGCTCAGTCGTGCCCAATTCTTTGTGATCCCATGAACTGTAGCCAACTAAGTTCCTCTGTCCATGAGAGTTCTCAGGCAAGAATACTGAGTGGGTTGCCATTTCCTTCTCCAGAGGCTCTTCCTAACCCAGGGACTGAACCTGCATCTCCTGCATTGGCAGGAAGATTCTTTACCACTGAGGCACCAGTGAAGCGTACTGTCATAATTTGCATTAGATCCTCAGACTTTATCTCTCACCAACTTCTATTTGCCCCACACCCCTGACTCTGGCAACCACCTTTATATTTCTGTTTCTATGAGTTTGACTTTTTTTTTTTACATTCCATATATAGGTGACATCAAGCAGTATTTATCTTTAAGCAGTATTTATCTTTCTGTGTCTGACTTACTTCACTTAGCATAATGCCCTTAAGGTCCATTCATGTTGTTGCAAACAGCAGAATTTCCTTCTTATTCATAATATATTAGGGAGTACATATAAATTCAAAAAAATGTTTGCTAACAACTAGCCTACAAAGATCTCCATTTGCTTTCTCTGATTTCTTACCTCCATGAGATATATCTATAGTGATCTTTGTAACTTTCCAGAACTACACTGACATTGCTTTGGTGGGCTTCCCCGTTTGCTCAGCGGTGAAAGAATCTGCCTGCAGTGCAGGAGACATTCAGGAGACCCAGGTTTGATCCCTGAGTCAGAAAGATCCCTTGGAGAAGGAAATGGCAACCCACTGTAGTATCCTTGCCTAGGAAATCCCATGGACAGAGGAGCCTGGCGGGCTACAGTCCAGAGGGTCGCAGAAGATTCAGACATGACTGAGCGACTAAAGAACAACAGCAACCAAGTAGTCAAAGACCTAATTAAACCTAAAATACATCTTTAAGTGCCTTCAAGAAACATAACTGTAAAAGATAGAATGTAGATCAGATAATAGCTAGAAAAAAAGGATGTAAGTTTAACAAAGACTTCATTTTTCAGGTAGAAGAATTAATTTTTAATTCTTAAGAAAAGAATGTTTAAGATAAATAATTGCAAACATATATTTACACTAAATTAAACCATGCAAATTTAAATATATAAATAATTTTAAGGTAAATCAAATTTTAGAAATGAGGACGAGGTTGCTAAGCAGTCAACAGCAAACAAAAAACAAACAAAAAAAGTCATGGAGACAATAAATAAATATGAAGAACTATTGGAATCTCATTTTGACTCTACTGAAGGGTACACAAAGGAGAACAGCAGTAAATTACCTAGAAAATATGTTTTATGGGTAGAGCACAGAAAACATTAAATGTCAAGGTAAGAAATTCAGGCTTTATTTTGTAGGTGATAAGGCAGATGTTTTTGAGCTTGGGGTGACCTGCTCAAAGCTGTGTTTGATGGAAATCAACCAAATAATGGCTTATGTCCATAACATATTTTGTTAACTCTATATAGAACACAATAAAGGAAGTTTTACAATCATTTCTTCTAGGTAAATTCAATATTCCCCCAAAATTTCTCTTATTTTTGTATTATTCATATTTCCAGTACTCTTGGTAAATTTCTTGGGTGTGGAGAGCTCTAGAAAACATCACTGAGTTTTCTTACACACCAAAAAATAAATACATAAATTCATTGGAAAATGTTCATTGCCTCACTAAAGTTTATACTCATAAATTTCTGGTTAATAAGTTTAACACTTCCATAGCCAGTTCCCAGGGAGAGAAATATTAAGATTTTTATATTTTATAATAAGAATTTGAGCTACAGGGATGAATTTTCTCAGCAAAGAGTCATTGGAGTGATAGCATTCTATAACATCACTACATATTAAATTTTATTTTCTCATCTGTTTATCAGAAAGTCAAATAACTTTACATGACTTACAATAAATTGTTTAAAAAGCTGTCTTCTGATCTCTTTTTCACCTCTGACTTGTGTTTCCAAGAGAAAAGATGTTCAAGTCACTTTCTTCTGATATTTACTATTGTATTCCTAAATTATAATGCACATTATTGCTTTTTGATTTGAGGACTTCATTTTCTTCTGTACCCATTCCTCCATTCACCTAGTCATTTTTGGTTAATAATAATTCAATTTAATATTAATACGGTCATGTAATAATCACAGCTGAACCATGTAGTCATTGATGAAGGAAAAATTTCCTTGTATAACTTTTTGCTTCCCTGGCTTCAATCAATGCCTTATATATATATTTATATCTGATGTACCTTCCACTCATTTGTGTAGTGTAGGCAAGCTGAATTAAGATTCTGAATGGAGCCCATCCTATTTCAAAATGACATATTTTTACAATGTATTAACAGAGCCAGTTATCAATGGAAGATTGCAAATATCCCATTGAACAGCATCTTTGGGCAAGCCCCAGGGTAGTTTGCATTCTTCTTTTTATTTTTGTTTTTTTAGTCTGCATTATTTAATTTGGCTCTTGATCCCCAAAATGAGATTATGGAGACTTGGGTTCCATCCCTGGGTTGGGAAGATCCCCTGGAGAAGGAAAAGGCTACCCACTCCAGTATTCCGGCCTGGAGAATTCCATGGACTAGTCCACGGGGTCGCGAAGAGTCAGACACAACTAAGAGACTTTCACTCACTCCCTCACACGCTGCTCTCATCACAGCCATTGAACTACTGTTTATTATTATGAACAGTATAATAACAGTGAGATCATTCAGTAGCCCTCTCTCTTGTTTCTGCCCCTCTTCCGCACATTGGATCAACTATTGTATCAGGAGGGTATAGGGAACACAGCCTGAGCATCTACTGGCAAGAGAAGAGCTGAGAGCTGTAGATTCAAAATGTGTGATATTTCTTTGGTGGAGACTCCTCTCAATGCAAAACCCATGGAGATTTCATTATCATGAATATTCAAAAGAACTTTCACAGCAAAATCGATTATGTCAGCCTTCCACTTAAAATAATCTTTTTTTCTTTTTTTAAAAAATTTTATTTTTAAACACCAAAAACATTTTGTATTGGGGTATAGCCAATTAACAATGTTGTGATAGTTTCACGTGAACAGTAAAGGGAACCAGCCATACATATAGATGTATCCATTCTCCCCTAGTCAATCCTAAAGGAAATCAACCCTGAATATTCACTGGAAGGACTGATGCTGAAGCTCCAATTATTTTTGCCACCTGATGCGAAGAGCCTACTCACTGGAAAAGACCCTGATGCTGGTAAAGATTGAGGGCGGGAGGAGAACGGGATGACAGAGGACTAGATGCTTGAATGGTGTCACTGGCTCAATGGACATGAGTTTCAGCAAATTCTGGGAAATGGTGAAGTAGAGGGAAGCCTGACATGCTGCGGTCCATGGGGTCACAAAGAGTTGGACACAACTGAGTGACGAAACAACAACAACATTCTCCCCCCAAACCTCCCTCCCATCTAGGCTGGCACATATCACTGAGCAGAGTTCCATGTGCTATACAATAGGATTTTGTTGGTTATCCACTTTAAATATAGCAGTGTGCCCATGACCTTCCCAAACCTAAAATAATCTTGAACAAAATCTTTTGTTCAAGATTGAGGTAAAGCTATGTTTACTGAGCATTGAGGTAAAGCTATGTTTCCCTCCTCCCATGTTGGATGGGAATTCAAACTTCAGCTGCTGAGAATCAATTTCTTCTTTTGAACTTCCATCAACCTCATATTTGCAAGGTGCCAAATCATCACCTTCTATTGTTGGCATCTCCTCTTTGATGGCTGGGTTTTCATACTAGTCTAAGATATGAATCTAAGGCATTGTTAGTGAATTGTTTTTTAACATCTTTCTCAACTAACTATCTTGTCTCCTTGTCAATTATTGATCTTCCTTTTACTGGAATTCTGATTTATCTTTTTGCACTTTTTTCCCCTTGAAATAGGTGGCAACTTTCCCTACTTTCAAAAGGTCTGAGTGCAGGCATTTTCCAGTCAATATTTCAAAATGCTTTAGAATTTCCTTTTTTTAAAAAACCTTTGAACTGGATCTTTAAACTCCTGAACAACCACAAGTAAGTTATCAACTGATCTCACACAATGAACCTGAGCAAGACTTTCCACTGAAATATCAAAATGCATCTTGTCTGGTCTTTGATGATTTTGCATGATGACCTGAATTTCTCTCTCACTTTATCTGACCCTGTTTGTTCAAAACCAGTCAGTACACTTCAGTTCAGTTCAGTTCAGACCCTCAGTCATGTCCAACTCTTTGCAACCCTATGAACTGCAGCACACCAGGCCTCCCTGTCCATCACCAACTCCCGGAGTTTACCCAAACTCATGTTCATTGAGTCAGTGATGCCATCCAGCCATCTCATCCTCTGTCATCCTCTTCATCTCCTGCCCCCAATCCCTCCCAGCATCAGGGTCTTTTCAAATGACTCAGCTGTTCACATGAGGTGGCTGAAGTATTGGAATTTCAGCTTCAACATCAGTCCTTCCAATGAACGCCCAGGACTTATCTCCTTTAGGATGGACTGGTTGGATTCCTTGCAGTCCAAGGGACTCTCAAGAGTCTTCTTCAATACCACAGCTCAAAAGCATCAATTCTTCTGCGCTCAGCTTTCTTTATAGTCCAACTCTCACATCCATACATGACTACTGGAAAAACCATAGCCTTGACTAGACGGACTTTTGTTGACAAAGTAATGTCTCTGCTTTTGAATATGGTATCTAGCTTGGTCATACCTTTCCTTCCAAGGAGTAAGTGTCTTTTAATTCCATGGCTAAAATAACCATCTGCAGTGATTTTGGAGCCCAAAAATTAAAGTCAGCCACTGTTTTCACTGTTTCCCCATCTATTTGCCATGAAGTGATGGGACCAGATGCCATGATCTTCGTTTTCTGAATGTTGAGCTTAAAGCCAACTCTTTCACTCTCCTCTTTCACTTTTATCAAGAGGCTCTTTAGTTCTTCTTCAATTTCTGCCATAAAGGTGGTGTCATCTGCATATCTGAAGTTACTGATATTTCTCCCAGCAATCTTGACTCCAACTTGTGCTTCTTCCAGCCCAGCGTTTCTCATGATGTACTCTGCATATAAGTTAAATAAGCAGGGTAACAATATACAGCCTTGACATACTCTTTTTCCTATTTGGAATCAGTCTGTTGTTCCATGTGCAGTTCTAACTCTTGCTTCCTGACCTGCATACAGATTTCTCAAGAGGCAGATCAGGTGGTCTGGTATTCCCATCTCTTTCAGAATTTTCCACAGTTTATTGTGATCCACACAGTCAAAGGCCTTGGCATAGTCAATAAAGCAGAAATAGATGTTTTTTCTGGAACTCTCTTGCTTTTTCAATGATCCAGCAGATGTTGGCAATTTGATCTCTGGTTCCTCTGCCTTTTCTAAAGCCAGGTTGAACATGTGGAAGTTCATGGTTCATGTATTAAAGCCTGGCTTGGAGAATTTTGAGCATTACTTTACCAGAGTATGCTGCTGCTGCTGCTGCTGCTAAGTCGCTTCAGTCGTGTCCGACTCTGTGCGACCCCAGAGACGGCAGCCCACCAGGCTTCCCCGTCCCTGGGATTCTCCAGGCAAGAACACTGGAGTTGGGTTCCATTTCCTTCTCCAATGCATGAAAGTTAAAAGTGAAAGTGAAGTCGCTCAGTCATGTCCGACTCTAGAGACCCCATGGACTGCAGCCCACCAGGCTCCTCTGCCCATGGGATTTTCCAGGCAAAAGTACTGGAGTGGGGTGCCATTGCCTTCTCTGACCAGAGTATGAGATGAATGCAATTATGCGGTAGTTTAAGCATTCTTTGGCATTTCCTTTTTTTGGGATTGGAAAGAAAATTGACCTTTTCCTGTCCTGTGGCCACTTCTGAGTTTTCCAAATTTGCTGACATATTGTGTGCAGCATTTTCACATTATCTTTTAGGATTTGAAATAGCTCAACTGGAATTCCATCACCTCCACTAGCTTAGTTCATAGTGATGTTTCCTAAGGCCCACTTGACTTCTCATTTCAGGATGTCTGGCTCCAGGTGAGTGATCACACCATTGTGATTATCTTGCTTATGAAGATCTTTTTTGTACAGTTCTTCTGTGTATTTTTGCTACCTCTTCTTAATATCTTCTGCTTCTGTTAGGTCCATATTTTCTTTTATTGAGCCCATTGTTGCATGAAATGTTGCCTTTGTATCTCTAAGTTTCTTGAAGAGATCTCTAGTCTTCCCCATTCTATTGTTTTCCTCTATTTCTTTGCACTGATCACTGAAGAAGGCTTTCTTATCTCTCCTTGCTATTGGCTCTGTGACTTGGAGAGACTCACACTCATTTCTGAAACCACTTTCTGTTGCTTGAATGCTGCTGCTAGTGCTGCTAAGTCACTTCAGTCATGTCTGACTCTGTGCAACCCCATAGATGGCAGCCCACCAGGCTCCCCATCCCTCAGATTCTCCAGGCAAGAATGCTGGAGTGGGTTGCCATTTGAATAGATCTCTGATTTTCATGAAAGTTCACATCCAGGAGTTGGTTAGTGGCTTTTTGAATGTCATACATGTTGGCAATGCTTCTAAGATCCCCAGTATAGTCTTAGCCACCAGCACGGACCCCTCAGGCCCTGGCATTCCTGCAGGCCCAGGGTACCCAAATGCTATGCTTTCTCTTTTGTCTAAAGATGTTGACTATAGCACTTGAGATTTTGAAAAAAAATTTAATCAAACTTTTGAAATATATAGCAAAGCTGAGTTTTAGAGTAAAATGCCAATATATCCACCACAGAGATTTTTGGATTAACATTAACCCTTGCTTTTTCACATATTTATTCTTACTGTGATAAATCATGTTTTTATGCATTTTACAGTCAGTTGCAAACAAGTGTATACATTTCAAGTACCCCGGATACTTCAGCATTCTTGCCCTGTTGTTATTGTTCAGTCACTCAGTCATGTCGGACTCTGAGACCCCATGGACTACAGCACGCCAGGCTTCCCTGTCCTTCACCATCTCCCAGAGCTTCCTCAAACTCATGTCCATCAAGTTGGTGACGCCATCCAACCATCTCATCCTCTGTTGTCCCCTTCTCCTCCTGCCCTCAATCTTTCCCAGCATCAGGGTCTTTTCAAATGAGTCAGCTCTTCACATCAGGTGGCCAAAGTATTGGCGTTTCAGCTTCAGCATCAGTCCTTCCAATGAATATTCAGGACTGATTTCCTTTAGGATGGACTGGTTTGATCTCCTTGCAGTCCAAGGGACTCTCAAGAGTCTTTTCCAGCACCACAGTTCAAAAACGTCAATTCTTTGGTGCTCAGCTTTATAGCCCAACTCTCACATCCATACATGACTACTGGAAAAACCGCAGCTTTAACTATATGGACTTTTGTTGGCAAAGTAATATCTCTGCTTTTTAATACCCTAAGTTTGTCATGGCTTTTCTTCCAAGGAGCAAGCATCTTTTAATTTCATGGCTGCAGTTACCATCTGCAGTGATTCTGGAGCACAAGAAAATAAAGTCTGTCATTGTTTCCACTGTTTCCCCATCTATTTGCCATGAAGTGATGGGACCGGATACAATGATCTTAGTTTTTTGAATGTTGAGTTTTAAGCCAGCTTTTTCACTCTCCTCTTTCACTTTCATCAGGAGGCTCCTTAGTTCCTCTTTGCTTTCTGCCATATGGGTTGTGTCCTCGACATATCTGAAGTTATTGATATTTCTCCCATCAACCTTTATTTCAGCTTGTGCTTCATCCAGCCTGGTATTTCACATGATGTACTAAGCAGGGTGACAATACACAGCTTTGACGTTCTCCTTTCCTGATTTGGAACCAGTCTGTTGTTCCGTGTCCGGTTCTAACTTTTGCTTCTTGACCCACATACAGATTTCTCAGGAGGCATGTAAGGTGGACTGGTATTCCCATCGCTTGAAGAATATTCCACAGTTTATTGTGATCCACACAGTCAAAGGCTTTAGTGTACTCAATGAAGCAGAAGTAGGTCTTTTTCTGTAATTCTCTTCCTTTTTCTATGATCCAGCGGATGTTGGCAACTTGATCTCTGGTTCCTCTGCCTTTTCTACATCCAGCTTGAACATCTAGAAGTTCTTGGTTCACATACTGCTCTTGCCCTAGAGTATTCTTGACCTAGAGTTCAATATTTGTTTTTTTTTCTTTTGATGTAAAATTTACATACAGTCAAACGCACAAGTGTTGCTGAGTTCTAAAATATGCAAATATTTGTATAATCCAAAGCCCTTTATGACAACATCACTATCATCCCAGAAAGATGCTATATGTCCTTTCCTCATCACACATCCTTTTTTTTTTTCTTTTTAATAGGCCAGGCCAAGCCAGGCCGCCGCCTCCCCAGTCCCCCGCCACCGCCGCCGCCCCCGGCAGCCGCCGCCGCTGTCTCACATCCTAAAACCATTTCAGGAAGACCATTGTTCAATTTTTTTCCCTCATTGATTGATTTATTATTTTAGAACCTCATAAAAATAAAATAGCATAGTATACACATTTTTTGGTCTGGATCATAGGTTAGTATATGTGTAGTTTTACAACATTCCCACCAACAATACATGTTTTCCAGTTGTGCACATACTTACCTAATTTGCTGACAATATAATTTTATTCCTTCTGGTGTATGTTGTGGTATGTCCACGTAGTTGTAATTTGACAACTAACGCTGTTGAACATTTTTATGTGCGTATCTCACATGTGTGTTAATGTGTCTGTTCAATTCTTTGCTCAATTTTGTTGAGCTGCTTTTTTATCATTGGATAGTAGGAGTTTTTAATATACCCAGCATCCCGGTCCTTTGTCAGGTATGCGTTTTGCAATATATATTTTTGTCAGATCTGTGGTAGTCCTGTTCAGTTTATTAATGCTGCCTTTTGTTAATTAGTTTTTGATTCTGACAAGTCTAACTTATCACTTTTTTCTATTATGGTTATTGCTTCCAATTTTAGAACTTTGCTTCCACACAAATCACAATGATACTACCTTGTATTTCGCTTCAAAAGCTTTATGATTTTTGCTGCAGTATTGTTCAGTTTCAAAATATTTTCTATTTTCTCTGGTGATTTCTTTGCTAAAGACAGTAGAGGAGTTTTCTGTTTTTTCAGTGATTTTTCCCAGATGTTGTATTGTTCTTGATTTCTAGTTTAATTGTTATACTCAGAAAACATATCTTGTATGCTTTTATTTTTTTAATTTATTAAGACATGTTGCAGATTCTGGTGTATGATCTATCACAGTGAACATATCACATGCTCTTGAAAGGAATGTGTATTCTGTAGATGTTGAGAATAATGTTTTAAAAATAACATTTATGTCAAGGTGGTGGTAGCTTGTTCATATCTATCTATGTCTTCACTGATTTTCTTTATATAGTTCTATCAACTGCTGAGAAATAGTGTTAAAAATTCTTCAATTACGATTGTAGAATCATTTTATTGCTCCTTTTGATTCCATCACTATTATTTTATGAAATTTGAAGCTGTTATGAGGGAAAAACATTTATAAATATTGTCCTTCCAAGGAACTGATCCTTCTAGTCTTATGAAAAGGCTCTCTTTCTTTTCAGCGCACTTAATTCCTTCCTGAAGTTTGAATTTTGATGCGGTATCATTTTTCAGCCTGAAGAATTCCCATTAACGTTTCTCCAAGGGCATATCTGTTGACAATGAATTCTCTTTTCCTTATCTAAAGTTGTCTTTATTTAGCCTTTGTCATTTTTGCTCAATATAGAAATTTGCGTTGTCAATTTTTTTTTTCTATTCCATCAGAACTCTAACTACATTGTTCCATGGCCTTGTTCACCTATTAGAATGTGTTACTTTTGTCTAGATGTTTTCAAGATTTTCCTCTTCATTTTCAGGACTCAGTAATTTTACTGTGATGAACCAAAGTTTGGTTTTATTTTACTTTTTCACATTTGGAGTTCCCTTATTATTTTCAAGCAGCCTAGTGAAGTATAATAGGCATACCCTTATCAGCATGTATTTATTATAATAAGTGTACACTTTACATATACACTTTAATATATATATACTCAAGAAAACACCACATAATCAAAATAATGAGCATATTTCTTACCCTAGAAAGTTTTCTTCTCTTTGTAATTTTCCATTTTTCATCTCATTCACAAATTCTTTGATCTCCTTTCCAACACTATATGTTACCTTGCATTTCCTAGAATTTCATGCAAATGAATTTCTGCAATGTATCCACCTTTTTGTCTAGCTGCTTTCAGTCAAGGTAATTATTTTGAAATTCATGTTACTGTATATGTTACTAGCCTAATCTTTTACAGTGATGATGGTATTCTATTTTATGGATGTACTGTATTATGTTTACATATTCACCTACTGATGAACATTTAGATTGTTTCTTCTTTGGGACCCTTACAAACGAAGGTGTAACATTCATGTTCAGGATCGGTGGGGGGCGAACATATGTATACCTGTGACTGATTCATGTTGATATAATGGCAAAAAACATCACAATATTGTAATTATTCTTCTCATTGTTCTTGGGTAAATACCTAGGTGTGGAAAGGCTGGGTCATTTGTATGAGCCAGAAGCAGAAGTCACAGCCATTTTTCACATTTTCTTCTCTCAGTCTATTCTCCTAGGACTCAGTTAACATGCCTATTAGACATTTCATTCATGTCTCACAGATCCCTAAGGTGCCCATCCTTTTTCTCCTCTCTTTTCCTCCCACTTCTTCATATTAGACAAATTCTACTGCTGTATCTTCAAGATTACTTATCTTTTCTTCTGCTATATTATTTGCCTAAATCTATTCAGTAAGTTTAAACTTCAAACATTTCATTTTAAATTCTAAAATTTTCATTGAATTTTATCTTTTCATTCATTATGAGTACACTTTTCTTTACTTATTCAGCACAGTTATAAAATTCATTTAAAAATCCTGTATACTATTACTAACATCTGGGTCATTTATGGGTTGAATCTCTATTTGTTTTTGAGACTGGGTCATATTTTCCTGTTCTTCTTTGCTGATGAGTTTTATATTGTATCATATTATGAACTCTATGATTTTGAAAATCTAAGTTCTGTCTTATTCCTTCAAATAGTGTCAAATTTTGATTTTAGGTAGTTACTTGGTTGATCTCATATTGGACTCTGTGCTTCATGGATTGAGTTTCACATGTATGCATAAAAATCAACCAGGTATCTTCTGCAAAGCGTGAATATAACATTTGGAGATCGCACTCTCTTGCTCTCACCATTTAGGGATTTCCCCCTCACTCTCCAATGTCTCTGATAGTTCTGGACCCTGTCCTTTCTTTCTTCTGGCCAGAAAGACTACATGTTTCCTTGCTTGGTAATAGTCACTCAGGGTGGCATCAGCCTCAGGCTGCTGTTAACCTTTCAGTTCAGTTCAGTCGCTCTGTCATGTCCGACTCTTTGCGACCCCATGAATCGCAGCACAACAGAGATCCCTGTCCATCACCAACTCCCAGAGTTTATTCATACTCACGTCCATCGAGTCGGTGATACCATCCAGCCATCTCATCCACTGTCATCCCCTTCTCTTCCTGCCCCCAATCCCTCCCAGCATCAGGGTCTTTTCCAATGAGTCAACTCCTCACATAAGGTGGTCAAAGTATTGGAGTTTCAGCTTTAGCATCAGTCCTTCCAATGAACACCCAGGACTGATCTCCTTTAAATGGACTGGTTGGATCTCCTTGCAGTCCAAGGGACTCTCAAGAGTCTTCTCCAACACCACAGTTCAAAAGCATCAATTCGGTGCTCAGCTTTCTTCACAGTCCAACTCTCACATCCATACATGACCACTGGAAAAACCATAGCCTTGACTAGAAGGACTTTTGTTGCCAAAGTAGTGTCTCTGCTTTTGAATATACTATCTAGGTTGGTCATAACTTTCCTTCCAAGGAGTAAGCATCTTTTAATTCCATGGCTGCAATCACCATCTGCAGTGATTTTGGAGCCTAGAAAAATAAAGTCTGACACTGTTTCCACTGTTTCTCCATCTATTTCCCATGAAGTGATGGAACCAGATGCCATGATCTTCATTTTCTGAATGTTGAGCTTTAAGCCAACTTTTTCACTCTCCTCTTTCACTTTCATCAAGAGGCTTTTGAGTTCCTCTTCACTTTCTGCCATAAGGGTGGTGTCATCTGCATATCTGAGGTTATTGATATTTCTTCCGGCAATCTTGATTCCAGCTTGTGCATCCTCCAGCCCAGCATTTCTCATGATGTACTCTGCATATAAGTTAAACAAACAGGGTGACAATATACAGCCTTGACGTACTCCTTTTCCTATTTGGAACCAGTCTGTTGTCCCATGTCCAGTTCTGACTGTTGCTTCCTGACTTGCATATAGGTTTCTCAAGAGGCAGGTCAGGTGGTCTGGTATTCCCATCTATTTCAGAATTTTCCACAGTTTATTGTGATCCACACAGTCAAAGCCTTTGGCAGAGTCAATAAAGCAGAAATAGATGTTTTTCTGGAACTCTCTTGCTTTTTCCATGATCCAGCGGGTGTTGGCAATTTGATCTCTGGTTCCTCTGCCTTTTCTAAAACCAGCTTGAACATGTGGAAGTTCATGGTTCATGTATTGCTGAAGCCTGGCTTGGAGAATTTTGAGCATTACTTTACTAGCGTGTGAGATGAGTGCAATTGTGCGGTAGTTTGAGCATTCTTTGGCATTGCCTTTCTTTGGGATTGGAATGCAAACTGACCTTTTCCAGTCCTGTGTGGCCACTGCTGAATTTGCCAAATTTGCTGGCATATTGAATGCAGCACTTTCACAACATCATCTTTTAGGATTTGAAATAGCTCAACTGGGATTCCATCACCTCCACTAGCTTTGTTCGTAGTGATGCTTCCTAAGGCCCACTTGATTTCACATTCCAGGATGTCTAGCTCTAGGTCAGTGATCACACCATCGTGATTATCTGGGTCATGAAGATCTTTTTTGTACAGTTCTTCTATGTATTCTTGCCACCTCATCTTAATATTTTCTGCTTCTGTTAGGTCCATATCATTGCTGTCCTTTATTGAGCCCATCTTTGCACAAAATGTTCCCTTGATATCTCTAATTTCTTGAAGAGATCTCTAGTCTTTCCCATTCTGTTGTTTTCCTCTATCTCTTAGCATTGATCGCTGAAGAAGGCTTTCTTATCTCTTCTTGCTATTCTTTGGAACTCTGCATTCAGATGCTTATATCTTTCCTTTTCTCCTTTGCTTTTTGCTTCTCTTCTTTTCACCGCTATTTGGTAAGCCTCCTCAGACAGACATTTTGCTTTTTTTGCATTTCTTTTTCTTGGGGATGGTCTTGATCCCTGTCTCCTGTACAATGTCATGAACCTCCATCCATAGTTCATCAGGCACTCTATCAGATCTAGTCCCTTAAATCTATTTCTCACTTCCACTGTATAATCATAAGCGATTTGATTTAGGTCATACCTGAATGGTCTAGTGGTTTTCCCCACTTTCTTCAATTTAAGTCTGAATTTGGCAATAAGGAGTTCATGATCTGAGCCACCGTCAGCTCCTTGTCTTGTTTTTGCTGAGTGTATAGAGCTTCTCCATCTTTGGCCGCAAAGAATATAATCAATCTGATTTTGGTGTTGACCATCTGGTGACGTCCATGTGTAGTCTTTTCTTGTGTTGTTGGAAGAGGGTGTTTGCTATGACCAGTGCATTCTCTTGGCAAAACTCTATTAGTCTTTGCCCTGCTTCATTCTGTACTCCAAGGCCAAATTTACCTGTTACTCCAGGTGTTTCTTGACTTCCTACTTTTGCATTCCAGTCCCCTATAATGAAAAGGACATCTTTTTGGGGTGTTAGTCCTAATTGGTCTTATAGGTCTTCATAGAACCATTCAACTTCAGCTTCTTCAGTGTTACTGTTTGGGGCATAGGTTTGGATTACCGTGATATTGAATGGTTTGCCTTGGAAATGAACAGAGATCATTCTGTCATTTTTGAGATTGCATCCAAGTACTGCATTTCAGACTCTTTTGTTGACCATAAGGGCTACTCCATATCTCCTAAGGGATTCCTGCCCACAGTAGTAGATATAATGGTCATCTGAGTTAAGTTCACCCATTCCAGTCCGTTTTAGTTCACTGATTCCTAGAATGTCGACGTTCACTCTTGCCATCTCCTGTTTGACCACTTCCAATTTGCCTTGATTCATGGACCTAACATTCCAGGTTCCTATGCAATATTGCTCTTTACAGCATCGGACCTTGCTTCTATCACCAGTCACATCCACAGCTGGGTATTGTTTTTGCTTTGGCTCCATCCATCCCTTCATTCTTTCTGGAGTTAGTTCTCCAGTAGCATATTGGGCACTTACTGACCTGGGGAGTTCCCCTTTCAGTATCCTATCATTTTGCCTTTTCATAGTGTTCATGGGTTAAATGCCATTTTAAAAGAGGGAACAGGGGAGTCTTCTTCCAAATGTCACTCTCCTCTAGAATCTACTTTTCTTCTTGAGGTGTCTTGAGGTAGTTGTTTGTCGTATCTCATCCAGGGTTTATGGTTCTAATTTACCGGAAGTTCAGTCAATTAGGAAATTACTTGGACACCACACAGGAAGTGGTACCCTCAGTAATTGACTTTTGAAGTGTTCTGCTACTCTCTGAATTCTGTTTCCTCTGAAGATTTTCTCCTACCTATTTGTTTGGGCCCCTTTCATGGTAAAACATTTCCTGAATGTCTGGTGATCCTTGGTTGTGCATCCTTGGTTGATGCAATATCAGGCAGATTAAAAGATCCACTCTGCTGGCTGGAGCTTACTCAGTGGCAGATTTTTCTTTCTTTTTTTAGCTTTTCTAAATGTTTTGTTTTTTTTTTAATAATTATTGAAAATTTTACAAAAATGTTAAATGATTGAGGTTCTTTTCATTTTTTCCCCCTCAAAGGTTCTGAACATAAATGGATCTTTTCTTAAGGGCAACCTTGTTGATATTTCCTCATTATTTTGGTGCAGCTCCCTCAGATGTGCAGGTCTTCTCTTTGGAGTTGCTCTGTTATAGACAGATAACCTCTGAAATCAATTTCATTCTGAAAATATATTAGTTAAGATGGTTGTCAATCATACAGATAAAAATAATTAATGAAATTCCTTTTTCAGGTATGTTGCATACACTTTACTTATACTCTCTTTGGTTTTTCTCAATGAACACTTCCCTATTGACTAAATTAGATATTTCTGTTCAAATAGTAAAACCCAAAACAAGCAGAAACTCCTCAAAATCTTAAATTTTTTAAATTGCTGGATGGTGTGATATCCCTATTACCTTTATTTTCATTGGAATTTTATTTTATCCTCTGTAAGAGAGGCTTCTTTCTCACATGAATTCTATGTTATGAGTATACCGAACTCCTTGCATGCATGCATGCTAGGTTGCTTCTGTTGTGTTGGACTCTTTGCAACCCCATGGACTGTAGCTCACCAGGCTCCTCTGTCCAGGGGATTCTCCAGGCAAGAATAGTGGAGAGGGTTGCCACGCCTTCCTCCAGGGGATCTTCCTGACCCAGGGATAGAACACATGTCTCTTATGTCTCCCACATTGGCAGATGGGTTCTTTACCACTAACGCCACCTGGGAAGCCCCTACCAAACTCCTTACCTTCTGTCAAACAGAGCTTAAAGACTTTTTCAGTTTTGTGACTTTCCACAGAATATACTTTCTTCCTAAAACTCCCTCTTTCTTTCTACATTTAGCTACAGAGCTTCTACTTTCCTTCATTATTCAGCATAGTGATTTCTTCTGTGAGTGCCTCTGACTTTTCCAGACAGACTTGTTCTGACTCATTCATTCTATATTTAACTGAAACAGTGCACTTAACTCTATTGATAGACTTACTTTTTCTCTTGTAATAACTTTGTTCATATGTCTTTCTTACTGGTCTGTGAATTCCATAAAGGCAAGGACTCACATTACTTTTTGAAACCAATCTTACCAACTGACAGCATCTCCATTAATGACCAGAGATCCACACCAATCACATTCCATATTCTCTTTGTAGTAAGAGTCACATTACCCCAGTTCAGTTCAGTTCACTTCAGTTCAGCCACTCAGTCATGTCAGACTCTTTGCAACCCTATGGACTGCAACACGCCAAGCTTCCCTGTTATCACCAGCTCCTGGAGTTTGCTCAAACTCGTGTCCACCAAGTCAGTGATGCCATCCAACCATCTCATCCTCTATTATCCCCTTTTCCTCCTGCCTTCAATCTTTCCTAGCATCAGGGTCTTTACCAATGAGTCAGTACTTCACATCAGGTGGCCAAAGTACTGGAGTTTCAGCTTCAGTATCAGTCCTTCCAATGAATATTCAAGACTGATTTCCTTTAGGATAGACTGGTTGGATCTCCTTGTACTCTAAGGGACTCTCAAGAGTCTTCTCCAACACCACAGTTCAAAAGCATCAGTTCTTTAGCGCTCAGCTTTCCTGATAGCTCAGGTTGTAAAGAATTTGCCGGTAATGCAGGAGACCCCAGTTCAATTCCTGGGTCAGGAAGATCTGCTGTAGAAGGGACAGGTTACCCACACCAGTATTCTTGGGCTTCACTTGTGGCTCAGCTGGTAAAGAACTCACCTGCAATGCAGGAGACCTGGGTTCGATCCTAGGGTTGGGAAGATTCCCTAGAGAGGGGAACGGCTAACCACTCCAGTATTCTGGCCTAGAGAATTCAGTCCATGGTGTCCCAAAGAATTTGATGCAGCTGGACAACTTTCACTTTCAGGTTACCCAAGGGAGACCTTATACTTTCATTATGGAATTATTATTTAGCTAAAAAATGAATATATATACATATGTGTACATTGTATATGTATATATGTGTCATAAACATTTTATTAGCTGAAGCTATTTTATATTCAAGTATTTAAAATTCCAAGTTATGATAATTTAGAGTCTCATTCAATAAGCTTGAATGCTTGCGTTATAGGTAGTACAGAGTCTGTTACCCTTTTATCCACTATGATTTCTGTTGTGGAATTTAATATGAGAAAGAAGATTGTTTTTGTAATGAATTCACAAATGTGTTTCCATTTTGAAATACTGGGTATTCATGTGTGCAGGTGTCAGCTGGATAAACATATATAATAGCCTTTAAAGTAGTAGATTTTACACAATGATTGACATGGAATTAGTACTTATAAAATAATCTGTGGAGGCTTGTTTCAATTATAAGGGACAAACTACAGACCTGGTATATAGAAGGAGCCCTGAGTAATACTTTTTCCAGATCTTCATGGTACTAAACTGTTTGAAGGAGAATCAACAGCTGTTGTGTGAATCTATTGAAGCATTAGGAAAAATTTATTCTCCAAGTAAATTTAGCTTAAAACTCTGTAGACGCTTTTGAGGATTTCAAACAGATGCAATCCTTCATATCTACAAGGAACTAGACATGAAATCCTAAAAATAAATAAAAGTGAAATTATAATGGAGTCTATCTATACTTTAAGCAAATCTAGTGTGATTTTTATTACACTCAAATGAAATGTGTCTCTGAAAATAAGTGTGCCACCAATTTCCTGAGAATTCTTTTAAATTTCCTCACCCCAAGGTGAAGAAAACGAAAATTTAAAATCATGAGAATGTTTCCTTTACCAGATGGAATCTAGAGACTTGAAGAAATAAGAAGAAAGGATGAAATGTGACCAAAGCAACTATAACATGTTAACATTTTGCTTTGCTGGACAAATGCACCTATGGTGAGTACATGGGCCACCAGAAGGCAGGACAGGGGGTTGTGGTGTTGAATGGAGGTGGGTCCTTAACTGAAACTCCCTTTGATGTGCACCACCTTCCCTCGTGGCTCAGATGGTAAAGAGTGTGCCTGCAATGCAGGAGACCTGGGTTCAATTCCTGGGTTGGGAATATCTCCTGGAGGAGGAAATGGCAACCCACTCCAGAATTCTTGCCTGAAGAATTCCATGGACAGAGGAGCCTTGTAGGCCCATGGGGGTCACAAAGAGTTGGACACGACTAAGCAACTAACATTTTACTTGGTGTGCACTGGCTTTGCACCCAGTCTGGTGTAGGGAAGACAGCTTTCCTCCCTGGGGTCTCTCAGCTAGGTAAATGCTTATGGTTAGACCTGAAAACACATGCAAAATTTTGGCCTGGAGCCAGGCTCCCCAAATGCCAATATAAATGACTGTTATTTTCCTTAAACTGAAGCATTGTCTTCAAGGAATAAATTAGTCTGACCTTAAGAACTGACTCATTTGAAAAGACCTTGATGCTGGGAAAGATGGAGGGCAGATGGAGAAGGGGACGACAGAAGATGAGATGGTTAGATGGCATCACCGATTCAATGGACATGGGTTTAAGTAGACTCCAGGAGTTGGTGATGGACAGGGAGGCCTGGTGTGGTGCGGTTCATGGGATAGCAAAGAGTCAGACATGACTGAGTGACTGAACTAAACTGAACTGAACATCTATGAAAAAAAGTTAAGATGGAGATAAATAATTCAATAAGCTATACAGATCAGTTCATAGTCTTAGAGTTAATATTGTGCTAGGTGGATCATTACCATGTTTGCAGATAACATTTAGGTTTAAATTTTAATTCAAATTTGCTTATTTAAATATTAAAATAATAGTGCATGTGTGCATGCTAAGTAGCTTCTATTGTGTCCAACTCTTTGCAATCCGATGGACCATAGCCTGCCAAGCTCCTCTGTCAATTGGATTCTCTAGGCAAGAATATTGGAGTGGGCTGTCAAGTCCTCCTCCAAGGTATCTTACCCACCCAGGGATCCAACCCACTTTACCACTAGTGCCACCTGGGAAGCTCAAAATAGCCATACAAAAAATAGTCAATCGATCTTTGACAATGGTGCAAGGATAATTCAATAGAAAAAATGATAGTTTTTCAACAATTGGTGTGGGTACAATTGTACATTCATATTTGTTTGTTTGTTTGTTTTCCTTGCTTGTGCAGGCACACAGTCATGTGCATCTATTTGCAAACTCATGAACTGCAGTCTGCCAGGCTCCCCTGTCCATGGGATTCTACAGGCAAGAATTCTGGAATGGGTTGCCATTCCCTTCTTCAGGGGATCTTCCCAACCCAGGGCTCAAACTCTTATCTCTTGCATCTCCTTCATTGAGAGGCAGTTCTTTACTAGCTGAGCCACCAGCACCCCCCCCCCTTTTTTTTTCTTATCTAGGATTAACTTAGCTTAAAAACAAAAAAAAGTTATCAATTCACTCTTCTCAACTTAACTGGACAGTCTATCTGTGGTATAACTGCCAGTAAAATATAAATGTTTGTAAAACAAACATTTTTACAATTTGATGGCCCCTAGCTTTTTTTTTTCTTTCTTCACAGAAAGGAAAGAAATAATATGAAAACAGCTCAATGTATACACTGACAAATAAAAATATATGAGGAAAGAGGATCACAAGGTTTGATTTAACTGGAGAAACAGAGGAGATTGGTCTATGTTAAAAAAAATGCCAATCCTGAAAAGTTGAGTGTGAAGATTTTAGAGCAATATTATTATTATTTTATAGCAATAAAATATATTATTCATTTGTATGTGAATTACATTTTGAAATGACAATATTTTGGATTTATTTTATTAAATAAAAATGTTTTTAAAATTTAAAAATAATGACATGAAGATCTGTATCAGTCATCATGTAACAGACATAAGGATACATGAAAGAATGAAATGATAGTAAAAAAAAATCATAGAATGCTGAAAGGCTTTGAAAAATATAGGAGATAAAAGAATTTAAAATGGAAAATGATTGAAACTAGTCAAATACCACAATGATGTTGGTGCTTAACTGATTAAATTCCACTTCCCAGGTATTAAAAATATTTTCCTTTTAACAAATTGGCCTATGAAGGTTACCACTGAGATGAGCATCTTTTAAAACTAAACAAAGTAGGGATGTCAAATGCTTCCATGTGCTGCTCCCCCAATAACTGCAAAGGCCATTCAGAGGGAAAAGTTGGGATAGTTAGGAGACGATCAATTAACATTTGAAAAGTATAAAACCAATTCCTAAGATGAATGCTTTATATTACATTGGTGGGTCAAATCTTACCAATTTAAAAGAACTTCAGTTCAGTTCAGTTCAGTCACTCAGTCATGCCTGACTCTTAGCGACCCCATGAATTGCAGCACGCCAGGCCTCTCTGTCCATCACCAACTCCCAGAGTTCACCCACACTCATGTGCATTGAGTCAGTGATGCCATCCAGCTGTCTCATCCTCTGTCACCCCCTTCTCCTCCTGCCCCCAATCCCTCCCAGCATCAGAGTCTTTTCCAATGAGTCAACTCTTCGCATGAGGTGGCCAAAGTACTGGAGTTTCAGCCTCAGCATCGGTCCTTCCAATGAACACCCAGGACTGATCTCCTTTAGGATGGACTGGTTGGATTCCTTGCAGTCCAAGGGACTCTCAAGAGTCTTCTCCAACACCACAGTTCAAAAGCATCAATTCTTCAGTGCTCAGCTTTCTTCACAGTCCAACTCTCACATCCATACATGACCACTGGAAAAACCATAGCCTTGACTAGAAGGACCTTTGTTGGCAAAGTAATGTCTCTGCTTTTTAATATGTTATCTAGGTTGGTCATAACTTTCCTTCCAAGGAGTAAGCGTCTTTTAATTTCATGGCTGCAGTCACCATCTGCAGTGATTTTGGAGCCCCCCAAAAATAAAGTCTGACACTGTTTCCACATCTATTTCCCATGAAATGATGGGACTGGATGCCATTATCTTAGTTTTCTGAATGTTGAGCTTTAAGCCAACTTTTTCACTCTCCTCTTTCACTTTCATCAGGAGGCTTTTTAGTTCCTCTTCACTTTCTGCCAGAAGGGTGGTGTCATCTGCATATCTGAGGTTATTGATACTTCTCCCGGCAATCTTGATTCCAGCTTGTGTTTCTTCCAGCCCAGTGTTTCTCATGATGTACTCTGCATATAAGTTAAATAAGCAGGGTGACAATATACAGCCTTGACGCACTACTTTTCCTATTTGGAACCAGTCTGTTGTTCCATGTAGGCTGCAATAATATAACACTGAATGCCATATTTGCATTTTCAAGATTTAGATATAACCCTTAATCTTGTTTTCCTAGAAAGAGACATTTCTGCTACTGGGTAAAAGAAAACACAATAGTGCAGTCTTGAGATCTCCTTCTGCATATTACTTAAGCCAGAGTAACATTCTGGTATCTCAATTATCACAGCCATTCTTTGTCAGTATATATAAAGTATACAATGAGATTCCAGGTTCAAATCGAATAAGAAAATATATGTTTGTTTCTGTTTATATAATAATTTCTCCTTCAGCTTCTTAAACTTTCATTCACTGTATTAATTCAGCTTTTTAAAATTTGGATATAGTTGCTTTTCAATGCTGAGTTCGTTTCTGCTGTACAACGAAATGAATCAGTCACGTGTATACATATATCCCCTTTCTCATGGACCTCCCCTCCAGGTCATCACAGATCATGGAGCTGAGTTCCCTGCTGCTATACAGAAGGTTACAATTAGCAATTAATATTTTACACATGCTTCCTGATGGCTCAGACGGTAAAGAATCTTCCTGCAATGCGGGAGACTTGGGTTCAATCCCTGGGTTGGGAAGATCCCCTGGAGAAGGGAATGGCAACCCACTCCAGTACTCTTGCCTGCAGAATCCCATGGACAGAGGAGCCTGGTGGGCTACAGTCCAAGGAGTCGCAGAATTGGATACAACCAGGTGACTAACACTTTCTTTCTTTGTTTCTTACACATGGTAGTGTATATATATAGATCTTAACCTCCCAATTCATCTCACCCTCCACTGTCACACGTCTATTCTCTATGTCTGTGTCTCTATTGCTATTGCAAATATGTTCGTCTGTATCCTTTTTGTAGATTCCACATATATGTATTAATATACAACATTTGTTTTTCTCTTTCTGATTAAAAGCAGTGATTAACTCTCTCACTTTCTCAGCTTCTAATATAAGACAGTCTGTGTCCCAGTTAATAGTAGAGGGAAAATATAAAAAGAGAAGAGAGGCCAAACAGTGGATTTAATACTTAGTAGCCCTTTCTTCTACATAACAAAATTAATGGCTCCCACTTGCATTTCTCTTCAGTGAGTTCTAGATCAAAGCAGGGTCGAGGACTGTAAAACATGTGAAGGAATCTTAACGTGATTTATTTATAAACATAAAGTGACCCTCCCACTCTCTTTATTACTCATACTAGATAAAAAATCTACTAGTTGTTTTCATTTCCTCCTATAGAAAGGAGTTAACCAAAGATACATGCTCTAAGAATAACATCAAGATATGCCAATGTTTTGTTTAGTTGTTTAGATTTTAGTTTTTTAAGATTGGTAATGGGCTTCATTTGATTATATAAGAACATTTAAGTATTATTATAATACACAATTTCTATGTTTTGAACCACTGTTGTTGTTTAGCCACTACGTCATACCCAACTCTTCTGTGACCCCATAGAATGTAGCCCTGCCAGGCTCCTCTGTCCATGGGATTTCCCAGGGAAGAATACTGAAGTGGGTAGCATTTCCTCCTCCAGGGGATCTTCGCAGCCAGGGATGAAACCCTCATCTCCTGCATTGTCAGGTGGTTCTTTACCACTAAGCCAGCTGGGAAGCCCTCTTTGAACCATTATTCCACTTTAAATTTTTTTATGAAATGTTAATGATTTATTTGGTTTTAGAAACTGAGCTTCTAAAAAATAGGTTAAATTAATTAGCATAATAACGATGAAAAGTAAGGTGATTAAAAAATACATTCAGAAGTTTTTGTTTTATTGTTATTATCATTACTGTTTTGAAGTAGGAAAGTACGCTGTATATATAGATAAAAGAGAAAAAAAAATTAAGCATCAGACCCTCCAATTCCTAGACTCCAAGCTACTTTCAAAAAGTTTTCTTCCTATTTCTCCAATAAAACCATATTGTTCTACTTTCTTCACAATTTCTCACCTTGGCATTTTTACTCAGTTTCCCCTAGTTAAATACCTTCCCCCTTCTCTCTCACCGGAAATCTACAAATCTCTGAAGCCCAGCTCCAGTGGAGCTCTTTTTAGCCACCAAACAATTTCTCCCTCTCCTGGATCTGCATCCAAGGATCATATCAACTGTACATTGGTACAGCATACCATCCAACATCCATATTGATTAGTTAGCTATACTTTTTTGTTCACTGGAAATTGCACCATATCAATTGTAACTTGTATAATTCTACTTCTGCTGAAAGTGAAAGTCACTCAGTTGTGTCCAACTCTTTACGACCCCATGGACTATACAGTCCATGGAATTCTCCAGGTTAGAATACTGGAGTGGGTAGTCTTTCCCTTCTCCAGGGGAGCTTCCCAAGCCAGGGATCGAAACCAGGTCTCCCACGTTGCAGGTAGATTCTTTACCAGCTGAGCCCAAGAATACTGGAGTGAGTAGCCTATCCCTTCTCCAGCGGATATTCCCAACCCAGGAATCAAACTGGGGTCTCCTGCATTGCAGGTGGATTCTTTACCAACTGAGCTATCAGGGAAGCCCCCAATATTAATTCAGCAAATATTCACTGAGCCTCTGCTCTAGAGACTAGGGATAAATGGTGCATTAAAATCAACTCAATTTTTACTCTCAAGGAGCTAACAAGCTTTCATTCATATATTTGACTATAATTTAATTTCAATGTTATATCTTAGTTATATTTCTACATGTTTAGATCTTATGCCTGTAACTACATTTCAAACATGTATAGAACAGTCTCAATTTTTGTATCTGACACAATGGTCAGCATACAGCTCACAAAACACAGAATTAAAGAAAACTGGAAGAATCTTTGGAGATCCATTAAAAAAAGATTGAATTATAGAATAAGAAATTGACAGGGAGAAGACTGAACTGTCTAAAGCCTAAAGTCACATTGTAAGATCTTCTAAGTAGGTATTTACTGATTTGGTGAGCTTGAAGAAATCTCTTGTTCAAAATCTCATGAGAGTCTTTGCCAAACTAACTCCCTCAGTTGCTACTTTACATTTCTCACATCATCAGTAGTTTATTTGGTAACATATTTCAGAGACATATTTTCTATGATTCTCCTTATTTTTACAGATGGGAAAATGAGTCAGGAGACAATTTGATAATTTGATTTCTTCAAGAACATGTCAGCTGAATATACCCATTTGATTTACTGGTGAAGATGGATTGATTTCTCCCTAAGATCAAGAGCAAGACAAGGATGTTTCCTCCCTCCACTGCTATTCAACATGGTGCTAAAAGTTCTAATCAGTGCAGTAAGGGAAGAAAAAGAAACAAAAAGCATAACCAATTAGAAGGGAAAAAATGAAAATATCTCTATTTAAAAATAACATGACTGTCTACATAGAAAATCACAAGGAATTTACACAGAAACTCTTAAACTAATAAGTACATTCAGTAATGTCACAGAATAAAAGATCAACACACAACACTAAAAACAAACATGCAGAAACTGAAATCAAAGGATAATGTCATTTATAATCATTCTAATGGAAACCAAATACTTAGGGATTATAGTTAAGAAGACATGTGCAGGATGTGTATAATGAAAATTAAAAATCCTGATAAAATAAATAAAAGATGATGTAAATAAATAGAATTGTCATGTTCAAGTTATATTCATGAATTAGAAGGCTAAATGAGTAAAGATGGCCATTCTCCTCAGTATCGCCTGTAGATTTAATGTAATACCCATCAATATCCCAGCAGGATAATTGTAGACATGGTCAAGTTATTCTAAAATTTATATGGCAATTCACAGACTCTACCAGAGATAAGATAATCTTGAAAAAGAAGAATGAAGTGATTAAAATTACTCTCACCAATATAAAGTCTTACTTATAGCTGTAGTCTAGTGGTTTTCCCTACTTTCTTCAATTTAAGTCTGAATTTGGCAATAAGGAGTTCATGTTCTGAGCCACAGTCAGCTCCTGGTCTTGTTTTTGCTGACTGTATAGAGCTTCTCCATCTTTGGCTGCAAAGAATATAATCAGTCTGATTTCGGTGTTGACCATCTGGTGATGTCCATGTATAAAGTCTTCTCTTGTGTTGTTGGAAGAGGGTGTTTGTTATGACCAGTGCATTTTCTTGGCAAAACTCTATTAGTCTTTGCCCTGCTTCATTCCGTATTCCAAGGCCAAATTTGCCTGTTACTCCAGGTGTTTCTTCACTTCCTACTTTTGCATTCCAGTCCCCTATAATGAAACGGACATCTTTTTTGGGTGTTAGTTCTAAAAGGTCTTGTAGGTCTTCATAGAACCGTTCAACTTCAGCTTCTTCAGCGTTACTGGTTGGGGCATAGACTTGGATTACTGTGATATTGAATGGTTTGTCTTGAAAATGAACAGAGATCATTCTGTCATTTTTGAGATTGCATCCAA
The DNA here is from genome assembly GCF_032452875.1 of Bos javanicus. Lineage (NCBI taxonomy): Eukaryota > Metazoa > Chordata > Mammalia > Artiodactyla > Bovidae > Bos > Bos javanicus. The sequence goes on along the minus strand of NC_083881.1, from coordinate 32,495,846 downwards.
GTACTGCATTTCGGACTCTTTTGTTGACCATTATGGCCACTCCATTTCTTCTGAAGGATTCCTGCCCGCAGTAGTAGATATAATGGTCATCTGAGTTAAATTCACCCATTCCAGTCCATTTCAGTTCACTGATTCCTAGAATGTCGACGTTCACTCTTGCCATCTCCTGTTTGACCACTTCCAATTTGCCTTGATTCATGGACCTGACATTCCAGGTTCCTATTGCTCTTTACAGCATTGGACCTTGCTTCTATCACCAGTCACATCCACAGCTGGGTATTCTTTTTGCTTTGGCTCCATCCCTTAATTCTTTCTGGAGTTATTTCTCCACCGATCTCCAGTAGCATATTGGGCTACTCTTTCAGTATCCTATCATTTTGCCTTTTCATACTGTTCATGGGGTTCTCAAGGCAAGAATACTGAAGTGGTTTGCCATTCCACTCTCCAGTGGTGTTCATGGGGTTCTCAAGGCAAGAAAACTGAAATGGTTTGCCATTCCCTTCTCCAGTGGACCACATTCTGTCAGATCTCTCCACCATGACCCGCCCATCTTGGGTTGCCCCACGGGCATGGCTTAGTTTCATTGAGTTAGACAAAGCTGTGGTCCTAGTGTGATCAGATTTACTAGTTTTCTGTAAGTATGGTTTCAGTGTGTTTGCCCTCTGATGCCCTCTTGCAACATCTACTGTCTTACTTGGGTTTCTCTTATCTTGGGCGTGAGGTATCTCTTCATGGCTGCTCCAGCAAAGCGCAGCCATTGCTCCTTACCTTGGAGGAGGGGTATCTCCTACGGTGGAAGTGAGAAACAGATTTAAGGGCCTAGATCTGATCAATACAGTGCCTGATGAACTATGAATGGAGGTTCATGACATTGTACATGAGACAGGGATCAAGACCATCCCCATGGAAAAGAAATGCAAAAAAGCAAAATGGCTGTCTGGGGAGGCCTTACAAATAGCTGTGAAAAGAAGACAAGTGAAAAGCAAAGGAGAAAAGGAAAGATATAAACATCTGAATGCAGAGTTCCAAAGAATAACAAGAAGAGATAAGAAAGCCTTCTTCAGCGATCAATGCAAAGAAATAGAGGAAAACAACAGAATGGGAAACACTAGAGATCTCTTCAAGAAAATTAGAGATACCAAAGAAACATTTCATGCAAAAATGGGCTCGATAAAGGACAGAAATGGTATGGACCTAACAAAAGCAGAAGATATTGAGAAGAAGTGGCAAGAATACACAGAAGAACTGTACAAAAAAGATCTTCACGACCCAGATAATCACAATGGTGTGATCACTGACCTAGAGCCAGACATCCTGGAATGTGAAGTCAAGTGGGCGTTAGAAAGCATCACTACGAACAAAGCTAGTGGAGGTGATGGAATTCCAGTGGAGCTATTTCAAATCCTGAAAGATGATGCTGTGAAAGTGCTGCACTCAATATGCCAGCACATTTGGAAAACTCAGCAGTGGCCACAGGACTGGAAAAGATCAGTTTTCATTCCAACCCCAAAGAAAGGCAATGCCAAAGAATGCTCAAACTACCGCACAATTGCATTCATCTCACACACTAGTAAAGTAATGCTCAAAATTCTCCAAGCCAGGCTTCAGCGATATGTGAACTGTGAACTTCCTGATGTTCAAGCTGGTTTTAGAAAAGGCAGAGGAACCAGAGATCAAATTGCCAACATTTGCTGGATCATGGAAAAAGCAAGAGAGTTCCAGAAAAACATCTATTTCTGCTTTATTGACTCTACCAAAGCCTTTGACTGTGTGGATCACAATAAACTGGGGAAAATTCTGAAAGAGATGGGAATACCAGACCACCTGATCTGCCTCTTTAGAAATTTGTATGCAGGTCAGGAAGCAACAGCTAGAACTGGACATGGAACAACAGACTGGTTCCAAATAGGAAAAGGAGTGCGTCAAGGCTGTATATCGTCACCCTGCTTATTTAACTTATATGCAGAGTACATCATGAGAAACGTTGGACTGGAAGAAACACAAGCTGGAATCAAGATTGCCGGGAGAAATATCAATAACCTCAGATATGCAGATGACACCACCCTTATGGAAGAAAGTGAAGAGGAACTCAAAAGCCTCCTGATGAAAGTGAAAGAGGACAGTGAAAAAGTTGGCTTAAAGCTCAACATTCAGAAAATGAAGATCATGGCATCCGGTCCCATCACTTCATGGGAAATAGATGGGGAAACAGTGGAAACAGTGTCAGACTTTATTTTTCTGGGTTCCAAAATCACTGCAGATGGTGACTGCAGCCATGAAATTAAAAGACGCTTCCTCCTTGGAAGGAAAGTTATGACCAACCTAGATAGTATATTCAAAAGCAGAGACATTACTTTGCCAACAAAGGTTCGTCTAGTCAAGGCTATGGTTTTTCCTGTGGTCATGTATGGATGTGAGAGTTGGACTGTGAAGAAGACTGAGCGCTGAGGAATTGATGCTTTTGAACTGTGGTGTTGGAGAAGACTCTTGAGAGTCCCTTGGACTGCAAGGAGATCCAACCAGTCCATTCTGAAGGAGATCAGCCTTGGGATATCTTTGGAAGGAATGATGCTAAAGCTGAAACTCCAGTACTTTGGCCACCTCATGCAAAGAGTTGACTCATTGGAAAAGACTCTGATGCTGGGAGGGATTGGGGGCAGGAGGAGAAGGGGACGACAGAGGATGAGATGGCTGGATGGCATCACTGACTCACTGGATGTGAGTCTCAGTGAACTCCGGGAGTTGGTGATGGACAGGAAGGCCTGGCGTGCTGTGATTCATGTGGTGTCAAAGAGTCGGACACGACTGAGCAACTGATCTGATCTGATCTGATAGCTACAGTATTCATGACAGTGCAGAGTTGGAGAAATTGATATATAAATCAGTGACATAAAAATATGCAAAAATGTGTAACTTAATTTTGATAAAAGTGCAGAAGCATTTCAGTGGAGTAAGAACTGTTTTCTTAACAAACGGTGCTGCAGCAATTGAACACCCACAAGAAAAAAAAAATGAAGCATGATTTACTCCTTACACTTGATACAAAAATTAACTCAAATTTGGTTTAACTGGGTGCATTTAAATGTAAGATATAAAGTTATAAAATTATTAGAAAAAATACAGGATAAAATCTTAAGAATCTAGATCAAGACAAAGAGGTGTTAGGCATGATGCCAATAGCACAATCAATAAAAGGGAAACCATAAGTTAGACTTTTGTCTAAATTTAAAACATCTCAGCAAAAGACTCTTTTAAGTAGATGAAATGATAAACTACAGACTGGCAGAAATTATTTGTAAGCCAGATATACAACACAGAACTAATGTGAAGAGTTTAGAAAGTATTCCCAAAACTCAACAATAACCAACACACAGTTCAAATAGGGAAAGAGGCAAAAGAGATAGACAAATTCCCCCAGAAAGATATGCATATGGTACATAACCACATTAAAAGATGTTGAACATGTTTAGCCCTCAAGGAAACGCAAACTAAAACTACAATAAGATATCATTACATAGATGTCAGAATGGATAAAATTTAAAAATAGTGATAATATGAAATGCTGGTAATAATGTGGAAGAACTGGATCACTCACACACTGCAAGTTAGAATGTAAAGTAGTACAGTCACTCTGGAAAAAGTTTAACAATTACCATGTGGTGTGGCAACTGCACTCCTGAGTCTTTATCCCAGAGGAATGAAAACATGTTTGCATAAAAATCGGGATACGTTCATAGCGGCTTTATTCATAACAATGCAAAACTGAAATGAATCCAGATGTTCTTCAACAGATGAATGGTTTAGCAAATGCTATTCTGTCCCTTCCATGGAATACTACTCAGAAATAAAAGAAAATGAACTATTGATGCAAGATGTCCCTGGAGTGAATCTCTAGGGAATTATGCCAAGTGTAAAAGCTAAGCTAAGCTAAGTCACTTCAGTCATGTCCAACTCTGTGCGATCCCATAGACGGAAGGCCAACAGGCTCCCCCGTCCCTGGGACTCTCCAGGCAAGAACACTGGAGTGGGTTGCCATTTCCTTCTCCAGTGCATGAAAGTGAAAAGTGAAAGTGAAGTTGCTCAGTCATGTCTGACTCTTAGCGACCCCATGGACTGCAGCCTACCAGGCTCCTCCGCCCATGGGATTTTCCAGGCATGAGTACTGGAGTGGGGTGCCATTGCCTTCTCTGGCCAAGTGTAAAAAGCCATACCTAAAATGTTGCAAGCTGTATGACTCCATTTTGTACAACATTTAAGAAACGACAAAACATGAGCTTGAAGAACAGCTTAGTGATGGGGGAGGGGCCAAGGAAGGTAGGTTTGCTAATAAAAGGGCAACGAAGAGTTCCTCATGGCAGTGGAATTGTTATCTTGACTGCGGTAATCAACATATGAACCTACACATGTGGTAAAATTGTATACAACTAAATGAAGTGAAGTGAAGTGAAGTGAAGTGAAAGTTGCTCAGTTGTGTCCGACCATTTGTGACCCCATGGACTATACTGTCCATGGAATTCTCCAGGCCAGAATACTGGGGTTGGTAGCCTTTCCCTTCTCCAGGGGATCTTCCCAACCCAGGGTTCAAACCCAGGTCTCCCACATTGCAGGCGGATTCTGTACCAGCTGAGCCACCAGGGAAGCACACCATAAATGAGAACAATTAAACTGGGTAGGTGAACAAATTCTAGGTCAATATTCTGGTGATGAAAATGTGCCATTTTGGGGGGTAAAATTTTAATACAAGTGGAGACTAGGGAAAGTGCACACAGGATTTGTGGTTCAGTCAGTAGTCTTAAACAGCTCTTCTGATTTCATGTGATATCCTCTGTGTCTCAATAATTTAATCATTTCTTGATGGTTCAAAAGACTTTCAGATCTTATACTGTGCCTGGCTCATCAATAATCACATTAGTCATCACGAATAACATTATAGATATGAGACTTGATTTGGATTTGTGGTGACCCTTTTTTGATGTCAATGCTCCTTTAAAAAAAATTTTTTTTTCAATGCTCCTTTTTCAATAAAGCAAAGACATTAAAAAAAAAGATTTGTTTGAGGTTCCTGCCAGTTTGAATAAATAGAATTTTATTAACCAGAAACCCTTAAATATTAATGTATGTGAACAATCTTCAAAAGTTTTTTTTTTTTTTAAGTTTCGTAATGAAAAGGAAACAATGTTATACTTGACCAAGTATGCATGAAGGGATGTAGATTGATCCAGTATGTATGTCATGGACTTTTTGGTTTGATGCAAAAATGTTTTTATTCTTGTTAATTCCTGTACTGGAACCTTTGGGTCAAAGGTTCTAATTTAATGAAAATGCATGATAGTTAGTGAATCTTCTTTGGGTGTTATGCATTCTAATAGATGGCAGTGAACTTTTCACAGTATTAGTAGCTATATGAATGTAATTTTGTATGAATTTCAGGTAAAATAGTTACTAAGAAATATCTAAATTTCATCCTGAGCCAGATGACTGGATTTGATTTTACCCCTCATTGCTTTAGCCAGTTGAGATCTCATATTTGGGGAGAAATAAAACTTGAATTATCTCACTAAAAAGAATATGATTACTAGCAGTAACAATCTGAATTATTTCATATTTGAATTGACTTCATGTGTTTTTACATCTGACATTCTAAAGATCAGTAACAATTTTTAAAACCTTGAAATAGTTTCAGTTCAGTTGCTCAGTCGTGTCTGACTCTTTGAGACCCCATGGACTATAGCATGCCAGGCTTCCCTATCTATCACAAACTCCCAGAGATTGCTCAAACTCATGTCCATCCAGTTGGTGATGCCATCCAACCATCTCATCCTCTGTCATCCCCTTTTCCTCCTGCCTTCAATCTTTCCCAGCATCAGGGTCTTTTCCAGTGAGTCAGTTCTTCACATCAGGTGGCCAAAGTATTGGAGTTTCAGCTTCAGCATCAGTCCTTCCAATGAATATTCAGGACTGATTTCCTTTAGGATGGACTGGTTTGATCTCCTTGAAGTCCAAGGGACTCTCAAGAGTATTCTCCAACACTACAGTTAAAAAGCATCAATTCTTTGTCCCTCAGCTTTCTTTATAGTCCAACTCTCACATCCATATATGACTACTGGAAAAACCATAGCTTTGACTAGACGGACCTTTGTTGGCAAAGTAATGTCTCTGCTTTTTAATATGCTGTCTAGGTTTGTCATAGCTTTTCTTCCAAGGGGCAAATGTCTTTTAATTTCATGGCTGCAGCTGCCATCTGCAATGATTTTAGAGCCCAAGAAAAGAAAGTCTGTCACTGTTTCCATTGTTTCTCCAACTATTTTCCATGAAGTGATGAATCTGCATGCTATGATCTTAGTTTTTTGAATGTTGAAATACTTTAGTAAAGTTTATATATTAGTCCAAAGATAAAATTAACATGCTCTGCCCTTAATGGAAAATTTCTGTAGAATTACAGCTGAGGAGTGAGGTAATGAGCTGGAAAATGCAGGTTGAAGTATCAGAACCAAATTTCTATCAAATTGAAGTCAGTGTAACTATACTTTTATTTATTGACACCCAGCTCCTTCCAAAAGCATTTGAAGTTGGTCCAAGTAAATAACATCTTCACCTTCTAAAAGGCATCCACTTTACAACCTCTTGAACTCAATAAATCTGAGAAGAGTAATAAATTTAGAAGCAAAATACATTCCAGGCCTGAGTTCACCAAATTAAAGTAGTTTTGCCTGGCAAGAATGCATGTACTCATGAAAGCAAACTATTTAAAATTTGATTAAAAAAAAAAAAGATTCAGTAGTACCATCACCATGAAATGGAAACACAGATTTTGAATCTCAGATGATCTTTCTTCCATAAATGCCAAAGTTTCTCTTCATTTCAGTCACATCATCTTTAGCGGGTTGCATTTCTTGTGGAAAGAAGCCCAAGTTTACACTCAGTAGCCATGAACATGGCCACATTCATTTTGCAAAAATGAGCTGGCTGTGCCAGGAAAGAAGCTCCATAAAAATAAGACAATGAGCTGGCCTTCCACCACAGTGCTCTCCCATGAAGAAGAGAGGAAAATGCTCTCCCAGCATTTCCTCTATATTTAAGTAGCATATTCCTTTGAGAAGCCAGTGAAAGCTATGCACATATCCCCAGGAGAGGAATAAAGGCAGACATATCCATCCAAATACAATTCTTAATGATTTGAAGGCAGTCATGAAACCCTTACATCTCCTTCCCCCAGAACCTAGTGGCTCCTGTGGTCACCTGCTGTGCTCACCAGCTCTTCCCCTTTCTTCTTTTTCTCTTTTGAGCCCTTAGCACTCCCCTGCCACATTTAGCTTTGTCCTAACAGTTGTCTTTGATGTTTTTCTTAGCTCTATCAGTGCAATAGCAAGCCAACTTTAGTATACAAACTGCATTTGGTGTGTGTGTGGGAAGGGGGCAACATTTATCACATGCCAAGCACTGTACTGTGGGCTTCCCAGGCGGCTCAGTGGTAAAGAATCCGCCTGTCAGTGCAGAAGATGCAGGAGACTTGGGTTCAATCCTTGGGTCAGAAAATCCCCTGAAGGAGGAAATGGCAACCCACTCCATTAATCTTGCCTGGGAAGTTCCAGGGACAGAGGAGCCTGTTGGGCTAAGCCAAAGGGGCCACAAAGAGTCAGACATGACTGAGCAACAGAGCACACAGCATGCAAAGCCCCGTATTAAATTCTCAAAAGTATCACACAAAATATGAATTGTAGTTTTCTATATTTGACTGCCTAGATAACTATAGAGAGGTATAGTAACATCTCCAAATCACATGTCTGGATTGGAACACATGTCTATTTGATTCTCAACTTTCCCTCTTAAATTTCTGTTTTCTGAGCACATGAATCTATATTGTGGTGCTCAGGAGGTACTCTAGTCTTCTGGGAAATAAGGTCTTTCTACTTTTTCTACTACTACTACTACGTCGCCTCAGTCGTGTCCAACTCTGTGCGACCCCATAAACGGCAGCCCACCAGGCTCCACCATCCCTGGGATTCTCCAACAAGAACACTGGAGTGGGTTGCCATTTCCTTCTCCAATGCATGAAAGTGAAAAGTGAAAGTGAAGTCGCTCAGTCGTGTCCGACTCTTCCTGACCTCATGGACTGCGGCCTACCAGGCTCCTCTGTCCATGGGATTTTCCAGGCAAGAGTACTGGAGTGGGGTGCCATTGCCTTCTCCGCTACTTTTTCTACTTAGATCTTTCCAGAAATTAACCCTGCTGTCTGCTGCCAGGTACCCCAGAAGAAGACTGACTCCCCTTCCCCCCACCACCCACCCCCGTCAAGACGACCACTTCATGCACATCTGTAGAAACCCAGGGTCTTATGGACCTCCCTGACAGGCCAGTTCTGTACTAGCTCCTTGTAAATGAATCAAAACTCATCTTTAGGGGTTAACATAAAGATCAAATATCCCCACTTTTCTTAGATTTACAAATTCAATCCTATGAGTTTTTTTAGTAAATATTCAGTTCAGTTGCTCAGTCATGTCTGACTCTTTGTGACCCCATGAATTGCAGCATGCCAGGCCTCCCTGTCCATCACCTACTCCTGGAGTTCACTCAAACTCACGTCCATTGAGTCAGTGATGCCATCCAGCCATCTCATCCTTTGTCGTCCCCTTCTCCTCCTGCCCCCAATCCCTCCCAGCATATTAGCTAAGCAAATATTTTCAGATGCCATTGCTTTTCAAGCAACTTTCTTGACACTACTATTTGTTATATTATTTTTTAAAAAGCTATCTTATAAATTGTTACTGAAGCATTAGCAAGCCCTCTTCTGAAGACCCAGGTTGAAGACTGGGTTCTTGATTATTTCTTGTTTCATGTAGTTTCCTCATAGTATCCCAGTTCATTTGTATTTTAAAATTTGCTTACTTATTCTGTTCATTCTTATTCCTTAAGCAAGAATATCTGATCTATCATTTATTAATATCCCAAGTTCGATTTTTAAAAATTAACATCTAGTCCCATAGTGCATGCTTTTGGTCACTAGCAACTAACATAACTGTTCATGCTCTGATCACATAGTAAACACACACCATCTACAACGGAATTCTTCTGTATTCCCTGTAGCACCTAGTATAGGGCTGAGCATGTAGCAAGGTTCTGGAACTGAGTTGAAATTAATGCATGCTTTATCACATATCATGTACTATTCTGGAAATTTTAAAAGAAGGTATTATTTTAGGTGATGTCTCATTTTCCAAGTGAAATGCATTATAAAGTCACATATATAGTAACACATGAAAATATTTTTAAAGTAACTGAATGCAATGGAATCATAAAGAACCAAAAAGGTTAAATTACATTTGTCAAAGAAGCAATCATCATAAATTGTTCCATTTAATCTGTTACCTCTTATTAAAGAATAGATCATACACACATGGTTGCTTAAGAATAAAAACAAACAAGCAATAAAAGACTATTGAAAAAGAAACATCTAACTAGATTAGGTGGTTTAACCACAAATGTCCCAGATATGAGAAAATCACCAAAAGCCTTAACAATATGGTGGGGTTTTTCAAAGTCACATGGCCATGATTCTTCTCACTGCATATAACAAATGTTTTATTGAATGTTACAGAGGTGACTCTTCTACCTTTCTCCTTGTTTTGAGGCCCTTTTCACCTCTACTTTACCTGGAGATACCTCTGCAATATGTTGCAGTATTTGAAAGTCAATAACTGAAACGACCAATGATTACTCAGTTGTGAAGTTTCCCCCCCCACCCCCTCTCTGTGCTCCTCTCTGGAAAGTAGCCAACTCTGCTTGCAAATTACTGAATTGTGCTTGTGCTGACTATTGTGTTCCCAACATAATCATTTGTTTTGGAATTGATTTGAATCAGCACCATGAAATGTTAGCATTAAACTCTATAAACTTTTTGTGGAGCCTACATTCAACTTTAATGCACATAATAGAGGGAAGTTGGCACTGGAACTGAGGACAGTAGCAGAAACCAAAATTAGTGCGTTTAACAGGTGTTCTTCCAGTGAATACATGGAACTACAAGTTCCAAAGCCACGCTCCTGGTAGGTGAGTTTTTGTTAATTTTAGCAAGGCTTCATCCTGCTTATTATCCTATTCTCTAAAGTATAAGTAATCCTATCATTGGAAAGTGATGGAGTTTATTTGTTCCTGTGGTTTATTTTTAAGACCTCAGAACCAAAAGGAGAAAATAAGTGAAGAAAACAAAGGACTAGAATCTGGAGGAAAGCACTTATAAGTAATGTTAGCTACATGGTTTACCTTTGCAAGAATCATTTGACTCTTCCATTCATTAATTTTTCTCTGAAAGTCATCCTTGATGTTTTTCAATTTAGGATAATATAAAGTCATAACATGATATTGTCCTTCATGATCCATATGGTTAACCCTTTCAGTCAAAACTATCAAGATGATATAGACAAAATTTCTTCCATTAAAGCATTCTCATGTGAAAGTGAAAGTGAAGTCGCTCAGTTGTGTCTGACTCTTTGCGACCCCATGGACTGTAGCCCACCAGGCTCCTCTGTCCATGAGATTCTCCAGGCAAGACTACTGCAGTGGGTTGCCATTTCCTTCTCCAGGGGATCTTCCCAAACCAGGTATCGAACCCAGGTCTCCCACATTGCAGGCAGATGCTTTAACCTCTGAGCCACCAGGGAAGCCCTCTTCTCATGTGAAGGGAAGCCATTTTTTCCCAAAGATGGGAACTGAGAGAGTCTGGTAGAGGTAAAACAGTCTGGAATTATTCTTAAATATCTGACATGCTAAATTCAAGATTTAAATATTAGAGTCTTACTTTCTGCATTATACATACACCAAAGTTAAGGGAATCAAACGACTTTCATGACAGGCACAAGCAATTCAACTTATTAATTCTAATTCAGCTTATTACATGGGAATAAAAAGATTAAAAACAATAATCAAAACAGAAATGATAATAGTAATGGAAATTAAATTTACCAAGGGCTTAGGGAACCATGTCTTTCATTAAATACTTAATATGTATAAATAACTATGGACCTTCTAATGTAAGTACTATGTTTATTCTCAGTTTACTAATACAGATTAGTATTTAATCCTTAATTAATTAAATTGAAAGTGGGAGAAGAAGGGGATGACAGAGGATGAGATGGTTGGATGGCATCACCAGCTCAATGGACATGAGTTTGAATAAACTCTGGGAGTTGGTGACGGACAGGGAGGCCTGGAGTGCTACAGTCCATAGGGTCACAAAGAGTCGGACATGACTGAGTGACTGAACTGAACTGAACTGAACTAAGGATTAAAGAACATCATCAAGAACATATAGCCTACAAGCAGCAAAGCAGGGATCTTGATCTCAGAACCAACTAAGCTTGGAGTTCAAGTTTATTCTGCTTCCCAAACAATGAAAAAAATTAATGATTGATAACCTTATAGCTTTATATAATCTTCTCATTCAGCACCTTCCTTGTGCTTGTTGCTCTGTCAACATTATGTTTATCTAAGTCTAAATAAAGTAAAATTCCATTTCAAGAATCTGCCACAGAACACAGCAGACTATAGCTATGCAAATATAATGGGAATTCAAAGCATTATCAATAACAGTAAGAGGAGGGCAGTCCTAACAGGATTGGCAAAACTACAGATTTCAAAACACTAGAATACAGAAAATAAAAGCAGTTACTATAACATGATACTCTTAATCTATTAAAGGAATTTCATTTACAAAATGTATTTTTAACATATTATCAATTTCATTTATAATATGTATTTTCATAGAATGACTACACTAGAAGGTATAATGAAGTAATTAGTTCTTTGCAGAAGTAGGTGGAATCACTATAAAAATAACACTTACAGGAACAGACAGATGATAGTGGGGATTTTTGTTTATCATATTTGTGCGTATGTTCTTTTTTGGCAACTAAACAATCCTAACTGGCATTGCCACCAAGAGACCACCTTCCCCAGATGATAAAAAAATTTGGGGGAAAAAAATTCCCTCTTAATTTATGTGGTAATGCCATTTCTTGAAAATTCAGTACATATTTAATCATAAGCTACTCAAAAACCTTTTGGAGAAGGAAATGACAACCCACTCCAGTATTCTTACCTGGAGAATCCCATGGATGGAGGAGACTTGTGGGCTACAGTCCATGGGGTCACAAAGAGTCAGACACAACTAAAGCCATTTAGCACAAAAACCTTTTCAATCTATCTGTGAAATTGAACTGGGATCTCAACTCCAATAATTATATATAGTTTTTTAAGTGTGTGCTTATGCTGCTAGGGACATAGGAACTAATGTCCAACACAAGGAAATTTGGGGGTTTTCCCACGTGGGGCATCATCTACCCTTCCTAGCATCCGCACACCAGGTATCAATGGTATAGTCAGTTCTGCTATAACATGATATACACACTCCTTTAAAAATACAAATTAAGAGCCACAGAGCTTATGATGGGGAAAATGGGCTAAATTTTGTCATCAACATGTTTAAAACAAGATAGAAACATAATAAAAAAGGGTAGTACAATTTTCTATATGTGAGTGAAAGTCGCTCAGTCTTGTCCAACTCTTTGCAACCCCATGGACTATACAGTCCATCGAATTCTCCAGGCCAGAATACTGGAGTAGGTAGCCTTTCCCTTCTCCAGGGGATCTTCCCAACCCAGGGATCAAACCCAGGTCTCCCACATTGCAGGCAGATTATTTACCAGCTGAGCCACAAGGGAAGCCAAATTTTCTATATATCCAGTGATAATAAATGTATAAAATCTAGGATAAATATGGTATTTTATCTTGCAAAAGACCTGGAGTTTATTTGGGGAAGTGGGCATGGGAAGGGATGCAACTTGAAAGTGATTCTGAGGTACTAGGAGGCAGGTTTTCTGATCTGTAGCATCAGATGCAGAGAGATATGGCTCATTAACCTTCTGGAGATCTCGCTCAGCTTTTAATCCCACGGCATGTTTTTACATTTGAGATTCAGGCCCTTCGGGGTACATGTTTATAACAGATGTCTATTTCATCAAAATTGAAATTTTGATCCAATGTATAACCTTCTTCTTCAATTAAGTTAGGAATTATTGCTTAAAATTCTTTTCCAACTTTCTCATCTGCATCCATAGCTTTGCCTGGCAACTGAAGACGCTGGAAATCATAGTGTTATTGGAAACCTCTAAGCCTGACACTACTAGCACCAAGAGGACAGTTGACAATTTCCATGAGGACCTTCAGGTGTTTCCTTTTTTTGTAAGTACTACTTGGAGTTTTGAAAAGAAAGTGAAAGTGTTAGTTGCTCAGTCGTGTCCAACTCTGTGCGCCACTATGGACTGTAGCCCACCAGGGTCCTCTATTCATGGGTTTCTCCAGGTGATCATACTGGAGTGGGTTGTCATTCCTTTCTTGGAGAATCAAACCCAGGTCTCCTGTCTTGCAGGCAGATTCTTTACCATCTGAGCCACCTTGGAGTTTTGAGCCAGGATGCTTAAAAAGATTTGTGATGTTGAAAAAGTGTTTGGTTTGTGTTGTATCAGTTCAGTTCGGTTGCTCAGTCATGTCCAGCTCTTTTCGACCCCATGGACTGCAGCACACCAGGCCTCCCTGTCCATCACCAATTCCCAGAGTTTACTCAAACCCATGTTCATCAAGTCAGTGATGCCATCCAACCATCTCATCCTCTGTCGTCCCCTTCTCCTCCCTCCTTCAATCTTGCCCAGCAGCAGGGTCTTTTCCAGCGAGTCAGTTCTTTGCATCAGGTGGCCAAAGTACTGGCATTTCAGCATCAACATCAGTCCTTCTGTTGTCCTTTTGCATTTGTGAATATATATTTATAAATGCTAAAGGACAATAAAACATAACTTATGTAGCATAACATACATGGTAAACTGAGGTACTAGTAGATGTTTGAGTGTGTGTGTGTGCTGTGTATTTCCATGCATCTGGTTCATCTTGGTGCAGTTATTTGCATTATCATAATTTTCCCTCATGAAATTTTGCAAAAAAGCAAATGTTAAATTCACCTTATGCTAAAATTATTTCCTAATATACTGATTTTCTTGGAATAAATTTATGGTTTCAAAAGAAGCATTATAGCAGGAGTGACTGTACAGTTCAATCACTTTTATGACAAAAAAAAAAAAATCCAACAAATTCTTTTATATGCTCCTCTGGGGATGAGAACCACTGCTGTGGTTCTTCATGATTCTGGTTGGCGAAATGTTACCTCTAAAGTGTCTTTGGCATGTTGACCTCAGTTATTAGGTTAACTCTCAAACACTCATTTTTCTCGTTTTCAGAGCTGCCTACATATACGAGGTTATACTGGAGTAGAGAAATGGGAAATTTAGTTGTGAAAGGCAGGGGAAGCTTATACAATAAAGATGAGCTGGGTCATGAAGAATAAGTGCTCTCCAAGCAGCCTGAGCAAAGGCCCAAAAAAGTGATTTACTGAACAGAGAGAAGCAAGAGTTGAGTTTGGTAGCATGTAGGCTGTATAGAGGGAGTGGCAGGGAAGGACTCAGGGAAATTCTTTGCCATGCTAAGTTTGGACTTCAGTCTCAGGTAGTGGCCAAGCTATAAAGCTTTGTCAGCATAAGGGTAATAGGTCAGAAGTGCAAAGATCAGTAGCAGCAACAGACTGAAGGCTAGTCCTCCAGGCTGATGGGATTGTCTTCCATCTTGAACATCAGAAGATTATCAGAAATACAAAGCATGAATGTCAGCTAAGGCAAGGATGTGTTTATGAAAAAAAATTATGGGGAAAAATAGTGCTACCTTTTGTTAAGTAAGTACTATATGCCAGGCAGTGTCTTGTGTCCTAAACATTAAAAAAAAACCCTCATAACATCTATATGAGTCTGACTGCATGGAATCACATTTTAATCTCTGTTTTACAGATGATGAGAATAAGGCAGCACAGTGTATTTAATCTGCCATTTAGAAATAATCAGCAGGGGCCGCAAAGAATTGACTGAGAGTCTAACACTTCAACTTTTACTGTTTCAGGACAAAATCACTTTCTTAACAAAGTGTGCCTTCCACTCCTTAAACCATTTAATAAAATCTCCTTGTATATGAAATGTTTCCTTATTAATTTTAGTAGGTTTAAGTATATACAGTCAACTACAAATTGGCACTTGCCATCTACAAGGATCAAATAATGTGCTGTTGCAGAGGCTGATCTTCAACACACCTTGAAAGGGGTTCAGGGTGGAAAGCAGAAATGAGGTACTCTGTGCTGGTGGGGGCAGCAACTGGCAAGATAGGTCTTCAGATAGATATTTTCAGGAGCTGATTTTTATGAGCCCAATTCTTGAATCTCCTCATATATAGAAAAGCACTAAAATCCTTCATGGTGACATTTGTTTCTCATGGCTAGCAAAAGCTTCACAAGACTAGCAGAAACCTGGAAAAATATTTGCTCGACTGCATGTATCCCCTCTTCACCAAAATCTCATGTATACTGACCATCCCCCTGCTTCTTTGGAGCAGTTTCTCAAGAGCTATCTGAGGTGCTGTCTCCCAGTCTGCACTCTTGATTTTGCCCCAAGTAAAACTTAACTCACAGCTTTGGCACATGCCCTAACTGCATGGTCAAGACTGGCCCTTGACATCTGTAACGTGGTCTGAGCACAGGGTGGAGGTCACTGAATGCAACATCCTATGAGCAAGTGAAACTAGAGGAAGTGCAAAGGAAAAGGAAAAAAAAAAAGAAAAGATCCAAAGAAACTAGAGGCTGGAGATGTTGAGTACTGGTCCAACCTCTCAAAAGTGATAGAGTGAGAATCACAACAGAAGCCTTGGTAATCCCCACTTCATGCTCTTCTAGTCAATGTCAGAGCCTAAGAGCTAGAGTTACAAGAGACAGCAGTTCAAATCCTGGTAACACCACATCCAAGCTGGGAAACTAGTGAAGAGAGACTTCTGGGATGCTGAGAGGAGCAATAGGTGCTTAATTTTGGACTGTGGTCTTCCCACAGACTGTTGCCCGGTCCTCAGCTCTATGAGGCCTTTGTTCCTCCCAGGGCCTCACACATAGCACTGCCCTTAGAACCTGAATAAAAACTCACTGCTCAGCCGCAGCCTCCCAGCTCCATCCCTCCCAGGTCCCCTCTTCCCAGGAGATCAAGCCCTGAGCCTTTGGAGTGGGAGCACTGACTCCAAGACCCTAGACCACCAGAGAAGTAACCTTAGGGAGTATCAAATAGTGAGAACTCACCCAAAGGAAACCACTTGAATACAAGCCCCAGCATCACCCAACCACCAGTAGCACCCTGTGCAGGACACCTCATCTAAACAACAAACAAAGCAAAAATACAAACCAGATCCTCAGCAGACAAGATTACTACCTCACTCAGCCTTGCCCATCAGAGAAAAATCAAACAAACAAAAACTCAGCACAAATCTCATGCTATATGAAACTTATACAAACCACTGGATCAACCTTAGGAGGGCAGAAACCAAAAGGAAGAAAGAATTCAACCTCCCAAGAAGTCTGGGAAAAGGAGACCTCAAACACAATAAGTTAAAAAATAATAATGAAAAGGCAGAGAAATACTACACAAATGAAGGAAAAACTAGAAACACAGAAGTCCAAATAAATGAAGAGGAAATAGGCAAACTACATGAAAAAGCATTCAGAATAATTCTTGAAAACAAAATGGAGAAAATGTAAGAATCAATTAACAAAGACCTAGAAGAATTAAAGAATAAACATACAGAGACAAACAACACAATTACTGAAATTAAAAATACTCTAGAAGGAATCAATAGCAGAATACCTGAAGCAAAAGAACAACCAGTGAGCTGGAAGATAAAATGGTGAAAATAACTTCTGAAGAGCAGAATAAAGTAAAAAGAATGAAAAGAGCTGAGGACAATCTCAGAGACCTCTGGGACAGTATCAAATTCACCAACACCCAAATTATAGGGGTCCCAGAAGAAGAAGAGAAAAGGAAAGGGTATGAGAAAATTTTTGAAGTGATTATAGTTGAAAATTTCCCCAACATGGAAAAGGAAATAGTCAATCAAGTCTAAGAGGCACAAAGAGTCCTATACAGGATAAAGACAAGGAGAAACACGCCAAGACACATACTAATCAAACTAACAAAGACTAAACACAAATAAAGAATATTAAAAGCAGCAAGGGAGAAGCAATAAGTAGCATACAAGGGAAACTCCATATGCTTAACAGCTGAACTTTCAGCAGAAACTCTGCAGGCCAGAAGGGAATGGCAGGATATATTTAAAGTACTGAAAGGGAAAATTCTACAACCAAGATTACTGTACCTGGCAAGGATCTCATTCAAAATTGATGGAGAAATAAAAAGCTTTTCAGACAAGCAAAAGTTAAGAGAATTCAATACCACCAAACCAGCTTTACAATAAATGTTAAACAGACTTATATAGTCAAGAAATACAACAGAAGGAAAAAAGATTCACAAAATCAATCCCATACAATTAAGAAAATGGCAACAGGAACATATATATATCAATAATTACTTTAAATGTAAATGGATTAAATGCTCCAACCAAAAAACATAGACTGACTGAAGGGATACAAAAATAAGATCCATACATATGCTGTCTACAAGAAACCCACTTCAGACCTCATGACACATATAGACTGAAAGTGAGAGGATGGAAAAATATATTCCATGCAAATGGGAAGCAAAAGAAAGCTGGAGTAGCAATCCTCATATCAGACAAAATAGACCTTAAAATAAAGATTACAAGAAATAATGAAAGACAATACATAATGATCAAGGGATCAATCTAAGAGGAAGACATAACAATTGTAAATATCTATGCACTCAACATTACTTTGCCAACAAAGGTTTGTCTAGTCAAGGCTATGGTTTTTCCTGTGGTCATGTATGGATGTGAGAGTTGGACTGTGAAGAAGACTGAGGGCCGGAGAATTGGTGCTTTTGAACTGTGGTGTTGGAGAAGACTCTTGAGAGTCCCTTGGACTGCAAGGAGATCCAACGAGTCCATTCTGAAGGAGATCAGCCCTTGGATTTCTTTGGAAGGAATGATGCTAAAGTTGAAACTCCAGTACTTTGGCCACCTCATGCGAAGAGTTGACTCATTGGAAAAGACTCTGATGCTGGGAGGGGTTGGGGACAGGAAGAGAAGGGGACGACAGAGGATGAGATGGCTGGATGGCATCACTGACTCGATGGATGTGAGTCTCAGTGAACTCCAGGAGTTGGTGATGGACAGGGAGGCCTGGCGTGCTGCGATTCATGGGGTCGCAAAGAGTTGGACACTACTTAGCGACTGATCTGATCTGATCCGATGCACCCAACATAGGAGCACCTCAATACATAAGACAAACACTAACAGCCATAAAAGGAGAAATTGACAATAACACAATAATAGTAGGAGACTTTAACATCCCACTCACACCAATGGACAGATCATCAAAACAGAAAATTAATAAGGAAACACAGGTCTTAAATGATACATTAGATGAGATGGATCTCACTGATATCTTCAGGACATTCCATCCAAATGCAGAACAATACACCTTCTTCTCAAGTGCACATGGAACATTCTCCAGGATAGTCCACATCTTGGGTCACAAATGAAACCTCAGTAAATTTAAGAAAATTGAAATTGTATCCAGCATCTTCTCCAATAACAATAAAATGCTATGAGACTAGCTATCAAATTACAAGATAAAAACTGTAAGAAACAAAAACACATGGAGATTAAACAACACATTTTTAAATAACCAACAGGTTACTGAAGAAATCAAAAGGGAAATCAAAAAATTTCTAGAAACAAATGACAATGAAAACATGACAACTCAAAACCTACGGGATGCAGCAAAAGCAGTTCTAAGAGGGAAGTTTATAGCAATACCATCCTACCTCAAGAAACAAGAAAAAAACCGAATAGACAACCTAACTTTACACCTAAAACAACTGGAAAAAGAAGAAGAAGAAGAACAACAACAACAACAACAAAAAACAACCAAAATTAGTTGGAAGGAAAGAAATCATAAAGATATAAGCAGAAATAAATGAAAAAGGAATGAAAGAAAGAATGGTAAGATTAATAAAACTAAAAGCTGGTTCTTTGAGAAGATAAACAAAATTGACAAATTTTAGTCAGATTCATCAAGAAAAAAAAGAGAGAAGAATCAAATCAACAAAATTAGAAATGAAAAAGGAGAGGTTACAGCAGACAATGCAGAAATATAAAGGATGATAAGAGACTATTATGAACAACTATATGGCAGTAAAATGGATAACCTGGAAGAAATGGACAGATTCCTAGAAAAGCTCAATCTTCTAAGACTGAACCAGGAAGAAATAGAAATTATGAACAACCCATTTATAAGCACTGAAATTGAAGCATGATCAAAAATCTCCCCCCAAAACAAAAACCCAGGACCAGATGGCTTCACAGGAGAATTCTATCAAACATTTAGCAAAGAGCTAATGCCTATCCTTCTAAAACTCTTTCAAAAAATTGCAGAGGAAGGAACCCTTCCAAACTCATTCTATGAGGCCACCATCACCCTGACACCAAAACCAAACAACACAAAAAAAGAAAACTACAAGCCATACCACTGATGAACATAGATGCAAACATTTTCAACAAAATTTTAGCAAACAGAATTCAGCAACACATCAAAAAGCTCATACACCATGACCAAGTTGGGTTTATTCCTGGAATGCAAGGATTCTTCAATAGATATAAATCAATCAATGTGATACACCATTTTAACAAATTGAAAGATAAAAACCATATCATAATCTCAATAGATGCAGAAAAAGCCTTTGACAAAATTCAGCACCCATTTATGATTAAAACTCTTCAAAAAATGGGCATAGAAGGGACCTACCTCAACATAGTAAAAGGCCATCTATGATAAGCCAACAGTAAACATTATCCTCAATGGTGAAAAACTGAAAGCATTCCCCCTAAGATCAGGAACAAGACAATGGTATCCATGTTCACCACTATTATTCACCATAGTTCTGGGAGTCCTAGCTATAACAATCAGAGAAGAAAAAGAAAGAAAAGGAATCCAGATTGGAAAAGAAGTAGTAAAGCTCTCACTGTTTGCAGATGACAGGATACTGTACACAGAAAACCCTAAAGATAGTATAAGAAAATTACTAGAGCTAATCAGTGAATTTAGCAAAGTTGCAAGATACAAAATCAATACACAGAAATCACTTGCATTTCTATATACTAACAATGAAAAATTAGAAAGAGAAATTACAGAATCAATCCCATTCACCATTGCAACAAAAAGAATTAAATATCTAGGAATAAACCTACCTAAGGAGACAAAAGAATCATACACAGAAAATTGTAAGACACTAATGAAAGAAATCAAAGATGACATAAACAGATGGAGAGAAATTCCATGTTCCTGGGTAGGAAGAATCAATGTTGTGAAAATGACTATACTACCAAAAGCAGTCTACAGATTCAATGCAATCCCTATCAAATTACCAATGGCATTTTTCATAGAACTAGAACAAAAAATTTCACAATTCATATGGAAACACAAAAGATCCCGAATAGCCAAAGCAGTCTTGAGAAAGAATGGAACTGGAGGAATTAACCTTCCTGACTTCAGTTACACTACAAAGCTATAGTCATAAAGACAGTATGGTAGTGGCACAAAAACAGAAATATAGACCAATGAAACAAGATAGAAAGCCCATAAGTAAACCCATGCACCTATGGGTACCTTATTTTTGACAAAGGAGGCAAGAATATACAATGGGCCAAAGACAGCCTCTTCAACAAATGGTGCTGGGAAAACTGAAGAGATACATGTAAAAGAATGAAATTAGAACACTTCCTAACATCATACACAAAGATAAACTCAAAATGGGTTAAAGACCTAAATTTAAGACCAGAAACTATAAAATTCTTACAGGAAGACAGGGAGAACACTCAATGACATAAATTAAAGCAAGATCCTCTATGACCCACCTCCTAGAGTAACAGAAGTAAAAACAAAAGTAAACAATTGGGACCTGATTAAACTTAAAAGCTTTTGCACAGCAAAGAAAATTATAATCAAGGTGAAAAAACAGCCCTCAGAATGGGAGAAAATAATAGCAAATGAAACAATTGACAAAGGATTAATTTCCAAAATATACAAGCTCATGCAACTCAATGCCAGAAAAACAAACAACCCAATAAAAAAAGTGGGAAACAGACCTAAACAGACATTTCTCCAAACACATACAGATGGCTAATAAACACAAGAAAAGATGCTCAACATGGCTCATTATTAGAGAAATTCAAATTAAAGCTACAATGAGATATCACCTCACACCGTTCAGAATGGCCATCATCAAAATGTCTACAAACAATAAATGCTGGAAAGGGTGTGGAGAAAAAGGAATGCTTCTGCATTATTGTTGGGAATGTAAATTGATACAGCCACTATGGACGACGGTATGGAGATTCCTTAAAAAACTAGGAATAAAACCACTGTATAACCCAGCAATCCCACTCCTAGGCATATAACCTGAGGAAACCAAAATTGAAAAAGATACATGTATCCCATTGTTCATTGCAGCACAATTTACAATAGCTAGAACTTGGAAGCAACCTAGATATCCATCAACTGATGAATGGGTAAAGAAGCTGTGGTACATATACACAATGGAATATCACTCAGCCATAAAAAGGAATACGTTTGAGTCAGTTCTGATGAGGTGGATGAACCTAGAACCTATTATACAGAGTAAAATGAGTCAGAAAGAGAAATAAATATCGTATTCTAACATGTATATATAGAATCTAGAAGAATGGTACTGAAGACCTTATTTACAGGGCAGCAATGGAGAGAAACAGACATAGAGAATAGACTTATGGACATGGGGAGAAGGGAGGAGAGGGTGAGACCTATGGAAAGAGTAACATGGAAACTTACATTACCATATGTAAAATAGATAGCCAACAGGAATCTGCTGTATGGCTCAGGAAACCCAAACAGGGGCTCTGTATCAAACTAGAGGAGGGGAAGGGGGAGGGAGATGGGAGGGAAGTTCAAAAGGTAGGGAATATATGTATACCTATGGCTGATTCATGTTGAGGTTTGACAGAAAACAACAAAATTCTGTAAAGCGATTATCCCTCAATAAAAAAAAAAATTAAAAAGAAAAAAAAAGACTCACAACTTTCATGCTGTGCATTTTTTTAGTCAACAATTTATTAAGTAGAATAATTCCAAACCCTTAGAAATGTTAGTTCTTACTGAAAACTAAGAAGTAAGCAACTATGAATTGTTTGTTATATCAGTATTGTTTTCTCAAAGTTTCTAAGAGACCCAAACATCTTTAGTTTTTCTGTAATAAGACAAAAGTAGGTGAATTTAGACTTGTTTAACAATGAATAGTTCAGTATTCTATCTTATTTGGAAATAATCTAGTCATTCTTTGAACTCCCATCATTTAACTTAACCTAGCAAAACTCTGAAGTCTCAAGTTACCAGAAAGATGAGGGGAAACTATTTTTAAGTCGACCTAATAGAAAGCATAATTATTCTTAAAAGTTCACCTAAAAATTCTTCTCATTTACATTTAACTTACTTATGAAAATTCCAACTTACAAAGTTATTTTTCTTGCTGAAAAACTTCGTAGTTATCTTTGGTACAGAGAAAGTACTATAATCTTAACAATTCTAAAGACTTGCCCATATTAATTAAATCAAACTTCAACTAGCTTTCATTTACTAAGGATTAATCCTTGATCTTGGGAACTTGACAAATATCTGGGATACTTTGTATTTGTGAAAATTTTATGTAAGTGCTTATTATTTAAGCCAATTAAATAAACTTCCTTTAAAATTAATTTTGGCAATACCATCTGAAGGTAGAAAAACACCACCTTTATAATGAACATATATAGACATTCATACATATATACAGATAGACACAGACAGAAATATTTTCACTTTAAAATTTTAGTCATGAATCAGGTATAATACACAAGCTACTACTTTATTAAAAAAAAAAACAACTGTTAGAATAAGTCTACTCACTCGATGTGGAGAAGGCTTTTAAGATGTTTATTTGCCCTTGACAAGCAATTTTAAGGAGGCTGTTTGGGAAAGAGTTCTTTTTGCAGTTTGTGTTTAAAAGGGTCTCTTTTCCTTATTTTTTAGTCTTAGGAATTGGAGGTGGCCTGCATAAGAGCTCCCCAAGAGGTCACATGCCTTTTGAAATAAATGGGGGATGTGTGGGGATCAGTGAAAAGGAATGGGTGGGATTTGAATGGTCTCTAATGCTGCATTTCCAGCTTTTCAAAGATCTGTAAGAGATGACATAGTTGATTCACCCTGTTCAATTACCGTTTACACCTGGTTTTCAAAGGGGGCTGGCATTACAGCAGGAGTCATGACGGTTGGTCTTTTGTGAAGGAGGGATCTCAGCACTATATAAAGGAAATTGATATAAAAAGAGCTGTGTAGAGAGTGGGAGGGGCTGAGAGAAGCACAGCAGGCAAACACCATTAGAAGAAGAAAGTAGAGACAGAGGAACATTAGGGGAAAATTTAGTAGTTTCTTTGAGGTTAGTCAGTCCTTGAGACAACTCAGAATTAGCCTTAGATAATTTGGAGTTAGTATCCTGGAGGGAAGCAATTTGGGAATTGCTAACTCACTTTGAGGCCTCAAAATGTCAGTTGAAGTAAATTTCCCATTTGGACTGCCTTGTCTTACATCCTTTTCCTAATTGACTGCCCAGGTAGACTAATTTAGGAATTGACTGTCCAGGGTAGACTAATTTCAGCCAATTTAACTGTAAATCATCCCAGGGAATCATAGTCCAGTGAGATAAATCCTTGCAGGGTGAAGGGCCATAGTTGTGGTAGATAAAACCAGCCAGAGTACTAGAAGGAGGCCGCTGTAGCCTTACCTTAACACAAACTTCCCACTATGCCAAGAGTAATTACTCATCAAGACAAAACAGGAAATAATGCCCAAGAACAGAAGCCAGGAACTAGAAAATAAACTAGAACCTCAGTCAAGGCGGAGACTCGGGTAGATGCTAGGACAAACATGGCAGCTGTCTTGGCTCTCAGGGAGAGAGGGAGCTGTTTAGAAAGGGAAGTGACATCAAGTTGCTTCATCAGTTACCAGGGAAACCAGTAGAGAGGCCCTGCCCCTCACTGCAGTTTTGATAAGCTATTCTGGTGGAGATGTTCTGATCTAAAGACTAGAATAATCAGTAGTGTGGTTCTGGGGGCAAGTATGTGGGAAGGTCAGTCATGTGAGTAGGATGCAAATGAAGCAGGTACTGGTTGAGTAGCGAATAGACAGAGGGCAAGAGTACAGCCATCCATCCTGGTTGGGTGGCCTGATCACACGACTGTAAATAAGAAAAGGGTTTATCTGGGGTCTTAGGAACTGCAATTCAGGAAGCACAGATTCGAGTAGCAAGCAACTCAAACATGCTCCAAGGGAAGTAAAAATGGCAGAGGCTTATAAAGACAACAAAGACATTCCACAGAATTTACAAAGGTTGTTTTGCAGAATTACCATTAGTACTGGCAGGTAGTTAGCTGTGGGCAGCTGATTCGTTGCTAAGCTGCAGTTTCCAGAGAGTGAAGAAAATGAGTTCCAGGTGGGCTGATTGGTTGGCCAAGTCAGATGTTTATGTTGCCTCCAAGTATGATGTAAGTTCTGCTTCCTTAACAACCTTTGGTTCCACTTTAGATCCGTTCACATAAGCAACTCTATTTTATTGTTCAGGGTCCATGGGGTCTCCCCATGTCCTGAACTGCCCCAATATACTCCTAGTTCATGCAAATTAGGGCAACATAATTGTTACTAGCATAACTTTTTCACACTGAAAGGTGTTCCAATTTGGTGGGAAGAAGTCAAATGGAGGTAAACTCGTGTAAGTTTCTTGTACCATTTAGAAACTAGTGCAGGTATTTACTTACATGTAATATGTTAAGGGGACTTCCCTGGTGGCTCATACAGTAAAACGTCAAGGATGCATTTGGAAATGTATACTGCACGTGTGCTCAGTCCTGTCTGACTCTTTGTGATCCCATGGACTGCAGCCTGCCAGACTTCTCTGTCCACGAAATTTTCCAGGCAAGAATACTAAGTGGGTTACCATTTCCTACTCCAGGGGATCTTCTCAATCCAGGAATTGAACCTATGTCTCCCACATTACAGGTGGATTCTTTACTGCTGAGCCACTGGGGAAACCCTTGGAAATGTATATTCAACTACTAAACACACAAAAAGTTAGAACTAGACATTAAAAGAGAAGGAAAAAACATGAGACAGTAAAAAATATTTGATTAATCCAAAATAAGTTAGGAAAGAAGAAATAACATCAAATAAAGAATAGATGGGACTTGTAGAAAACAAATAGCAAGAAGATAGAACTGTATCAGTTATCAATTTATCAGTTATCAATTTAAGTGTAAACAGATTAAACACTCAAAACCAAAAATTACTATATTGGTTAAAAAACAAACAAGATCCAACTATGTACATATACACTTTAAATATAAAGACCCAGATGGGTTAAAAGTACACTCCTCAGTACTGGCACAAGCAATGGGTAAGAAAGAGAACTTGAGAAAATGGTAATGTTCTAGAAAGACAGCTAAGAGGAATGAGAGACAGAGTTTGCTAGGAAAAAAAGAGATTTCCACTTAACCTTGAAGGTCAGTTTTGCTGCTTATAAATTTTCAGAACCCGAGTCTAATAGTAAGCCTATGTCAGAGCCCAGGGCAGGCTGCCCCAAATATGCATCAATGGCATATTTGAATTAATGTCAGTTAAGAAACAGCCAATGTAAAAGGGATATTTTGACCTTCCTCTCTATGTCCTTGAAAGCAGGAAATAAATCTCCCATGTGAAAGGTACCCTCTGGGAACCGGAAGGTAGAAAGACATCCTTATTACCAGATAGGGGATTTAGGGGCCCAGAAGCCTGTACAAAAAAAAAAAAAAAACCTCTTACTTCTTTCTTAATTTACTACCCATGCCCAAAGTTTACTTAAATTCCTTACTAATTAATGATGTCAACCTACGTTTCTTTGTCCTGTCAATTCCTCTGAAATTTATTGTTTGTCTAAAAAGTATAAAAGCTGCCTGCTCTGGCCACTTCTTAGGATCCATTTCTATGAGACCTCCTTACACATGAATTAGTGGCTTGATGGTAAATAATGTGCCTGTGATGCAGGAGACCTGGGTTCAATCCCTGGGTTTCGAAGATCCCCTGGAGAAGGGAATGGCTACCCACTCCAATATTCTTGCCTGTAGAATATCCTGAACAGAGGAGCCTGGCAGGGTACAGTCCATGGGGTTGCAAAGTTGGAAACGACTGACTTTCACTTAGTTACATCTGAATTAAATTTCCTTTTCTCCTATTAATCTGTCTTGTATCAATTTTATTATTGATTGAAAGCCACAAAAACTTGAAAAGGAAATTTCTCCCTGACATAGTGAAAATAATTTTGCTAAAAATCCAAGGGCGGAAACTCAGGCTTCTAAATAATATAGAAAAAAAATTCTCCCAAACACTATGCTGTTCAGACATTTTACAATTTCAGTGAGAAATATTTCTGATCACAGCTTCATACACTGCAACAACTGTCCTTGATAAAATTGGCTCACAAAAAAACACAAAAGAATGAGCAGCGTATTCAACCTAGTTTTATAACAGTAACATCATTAAAATCATAAAAAGATTGTGTGGTTGCTTAAAAATAAAGAGTTTATGCTTTCATAGAGAAAGACATATTTTCTGGGTTTACATTTAGTTTCCCATCATTTGTTTTATAAACAATAAAAGATAATTGAATTGTATGTCAGAAAATATTTCAGCCCCAACTGCATCTTAAGACCTTACAGTTAAAGACATTAAAAATGTCATAGCTTGTACATAAAAGCTGCTAGAATTTATCCACATTGTACTTATTAGTTAAATTATCACAGTCACATGGATTTTTGTGTTGGTTGGAGGGAATAATAGTATGTTTTCTAAAAGCTTTCCATTATTCTATTCAAGTAGAAAATCCCTTTCTTTGAGTTTCACATGTGTTTTACATGAAGGAATAACTAAGAGGGCTTCCCTGGTGGCTCAGCTGGTAAATAATCTGCCTGCAATGTGGGAGACCTGGGTTCAATCCCTGAGTTGGGAAGATCCCCTGGAGAAGGGAACTGGCTACCCACTCCAGTATTCTGGCCTGGAGAATTTGATGGACTGGAATATAGTCCCTGGGGTTCGCAAAGAGTCAGACACAACAGAATGACTTCATAAAAGGACATATTACATAGTATCTGTATGTCAGATATTTTCTGTGTGTCACTGACCGAATACCTTGACCCATCATCAGTTTAACTTGGATTGAATACCAAAAGTTGACCTTGACCTAAGCTCTTAGCCATAAAAAATATAAACAAACACTCCTTCACTCCAGTGCATTTAAGATTATTGCTTCTTTTGTGTTTGAAAATGGTTATTGACAGCAAAGTCAGACGGACAAAGCACTATTTGTACATAAGACTTTCTTCTGATTGTGGCCGTTTTTACCCAGTGACTATCTTTTTGATTTGTGCCTATCTATAGAGCTCTTTCCTTTAGGATTCCTAAAGACATCAACCCTGGATACTCATTGGAAGGACTGATGCTGAATCTCCAATACTTCGGCCACCTGATACAAAGAGATGACTCATTGGAAAAGACCCTGATAGCTGGGAAAGATTGAAGGCAGGAAGAGAAGTGGGTGACAAAGGATGAGATGGTTGGATGGCATCACCGACTCAATGGACAAGTTTGAGCAAACCCCGAGAGATACTGAAGGACAGGGAAGCCTGGTCTGCTGCAGTCTGTCGAGTTGCTGTTTCCATTCATACTGTGTCCACTTCTCAGTCCTGAACTAAGAACACTCGTTTCTGATTCTGTCTGTATTGTATATCCCTGAAGTTGTTTTTCAGGACCTTGTAGATTGATTTGGAAGTTTTCTCTTAGGCACAAAGTGAAGGCATATACATGGCAAGATTACTGACAATGTAATTTCCAAAATGGCAAGATTACTGACAGTGTAATTTTCAAAAAAGAGGATGCTTCATAGTGTCCTATCTAGAGAGGCTGTGAATAATGGAGACAGGCTGTGGATGGAAGTGTTCAAGATGGTAGGGGTAATCTTGGGAAGAGGGGAGCCACTCTGCCATGACAGAATGTGACCCCCCTCTTAGGATCTCAGGTTGGGGCTTCATTTTGCTTCAGTGCCATTACTCCCCTGTGCCCCAGGCTTTCCTATAGGTCACGGTGCTCTTTGTAATTTAATTCTCAACTCAGAGCATTTTATAAACTCAGTGACAGCAGTCTGTAGTTGCTCTTCACCCTCTTACTGAAGACAGAAAGACAGCAAGTTACCATAATCGACCAGGCTGAAGGTGAGTAATGGGCTTAACCAACAAACCAAACACCCTCTACATGAATTTCATGATAAAACACAATGTCAAAACATTTAAGTTCCATTGGATAATATTTTTATATGAAAAACCAAATTACATTTCTTTTGGTGACAACTTTAGGATAAAAGACACTATGTCAGTGTAACAATGATACTTAAATTCAAATTAACATGTGCACATATATATATATATATATACACATATATATGTATACTGATCAAAGCTGGTTTTTAGCAAAGAATGCCTAAAGAAAAATTCTTAGTTATGATTTCTTCTGATTTTAAATTTGGTAATAGCATTATCAGTGATTTAAAACTGGAATTCAGTGTTCGAACGCTATGCCTAATATAATTAGTACAGTTATTTTTAAAGAAAATCATTTTGTGAACCAATGAATCAGATTTTCAACAATTTAAAAGAGCAAAACACCCTCTAACACATTCAAAAACAGACAAACAAACACGGCTTCCAGTTTTCTAAATGTCTAACTGGATGTGAAACCTAAAAGGGAGCTACAGGTACAATACACAAACCATAGAATTACAGCATTACCAACTATTTTAAATAAAATTTGACATTTCCTTCCTAAGTATTTCTGAATCCTTTATTTTTCTGAGTAAAGAAAAAATCTTGGGGGGTGGGGAATGTAGTCTCCTGAAAGATCCATTTTTGTTTGCATATCCCAGAAAATGGAAGAACCAGATACTTTTTGTGAAGCCTGATGTTAAAGACACATGCCTGTTCAACCACTCTAACAAGTATTTGTGTAAAACTTTGTTTTCAAACACTTTATATAAATCTCCATTTGATCCCTATATTAATCTTATGTGCTAGTTGCTATTGCTGGTTCCTTTTAAAGGCAGGAGAATAAAAACTCAAAAACTCACCCACATTTACAAAGCTACAAAATATAAGCATTGATATTTGGATTCAGGTCTTTAGTGTTCATCAGGTAAAATTACCATTACTTATAGTAGAGATCCTTTCCTTTCAGTTCAGTTGCTCAGTCGTGTCCGACTCTTTGTGACCCCATGAATTGCAGCACACCAGGCCTCCCTGTCCATCACCAATTCCCAGAGTTCACCCAAACCCACGTCCATCGAATCGGTGATGCCATCCAGCCATCTCATCCTCTGTCGTCCCCTTCTCCTCCTCCCCCCAATCCCTCCCAGCATGAGTCTTTTCCAATGAGTCAACTCTTCGCATGACGTGGCCAAAGTACTGGACTTTCAGCTTTAGCATCATTCCTTCCAAAGAACACCTAGGACTGATCTCCTTCAGAATGGACTGGTTGGATCTCCTTGCAGTCCAAGGGACTCCAACACCACAGTTCAAAAGCATCAATTCTTTGGCGCTCAGCTTTCTTCACAGTCCAACACTCACATCCATACATGACCACTGGAAAAACCATAGCCTTGACTAGACAGACCTTTGTTGCCAAAGTAATATCTCTGCTTTTGAATATGCTATCTAGGTTGGTCATAACTTACCTTCTAAGGAGGAAGCGTCTTTTAATTTCATGGCTGCAGTCACCATCTGCAGTGATTTTGGAGCCCCCAAAAATAAAGTCTGACACTGTTTCCACTGTTTCTCCATCTATTTCCCATGAAGTGATGGGACCAGATGCCATGATATTCGTTTTCTGAATGTTGTGCTTTAAGCCAACTTTTTCACTCTCCACTTTCACTTTCATCAAGAGGCTTTTTAGTTCCTCTTCACTTTCTGCCATAAGGGTGGTGTCATCTGCATACCTAAGGTTATTGATATTTCTCCCAGCAATCTTGATTCCAGCTTCTTCCAGCCCAGCGTTTCTCATGATGTACTCTGCATAGAAGTTAAATAAGCAGGGTGATAATATACAGCCTTGACGTACTCCTTTTCTTATTTGGAACCAGTCTGTTGTTCCATGTCCAGTTCTCACTGTTGCTTCCTGACCTGCATACAGGTTTCTTAAGAAGCAGGTCATTTGATGTCTCCATTCTGTACTGTGGGTCAGACATCAATTCCTATTGTGTGCTGTTCTTTACAAAATGGACAGGGGACTTTCCTGATGGTCCAGTGGCTAAGACACCACGCTCCCAATGCAGGGAGATTGGTTTTGATCCCTGGTAGGGAACTAGATCCCACATGCAGCAACTAAGACTAGGTGCAGCCAAATATATAAATAATAAATATGAAAAAAATGGACAGAAATGCCCTTGAAGTTGTAGGGGAGCAAAATTTGCCACCCCAAAATGTGCTTCTTGAATGAAGATTAATGTAAGCTAATTATTTTTAAGAACCAGAAGACTCAGGAAGATTTTCTTGTTTCCTCCCCTTTAACTGCTTAAAGGGCTTCCCAGGTGGCAGCAGTAGTAAAGAACACACCTCCCAGTCAGGACACATAAGAGAGATGGGTTCGATCCCATGGTTGGGAAGATGCCCTGGAGAAGGAAATGGCAACGCACTCCAGTATTCTTGCCTGGGAAATCCCATGGACAGAGGAGTCTGGCGGGCTACAATCCACAGGGTCAGAAAGAGTCAGACATGACTGAAGCGACTTAGCATGCATGCAACTGCATAAAAGAATTTAGATAAAAGGCCTGTTCCAGAGATATCTACAAAGAATACGGGCCAGGTGTGGTGGAGGAACCTCAGCAGGGCCTAGAAACAAGAGTTCTTTTTGTGTCCTACTGACACTGCATTGTCCCCAGACATTCATTTACCAAACGTTTGCTTTTTTCATCCCCAAATCGGTTGACTTCCTCCCATTTGAAGTCCCAAACCACTGCCCTCAACATCCTTTTTTGTCATTAGCTGAAGATAGTATTTCAGGTGACGGTTTAGATCATTTTGGCAAGTTAGTTTTCCTGGTTTTTTTTTTTTTCTTCCTCATGTATATACATTATTAAACTTTTGCTTGATTTTCTCCTGCTAATGTATCTATTGTCAATTTAATTCTTAGACCAGCCAGAAGAACCTAAAAGGACAGAAGGAAATTTTTTCATTCCCATGTATATCTTGATAATGAGTTACACAACATCTTTCTATAGTCAAATTTGAATGGAGAGTCCCCAGTTATTATTAGTCTTGAAACATGAAAAATATTTCTTTTTGCTAACATTATTTTATATACTGTAGTTAAGGATGGAGAATTTGCTTATTTATAAATTCCACACTATGAGTCAGCAGTTCAGCTTTTCTATATAAACAGATAACTAGAACATGATGTAAAATTTACATAGGTGACCTGCGTAGGACTCAATAACAGAATAGAGGTGCAGGAACAGAATATTGTACATGAGGATGAGAGGGAAGACAGTTCATGGAAATCTATGGAAAGCTTGGCCCTCACATCCCAAAATGACAATGAAACTATCCCAGTTGCAGACAATGGGGCTGAACCATGTCTGCTAGTCCCCTTATCCCTCTGCTCTGAGGCTTCTGAAAGCTACACACCAACGATGCCCAGCTGCGCTACTGACGAACATGTTTCAGAGAATCCTCAAAAATAGAAATTTTATGTAAAATAATATCCACAAAGTTTTTTTGTTTTTTTTTTTTAATGAAAATGACAAGCTCTGTCACTCAACCCCTCCTTCTTCAAACCACTCTCCTTGGGGCAGAACAAAGGAAACCACATGAAGCCTATTTCCAAGCTGTAGCTTGCCTGTTTAGGCTTCCCCAGCTAGTTTCTGCTAGAGCAGAATTTGATGCGACTTGTTGGAGAAGGTTGGTGGTGTCCAAGATGAATCACAGTTCAATCCAAACCGATGACTACCGAGGAAGTCTTTATTTGTGTATTTATTTATTGGTTCTAGTTTTTTCCATTCGGCCAGGAAACATAAAATGTTTCAAAAGTTCTAATGAAAATAGGACTAGGAATGGCTTCCCCAAATAAATGGAGAAAGATTACATAGATAGATGATAGACAGAAGGATAGAGTGGTCTCTTAAATCATGTAGTTACACTTGGTAAGAGTGGGAATCTAAATTGGCCAGAATTGCACTCTCAAACTAGGCTCAGGGAAACGGTAGCATTGTTCTGAGACACAGAAAATATTTTCTTGTCGCTTCAGAAACAAGGGGAATGGAATCTTGCCCATGGTTCGGTGCCCAGAGCATTTTCAACACCACAGTGAACATCTATCAAGGCACCATCTGCCAGCAACATAACCATCCATGGAAGTGTCAACAGGACTGCAGGCAGCTGCCTCTGGTCTCCCACATCTCTGCCTTTATGGGGACAGCCAGCTCCCCAGACTAATTCTTCTGTGGAACTTGGAGCTTAGATCCCACATTCTTATGAAGCAGGAAATGTTTTTCATTGATTTCAGTCAGCACTCCAAGTCCAAAGGCAAATGGGGTTTCACAAACTATTATAAATGAAGTGGGGAAATGGTTCCATCTAAGTGTGAGAAAAGATTGTATCAGTTAGAAAGAGAAGGAGTGGAGCTTATAGGCAGGAAAACCTTTAAGGGTTTAAATAGGGCAGAATCTACAAAAAGGGAATGGAAGTGACTCTGTCCCTCAACACAAAAGCCATGGAGAATGGGGAGGGAAAGACAGCAATGATGAGAAAGTACAACTGAGATTCTCTTCTGCTCACAACCTCAGAAATCCTCAAAGGCTTCACTTGGTATCTTAAAGTCCCCTACAAATGAACCTTCAAGTTATAAACTTTCAAAGATGCAAACGCATGTCCAATCACATAAGTTAGTTCATGGGTCTGGCGTACACTGTCACCTTCGTGCATCCTCTGCAAATGATTGTGCTTTTGTGCACTTTACTGGACAGAACTTATAGAGTACAGTAGTACAATGTCTTTATCTCAAGCCCAGGATGTCAGGAAGCAAGCATAAAAGTAGCCTTGATGTAGCTGATATTACTGTACTTTTACTGTAAGATTAAAAATGTTTTTTCTCTATTTTTTGTGTTTGTGTTTTATGTATTATTCATGTGAAAAGTATTATAAACCTATTACAGTACAGTACCATATAACTTACTGTATTAGTTGGGTACCTAAGCTAACTTTGTTAGACTTATGAATGTGCTCTTGGAACAGAACTTGTTCATATGCAGGGGACTTACTGTATTGAAGTACTCCTGCTGAAATCAGTTAGAAACTGCATAGCTGAGGGTCTCTGTTGTGGGGATCAAAGTTCATTATCATATGAACAGTAAATAGGCATGTAGAAAAAGCTGAACAGAAAACTATTTCTAATCTGCAGACACCCCAAATAATATTACAGCAAATCACAAAACCAAAAATGTGGTGGCAAGGGAAGGAAAAACAAAGGAAATACTATATACACTTTGCTAAGCAAATATTAAATTGTGTATTTTGTTGATTATTCTTTCTAGATTTCTTCAGTCACGTCATTTAATAGGTGTGCCTGGGGTAGTACTCACCACACTCCCTAGTGTATCATAAAATTTAGAATCTTGGCTCCAGACTCAAAAGAGGAAGGAGAGCATTTGTTAAAATATGTAAAAGACAAAAGATTTCTTGTGATGCTTGTGCATGCGTGCTAAGTCACGTCTGACTCTTTGCAACCCCATGGACTGTAGCCCACCAGGGTCCTCTGTCCATGGGATTCTCCAGGCAAGAATACTGGAGTGGGTAGCCAGGGATCAAACCTGTGCCTCGTAAGTCTCCTGCACTGGCAGGCAGGCTCTTTACTACTAGTGCCACCTGGGAAGTCCTTTCTTGTAGTATATCCCACAATTATTGACTATGTCTTTAAGAATTAAGGAAAAACAAAATTAAGTAGAGATCCCCCATACCTAACCAGCTGCCAGTCTATGCCAATTCTACTTCTGAGATAAACTTCCTTATATTCTCTTCTTTTCCATTACTGTGTTTATCTAAGACATATTTTGCCTTTTTTTTTCTAGAAATTAATGGTTTTAACTGTTAAAGCTTGACCTAAATTAAGCTGATGCCCTATTGCCAGATGAGTGTTTCTGAAATTCTCATTCAAAATTTTCCTGATCAGAACTAAATTTGTGTGTGCATTCCAACTGACACAGGATAAAATTCATACTTTTTAGTGTCTATATGTAAAGCAGACCAGAGAGCCTACAAAACATGCAAGTAGTGTCCAGTAAAGTGTTTCATAAAGAAGAAAATGAAAAATAAAAAAGCAAGATGCTTTTCAGTGTACTTGTCATTAAGTATAACTTGCCAGATTCAAACTGACCTTGGTCCAATGTTTGCCACATTCCTGGTGCTGAGTTTCTAACTCTCACAGGACCTTATCTCTCCTTTTGGCTTGCACTTCACCATTTGAATTTGCTTACAGATTCTTCTCTCTCCGGTTTCACGCCTAGCATTCCCTAGTAGAGCTTCCACATATCTCCGCAAGAAAGATTGGTATGGGCTGTGGGAAAACATCCGAGGAGCTACACAGGTGTTCTGCCTTTATAGGAGCTGAAGTCTGTGGCCTGACCTCTTGAATCCACATGGTTACCATAAGTATAAACATCCTGTAAATGCAAATAATTTCAATTGTTCTACAAAACTTCATTAATGGTATTGAACATCCATCTGCAGTTTGTATCAACTTAATCACAGGTAATTATTACTTCATTTTAATCATTTTATGTCCAAAAAAAATCTTAAATGTAACATGTATTATGCATTGGAGGAAGTTTTAACTAACTGATGTCATTTGACTTATGAGAAATTACTTGGAAAGTAATTAAACACTAGTACTTTGCTGTAATTAAAAAAATTATTTTACATATGTAAATATATAATAAAATATATAATTTTATTAATTTGATACTATTTTATGTATATGTGTGTATAATATATAATTATTTATAACTCATATAATGTATAATAAAATAATTTTGTAAATATCGATTCCTTTGAATTTTTTATAAATTCAAAGGATAACCTTTCCTATCCTACTTTCATTGCTAAGCTTAGTTTTAAGAATGAAACTAAAGAAATAAGGAAAAGTTGCAACTGCAAATTAATATAACTCAATTGATATACAAGAACTCAATTTTCTAATATAATTGCAAACTAAAATAGCTCCACTGATATAAACAGTCACCATCTGTTGAACGCTTGCTGTGCTGTTAGACTGGGTGTTTTATTTACATTATGACATTTCTTTCTCACTAGCACTGTTCCTGGCTCAATATTCCTCCATTTCTCAGTGAGGCAAGGTAGGAGTTAATTTTCCCAAGATTAGACAGTTAAGTAAGTAAGAGCAAAGATTCAAACCTTCTGAATGCAAAACCCATGTTCTTATCCAATGTCAAATCTTTGTCTACATAATTATTTTGAAGCCCAAACTTGGAAAGATGTTTTATAATAGCTAAGCTCACCTCTTCATAAAGAAGGTTAAATGGGGATAGTGCTGTATTGGATTTAAATGACCTCTTTCTGTAGTAATAAACTGTTGCAAAAGCTCCTGATGTATTACTAAAGGATTTTTATTAGAAAAGGTATTTCATGATTATAGCTTCATGGAGGAAATAACTCTTGGATAAAAACCATACTTTAGAAAAGAACTGTCTCCAAAAAGCACATCAATCCTACTTTGGGAGACTGAAAAACACAGCCTGAGATCCCCCAAAACTTCAAAATATACTACTATAAAAGGCAGTAGGAAAAAGGATAATATATAACATTTTATGTCTGGAATCTAAATGGTAGTTAAGAAGCAACAACATTTGAGTTTGTGTAATCCAAATGCTAACTTCCATGAACCTTACCCCATCAACCTTGCTGAACGCTGATAGAAAGTGGAGTTGATTTTCATTATTAAGTTCCTCAGTTGCTGCTGCTGCTGCTGCTAAGTCGCTTCAGTCGTGTCCAACTCTGTGTGACCCCATAGACGGCAGCCCACCAGGCTCCCCCGTCCCTGGGATTCTCCAGGCAAGAACACTGGAGTGGGTTGCCATTTCCTTTTCCAATGCATGAAAGTGAAAAGTGAAAGAGAAGCCGCTCAGTCATGTCCGACTCTAGCGATCCCATGGACTGCAGCCTACCAGGCTCCTCCGCCCATGGGATTTTCCAGGCAAGAGTACTGGAGTGGGTTGCCATTTCCTTCTCCAAGTTCCTCAGTTAACTGACATTATAAAAATGGAGACTGAATAACCCATCAGAGATGAACTGAAGTTTAAACCTCCATGGAATAATTCCATGGAATAGATGTCAATAAAATTCCATGTTTGCTAGGTTTCCTATTTGGGTTTTCATTCATGTTATTAAAAAACAGATAACTAAAAGATGCACAGCCTGGGAGTAAAACATCGGCAAATTGAAAAAAACCTTTTTTTCATTAATTACCAAAGCAGAGGAAATGGGATTTGATTGTAGCAGGAAGGATTAGTTTACAATGATTAAGAGAAAAAAAGAATATGAACTAAATATACAACCAGTTCCCATATGAGCTAAAGTATATTCATGTGTATGTACGTATGTATGTGTGTGTGTATATATATATATAATTTCCGTGAAAATGTTTTAAATAGGTCCAATGCTTGGCTATTTTGTTTTTTTTTCTTTGGATAAAATTGAAATTTTGAAGGTAGATATCCATTCTATTTGGTGGCTGAGGACCCTTCGTGAGCCAGATCCTCATTCCATTCACTAAATTTCCTGTCACCGAAATCTTCTGATTTGTTTTTGTGAGACCCACATGAAAGGTGGTGAGGGGGTGGGAGCTGGGGCACTGGATGTCAGCTAACTTACAAGACAGCGGAACACAGGGAAATGATGCCACCTGCCTTGAGCGGCTTTCCTTGAGCTCTTTCTCTTTCAAGTTCCACTTTAAAAACGAGAACATAAAGTACTCCACATACTTTAATTCTTGTTTGAAAAAAAAATGTGCTTCACACAGCTCTAATCTGAATTTGAATTGACATAAAAAGCTACAGATGTACCCTCAAAAGGGAAAGTTAACTTTATTCTGAATCAAATATTGGAGCTTTACAATCACATTTTTTTCATCTACCTTTTACTTAAAATATGGGTGAATAATACTGGTACCTGAATAGATTGCCTTAAATAACTGAGTCAGAAAGAGAAGTCGCCATTGAGAAATAGAATTACAAACCCATCTTCTTGCATTATGAAAGCCAAAAAAAATAATCACTTCCCACAAAGAAAACCTGACCTATGTTCCCAGTCTGATACGTGTATTATTAATGTCACGAAGCCATTGTCCTCTAGAGAGTAACATGTGGTTCCTATTTGCATCTTTGTTACTTAGCCTTTATATAACACAATCACCTTTTAAGAGGTCTTAAAGGTCAATTTTGATTGAGGTTTTTCGAGGTTTCCTCCTCTTTTCTCTTCTTGAATTCAGTTGGAACGTGTTTTGGTTTGCAGTGTTCTGAACAATTTTGTGCTGAGTGGAAATCTACCCTAAGGTCCTAAGGATGCTTCCAGGAGACAAATTTTGACCACCCTATTGACTTACATGTTGAAAACCTAACATGTGTGTCTTTATGGAGTTCGGGACAGTGCTCAGATCTTTGGCTGTTTACCCCCAACCTCTTCAGGTTGCTGTTCAAAGCAGATAGGGGGTAAAATGTGTCCACCTCGGGCTTCATTTTCCAGAGGAGGAAATGAATTTATTCCCTTTTAGTGAGTACTATAACCTATCACCATGGCATCTGGTCCCATCACTTCATGGGAAATAGATGGGGAACAGTGCAAACAGTGTCAAGACTTTATTTTGGGGGGCTCCAAAATCACTGCACATGGTGATTGCAGCCATGAAATTAAAAGACGCTTACTCCTTGGAAGAAAAGTGATGACCAACCTAGACAGCATATTCAAAAGCAGAGATACTACTTTGCCAATGAAGGTCCATCTAGTCAAGGCTATGGTTTTTCCAGTGGTCATGTATGGATATGAGAGTTGGACTGTGAAGAAAGCTAAAGTGAAAGTGAACTCGCTCAGTCATGTCCAACTCTTTGCGACCCCATGGACTGTAGCCTACCAGGCTCCTCCCTCCATGGGATTCTCCAGGCAAGAGTACTGGAGTGGGTTGCCATTTCCTTCTTCAGGGGGAAGAAAGGTAAGCACTGAAGAATTGATGCTTTCGAACTGTGGTATTGGAGAAGACTCTTGAGAGTCCCTTGGACTGCCAGGAGATCCAACCAGTCCATTCTAAAGGAGATCAGTCCTGGGTGTTCTTTGGAAGGACTGATGCTAAAGCTGAAACTCCAGTACTTTGGCCACCTCATGCGGAGAGTTGACTCATTGGAAAAGATTCTGATGCTGGGAGGGATTGGGGGCAGGAGGAGAAGGGGACGACAGAGGATGAGATGGCTGGATGGTATCACTGACTTGATGGACGTGAGTTTGAGTGAACTCCGGGAGTTGGTGGTGATGGACAGGGAGGCCTGGAGTGCTGCGATTCATGGGGTCACAAAGAGTTGGATACAACTGAGCGACTGAACTGAACTGAACTGATAACCTATCACCAACCTTCATATACTGTCCAGTAGTTCATCTTTAAAGAAGATGTGGAACATTTATACAGTGGAATATTATGCAGTCATTAAAAAGGAATCAAACTGGCTCATTTGTAGGGACGTGGATGGACCTAGAGACTGTCATATAGAGTGAAGTAAGTCAGAAATAGAAAAACAAATATCGTATATTAACACATATATGTGGAATCTAGAAAAATGGTATCAGATCAGATCAGTTGCTCAGTCGTTTCCGACTCTTTGCGACCCCATGAATTGCAGCGCGCCAGGCCTCCCTGTCCTTCACCAACTCCCGGAGTTCACTGAGACTCACGTCCATCAAGTCAGTGATGCCATCCAGCCGTCTCATCCTCTGTCGTCCCCTTCTCCTCTTGCCCCTAATCCCTCACAGCATCAGAGTCTTTTCCAATGAGTCAACTCTTCGCATGAGGTGGCCAAAGTACTGGAGTTTCAGCTTTAGCATCATTCCTTCCAAAGAAATCCCAGGGCTGATCTCCTTCAGAATGGACTGGTTGGATCTCCTTGCAGTCCAAGGGACTCTCAAGAGTCTTCTCCAACACCACACTTCAAAAGCATCAATCCTTCGGCGCTCAGCCTTCTTCACAGTCCAACTCTCACATCCATACATGACCACTGGAAAAACCATAGCCTTGACTAGACGAACCTTTGTTGGCAAAGTAATGTCTCTGCTTTTGAATATGCTATCTAGGTTGGTCATAACTTTCCTTCCAAGGAGTAAGCATCTTTTAATTTCATGGCTGCAGTCACCATCTGCAGTGATTTTGGAGCCCAGAAAAATAAAGTCTCACACTGTTTCCATTGTTTCCCCATCTATTTGCCATGAAGTGATGGGCCCAGAGGCCATGATCTTCGTTTTCTGAATGTTGAGCTTTAAGCCAACTTCTTCACTCTCCACTTTCACTTTCATCAAGAGGCTTTTTAGATCCTCTTTACTTTCTGCCATAAGGGTGGTGTCATCTGCATATCTGAGGTTATTGATATTTCTCCCGGCAATCTTGATTCCAGCTTGTGTTTCTTCCAGTCCAGCGTTTCTCATGATGTACTCTGCATATAAGTTAAATAAATAGGGTGACAATATACAGCCTTGATGTACTCCTTTTCCTATTTGGAACCAGTCTGTTGTTCCATGTCCAGTTATTTGCAAAACAGAAATAGAGACACAGATGTGGAGAACAAGCACATGGACACTGAGAGAGGAAGGGAGGGTGGTGGGATGAACTGAGATTGGGTTTGACATCTATACATTATTGATACTATGTATAAAATAGATAACTCTGTATAAAATAGATAACTAATGTGAACCTACTGTATAGCACAGAGAACTGTACTCAGTGCTTGGTGGTGACCTAAAAAGGAAGGAAATCCAAAAAAGGAGGGGATATGTGTATACATATAGCTGATTCATTTTGCTGTCCAGCAGATTCTAACTAGCAACACAGTAAAGCAGCTATACTCCAAAACAATAATTTAAAAAATAAAAAATAAAGGACTTGCACCTAAGTGGCTTCAGTTCTCAATGTGCTCACACTCATGATTATGTGGCTCATGCCCTCCTCGTCCTGCTGACTTAATTACATCCAGCTATGGAATCACAGGGAGCTAGATTTGGAAATGTTTGAGGAATTCTTGCAAAAGTGACAGGGTCTAGCTCCAGTGTACATGGCTTTCCATGGCCAGGAGGAGTTCTAGTGGCCTACGTGAGCATGAAGCTGATGTAGATTTATCTTCTTTTTTCACATTCCCCAATCCCGCTTTCCCTGATAGCTCAGTTGGTAAAGAATCCACCTGCAATGCAGGAGACCCCGGTTTGATTCCTGGGTCAGGAAGATCCCCTGGAGAAGGGAAAGGCTACCCACTCCAGTATTCTGGCCCGGAGAATTCCATGGCCTGTATAGTCCATGGAGTCACAAAAAGTCAGACATGACTGAGCAACTTTCACTTTCACTTCAAACCACTTCAACTACCCTGTATTCCAACCCAGTAAACCTGTTAATGCCAACCAATCAAGTTAATGTCAAGACTGACCTTATCTGCATGTTTGCGTGCTAAGTCACTTCAGTTGTGTCTGACTCTGCAACCTCATGGACTGTAGCCTTCCAGGCTCCTCTGTCCATGGGATTCTCCAGGCAAGAATACCAGAGTGGGTTGCCATGCCCTCCTCCACGGGATCGTCCCAACCGAGAGATCGAACCCATGTCTCTTGAGTCTCCTGCACTGGCAGGAGGTTCTCTTTACCATTGGCAGTTTCTATTTACCAACAGAACCACCTGGGAAGCCCCTGATCTTGGGTAGTAACCTTTAAGTAAGTTGCTGCTCCCTTTTCTACAAATCTGTTTGTGTCCATAGAAAAACTCTGGGCAGGTCACCCCAGCTTCTGTCTGGCTATGCTTACCTTTCCACAAAAGGCAGCTCACCTTTTAGGACAATTAAGTCAGCCACAGGGCAGAGATAGTCATCTGGCCTCTAAGTGCTCCTCCCTGCATCAACAGGGATACAGGTTTACATCTAAGACCTAATAAAATCAATTGTTTAACATCAAGATCCCTATATCTGCCACCGTTCATCACTGTCAAATCCAAGCTTTTTCAGTCCCCTTTCCATTTCTGTATTCTCATCCCAGGTCTTGGCTTTCCAAACCCACCTCTGTTTTTCTGAACCCCTGGCCATTTATTTCCACGGTGCCCACCTTACTCCCCCAACCCCTCTGTGCCATACTCACACAAGATCTTAAATGCATTCAGCTCATTTTCAAAGTCTCTGCCTCATCGCATCTCTCCTCCCCCAACAACATTGTCTAGGAAGCAGACGGCTGCATCCCTCCTGCTCTCCACCATTCCTTTCAAACAGTTCCTTCTTCCTCCTCCCCTGGGGCTTTTAGGTTGATCACTGCATCTCTCACTTACAACACCCTGCTACTGGAA
Organism: Bos javanicus; assembly: GCF_032452875.1. Taxonomy (NCBI): domain Eukaryota; kingdom Metazoa; phylum Chordata; class Mammalia; order Artiodactyla; family Bovidae; genus Bos; species Bos javanicus. The sequence continues at coordinate 32,454,040 of NC_083881.1, read as the reverse complement.
TTTACTTATTTCCTTTTTTATCCCCAATTACAATACAATGACCCACATTCCTTGAACATTTTGTCATAGGGCTTGAATCTTTTACCACACACAAGGTTCATACAATATTTTTTTAAATTATTTATACCTAGTTATTATTAAAATATGGGTAAGCTTGAATGAACAATTTGCTTTGACATTCTATTTCTTGACTTTCAAAAATACTATGTGAGTTTTTTTTAAACTGTATGTATGTTTTTTGCATTTAAAAGTGAGGAAAGATTTTGCATGCCACAACAAAGATCAAAGATCCTGTGTGCTACAACTAAGACTCAGTGCATCCATATAAATAAATAAATTATATATATATATATATATATATATATATATATATATATTTTTTTTTTTTTTTAATGAGGAGATGCTATGCTATAACTGGCATGGTATCTCCTAGACCAGGGAAGGTAAGTATACTTCTTTTGCCTGCCAACTTCAATTGCTTGGAGTGCCAGTGACTCTTTTTTATTGGCTATTGGATACATGTATCCTGTGAATAACCCTGTAATTTGGTTAATAGGATTTGGTCATAAAGGGTCAGGAAAGGCAGGTATTTCACTGCTTGGGACACTCTTCCAAAGAGTGCATGGCTAATATCAATTCAACCTTTAGTGAAAAAGCAAAAGTGTGTGTCACTCAGTTGTGTCTGATTCTTTGGGACCCCATGGACTGTTCCTCTGTCCATGGGATTCTCCAGGCAAGAAAACTGGAGTGGGTTAGGTTTTGGCTTAAGTGTAACATCTTCAAAGACTGTCCAGCTCCAGACTTGAAGATGTTCTTGCTATAAGCTTCCCTGTCATAGTAAGTAAGTCTCTCTCTTCCCCAGATCACTAATTTCCCTAAAGAAACCTTGCCCATCTTGCTCACCATTGAATCTTATGCTTGGGATATTGTCTGGCTCATTTGTTGTTGTTGCTGCTGTTCTGTCTCTAAGATGTGTCCAACTCTTTGTGACCCCATGGACTGTAGCCTGCCAGGCTTCCCTGTCTTTCACTATCTCCCGAGGCTTGCTCATATTCATGTTCATTGAGTCAGTGATGCTATCTAACCATCTCATCCTCTGCCACCCTTTTCTCCTTTTGCCTTCAATCACATCTTACTATGTCTGGCACATAGTAAGTTCTTAATAAATATTGCTGAATAAATAAACCATGTGGCCCTGATCTGCATGTCCAAACGTGTTCTCTACATTTTCTTCCTGTCCTAGAAAGACAAGAACCCTCGCTATTGCCTCTAAGTCTCTCCATTCCCTAACTTTCATGCCTATAGACACAGTAGATTGGATTGCATCCCAGGAATGCAAACCTAACATGCCTGATTTCCATTCTGAATCCTTCAATATCCATTTCCAACTTCACCTTCTCTAGGGAGCATTTCCTCATCTTATCTTCCCATTTGGGACTTCTGAACATTTCATCACTTCCTTTTTTATACTTTTAGAACTGGAAGGGACCTTAAATTTGATTTGACCCAACACTCCAAATCAACATACAAGAAAACAGGGCACCGAGGCATGTAGGGCCTCCCACAAGGTGACTCCTCAGTGGAGGAACAGAGCCTAGAAGTCAGTGTCCTGTGTTTATGCCCCTGCACATACCTCCTTCTTAAGGTCAAAGACCAACTTCATCATTATCAACTGAAAGGTCTAACTCATCTGATGGACGGATGGACATATTATTAAATACAAATGATCACAGTAGGGATATTTACAATTAAAAAAAAAAAGCTGTCCAACTTTCTGAAAAGAATTACTTAAGCTCAGTGTATATTTTTCCAATAAATTAGGGTATTCATGTATCAGAAATGCTCACTGTAATATCCATTTGTATGAATGATTACACTGTTTGTAAAGCATTTCTCCCTTTCATACAATTTGAATACATTCGCTCTGATTCCAGATTTTTTTTCTTTTTAGAAAAGCACTTTCAAGCTGATGACATCATAGTGATATTAATCTCCAAAGAGAAGCTTTTATGAGTTATAAACTACACTCTAGAACTGAAATAATCTTCTAAACTGAGCTATAACTTTGATGGTAGAAGCATTTAGCAAAGGTTGAAAAGGCATTTCTGCTGCAGTGTATTTTCTCCATGACCCTCACAGCACTATTCTAGTTTCTACTTCCCACCCTACTCACTGCTGGCTCTTTATTTGGTTTAACCTGTTAACGTGTTTTGTTGTCAATGTGCCAATATTAGCAAAGATTGATTCAGAGCCCTTTGCAAAAAAAACATAGCAACAATAGTCAATGCTGCATGGCCCTACTAGAGCCTTGCTATTTATACTTTCCAAAGATTCTAGCATAAACCTGGTATGTTCTTCCTTATTAACTCCATCTCGCAAAATCATATTCACCTTTCAAGTCCCAGCCAAGTTCAGGAACAACTCAGCAGACTTTCTCCTCAAATCAGTCAGCAGTGATTGCTCCATCTGGTGCATCCAGAGAGATGGATGGCCCTTTGGATCGGGAACAGCATGAATAGCCATAAATATTTTTAGTTTGGTGGAAACCTCCTTTCACTGCTACCTGTTCAGCTAATATACAGTGGAGAGAATAGAGGAAAAAGTCTATTAATGATGAATCACCAAAGTTCTAAGATGAGAATGGTTGACAGTCTGGACATTTCTCATAATCAGAAAGCTAGTAACTAGCTGCTTTCAGATGAAAGTTTTGATTATGAAGACTTAAAATCTGGATTTCCTAAAAAAACACTCCTGATACACAAATAAGTAAGGAGAAGGGTTACTTTCCCAGAAGTTGATGGGGAAATGAAATTGCCATGGAAAAATGAAAAGGGATCTATCAGAGGAAAGTAGCATGTCTTAAATACTACTATGTGCTAGGAGTTATTTTAAGCATTTTACATCATTTTATTTAATTTATACATCCATACTGAATTAAAGAGATTGAGTTGGCCAAGATAACTGATTAGCTAGTGTTTGTACACAGTTTTTGTCGTATGTATGTATATATATATGTGGGCTTCCCAGGTTATGCTAGTGCTAAAGAACTGCCTGCTAAGGCAGGATACGTAGGAGATGTGGGTTTGATCCCTGAGTCAGGAAGATCCTCTGGAGGAGGGCGTGGCAACTCACTCTAGTATTCTTGCCTGGAGAATCTCATGGACAGAAGAGCCTGGCAGGCTACAGTCCATAGGGTCGCACAGAGTCGGACAGGACTGGAGGGACTTAGCACGCATGCACGCACGCATGTATTTATGTTTTTTTTTCCTCACTACTCCACACTGCCTGCATGAAGACTATTTCCTAGAGTAACTTGGAAAAAATAGACTATTTTCTGAGAGAACCAACAAATAGGGGCACTATGGCACCTGTTGTAGTGATGGACAAGGCTTTTGCTCTGTGTCTTTCTAACCAAGCAAACCTGTGTCTTGGTCCATTCTGGGTGGTATAACAAAATACCACAAACTGTTTACAAGACTGGGTAGCTTGTAAACAACAGAAACTTATTTCTCACAGTTCTAGAGGCTGAGAAGTCCAAGATAAAGGAATCAACAGATTCGATGTCTGGTGAAAGCCCAGTTCCTGGTTCTTCGAGGGCCAGCCTCTTGCTGTGTTCTCATGAGAAGAGGAGAGGGAGCTCTCTGGGGCCTCTTTTATAAGGGCAATAATCCCATTCATGAAGGCTCCATCTTTGTGATCTAATTAGCCTCCAAAGACCCCACCTTCAAATACCATCGCACTGAGGATGTTTCAACCTATGAATTTTGCCTGCTTAGTAACTCAGTCATGTCCGACTCTTTGTGACCGCATGAACTGTAGCCCACCAGGTTCCTCTGTCCCTGGGATTCTCCAGGCAAGAACGGAGTGGGTTACCATTTCCTACCTCAGGGGATGTTTCTGACCCAGGGATTGAACCCGCATCTCTAATGTTTCCTGCATTGGCAGGCGGGTTCTTTACCACTAGCTCCACCTGGGAACATTCAATCGTGCTGAAAGGGAAGGGGGGATGGGCTCTGGGTCCAAGACGGAGCTGACAAAAGGGAGTTGTCGTGGTTCAGCCACTTATACATACAGTGGAATATTATTCAGCCTTAAAAACAAAGGAAATTCCATCACGTGCTGCACTTTGAGGACACTGTGCTAAGTGAAATAAGCCAGTTACACAAAAACAAATAGTGTATGATTCCGCTTGTATGAAGTACCTGGAATAGTAAATTGATAGGGACAGACCATAGAATGATGGTTGTCAGGAACTGGGGGAAGGGGCACAGGGGAGTCAGCGCTGACGGGACACAGAATTCCAGTTTTACAAGGTGAAAAAGAATTACAAAGACGGGTCACACAACAGCTGTGAACTCTATACTTAAAAACAGTTGAAATGTGTACATATAGCTGATTCATGTTGTACAGCAGAAACTAGCACAACATTGTAAAGTAATTATACTCTAGTTAAAAACAAGTAAATAAATGACCATGGAGAGCAATAACCCCCAACAACAACAGAGTAATAAACTTTAAGAAAACCTATAAAAAGTAGTTGAGGTGGACAGTTTAATATTATGGATATTTTATCACAATTAAAAATAAAAATTCGAAACATCAGTTAGTAAATATCTGTAAGCCTCAGTTGCGTCAGGTGTTAAATGAAGGTAACAGTCGATCTATCCTACGTTGGATGCAGGAAATCAACAGAATCACACATAGAAAATGCGTCAGCACTGCTTAACTTGTATTATCTGCTTCCCAGATGCTAACTGTCCTTTTCATCACAGTCTCTGTTGTTTTTGCTGCTCTCTTGCCCAGCAGCAATTCTCTAGGATGTGGTCTCCTTACCATAGTGCTTCATACTGTTCAAAGCACTTACCACTCTGTGGGATTATTGTAGCTACTGGAAAGTTTGCTCTTTCATTTGCCATCCCCCACATAGGAAGCAAGAATTCCTGTTTTAATTGATCATGCTAGCCTCAAAGCCTGGAACAGTGCTGGCACACAGAGGGGCTAACACGTACCATTAAAAATAAATTCTTTCTATTATGGCTGTCATCTCTGTTACATGACACTCAGATATTTTTTGTTCAGCTGCTGCTGCTGCTAAGTCATTTTCAGTCGTGTCTGACTCTGTGCGACCCCAGAGACGGCAGCCCCTAAATGATACAATAATCTGATGATAAAATTATCAGAGATGATTCCTAGGTGCAGCCCACACTCCTGAATCAGAATCTCCAGGCAACTTCCCAGGAATCTTTGTATTTCCTTTTTTTGGAGGGTGGTGGGGCACACTGCATGACATGTGGGATCTTAGTTCCATGACCAAGGATTGAATCCATGCCCCTTGCATCATAAGCATGGAGTCTTAATCTCTGGACCTCCAGGGAAGTTCTAGGAATCTTTATTTTTAAACAAGATCCCCGGGTAAATTGAGCTCTGGCCCTTGCTACTCAAAAATATGTGCTCACTAGAAATGCAATCTCAGTCCTGACTCAGACACACTGAATCAGAAACTGTGTTTTAACAAGATTTCCAGGGGATGTATATGTACATGAAAGTTTAAAAAGCACTGGATTAAGCTATATGCTCTTAGAATTTTCAAATCTGATGGGTGTCACCAGAATTATTTAGTGAAGCTGGGTGGGAAGCCTGGGAAAAGGTACATTTTTGTCTTACGGTTTTGTGAATGATTCTGTTGGTGAGGTAGACTTAGGAAACACCACTGGACTCCTATTTCCCACATACAGATTAACCCACTACATAATTTTCAAAAAAAATGGTCCCTGGTTCTCTTAGAAAAAAAAGTCGTTCAGTTCTATGCCCAAAGCTGTGAACACATCATTAACAAAGTAACCAACATATTAACTGAAAGTAACTGCCTACCAGCACAAAAGTACAGTACATGATGTTGGTGAGTTTTGGGGTCCCCTGAGGAGGTGCCTTCAAGCCATTAAAAGTGAGAGACTCCGCCAGGATTATCACAAATGGTACTGGGGACAATGTAACCATCCAATAGAGCTCTACTGTCTGTTCTCCACATATTCTAAGAAATTAACTCCTGTCACTTCCCATACCCCCATCCCTGTTTAAAGATATGTGCTCAGTCGCTCAGTCATGTTCAGCTCCTATGGGACCCTATGGACTGTAGCACACCAGGCTCTTCTGTTGGTGGGGTTTTTCAGGCAAGAATACTGGAGTGGGCTGCTCTTCCTCCTCCAGGGGATCTTTTCAACCCAAAGATTGAGCCTGAATTTCCTGCATCTCCTGCCTTGCAGGCAATTTCTTTACCACTGAGCCACCTGGGAAGCCTGTTTAAAGATAGGTTTTACTATTATTCAGGGATGATGAGGCCAACAGATCAGGAGAGAACTGCCTTTGAAAAGATAGTTTGTTACAGTTCTCAAGAGAAGGGACATTCGTGCCATAGGGAGAGGTACCAGGGTTGGTCAGGATGCAGAAGAAGAAAGAGGAGGGAACATGGGAATAAGAGTCTTTACTGTGGTTTCTCTGAGAAGAAACATGTGAGGAAGGGAAAGTAGGCTTGGGCTAACTTCAGCAGGCTGTGAAGTAAGGGGTGTCCCTAGGGTCTGGTTCCTGACCCTGCAGTGATTAGAGCAGGGGAGAGTGGCTCAAGTTTGGGAGTCTGATGAACAAGATGGTGGGAATATAGGCTCTGCCTGGATTGGTTTGCATTTGTAAAGCACTAGAGATGGTGAGTTGTTTACTGTCTCAAAGAGTTGAGTCAGCCTGGGAGGAGCAGACCCTGAGGGTCAGTAAAGCTCCAGTTGTCAAAACATGAGAATGGGGACTTCCCTGGTGGTCCAGTGGTTAGGTGCCCAATGCCGAGGACACAGGTTCAGGTGCCTGACTGAGGCACTAAGATCCCACAGGCCATGGGGCAACTAAGCCCACTTGCTCCAAGTAAAGAAAGCCCTGATGCCACAATGAAGACCCACGTGGCCAAAAATTAAAAAAAAAAAAAAAAAGACAACAAAAAAATCAAAATGCAGAAAATAAAAGACATGGTCAATACAATCCCCTAATCCCCATCACTCCGCTAAGATCAGAAACATTTCTTTTTTTTTTAATTGCTTTACAATATTGTGCTGGTTTCTGCTGAACAATATCAAGAATCAGTTATAACTATACACACATATCTCCTCCTCCTTGTGCCTCACTCCCACCCCCCACTTACTGCCCCCCATTCTTATGCCAATCATAGAATTAGCACTGCCTTGTTTGTAGAAAATACATCACCCTACTGATATTATACCATTCCTTTCTGGGATGTCATTTTCTACTGTTTCTGCAGTTAACACGATAATAATTCTGATATTGGAAATGGAGATGTGATTCAACTTTAACTTTCCAAATGAGATTACTCCCCTCAGCGCTGGCAGAAGTTGCAATCAAGCTTTCACTTTTTAAGTTTTCTCAAACAACTGATTTTTCTCAGCCATTCCCTTAACTAACATCAATATAAATATTAATATAAGATATTTTAGATAACTTTTCACTCTGCCTATTCTCTAAAGATGAATTTGGCATCACTTGCAGTCTGTCGCCCAGGGCTCAGGTATCTGAGAACTTTGTTTAGCTAAAGTCAGAGACTTTGATGAAACAGTCCTAGGAAAAATGAAACTTAATCACAGTCCTTTTCCTCTTCTCTTCTGGTGGAGGATTAAAGTGACAGTGGACTTTACTTTAGGACATCACTCCAGAAGATGCTTGAAATGCACCCCAGAAACTTGAGAAGAGAGGCAATGCCTCTTACATGTCTTCATGATTTATAATGTCAGATGTGAAAACATTGTATGATGGCGCTTCATCATCTTCTTTTACTCAGAGTGCCACAAGACATATTTCTTTTTGGATTTCAGTTTTAAAGTTCTAGTTCAAGATCAGTGATATTTATTATCAATTATCCAGTGAACACTCTCTTGGGAACAATCATCTAGCTTTTTTACCTCTGACAGTTTTATCCCCAAAGTAATGAAAGAACAGTCAGGGAATAAGTTCAGAATCACATTCCATCCATTGTTTAGATCTGAATTCAAAACTGTGTGCCAAAGACCATTGTTCGGCTTACTTTTTAAAGAATGATTTCATTCTATGGACAATAGCATGTGCAATTTAAATATTAGTGTTTCAAAATGCAACTAAATTCTTTAGATAGCCATACTGATAACTTTTTGATTCTTGGATGACATCTGATATAAAATATGAAGCTCTGTTTAGATCACTAAATTACAAAATATGCACTGGGACTCCTAAACCCATTTTTCCACAAAACATGGTCTCTCCCAAGGTTAACATCACATTAGAGACTTACAGTTAAATAACAGATCCCAGAGAACAAAGCCAAATAAAACAAATCCAATACATGGATAGTTATATTCCCTTATCACGAAAAGCTACATGAAAAAAATCTAGCATTTTCATTAATAGAAAAATAAATCTTCACTGATACTTTGCCTACAATCTAAAACAAAAACAAAACCCAAAATCTTTATACACCTTCCTTTTCAAACTATAGCTCCTTTCCTTTCTACCAACTTGATAAGAAAAATGATCTATAGCTGCTTTGTTTTCCTTTTCTGCTCAATATATAACCTATAGTAATCTGACTTCTGGACCAAGTATCTCTTGTAAAGATAACTACTTTCCTGTCCTAGTTTTAAAAGATCAGGAAATTCACAGAAGAGGAAATACACTGATAGATTTGTCACTGCAAGATAAAGCACATAATTAAGATTGGCAGTCTTCCTAAAGGAAATCACCCTGAATATTCATTGGCAGGACTGATGCCCAAGCTGAAGCTCCAATACTTTGGCCACCCGATGCAAAGAGCTGACTCACTGGAAAAAGACTGTAGAGCTGGGAAAGACTGAGGGCAAAAGAAGAAGCGGTCTCCAGACGATGAGATGGTTAGAGAGCATCACTGACACAATGACATGAATTTGAGCAAATTTTGGGAGATAACGGAGGACAGAGGAGACTGGTGTGCTACAGTCTGTGGTGTCGCAAAGAGTCAGACACACAACAGTCAGACTGGCACACGACCACTCTAGTACTATTCTCATAGCCATTTGTTGTTAATGCTTGCCCAGAATCCATTTGTGCTTGTGGTAGCATCACCCTGATATTCTGTAGGGAATCTCCTGACAGCCTTCATTATTATTTGAGATAGACAGTGTAATTCTGGTCTTGCCAATGAGAGTACAGCAATCTGCTTGGCTCTAGTGACTGGTTTAAGGGAAGTCATATGACTCAGCCTACACCATCAAAAACAATGCAGGTATTTTGCAGAAACTTTTGGGGAGTTCTCTTCAACTGCAGATGGTAAGTTGTGTGAAATATAAGCTTAGTGTTGCTGGTGGCCAATTTGTTATCACTAGAGGAGAGTTGGGGCTTCCCTGGTGGCTCAGACAATAAAGAATCTGCCTACAATGTGGGAGACCTGGGTTCTATCCCTGGGTTGGGAAGATTCCCCTGGATAAAGGAATAGCAACCCACTCCAGTATTCTTGCCTGGAGAATTAGATGGACAGAGGAGCCTGGCAGGGCTACATTCTATGGGATCACAAAGAGTCGGACACAACTGAGTGACGAAGCATAGCACAAGGGAAAGCCGACCCGAGAAAGGAGCAGAAACAAAGGAAAGCAAAGTCAAGAGACAAAGAGAAATTTTGGATGACATCCTTTTAATCCCAGGGCTGGTCCTTCCCTAGAGATTAGCTTACAACATTTAACAACTGCATTGTATCCTTCTGATGTTTTGTTTTGGTTGTTAAAGTCACTCAAACTTTGGTTTCTATTACTTAAAGGAGGAAGTCAAGAGATACCTGGAGTAACAGGTAAATTTGACCTTGGAGTACAAAACAAAGCAGGTAAAAAGCTAACAGAGTTTTGCCAAGAGAACACATTAGTCATAGCAAACACCCTCTTCCAACACCACAAGAGAAGACTCTACACATGGACATCACCAGATGATCAATACTGAAGTCAGATTGATTATATACTTTGCAGCCGAAGATGGAGAAGCTCTACACAGTCAGCAAAAACAAGACGGGGAGCTGACTACAGCTCAGATCATGAACTCCTTACTGCCAAATTCAGACTTAAATTGAAGAAAGTAGGGAAAACCACTATACCATTCAGGTATGACCTAAATCAAAATGAGAAATAGATTCAAGGGATTAGATCTGATAGAGTGCCTGAAGGAGGCACTCTATGGATGGAGGTTCAGACATTGTACAGGAGGCAGTAATCAAGACCATTTTCAAGGAAAAGAAATGCAAAAAGGCAAAATGGTTGTCTGAAGAGGCCTTACAAATAGCTGAGAAAAGAAGAGAAGCAAAAGGCAAAGGAGAAAAAGAAAGATATATCCATTTGAATGCAGAGTTCCAAAGAATAGCAAGGAGAGATAAGAAAGCCTTCCTCAGTGATCAATGCAAACAAAAAGAGGAAAACAATAGAATGGGAAAGACTAGAGATCTCTTCAAGAAAATTAGAGATACCAAAGGAACATTTCATGCAAAGATGGGCACAGTAAAGGACAGAAATGGTATGGACCTAAAAGAAGAAGAAGATATTAAGAAAATGTGCCAAGAATACACAGAAAAACTAAACAAAAAAGATCTTCATGACCTAGATAATCACGATGATGTGATCACTCACATAGAGCCAGACATCCTGAAATGTGAAGTCAAGTGGGCCTTAGGAAGCATCACTATGAACAAAGCTAGAAGAGGTGATGGAATTCCAGTTGAGCTATATCAAATCCTAAAAGATGATGCTGTGAAAGTGCTGCACTCAATATGCCAGCAAATTTGGAAAACTCAGCAGTGGCCACAGGACTGGAAAAGGTCAGTTTTCATTCCAATCCCAAAGAAAGGCAATGTCAAAGAATGATCAAACTACTGCACAATTTCACTCATCTCACACGCTAGTAAAGTGATGCTTAAAATTCTCCAAGCCAGGCTTCAGCAATATGTGAACTGTGAACTTCCAGATGTTCAAGCTGGTTTTAGAAAAGGCAGAGGAACCAGAGATCAAATTACAAACATTTGCTGGATCATGGAAAAAGCAAGAGAGTTCCAGAAAAACATGTTTCTGCTTTATTGACTATGCCAGAGCCTTTGACTGTATGGATCACAATAAACTGTGGAAAATTGTGAAAGAGATGGGAATACCAGACCACCTGACCTGCCTCTTGAGAAACCTGTATCCAGGTCAGGAAGCAACAGTTAGAACTGGACATGGGACAAAAGACTGGTTACAAATAGGAAAAGGAGTACATCAAGGCTGTATATTGTCACCCTGCTTATTTAATTTACATGCAGAGTATATCATGAGAAACGCTGGGCTGGAGGAAGCACAAGCTGGAATCAGGGTTGACAGGAGTGATATGAATAACCTCAGATATGCAGGTGACACCACCATTATGGCAGAAAGTGAAGAGGATCTAAAGAGCCTCTTGAAAGTGAAAGAGGAGAGTGGAAAAAGTTGGCTTAAAACTCAACATTCAGAAAACGAAGATCATGGCATCTGGTTCCATCACTTCATGGCAAATTTATGGGGGAACAGTGGAAACACTGAGACACTTTATTTTCTTGGTCTCCAAAATCACTGCAGATGATGACTGAACCATGAAATTAAAAGACACTTACTCCTTGGAAGAAAAGCTATGACCAATCTAGATAGCATATTAAAAAGCAGGGACATTACTTTGCTGACAAAGGTCCATCTAGTCAAAGCTATGGTTTTTCCAGTAGTCATGTATGGGTATGAGAGTTGGACTATAAAGAAAGCTGAACGTCGAAGAATTGATGCTTTTGAACTGTGGTGTTGGAGGAGACTCTTGAGAGTCCCTTGGACTGCAAGGAGATCCAATCAGTTCATCCTAAAGGAGATTAGTCCTGAATATTCATTGGAAGGACTGATGTTGAAGCTGAAACTCCATTACTTTTGGCCACCTGATGTGAAGAACTGACTCAGTGGAAAAGACCCTGATGCTGGGAAAGATTGAAGGTGAGAGGAGAAGGGGACAACAGAGCATGAGATGGTTCGATGGCATCACTGACTCAATGGACATGAGTTTGAACAAGTTCTGGGAGTTGGTGATGGACAGGGAAGACTAGTGTGCTGCACTCCATGGGGTCAAAAAGAGTTGGACACAACTGAGCCACTGAACTGAATTGACTCATACTGAGAGAATTGGGCTAATACAGATATCTGTATTGTATTATCTATACATTTACAAAGGTGCTGGCTATAAGTACTTTGGTGAGATTAAATGCCATAATTCTTTTTGAAAAAATGTTTTTTGGTATTACAAAAAGCATATAAAAACAAAGAAAATTTTTTAAAATTAAGGATTTTAAATGTTCTTTTTCACTTCCTAATCTACTTACAATTATGAATTTGGTAATTCCCTCTACCTTTCTGACCTCCATGACCACTCTATTTCTTTTTTTGTTAAACTTTTTATTTTATATTTGAGTATAGCCAATTAACAATATTGTGATAGTTTCAGATGCACAGCAGAACAACTCAGCCATACTAAGATACACGTATCCATTCTTCCCCAAACTCCACTCTCATCCAGTCTGCCACATAACATCAAGCAGAGTTTGAGATCAACATGTATACATTGATATATTTAAAATGGATAACCAAGGAGGACCTACTGTATAACACAGGGAACTCTGATCAGCGTTATGTGGAAACCAGTCTATTTCTTGAATCTTCTCTCAGTCACTTAAAATATTTCCTCAGGATTGCACTCACAGCATCTTTTCTTTTGCTTAAATTTCAGTGTCCCAGAACTTTATCCTCAGCTTCTAACTCCATGGGTTTTTGTGGGTGGCCTAATAATTCCTATATATTTCCTAGATTTCCCAGCCCCCATCTCTTACTTAGAATCTAGACAGATTGCTTTATTTGGACAACTAGCTGTCTCCATTTGGAAGTCCTCAAATTCAACATGCTGCAAAATGCATATATCATTGTCCCTCAGTACTGATGGGAGATTGGTTCCAAGACTTACACATACCAAAATCCAGGATGCTCAAGTCTCTCAAATAAAATAGCATGGTATTTGCATATAACTTATACACATCCTTCTGTATACTTTAAATTATCTCTAGGCTACTTATAATACCTAATAAAATGCAAATGTTATGTAAATAGTTGTAAATGCAATGTAAATGTGTTAAAAGGAGGTGCTGACAAAAGCAAATTCAAGTTTCACTTTTTGAAACTTCTTTGAATTTTTAAAGAATTTGGATTCTTATTTGATTGAATCTGTGAATGTGGAACCTGTGGATATATAGTTGAAGGGCCAACTATATTTTATTTTCTTTCAAATCTGCAACTCATCCTGCCTTCCCTTATTATGGGGGCCAACTGTCCAAGTTAAAACCTTTAGAGGTGCCCTTGATTCCTTCGTTTACTTTCCCATATCCTATGAACTAACACATGTTGGTAATACACCTTCTACATAATTCTCAAAACACCTTTTCTTCTCTATTCTCTGCGATACTCTTTTGTTATGAATTCCATCACTTTCCTTTAAACCAGTGATTCTCAAACCCAAATGTGCAAAGAGAATTGCCTGAAAAGCTTACTAAAATGAAATCCCCAAGCTTTGTGGTTGTTCAGTCGCTAAGCAATGTCCAAATCTTGGTGACCCCATAAACTGCAGCATGCCAGGCTTTCCTGTCTTTCACTGTATCCTGGAGTTTGCTCAAGCTCATGTCCATTGAGTTGGTGATGCCACTCAAACATCTCATCCTCTGCCACTCCGTTCTCCTCCTGCCCTCAATCTTTCCCAGCATCAGGGTCTTTTTCAATGAGTCAGCTCTTCAAAGCAGGTGGTCAAAGTATTGGAGCTTCAGCTTCAGCATTAGTCCTTCTGATGAATATTCAGGGTTGATTTTCTTTAGGATTGACTGGTTTAATCTTGCTGTCCAAGGGACTCTCAAGAGTCTTCTCCAGCACCACAATTTGAAAGCATAATCCTTCAGGAAATTCTGACAAACTTGGTCTGAGAATTCCACTCTGAGAAACTCGATTTTGTTTATTGTAACAGCCTTCTAACTGCACTGCTATGAATGTAGCAATTTTGATCATTTGCTGCCCTGCTTCAACACTTCCAAAGGTTCACCACCACCCACAAGATAAACTGCAAACTCCCTTACATGGCATACCATGCTTTCAAATGACAGTTATCCCCTCTAATTCTATCTTCCTATTTCCCAAATAAGCCATCTGTCTGAATATTTGGAGAGCAGATCTTTCTCCCTAACTTTGTTCTACTTCATAGCAACATTTAATATTCTGTTATCTAATGAACACTATAGAGTGTTTCTAGGTACCAGGTTTAGTGCTAAATTTTTACCTACAGTATCTCATTCAATATATGCTACAGTTCTGTGAAGTAAGGGGCAGTATTATTATAGTTTTACAGCTCAGAGAATTTTGAGAGTCAAATAAGTAACTTGCCCAGGGTCACACAGCTATTAACTGCTGGAGCGGCCCTTGAATCAAGAGTCCTGTATTCTACACAGTACACAGGCTTGCCATACCTCTAAAATATGCACTCCTCAAGGCCCTGAGGGCGGCATGGTACTCAATTCCGATACCAAGTTTTCAAATAGTGGGTGCTCAATGTGTACAGTTGACTTTCTCAATGAATGAATAAATGAATGAAAAACTGAGTGAATGACTGAATGAATGAATTCTAGGAGGAGGAAAGATAAAGAAGGAAAGCACAATGCTTCTTAGCCACATCTCAAAATGTGATTTAATTTTCAGGAATATATGTTCCTTACCAATACAACTACCTTTAAAACTAGCATTGTGAGAAGTGTTTAAAACTCATTGTATATTTTTAATTGAAATTTTTATGGATATTGTTGTAGATTCTCATGCAGTTGTAAGAAATAATTCAGAAAGAGCTAGTATGCCCTTTTCCCAGTTTCCCTGAAAAGTCGTGGTCTTGCGTAAGTATAGTAGAGCTTCATAACCAGAATGTCAATATTAATACTGTCAAAATAGAGACCTTTTCATCACCACAAGGACCATTCCTGTCACCCTTGTATAGCCACACAACACACTTTCTTCATTCTAATCTGTTCTCTATTTCTCTAATTTTGCCATTTCAAGGAAGCTATATAAATGGAATCATACAGTATGAAATCTTTTGCAACTGGAATTTTTCAGAGTTCTTTACATATCCTTAGACACTAGTAATTTGTCAAATATGTAGTTTGCAACAATTTCCTCCCAGTCTGAAACTTGTCTTTTTACTGTCTTCACATAGGCTTTAAAATAGAAGTTTTAAATTTTGATAAGGTCTAATTATCAGTTTTTCTTTTTATAGATCATGTTTTCTTGTGTCAAATCTAAGAACTCTATCTAGCACTAGATCTCAAAGATTTTATATTTTTTCCTAAAAGTCTTGTCATTGCCTGTTTTACACTTAGGTCTATGATCCATTTTGAGTTAATTTTCATATAAGGCATAACATTGAGTTCAAAGATCATTTTTATACCTATCGGTGTCCAAATGCCTTAGAACCATTTGGTGAAAAAGCTATTCTTTATCCATTGAATTGCTTTTGAAACTTTGTCAAAATATATAAATAGACAATTATCTCAAAAGTTTGTGTGCATGCTAAGTTGCTTCAGTCATGTCTGACTCTTTGTGATCCTATCAGCTACAGCTGGCCATGCTCCGCTATCCATAGGATTCTCTAGGCAAGAATACTGGAGTGGGTTGTCATGCCCTTCTCCAAGAGACCTTCCTGACCTAAACTCACATCTCGTGTGCATTGGCAGGTGGGTTCTTTACCACTAGTGCTACCTGGGAAGCCCCACCACAAAAGTCTAACTTAAGAAAAGCCTGTTTGGATGGTTGGATGCTTTGGAACTAGAGAGGTGATGTTTGCACACACCACATGGCAGATGGACTCAGAGCCAGTGAATTTTACACTTTATAATGGTTGAGTTCATGTTATGTAAATTTCACCTCAATTAGAAAAAAGTGGGCTGACTTCCCTAGTGATCCAGTGGTTAAGACTTTACCTTCCCGTGCAGGGGGTGTGGGTTCAATCCCTGGTTGGGGAGCTAAGATCCCACAGGCCTAGAAGCCAAAATACCAAAGCATAAAACAGAAGCAATATTGTAACATATTCAATAAAAGACTCTTTTAGAAAAAGAAAAAAAGTAGGAAAGAAAGCTAATCCTTCCAACCAAAAGTTTAGAAAACTGAAATATGTTTTTCTAAGACTGTAAATAAGACTTTTCGTACCATCATTGAGTCTATTTTCTCCAGTAACCTCCAGATCCCTCATTGCTAAAATTAGGTAACGTCCTAACCTCTAACCTCTGAAATAAACATTTTTAACTGTGAGTCAACATGAGGGCAGTTTGAGTGGCAGAGGTTTCTAACAGACCTAATATTTCCTGGCAATCTGTCCCTGTATGTCCTTAGTCATTCTTGCAACATCATTTATATCCTCACTTGTCTTCATCTTTCTGCACTAAAGTGCCCTAAACAGCACACTCTACTATATCATGTGGTGATCACTGCCTTTTTCTCTCAGCACACAGCCCTGGAATAATATATCTCATCATTTTCCTGACAAGGAGTTCACAGGTCTCTCCTACGTAAAAGCAAGATAGTGAGTCAAGGGCAGAGAGTCAAGGAACTCTGTGACTTGCTGAATTTCTAGACAGTCTTATACTGAAATTTTTCTTGAGTGTGCACTTGAACTAACAGTGAAAAATTCCTCATCCCAAGGAATATCAGAGATGACCTGAGGGTTCATATTTTCAAGACACGGCTTCAAAAAATCTGTGAGATATCTGTATTACTGCAAAGGAAATCAACATTGAATATTCATTGGAAGGACTGATGTTGATGCTGAAGCTCCGTTACTTTGGCCACCTGAGATGAAGAGCTGACTCTTTGGAAAAGACCCTGATGCTGGGAAAAATTAAGGGCAGGAGGAGAAGGGGATGAGATGGCTTGATGGCATCATCAACTCAGTGAGCACGAATTTGAGCAAACTCTGGGAGATAGTGAAGGACAAGGAAGCCTAGCATGCTGCAGTTCATGGGGTCACAAAGAATCAGACATGACTTAGCAACTGAACAGCAACACTTCATATCATGTTCAAATAGCAGACCAATGTCAGTCTAGAAAACCCCACACTCAACATTTTAAAATCAGTCAGTTCAGTTGCTTAGTCAAGATTGAATGAAAACTGACCTTTTCCAGTCCTGTGGCCACTGCTGAGTTTTCCAAATTTGCTGGCATATTGTGTGCAGCACTTTCACAACATCATCTTTTAGGATTTGAAATACCTCAACTGGAATTCCTGGAGAAGGCAATGGCACCCCACTCCAGTACTCTTGCCTGGAAAATCCCATGGATGGAGGAGCCTGGTGGGCTGCAGTCCATGGAATCGCTAAGAGTCGGAAATGACTGAGCAGTTTCACTTTCACTTTTCACTTTTATGCATTGGAGAAGGAAATGGCAACCCACTCCGGTGTTCTTGCCTGGAGAATCCCAGGGACAGGCGAGCCTGGTGGGCTTCTGTCTATAGGGTCGCACAGAGTTGGACACGACTGAAGTGACTTAGCAGCAGCAGCAACTGGAATTCCATTACCTCCATTAGCTTTGTTCATAGTGATGCTTCCTAAGACACACTTGACTTCACATTCCAGGATGTCTGGCTCTAGGTGAGTGATCACACCATTGTGGTTATCTGGGTCATGAAGCTCCTTTTGGTATAGTCTTCTGTGTATTCTTAATACCTTCTGCTTCTTTTAGGTCCATACCATTTTTGTCCTTTATTGTGCTCATCTTTGCATGAAGTCTTCCCTTGGTGTCTCTAATTTTCTTGAAGGGATGTCTAGTCTTTCCCATTCTATTGTTTTCCTCTATTTCTTTGCATTGATCACTGAGGAAGGCTTTCTTGTCTCTCCTTGCTATTCTTTGGAACTCTGCATTCAGATGCTTATATCTTTCCTTTTCTCCTTTCTCTTCTTTTCTCAGCTATTTGTAAGGCCTCCTCAGACAACCATTTTGCCTTTTTGTATTTCTTTTCCTTGGGGATGGTCTTGATCACTGCCTCCTGTACAATGTCATGATCCTCTGTCCATAGTTCTTCGGGCACTCTGTCTATCAGATCTAATCCCTTGAATCTGTTTGTCACTTCCACTGTATAATCGTAAGGGATTTGATTTAGGTCATACCTGAATGGTCTCGTGGTTTTCCCTACTTTCTTCAATTTAAGTCTGAATTTGGCAGTAAGGAGTTCATGAGCTGAGCCATAGTCAGCTCCTGGTCTTATTTTTGCTGACTGTATAGAGCTTCTCCATCTTTGGCTGCAAAGAATATAATCAATCTGATTTCAGTATTGACCATCTGGTGATGTCCATGTGTAGAGTCTTCTCTTGTGCTGCTGGAAGAGGGTGTTTGCTATGACCAGTGCGTTCTCTTGGCAAAACTCTGTTAGCCTTTGACCTGCTTTGTTTTTACTCCAAGGCCAAATTTGCCTGTTATTCCAAGTATCTCTTGACTTTCTACTTTTGCATTCTAGTCCCCTATGATGAAAAGGATATCTTTTTTGGGTTTTAGTTCTAGAAGATTTAGTTCTTGTAGGTCTTCATAGACCATTCAACTTCATCTTCTTCAGCATTAGTATATGGGGCATAGACTTACTTGCATTACTCTGATAGTGAATGGTTTGCCTTGGAATTGAACTGAAATCATTCTGTCATTTTTGAGATTGCATCCAAGTATTGCATTTCAGACTCTTTTGTTGACTGTGGGGGCTACTCCATTTCTTCTAAGGGATTCTTGCCCACAGTACTAGATACAATGGTCATCTGAGTTAAATTCACCCATTCCAGTCCATTTTAGTTCACTGATTCCTAAAATGTCGATGTTCACTCTTGCCATCTCCTGTTTGACCACTTCCAATTTACCTTGATTCATGTACCTAAATTTTAAAATACTTTTTGTGAAAAGAAAATTAGTCTTTAACCTTTACGTCATCTAACTTAAGCACCCTGGACATGGCCACGTAGAATTACAAATTTAGTCCAGAAAACATGGCAAACTGGTGGGATCAATATTTGAGTCACTAAAATATCCTCTATTCTAACATCTCATCACATTATAAGCTGAAATGATCAGAAAGGATACGTCTGCATTTGAATGGAACATGTCCTTCCAAGCCCCTAACGTTCTGAACATGGACGAATGGAGACAATATCACATCCTGATTTTAATTCTAATCCACTGTTATTGTTCATTTATGTCAATGTCCTTTGCTATACACCAGAAATTGACACTACATTGCACGTTAACTATATTTCAGTAAAAAATAAAACAAAAATAGATATAAAAAAAATTGTCAGTAGTTCTTCCTTTAAGCCTTAAAGCTTTCCTCCCCCCACCGCCACCAAGCCAGGTAATAAATGGCTGCCCCATCTCTTGTTTACCTTCTTTCCCCTTTATGTTATCATGATGTTTTTAGAACAGTTTTCCCACTCTGTGCTCCACTGAATATTTGCATTTCAAGAAAATATTAGCAAATCTTCTATGAAACATGTCCTCTCTTCTAGAAGTTGTGAAACACATCACCTCTTTCTTCCAAAGTTGTGATTTTTATAAGTATATTAAAAGGTCAGAGAAGTCCTATGATAAAGAAAATCTGTTTGAGTCTGTGTTTCTTAAAACCAATTTTGACCACAGAATACGTTTTGTATGTGTGTCTAATAGCGACTCTGGAACACCAGTGTCTGGACTGCTGCTCTAAAACAAATAACCTCTATTTGTTCATTCCAGTTTTTCTTATTACTGTATTAAATTTGCAATCTCAATATACCAGCAATCTCCAAAAGGTAAAATGTAGTTATCGATTTTTGTTTCCTCCAATGATTATTTCCTTCCACTTTTCTGGTGGTCTATATAGTCAACATCATACAAATTTTTCAAACTCCTCACTGTAATTTTGTAATTTTTTATTATTGTTATTAACTAGATGTCTCAATTTTCTTCCCTGTAAAATGTCCAGACTTCTTAGCCTGGAACTGAGACACCTATACCATCCAAATTCAACCTTCTTTTCAATCCATCTCTCTCTCTAATCACATCCATAAATCTTTTTTTCCTTTGGTATATAAAGAAATTTATAATCTAATAATAAAAAGCAACAAGCTCAATAAAAATGTGCAAGCATCTAAACAGACAATTCATACAAAACATTATTTGTGAAAATTGCTCTGTCATGTCTGACTCTTTGCAGAATTCTCCAGGCCAAAATACTGGAGTGGGGAGCCTTTTCCTTCTCCAGGGGATCTTCCCAACCCAGGGATCGAACCCAGGTCTCCCGCATTGCAGGCAGATTCTTTACCATCTGAGCTACCAGGGAAGCCCCCAAATCATTATATTAATAGCCAAAAGCTCAGGTAAAATGTTCAGCATTATTACTTATCATATTCACAAATCTTGATCCTCTATCCAAACTAATTTACTCACCATCTCACCAAAATATCTGGCACGTTTGCATCTCAGTACAAGCTGTTCTTCTTACAAGGCCACGTCCACTTCTTGTGTTGCTTAATCTTACACATTCTGAACACTGACCTAGCCAACTTTTATCGTTTCTGTGTTTTCTCATTAGCCTTCCCCTTCTAGAACTGTAAACTTCACATGAGCAATAGCCATATATGTTTTTAAGGACTAATTATCCAGCTTAGCTCAGAACCTGTTAAGAAATTTCTAGATGCCCAATAAAGAGACGTTGGGTTGAATCTGAATTCCTTGTATTTCTATGGCACATATTTCTCATCGTCCTACCTCTCATTTTGTATTGGTGTGTATTGCCTTTTGTTGGTAATTACCATTTTAGTTTGTGCACTATGATAGTCATTTATATTACCAAGTTATTTAACTGTAGAGTCTGGGAATCACATGCATTTATAACACCCTCAGCAACCATGATAGGGGCTTATCCATAACAGGTACTGAATAAACCTTGATAGACTGGCTCATTAATTCAAGAAGCACACAGTCTCTTTCTGTGAAGCTTTCCTGCCCCTATTTAGCTTCTTTCCCTAGCAGTTACTGTCTCTATAACTCACCTTAGTTCATATTTGTAGATTTGTTTCACATGTTTATCAAAGTTTCTTCTATTGAGCTTGTGAATTCTTAAAGGATGAAAAGCTCTGTTTCATGCACATTTTTGTCTCTTAAACAGGTGAAAATATAACAGGAATTGATTAAATTTAAATAGATGGAAACTGAAATGGTCATACTACATTTCACTTTATTATTTTCGACACATGATACAATGTTACTATCCTAGTCTTTTATGCAGACAAAAATAAATGATATAAAATACATAATACACTTGATTATTTTAACCATGCACAAAATACTGAGAGATTCAAACTATGTTACACATATTTTACAAAGGAAAAAACACACTACTATAATAACATATTCATATGACATTTGTCATTACAGTTTGGGTGTTATACAATGTTAAATATGGATATATTCAAAAGAATCACTATTTATAGAACCCACTTGATATTTTAATGTTTAAAATAATGAATACTGTGTAAATGCATACTTATAAAAATATTTTTAAACAAAAAAGCTATGTTCTACTCATTTACTTGGCAGTTACAAAAATATATATTCATCTGAAACTCTAGTAAATTTGCTTGAGGGATTAGATACTTAAGTTTAAATGTATGCTTTCTAGAGCATTTTATCAACTTAGTATTCTTGAAATTACACAACATAGATACCTACATGGTATTAGAATAAGTTTGCATTACAAATAATGTCATTACAGGAAAAAGACACAAAGGAGATTAACGCGGAGGAGACACTGAGAAGATTTTTGAACCAAATACATGCAATGCATAAAGGCAGCCCACCAACTGTGCCTTTCACAAAGTGAATTCTCAAACACGTTTGTTGGATGAACACATGAGTGGATAATATTTATTCTGTTATTTGACCCAAAATGAACTGTCCAAAGCTTTCTATTTCTACTAGAACTATCATTTAAGAATTCAATAATTTTGTTCTTAATCAACTACCTCTGATGGCAAAGCCAGATCAATAGACTCCAGACTAAGTAGCCGACTAGTGCCAGTCATCGAAAGATGGCCTGCCAGGGACACTTACGGCATATTTATACACACATTCAATATACTGAACCACTCCATATTTCATACCTTCATACAAAATAAGACAGAAGAGTCTAAGTCATTTTTATAATGTATTATCATAAAAACAAAACATTATAAATATTAATATATGTATATAAAATATATATTTATCTCTTAGTATAGCTAGTAGACTTCAGAAATGTCTTCTCAGTGAGAGAAGCAAACTATCCTGAGTGAAGGAGGTCAAGCACAACTTGGCAAAATGAACGCTGAGATTACTGTTAAAAGCAAAACTTTTAAGTAGCAAAATTTTTCAAAAACAAAAGACTAACCACAATAACTACTATGCAATCACAGCACCTTCAAAGTCTGTGGCCCCTGTATGTAAAAGGAATCAGCCTGAGCCCATTCTTGGTCCAGACACCTGCTGGAAGCTCATCCCAACTCGTCTGCTTCACAAAGGATGAAACTTTTCTGAAGCTCATCTCTAAATGTGAAAAACTTTATAAAATACAGAATATTTTTCTTAAGGTCCAGATGGTCCTAAACCGTTTCCAAAATTGTTGCCTTCATACTTACATAGGACAACTGACAACTCATTCAGCAAATCGATTAATATATACACCTGTTAATCAAGTAACTACTACTAACATTGGGATCATAACTGAGCTATCATTTTGTATGATAATTCACTTTAAAAGCCTTTAAAAATTAAACATAAATTTTAAAATTCAGAAGCAATGTAATCACATGCTAAAGGTTAGTTTCACTATTTGTAAAGTCAGCTAGTGAAGAAAATCTAAAAATGACCTTTAAAGTAAATGAAAATGACTTAAATTAAAATTAGTCATTTAAAATTTCAACTTTATGTTTTACTGAATATGTAGGTGAATAAAAATATGCCTTCTATTCTACACTAACCATGCTACATAGGAACTATTTGAACTAATGAAAGAGTAGTGTTCTAATTACACATTTATTATTTTCAAATACATACAGTAACTCAAAGGAATGCTTCCAAGTCAATAAAATTAGTTTTGCTGGTAAAATGTGTCCAAGGAGTAGAAAATAGTTTGTTTTCCTAAATGACTTAATATGCCACTCAGGATTTTTTTATCTGTTCATTTTCTTGGCTTTCACAGTTAATGCCAAGGTCAGTATCATGCTGTTCTGAATTCATCACAAAATTTAAATTAATAGAGTCAGAACCAATATCATTACAATGTCGTATATGTTATAATATCAGAAGTTAATCTAACTTTAAATTGAACATTGTTGCTGTAAGAAGAGTGGCCGTTGAATGCACAGGGACTCTAAATCACTAGAAGAATGTAATTTGAAAAGATAAAAAATAGTATGAGACTCCGAAGATGGGGATACTGGTTCATAAAATAAAGCCTAGATTCTAAATTCAACATTACATATCCAGTATAAGTAAAACCAGTACAAAGGTTCTTTCTTCCTCCCTCCCTCCCTTCTTCCATTCCCTCTTTATTTCCTCCTTCTTTCTTCCATTCTTTTTCATTAAATGTAATGGAAATAGGTATAAAATTCTAGTCTCCTCAAATTACTCATACTTTTAATATTAATTTTCAATATTTAATAAGAAAACTTCATAAGGTACAATGGAATGTTTCAGATTTCTTGACTATGAATTACTAGTTAACAAGTATTTATGATTCAGCCCCATATTAAGAACCAACATTTCTAGGCGTGACCTTCTGTTTTAGGTGGAGAGAGGCAGAGGTCCACACTTAAACTGCAAAGTTGGGAGAACCTGGAAGAACTGTTAGCAGGCTTTTGTAACGTTTAAAGGTACACTGGTTTCAGAACAGTATGTGAGCATTTAGGTAAACCCATTCTAAAAACTCAAGGCCAGTCTATGGTCACATCAAGGCCAATCTAGGGTCACACCACCCTGAACATGCCCGAGCTCATATAAAAGCTGCAGGTCAGTTGAATGCCCACCGTCACACAGAGGTACATAGTGGTGTTGAAGAGTTGTCCTTATTCATTCACTCACATGATTTTTTGCTGTCACCACTGTTTTGGAATCAGTCCAATTTTATATATTGTACTATTCAAGACTTTAAAAACATGTCTAAAACTGTTATCTTCAATTATGAGGAATAGATTATGTCTTTTCAGATTGCAATAGCATTAGGTTACTTCATAATGTGTATACAGAATGGCAAAATGTCCAGCATATCCTGTGATTTTCATATATTTAGAGGCACTTTATATGTTTCCATTCACTTTTTTCTTAACATAATACGTATAATATAATGGCCCACGCCACACAGAACTCCAACTTTACTAACAAATAACTGGCAGTATTATAACATTTCCTGTATTAATAAGGAAAAGTAACACAATGTATTAAGAAAGCAGACTTCCTAGGCTCAAATCCTGGTTCTACCACTTATTGGCCATGTGATCTTGGGCAAGTCACTGGACCATTCTTTGCTTCAGTTCCTCAACTGTAAAACAGGGGTGATGCTAAGAATATCACCTCAAAGCATCAATATGAGGATGAATGAAGCAATAACAAGAAACTATGGCAAAGCACCTGGAGGTATTGCTTGGCACATAGAAACTACTTAGGTTTCAGCTACAGTTTTCATTACAATAAAAAATCACAGTGATTGATGGTAACATGTCATCACTAACTTTTGAGCTTTTAAGTGCCAAGCATTGATAGATGGTACATTTACACCATGTTTAACCCTTAAAATAGTATTAAGTACATTATATTATATAGATTCAATCTTAAAGTATGCTAATTTATAAACACTACAATAGCAGATAATTTCTCCCATGAAATACAAAGTATGACTGAAATGTTTAAGTGGCCTCTTCAGACCTTTAACAAGGAATACGGCTTCCAGGGTAGTGATCAGAGAACAGTAATGACAACATGAAAAGTACTTGCTAGTTAATCAGTTTTGCTCACTCATTATTCCCATGTTAAATGTAATCAAATCGTCAGTAACAGGAACATCACAATTTACTAATTTCATGGACCTTCAGGATCACCGGCAATAGTATCAAAAATGTTAAAGCCCTGAAAGTTAAGAACACATTTAATGCAAATATTTATATAAAGGTTATGTCTTCATTAAATTCAAAGTGTTCAACTTTTTTGTCTGAAAACTCTGATGTTGGTTTATTTTTCATTATAAATATGTACTTATCATGAAAGTCTTCAATGTTTCTATGCGAAATAATATTTATTACCTTGACCAGGACATGAAGACCTCATAAATACATAACACAGTGTTTCTGTTATTGAATACACAAGTGCTAGTGATGAAAGCTTTTTAATGAGTTTGAAAACTATCACCAAATTTCATAAATTAAAATTTAATAATGCTTTGTAAATACTTTACTTATGGACAGCATTTCATATTGGAAATTAATCTAAATCCACATAAGTATCACAATCACAGCAGGGGCATTTCACTGTTTTGAAAAATTATAGATTTAAAATCAATATTACAATTTTCACTATGCTAAGGAAACATTATTAATATTTTATCAATGTAGACAGATAAACATTATGTAAACTTTAGAATGAAAATAGAATATACCTTGTACTTTCATAAATTATCAAGGTCTCTAATAGTCCTTTTAAAGTTCAACAAATAAAGCTTTATTTTCTCATGTTATACATATACTACCTTGATAGAAACACACTCAGTATGGTGTATTCTCTAAGAGTCTGACATCGCATATGAAAGC
Organism: Bos javanicus; assembly: GCF_032452875.1. Classification (NCBI taxonomy): domain Eukaryota; kingdom Metazoa; phylum Chordata; class Mammalia; order Artiodactyla; family Bovidae; genus Bos; species Bos javanicus. Next base: position 32,428,101 of record NC_083881.1, on the reverse strand, counting down.
CTGAACAAGATTTTCAGGTATCTTTCAAATTTAAAGGTTGAGTTTTTTAATAGGTTTATTTTCCCCTGCTTCACCCTAGTCATCCCCCCAATCCTTCCCAATCCCTGCTTCTCCCCACCCCTGGGCACCTACGTCCCAGCTTCAGGACTCATTATCCAAGGAAGCCATGTTCATTTCAGAGACCAAGGACAGCACTGGTTCACTGGAACTCTCCCCAAGCAGAAAGCGTCCCTGAAAGCAGCTGGAAGAAGATGCTGCTGGAGGCCTCAGTCAGCTCTCTCCTCCTCTACTGAGAAATACTTTTTCTCTTACTGAAAAAGAGTAAAGGATGCTCCTCACCTTTCACCCACAAACGACTTTCTCAGATGCAAGCAGGAGACCAAAAACCTACGACGCCCAGTCTCTGCCGTCTGCCACATTTCTGTGTGATCACCTGAAAAGTGTGACCAGGTTCTCCAATGACAGACTTCTTCAAGTGGAAATATCCATCATTACGTGCTCCATTTGGAGAAGATGAAAAGCGAATGCAATATAGTAATTTCAATAAATGGGAAAGGAGGCACAATGGTTAATGTTTCATCTTGGATCTTTTTTCATATAATCTCCAGGACGGATAATTCATGTTAACACAGAGAGAGATCAGTTTGTGAAGCTGAGTTGTTTGAATGGACTTCTATCCTTTTCCAGCACAAACATCTAAGTACAAACTGAACATTAGTTATTTACAGCATGATGAAAGAGTCAGAGAAAAAATGTCCATTTCTTTATGTTGAGTGGAGGATGTTTAGCCAGCACGTCCTTTGTCTCATCCAGTGTTCAGAAGCTTCTGCTTGTCTGGTTCCTTGAAGATGCTCCTCATTCTTCTCCAACCGGAGGAGGCGGCTCACACAGCTTGTACAGCCTAGAAAAGGCATGGGAAGGTGTGACAGTGACCCAGCACATTTAGATCACTTGAGATGTTTTTACTGGAATGACAAATACATTGACAAGAACTTCTTGGTTTGGGAGTCAGTCAAGATCCTATCACCTATTTCACTAAAAATTGCATGTGCGTTAGCAAACTTCAAAACTTCGGTTCTGTTATTACGAAACACCCACGTCTCTTTGCACATCTACATGCCCACTGACTAGGCAATGCTGCTGTTTTTATACCAGCTGCTTCTGCTCCAGTGCTGTCAATCTGGGCTGTTCACCTCGCTGGTAGCAAAAGTGATGCTCTGAAATCTAGGAGGTACTTAGCATCATATGTATTATGATTATCTTGCAGCAACATAGCATTTCTCTCTTAAGTCATTCCTGACTTTCCAAGTTCTAGAACTCTGCCTCACTTGTACCATCCTGGTGGTGCTGACAGTTGGTCAAGGCTAGGCTGATGAGACACAGTCCTGAGGCCTGAATTTCAAGGCACAAGGAGCTGGTGTTTCCTAAGGAACACCTGCCCAGCTCTATCCACACTGTCACTCCCTTGTCAATAGAATCAGGTGGAGATTCAAGTGGGCCAAGGAATCCGTTTGAACTGGTGGAGATGCCCCCAAGATGCTCTCTTTGCCTCTCAGGTCTAGTTCTCTGAAACCAGACAGCATGCAGGCAAAGCTCGGGGCACAGAACCTGGAAGATGATACAAGTTCTATTGCTTCACGTTCTTCTGAATGGTTGACTCCTAACTCCAGAACCAAATGAAGGTGGATATAACTGCTTCAGTAGTGATGCATAGAGCACACGCATTACTAAGGCCAAAGCTGATAGAACAGGTGGGCTTCCCTGGTGGCTCAAACAGTAAAGAATCTGCCTGCAATGGAGACCTGGGTTCGATCCCTGGGTCAGGAAGATCCCCTGGAGAAGGAAATGGCAAGCCATTCGGTATTCTTGCCAGGAGAGTTCCCATGGACAGAGGAGCCTGGTGGGCTACAGTCCATGGGGTCCCAAAGAGTTGGACATGACTGAGTGACTAACCTTTACACTTTGAGTGAACACCAGCAGATGTAATGAAGCTGGTTGTAAGCCTGGAGTCCTCGATAAGAACGTGGCCATGCTGGTCCTACTTCAGAGCTTAGTCTTATGCTCTAGAAATATAAGGTGCAAATTTCAACTTTGCTCCATTTTACATTCTTTTTTTTTTCTTTTTTCAGCTACATCACACAGCACGTGAGAAGCCAGTTCCCTGACCAGAGTTTTAACCAACACCTCCTATTGGAAGCATGGAGTCTTAATCATTGAACTGCCAGAGAAGTCCAACTTTGCTCTGTGTTAAAAGCACTCCAAACCCAGGGGTCTCTGTGCTAAGTCACTTTCTTTTACAGATGAAATTGAACACAGTTTAAATGTGCTGCTGACAAATTCAGCAAATTATAAACTTCCTCTCCCTTCAACATTTAATCCCAGGGTCATTCAAAATCAAAGGGTGGGGGAGAATGAAAAAGATTTAATAGCAAGTTAGAAATCTAGTTAAACAAAAGAACTTTCCCATTCTGGAAGCCCAGACAAGAAGGAATTGCCTTTGGAGTCTGCAAGGTGTTTAATACGGTATGTGTCATCTCCACGGAAGAAAATGAATGCTGAAATAAGGACATCTCACACCAGAAAAGCTTATTTCATCTTTCCTGGACAAAAGCATACGTTAAATTGAGCTGACAGACTTCAAAGCTGCTTGTGCAGCTGAAGGATATGATGTTGCTTCAAACTGCATTCCCAGAGCTGGAATAATAGAATGAAGGGACCATTCTTCTCTTTAATTTCATTTTATTTCCTGACAGTGCAGCCTAATGAGTGCAAAGGCCTCATGTAGAACAGGAACAGTCAGCTGGGTGGCAAACATCCTTCCCCGTGAGGTCTCGGCTGAGAAGCCACCTGCCATTACCTTGCACTGCACGTTTCCATATAATGCGGCTAATGCCACTGGGTAGAGCAGTCTTTGAAAAGACTGCCTCGCAATTTGGAGAAAAGGCTACTCCCTGCATTCACCTAATGAAGTAATAGCTCTGGGTACTGCAGCAGAGCTGGGCACATTCCACTTGGCAGAGGTTTCTTGGAAGGGACTCAGGGTTATCTGAGTCCAGACACATTTGTAATGGAACTTTCAGGCTTTGGGGACTGCGAACAGGCAGATCAAGCTCGGTAGTAAGATGTAATAGGTAAGAGCTGGACTTTCACTCTGTGCTGACCCGTTTGCTTTCTGGCATCTAAACAGTGAGGGAACGGAGGCTTTTGTTTGCCCGACATTTGGGGCTTTTGCCACATCCTCATGCCATTCGTGCACACCACGGGCCCTACAAGATAAAGATTGGTTTCTGGCTCCACTTTCTTCTTTTCTTGTTGGGCTCAGGCAGCCATCCTGGAGCTGGTATTTCCAGCTCAAATCCAAGGCTGCAGACAGTAGGATTCTCAAACTTCAGTCTACACAGATCACAGCCTTCATTTTTCAACAAGGCACAAAGAAGAGCTGTGCTAAAGGAGACCACAAAACAGATGAAATTATCAACACTGCTCTGTCCCAAAGAACCCGCCTGCCAATCAGGAGATGCAAGAGACACGGGTTCGATCACTGGGTTGGGAAGATCCCCTAGAGAAGGAAACCGCAACCCACTCCAATATCCTTGCTTAAAGAATCCCATGGATACAAGAGCCTGGCAGACTACAGTCCATTGGGTTGCAAAGAGTCAGACATGACTGAGTACGCAGGAGCACTACCTGGGCACTCTGTCCTGAGGCAACTGTCTCCATTTTATAGATGGAAAAACTGTCTAATAAAGGTAAATATCCTAAGTAAGGTCACATGTTAGCAGCTTGGACCCAAAATCGTTTTGTGTCTACAGATCAGATCAGATCAGATCAGTTGCTCAGTCGTGTCCGACTCTTTGCGACCCCATGAATCGCAGCACACCAGGCCTCCCTGTCCGTCACCAACTCCCGGAGTATGATACAAATACACACAAACTCCAATTATGCAAATGAAGAAAATCAAATTTTCATTACATAATACTTGCCAAAGTGTGTAATGTAATAGAAAATAAGAGCAGTGTGCCATTATCTGGAATGTAATATCTGGTTCTTAGTGAAGACATATTTATTGCTCTGACCAGTCAATGTGTGCTAGTTACTAGGAGGAGGAACCTCGTTTGCACCACCCACCACAGTGGCATCTCCATGTCCCACTGGGCCTCGTGTAATATCACCAAGTAAGGCCCATCATCTTTTCCTACACATGCTTTTCTTCCTGTATCTACTATCTCAGTGACTAGAATCTTTCACCACTGTCATCCAAACCAGAGATCTGTCTGGTGGTCATCCTAGAATCTTCCTCCTCACTACCCTCCTACAATGATTATTCACTACCCTCCTACAATGATTAGTAGTGTCCAAAGCATCTGCTGCTTTCAGTCTTATTTGTCCTCAAATGACTCCTCCTAACGTTGCCAGACATAAAGTCTAAAATCCAAGTCTTCCAGAAAGAAAGATGGTTTATTCATGGCTCTTTGTTGGCTTCATGTTACCTTGAAAATTCTTCAGTCTGGTACAAGTCTTTTCCTGATCCAGCCCCTGCCAATGTCTCCAGCCTTGCTCTGTATAATTCTTAAATCACATTAAATCATCAGTCATAGAAGTCTAGGTGTAGCTGTCAGATGTAATGTGTTCTCTCAGCACTGGGGTCGCTGCATCAGCTCAGGAAGACATCTATTAATTACCATGCTGATGGGGTCAGGAATTCTTTGTGACCTCTCCCCTCCATCCTTAGGCTCAGTTATGTGCCTCTTCTATGTTCCCATGGCAATCTGTGCTATTCCTATCATGGTTCTTTATTGAAAAATTAAAATATATATGCTTTATAACATTGTGTGATTTCAGGGGTACAGCACTGTGATTTAGTATATTTGTCAATTTATTCTATTATAGGTTATTACAGTATAAAGGGTACACAATAAATTCCTTGCTATATAATAAATCTTGTTGCTTATCTACTTGATATATAGTCTTTGTATCTATTATCTCACACCTTTAAGGTGCCCCTTCCCCTTCCCTCTACACTTTGGTAGCCACAAGTTTGTTTTCTATGTCTGTGAGCCTGTTTCTGTTTTACATGCAGTTTCATTTGTATTATTTTTTAGATCCTACATGTAAGTGACATCACATGGTATTCGATTTATTTCACTCAGCATAATATTCTCTAGGTCCATCCACATGGTTGTAAATGGCAGAATTTTAATCTTTTTTACGCGCTAAATTGCTTCAGTCATGTCCAGCTCTTTGTGACCCTATGGACTGTAGCCCACCAGGCTCCTCTGTCAATGGGATTCTCCAGGCAAGAGTACTAGAGAGGGTTGACATTTTCTATCCAGGGTTTGAACCCACGTCTCTTGGGTCTCCTGCACTGGCAGGAAAATTCCTTATCACTAACACCACCTGGGAAGTCCATTCTTTTGTAAGGTTAAGTAGTATTTCATTGTGTATATGTATACATACATTGGAGAAGGCATGGCACCCCACTCCACTACTCTTGCCTGGAAAATCCCATGGCGGAGGCCGGGTGGTCAGCTCCAGGCCGAGTCGGACTGTGGAGTCTGGAGTCGCACAACTGATACGAACTGGGACTTCACTTTGACTTTTCACTTTCATGCATTGGAGGAGGAAATGGCAACCCATTCCAGTGTTCTTGCCTGGAGAATCCCAGGGACGGGGAGCCTGGTGGGCTGCCGTCTATGGGGTCGCACAGAGTCGGACACTACTGAAGTGACTTAGCAGCAGCAGCATACATACATTTACACATTTATATACATATATAATATATATACCACATCTTCTGAATTCAGTTGGTTGATTCCATGTCTTACTACTGTAAACAGAGCTACTATGAACACTGGGGGTACATGCATCTTTTTGAATTAGTTTTTTCCTTTTTTCCAGATACATGCCTGGGGTGAAATTGCTGGATCATCCAGTAGTTCAATTTTTAGTTATTTAAGGAACCTCCATGCTGTTTTTCATAGTGGCTGCACTGTCATGGTTCTTATCACACACACACTGTATACTATTTTCATTTTATTCAGTTGTTGCTCTTTGACACCTCACTGACTGGTAGTGGGGATTATGTCTTTATCCCTAGCTTTTATCAAAGTGCGTGACATCTACAGTCTCACATCAGAAATTCAATATATGTTTGCTCAGTGAATTTTAAAAAATGAAAGGCAGTGGATGGAGAAAGGAAAGCTGTAATAGAGATTGGTTGGGGATTTGAATCAAATACTATGTCAGTCAGAGACTGCAAAATATCTCCCTGAAGATGTTTCTAGAAACGTTACCCATGCCTATGTAGGGCCTGGTCTTGAGAGACAAATGTGTTTTTCCTCAAATCACTGTCTTTGGGGCCGAAATCCTCGTTCCCAGATGGGAGGGATCCCAGGTGCTCTGTGGTCCTTGGCGCCTTCCCTGTGCCCTCACAGAGAGCTTCTCGCTTTCTCCCTACCCTTGTGGTGTTTTGCTCTGGCTTCCCTGGTGGCTCCAACAGTAAAGAATCCACCTGCAAAGCAGGAGATGAGGGAGACCAGGCATGCATGGTATGACAATCCACTCCAATATTCTTGCCTGGGAGATCCCATGGACAGAGCAGCCTGGCCTCTTTAACTGAAAGCTCTCTGAGGGCTGGAATTATTTTTATCTCATGCTTATATTCTCCACTGGGCATAGCAGAGTGTTTTCCATTTCTTAAGTTCTCAATCAGTATTTGTAAAATGAATGAAATCCTCAATAAATATTTGTAGAATGAATGAAAGCATAACTAAAATTGAAAAATTACTCTCGATTTCTCTCTCAGAGCAATTAACCCCTTGTAAAACATGTCCACTTTAGAGCTAGCAGGTTTTATTTTATTTTTTTGCTTCAAGTGTTTTAAATGTAACCCAATAAACAAAACAATGAGCTCATCAGTTTCTTTTCTCATATTGAGGTTGCACACTGGTTTATTGATCAGGATGCTTAAGTCTCATCCCCTCTGTTCATTACCGTTTATAAGCCCCAGCTAAGAAGACCTCTCTGAGCCATTATCTTGTTTTCTTCTTGGAATTTTAAAGCTTCACTGGGTTTATTATCCAAATATACTATGTCTGTTAAGGTCCTGGAGAGAGAATGCCCATGTAAAGTGATTCTTCAGCAAGAGAAAGACTTAGACTCTCATTTAATCAACTATGAACAATAACATAAAGAAGACTTGAGGATTAAATAGAGTTAGGAGTCAGCACTGAAAATAAATGCAATTAGAACTGGAGGACTACATTCACTTTCAGGGGGAAATATTTTTCCCTTTTGAAAATACTTTCACTGCCCACACAGTTTTTCAGAATGAAATATAACTTCACAAATGCTGCAGTCATCATTCGTGTTCTGGTAACTGCTTCGTGACAGCGCTTGAAGTGCTTGCATTTTGTTAAAATGCAAATATATACAATCAAATGTATAAGAAATTATTTAACTCTGCCCTACTTCAAGGCAGATGGCTGTCTACCCTAATGTCATCAGGAAAATCAAAGGAACATTTCTTTGATGGTTGTTTCCATGTTTCATTCAAAGGTGGATTAGTCCTTTGTCCATGAGTCCTTTCTCATAATGATATGTGTGCTGTGGACATTTGGTAGGATAACGAACAAGAAGCTCATTAACTGATTTATCCATTCACACATTCTCAAAGTCTGTTCACATATTCTATGTAGGCACTATGATGAGCAATGAATAAAATCCAAAAAGAATCTTCTCTGCCTCTAAAGAATTCATGTCCAACTTGGGTAGAAAGACAGGTAACAATACACTGCAGCAAAATCAGGGTTATAACAGATCAATACCCAAGATGCTATGGGAACACAGAGAGAAAGAAAACCACAACTTCAAGGAGAAAGTGATACCTGACATGAGTTTTGTGGTTACGGAGCAGTTTTTCATAAGACACATATGGAAAAACCCATCACACCAGAGAGAAAGCACGCATGATTGTAGAAGTGTAAGTGGAAATGGCATTTTGGTGGCTTGGCACAGTTGGAACATCTATTTTAGTAGTACCTGGGTGGACTTTTGTTTTTGAATTCAGGATGGAACTTGCAAAACAGAATAATGTTGGTAATGCTACCTCTTAAGTTTGCTTCACCTAAAATTTCATTTAATCAGAGAACATTTACACCTAATCACATCGAGCCACGGAATGCTTACACGGCTGATTTCCATGAGTATATTCAGTAGTAGACTGGGTGTATCCTGCGGCGGCTGCACAAGCTGTGAGAGACACTGTCTGGGACGTGGTAGCAAGACCTCTGGGAAAGAGCAGACCTGGGGAATCACTCACCTTGGAGCAGACTGTGGAGTCCGGTCTCTGACTCCCAAATTCTTTGCTGTGTTCTGAACTCTTGCTCCCTGAAAGAAATAAGGACAATCGCTTTTAATTCTGCATCATATTAGTAATTATTTCACATACCATGGGCTTCCCTGGTGGCTCAGCTGGTAAAGAATCTACCTGCAATGTGGGAGACCTGTATTCGATCCCTGGGTTGGGAAGATTCCCTGGAGAAGGCAATGGCTACCCACTCCAGTCTTCTGGCCTGGAGAATTCCATGGACTGTATAGTCCACGGGGTCGCAAAGAGTCCCACATGATTGAGCGACTATCACTTTCACTTCACTTTCAACATACCGTTAACATTTGAGTGGAGAGTGTCATTGCAATGATATATTTAATATCAAGAGATACTCAAGAAGGAGAAAGACATCATCGTCTGAGTATTTTCAAAATTAATGCTTTTAAGAATCAAAATAGGGCTTTCCTGGTGGCTCAGTGATAAAGAATCTGCCTGCCAGAGTAGGAGACAAGGGTTCAATCCCTGATCTGGGAAGATCCCACATGCAGTGAAGCAACTAAGCTCGTGTGTCACAACTATTGAGCTTGTGCCGCAACTGCTAAAACCCCAGCACCCTAGAGCCCATATTCTGCAACCAGAGAAGCCACTGCAATGAGAAGCCCGCACACTACAACCAGAGACCAGCTCCTGCTTGCCAAAACTTGGGAAAAAGCCTGTGCAACAACAAAGACCCATACAGAAATGTTCCTTCGATTTTCCTGGTGACATTAGGGTAGACAGCCATCTACCTTGAAGTAGGGCAGAGTTAAATAAATACATAAAATTTTTAAAAAGAGTAAAAATAACACTGATACACTGTTTAAAAGGATTGATATTTATTTCAAGAGCCATCTAAATCATTTCAAAATAAGGCTGAATGACAGCTCCCTGTTCACTATCTCATCTATGTCATTATTCAATATTTAAGCAATAGTTAAGACACTGAAAACAGGAAGTGAGCAAACTAGAAATACCTGCTCTGCACACCCCGCCCCCCACCTCCACCCCCATTTTCCTGGGACAGAAATCACAGTTCTATCACCTGCATGCAGCTTGTTCTGTGCTTAGCTTCATAGTATTTATCAAGAAAACCTTTTCGTAAATAGTTTAAAGCAGTTTCTAGACAAGGCAGGTGCATGTGGATCTCTAAAATGTAAGAATTCTGCCTCAAAGATTATAGTACAAAGATAATGTGCTTTAGCAATGAAAAAAGTCTTTGCAAATTTGTCAAGTTCAGGAATATTCATTGTCCAGTTCTTAATGGGAATGAGTTACTACAAAGAAGCAAACACCAGAGTTTGGGGCTGAGTATAAATGGAGGAGAGTGATTTTAAAAATCCTGAAACTTTCTCTGCTGCTCCCAGATTCTGACAGATGGGAAAGGAAGAAAGAACAGGAGAAAAGAAAAGAAAGAAAGAAAAATAAAAGAATATATTATCTAAAGATGGACCAAATCAAGGAAAGGAAATAGGGAAAAGAGGATGTATAAGACAAAAAACAGATAGGAAGAAATTTAGGAATTGCAACTATGCATTGAAAAAATCTCTTTATTTTGAAGGAATTTTAGACTTAGAAAAAAGTTTACAAGCAGAACAGAGAGGTCACAAACCTTACCCACTAGGTAAACTCCCTCTAATGTTAACCCTTCACTTGGTCCTAGTGTGATGATCAAAAGCAGGAAATGTTATCAGCTAAGCTGTAAATCTTATTCACCTTTCCCCATTCCTCTCACTAATGCCCCTTTTTCATTGCAGAATCTAATCCAGGACCCCATTCTATCATCACATCTCCGTGGTCTCCCCCAGTCTGGGGCAATTCCTCAGGTTTCCTTGGTCTTTCATGACCTTAAAATTTGGGATGAGTACTGGTCATTGTTTTGCAGAATGTCTCTCAATCTGGGTCTGTCAGATGATTAGACAGAAGGTATGTATTTTGGGCAAGAAAATCACAGAAGTGATGTTACATCTTCGTAGTCCATATCACTGATGCTGATTGTCATCATACATTACGTCACCATAGTATATCTATGAACAAAGCCAGTGGAAGTGATGGAATGCCAGTTGAGCTATTTCAAATCCTGAAAGATGATGCGTGAAAGTGCTACACTCAATATGCCAGCAAATTTGGAAAACTCAGCAGTGGCCACAGGACTGGAAAAGGTCAGTTTTCATTCCAATCCCAAAGAAAGGCAATGCCAAAGAATGCTCAAACTACCGCACAATCGCATTCACCTCACACGCTAGTAAAGTAATCCTCAAAATCCTCCAAGCCAGGATTCAGCAATACACGAACTGTAAACTTCCAGATGTTCAAGCTGGTTTTAGAAAAGGCAGAGGAACCAGAGATCAAATTGCCAACATCCACTGGATCATAGAAAAAGCAAAAGAGTTCCAGAAAAACATCTATTTCTGCTTTATTGACTATGCCAAAGCCTTTGACTGTGTGGATCACAATAAACTGTGGAAAATTCTGAAAGAGATGGGAATACCAGACCACCTGACCTGCCTCTTGAGAAACCTGTATGCAGGTCAGGAAGCAACAGTCAGAACTGGACATGGAACAACAGATTGGTTCCAAGTAGGAAAAGGAGTACATCAAGGCTGTATTGTCACTCTGCTTATTTAACTTATAGGCAGAGTACATTATGAAAAATGCTGGGCTGGAGGAAGCACAAGCCAGAATCAAGACTGCCGGAGAAATATCAATAACCTCAGTTATGCAGATGACACCACCCTTATGGCAGAAAGTGAAGAAGAACTAAAAAGCCTCTTGATGAAAGTGAAAGAGGAGAGTGAAAAAGTTGGCTTAAAGCTCAACATTCAGAAAACGAAGATCATGGCCTCTGGGCCCATCACTTCATGGCAAATAGATGAGGAAACAGTGGAAACAGTGTCAGACTTTATTTTTTGGGGCTCCAAAATCACTGCAGAAGGTGATTGCAGCCATGAAATTAAAAGACGGCTACTCCCTGGAAGGAAAGTTATGACCAACCCAGACAGCATATTAAAAAGCAGAGACATTACTTTGTCAACAAAGGTCTGTCTAGTCAAGGCTATTGTTTTGCCAGTGGTTATGTACGGATGTGAGAGTTGGACTATAAAGAGAGCTGAGTGCAGAAGAATTGATGCTTTTGAACTGTGGTGTTGCAGAAGACTCTTGAGAGTCCCTTGGATTGCAAGGAGATCCAACCAGTCCATCCTAAAGGAGATCAGTCCTGGGTGTTCATTGGAAGGACTGATGTTGAAGGTGAAACTCCAATATTTTGGCCACCTGATGCAAAGAGATGACTCATTTGAAAAGACCCTGATGTTGGGAAACATTGAGGGCAGGAGGAGAAGGGGATGGCAGAGGATGAATTGGTTAGATGGCATCACCGACTCAATGGGCATGAGTTTGTGTAAACTCTGGGAGTTGGTGATGGACAAGGAGGCCTGGCATGCTGTGGTTCATGGGGTCGCAAAGAGTCGGACGCAACTGAGCAATTGAACTGAACTTCTATCTTTTATTTTTCTTCTAACTCAACCAGTTAATGAAAACAACTCTATTAAGCAAGCATATATCCATAAAATTGGTATGTGAAAACTGTACAGTTTGCTCTCTATATCCTTTGCACCTGTAAGTTTAATCCACTAAGTACTGATCCACAGTTGGTTAAATCCATGGATGCAGAACCCATGGGTGTGGAAACCCGTGAAAACAGAAGGCCTTCTGTATTCATTGTACTCCTCTGGCATTTTATGTTAGGGATTTGCCCATCAGTGGATTTGTCATCTGTGGGGGCTTCTGGAACCAAACTGAGGGGCGATGTCTACACTGCAGTTAGAAATACGGATAAAAATTCATGCTGAAAAGTTTCCTCTTCCTCAAAAGGAAACTAAAGATCTTAGGAAATATTATTCATTAATCAGACAAACTTTCTAACCATTCAGTCTCTTGGAAAGCTGAATCTAAATGATTGAAAGACAAGAGAATCAGAAAAGTTAGACGGCTGATTCACATTTGTGTTCTAACTAATCAGATTCTATGTCGGTAAGAGTTCATTTGTGGATTGGATCCCAGACATTAACCTCACTGCCTGGAACTGCAGACACTAGAAAGAGGGTGGGCCACAGAAGGAATATCTCAAAAGTCTCCTCTGGGACCTGGGTACCCCAATTTCTATAAAGAGTGAGCCCCAGGCTCCATGATCTTTCACAAAGAAGGCACAAGTCAGGTTTTTGTCTCAGAACCAGATGTAGCAGAGAAACAAGTTAACAAAAGAAGGTATCTACCCATCCTCAATGGATTTATTAATAAATGATAGGAGGAAGGAGTGATAAATATTGAAAAATAGCACAGTTGAGAAATAAACTTACAAAGTTCACAATTTTTCAGTCTTTTATATTTTATAAATATACAGTAATATATATTAATAACATACGTGTGTGTGTGTGTGTGTTTAGTTGCTAAGTTGTGTCCTACTCTTTGTGACCCCCTGGACTGCAGCATGCCAGTCTTTCCTGTCCTTTGCCATCTCCTGGAGTTTGCTCAAATTCATGTCCATTGAGCCAGTAATGCTATCTAACCGTCTTATCCTCTGCCACATAAATATACTTAAAAGAGGTTTAAGCCAGTTAAACAACTCATCAAGACCCAGGTAATACTGCTTTTACTTTTCCCATCTGTATTTTATCTATCTTAGTTTCCAGTTGTAAGCGGCTAATGGTTTTGATTATCCAAATCAATATAGTAAGAATGTACATGTAGCTAACTCGTAATGACCTCCTCATCGGACTATTCTAAAAAAGGTCAATCATCAGTCTCCCAGTTTTGTCATAAACCATAATTTTGAGAGGGCTCCTCCAAGAATTATTGCAAAGTCACTGTAACAGCAACACAGTGAAACAGAAAAGTTAATCTCTTTCTGTATGTTTAGTGCCCAAATCCCAGCCCCGACATGAATAATCACAAGTTTACTTTGGATCTACTTTTTAAAACCAAATTTGAATATCTACCTGAAAAATCCTTCCAAAACCTGCAGGCTGTTCCTTCTGTATTTGCCCTTTTCCAGCTGACCCACACTGTGTCATGTGCTTCTCACAGATCTGACCTTTACTTAGCAAACCCCTCTTGGACCTTGTGAGTTCTTAGTTTTCAATCTTCAGCACTGGGGTTCCCAACCCGAAGCACCAATGTATTGATATATAGTGTGTACTGGCTGTCCCTCATCTCTAAAGATCTCAGACAGGCACCAGGCTCACTTAGGACTGTCTCCACGGATTTTTCTCCTGGTTCAGTTGACATTCTGTAGTGTGATCTTGGGAGTAAACCCATAGGGATTTATATGTTTATCTGAGAGGTATACACTAAGTCTTCAGTAAATAAAGCAGGCATAATTACAAAAGCATAGCTTAAAAATTAAGTCATTCACTACTAATGGATAATTCAAACCAAATCAGCAAGTAGAGAGATTTGTTAAATCAATTTTCTGAAGTAGCCCTAAGAAAAGATGAAAGAATAAAATATAAAATTGATGTCTTTTGATTTCTTTTATCTCCTACAGATTTGTGACTTTTTTCTACTAGATTAAACACGTTTTCCTCATAATTGGTACACTGGAGATTAGTGCATTTTTGTTAGCTTTTTAAAGAATCTTAAGGATTCAAAACTAAACTAGCATACTTAAAATACTATTGAGCCATTGTATAGAAAGTTCAAGTAATTCCCTGGTGGTCCAGTGGTTAGCACTTGGCACTTTAACAACAGGGACCTGGGATCGTTCCCTGTTCGGGGAACAAAGACAGAGCAAGCCACTTGGCTGAGCCGAAAACAAAAAAGGAAGAAAGCTCATTCATTTTGTAAGAGTGTATTCTTTTTCACTTGTAGGTATATCAGTGATCTAAATATAGTCCAAAGGCTGCTCTTCATCCTCTGAAGGAAAACCTGAGGTATGTTCTTTATCTTCAGAATAAGGCACACACTTCTTAGCATGGCATGGAAGACCCTTCGATATCTCCAGAAGCAAGTAGAGCCCTCAACTCTGGTTCCTCCTCACCCCTCCCCCTTCCTCAGTCTATTACACAGCCTCACTAAATGACCTGTCATTCCCAGAAAATGCCTCAGTCCTTTTATCTGGCACTTTACACAGCCTCAAATCCACTCCTCTCCACTCGCCGGGCCACCTCCCTTGCCTCCAACCTGTTACCTCTCACACATCCGTTTTCTCAGGTTGTCTGAGTTTCCTGGAGAACCCTCAGAGAGATGTCTGGGCTTCTTCCCTGGCAGTCAGTATTTCTTGCTCACACTTCCCGAGCCTGGAAAAGGGCCTGTCACTTCCAGGCACCTGCCAGATTATGATAAATGAGCCAAGGAAGCTTCAGGTTCAGGTCCTGAGAAATGACTTCCTGAAACGTGTGAGGCTCACCTGCTTCCGCATCACATCTGTAGCCTGCATGATGTAGCGGGGAGGCAGCCCGTGGCTTCTGGCCAGAATGATGGCCTGCTCCAGGGTCACACTCAGGGTGCACCTGTGGACAAAAGCAGGGGCTTTTGTAACAATGCTCACCAGTAACAATGGTCTTCAAGACAGCTGGGGTTGCCAATGAAAGGTGGAGCAATATGCCTCCTGGGAGAAGTACTCATTTTTCCCTGGGTATCTATCTCCCATGTACTCATGAGGTACGCATGTTAATAAACTTCTGTTTGTTTTTCTCTTGTTAATCTGTCTTTATTACAGGAGTCTCAGCTAAGAAGTCAGAAGAGTAGAGGGCAAATTATTTTTCCTCCTCTCTTACATGAATTTCAAAATCAAATTCGAAGCAACTAGACAATGAACCATTTGTTTTTCTATGTAGAGTACCTGTTTAAAAATAGCTTTAAGAGGTTCACTGCTGGGGTCCTAAATTATTTACATTTAAAACAAACCCATAATGAACACTTTTTAGGAGGGAGCTTATACATGGAAAATTTAAGTAAGTAGAATTAATAAGCTTTCTTATCAGATTTTAATCTTCACTGATGTTTCATGTACTTTAAAGGAAACGACTCAGTAATACTCATCACTCATGTCCACATTTTCATGGTTAATAGACTTATGCTGATTTATATACAATATTTTAGAAAAAAGTGAAATTAATATTCATTGAGGTCAGAATTTTTTTTAAGGTGTGTTTCTTGAACACAATCTAACAGGACTGTAAACTTTTGAAAAGGAACTCCTAATGAGTTATTCAGCAATGTGGTGCCCAGAACAGACTGAGAAAATTCACAATTTAGTCCTGAATTCAGTGATTAGTGAGCCCTGGTCCTCTTCCTTTCCTTAAAGGCCTTTCTTTCACTTCTTCCACATTTTTCTCTATAGCAACTCTTAAGGAGCTATGAACCCTTTATGCTTGTTCATATTTTCAAGTCTCTGAGTTGTTTTTTAGGGGTATCTTCTGCACACATTTCATAAAAATGCTACTTTTAGATGTTTGTCCTAACATCTATATTAGTGGCTTTTGTTTCATTTTTACATTGATTGATATTTATTGTTTTTCTCTACACTTTCACATTTACCTCCCTGGGTTTGGTACTTTACATGTGCATTTTTCTAGATCCGTTTAGAATTTCCCACAAATTAAAGTTCTACAATGCAATTGCTTATATGTGACAAATATCTAGGTCATTTTTCCATGTTTGTGAGGCTATACCACAGGAGCCCAGTACACCTGGTAGGTTCAGATATTGATGAATTACGAAAAAAGGAGAAAGGGACTTGAAACATTACTGCTGCAATTTTAGAAAGAATCTGACAAAACACAGCCATATTATTAGACATAATTGTACTCTAGGGAGAAATATGATCAGTTCCATTGGCTGTTAAATCACGTGAAAAGCAGTTTTCTTATTAATACTACAGAGAACTCTTTAGCATTAAGAACATGTATTCAGATGGGCTGAAGTTTTATAATTAGCCTCTATATTATAGTACGAGCTTCCTTGATGGTGCAGATAGTAAAGAATCTGCCCGCAATGCAGGAGACCCATGTTCAATCCTTGGGAAGATGCCCTGGAGAAGGGGAGAAGGCACTGGATACACAGTCCAGTATATGATATTTATGAATATTCAGTGTACGAGTTTGATAATAATATATAATTGTCCTTTACATGTACCTCCATGCACATGCCAATGAAAGCCAAGAGCTATAATTGAGAGTCCATGTTTAAAAAAGAATCAATTTTTACAAAGCATTTAATTGTCAGCTTACTCAACATACAACATAACCTTTTTCTCTTTCTTAAGGTCTCCTGTACTCCAATTTTAAGTCCTTATTGATCCTAACATTTTAATCAATAATGTTCATTACACCAGCTGAATGAAGCTAAGAAAAAAAAATCTTTATCTTTTTCTCATCACACTGAAATATGTCTTTGCTTCCCAATAAAGGCTGACTTGCCCTCCTCAACTTATAACAAACACTCAGTTATTGTGGAGGACTTTCAACATGCAGCTTGCATTATCCGCTTTCTTAATCTTTTTAAACTGATTTATTTCTCTCTACATCAAACTGTTGTAAAGAGCGGCACAGCAGCAAATTATCTGCCAGAGACTTTAAAAGGCTTTACTGTAATTTCCCGATCAATCAACAAGGGCAGTAACATGCTCTTGGGCAGGGTACTTCAAAGAGTCACATCTTTAGAACCAATCATGTGAGTGCATGCCTGTGTGCTAAGTCGTTTCAAGCATATCTGACTCTGTACGATCCTATGGACTGTAGCCGGCCAGGCTTCTCTGTCCAACGGATTCTCCAGGCAAGAGTACTGGAATGGGTTGCCATTCCCTTCTCCAAGAACCAATCATACACATCATCTAACAGAAAAATCTACCTTAAAAGTAATACATATGTTTTCTGTCATCAGCATGTCAAAACAGGATGTCTTTTCACACTAACCACTGAGTACCTTCCAATGAGTTTCCAAGATTAATATGAAAATTTTAAAGCGAAAAATTTTAAAAGAGACAGCCAGGTCAGTGTGGGAAATTTTGCCTATTTGATTCACAGTTTATTTATCTAATGGAAGTCTAGTTTTTCCATCACAGCATCACAGTTCCATTCTCATAATTAAGCATGTGTAAGAGCACCCAGCACTAAGCCCACAGCTCTGTGGTCAACACACCATTATTCACCTCATAGCTTTTTACCTTCTCTCACTATCTCAATCTGAATGGAAAAATTCAGCATTTGCAAGAAGCAGTTTGATTCTGGCATTCTCTGAAATATTTCCAATCTAGAGTGGCACTTAGTTTTTCGATGATGCATAAATGTATACTCAGAGTTTGGCTTTACAAGAGAACACTGGATTTTATAGACACTTCTCTGATTACCAGTGAGTCTGTCCTGCTCACTGGGCAAGAGAAAGAAGGAAGTAGACCAGAGGTGGGGAATCCTGAGCAAATCTCATTCCATATGAGATTCCTTGTCTGAACCTCCAATTTCCTTTCTTGAATTATCTCTGTTCACAAATTAGGGAGTTAAATTAAAATATAAAAACGTGCTAAGTTGCTTCAGTCATGTTTGACTCTTTGTGACCCTATGGACTGTAGCTCTCCAGGCTCCTCTGTCCATGGGACTCTCCAGGCAAGAATGCCGGAGGGGTTGCCATGCCCTCCTCCTGGGGATCTTCCTGACCCAAGGATCAATGGATTCTTTACCATAGTGCCACCTGGGAAGCCCAAAATGTAGATAAATCTAAATTTTTACTCCATCCTGGAAAACATGGGTTCTGAACTGTTCAGCTTCTTCTAGCTGCAATATCATTTTTTAAATGTAAACAATTCTTTCCCTGAGAATCACAAAAATAAAAAAATAAAGACCACAGTGTAGAATCTGTCCTTCCTAAAAAGGCAAATATAACATATGCACTGAGGAAAGCTGTTCCATAATTTCTGTAATAAGACATCCAAGTAATAGCTCAGCTTAGGGCATACTCCTGAGAATGTGCACTTGACAGGGCTGTGAAATTATGCAGAAGTTGTGCATTCCCCAGAGAAAGAAAAAGGAGAGGGTCAACACACCTGTG
Organism: Bos javanicus; assembly: GCF_032452875.1. NCBI lineage: Eukaryota > Metazoa > Chordata > Mammalia > Artiodactyla > Bovidae > Bos > Bos javanicus. Next base: position 32,409,692 of record NC_083881.1, on the reverse strand, counting down.
CATATAATGAATAAATCTTCTTGACATATTTCATATTAAAAATAGATCCATATCACTCAGAGATTTAGCATAGTTTTAATATGATAAATGTAAGGTATGGCCAATGGGTTCAATTTAATTTGAAAGGCACTTTGATTTAGCAATGCTATGGAAGAGTCACAAAGAGGTTCCTTTCTATTCATCCATTCATTCAACAAATATTTTTGAGCGTCTACTTTCTACCTGTAAGTACCATTAAGTTCTGGCAGAAGCAGATTTACTATCAAGATAAAAAAGGTTGAATTTAATCTTTTACTATTAAAAACTCTAAAACTTTATTAATGTTATTTAAGACACTCAAGGCTATGGTTTTTCCAGTGGTCATGTATGGATGTGAGAGTTGGACTGTGAAGAAAGCTGAGCGCCGAAAAAGTGATGCTTTTGAACTGTGGTGTTGGAGAAGACTCTTGAGAGTCCCTTGGACTGCAAGGAGATCCAACCAGTCCATTCTGAAGGAGATCAGCCCTGGGTGTTCTTTGGAAGGAATGATGCTAAAGCTGAAACTCCAGTACTTTGGCCACCTAGTGCGAAGAGTTGACTCACTGGAAAAGACTCTGATGCTGTGAGGGATTAGGGGCAGGAGGAAAAGGGGATGACAGAGGATGAGATGGCTGGATGGCATTACCGACTCGATGGACGTGAGTCACTTCAGTCGTGTCCAACTCCGTGCGACCCCATAGACGGCAGCCCACCAGGATCCCCCGTCCCTGGCATTCTCTAGGCAAGAACACTGGAGTGGGTTGCCATTGCCTTCTCCAATGCATGAAAGTGAAAACTGAAAGTGAGGTCGCTCAGTCATGTCCAACTCTTCGTGACCCCATGGACTGCAGCCGACCAGGCTCCTCCGTCCATGGGATTTTCCAGGCAAGAGTACCAGTGTGGGGTGCCATCGCCTTCTCCAGAAGTAGAGTTTACCTGACTATAATTTGGCACATGTTTCATATGAATCTGTTATTTTTATTCAAGTGCTTTTCCCAACTGATCCTAGAACACGAGATACCAATTTTGTATGCTAAACTATAGAATTCAGGGTCAGAAAAAGCATGTGAAATGGTCTCCCATTTGGCAGTCTTATTTCTTGATGCTAGGGCTCCACAATGACCGACATCCAAACCTCCCCCTCAACTGGAGAGACAAAGCTCAGCTCCCTAAATTGGCTTAAATGCACCATATTACATTTCAACCATTTATTAACTCATATCTATTTACACTCTATTTGGTTCACTTTTGAGACTTCAGTTCTTATCTGAAGCAAGTTACGTGTTAATCTTTGTTTTTTAATATGTTAATCTTTTAAGGTGACTCACGACATTTGAAATAAATTAGATAAAAGATTCTCCAAATCCAAGGACCTTCTATGTATTTGGTCATTTAGCAAAATCACAGATGAAAAATCAGTTTTACTCAAATTACATTTTAAACCTCCAGAGCTCTAAAGCCACATTTAATGTTGACTCAGTTTATACTGAACAAGGAAGCCCATCTCTGAAGGGTTGAAGTGCATCAGATTGAACACTTGGGGAGATGCGTCACCCCTTTTTGGACCACAAGGGTGATGCAGTAACTCACGGTGAAACTGACACAGCAAACCAAAACAACGTGACGTTTATGGCTTTGAGCTGTGGATTTATTTGCTGGCTTTCAGAATGTTCACAGTCAGGACCTCTAATGCTTTGCTTGGCAGCTAATCATTATATTGTTCTCTCTTGGGGTGGTCCCAAACTTGGTCATTACTAGTGGAGGAGGATCCTTCAGAGAGTAATAAACTGACACGTTACATAAAAACTATGAAAAACTAGTGCAATCAAGATCTCTGAATTTGTAGCCACAAACATTTGCCTTAAATTCACATTATATAGATGTTGAAGTTGAAAAAAAAAAAACTTAAAATGTAATTAAAAAGAGAAAAATGCACTCTTTAGCAAGGTATATTTTGCTTTTATTTCTCCATATTTTAAACATTGAAGCTGAGTATAAATATTGGTGCTAGTGGTAAAGAATCCACCTGCCAATGCAGGAGATGTAAGAGACTCAGGTTTGATCCCTAGGTTGGGAAGATCCCCTGGAGGAGGAAATGGCACCCCACTCCAGGATTCTTGCTATGAGAATGCCATGGACAGAGGAGCCTGACAGGCTACAGTCCATGGGGTCACAAAGAGTCGGACACAACTGACCATCTGAACACTTCAATTGGATCCCTTAGAAATATTACATACTCAATTATGACTGAAAACTATGCCCCAAACAAACCCCACTGAAGTCACTGCATTCAGGGATACATGTTTCTTGCTTGAGCAGTGATATTTAACTCTTTTGTGCAATAGTAACATAATTGAAGTACCTGGATAAGTATGTTCACTTTTTTTGTGTGTGCTAGTGCAGTATAGTTTGCAGAATAATTTCCTAGAAAAATATGATAAATGGAAGACACACAGCCACAATTAAAAGGCATGTGTTAGGGTTTCTGAGTTTGAGGAACCATACGCCAAACAATGATTTTGACTGACACTGGAAAAGGAAACATTAGACATGTCCTCTAACAAATTTTTTATATAAATTAGTTAAATATTTCAAAACTTAATATTTATTTCAAAATTTCACTTGGAATAATTTGCATTAATATAAAGGCTAATTTGATTTTGTGCTATATGTGTGTGTGTGTGTGTGTGTTTGCTTATTTATGTCTGACTCTTTGCAGCCCCATGGACTGTAGCCCTCAAGGCCCCTCTGTAAAGGAATTTTCTAGGCAAGAATACTGGAATGGGTTGCTATTTCCTCCTCCAGAGGATCTTCCTGACCCAGGGGTGGAATCTGAGCCTCCTCCATTGGTCAACGGATTCTTTATCACTAGCACCAACTGAGAAGCCCTGGGAAGCTAGATAAATACAAAATGAAATAAATTTTTAACCATTCTGAAATCAGCGAGGTTAGCCCCAGTGTAGAATTGCACCCAATGATAACAGTCTTGATTTTGTTTTTTAGCTCTGGACTTCCATGTGTATTGCCTCATTTTCACCATCTTTTCTGTGATGCTGCCCTTGGTCGTGAGAATAAGAGGGAAAAAATTCCCTTAGGTCAAATACATGGCTCAGAGTCTATGTATAAGAACAGCCTAAAGAATCTATCATTTGATAATATTCTTCATGTGAATTATATGTCTTTATATAGTTTTAGCCATTTATATTTAGAATCACACTGATTTAGATCTTAAAACTTAAAATCATTTCCCTTATTCTATGAAAGGCTTCTTTTCCCCTCCTTTAATTAAAAGCCAGGTCCATTATCCTTGTTCAAGTGACTGTCACTAATAAGTTATTAGGAATCTAATCAGCTGTGACTCTCCAGGATCCTTTACTAAGTTGAAGTTACCTGGGCAGCATTCAAGTTTTGGAGAGGATAATAATGACTATGTCAATCCCAAGAGAAGGTGAAATAAGCTGAAACAGTAGCTACAACTACTACTTGCCCACCACTCTTTCATACCCAGAAGTCTTTTATGACAGGTGGAAGATCTGCGACCCCCTGGTTTTACGCACTTTGCAGCACCATCTGAACTTAGGAAGCCTAAGGCAAACTAGTTTCAACAATCTTTGACTAAAGGCACATTTCTCCCTGGTGAAGAAAATGTAAACGATTCTGCTAACTTTGCAAATGTTTTTATACTTCGTGCTTGTGCTTTTCTCGTGATCCCATCTTATTCAACCATTAAAAACTAAAAACAGGGACTTCCCTGGTGCTCCAGTGGTTAAGAATCTGCCTTCCAATGCAGGGCATGTGGGTTCAATCCCTGGTCGAGGAACTAAGATCCCACATGCCTTGCGGCCACTAAGGCTGCTTGAAAACTACTGAGCCTACAAGCCAAAACTAGAGAGAAGCCTGCGAGCCACATGGAAAGATCCTGCAAGCCACAACCAAGACTCAACAGAGCCAATAACAGTAATAATAATAATAATAAATAAAAAAGCAGCTGGAGGATATAGATGAGTTAGAGATTCTCCATTAACATTCTCTTATTTAATTTCAATCTTAAAATTCTTGAAATGTGCTACAAAGTTACTATAATTTAAGGTGTCCCATGAGTTAGTGCTTAGACACACTGTTTAAAAGACACAGTATAGTAATGGGTATATTAAGTATGGTGCAATCCAAGATTCTCATGTTTACTAATTTTTAAATATTAATGAAAGTGCCAGCATTTAAAGAAATAAGAAAATTGCTGGAAGAAATAAGATGTAGAAATTATTTAATTCCTTAAAGGCGTATGTGCAATATTTGTAGTGTCTTCAACCTTCCCATTTTTGTAAAGCCTTCCCAGAGTGGGTATGGTCAAGATTAAAATTATCATTTTCCTATAATCTTTCTCTGGTTATTCAAGATGACCCATTGTTTCACCTCCAGATTATGTCATAAGCTCCTAAGCCATTCAAAACAAACTCATCAATTATAAGAGATAAATGTATGTGTTCCAGACCCCTGTACTAAGGTATCTACTCTAGTATCTTTCATGCTTACCAATTTCATATTTCTTTTTAAAAATGTTTGTTTTATTGCATTTATTGAAATATTGATCTATTTTAAATTTAATTTTTTATTTCTGGCTGCACTGGGTCTTCATTGCTGCGCATGGGCTTTCTCTAGTTGTGGCAAGTGGGCTTCTCACTGTGGTGGCTTCTCTTGTTGCAGAGCATGGACTCCAGGTGCACTAGCTTCAGCAGCTGTGGCTCACAGGCTTAGCTGCCCTGTGGCATGTGGGATCTTCCCGGACCAGGGATCGAACCCATGTCCTCTGAATTGGCAGGCAGATTCTTACCCACTGGGCCACCAGGGAAGTCTGCTTCATATTTCTTACTATCTCTCAACTCTCTCCACTTGAGCGGCACTGCTAGTATCATCTCTTGCCTAGACTGATGTAACCTCACTCTGACTCCTTTTATCTTGTCTCTTCCCATTATTCTTCGGAGGTGATCTTTTAAAAATGCAGGTGAAAAGGCAGACATTTCAATGGCGTTCCATTTGGTAACCTGAAACACAGAGTCATCACAATATGGTCTCTGGTTTTCCTTACTTCTACTCCACACTTCAACTCTACCGTTCACAGTACCCTGAAGTCACCTCCTTCCATGGTTCCCATATGCTGCTCCTCGCTGATGCCCTGGTTTGGGTCCCATATCATACCTCTGGTCATGCTCTATTATACTTGTCTGAAAGGTGTAGGGATGAAGAATATGGGCATAAGAGGCAAACCCCCAGGGTTGGAGCTTGAATTTGCTGATAATTCTGTGACTTTGGGCACATTACATAAATTTCTAAAACTCTGTTTTCTCACCTGTAAATTGACTTTAAGGATAGCATGCACCTCAGAGTGTTGTTTTGAGAATTACATAAAATAATTCGTGTCTCATACTTAGGAAAGTATATATATAGCATGTAGTATATTCGCATCAAATGTTAGCAACTTTCATTAATATTACTGTCACTTCCACCACAAATAGGCCAGACTAGTGCCTGTATTGATTGCAACTTTCCTGGAACTAGTATACTTCCTGGGATTAAGTAAGGAGTCAATAAACAATTATTGAAAAAAATTACATGAATTCCTAATGTGTTCCAACAATATTATAGGTCACTCCTAAAAGATGCAATTAATTTCTTTATACTCTACATTGGCCATCTATTTGTTCAAGAAATGTTCACTTATTAAATGAACTTGGTACAGTAATAACTGAATTGTAGAGGCAATAAATTTTAGTAAAAAAAAATCTCAGATTCCCTTAGAATTTCTAAACCTGATATAGCTTTTCTTTCTTCAGAAATGACTTGCATTTCCCTTTTTCTGGATTGAACCACTGCTCCTACCATGGCTTCTGATGAGCAACTCTGGATGGGTTTTGGTAATGCGAGGAAATCACACATTATACTACATTGATTCTTTAGCCTTACATCAATTCTATTAATTATAACTATTCTCTCATCAAAATGGTCCATTTACAATTTACCAATATTTTCCAGGTTCAGAAGACATGGCTGGGACCCTAGCAGAATCAGTTCTTTTACATTGTCAAAATGACACGGGATGTATGCCTCATCTCTCCTGTAGTTTCAAAAGCATGTGTCTATTTCTTTGAGTCACTTCACTGAAAAAAAAAAAAACAAAACCAATCTTTTGGCTCTCTTTCTCCTATTGTCCATATGAGAACTGGTGCCACACAATACAGCTGACTGGCTTCCCGACGTGGGCCCCTCGTCAAGACCTCAGACTGTTAAGTGCCAGGAGAGCAAGGACGTCTTACATCCCTGGTTTGGGGCAGCACAGAGCATGCCCCACAGCAACGCTCCGTAAACGCTACTCTCTCCCTCCATGAATGACTTGCAAACAAATGCTAGTGCCTGATTCTTTCCAAGTCCTAAATGCTTGTCTCTGTTTTAACATATACTCTTGGTTTTGACTCAAGGGAAGAAGACTTCCCATCCCTGAATTCAAGGGGATCCCGTTCTGCTGTTCTTGAAGGACTTTCTATAAGCTATCAATGGAGGATTCTAAAAATAAGCTGTAATAGGATCCACTGTGTTGAGTATTCCACTTTTAAAAGATCAGAGGTGTGAGCTCATATTTTCATACACCTCTGGTCATGCTATTGTGACTCATCACTGTGATTCTTTCAGCTTTATTGAGAACTGACATATAACATTGTGCTGGTTAAAGGTGTATATGTTGATTTGATACACTTACATGATTTAAAATGATTACCACTGCGGAATTAACTAATACCTCCATCGTATCATATCACATTAATTACTTGTTTTTTTTTTTTTTTTGTGGTGAGAATATGTAATACCTACTCCCTTAGCAACCGCTGATTTTGTTTTAGACACAAGGTTTCCCCTACTTTAGTAGGTATGATCTAGTCTGCTTTCTAACTATGGTGCTGGAGAAAACTCTTGAGAGTCCCTTGGACAGCAAAGATATCAAACCAGTCAACCCTAAAGGAAATCAACCCTGAATATTCATTGGAAGGACTGATGCTGAAGCTGAAACTCTGATACTTTGTCCACCTTATGGAAAGAGCTGACTCATTGAAAAAGATCCTAATGCTGGGAAAGACTGAAGGCAAAAGGGGAATGGGTCAGCAGAGGATGAGATGGTTAGATAGCATCGCCAACTCAATGGACATGAATTTGAGTAAACTCTGGTAGATAGTGGAGGACAGAGAAGCCTGGTGTGTGTAGCCCATGAGGTTGCAGCGTCAGACATGACTTTGCAACTGAACAATAACAACAAAATGATCTAGTCAATTGCATTTCATATGTCTATCTCTGCAGTGAGAAGATGGGTTCGCTATTAGAAACAGAGATTAAGACAGAAACAATTGAGTGTACACTATTGCCAGGTCTTTCACTAAATGCTTTCACATATATTGCTCACTTAATTCTCATGTCATCTTTTTCAAAAATAAATTATTATTTCCATTACACCACTAAGTCTCTAAGAGACCAGGTGATATAATCATGGTCACACAGCAAGTAACAGGATTCAAAACCAGTTTTCTGATTTAAAATCTAGGACTGCGTCCATTATACAAAAATCACATCACAAAGATCATTGCATTTAGAGACTCTCAGCTCCCCAGATGCATAATTCAACAGCCCCAATCTTGGTCTCAGCATTTATATGCTCAGTGCATCATTCAGGCAGAGACTAATGCAGCCAGCCCAAACCACTTCACCATGAATGTGGACCTCCTAGTACTGAAATGTGTTCATGATTAAGAAGGAAGTAGCTTCACAGATTGCTGAACAATTATATTGACTGTAACTCAATCAAGTAGTAAAAACAAACTGAAAGAAGATCACATTCCTTCTCTACTACAGATTTGTATTTTTCTATATGAAATGTACTGTTCTGTGTAAGGCATGTTCATTCCTGCAGGAATCTCATTTATTATAGCTTCTAATTACTTTTAACTACTGAGCACAGGGCACCACTGTGAAAAGTCTATCGACAATCAGAAGGAAGCACCCGATTGAAGAAACTAATTGTTTAATGTTTCAGGGTGTTATTTTCCCTGCTTCTCTTTATTATACTTCACACCAAGGAAGAACTATACATCAGAGGGTTAAGGCAGTATGTTACATAGGGCTCAATCCTGAAGTGACTAGTATGGTTCAACACATGCAGAGGGTCTGCAAAATTAATACGGAAAGCCCACTGCAGATCTATTGATCCTTCCCACCTTGGTCACCCTGAGCACTGTGTTTCTGACAAATGAAAAGCTTAAGAAAATTGCCACCAGTCAGCAGGGATTTCAAAAACCCAACACCTCTGTCCTTTTTCCCTTATAACAGAGGAGGCACTTTTCTTAATGAAACAAGTAAATATTTTTAAATGTGAAAAACAAGCAAACAGCTATTTGTTTTAAAGAATAAATAATACAGTTACAGACATATGTGCATGCATGTGCTCAGTCATGTAGGACTCACAGGCGATCCCGTGGACTGTAGCCTGTCAGACTTCCCTGTTCATGGGATACTCCAGGCAAGAATAATGGAGTGGGTTACCGTGCCCTCTCTATGGGATCCTTCCCACCCAGGAATCCAATCTGCATCTCTTACGTCTACTGCATTGGCAGGCAGTTTCTTTACCACTAGCACCACCTGGGAAGCCCATTCAACATTATTATTTGACTCTAGTCAAATAGGCAGTGCTGATGAAATCTTCTGTACCAACTCCTATGGTTCACAGTCTGAGAGCTGAAAGACAAGGGGTTAATGAATATTTGAAAAGAAAGCAGAGAGATGGCAGGCGGAGAGTGGCACCATAGAAAACCACTGAACAGAATGGAGAAGCAGCGGGCAACAGCTGGAAAGAGATCCTGGCAGCAGAAGCAGAGCCAAATTGAATACTCTGGCTCACTCCATATATCTTAAGGCAAAAAAGCAATCGTGTTTAAAGGGCACATTTTCAGCACTGCACAGAGAATTAGCCATGAAATTCCCATTAAAGATAATAGGAATTTTCTATTGCAACTTTCAGTACATTCTCAGCAAGTTCTCAATGTCTATCCTTAAACCTAGGCTTCAAAATCAACTGCCAGGCATACACACTCTATAGCCCTCATTCCCTTCTCATCAAGCACATTAAGGCATGTTCTACTCTGACCAGGTTCATTGCTGTGGTGAGTGCAGAGGCAATTATGGACCTTTGGGGGACGGGTAGCTGACCACTTGGCCGCAGTAGGAGGTGTTTGCTAGGCTGAAGATGTACATGAATATGAAACATCTGTGAGTAAGGTAGGACCTTCATGACCACAGCCACCAGGTTTGAACCTGCTTCTCTGCATTTAAAATGATCCAGCCTGGGACCCTTTCTCCAGTAGATTTCACTTCTGTTTTGGTTTTATTTTTGGAATTTAACTGAATAGGTGAGGACCCTAATCCTGGCTGCTCAAAGGCTACCCAAAGGTCCTCAACACTCCCTCTCTGGTCCATCTGTTTTGGCTACTGGACTTTTGTCCTCAATTCTTGCATGTTTTTTCATGACACTGATGCTTAAGGGGTGTCCAGTATGTGATTTTCATTTGTCGCCCCCAACCTTTGACAGGATAATTGTTTTCTCTTTGACCTGTTTATGCAAGATACTAAGCAGAACTTTGAGTATTTTTCATTCCTTTCTCGTAGATCCTACAGTGGTTTATTCTGAGGCTCTTGGGTGTACAGGGGACTGGTGGTAGAGAATCAAGGAATCTTAATGCTTTTTACACACTCCTTGGTGATCTTTCCTCACCTTCCACAGTAGGCAGCTGAGTCTTCTGTTATTACAGTTCTGTGCCTGTTCCTGGAATACCTCTTCCCTGCTCCTAACACCTGAAGCATGTTCCCAGAAAACTCTTAGTACTGTGTTTCCATTACCCTTTGAGATTATATATATACTTGATTATTTATTGTTATTATACCCACTTGTACTCACATACAACTTTAGTCCTTGCTGAGTATGAAACCACCAAAGGACATCCCTATATAGGTACGGCTTCCCAGGTAGCACAGTGGTAAAGAATCTGCAGGAGACTCGAGAGACACGGGTTTAATCCCTGGGTTGGGAAGATCCCCTGGAGAAGGAAATGGCAACCCATTCTAGTATTCTTGCCTGGAAAATTCCATGGACAGAATGGAGCCCGGTGGACTACAGTCCCTGGGGTCACAGTCAGACATGATTGAGCGCACACACACACAGGTACATCTAAAACATCTAAAACTCAACATGTTATAGTTAATGCAACATCTGTCTCCACAATCCCCTCAATGACAAACGCATATCCTCCCCACCCCCATCACAGCAGCCTCCCTCCCCTTCGTCTTTCCACGCTAATGTTAACTGCAAATTGGCACTTGCCATGGGCACCTGCCATCTACCTCTACAAGGATTAAATCATGTGCTAATGTGACTTAGCAGCAGCAGCAGCAATGCAGCTGCTGACTTTCAACATCCCCTTGAAAGGAGTTCAGGGTGGAGAGCAGAAATGAGACACACTGTGCTTGGGAGGAAAAACTGGCAGGACAGGTCTTCGGATAGTTAGACATTTTCAGAAGCTGATTTTATGAGCCCAATTCGTGTATCTCCTTATATCTAGAAAAGCACTGAAATCCTTCATGGTGATGACTGTTCTTCATGACTAGCAGAAACCTTCTGGAAAAATATGTGCTTGGTTGCATGTATTCCCCCTTCACCAAAACCTTATATATACCAGCCTCCCCCGCAGCTTCTGTAGAGCAGCTTCTCAGAGCTATCTGAGGTACTGTCTCCCAGGCTGCAGTCCTCATTTTGCCCCAGATGAAACTGAATTTACAGCTCCCATGTTGAGCATTTTTTAAGTCTACACTGGAAGAGTCAGCATCTCTCTCCCCTGTTCTCTACTCCTCACCAGTTGTCCAGTTCTGTGTACTGTCGTTCCATACTTTTCACATATCTTTTCCCTTCTAACTCTGTGCCCAGGCCTTAGTTTTGGCCTTCATCATGTGACTGAAGTCCTGTAAAATCCTGGCTGTCTCCCTGCCTCCCTCCTTGTCCCATTGCAGACCATGGTACTGATCTTCATTTTAAAAATATTTTTCAAGTATCTAATCATGTTATTCTTTTGCTAAAAGTCCTTCACTGGCTTCCTAGAGCCTCTGAAAGGGAGTCTCCAACTCTTAACTCAGTAGGCAGGGCGTTCCATGCTCCAATTCCTGTCTTTCTTCCTCCTTTCATCTCCCAGGACGGCTTCCTCCTCATTTCACTGTCCAGAAATAGCAAACTCTTTACTGTGACCTTCAGCCCCTTCCTGTGCTATTTCACACCCCTCAGGATTATATTTTCATACCATTCCTTTACAGGGAAACGTCCTCCTCCATTTCTGTCACCTGGTAAACACTATCCATGCTTTAAAACCTGCAACAGGTGTTACATTACATCCTTCCTGCTTAAAAGGATTGAAATCTCACTTCTTGGTATTCCTCCAGAGGATTAGATGACCTAGTGCCCACGTGAAATTAACATCATAGAGGCAGAAATTGCTGCTTCCTCCCATCAGCTGCCCCCACATCACCTGCTCCCCTGCTCCAGGTCACACAGAAAAAGAGGCAATTCTGAAAGTGCTGGCCAATGAAACATTTATATTGGTGAGACACCCATACTTCTTCTCTCCTCTGGAGGAGAGAAAATTTGGCTTATGACAGTTATTACAGCACTTATAAAACCACTAGCCATGAAATCCTCAGGAATACATCTTAGAGAATGACTGGAACTTTGTTTTTTATATAATTTTGCAGGTTTAGGGAAAACAATAGCTTCAGTTTCTTTCAAATAAAATCTGCAGAATCATGCCCTGTTTAACACTATAATTTAAAGTTGATTCTACACTTGTCACTTTCAGATAGAAAAATTGGGTTTGGCAAAATCCGATGAAATATCACTTATAATTATGTATTTAGATTATTTTCTCAAGATATGTTTAATGTACCTAGAATTTTCCAATTTTAATGATAGAAGGTAATAAGGTATAAGCTCTGACTTTATAAGTATTGACATTAAAGCTTGCCTAGCCAACAACACATGATTACTGGCAGTCTGAGCTAGAAACCACTACAATAAGAAGTGACTCATAATTACTGTTTTATTCTTCTTTCACAGTAATCTAATGAAAGCGATGAACATTTTTAAATAGAATAATTTAATGTACTAATTTATTAAGATTTCTATCAACTGCAAAGAAAAATTCGGGAAAAAAAAACATATATGCAAATCTAGTCACCTCTTTGGGGGAAAGAACTTTAATAAGAGATAATGGAAAAAGGTAAAAGAATAAAACTTCTATCATATTTGAGATATTTGATATAATTCTATGAGAATAAATTTACTTATCTGGTTGCTTAAATTAGCATAAACTGTGGAGTTTTATTTGCCTACTTTACAATTTAGTATAATTTGAAGATCTGGGTTTACTTTTCTTTCTTCTCCCCTAGCTTTCAACAGAAGTATAATTAACAAATGTCATATAAATTTAAAGTATACAACTTGGCGATTTGATATACCTATACACTGTAAGATACTCTCCACAATTAAGCTAATTAACACATTGATCACCTCACATTGTTACCATAGTCTTTGTTGTTGTTTTTTTTTTCTTTCCTCTTTTGGTGGTAAAAGCACTTACTGCTGCTGCTGCTGCTAAGTCGCTTCAGTCGTGTCCGACTCTGTGTGACCCCATAGACGGCAGCCCGCCAGGCTTCCCCGTCCCTGGGATTCTCCAGGCAAGAACACTGGAGTGGGTTGCCATTTCCTTCTCCAGTGCATGAAAGTGAAAAGTGAAAGTGAAGTCGCTCAGTCGTGTCCAACTCTAGCGACCCCATGGACTGCAGCCCACCAGGCTCCTCCGTCCATGGGATTTTCCAGGCAAAAGTACTGGAGTGGGGTGCCATTAAGATCCTAGCAAATGTCAAGAATATAATACAATATTAAGTATATTCACATTGTTATGTCAGATCTCCAGAATTAGTCATCTTGTGTAGCTGAAACTTTGTACCCCTTGACCAACGTCTCCCCATTTTTCCCCTCCTCCCCATAATTCTATTTTCTGCTCCTTTAAGTTTGCCAGAGTAAGTAAGATGTATACTTATAGCATAAGTAAGATATATTTTGTCTGTCTCCCAGAGCCCCATTATTATAGCATTTTATTTTTTCCCTTCTAAAGATTGGTACACAATTTTACATTTTCACTTTTTTTTCTTTAATTCATTAATGATTTTACTAGATATTAACAAATGGGAAAAGTTGCATTGGCCATAATCAAATTATAACTGTTCAAGAAAAATAATCTAAACTGCAGCCGTATCTAATGACAATTTTAAAATATCACTACTCACTGCTACTATCACTCATTGCTACTACTATCCTGATACAAAATAAGTGCTTTCCACTAACATATGTTAGATTCCTGACTATAAGAGCATAAATTTAGGACTTCTTATTGGGAACGTACAGGATCCTGGCATCATGAGTTACCAGTTTCCTCTGTTCTAGTTAGCCACCTTTCTGGAGATTTAAAATTCAAGTATTTCCACTAATCTCATTACTGAAATTTCCAATGCATTTTTGGACAAAAAATAAGTGGATACAACTTGAAAACTACATTTGCTTATAGCAATCGTTTACTTTTTCCCTCTCATACCTAGAATCTAACCTACATACAGAAATCCCCAGAGTAAACCTACTCCTTGTGTTTGATGCTTTTTGTTGCAGCTTCATCATCTTCTCCGTTAGGACTCTGATCACCTACGCCAGGTTACCTTGAGTGCTCCACTTTTATAGGAGTCTGCATTCCTTACCCTGGGCCTATTTGTCAATTTGTCCTTTGATGTCATGGTGATGACAGAATAAAATATTGCTAAGAAAGAGTTCTTTAAAGTCAAACAAAAGTGGTTTTTAAAATTGTTAATTGATAGTTCCCTTAAAAAAGAATTTAAGAGATTGTTTCTATGAATTAAGAATCACTACACTGTTTATTTTCATTTTAAATAACTGTTTCATTAACCAAACTAGTAAGACACATTTCTCTTTAGTTGTTTTTAATTCCTGGATTTCATTTTTCTGGAAAATGCTGAGAGTCATATTTTGGGTTTTATTTTATGGTCACATGATGGGTTTTGTACATTTCTGCTGGAAGACGGATGACTGAGAATTCAACCAAGCTCTGCAATGCTATCCAACGTGAAACTATGTCTCAGTTTCTAAATAACCAACTAAGAAATGCATCTTGGAAATACACTCCTTTTCATATATATAGTTTTTTAGCTCCTAAAGCGTTATATATGTTAAAATGAGTTTCCAGAATGTATAAAAGAAAAAGCAGTCCAACACTGGAATACATAAATGGCAGCCAGCTGGCTCATTATCATCGTGCTTTTTAATAATGAGAACAGGCCTTGCCATAGACTGTTTCCTCCTCATACCTGCGTGGGATTCAAAACAAGGCAGCTATGGTGCCGCTGCGGCAGGTGCTGGTGAAGCCCTGACACAGCGAGCCAGCCCCTTCTGATGCTGCTGTTCACAGCCCCGACTGGTGACTGAACACCAAGTATTCAGCTAACGATGGGCCTTGTTTCCTGGAAGAGATTCATCTTCACAACAAAGCTCGAAGATTAAAGGTAATTTATGTGTACAGATCTCCAAGGCTTTGGTGCTCAGACATCACAGGTGGGTCAGACGTGAGGCCTGGGCTCAAATGACCTGTCTTCCTGCAGGATCATCCCAGAAATTCCTACACCACTGAAAATCTGTCATGGATAGATTAAAAGAAAGGAAAGGAAAGTTAAGTTGCTCAGTCATGTCCGACTCTTTGCGACCCCATGGACTGCAGCCTCCCAGGCTCCTCTGTCCATGGGATTTTCCAGGCAAGAGTACTGGAGTGGGTTGCCATTTTCTTCTCCAGGGGATCTTCCTGACTCAGGGATGAAGCTGCGTCTCCCGCATTGCAGGTGGACGCTTTACCCTCTAATCCCCCAGGGAAGCCCTAGATTAAAAGAGGATGTGGACAAAAACTCCCTGGAACGAGTCCTCAGAGGGAAACGCTGTGATTCCAGAGTCCCTGCCCTCACTAGAAATTTCCTTGACCTAACCTTTCCAACCTAGATAGCACATTGAAAAGCAGAGACATTACTTTGCCAACAAAGGTCCGTCTAGTGAAGACTATGGTTTTTCCAGTGGTCGTGTATGGATATGAGAGTTGGACTGTGAAGAAAGCTGAGCGTCGACGATTTGATGCTTTTGAACTGTGGTGTTGGAGAAGACTCTTGAGAGTCCCTTGGACTGCAAGGAGATCCAACCAGTCCATTCTGAAGGAGATCAGCCCTGGGATTTCTTTGGAAGGACTGATGCTAAAGCTGAAACTCCAGTACTTTGGCCACCTCATGCGAAGAGTTGACTCACTGGAAAAGACTCTGATGCTGGGAGGGACTGGGGGCAGGAGGAGAAGGGGACGGCAGAGGATGAGATGACTGGATGGCATCACTGACTTGATGGACGTGAGTCTGTGTGAACTCCAGGAGTTGGTGATGGACAGGGAAGCCTGGCATGCTGTGATTCATGGGGTCGCAAAGAGTCGGACATGACTGAGCGACTGAACTGAACTGAACCTTTCAGGGAGCCTCTGGAAATATCTACCTACTTGTTGCCACTGGGGAAGGAAGCATAAACAAACATCGTGGGAGGGACGTGGAATCTTTGTTTTTGGAGGTGGTAAGGCTCAGGCTTGGGTTTTATAACTTTTGCAATATGCTGATTTGTCAATATAATGATTAAAGGAAAACAGTTGGCTATTAAGCAGTGATGTGGAGAAAGAAGCAAAACAAAATGAAATACCACAATGAATGGAAGGATTCGGCAGAAGGATGTAATAGGGAAATTTAGAAACCCTCTGGCACGCTGTTGGAAGGGCTGCAGCAAGCAACTGCATGGTATAAAAAAGAGCTTTAAAGCAGACTCACAGACAGAGAAAACAAACTATTGGTTACCAGTGGGAAGAGGGAAGCGGGGAGTGGCAACATAGCAATAGGGGAGTAAAGTGTTAGTCGCTCAGTCATGGTCTGTCTCTTTGCAATCCCTGTAGCCCGCCAGGCTCCCCTGTCCATGGAATTTCTCAAGCAAGAAAACTTGAGTGGGTTGCCATTTCCTTTTCCAGGGGATCTTCCTGACCTAGCGATTGAACCTACATCTCCTGCACTGGCAGGTGGATTCTTCACCACTGAGCCACCAGGGAAGCCCTTATAAAACTATACGTACTAATAAAACTATGTTCAGATATATGTTGTTTGATAGAAGGAGTAAGAGATGAAAACGAAATGGAAACTTTGGAAAAGTTCCATTTATCAAACTAGCTTTTAATATCACAGACACAATTTAAAAGGAAAAAAAAAAAGCCTGATCTTAATAAAAGACAATCTTCTTTCAATATTCAATAACAATGGAGGTATTTAACACAAGTGAATGATTGAGGAGTGTAGGGAGGAAAGTTCATCAGTAGAATTGTAATGCACACAAAGGACTGCCCTGGGAAAGAGAATTTAATAAAAACAAAGGTGGACCAAACACTATGAAAAGATTTTAATAATTCATCCTGAATTCTATTCCTTCTTGCATTAGGGCTTCCCTGGTGGCTCAGTGGTAAAAAATCCACCTGCCAAGGAGGAGGCTCAGTTTAATTTCTGAGTTGAGAAGATCCCCTGGAGAAGGAAATGAAAACCCACTCCAGTATTCTCGCCTGGGAAATCCCAAGGACAGTGGAGCCTGGCGGGCTACAGTCCAGGGGTTTGAAGAGAGCTGGACACAACTTAGTGACTTAACAACAACAAAAACCAGCTTTCATTCTCTGTGGTATGCCATCCAGGCGTCTAATTCAGGTTGGCGTTAAAACATCTAGATATGAATGCTAATTAAAACTGCCCTTTCATTCTGAAAAATCACATTCTTCTCTTTAATATCAAATACAGGCTTATAACTCAATACTTTAAAATATTTTAGATTCCTTTTTCTTGGTGAATAAAATCAGAAAAGGCAGGAAACTGATTATCTAATGTGGATGCCATATTGTTAACCACTTCCCATCTTAATTTTAAAAGTAAATGCTAAAAATAGTCTGTAATATTTATTCTAATTCATATTTTGAATTTCTCCCCTTTGTCAGAACCTCAAGGTAAACCTCCATGTTCAATAATTAGGGTAGGTATGGATCTACTTGGGTTCCTTCCTAGCTTTCTGAATTATAATTACTGAAGAAGTATTTTAGTAACAGAGTTATGCAAGATTTCTGATTCTTGCATAACATAAATCAGCACACATTTTATCACCATGAAAAATGTAAGCATAGCCTTACCTGAAAGATTAAAGATATTACTAAATGCCTATATTATTCTGCATAACAGAAAAATAAAATAGTACTATTTTCAAATAGTTTTAACCTTAATTTCAGCATCTGTGATGGGGCATTTTTGCCTACATCTCAGTAAATCTCTCTGAAATGAATTAACTAAAGCTATATTTATTTCGAACTGCAGAAATGGAGAAAGCCAAAAAACTTTGAAATTTCAATGTTACTTGTGATTCCAACACATCCATCAATGAATACAGTAATTAAAAAATGGTTGTAGAACACCGATCTATTTCTCCTACTCATCAATCGTCAAACTCTAAAACTGCTCATGGGAGATATGAGAGAGTAACTTGGACAATTTGGTCATGATTCTAGGATTAAAAAATTCTAGAGTTTAAAAAACTCTGGAAGTTAGAAAAAATTTTTTGGCCATACCATGAGGCTTGAAGGATCTTAGTTCCCCAACCAGGGATCGAACCCAGGCCTCCTGCAATGGATGCACAGAGTCCTAACCGCTGAACCGCCAGGGAACTGCATTAAATGGCAAACTTAAAAGCATTAACTTTCAGTAAATTCATGTGGAGATAGGAGAATATGCTTGTAGTTTGAAGCCTGACATGTCCCTTGGTTGTCACAGTCCTCAGATAACTATGATCTTACACCAGTGCAGAGTAAGAACATTAATCATGGTGATGACATACCGAGTGTCAAGGCCACAGTGGCCTCTATGTTCCTTGAACACATCATGCTGGCTCCCACTCGGACTCCCACATTTGCACTCTGCTCTCTAGAATCGAATGCACTTTCTCTGAGATATCTGCATGACTCACTCTTGCATTTCACACAGGTCTCCAACCCAACAGAACTTCCTCCTTGGAAGATGACATCCCCTCATCCCATCTTGTCCCCTGTCACCTCTCTGACTTCTGTTCTTTTCTGTATTTATGTCACCTACCATGTTACCATTTATTTACTTTGTCATCTGTTTCACTCCCACCTGATTTACATTATATAACAGTAGGGAGGTTTTTGCCTTTTTTTTTTTTTTTCCCAATGCTTGATACCAGAAACTAGAACAGTGTTGGCACATAAATAGTGCTCAATGTATATTAACTGAGTGAATGGAAAGTAAATAAATGGATGAATGAATGAGAACAGAACGATTGAACATGACTGATCGGAGACAGCGTTTCTCTGCTGAACTCATTTAGTTGCAAATGATATTTCATCTAAGCTCTTAGTAAGCTTGCAATGCTTCCCAGGTCATTTAGTAGTAAAGAATCTGCCAGCAGATGCAGGAGAGGTGGGTTCGATCCCTGGCTCGGGAAGATCTCCAGGAGGAGGAAACGACAACTCACTCCAGTAGTGTTGCCTGGAGAATCCCATGGACAGAGAAGCCTGGCAGGCTACAGTTCAAAGGGTTTTCAAGAGTCAGATATGACTGAGTGACTGAGCGTGGGCATGAGTAAGCTTGCAATAGAGCACAAAGTACTCAGCAATTAAAATAAAGGGGACAATTCTGTCTATTGTGTCACTCACACAGGTGTAATTGCTCCTTTTAGAGAAACAAAGTCTTGCCACACTTCATAAGCAAGGACATGCTGTGTAGGACTTGAAATCCATAATTCAGGCATATCAAGTCAAATGGAATTTCACGGATGAAAACCTACTGACTTGAATCAACTTTTTCTATCTACCTCTTCAAAACCTCTACCCATCAAAACCCAGTTCAAACACTACCTTCTCCAGGGAAAGTTCCAACCATCTCCAAGATATATGTTGCTTCTGATTCTTATTTTTTAGCTGTAACTCTCCTAGGTCATTTATTTTTTTCTTGTAGTCTAAGTCATTTGTTATTTTTATTATATTTTTGTTATCTTATTTTGTCACATTATTATTTACTTTAATAATTGTTTGTTGTTCATGCCTCATGTCTGTACCATAAGCATCATCAATTTATGATGTTACCCAGCCAATAGCACCAACTGCAGTCCTTTGCATGGATTAAGTACCAAGTAAGTTTGAATAAACAACAACTACTATTCTCTCAAAATCTAACTGGCCTCATACTAAGAACAGACTATGACTGGCGACAGAAGACTCTCTGCCTACCAGATTACAATGAGGACTAAATCCTGTTCTATTATTTTCACTTATATGGTTTCATTTCTCTGTGAAAACTGAGATGTGACAGAAGAGGAATAAGTGATTATGAAGAAGGACCTGACTTGAATCTGATACAGCTGTAGGAATTTATGTACCTACTGGCCTTCCCAAACAGAGCACTGATGCATAAGATAAACCACCTGAATAGAACCCATCTAAAACTCCTCCTTACAGTTTCAGGAAGAGCATATCGTGTGGGCTTTTAGACTGTGATTTTGCCAGAAGTAGGAAGGCAGCGGTAACCCCAAGAAAACATCTAACTCACAACAATTGAGTAACAAGGACCCAAACCACTGAAGAAAAGGTAAAAAAACCTTTTTTCTAGAAAATATTCTAGTCACCAGCTCCTACCAAGCAAGTTCCTAGAGTGCATAAAACAGATGCACAATTTTGTACCTAAAGTATAAATCTTAAGATATATAAAGAATGATAAGCTTCTGGGCCACAGTGATATAAATGTGGGATTGCATTCATTTTGTATGAATAAACAGTCACTGAAAATAGAACTAAAGCCAGAAATTACTCTGCAAGAATTAACGAATCTCTGAAATCTTATTCCAAATATGTTTCCAGCTATAATTTCACAGAGCTAAATGTAATAAACAAGAAAGTCCAAACATAACGAGGTGTAGTGAAGACGCAGGCAAAGATGCAGCACGGTGGGAGTCACGTACCGATGCACGCCGCTGTTGCACATGATGACGTGGCAGGCCCCCAGCCTACTGCACAGCTCCGAGGACACTGACAGCAGCCCAACTCCGGAGGCGCTGCAAGCCGTGTTCACACAGGCGGCCGTGCGCTTGGATCTGATAAATGAGGCCACCAGTCGATAAAGTTCATCCAAAACATTGAGAGGCCTCATGAGCTGCAGAAAAAAAAACAATAAACATAAAGTTCAACATGTTTAATAGAAAGAAATCTTTTTAGATGGGCTATAATTCACAGTCATTATAACCTACAGTCTAAAATATTTTATTATGGAGGTAACAGAACTGGAGCTCATAAATTTTATACTGACACCATGCTCAAGAACAACACCAACAAAATTAAATAAAAGGTAAATGGTAAAATATAGGGTCAATGCAATCTTCTATTTTTACCTTATCTATGTAGGCAGCTTTAGATGTAGAGTTTGGTGGTGAATTTGACTTGTCCAAGTAGAATGCCCTGTAAGAATCCAAAGAATAAATGATCATTTATTGCTAGCAAAATTAAAAAGCATGAAGACGTGCAAGTTTTACTGATTTCCTTTTAAAGACAAATGAATTAACAAAGTACTGAATGCTAGCATGAGTGGAACTGCAAAAAAAGAAAGTTTTCCATTCAGAAAAAAACAATTAAAGCTACCATCACCTCTATTATTTTTTATACGGCCTTAGAGAGATATTTAATTTGTATATGCCTCAATTTCCTCTTTTGTAATTTGGAGATTTTAGTAGTTTATATTAATAATACTTCATGAGGCAGCCAAGAAAATGAAGTGAGTTAATGCAAATAAAATACTTAGGAGGGGACACAGCACAGAATAAGTGCTCACTGATGCAGTAATTAATATTATTATAAAAGTTGAAGAAAGATATTTTCTCATGACTGTTGAAAAACATGATCTGGTTTTAATTTATTATGCAAGTGACAGATTATGAAAATAATTCTCCAAACACTAATTTTAAACAGATTACTTAGCTGGATTCTTTCAGCCACTAAGTTATGTTCAGATGAGAAGTAAAATTCTCTTCCAAGATATACTTGTTCTTTTTTGTCACCAGGATGCAATATGGTCACAACTATTTTAATACACTAAGTGGAAAACTCACTCTAGAAAAGTGATACACAGCTGGCCACACTGAGCACTCTCCCTACTTTCTAAAAGAGACAGTCCTTAAAAAAAAAAAAAAAGTTGTCACTGATTCAGCCAGTGAAGAGGAGGATCACGTAGATCTAATCCTGCTATAGTCACTTGAACTGACGTGGCAGAAATCTACAAATTTTCACTGGGACAAAATGCTTAAAGAAAAAACCCCACATATTTGATGAAGCAAGCTAATAGAAAAACAGAATAAAACATTTTATAGATTTAAAATGTATAAATGCCCACATCAAGTAAAACTTTATTCTGAGAGAATCTCACTTTTTCTAAATGCTATAGTGCTGTGCTTAGTCACTCAGTCCTATTCGATTCTTTGGGACCCCATGGCCTGTAGCCCTCCAGGCTCCTCTGTCCATGGGATTTCCCAGGCAAGAATACTGCAGTGGGTTGCCATGCCCTCCTCCAGGGGATCTTCCCAACCCAGGGATCGAACCCAGGTCTCCTGCATTGCAGGTGGATTCTTTACCGTCTGAGCCACCAGGGAAGCCAAATGCTATAGAGCAAAATGAAAATAGATAAAGCATCTCATGATATAATCACACCCTTCAAAATGCTTTTAGAAGATAAAAGCTTATGACAAATTCAGAGCTAAATATATTTACTGATCCAGACTTGTGTGAGTAGTTAATATTCATTAATCCATAATTACAGAAAGTGGCAAATTATTATAAAATATATCTATGGGCTGATGACACTGAGAGAAGGTAACCATGAAATACAGCTTCTTCCTGACTCCTATGAAATTTACACAGCCAAGAAATATTTTAATTCAATCAATTATTTCTTAAAATAAAAATTTAGATTTGAGCCTGTAACTAACTTTGGGTACTCTCTGTTCAGAAAAATGATTGTTCAGCCATGAATTTTACCATCCCTAAGGTTTACAGGTATTCATAGAACTTCAGTATTTTTCAGAACATGACAAATTTCCAACATGAAATACATTTCTAATGCACTTCCCTTAATTACAAAAGTCTGGCAATACCCCTTAATCAAAATTTATGAGAGAGTTAATGGTAAAACTGGATTAATGCCAAAATTGACTGTAATTTAATATGCTTTTGAGGTTAGTAAGAATGAAGTCATGGCTCTTTGTCTCAATAAGCAAATCTTATTAAGACGGTTTTGAAAACACGCCTGCTACTTTACATAGGATGAACAGTAAGTTTCCTTTCATGCAGGCATGCATCAGGTTTCCTTGTTGCAACTTTGTAAATGAACCTTGCCTTACAAAATAAATGCAGTATGATAATATTTTCTATTTAGTCCCTAGAGAATAAAATACCAAGGAAAGAGGGGATGTCATGTTACAATAAATGCAGTATAAATATATCAAAATTAAATAACTAAAATGAAATGAATCTTGGGAAAGTATCTCATACAATCTAACAGCAAGGACAAATACAGAGGTATCTAGAATGTAGTCCAGGAAATGATACGTAGGTTAAAAACTTACAGAAAGATACTGAAATACACACACATGAGGAAGAAGGAAGGCTCCATAAGAATATGGTACATGAGTTGGACTTGGATGGATGGATGGGATTCAGGACAGGCCAAAATGGAAAAACAGAATTTCAAGTAGAGGCAACACTATGAACAATTAGAAGAGAAAGAGAAATGGGTGGAGCCAACTTTGCCAGACAGCAGGTTCATGTAAGGCAGAGAGACTGAGTATTGGGCAACTGGGCTGGATTCATAGTGAGAGGAAATGAAATACCAAACTAAGATATAATTAATTTGTTAAGCAGTAGAGAAGCACTACACAGGGAAAACTTTGTTACCAGTGAAAAAGTAAGAATAAATGGGAAATCCTCCAATTAAAAAAATAATAAAATTGCTGAAGCTGAAGCTCCAATACTTTGGCTACCCAATGTGAAGGGCCGACTCAATGGAAATGACCCTGACGCTGGGAAAGACTGAGGGCAGGAGAAGCGGAGGACAGAGGATGAGATGGTTGGATGGCATCACTGACTCGATGAACATGAGTTTGAGCAAGCTCTGAGAGATGGTGAAGGACAGGGAAGCCTGGATTGCTGCAGTCCATGGGGTTGCAAAAAGCTGGACATGACTTAGCAACTGAACAACAGCAACAATAAAATTATTTTTTTAAAAAGAATAAATAGAAAGAAGTACACGACCCATCAGCTATGACAATTTAGGGAAATTTGAGACCCTAGAAGTGAAAAGACTAGTTTAGTTTTTTTTTTTTTTTGCAGCATGTGGGATTTTACTTCCCTGACCAGGGATCAGTCCCATGCCTCCCTGCATTGGGAGTCTTAACCACTGGACAGCCAGGGAAGTCTGGGACACAGGGAATTGACATCTGCCATGAAAGAAAGAAAATGCGTGTGGGGAACATCAAGATTAATTCAGACTCATGCAAGTTAATATACTAACAAGTTAGAAAAATGATTTTTCAAATAAGTAACATATTAGGATCACAGCTCTATAGGGTCAAGCTGATGCTCCAGGAATGGTCAGGCTTTTACATAAAGAGAGACCATGCAAAAGTCTGATAGGAGAGACACAGAGGTTAAATCAATGACAAAAGTGACTGGTATTTGGCAAGCTCTCTGGCTGTTCGTCTCCCTTTTTCTGGGCATGCTGGAAGACAACCAGTTTCTAAGAGGTAATTAAGGCACAAGAGTCACTGGTGTTTTATAAGTAAGGAGGAACAACTACAGTATTCCACTCAGGTCTCTGCTAGATTCTTGTCTGTTCTTTACATCAGTGCTTATGAGATCATTTCTGTATTTATAATAATTTATGGAAATTTCTCACTTGGCCAGACTCATATATAATTCTAATATCATGTCCTATCTCTAAATATTCTAACCTGGATCATGTAGTTTTGGGATTTTAGCATTTACTCTGCATTTCAAAAAGGAGTTATAACAGTGTTTGGTCAATTATAGATATTAGTCATAGACATGCCATTATTACAATGGTACAGCAGTTGACTATAGGTGTGACTGTTTCATAAGTACTATTGTTAAACTGCCTTTGACTATCATAGCACTTAAATTAAAGGGGGAAAATCCACAGAAAATCACATCAAAAGATACTGATCTCTTGTATAAATGAAAATCACCAGATAGGTTCAACCTGTGCCCACATATGGGCAAAGAATACATGCTAAATAAGTAGGTAGGAGAATGGTGATTTGCACCTTCATCCCACCCACCTTGAGTAACCATAAGCATTAGCTCTGACTTCTCTGAAACAGGTTTTACCTAAAGTTATATGAAGAGAAATCCTCAATAATGAGATAAACCTGGATTTGCTTGGATAAATTTGTCTCTTGGCTTGTCAAAAACAGAGCACCTAAAGTTATAGTTTGCTGTCCCATAATCAAAGACAGTGCCTGATTCATAGCCTGTAATAATACTTGATGTAGTATTGAATTGAGTTTTATTTCATGAGAGATCTAAAACACACAGTTGAACAACTAAAAATATGTGTGACCTGATAGACAAAAGGAAATATATTAAATATCTTAATTTAAAAATAATTATTATGCACTTTTGAAAAAGAATTCTTTGTAGGAAGGATTCTTTTTAAGTTTATAACTATTAGGCTACATCTCAATTAACACTGAAGCAAATACTTATAGGATTTAACAATCATCAGAACTTAAAAATAGAGAGGAAGGGTATTTAATATTTCCTCCTCGATGAGAGAAAACGATGATTAAGAGACAAATATTCATAAGATCTCTTGCAAGACTCATAGGAGTGTTGTTTTACCTACAAATGACTAGCAGAAATGATACAGCAAATTCTTCTTCAGTGTTCTAAAGAAGAAAAGATGAAAATAAACATGATTAAGTACTATCATGTTTAGATGTTAAAAGCCTAACTTTTGGCTTCTATACTTACACACTGCTGCTGCTGCTGCTGCTGCTGCTGCTGCTGCTAAGTCGCTTCAGTCGTGTCCGACTCTGTGCGACCCCAAGAGACAGCAGCCCACCAGGCTCCGCCGTCCCTGGGATACTCTAGGCAAGAACACTGGAGCGGCTTATACACTAGACCCTATAAAAAATGGTGATTTTGTTTAACTGGGCTTCCCTGGTAGCTCAGATGGTAAAGAATTCATCCACAATGCGGGAGACCCAGGTTCGATCCCTGGGTTGGGAAGATGCCCTGGAGGAGGGCTTGGCAACTCACTCCAGTGTTCTCGCCAGGAGAACCCCATGGACAGAGGAGTCTGGCGGGCTACAGCCCATGGGGTTGCAAAGAGTCAGATACGACTGAGCAACTAAGCACACAAACACAAGGTCTTTAGTGCACAACATCTGACACGTAGCACATCACCCAATGTTATTGATGGCTATCATTATCATTTTATTCATTACTTAACATCTTAATGCTCAAACTACCGCACAATTGCACTCATCTCACACACTAGTAAAGTAATGCTCAAAATTCTCCAAGCCAGGCTTCAGCAATATGTGAACCGTGAACTTCCTGATGTTCAAGCTGGTTTTAGAAAAGGCAGAGGAACCAGAGATCAAATTGCCAACATCCGCTGGATCATGGAAAAGCAAAAGAGTTCCAGAAAAACATCTATTTCTGCTTTATTGACTGTGCCAAAGCCTGTGACTGTGTGGATCACAATAAACTGTGGAAAATTCTGAAAGAGATGGGAATGCCAGACCACCTGATCTGCCTCTTGAGAAATCTGTATGCAGATCAGGAAGCAACAGTTACAACTGGACATGGAACAACAGACTGGTTCCAAATAGGAAAAGGAGTTCGTCAAGGCTGTATATTGTCACCCTGTTTATTTAACCTATATGCAGAGTACATCATGAGAAACGCTGGACTGGAAGAAGCACAAGCTGGAATCAAGATTGCCGGGAGAAATATCAATAACCTCAGATATGCAGATGACACCACCCTTCTGGCAGAAAGTGAAGAGGAACTCAAAAGCCTCTTGATGCAAGTGAAAGAGGAGAGTGAAAAAGTTGGCTTAAACATTCAGAAAACGAAGATCATGGCATCTGGTCCCATCACTTCATGGGAAATAGATGGGGAAACAGTGGAAACAGTGTCAGACTTTATTTTTGGGGGCTCCAAAATCACTGCAGATGGTGACTGCAGCCATGAAATTAAAAGACGCTTACTCCTTGGAAGGAAAGTTATAACCAATGTAGATAGCATATTCAAAAGCAGAGACATTACTTTGCCAACAAAGGTTCATCTAGTCAAGGCTATGGTTTTTCCTGTGGCCATGTATGGATGTGAGAGTTGGACTGTGAAGAAGGCTGAGCGCCGAAGAATTGATGCTTTTGAACTGTGGTGTTGGAGAAGACTCTTGAGAGTCCCTTGGACTGCCAGGAGATCCAACCAGTCCATTCTGAAGGAGAGCAGCCCTGGGATTTCTTTTGGAAGGAATGATGCTAAAGCTGAAACTCCAGTACTTTGGCCATCTCATGCGAAGAGTTGACTCACTGGAAAAGACTCTGATGCTGGGAGGGATTGGGGGCAGGAGGAGAAGGGGATGACAGAGGATGAGATGGCTGGATGGCATCACTGATTCAATGGACGTGAGTCTGAGTGAACTCCGGGAGTTGGTGATGGACAGGGAGGCGTAGCGTGCTGCGATTCATGGGGTCGCAAAGAGTCGGACATGACTGAGCGACTGATCTTATCTGAACATTTTAAAATTTTTAAATAAAAATTGTACATATTTAAGGTAAATGCTATGGTGATCTCATATAAATATACACAGTGAAATGACCAGAGTCAAGCTAATTAATATATAATATATTTAATAACCTCACCTAGTTAACATTTTTTGTGTATGTAAAATCTCCTGGACTCCACTCTAAGCATAATTTCAGGGTTCAATACAGTATTATTAAGTATATACAACATGCCTGCACATAAGCTCTCTAGATGCATTTATCTTCCATAACCACAAATTTGTACCCTCTGACCAACGTCGTCCTATTTTCCCTTCCTCCCTTTTCTTTTCTGCTTCTATGAGTTCAACATCTTCATTTTTTCCCCCCAGATTCCACATAGAAGTGAGACCACATAGTATCCTTCTGTGGCTTATTTCAGTGAGCACAACGGCCTCCAGGTTTATCCCACTCTGTCCTGGCTGTGAGGTTTCTGCTAAGACATCTGCTGACAGCCTCGTGGAAGGTTTGTTCTCTATTACTGTACGTGAGCAATTTTTTTTTTCTTTTCAGTTTTCAAAATTCTGCCTTTGATTTTACACAACTTTATTATAATGTGTCTTGGAGAAGAACTTTCAGGGTTGAAACTCTTTGGAGACCTATAAACTCAGGAACTTGGATGTCCAAATTTCCACCCAGATTTAGGAATTTCTTAGATATTATTTCTTTAAAAAGGCGTCTGTCCCTTTCTCCCTCTCTTCTCTTTCTGGGACTCCAGTAGTGAGTCGGTTGTTTCTCTTGATGGTATCCCATAATTGACATAAGCTTTTTTTAGTTTTTCTTTTTCTTTTTGTTCCTCTGACTGGATAATTTAAAACACTCTGTCTTCAAGTTCACTGATTCTTTTTTTTTTTTTTTTTTGCTTTTGCTTGGTTGAATCTGTTGAAGTTCTCTATTAAATTTGGCAGTTCAATCAACATATTCCTCAACTCAAGAATTTCTGTTTAAGTTTTTTAAATGGTTTCTATTGCTTTGCTGGACATCTAATTTTCTTCATTCACTGTTTTCCTAATTTGGTTGACCATGCTTTCTTACATTTCACTATACTTCTCTGAGGATCGTTCTAAATTCTTTGTCAGGACATTTACAGATGTCCATTTCTTTAGAGTCAGTTATTGAAGATTTTTTTTTTTTCTTTTTTCCCTTTGGTGATGACATATTTCCTAGATTATTCATGATCCTTGTGGTCTTGCGTTGGCATCCGTGCATTTGAAGGAAGAGGCAGCTCTTCCTATCTTCACTGACTGGCTTCAGCTGGGAAAACTTTTCACTAGTCAGTCCACACAGAAATTCTGCAAGGGCCATCGAAGGGAATCTTCAGCATGCAGGTCTGCTGCCTGGGTCAGCAAGTAGACCACAGGGACCAGCCTGGTACCTGGGTCTGCAGGAGCCCACCTGAAGCTCTCACTATTTCTGAATTCTGCTAATGAAAATACATTAAGAAACTGAAGATCCCCCAGGACTCTTTCTTTTTTTTTTTTGTAATTTCATTCCTCAGATGAACAGATTACAGGTTAAGTTTTAAAGAACTCTTTGAAACAAAACATGATCCAAGTCATGTTACCTCTGTAAGCCTTGCATCTAGAATGTTGCCTTAGCCAAAGCAGCTGCTCAATAAGTATTTGTTAAGTGAATCACTAAGTACATACTTAAGGAAAAGTGAGAATTAGCATGGATAAACAAGAAATCATCTCATCCACTACTGAGTCCTTTCTCCAAAGAACTATAAATTTGAGCAAGTGCATTCCAATTAAAAAGTAAATATGCCCTCATTGATTCCATGTATCTTTTAGGCATTGTCCAATAATATCCTTCCTCTTCCAGTCAAAATTTTCTGCCAAGAAGCCTAACCTGGTAATCCTTCCAAATCTCTGAACAACTCCCCTCAGCTGACTCCATCCACCTCACTACTCACCCCATTCTCCCTAGTAATGCCAGTGAATTTATTTTTACTGACCAAAGTTGATGGTTTAATATAATTAAATAAATTAGAGAAATCAAATGGGTAGAAGTATCCTTAATTTATTAATGGCAATACAATTTTATTGAATTTTCTTAAGAAGTTACTTTAAAATCTTCCCTCCCTGTCAACATAGCTCCATGAGACTGGTTTTCTTCTATGAGATGCCTTGTACTCGTGCCCAATTGCTCAGTCATGTCCAACTCTCTGTGACCCCACAAACTGTAGCCTGCCAGGCTCCTCGGTCCATGGGATTGTTCCGGCAACCAGTGGGTTACCATTTTCTCTACCAGGGGATCCTTCCAACCTAAGGATCAAACGCACATCGAATGCATTGGTAGGTGGATTCTTTACCACTGAGCTATCAGGGAAGCCCATTGGAAGGGTTTTGAGTTATTAAAACAAGCATAGAAAGATTTTAAAGATGGATTTTCCCCTGTAAGCTATGCTATCACCCCAACCTAGATTAGTAACCAAACAAGAAATTAGTTACCATTAGTTACCATTCATCTCACACATCAAAGACTTTAAATATTGGTATATGCAGTGTTTGTTCAATTCTTTAGATGTTGAATACGATAAATCACTACTTCACTCATAACTTTAATTTTGATTGCAGAATAACAAAAATGACCCTTATTAACTGCCCCCCAAATCTGGTGGCATTCAAGGTGTAGCAGAGCAGAGCTGCATGTGACGCCTTCCATTTAGCTTTTAATCACAAACTAGATAAAAAGCTACCACTTCTAATACTGTCTTTGGAGGCACCTGGAAGCCTACTTCTACTTTGTTCGTAGCACAGTAGGGCAATCATCGTTTCTGTCTTGGGACTAAATTCAGGCCTGGACACAAAACTGGGGCTGTGCATCCTTCTAGATAGTTTTCCACTATTGTCTCTATCTTTAACAGTTTTTCTGGTGTGAAATCAAAGACAGTATCTAAGTTATTCTCAGAAGTATCTCTGTGCACAAATAGTGAAAGTGAAAGTTGCTCAGTCATGTCTGACTCTTTGCCACCCTGTGGACTATACAGTCATGGAATTCTCCAGGGCAGAATACAGGAGTGGGTAGCCTTTCCCTTCTCCAGGGGATCTTCCCAATCCAGGGATCTAACCCAGGTCTCCCGAATTGCAGGAGGATTCTTTACCAGCTGAGCCACAAGGGAAGCCCAAGAATACTGGAGATAAAGCCTGCCCAATTCCATCCTGCAGAACTATTTTATGAAGATTGCCTCTGTCTTCCCCACAAGGCAGTGAGGTCACCTGCTCCAACACCGAGTCCCTTGGGAAGCCCATGATTATAACTGTATTCTTCAAGTAAGTTGTTCTGTAGGAAACTCACAAAACCCATCTTCCATGAAATAAACCTGCAGATACGATGCCTTGTGAGGAGCTATTCCTTGAAAGTGAAGTGAAAGTGAGAATCACGCAGTTGTGTCTGACTCGTTGCAACCTCATGGACTTGCAGTCCATGGAATTCTCCAGGTCAGAATATAGGAGTGGGTAGCCATTCCCTCTGAGAAGGCAATGGCAACCCATTCCAGTACTCTTGCCTGGCAAATCCCATGGACAGAGGAGCCTGGTAGGCTGCAGTCCATGGGGTCGCTAGAGTTGGACACGACTGAGCGACTTCACTTTCACTTTTCACTTTCATGCACTGGAGAAGGAAATGGCAACCCACTCCAGTGTTCTTGCCTGGAGAATCCCAGGGACGGGGGAGCCTGGTGGGCTGCCGTCTCTGGGGTCACACAGAGTCGGACACAACTGAAGTGACTTAGCAGCAGCAGCAGCAGCAGCCATTCCCTTCTCCAGGGGATCTTCCCAACCCAGGGATTGAACCCAGGTCTCCCACGCTGCAGGCAGATTCTTTACCAGCTGAGTCACAGGGGAAGCCAAGGAATACTGGAGTGGGTAGCCTATCCCTTCTCCAGCGGATCTTCCCGAACCAGGAATCAAACCGGAGTCTCCAATATTGCAGGTGTATTCTTCACCAACTGAGCTATCAGGGAAGCCCCAGCTACTCCTTACACTAGGCAAATCCTGCTGCTGCTGCTACTGCTGCTAAGTCGCTTCAGTCGTGTCCGACTCTGTGCAACCCCATAGACGGCAGCCCACCAGGCTCCCCCGTCCCTGGGATTCTCCAGGCAAGAACACTGGAGTGGGTTGCCATTTCCTTCTCCAATGCATGAAAGTGAAAAGTGAAAGTGAAGTCGCTCAGTCATGTCCAACTCTTAGCAACCCCATGGACTGCAGCCTACCAGGCTCCTCCATTCAAGGGATTTTCCAGGCAAGAGTACTGCAGTGGGTTGCCATTGCTTTCTCTGCAAATCCTGAGGATGATGTAAATCTCCTCTCAACCTCATACTCAAGTCAGCTTATGAAGCATTGCTAGCTCCACTGGATGAAAAGGAGATCAAGGCTCAGAGATACTGAGAACTTGCCCCAAGTCATACAGACAATCAGTGCAAGAGTGGGGACTGGAATCCAAGTTTGACCAACTTTCCCTCCTCCAGTATATTACTACAGCAGGCAACTCCAGATCATTCACCTTCTGGTTTTTCTCATTATATCTTATTTCTACTTAGACTGTAGAAAGTCTAAGTTCAGTTCAGTCGCTCAATCATGTCCAACACTTTGTGACCCCATGGACCACAGCACGCCAGGCCTCCCTGTCCATCACCAACTCCTGGAGTTTACCCAAACTCATGTCCATTGAGTTGGTGATGCCATCCAACCGTCTCATCCTCTTTCATCCCCTTCTCCTCCTGCCCTCAATCTTTCCCAGCATCAGGGTCTTTTCAAATGAGTCAGTTCTTCACATCAGGTGGCCAAAGTATTGGAGTTTCAGCTTCAACATCCGTCCTTCCAATGAACACTCAGGACTGATCTCCTTAAGGATGGACTGGTTGGATCTCCTTGCAGTCCAAGGGACCCTCAAGAGTCTTCTCCAACACCACAGTTCAAAAGCATCAATTCTTTGGTGCTCAGCTTTCTTCACAGTCCAACTCTCACATCCATACATGACCACTGGAAAAACCATAGCCTTGACTAGACGGACCTTTGTTGGCAAAGTAATGTCTCTGTTTTTTAATATGCTGTCTAGGTTGGCCATAACTTTCCTTCCAAGGAATAAGTGTCTTTTAATTTCATGGATGCAGTCACCATCTGCAGTGATTTTGGAGCCCCCCCCCCAAAAAAAATCTCTCACTGTTTCCCCTTTTATTTGCCATGAAGTGATGGGACTGGATGCCATGATCTTAGTTTTCTGAATATTGAGCTTTAAGCCAACTTTTTCACTCTCCTCTTTCCCTTTCATCAAGAAGCTCTTTAATTCTTCTTCACTTTCTGCCAGAAGGGTGGTGTCATCTGCGTATCTGAGATTATTGATATTTCTCCCGGCAATCTTGATTCCAGCTTGTGCTTCCTCCAGCCCAGCATTTCTCATGATGTACTCTGCATATAAGTTAAATAAGCAGGGTGACAATATACAGCCTTGATGGACTCCTTTTCCTATTTGGAACCAGTCTGTTGTTCCATGTCCAGTTCTAACTGTTGCTTCCTGACCTGCATACAAGTTTCTCAAGAGGCAGGTCAGGTGGTCTGGTATTCCTATCTTTTTCTGAAAAAAAATTTTCCCATGAACTATATGTCACTTGGTCTATTAAGCATATTACTATCTTTTCTTATTTAGCTCATAAGAAATGCAATGAGCATCATATTAGATCTATTAAAGATGCTTCCCCTTCAGACTAGGAAGATATTTGTTCATCTATGAGCTCTCATTGTGTTTTCTGAGTATATTTGGTGTATATCAGATTTCACTGATTTCTCAAGTATCAAGATGAAGTTCAAAGTTTATATCAACAGAAGCACCTCTAAGAAACTTTTAATTTATTACATAACTGCTATGAATGGAACAGAAATATAGGTTTTAAATTCTGCATAATGAACACGTCTTAATATAACAGACTTGAAAGAAGTTCAGTTTTGTTCTTTAAATATTTTGCATTTAATTCTAGTATCATCATTATATAATTAAATTATATCTAAAATTAAATTATTATATCTAATGTTATATTATTATATCTAATATGATAGTATATATTAGATAATTATTATATAATATATCTAATATAATATAAAATTATATATCTAATAATTCAATACTTTATTTTGGAATTTGATGCAAAGATAATGACATAATGCATGCTGATGATTTAAAATGTACGCAGATGAATTCCCCTTTCTTGACAATGTGTATGAGGTGCATTCATTATGAAGACAAAAACATGTTAGTGAGTTTAATTCACAGTCAGAAATCATCCAGAGATCATTTCTTTCATATACAAGTAACAATAAGACTCTAACTATTTCAGCTCCTTTTGCCTTTGTCTTCTGCTCTGGTCTTTGTCATAGCTTCTTTTCTGCTTCTACACTTATGAAGCTACCCCTTTTCAGAGAAAACAAAACAAATCCAAATGCTTCCTTGCCCTTTGAAATTCCCAATTTTTCAAGAAGGTTTTCCATATTTGTGTTGTCCTTAACTCTTTCATTGTTAGTGATTAAAGTTGCATTAAAGCACGTCCCCAAGCCAAACACATTAATACTGGGATCATTTCCTACTTCAGAGAAGCAGTGGAGTGCTGTGATTAAGTGTGTGCTGTGGAGCTGGAAATACCTAGCTTGAGTCCTGGCTGCAACATTGCCAGGTACCTGCATTTGAGCAATTCACTGGCCCTCTCTGGATGTGAGGTGCTACCACCTGGGAAATTTCATGCATTATTTTGGCTTTTACTATGCATGACCTCTCAGAGAAGGCAGTGGCACTCCACTCCAGTACTCTTGCCTGGAAAATCCCATGGATGGAGGAGCCTGGTGGGCTGCCGTCTATGGGGTCGCTACAAGTCGGACACGACTGAGCGACTTCACTTTCACTTTTCACTATCATGCATTGGAGGAGGAAATGGCAACCCATTCCAGAATTCTTGCCTGGAGAATCCCAGGGACTGGAGAGCCCGGTGGGCTGCTGTCTATGGGGTCGCACAGAGTCGGACATGACTGAAGCGACTTAGCAGCAGGAGCAGCAGCATGCACGACCTCTATGCTTTCTCTCTGTATCAGAGAACAATGCAGGCACCCAATCCAGCATGTCTCTGTCTCCCTCTCAACAAATCATGTTTCTGGTGGAAAAGATTTTTTTCCCTCCATTTCTCAAATATTTCTAAAATCTATACCTTCCTATCCATCTCCATTTTTATCATCTATGTAGAGTTCTTATTTCCACTTGTCTGAACTATTTTAATAGATTCTTAATCAGTCTTTCCACCTCTAGTCTCATTCTCACCCCTACTTTGTCCTCACTAGTACCCCCAGGCTGCTCAGTTATGTTCTGTATCATGGTTTGGTTGCCCCAAATTTTGGACATTGATAGATACATAAGCATTCATTAATTGTCCATTAATAAGTACCTTATCAGCAATGGGTAAACCAAAGAGAGAAAGACAAGATGAAAAGCAGAAACAGATATGCATAAAAAGAATTTAAAATTTGATGTAAAAATGTCAAAACAGAAGCTTATAATGGGAAAATAAGGGAAAAGACTAACCTCAGGAAGGTGAGAAGACCTCTCAGGAAGGACAGATTTTGAAATATTCCAAGGGATTCCCAGGTGGACTAGCGGTAAAGAACCCACCTGCCAATGCAGGACAGTAAGAGATGTGGGTTCAGTCTCTGGTTCGGGAAGATCCCCTGGAGGAGGGCATGGCAACCTACTCCAGTATTCTTGCCTGGAGAATCTCATAGACAAAGGAGCTTGGTGGGCTACAATCCATGGGGTCGCAAAGAGTCGGACACAACTGAAGCGACTTAGCATGCAAGAAAGATGGGAAGAAATTGGCCAAAGCAACTGAAATTAGAGTCCTTCTGACTGAAGTTACCAGAAGCCAAGCAAAGACGTATTTGATTTTCTTCCTGAATGACTGGGAAAACTTCACACACTTGAATCTATATAAGATGGAACATTGTCCTCAGTTGAAGTTGGGTGGTCTGTGTAACTAGACAGCCAATTTACAAACAGAATACCCTGACTCTTCACATAAATTATGACTTTCAATACATCCATATTAATTTTTCCGAGTTACAATTATGTCTTTTCAATCAAAAGCTCTGGGTCTGAGCTAAATTTCCTCACTGGTGAAGGGATAAGGTGATTTTCTTATCCCCTCTTTTGAAAGAAGGGATATGATTCTTTTGAAATAATCATTTAGAATGATTCACTCCCCTTCCATGGTCCATCCACCAAAGAAAAGAACTCTGAAATGTCAGCAAAAAGGAACTGAACAAAAGCAATAGGAAAAAAATTCACTGAGAGAGCTTGACGAGGCTGCTTTGAATGTATTTTTTAAAGACTGATTGTCCTTGTGCTCTGGTAGAAAAGTCAGCAGAGTTAAAAATAAGAATCAATCTTGCTTCCACAAGCAGGGACAGTTTTTCCTCACAAAGTATATTTCCCTAACTGATTCTTCAGGGTGTGTTTATTTTTTCTTGGACACTTGCAGCTCTTTTTTATTCCAAAGGAAATTCTGAACACAAGGTACTTTGATCTTCCCTTTGCTTTGGTGAAAACAATAGCTTCTCTTAGCTTGCAGAGAGATAATTTTCTTCAAATGTTGCTTTTTGAAGATGATTTTATCTGCTGCTATTTGTCAGCCAGAACATCTATTCATCCTGGATAAACTATTTAAAGAAGGACTTATCACAAAAATGTGAAAACTCATAGTCAAATCATTCTAATCCCCTTTGTTACCCTCACCTAAAAATTGAATTAAAATTCCTTTCAAGTAATAATAAAATAAATATTAGACATAATTACAACTTCCCAAGGGTAAATGAATTAGTCTTAATTCACATAGAGATAAATATAGGCCAGATAATTAAATGAGATTATATGCATAAATATATTGGCGGCTCTATCATATTTTCAGAAAGTAACAGTGGCAAAGTTTAATAGAATTATAGCGTTTTTCAAATAAAGAAGAGGGATGTTGCTCTCAAAAGCGCCACTGTAATTTCAACTTTGTCTGATCTTGTCTCATGTGAAATTTATGAACCTTGGCTACACTGATAAATTTTCTTTAGAGAAGTCTCCAACAGAGTCAGCATCTGTACCCTTCAAACGGCCCAGAATTTTCTGAATATAAAATGAAGTAGACTGGATCCTGGAATAAACTCAATAAAATGATAATACCCCACCCAAAGACCAATACATTGCAATTAACTGGATTTCCAATTCAAGTATTTTTACAGTACTGTGCATGCGTGCTAAGTTGCTTCAGGTGTGTCTGACTCTCTGTGATCCCATGGACTGCAGCCCACCAGGCTCCTCTGTCCATGGGATTCTCCTGGCAAGAATACTGGAGTGGGTTGCCATATCCTCCTCCAGGGGACTATCTCTTATACCTCCTGCATTGGCAGGCAGGTTCTTTACCACTAGCTCCACCTGGAAAGCCCTTTTACAGTACTTGTTGTGTACCAAGCACAGCGGTGAACTAACGTGGTTGCCCTCATGTATACATCAGCACGTAAATAACCTACAGTTAAAACAAAATAAAAGAAAACACAGACTCTCAAAGAGTTTCAAAGAAGACACCAAGCAATTCCAGCTGAGGCTATCCCTGAAAGCTTCCTGCAGGAAGACAAATCTGAGATGGGATGGGTCCTAATCACAGTAATTCCCCTACATGTGAACATGCTCCATTCCAAGAGCTCGTTTGTAAGTTCAATTTGTTGACGTGTTCAACAAAGTTAGCCTAGATACCCAATAAACATAATCGGCTATATTATACTGTACTGTAATAGGTTTATAATATGTTTTACACAAATAATACATAAAAAAACAAAAACAAAAAATAAAGAAAACATTTTTAATCTTCAGTACAGTACCTTGAAAAGTATGGTAGTACCAACTACAATAGTGCTGCTTTTACACTTGTTCCAGACAGCTTGGGCTTGCAACAAGGTACTGTATGTACTACAGTAGCATGGCACAGTAAGTGCACAGAAGCAAAACCACTTGCAGAGGACGCACTCACGTGACAGTGTACGCCAGACACATGGACCAACTTACGTGACTGGGCATGCAAACCCGCATTCACATCTTTGAAAGTTCACAACCTGAAGGCTCCTATGTAGGGGATTTACTGTCCATGCTTTCAGCACATGGAAATAGGGCTGGAGTGTGTCCTGAGTGAAGCTGGGTTGAAAGAAGTGAGGAACAGTTGATGGTACAGGAGGTAAAGGAGGGCATATTGATTCTGTTCATCCATTTCTTTCATGCCTTTCTTCCTCCTGAATTCCAGCCTCCAGATGCTTTATTATTTCTCCTCAACCCTTCAGGACTTTTACTTATTCTTTTTTCTCTGTTAATCCTTAAGGAAATCAATCCTGAATATTCATTAGAAGGACAGTTGCTGAAGCTGAAGCTCCAATACTTTGGCCACCTGATGTAAGGAGCTGACTCATTAGAAAAGACCCTGATGCTGGGAAAGATTGAAGGCAAGAGGAAAAGTGGCCAACAGAGGATGAGATGGTTAGATGGCCTCACTGACTCAATGGACATGGGTCTGAGCAAATTCCTGGAGATGGTGAAGGACAGGGAAGCCAGGTGTGCTGCAGTCCATGGGGTCACAAAGAGTCAGACACGACTGAGCTACTCAACATCAACACCAGTTCTCTATGTTGGAAAATACTCCCCCACAACTTTACCTCCCATCCCCTCCCCCTTAAACACTGTAAACCTAGCTTCTCTTCCAGAGAAAAAGTCACTTACTGAATTCATTCCTGTCCCTGATACTTGGTGGGGGTGAAGCGTGTGTCAAACACAAGTATCCTGCAGTTCCTTTAGTTTCATACACTGAAAGAATATGACACCTAGAGTATAACTTTAATTTTGTAAACATAGATCCTTTACCTATGTCAGATATAGGAAAGAAACTTAGTACACTTTTAAGCATTATAAACAAATTCAAATTCTTTGTAGATTTAGTTGTTTTCTCCTGCTACTGAAGAATCACTTCTCATATAAAACAAAATATACAGCTCTGAAATCTCCATAACCTATTGAAAATAGAAATAAACTGGATATACACATTTAGTTTACAGCTAGTCTTAGCAAAACAGAAATGTGGATGTATCTCAAGGTATAAAAAATGGATTTCAGCTGAAGATTGGATGGAAAGCAAATATAAAACTGCTATAGAAGAGTTCACTATGCATCTGGAATGTTTCCAGTTAATTAAAACAGAATAACTCTAAAATCTGCAGCTTTATAAAGTGAAGCAATTGAAGGACAAAGGCATTATCTGTATTTTAATTGATATTCTCTCTCTTGCTTGCTCTCAGATTTTATGAAGTTCATACTCTTGTTGATTTAAGATAGCTTGCACAGCTTCTCATCAACAGTACCAAAATTTTCCATTTCAAACTGGGGTATACCATTTACTGTCTAAACAAGGAATGGGAAATAGTGTGTTATGAGTCAAAGACTCTGTGGGAAGAAAAAGATGGGGACAGAAGACAAGCGCCTGTAACTGAGCAGGACCTTACGTCATCCTCCTGGGACAAATACCTACCCCCACACCCTCCACCTGCCTCTTGCTTGTAAAAAAAGGCCCCCAAGGCCTCCCCTGAGTTCCAAAGAATAAATTTAATCAGAGAAGTGAGAAAATGCAGAAAAAAGGCAGTCAGGAAAGGCAAAATATTACTTTAGCCATTAAATAAAGTCAAGGGTCTTTAGTTCCTTCTTGAGGACTATAGATAATTTGTTGTTATTCAGTTACTAAGCCATGCCTGACTCTTTGTGACCCCATGGACTGCAGCATGCCAGGCTCCTCTGTCCTCCACTATCTCCTGGAGTTTGCTCAATTCATGTCATAGATAATACCTCAAGCCATATCCCTGAGCTGTTTTGTAGATACTGACATGCTTACCAGCTGGAAGAAGTAAACTGCAGACTGACCACAAATACATAATCCCAGACAGGCTGGAACCAGAAGGTTGATGACATCGGCTCTTGATCTCACCAACCAATCAGAAGACTGTACACAAGCTGATCACACATCCTGCAACCCACCTCCCTCATTCTACCTTTAAAAACCTGTCCCTGAAAGCCATCGGAGGGTCTGGGCCTTTTGAGCATTACCTGCCTGGACTCCTTGTTTGATGCTCTGCAACAAATGCTGAACTGTCCTTCACTACAACCCGGTGTCAGTGGAAGGAATTTACTATGTTTTAGGCGAGGGGACCCAAGTCTGGATTGGTAATGAGCCGATGACTGCAGATGGGGTCAAAGCCTGAAGTCCTGCTATTCTTTATTTTCTCATGCTATTTGATAGCCGTAAAGATGTGAAATGGTAGTAAGGCTATGCCATTCTTCATATCTGTCTCATGCCAGGAGAACATACTCATTTTTTTTCCCTTCAAGGTAGAGAGAAATGATCCATTTTATAGAGATGCTATCATGGGAACAGCCAAACACATGCATCCTTCTAGCCAGGCATTTCTCAGTTGAAAAAACTGTTCAAAATATATGATTCTGAGATTAATATTTGTGTAGCATTTCTTGCTAACCTAAACAAAATATCTATCATCCTTATACTTGTTATATAAAATATATTTTTGTTTTTTTAAAAAATTCTCTTTAAAGAAAGTGTCATTCTATATCCAAAAAAGGACATACTTTAAGAGAATATATGCTTTCAATAATTTCCTTGTCTGCTTTCTATAAAGATGATGAATTTACATTGAGATACCCCAAATTATAAGCCCTAAAATATTCAGTACAAAGTTGTTACTTCACCACACTAATAAATGACCTTAGAAACTAATATACAACTTGTTTCCTTTTGATTTTTCTCTTTTGCTTTAACGCTGACTTTATACTGAAAATGGTATTTGAAAAAAGCTAATCTAGACCCCTCAACCTGAAAGGAGCACTTTATAGAAGAATACTGTTCACACTCACATTTATCTCATTAGTCACCATGCAGTGCTGGTTTCTGCCAATAAACAGGATACATTAAAATGAAAGGGTTTGGCAATGATAAATTACATTTATGTAAGGTGGGGAAAAATGAGGCTAATGGGAATGATGGCTTATGGCCAGAGTAAATACAAAGGGGAGTCTGAGTTAGAAAAGAGAATAAAACAGTGACGGTAAGGAATGAATTTCTCGCTGGAATTTCGTGGTTAGAATTTCTGAGTTAGACACTTTACATGCTGTACTTCTTAAGAATCGGAAGGAAATCAATCAAGAACATCATCTGACTTGGCACCAGAGGGTATATTTTAGAAGCAGCTGTTAGAAATTTCCGCTGGCTCAATCCTGTTCACCCGGAGAAACAACTAACCCAGGGTGTGTGCAGGCACCCAGTGCCAGGGCTCTGATGCATGAGGCAGACTCCTGAGGTACAGGGCCTCATCTGTATTCCCCTGGAGACTGGAGGAGAAACAATCAGAACAGCCAGCTGGCCACCGCATGCTTCACTACTGCTTCCAGCAAACTTCAACCATTTGAATTCTATTTGCAAGAGATGCATGAGCTATAACTGGACAGCAGGAATTCAATAAAACATTTGCAATGGTCTCCTTCCTTACAATAACATCCAAACTCCTACAATAGCCTACAGCCCTTACATAACCAGGCCTCTGCACAGCTCTCTCAACACAAATGATCCTTCTCAACTTGTCAGCGTTGCCCTGGCCACCTTTATCTTCCTCAGACAAGATAAGCTATTGCCATGACCCGTTTGCATCAATTTGCCGCTTTGGGAATGATCTTCCCCCATATTCTGGCAAGACCATCTCCTGGTGATTCAGGTTCCTTTCAAATCTTCTGTGTGCTTAGTCACGTCCGACTCTGTGACTCCATGGACTGCAGCCTGCCAGGTCCTTCTGACCATGGATTTCCCAGGCAAGAATACTGGAGTGGGTTGTCACTTCCTTCCCCAGAGAATATTCCCAACCCAGGGACTGAATATGAGTCTTCAGTATTGGCAGGTGGATTCTTTACCACTGCGCCACCTGGGAAGCCCTTCTTTCAGATAACACCTAATATTTAGGTTCTTCCTAACTAATCTGCTCTTTTAGTATAGCAACTGGTTTCAGATTTTCTTCATTGCACTTTTCACTATCCACAATACATTGTTTATGGATTAGCTTATTCATTTTCCATCTTGGCCATTCTCACAAGAATGGAAACCTCATGAACATTCAATGAATAAATGATACA
The DNA here is from genome assembly GCF_032452875.1 of Bos javanicus. Taxonomy (NCBI): domain Eukaryota; kingdom Metazoa; phylum Chordata; class Mammalia; order Artiodactyla; family Bovidae; genus Bos; species Bos javanicus. The sequence goes on along the minus strand of NC_083881.1, from coordinate 32,368,291 downwards.
GAATCAAAGCAATTGGAGGCACTTGATAATATCTGATACCAAAACTTCGTAACAGAAAATTTATTTGTTGTGTAAACCATTTACTCCTCTTACTGAGATGGCCTAATATAGTTAAAAAAAAATTATAGACTTTAAAGAGAAAAAAGTCTTTCAGTCCTGTTTTCACCACTTATTATCTGGGTTAACTTGTGCAACTTCCCTTTAAAATAGAGATGATAATATGGAACTCACTGGCTTATTAAATAATCTACATAACTCACCTAGCATTGTGACTGATTTCTAATGTGTTCTTAAAAATTGGTAGGTATTATGGCTACAATATCTTTTCTTTTAAGTAGCAAATTTCCACCTGTTCTTTGTTGTTCTGGAGAAATCTCTATAACTGATGTGAAATCCTGTGTTTGTGCTTGTCCAGCATCCTTACCCTGTGCTTTCTGTGACAGCCCACTGGTCTTCTGTGCTGCTCAGCCCACTGAGGAACAGGCACATGACTCAGGTCTTGTCAATGAGACCAGGTACTTTGCTGGAAATCTTAGTTGGCAGGAGAGTACAGTGGGGATACCTTCTCTTCTTCTCTAAATGCAATACTGGTCTGTGGTGACCACTTCTACCCAAAAGTGAAACAACTTTGCCTGAAAATGAAGCCCACAGAGAGGACAAGAATACCAAAAAGAGAGAGAAATAAAGAGTATCTTGAAGCCCATATACCTGGATCCAGCTGTACCTGAAACACCCATAGTCACTGGATATACTGGTTATATAAGCCATATTATTTTGTTTATGCCTGTTTAAGTTTTGTTTCTGAAACCTGTAATCTAAAGAATTTTAGAATCTAAAGCTTTCCAATAAAGCTTTCCAAGAAGATAATCTAAAGCTTTCCAATAAGATAACAGTTTACCAATTTACCTACTTACGCTTGTTTGTGATATCTAGTTAGTAAATTAACATTTGGAATGAAACAGTTTTCAGTGAAAGTGTTAAAAAGGCTCTAGAGCTATGAGGAACCGCTGCTAAGTCGTTTCAGTCGTGTCCGACTCTATGCAACCCCATAGACGGCGGCCCACCAGGCTCCCCCGTCTCTGGGATTCTCCAGGCAAGAACACTGGAGTGGGTTGCCATTTCCTTCTCCAATGCATGAAAGTGAAAAGTGAAAGTGAAGTCGCTTAGTCGTGTCCGACTCTTCGCGACCCCATGGTCTGCAGCCTACTAGGCTCCTCTGTCCATGGGATTTTCCAGGCAAGAGTACTGGAGTGGGGTGCCACTGCCTTCTCCATGAGGAACTAGTGACCCCTGAAGGTTTTTTTTAACGTGGACAATAACAGCCTTTAAAGAAATGGTCAAGGTCAGCCTCTGGGTCTGAAAACCAAGAACAGATTGTTCAAGAGCAACATCTGAGTATTTGAGGTTACAAGTAACAGGAAAAATTAAGGAAGAAATTAACACCCTTACTCAAGAAATCAGCAGGGAAAAAATGGCATTATTAGGAGTAAAGAGGAAGGTAATTGTCTTCCTGTGCAAAAGAAATTTAATATTCAGCAAGAAGGATATATAGCAGGTAACTGGTGACAAATGGAAACCCACTCCAATGTTCTTACCTGGAGAATCCCAGGGACAGGGGAGCCTGGTGGGCTGCTGTCTATGGGGTCACACAGAGTCGGGCACGCCTGAAGCAACTTAGCAGCAGCAGCAGCAACTGGTGACAAGGGCATGTGATTTGTACCAAGTCTGTAGTCAAGGCTATGGTTTTTCCTGTGGTCATGTATGGATGTGAGAGTTGGACTGTGAAGAAGGCTGAGCGCCGAAGAATTGATGCTTTTGAACTGTGGTGTTGAAGAAGACTCCAACACCCTTGGACTGCAAGGAGATCCAACCAGTCCATTCTGAAGGAGATCAGCCCTGGGATTTCTTTGGAGGAAATGATGCTGAAGCTGAAACTCCAGTACTTTGGCCACCTCATGTGAAGAGTTGATTCATTGGAAAAGACTCTGATGCTGGGAGGGATTGGGGGCAAGAGGAGAAGGGGACGACAGAGGATGAGATGGCTGGATGACATCACTGACTCGATGGACTTGAGTCTGAGTGAACTCCGGGAGTTGGTGATGGACACGGAGGCCTGGTGTGTTGCAATTCATGGGGTCACAAAGAGTCGACACAACTGAGTGACTGAACTGAACTGAACTGAACTGAACTGTACTTTTAATGCTCTCTTCAGGAAGAGATACACTAAAACATTTTCTTATGTTAAGAGGACAGCATGCAATTAATACATATGCTGTTTTTCTTAACAAAGAATCTTGAACATCTTGTCATGTATCTATTCTTGTTATTGTTCGGCAGCAGCTGAACATATATATATACATATATATATATATATACATACATATAACATATATATACATATATACATATATATATCAAATATATACTTATGCATATGAGTGTATATTTGTATTTTTTAAAAAAGACCCATAGGTGTATAAAGGCTATCCCCCATCCCCACTTTTCTCTGCCAGTTACAGCTAAATAATGGACATGAGTCTGAGTGAACTATGGGAGTTGGTGATGGACAGGGAGGCCTGGCATGCTGCGATTCATGGGGTCACAAAGAGTCGGACACGACTGAGCAACTGAACTGAACTGAAACATATATTTACGAGAGCTTTCTATACAAGATACTTTGATAAATGCAATGGGAAATAGCAAGATAAACTTACCCTGCATCTCAAAGAGCTTATAATAGAATAAAGAAGATAAAGAACCTATACACATAACTGTATCATCAGGGATAATAACTGAATTCTGTAACAGCCATAAAGTAAAATGGAAGAGGGAAAGGATGAGCTGTCACTCATTTAGCCTTGGGCAGTGGCTCTGAAATTTGAGTGTGATTTGATGAGAATCACCTGGAAGGCTTGTTCCAACACAGAGTGTGGGGTCCACCCAAGAGATGCTTTTAACAAGCTTGCAGATGACACGGATGCTGCTGGTCTGGAGGTCATACTTTGACAACTTCCCGATCTATGAAATTGGTTTTCAATTCTAGTAACACATTGGACTTCCCTGGTGGCTCAGATGGTAAAAGCGTCTGCCTACACCAATGCAGGAGACCTTGGTTCGATCCCTGGGTCAGGAAGATCTCCTAGAGAAGGAACTGGCAACCCACTCCAGTAGTCTTGCCTGGAAAATCCCATGGACGGAGAAGCCTGATAGGCTACAGTCCATGGGGTCACAAAGAGTCGGACACGACTGAGCGACTTCACTTTTACTTTTCTAGTAACACATCAGAGTCTAAGGGACTTTTAAGGGCGTCTGAGGTGGTGCTAGTGGTAAAGAAGCCGCCTGCCAATGCAGGAAACATAAGAGACGTGGGTTCGATCCATGGGTCATGAAGATCCCCTGGAGGAGGGCATGGCAACCCACTCCAGTATTCTCGCCAGGAGAACCCCATGGACAGAGGAGCCTGGTGGACTATATTCCATAGGGTTGCAAAGAATAGGACACGACTGAAGCGACTTAGCATGTAAGGGACTTCTGAAAAACTGAATGCCCAGGGCTTCATCCTAGCCCAAGAATAAATGAAAAATATCTTACAAAGGAGACTATCCTAGAGCTGGACATTGAATCATATGAGTAGTAGCTTTATAGACAGGGGATACAGGAAGCAGAAGCTAAGTGATGTGTGAAAACTCAGGGGAGAAGGAAAGTAAAGGGTCTGGTTAGAAATGAGGAAAGCACAGCCTGGCTGGCACATAGGCAGAGAAAGCAAGGAAGTCTTGGGCCAAGTCATGAAAGATGTTGGCTGCCTGGGAAGGGAGTTTGTGACTCTTTTTGGTGGGGGGAGAGCAATAAGAAATCAACAAATGCTTTGAGTAGAAGAGTGACATGGTCAGACATGTGGGTTAAAATTATTATCTGGGAGCAAAACTCTGAGCAGATTAGAACAACACTGCTCCTCGGAGATCAGAAATGAGTGAGGATGCTAAAGCAATGGTCTAGTGGGATGCTGGTCTGGTAGTCATACTTTGACAACTTCCCGATCTATAGAATTGGTTTTCAATTCTACCAACATATTAGAATCCTCCTAAGGGACTTCTAAGGCTTCTGAGGTGGTGCTAGTAGTAAAGAATCCACCTGCCAATGCAGGAGACATAAGAGATGTGGGTTCAATCCCTGGGTCAGGAAGTTCCAGTTTGCTCAAACTGGACTCGGGGGATGTATTGTCAGGGCCCACAGCTTCCACAGAATTGCTTTAATTTTGTATTCTTATTTGAAAGATAACCTATATTTTATCAGATATGAAAGCAAAAATTATCTTTTGTGCTAATGGTACTCAAATGAGAGGTCTTCACAAGATGTGACTTAGCTTCTTAAGTCAGTATTGCTTAGTCAGTGAGGGTGAAAGTCGCTCAGTCATGTCTGACTCTTGTGACCCTGTGGACTATACAGTCCATGGAATTCTCTAGGCCAGTATTCTGCGGTGGGTAGCCTTTCCCTTCTCCAGGGGATCTTCCCAACCCAGGGATCAAACCCAGGTCTCCCACATTGCAGGTGGATTCTTTACCAGCTGAGCCACAAGGGAAGCCCAAGAATACTCGAGTGGGTAGCCTATCCCTTTGTCCAGCAGATCTTTCTGACCCAGGAATCTAGACACAGTATTTGAGCTTCCCTGATGGCTGAGATGGTAAAGAATCACCAGCAATTCAGGAGACGTGGGTTCAATCCCTGGGTTGGGAAAGATTCCCTGGAAAAGGGCATGGCAACCTCCTATTCTTATATCCAGTATTTCTGCTTGGAGAATCCCACGGACAGAGGAGCCAGGCAGGCTACAGTCCATGCAGTCGCAAAACGTCAGACACGACTAAGCACACATACACAGTATTTAAGAACTCAAGAAGAACTATTTTTTTCCCTGTGAAAGTCTATTTAGATGTCTTTGAGAAATAACGATCTAGACAAGGTAATAAAATTAGAGCAGTCTAAGAGAATCATCAGGATCTTCAACTAGATTTTAGGAGGAAAAGAAAATGAAAAAATACTGGGGGCTTTGAGGCTAAAGATGATAAAATGATGGTAGAGAGTAAAAAACATGGAAAAGGGACAGGTTTGTGTGAGGCAGGGTTATCGTGAGGATGCAGTCACAGTGAAACAAAGCCAACCCACTGGTGGTAACCACAAGAACCAACCCCTTCCTGCACCAGGAATTTTAGGAATTAATTTATCTTCATGATTTGGCCATATTACGGAAAAAAAACAAAAAAAAAAAAAAAGAAAAACAACAGTATTTTTGATTTACTAAGGCCTAAAGCAGAACAAAGTTTTTTTTCTTTTAAAAATAAAAGTCATAATCTGTCAATAATTTTAAAAGATGACCTATTACAAGAGTAATTTATAAAAGGGAAATACAAAGGCTAATAATTAATTGAAGATTAAAGCTTCTGAATTATAACACATTTCCCTTTCACTTATTGTGGTTAATTTTTCCCTGCCATTGATAATGATATCAGTAAGATGATTTTTAGAGGAAAAACAATAAAATGCAATGCTACTTGAAAGTATTTGAAAGTAGATACTTTTTCCAATATCAAGCAGTACCTGTTTTATTTTATCTTCTGTGTTAAACATATTCACCTATTGGTATAAGTTACTGGCTGTTTGTTGTTTAATGGTACATAAAAGAAACTATTTTACCTTTAATCCACTGAATCTCCTAGGAGACACTGCTATAAAAGATCAATGGTTTTATTTTCCTGATAATGGTCTGCTAAATATGTAATCTCTTGATCTTCCTAAGAAATTAAGACAATAGTATGAAAGTTTTAAAACTTTTTCTAACTTATTTGCAAGAAAAGAACCCATTAGAATATCAGAAATATTAAACCCTAAAGAAGAGGACTTTATATCAAAAGAAATATCATGATTAATCATCTAACGAATAATTGCAAAAGCTCTATTCATCTGCTCTTGTTACAATATGAAAACCTTTTTTAAAACTGAACAATGACATACCTGAGCTTCTGGTTGTACTGTTTGACCTTTTCCAAGGAGGCTGCATTTATCTGAGCTTGAAATTCCTCCACTGAAACATTGTCTCTATAATAATATCCTTCCATGCTCTCCAGTGCTGTGAAAACAAGTAAATGTACTCTTCATGTGACTGTATAACTCAGTTCTCTACATTTAGTGTCATCTTATTATTAGTAAATGCATTGAATAGCACCAAATATGACCACATATACAAGAAATAAGGTTAAACCAGTCCAAAAACAGATAAAAATCATTCTTGGGCTCAAACATTTGGCAATTATCTTTAGTAAGTAGGCAAAGGTAATTTCTAATTTAAACTGTCAGGACTTCCCTGGTGGTCCAGCGGTTAGGAAGACTCTGTGCTCCCAATGCAGGGGGCCGAGGTTTATCCCTGGTTGGGGAACTAAGATCCCACATGCCACAACTAAGCCTCAGTGCTGCAACTAGAGAAGCCCATGCAATGAAGACCCAGCCTAGCCAAGACAGATGAAAAAAGAACTTAAAAAAAATTTTGTCTTCTATTTTTAAAAAAGTTTTGTACATGTTTTTGTGAAGCTGAACTCAAACTTCATATATATTTACACATATATATTATTTATACTCAAACTTCATGGCTTCCTTCATGGCTCAGTGGCAAAGAATTTGCCTGCCAATGCAGGAGATACCGGCTCAATCCCAGGGTGGGAAAGATACCCTGGAGGAGAAAATGGCAACCTACTCCAGTATCCTTTCCTGGGAAATCCCACAGACGGAAGAGCGTGGCAGATTACAACCATGGGGTCACCAAAGAGTTGGACACGACTAAATGACTAAACAACACAACATACATATATATAAATGCTTAAATGTATATATACACATATAAACACACACCATATATACACATGCATATAGCTAGGTATGAGATGCAGAAATGTGTATTAACATAACGAGTAAAAATTTGAATTTGTCTGTCTCCATGTATATTAATATTCTCTTGCAGTTGCAACTAAATTATGAAACAAGAAGTACAGATAAAGAGAACTGTTAGAATACTACCTCTAGTTCAATGGTCAGTTAATTCAGTTCGAAATAAATAAGCTCTGTCATGACCTTGAGGGGTAGAATGGAGGTGGGGTGAGGGGAAGGCTCAAGAGGGAGGCAATGTATGTATACACACAGCCGATTCACTTCACCGTACAGCAGAGACTAACACAACATTGTAAAGCAATTATACTCTGACCAAAAAGGGACCATTTATGGAGAAACGTTTAAGGAAATAAATAAATAAGCTAAAACATATTTATATATATGTAAAACCAATAATTTCAAATGCCTTTGATTAATATAGATTTCTTTCATAACTAACATTTTTAGTTAAGTGTTTCTTCTTCCTTTAGACTTTACACAGTGGTATTTTTAACCTTTTGGAGAGGAAATGAATCACAGGAAAGTGCCTAGAAATACAAGATTCCCTTTCAAGAGGCTGCCAGCAACAGGAATGGCGATGGATCCAATTTGGAAATGCAAATTATTTCCCCTTGAACTTGTTACCACTAATGAGCCGCAATTTTCAGCAGACTAATTCAAAATGGATAAAAAAAATAATCTTTCAAAACTGCTAAATGCCATAGTCTCTAAACTAAATAATAATGTTTCCTCAAATTGACAAAAACATTACCACTTTGGGGCAAAGACAGAAAAGGCACTGCTAATTTTAGCTGTGCTGTTTTCTAAAGTAATCAGATTTTTAGGACATTGAAGAAATGACAAAATTTTTAGAGTATTGCTAAATTTAATTTTTTTTTTTTTGAATGGCATTATTGGTCTATAACTGAGCAAATCATTTGTGGAAAATTAGAGAGAAAGCTTCCTAACATTTACTTCAGTACAGAAAATTGAATTTGTGGGCTTCTTTCAAGGATTATTTATTTGTTTATTCCTAATGAATTCTGTGTTCATTAGAATATTTGCAACTGGTTCAGTAAGCTTCTGGGCCTGCATACACACAAGAAATATAAGGAGGTCTCCCTGATAAAACAATCCTCAAATACATGTGACATTCCCTTTCATTAAGAGTGTTATTTGTGAAAGGCCACTATTCCAGGAAGATTCAGCCTGTCAATAGTCATATTTCACTGTGCATTCCTCTTCTGATTATAAAGCTAATAGTGAAAACCCTTGCATTGGAGTAAAACCATAACTTCCACTGCTTAGTAGCTGTGTGACCTTGGGCATGTTAATTACTATCTAAGATCCTCAGGTTTCTTATTTGTGAAATGGAAAACATGACCACCTACTAATAAAGGTACTTGGGAAACAATTACATTAAATAACAGTACCTAAGAGAGCCCATGACTATTCTTATCACTAACTGAATGTATTTTATGCACTAGGTGACCTGTGCCCCACAAGCATGATCTACTTCTATTTCCACAACAGGTGGAGATGATGGATGAGTGAGCCTAGCCAAACAGGAAGTTTGGTTCCAACTAAGAGGAGGATCCACGCAAGGATGTTTCAGTTTGTGATTTAAGGCCAAGAAGATTGGAAGGTGACACTAGGAAGGGGTAATGGGACAGGAGGCAGGGGGTTGACAGTGCGAGGGAACAAGAAAACCTCTGGGATCTAGTTTCTATAAAGTCTTAATGACTCAGCTTTGTCCAGAATGTCCAGTCCTGCTCTAAAAGCTTGTTACAAATAGAGAAACAAATGTTCCTTATATTTCTTAAGATATTTTCAAATTCAGAACAGTTACAATTCACAATTATATAAATTTAAAAACAATAAGAAAAGAGTTTAAAATGTTGCCAGGAGTCTCAACAATATAGGGAAATGAACCCCCAAAAAATGAGTTTTATGTTTAAAAAGTAAACTTTGTATGGCAAAGTAGAGAAAGGAGAACAACATTCCCTATTTTAGGTGAACAACTTGGTTATATTTTTTAAAAAAGAAAATAGAATGACATATACCAAACTAAATTTGTATTCTCAGCAGGAAAAAAGGTTAAATATATAATAAAATCCAAACTTCAAAGTCTGACCCTTCCTTAGCATTTCCTTGTCTAATTTCTTATTTAGACAATTAAGTCTAACTGGTACAGGCATAGTTGGTTGAATAGTCTTGACATACTTGGTGGAATAAATATTTTAAAATAGTACCAACATATTTGGTTGAATAAACATTAACTTACTTAAGAGCACTTAATTGAAAGCAATATTTAAAACACTACTTGAGTTTGTTAGCTTGTTTTAGTCCTACTACTTTTGAATTTAGAAGCAAAACATTATTTTAAAAGCAGGTATAGTCAGTAAAAAAAAAGTTAGAAAATTATAGATTAAATTATCTAAGACTGAAAATGAGCCTTTCTTCCACTCACTCAAAATACATTTCACAGCTTTTCCAAGAAAAGGATTGATCAGAAAAAAATATGGAGCCTCTGAGTAACAATTTTAAGAATAGTTTCAACTAACACCCTCTTCTGATAGCACAAAAGAATTGCACTAGTTAAAAAAGACATTACATATGGACTGTTACAAATCCCCAGAAATGGTCAGAATTCTTCAGAACTGGCCACAGCATTTGTAAAGAAGGCAAGTTTTATCTGTTACTGTGACCAACACTGGGAAAGGCTGTGCTACCTTGTAAAGAGATGTGGGTGCTCACGCTCATAAAGACCCACTCTTAACTTTGAGGAAATTTCAGTTCTGGGAACTGTTCTTCCTTTCTAAAAAGCTATTACATATTCTGTTTATACATACTCTGCAAAAACCCCAATGGAAAACTAAAGGATGCACCTTTTAAAGAACCTTAAGAAGAGTTTTCCAGGGGAAAAAAAAAAAATGTAACTTAGAAACTGACAGTGTTTATAACAGACTGCTCCCTTTTATTTAAAAGAGAGAGAGCACTCAAGTTTCTGGGTGATTTTAATTATGTTCAAAGAGGTAATATCTTTTATTTTTTTGAGGTAATACCTTTTCAAGAAGTTAAGAGCAACAGTTTTGTGTGCCAGCTTTTTGCACAGGAAGTGAAGAAATCAAATATCCCCAAGAATGTGCATGTGGAGAAAGAACCAGCATCGAATATTCCATTTAGTTTAAGGAAAATTACTATCAGAGACCTAGGAAGTACGTACTTAACACTTTATAAGAAAGGGATGCTATATTGCTGGGCACAATATATACCTAACAAACAAACAAACAAACAAACAAAAACTTTCATCTGATGTCGTGTCCCAAAGAAGTAGAATACATGGATCCAAGAACCTGCCTCCAAAGGTTCTTCCCAAGCTAGGGATTGAACCCATGTCTCCTGCATCTCCTGCACTGGCAGGATACTTTACTCCTGAGCCACTTGGGAAGCCCCCCAGTTTGTCCCATTAACATGCTGCTAAATTGTCCTCCCAGGAACAGAGGCCCATCACAGTCATGAAGGACACCCTCCCTAGACAAAGGAATGGATCTGAAGATGCAAGATGTGAACCGAGGCAGATGTTCTAGAGCCACCCACTCGCATCCCCTTTCCAAAACGAAAGGCTTATTCTCCAGCTGCTATGACTGTCAGAAGGCATCCCTCAGTGGTCAGCTCTCTAGGGCATCTTCAGCCTGTTCTGATAACAACTGTCCAGCCGAAATTACATTTTCTTTGTGTAGCCCGAGTCCTAATGATCTAACAGTGCAGAAGCACAAGGGCTCAGTTCTCACTGCCCTAGCTCCCCAGAATCTAGAAGTGTCAACACCGTGAAATGGACTCAGCTACTTAAGCAAAGATGAACTGGATACCTGCATGTGTGTGTGTGCAGTCATGTCTGACTCTTTGCAACCCCATGGACTGTAGCCCACCAGGTTTCTCTGTCCATGGAAATTTCCAGGCAAGAATACTGGAGTGGGTTGCCATTTTCTCCTCCAGGGGATCTTCCAGATCCAGGGATCGAACTCTCAGCTCTTGCATCTTTGCATTGGCAGGGGGACTTGTTTTTAATTGGAGGATAATTACTTTACAAAAGTAATTGTACATTACAAAATTGTGATGATTTTTGCCATACATCAACATGAATTGGCCATAAGTAAACATGTCCTCTCCACCCTCCCACCTTCCTCCTCACCCCATCTCTCCAGGATGTCACAGAGCCATGGCTTTGGGTGCTCTACATCAGACATCAAACTCCCACTGGCTATCTATTTTACATATGGTGAAAGATGGGCAATGTCGCTCACCATTGGAGAAGTGCCAATTAAAACCACAAGGAGGCAGGCAGTTTCCTTACCACTGCACCACCAGAAAGTCTGTGTAATTGCACAGTGATTTATAATCCACATCGCACCGTGCTTTCTCAGTCCTGAGGGACATTAGAATCACCTGGAGAGCTTCTGAAATATACTGACATTTGAGCACCACCTCCCAGAGATTCTGACTTCATTGGTTCGGTGTGGGACCAAGCACGGGTGTTTTCTAAAATATTCCCAAGATGATTGAAGGGCAGCCAGCATTGAGAAGCACTGCAAGACTGCACGATAGCAAGCCAGGCACCCTGGGTGTCTATCTCCCTTGAACTCCCATTTTCACTCAGTTTATAGTCACTTGCTGTATCCAAGGGCTCATGAATCCCGACAGGATTCATTGTCTGGCTTGTAGGAAGTTATTCTAGAAGACTGCTTCACTGTGATCTCCATCTTCTGGTGTTTTGGTTATGCTTTGTGTTGATTTTTCTGTCTGGCTGTTTCTGTGTTCCTAACCTTGGAAATCTGTCTTTTTGTCATTTTGGCTGCCTAGATTCTTGTTCTTCAGCAGCTCTGGTTTTCAGCAACGGATGTTCCCTAGAGGGTACCTTACTGGCCTCCAACTCTGGAATTCCTGATTTACTAGTTGGTCTGATCTCTGCAGGGCACCTCATACATCAGAGTACCCTCCTCTGCCCAAGGATCCATGCAGACAAGAAAAACAACAAGTCAGGACATTTGCTGCTTCTTACAAGTATGTTGGCCTTGGTACCATATACTTGTGAGCTTCCCATGTGGCTCAGTGGTAAGGAATCCAGCTGCCAATGCAGGAGACGCAGGTTCTATCCCTGGGTTGGGAAGAAGGAAATGGCAACCCGCTCCAGTATTCTTGCCTGGGAAATCCCATGGACAGAGGAGCCTGGTGGGCTACAATCCATGGGGTCACAGAAGAGCCAGACACAACTTAGCGACTAAACAACAACAAGCCATTTACTTAGCACCGTCTACTATGGACCATATAGTTAGGAAGGCTTCCCAGGTGGCACTAGTGGTAAGGAAACTGCCTGCTGATACAGGAGACATAAGAGACGTGGGTTCGATCCCTGGGTAGGGAAGTTCCCGTGGAGGTGGGCACAGCAACCCACTCCTGTATTCTTGCCTGGAGCATCCCACGGACAGAGGAGCCTGGTGAGCTGCAGCCCATCGGGTTGCAAAGAGTTGGACACAACTGAAGCGGACTTAGCACGCATGCACAAACAGTTAGAAGGGCTGATTCTAATACATTTTCCAGGAAAACTTCAAATTCATCCACTTTATTCTTTTATATTTGCTAGCAAAGACTCATGTACCCACAAAATGAAAACCCTTCAAATAAACTTTCATCCCAGGAATAGACTCTATTTGGAATCCCTTCCATTTACCACCACGTTCAATTACCAGATGGTAATCTCTACTCAAGCTGGGGCTGAATTTCCTGTGCTTCTCTCTGAGCTGATGAAAACTCAGAACAACTAATGATTCCTCATGGGAGTTCTGTGAGTGCAGAGGAACCTCTGCATCTCCTTTAAATAAACAACCTTATCACTGACAGATTGTTAATGAGACAGATTCCCTTCCAGTCTTCTTTACCTATCTGTGACCTCCATGGCAGAAGAATTTCCACTATCGACTCTTCAAATCATTTTTCATATTTTACTGCTGTGTGAATACTAAAACCTAATGTTTGTGAAAGCTTTTCTTTACATTACATTGTAAAAGCAATATTGTACTCACTGAAATCATATATATTTAGGGATTCTTTTTAAATTAGCTTTAGCCACAATTATAAAATAGAGACTCCTTGCAAAATAATTCTTTCCCTGTGCATATTGGCTGCTGGGTATGATATTCAGCTATTTATGGTTGTGTGTCACAAATGTAATCACTTTTTTAGAAGAGATGATTAATGCCATCTGTCATCTCAAGAATGACTTCAAAGACAAAATTTTTAAAACGAGAGAAAGAAAGGAAATGAAAGGAAGGTCCTTTAACAAGTGCATGGTCTGCTTAAATGCTATAAAAGTGAACATTCCAGACCAGTAGCCTTTTCTTTCTTCTAAATCTTATGATCTCTGTAATGCCTTTTCACATATTTTAGGCTAACCTATTCTCCTATCCTAGTTCCAAAGGTGTATTTTTGCTCAATTTCTTTTTTTATTTCTTTCCATTGTAGATTCTGTTCACCTATATGGACTCTACCACATAAATGAAAACACCTTCTAGTAACTCCTAAGATCTCTTTGCTGAAATTTTTCTCAGCTTAAATGCATTCTTGCCAAGTGTCTGTTTGAGGTAGCCATTGTTTTTTGTGAACTGAGAACTTCCAGATGTACAAGCTGGATTTAGAAAAGGCAGAGGAACTACAGATCAAATTGCCAGCATTCACTAGATCATAGAGAAAGCAAGGGAATTCCAGAAAAACATCTACTTCTGCTTCAATAACTATGCTGAAGCCTTTGACTCTGTGGATCACAACAAACTGTGAAAAATTCTTAAAGAGATGGGAATACCAGACCACCTTCCCTGCCTCCTAAAAACCTGAATGAAGGTCAAGAAGCAACAGTTAGAACAGGACATGAAACAACAGACTGGTTGGTTCCCAAACTGGGAAAGGAGTATGTCAAAGCTGTATGTTGTCACCCTGCTTACTTAACTTCTGCAGAGTGCATCATGAGAAAGGCTGGGCTGGATGACTCACAAGCTGGAATCAAGATTGCCAGGAGAAATGTCAACAAGCTCAGATATGCAAGTGATACCACTTTAATGACAAAAAGTGAAGAGGAACTAAAGAGCCTCTTGATGAGAGTGAGAGTGAAAAAGCTGGCTTAAACCTCAACATTCAAAAAACTAAGATCATGGCATCTAGTCCCATCACTTCATGGAAATTAGAAGGCGGAAATGTGAAAACAGTGACAGATTTTATATTCTGGGACTCCAAAATCACTGTGAATGGTGACTGCAGCCACGAAATTCGAACACACTTGCTCCTTGGAAGAAGAGCTATGAAAAGTCTAGACAGTGTATTAAAAAGCAGAGACATCACTTTGCTGACAAAGGTATGAATACTCCAAGCTATGATTTTTCCAGTAGTCATGTATGAATGTGAGAGTTGGACCATAAAGAAGGCTGAGCACCAAAGAACTGATGTTTTCAAATTGTGGTGCTGAGAGTCCCTTGGACTGCAAGATCAAATCTGTCAGTCTTAAAGGAAATCAACCCTGAATATCCATTAGAAGCACTGACGCTGAAGCTGAAACTCTAATACTTTGGCCACCTGATGCGAAGAGCTGACTCACTGGAATAGACCTTGATGCTGGGAAAGATTGAGGGCAGGAGAAAAGGTTGACAGAGGATGGTTGGATGGCATTATCAACTGAGTGGACATGAGTCTGAGCAAACTCTGGGAGATAGTGAAGGACAGGGAGGTCTGGAGTGCTGAAGTCCATGGGGTCACAGAGTTCGGACATGACTTAGGGACTGAACAACAACAATAACATTGTTTTTAAACTATAGCAATTGAAGGAAGGGTAATCTATCTTGGAATGCAGGAGACCCAGGTTCGATCCCTGGGTCAGGAAGATCCCCTGGAGAAGGAAATGGCAACCCACTCCAGTACTCTTGTCTGGAGAATCCCATGGAGGGAGGAGCCTGGTAGGCTACAGTCCATGAGGTCACAAAGAGTCGGACACGACTAAGCGATTTCACTTCATTTCAATCTATCTTTTAGAATTATAACATGCAGGAGGTACAAAGCAGAATTTTCACTAGGTAGTGAATTTAGATTTCACATGACTGTCAGTTCTTCAGTTAGCAAAATTGATTTTATTCCTCTATTCTATTTTATTTAAAATAAAATTAAAAAAAATTCCAAAGCAAAACCAAAGCAGTCTTGAAAACTCAAAAGAAGAAAAAATGTAGTATTCTGTGGTACCACTTAGAGAAATCTTGTGACCACAGCATGAATCTTTTTTAAAAAAATCATAGACAAAAAGAAACTATACAGTATTCTGGATTTCTGATCTTTCTGGCTTTTGTGACTCCAAAGATTAAAAAGATTCAGGACCTTCCCTGGGAAATCAGTTCACCGCAAGAATCTTCTTATTCATGTCAATCTTAATTTTTTCTACTGCGGTTAACACTCATTGTTCACTTGCCAAAACAATTTTTTTTAATTTATAAAAGGGATACATTTTTACTGACAAAATTAACATAATGCAAAAAAACTCAAAGAATAAAAAATCAACAATTTAATCACCCAATGGTATTGAAAACATTATATATATATAAGTATATACATACATGTATGACATAATTGAGTATATACATTTTTTTGTAATCTGTATACTATCGAACTTTTTCTATCTCATAAAATATTTTAACCTTATGTTAATGGATTTACAATAATTTATTTAAGGCAAATTAATTTATCTTTATTTAAGCCACTCGTGTCTTCTCTATTATAAATAATGTTGCAATTCTACTTGATAAATATTTATACCAGACACGATTTTTCCTTAACAGACGGTCGCACAAGGAAATATACTAAGTATTCAGAATAAACTTTTGAATTCGTGAAAAAGAATGATGGTTATTATTACATTTCTTTTAAACAACTGATAAAATAATCTAAGTACATGAAGTTTAAAAAAAAAGCAATTACCTTGTGAAAAAAGAACAGGATGAATTTTAAACCCTCCTCCATTTTTCAACCGTTGAGGCAGTTGTTCAAAATGGTAACTATCAATGTAGAAGTAAATTTTCAGAGCTTGCCGGCTTCCTTCTGCTTGATAAGTAAGAGGAACATCTAAAATGACATTTAATGTTATATTACTTCCTATTATCAGGGTATGTTATATAGCATGTTTGTTAAAAACTAGTATTCATCAATTACTTTACATTAAAAGTACCCATTTATATTAAGTTCAGGTTTGGAATACTTAACAGCACTATTTGGTGAAAGAGTATTAAATCAGGTTCTCATTAGCTAATGCAACAGATTTATTATTGTACTGTATATAAAATTCTGAAACAGAAAACTTCGCTACACTTTGACACACCAGATGTCTCAGTTAACTAAATGAGAAGTTTAGATACACGTGGTTTGGAATCAAAATCTCCCAAGGCAGCTGCCTCATTCATATTTTAGTCACGATGACTCCTTGGGGTACACTTGTGAAGTAGTGTGCAAGAAACTGAGTGCATAGCAACCATTATCAAAATTAGCACGGGTTTTGCAAACTCCACTCTCTGAGCACCAGATCAAAAATGCATTACCTCTGTCCCTGCCTGACAGTCATTAGACATTATCTGTTTAAACTCTTTTAGCTGCTTTCAAAGATCCTAAATTTAATTACTCACAACAAAACTCCAACCAACTTGAAAAGCTGGAATGCTGCAGTACTATTTCACAGTGTTATCATAAATCCTTCTTACTACGATACTTGTCCGTGACAAATAACTTCCACTTCATTAAAAAAGAATGCAAACTCTTCCTAAAAGGCTACAATAGTCACATTAACCAGTTTAAAATTAAGGCCAAAATAGAGTAAGTATTTAATATATGTTCTTGACTCAATATTATTTTTACCTTGCTTCTTGAAATAAAACTGTATAAAAGTAGAGCTCAAGATTAAATACCATAAGTGATCACAGATTCCAGGTTTCTTACTAAACGTATCTAATTCTGCATATCAATAGAGGACTTATTGTATTAACATCTACAATTTCTTTTTATACCATATAATTATGGTTATTTTTTGTTTTTTTTTTTAAGGGAGACATGAAGAAATTGAGGTTAAGAAAGAGAATAAACAAATTTCACAGTTGAAGATTAAGAAGTTAAGTGCATTTTAATGAGTAGGAAAATTCTTTTTTTTTCTGGTACTAAAATTAAAGAAAAAAGATGCATGAATATTAAATAAAGATTAAAATATACAAAATAGTTGTATCTTCTAGTTCCCCTTTCCATACAATGTCTTTCATATATATTATAATTTTGTTAAATTCTATCCCTTAGTTCCAACATAGTCAATCTCTGTATTTCCAAATGGATAATGTTATTGGAAGGAAAATGAGAATGCAGCAGTATCATATTACTGGGTTAGCAAAGCACAAATAAAGATGCAACACCAGGAATTAGGAAACTGAAAAATGATTGAAAATGATCAAGTATACTAAATCTAAAATGTGGTTAAAACTAAGAGTGCTATGTGAAAGACTTTTCCTCAAGGTATTTGCTACATATGTAAAAGTACAGGCGATGCTAGTGGTAAAGGATCTGCCTGCCAATGCAGGAGACTTGAGACCTCGGTTCTATCCCTGGGTTGGGAAGATCCCCTGGAGGAGGACATGGCCACCCACTCCAGCATTCTTGCCTGGAGAATTTCATGAACAGAGGAGCCTGGCAGACTACAGTCCATGGGATCGCTAAGAGTTGGATATAACAGCAATTAACACCTTCATTTTCACTAGTTACATCATATAACATGGGAAATATTTTGTACTTTCTCTATACCAAAGTGGGTCAGAGTGCCCATTTATTCCTTTGTATCTCTCACTAGTAGCTAAGGTCCATGCCAACAGGGATTTTATTTTACTTAATCAATATTATATCCCTAGAACTTGGTTCAGTACCAAGCATGTTATATACACCTTATAATTATTTGTTCAAAGAAAATGAAATATCTTTAGTCCAGATATTTCAGTTCTACTTGCTTGGCTTGCATTTTTCTTCAGAATCTTATTGTTCTTTAATGCAAAAATAAGACTGTGAATAATGCTAAATGGAGCTTTTTTAAAAGGACACAGATTAATAAAGCAGAGACAGTGGCCTCAAATATTTACTGAATACTATCGTAAGCCTTACATAGTGCTGGAGACTTTCAAATACATAATTTTCTTTAAGCCTCACAATCCCATGAGTCAGGGAAAGCTAATATTCTCATGCTTGCAGATGAGAATGGAGCCTGGATATGAACTCTGATTTCTTGATGTCAAGGCCCAGTGTTCTCTATATGCTTCATGTTTCCAACCCTCTGGACTCAGTCCTTCCCTTATAGACACTCAGCCAACTAGTCTTCATCACAGTGATGCAAATTAGTCAATCTGACCCCTCTGCTTCTAGGCTTACAGAAAGATTAAATCACATGCAGTTAATAAAAAAGTTCTAGTTTTCTTACACTATTTCAATATGATGTGATGACACTTGGGTATAAATAATTCTCTTCTTTCTTAAAACAACTCAAAATAATAACTATACTATCATAACAGTTTAAATTTGCTTAGAATACCTAGTATCATAGCCTTGGAACTGACTTGTCACTGGGGAACTAACTTCAAAAGTTGAGATTATGCTTCAAGGGAAATATATAAAAATGTACTGCCACACAATATAGCACAATTTTTGTGTTTATTGTGTCTACATTTATAATGTTATTTATATAATGTCAAAATATTATGTACATGGTCTCAATTACTTTTAATATTTAGTATGTATTTCAATATGCCAAAGTTAAATCTCTCATAACGGCTGTACAGTAAATATTCTATCAAGCTTAAAATACTGGTTCATCTCCAGTTTACTCAACAGACCATTCACCAGTAATGTCATATTTGAATCATGGACAACATGCTCCTTTGAGGTCATGGTTCCTCAGGCAAAATTTAAAAGAAAAAGTATCAGGTTATATTGTGAAAATAGAGTTTCTCTGCCTTGTAGTGAAATTATTCCTACATTATTCAAGTAAATGAAAATATATTCTATATCTGCCCACAGAAGACTGTACAATTTGCCCAAATAATATTATCCTTATCAAATAATCCCCTTTACCAAACACCCGCCAGAATACAGCCTAAATCCCTAACACTGTAATTCATGTTTTTGTGCTCTCTCATTTATCAGTGGAGATGAAACTTTAATAAGATTCTATTCTCTCTGCCCTCATAATTGAATACATACAGGATGAACCACTTCCCATCTCCACAGCTACCCTCAAGGTCAAGTCACCATCATCTCTCACCTGGGTCACTGCAAGGCCTTCCTAAGTGGTCTCTCTGCTTCTGCCCTTGCCTGGTAAGGTCCACTCAGCAGCAGCACAGCAGCACAGGCTGCCTTTATTTAGTATGTGCCATTCCCCTGCTCAGTGGCTCAATGAGAAAGGCAAAGCTCATTCAAAGATGTGGCCTCCTCTTTGTCCTCAGCCCCTTCTCCTTTCCCCTCTCTGACTTTGCTCCAGCCACACAGCCCTCCCTCCTATCCCCAGAATGTGTCACACACGCTCCCACCTTGGGGTCTTTGTTCTCATTGTTTCAGTGGACCTGGAACACCCTTCTCCCAAATAAAGTAGGCCCTTTACTGAATTTCTACATTCACAGATGCAGAAATACATTCACGGGTTCTGCATTCACAGATTCGACCAACTGCATGTCCAAAAAAAAATTTTCAGAAAGCTCCAAAAAGCAAATTTGAATTTGCTTCTGATCAGCAACATTTTGCAGAGAAGGCAAGGGCAACCCATGCCAGTACTCTTGCCTGGAAAATCCCATGGATGGAGGAGCCTGGTAGGCTGCAGTCCATGGGGTCGCTAAGAGTCGGCCACGACTGAGTGACTTCTCTTACACTTTTCACTTTCATGCATTGGAGAAGGAAACGGCAACCCACTCAGTATTCTTACCTGGAGAATCCCAGGGACGGGGGACCCTGTTGGGCTGCCGTCTATGGGGTTGCACAGAGTTGGACACAACTGAAGCGACTTAGCAGCAGCAGCAACATTTTGACCATTTACACTGGTATTTACATCAGAGCACTTATTAATATATTGGTATTCTAAGTGATCTAGAGATAATTTAAAGTATACAGGAGAATGTGCATAGGTTACCTGCAAACACTACACCATTTTATACAATACTTGAGCATCCGTGGATTTTGGTATCTGAGAGGTTCCTGGAACCAATTCCTGAGAGATAACTCTGTCTGTATGACTTGTTTCTGGTCTTCACCCTCCGTCTTAGAATGCTTCCCTCCCTAGCACGTTATTCACAGGCAACCTTTCACCCGCCCCTTTATTTTCCTTCTTTGTTCTTTTCTATGTCCCTTCATGCAGTCATATTATTATCTCCTAATTTATTATCAAATTAACTCTTTTATTTCCTGTAATATTTATCTCTGTCTGCTTAGTCCTCTACTCTACCCAGCACCTGGAAATGTGCTTTGCCATAGTAGGCATTTTAGAAATTTTTGATAAACGATTATCATTCCTGGATAACAAATTAAATGAATATTTATTGAGTCCCTATTTATTGTACTAGATATTGGAAATGTGAAAATAAATAAAAACCTTTCCAAGTTCTGAAGATACAGAGCTTCTACCATAATTCATAGGATCCTTATACTTACAGATAGACAAGAACCAGAAAAATAACAAACTGCTAAAAGATTTCTTGGCCCGATAGACACATTTTAAACCTATATGTGACAATGTTGAAGTGGTATATAAATGATGATAACTTGCAGAAACTAAAGAACTATTTCTCTGAATGTAGATTTCTAAAAACAATGCCCTTGTTAGGCTTAACACTGGCAAATTGCTAAATGAAAGGGATACATTTCAATCTTTCAATTGAATTTCATAACTTCTTTGCAACATTAGATACAACCAAGTTCTGTCGAAATTTTTTTCTTCATTATGCACAAGTTTGTTTTTCCTTCTACTTTTATAACCATAAAACCTTTCTGCCTGCTGCACTCTATAAACTGAATTGACATTTGTTCATTCATCTCCTTGAAAAAAAACATTGTCCTTTTTGTTCCAAGCACTCTCTTGGGTACTGGAGATACAACAATGAACAAGACAGGAAAAAGTTTTGCCATCTTGAAAACTGTACAGGATGAATAAGTGAATCAAAATAGTTAATATGATTATATTTGTACACATTAAAATTTTTGACATGGATAAAATAACCTTTGATTTGTACTTTTAAGCTAGCAAAAATGTAAAATATGTGTCTACTCCTTCAGAATTAAATTATAAATTTTATCAATTATTGTCAGATCAAACAATTATAATGCCTTTCTCAACTGATTTGATCTAAATGTTATACAATGTGAGCATAACTTAGGTCTCTGTGTATTACTGGTTCTAAATGCTCCAGTATATTGCCTGCTAACACATTCTTTACAGGATCATTTGAAGAGGAGCCGTGGAAACCCAATACAGTCATTTCTGCTATATAATTGTTACATGTTAGAGCAAAAGCTTTGGATGCCTCAGAGATTATCTACATAGCTGGAAATATTAGGGCAGTTCTTTTATTAAAAAATATTGACATGAAAAAAAAAACAGCAGAAAGGACAAATGTTCTATCAACCCATTTATAAAATTCAGAGACAGAAAGTAGAATCAAGGTTAGCAGGGACTGGAGAAAGGGAGGAAGATAATTACTATTTAATGCATATGGAGTTTCTGTTTGGGAGGATGAAGAAGCTCTGCAGACGGATGGTGGAAATGGTTGCACAACATTTTGAATAAACTGAATTGTACATCGAAACTGATTAAATGGTAAATTTAATGGTATGTATGCTGCTGCTACTGCTAAGTCGCTTCAGTCGAGTCCAACTCTGTGCGACCCCATAGACGGAAGCCCACCAGGCTCCCCCATCCCTGGGATTCTCCAGGCAAGAGCACTGGAGTGGGTTGCCATTTCCTTCTCCAATGCAGGAAAGTGAAAAGTGAAAGTGAAGTCCCTCAGTAAGTGTCTGACTCTTCGCGACCCCACAGACTGCAGCCTACCAGGCTCCTCTGTCCATGGGATTTTCCAGGCAAGAGTACTGGAGTGGGGTGCCATTGCCTTCTCCGAATGGTATGTATATTTTATCACAATAACAAAAAAGAAAGAAAAGACAATCTTGAGTAGCACAAAATTTGCTGCACACACTCCAAAAAAGTTTTAGAGGTCAAACTAAGAGATAAAAACATAAATATAAAATTAGGTGTAGATTTAATGTATATATACTTTTTATCACTTCCCCAGTTGGTTTTATTATTTACATTAAAAATAATATTTTATATATAACTTAATCTTCATATCAAATATATTCATATCCAAGTTTTGCCATATATTGTTTGATAACAAAATAAATCTTATAAAACACATATGAAATATTTAACTACCTACTTGCAACCAGTGGTTCCTCTTCTGATGGTTTAAAGTAAAAAGAAACCTTTTCCAAATCAAACAGTGCAACCAGTGTGTCTTCTAGCATGGCTTGTTCATCTGTCTAGAGAGAAGAAAAACAATACATGATATGGTTGGATTGTTTGAGACAGAGCATAACATAACATAACACAACATCCCCAGACCAAAACTAGCTTCACTTGTGTTTTATTTACATACAAACCACATTATCAACATACCTAAGAACTTATTGCCTAAAATGAAATGAACTAATCCTCAGATTTACAAGTTTCTCTTGTAGCTTCATGTTTGTCTTTTCCTCTACTGTCTACATGATTCTGAATAATTTTTCAGTCTATTTTGTAGCTAGATTCTAGTTATACTGATTTTATCTATTAGTTACAGACAAATGTGTACACATAAACACCTTATTTGCCTCCATATCTCTATAATCTTATAAGTGTAACAGCTGAAAAGTAAAAATACTGTTTTCTTAAAAAGCCACAGTACATAATGGTCATTGTATTTTACAATAAGATAACCTATGCATTATTCAATTTGCAATTTAGGAAAACTGTGATAAAATCAATTTGCATGTATGTGATGATTTTTCTTCCAAAGAGCCTGGGGACAAGAATCATTTTCACTTGCCTTTATGAGGACTTAATCTTCCCTGTTGGCTCAGAAGGTAAAGAATCTACCTGCAACCCAAGAGACCAATATTCAATCCCTGGGTCAGGAAGATCCCCTGGATAAGGGAATGGCAACCCACTCCAGTATTCTTACCTGGAGAATTCCATGGACAGAGGAACCTGGTGGGCTATAGTTCATGGGGTCACAAAGAATTGCTGGGAGGGATTGGGGGCAGGAGGAGAAGGGGACGACAGAGGATGAGATGGCTGGATGGCATCACTGACTCGATGGACGTGAGTCTGAGTGAACTCCGGGAGTTGGTGATGGACAGGGAGGCCTGGCGTGCTGTGATTCATGGGGTCGCAAAGAGTTGGACACGACTGAGCGACTGATCTGATCTGAGAGACTAACACTTCAACACTTTCAATCTAGAATGTTGTGAATATGAAATCTGATTTGTTTTAATCTTTCATTTCATTCCTATATTTTACAGTTGAGGTAGGTAAGACCCAGACTTAGTAACAAGTAATTGCATATCTCAGCATCATCATCTTTTAGTACTGGGTTCTGGGCATCCTATTAGCAGATCAGTGTAGTATCAAAGTCTTGTACTAATTTCCTCATGAAAGAATAATTAACTTTATCATACACATCTTTTTTTTCAAAGGTAAATTTATTTCCTTAAGAAAATCAATGGTCCTTTTAAACAATAATTTTAACATGCTATGTCCTCATTTTTTAAATTTGCTGTAGCTTATAACCATATTTTGGGGGCAGCATAAGTAGAGGGTGGAGATGGTAAAGAATTTCTATTGTGTGGGAAAAAAAAAAACATGAAGGCAGCCCCAGACTCCAAAGAAGGACAGCATGGGTAACAAAAGGTTAAGAGCATCATCACTTTGTACCTCAGTTAGGTACTTAATATAATGGATGGTACACACTCAATGCTGGATAAAGGTTTATGAGATTCTTACTTTTTAAAGTCCGTTGGAGGGTAGCAAAATGCTATAAATCTGAAATTGTAGGGACAGGACTAAAGAATGAGCATTTTTCCAGTTAACAGGAATATATACACACACAGGAAGAAATGTCTCAAACAGGCATTGTAATACGTAGATGTGGTTAAAGTCATACCCAAGGACCTAGGACTGCGAGCAGCACCCAGAGACACATAGACTGCCAGTGACTGCAGCTCCCCGGGAGCGCTTCACAGTCCTAGGAGACTTTTATGCTCTTGTTACAGAGATAGAAAGATTATGGGTTTCCTAGACTTTTTTAAACAACCTTTGGATTTTTTAAATCAATTTTAAAAAATTAACTTGAGGATTGTTGTTGTTGTTTAGTTGCTAAGTCAGGTCTGACTCTTTTGTGGCCTCATGGACTGTAGCCTGCCTGGCTCTTCTGTCCATGAGATTTCCCAGGCAAGAATATTGGAGTGGGTTGCCATTTTCTCCTCCAGGAGATTTTCCTGACTCAAGGATCGAACTTGCGTCTCCTGCACAGGTAGGCGGATTCATCATCACTGCACCATCAGGGAAGCCCAACTTGAGGGTTATCAGACACCAGTACAACTCACATGTCATAAATTTCACCCATTTTAAGTGTACAGCTCAAGGGCTTTTAGTATATATACAGAGCTGTGTAACTGTCACCATCATCTGATTTTAGAATATTTTTCCCACAAGAATTGAACCTCCGTATACCTTCCCCCAATCCTTAGCTCCAGGAAATGACTAGCCTACTCTCAGTCTCTAAAATTTGCCTTTTGTATTATTTCACAATAATGTAATCAAATAATACTGGTTTATTTCTCTTACAATATTTTCAAGGTTTATCCATGTGGTAGCATGTATCAGTAGCTCACTCCTTTTTATTGCTTAATAATAGTCTATTGTGTGGATATACCCCAACTGATCATTCAGTTTTTGGACAATTGGATTGTTTTCACATTTTAGCTATTATGAATAATTTTTCTAGGAACATTTGTGTACATGTTTTTGTTAGAATATGTTTTCATTTCTCTTGGATATTACTTATGAGTAGAATTTCTGGGTCATATGGAAATCCCATGCTTAACATTTGGAGGAACTGCCAAAATGTTTTCCAAAATGACTGCTCTCTTTTACATTCCCTTCAACAGTGTATGAGGGTTTTAATTTCTCTACATCCCCGCCAACGCCTGTGCCTATCTTTGTCTTTTGGATTACATTCATCCACATCTCTGTGACACAGTATCTTATGCAGTTTTGATCTGCATGTCCCCAGTGGCTAAAGATGTTGATCATCTTTTCATGCGCCATTTATACTGTGTTTGGAAAAATGTCCATTCAAATCCTCTCTGCCTGCTTGTTAATTGAGTTGCCTTCTTATTCTTTAGTTTTAAAGGATTCTTTATATAATCTGGATATAAGCCAGTTACTAGATGCATGGATTACAAGTTTTTTTTTCCCATTCCTTTGTAGGTTTACTTTCAAATAAAAGTACCAGCACATAACAGGCCAATGGCAGGTATTAAGTAAGAAGAGAATATAAATGAAGCCTCATTAGCTACTTAATTCATTCAACAAACACTTAACGCCTACCATGTATTAAGAAGTGGGCAACTGATCTTATGTAATTTTTATTTGATAGGCAAGGAGAAATTAATATTTATTTTGTCTTAAAACACTTTTCACAAGAGGTGAAAATATGCTATAGGAATGAAATAATGATTAAATGATAATAATGAAAAATTACTTCTTCTCCCTTAGAAGAAATAGAGTAGCCCTCATAGCCAACAAAAGAATCTAAAATGCAGTATTTGGGTGCAATCTCAAAAAAGACAAAATGATCTCTGTTCATTTCCAAGGCAAATCATTCAATATCACAGTAATCCAAGTCTATGCCTCAAGCAGTAATGCTGAAGAAGCTGAAGCTGAATGGTTCTATGAAGACCTACAAGACCTTCTAGAACTAACACTAAAAGAAGATGTCCTTTTCATCATAGGGGAGTGGAATGAAAAAGCAGGAAGTCAAGAGATACCTGGAGTTACAGATAAGTTTGGCCTTGAGTAAAAAATGATGCAGGGCAAAGGCTAACAAAGTTTTGCCAAGAGAACGCACTGGTCATAGCAAACACTCTCTTCCAACAACACAAGAGGCAACTCTACACATGGACATCACCAGAAGATCAATACTGAAATCAGATTGATTATATTCTTTGCAGTCAAAAATGGAGAAGATCTGCTGCTGCTGCTGCTGCTAAGTCACTTCAGTTGTGTCCGACTCTGTGCAACCCCATAGATGGCAGCTCACCAGGCTCCCCTGTCCCTAGGATTCTCCAGGCAAGAACACTGGAGTGGGTTACCATTTTCTTCTCCAATGCATGACAGTGAAAAGTGAAAGTGAAGCTGCTCAGTCGTGTCCTACCCTCAGTGACCCCATGGACTGCAGCCTACCAGGCTCCTCCATCCATGGGATTTTCCAGGCAAGAGTACTGGAGTGGGGTGCCATTGCTCTATATGTCAGCAAAATATAGGAGCTAACTGTGGCTCAGATCATGAACTCCTTACTGCCAAATTCAGACTTAAATTGAAGAAAGTAGGGAAAACAACTAGGCCACTCAGGTATGACCTAAATCAAATTGGTTATGATTTTACATTGGAGGTGACGAATAGCTTCAAGTTAGTGTCTGAAGCACTATGGACAGAGGTTCATGACATCGTATAGGAGGCGGTGATCAAGACCATCCCCAAGAAAAAGAAATGCAACAAGGCAAAATGATTGTCTGAGGAGGACTTACAAATAACTGAGAAAAAGAAGAGAAGCAAAAGGCAAAGGAGAAAAAGAAAGATACCCATCTGAAAGCAGAGTTCCAAATAATATCAAGGAGAGATAGGAAAGTCTTCCAAAGTAATCAGTGCAAAGAATTGAAGAAAACAATAGAATGGGAAAGACTAGAGATCTTTTCAAGAGGGAACTTTTCATGCAAAGATGGGCACAATAAAAGACAAAAAGGGTATGGGCCTAATAGAAGCAGAAGATATCAAGAAGAGGTGGCAAGAATACACAGAAGAACCATAGAAAAAGATATTAATCACCCAAATAACCATGATGGTCTGATCACTCAACTAGAGCCAGACATCCTGGGGTGCAAAGTCAAGTGGACCTTCAGAAGCATCACTACAAACAAAGCTAGTGGAGGTGATGGAATTCTAGCTGAGCTATCTGAAGTCCTAAAAGATGATGTTGTTAAAGTGTCACAGTCAATATGTCAGCAAATTTGGAAAACTCAGCAGTGGCCACAGGACTGGAAAAGGTCAGGTTTCATTCCAATCCCAAAGAAAGACAATGCCAAAGAATGCTCAAAGTATCACACAATTGCACTCATCTCACATGCTAGCAAAGTAATGCTCAAAATTCTCCAAGCCAGGCTTCAATAGTATATGAACCAAGAACTTCCAGATGTTCAAGCTGGATTTAGAAAAGGCAGAGGAATCAGATTGCCAACATCCACTGGATCATAGAAAAAGCAAGAGAATTCCAGAAAAACATCTACTTCCACTTCATTGACTACGTTAAAGCCTTTGTGTGGATCACAACAAACTGGAAAACTGAAAGAAATGGGAATACCAGACCACCTTACCTGCCTCCTGAGAAACTGTATGCAGGTCAAGAAGCAACAGTTAGAAATGGACATGGAACAATGGACTGGTTTAAAATTGGGAAAGGAGTACATCAAGGCTGTATATTGTCACCCTGATTATTTAATTTATATGCAGAGTACATCATGCGAAATGCCAGGATGGATGAAGCACAAGCTGGAATCAAGATTGCAGGGAGAAATATCAATAACCTCAGATATGCAGAAGACACCATGCTTATTGCAGAAAGTGAAGAGGAACTGAAGAGCCTCTTGATGAAAGTGAAAGAGGAGAGTGAAAAAGTTGGCTCAAAGCTCAACATTCAGAAAACTAAGATCATGGCTTCTGGTCCCATCACTTCATGGCAAATAGATAGGGAAACAGTGGAAACAGAGACAGACTTTATATTTCCTTGTGCTCCAGAATCACTGCAAATGGTGACTGCAGCCATGAAATTAGAAGACGCTCTTGGAAGAAAAACTATGACAACCGAGACAGCATATTAAAATGCAGAGACATTACTTTGCCAACAAAGCTCCGTCTAGTCAAAGCTATGGTTTTTCCAGTAGTCATGTATGGATGTGAGAGTTGGACTACAAAGAAAGCTGAGCACTGAAGAATTGATGTTTTTGAACTGTGGTGTTGGAGAATACTCTTGAGAGTCCATTACACTGCAAGGAGATCCAACCAGTCCATCCTAAAGGAAATCAGTCCTGAATATTCATTGGAAGGACTGATGCTGAAGTTGAAGCTCCAATACTTTGGCCACCTGATGTGAAGAGCTGACTCATTAGAAAAGACCCTGATGCTGGGGAAGATTGAAGACAGGAAGAGAAGGGGATGAAAGAGGATGAGATGGTTGGATGGCATCACCGACTCAATGAACATGAGTTTGAGGAAGCTCCAGGAGTTGGTGAAAGTCAGGAAAGCCTTTCATGCTGCAGTCCATGGGGTCTCAAAGAGTTGGACACAACTAAGCAACTGAACAATAACATTTTAAAATTTTTCTTTAATTAAATCTTTTCTATTTGGTTATATTAGCAACCTAATAAGAAGTTAATCACACATATGGAGTGTATAAAGTCTTTATAAAAGAATGTAACTCTGTTTCATTGAATTTTATTCAATGAATGTCCTTATCTTATCATTCCAGAACTTTTTATGACCTAGTATAGCTATTACCCTATCCTCAATACCACTGAAGAAAAACATTATTTTGATGTGCAAACTCATATCTATTCATTTAAAAACTCAATCATGTTACTTGGAAGCTATATTTACTATGTGTACTTTAAAAGACAAATAGAACCTCATGTTTAAATCACAATTATATATAACATGCGCCTTTGGTTTAAATAACATGAACATATTTGCCTTGACACATCATGACAACTATCAGAGCCACAGGAAGTATGTGTGAAAAAGCTCTAAGTTCACCGCAGTCTCCTCAAATATTTTTGAGATGCTTTCTTCATCTCTGCTGTGGACCACTGATGCATAAACACACAATATTTTACAGTAATTAAGGCAATGTTCTTAGATTTAACAGGACAAACACACACACAAAGGAAGGAAATAAAACCATTTGACACATGCAAATTTTAACCAGATTGTCAGACAGTATGGCATGCAAGTCATTAGAGCTCTTCTAAGAGCATCTTCCAGAACATTGACCTCAGGGGGAGCTCGGGGTATCATGGCAGACTCTTTCTTCTGTACTGGAAAGAAGCAACCAATACAGACAAACCCTCTTTCCTCTGCTGACCTTTCTCAGCCGGTGCTTAGGGATACAGGAATTAGTAACAGATGGAGGCTTTCTCAGCTTTTAGTAGCCACTGAGAATAAATAAAAATTAGGAAAGAAGAAATACCTTCAACCTACTTATTAAAAGTATATTTGCCCATGGAAAAATATACCTTTTTAAAAGAGCTGGATGACTGCAGATATAATAATGAATTGCTAGTCACTCAGTCATGTCTGACTCTTTGTGACCCCATGGACTATAGCCCACTAGGCTCCTCTGTCCATGGAATTCTCTAGGCAAAATTACTGGAATGGGTTGCCATTCCCTACTTCGGAGGGTTTTCCTGACCCAGGAATGGAACTAGGGTCTCCTGCATCGCAGGCAGATTCTTTAGGGAAGGATAGTAATGAACAACCACTTTTTACTGGGACTAGGTCCCAATGTATGTTACATTTGGCCCAGCCAGGGGAGGCACTGTGATTCCTTACCAAGTTTGGTGATAGAAGGGACTGAAAGTGAAAAAGAACTCCTGCATTTGCTATTTGGTCCAGCCACCTTCTGCTGGCCTCCCATGTTTCCATCTCGTTTTCTTTGCTGTTGTCAAACATCTGGTTTAAGGCCGCCATGAGCTGCTCGGAGAAGGCACAGACGGTGGCCACCAGGCTCTGGCAGAAAACCATGTCTCTTCGGAGCTGAGTCTCGCTATCTGTGATGCAGGAGAACGTAAAGATGGTTTTGCAAAATGTCATAGTTGAATAAAACCAGTTCATTAAGCATCTGCATTCACTGTTATTTCACTCTCTCTAAACTCACACCATGGGAAAATGTGAATTCAAGCTCTATTCATGAGCACATACTTTTCAGTAAGTATCCTTTTTACAAAACATGGAACACCAAAAAATGTTAGAAACATTAAGATCTTTTTCTTACTTGATATTGTGACTTGATTTTCCAATCACTAAATTGCTTTACAAACTCCAAGGAAATAAAATAAGGTTTATTCACTTTTTTTTTTTTAGTAATAGAACATAATATGCATTGTTGTGTGACACTTTCCCTAAAGGAAATTCAAAGCCCAATTTTTCAGTTTGTGCTGGCAAAATATTATTAATACTAAATTAAAAAAAAATTATCTACTAGGCCTATTCAAATACTAATATAAAATATACATGGGGAAAGAGTACTGATGTCTGACTACTTGAAACAATAAACAAATCTGAATCTCCTGAAGTCACCTATTCAATTTCACAAGCTATCAATAGGTCCAGTTCAGAAATCCCTATATTTTTGGACATAATTAGATATTTACAGTTTTAATATAAATCGACTTTTACTAGCATACTTATTCTGCAATTAACTGGATTTTCGCCTGACCTCCTTTGAAGGTATGTTGACCCTGTGAACTGCCAGTTCTGAACCTCAGGTTTCTCAAATGGAAAGCAGCCGTGCCCCGAGAACTCAATCCCAAAGGGTTCACTCCTCTGAGACACAGGGTGTATGCAAACTACATAGCAACATAAACACCAAGCCACACCCTCTGTACACTGAAAAAGTACTTGTACTAGAAAAACAACACAGGTGAAAAATCAACATATTCCCAAATGTACTCTGAACATGTTGAGGGCTTGCAAACTTCTGAAATGAAGAAGCACTGTCAATAATTACTGTATAACATAAACATGCTGCCTTTATTCAGCAGTGAGTTCTTCTTGCTTTATTGATGAAAAAGCATATTTTTTTAAGTTGTTTAACCAAAGACATGAAACACCTGCTTTTAATAACTACCAACGCATAGGGGAGGGATTGGGGGCAGGAGGAGAAGGGGGCGACAGAGGATGAGATGGCTGGATGGCATCACTGACTCGATGGACTTGAGTTTGAGTGAACTCCGGGAGCTGGTGATGGACAGGGAGGCCTGGCATTGCAATTCATGGGGTCGCAAAGAGTCGGACACGACTGAGTGACTGAATTGAACTGAACTGAAAGCACAGGTGCACATAACTGCTGCTTGTTTCTCAGTTTCACTGTTAGTAAAAACTAGTCTTGAAAATTTTATTAGAAACAAGATTAAATATGAAAAATAATTATATAATAAAATATTTATTGATTAGGTTGAACTCTATGAACTTGCTGCTTTGGTAGGTCAACATAATTGAATATGGCAATTCCATATGGTTCAATCTGTTGACAAGAACATATGTTAGACATTTCCCTTAAGTATTAAATATCATGTGCCCCATTCTAATAGATGGAAAAGAGTGTTTTACATGTCATTATAAATGGGAAAACTGGGAAACAGTTTTGCCCAGTTTCAACTAAGAAAAAAGCAAAACACCTGTTCTGTTGTACATAATTTCTAACAGTGTGTAGATATTCAACAAATACTTACTGAATGAAAATAATGAATCAGCAGAGTGACTAACAACTGAATTAAGTGAATTGAAAATGTATGCATTCATTCTCTGGCTTCTTGAAATGACAATTTAGTCTGACTTAACAGAGAAGGCTGGAGAAGGCAATGGCACCCCACTCCAGTACTCTTGCCTGAAAAATCCCATGGATGGAGGAGCCTGGTGGGCTACAGTCCATGGGGTCACTAAGAGTCGGACACGATTGAGCGACTTCACTTTCACTTTTCACTTTCATGCATTGGAGAAGGAAATGGGAACCCACTCCATTGTTCTTGCCTTGAGAATCCCAGGGACAGGGGAGCCTGGTGGGCTGTCGTCTATGGGGTCGCACAGAGTCAGACACAACTGAAGTGACGCAGCAGCAGCAGCAACAGAGAAGGCAATGGCACCCCACTCCTGTACTCTTGCCTGGAAAATCCCATGGATGGAGGAGCCTGGTAGGCTGCAGTCCATGAGGTTGCTAGGAGTCGGAAATGACTGAGCAGCTTCACTTTCACTTTTCACTTTTATGCATTGGAGAAGGAAATGGCAACCCACTCCAGTGTTCTTGCCTGGAGAATCTCAGGGACGGGGGAGCCTGGTGGGCTGCCGTCTATGGGGTTGCACAGAGTCGGACATGACTGAAGCAACTTAGCAGCAGCAGCAGCAGTCTGCCTTAAAAGGGTTATTCTTGGTTCATGGGCCCTCTGGCTGTGGGACACCCCTCTTCCCTCTCCACTCAGCAAACGTGAAATTGTTCTTCAAGAGTCAACTTACTGAAATACTGAAATATTACCTCCCCTTGTGAAATGTCCCCTCTCCTTCAGGAAGCTGGTATACTTTTCTCTGTCCCACCTCAGGCCTAGGAGTGTCTCCCCCTGCTGGAGAGTAATGACCTAGCACTGTGAGAGTTTGCTTACATGCTTGTTTCCCAAGGGACAATCAGCATCAGTGCCAGGGGGAGTTGGCATATCGTGTGATTTATGCCCAGGGACGTCAAAGGCAGATAATCTGCTTTCAACTACCCACTCCACCATTTTTAAAGTGTATGATTCTAGGTATTAGATTCCTATTTTTAAAATAGGAGCTACTCCTACTTCTTGGATCTGTGATAAAGATAAATGGAATATGTTTGTTCTCTATGTATTTCTGCTTTGAAAATAGGTTCATCTGTACCATTTTTCAGGTGTAGAGAGCAAACATATGAACACCAAGGCAGGAAGGGGCTGGAGATTGGGCTTGACATATATACACTACTATGCATAAAATAGATAACTAATGAGAACCTACTGTAGAGCACAGGGAACTCTACTCAGTGCTCTGTGATGGCCTAAATAGGAAGGAAATCTAAAAAGGAAGGAATATATGTATATGTGTAAGTGAGTCACTTTGCTGCACAGCAGAAACTAACACACACTGTAAAGCAACGACGTTGCTGCTGTTCAGTTGCCCAGTTGTGTCTGACTCCTTGCGACCCCATGGACTGCAGCACTCCAGTCCTCCCTGTCCCTCACCATCTCCTGGAGTTTGCCCAAGTTCATGTCCATTGCATCGGGGATGCCTTCCAGCCATCTCATCCTCTGACGCCCTCTTTTCCTTCTGCCCTCCATCTTTCCCAGCATCAGAGAAAGCAACCATACTCCAATAGAAATTAAAATAAATTAAAAAAGAAAATGGAGCTGAGTGGAGGCTCTATGTTCTTAAAGTAATAGATTTCAAAAAAAAGATAAATGCAATAAAAACATTTAAAGCACGTAGCAAGGTGAAATCGGATGTGATATTATCAAGATTCTTTTCCTCTCCTAACATCTAATGTGGTAGCTGGCACACGGGTGCTCAGTTTATTACTGCCTAGAGAAGGAATGCCATGATAAAGAAAGAAACCCAGTAAGAGAACTGAAAAGCATATAGGTCTTCTCCTTTTAATTATGCAGCTGTTCAAAATTCAAGTGTCCATCCTTAAGCAAAGCTATTCTCATTCATCATTTTCATCAGTAAGAACTACAGCAGGAATCACAAGAGCTGCTCCCAGCTTCTAGTAAAAGAAGAAAAGCAAAGAATTCTGTCTTGTTTGCGCGTGTGTGGGACAGCTTATTATTTTTTGCCAACTAAGAATTCCCATATAGTGAGAACACACTCAAAACAAACGGATTATTACCTATCCATTTGTTTCATTTCAGTATTTGAGAACCTACTTAAATTCATCTTCTACAAACATGTTTAAAAACATTAACACTTCATTTAGTCTAGGCTATTTAAAAAGCTCAAGTTTCATCTTAAGCTTGCTGATCTAAAAAGAATGAGAAGGTTTCTAGACACACAAGTAATCCCTCTGAAGTTGTAGGGAAAAGAAAGCAAAATAAAAAGAAGAGATTAGAGAAAGAAGAAGACAGAAATAAAAGGCAATTAAGAATAATGTTTAGCAGATACAGTCTGCCCTTTTAAAGTGAAAAGCATAATTTTGTGGCCAACAACATGGAGTAATTTGTCTGTTTGGTAACATTCAAATGTAATAAGGAAAAAAGAGTCAGGAAATTAAGTAAACCAAAAAAAAGAGAATTATGATAGGAAAAGACAAAATTTAAATCAAAGTAAGAACACCCATCTGAATATTAATAAATAAAGCAACACATTACAAAACCACTTCTGGAACTGGCAGATCTAAGTCTCAATTTCAAAACTGCCACCTACTATTTATTAATTCACCCAATAAGGCATCTTTATGCCTAATCTTCTGGATGCCCCAAAATATGTGGTGACTGACTACATGTACTAGTTATGATTCCTCTGCTTGAATGCAGATTTCTTCACCTTTAAAACTGTGGAAACAACAATAATGTTCTCACAGAGTAGCTGTGAGAACACAGTGAAATCCATAAAAATGAGGTACATCAACTCTACTGTTATTATTAAAGTTCAAAAAATATGACATACTTTTGTTATTATTATTACTCAATCAAAAAGCAAGGCAAAAACCAATCATCAGAAGGAAAAAAAAAAAAGGCTCTCTTGTTTAAGTTGGCTCATCCATTCATTATAATTTAAATTCTCCAAGTGTGGTAGATTGTAAAGTAGTCACAAAGTCTTCCCCTCTCTGTGTCCATGCCCTTCCAAACCAATTTCTGATTGTGATTCCTCCCATCAAAAGTACAATCTGTTTCTCCTTGAATCAGAACCATCTACATACTTACTATAAACAAAAATTAGACACAGGTTCACAATAAAACTTATTTGTACAAGGAACTTTACCAAAACCTGGCTCCTTTCTCCTGTTAAATCATATTTTGTATAAATATACATTTATATATGCTTTCAGCCATTTCAGCCATTTAGTTGTAATTGGAAATGAGCATGTTTTATGACTTTATCATAAAATACTATAGAAGTATTTTTTTAATCTCTGCAAGGCTTTAGAGAAGGTAGGGATCATATTTCCATCTATTTTGTAAACAGGTGAAGCCACTCCCTTCATATCATAAGACACCTAAGGTAGTGGACTGTAATAATTTCAAACAGTAAAAATAATGCAAACTCTTACCTGAATATTCAAGAAGAGCCAGGAGTATCCTACACTTTACCTCTGCAGAGAAAGAAAATATACCAGTCAGTTGTTCAGTCTTTTTCTGCAACTAACATCATATTTTAGTTGTATAGTAAAAAATAAGCACAAACTCATTATATAAATATAATAAAAATCCCATTCATTTGACAAGCTATTTTTGCCTATCTACCTTCATATATTCTACCTATTGCTCAAGACCCTAAAATCGTTTCCATATCTGAATTATATGAGCCTTGAAACATCATTCAAATCTTGCTATCTTTGTAGGTCATCATTAGCTTGCATGATGTTCTGTAAATGCCTACAGCTATTATGGTCTTGACCAGTAAATGTCAAATAGCATTTTTTAAAATTTTTAAACTTTTAAAGATTATATATACAATATTTCGAGCTTCTCTGGTGACTCAATGGTAAAGAATCTGCTTGCAATGCAGGAGGCCCCAGGTTCAATCCCTGGGTTGGGAAGATCCTCTGGAGAAGGGAATGACAATCCACTCTAATATTCTTGTATGGAGAATTCCATGGACAGAAGAGCCTAGAATGCTACAGTCCATGGGGTCACAAAGAGTCGGACGTGACTGAGTGACCAACACTTCCACTTTCCATACAGTATATAAAGAATATATATAATATAGTACAGCTGAGCGCTGAAGAATTGATGCTTTTGAACTGAGGTATTGGAGAAGACTCTTGAGAGTCCCTTGGCCTGCAAGGAGATCCAACCTGTCCATCCTAAAGGAAATCAGTCCTGAATACTCATTGGAAGGACTGTTGCTGAAGCTGAAGCTCCAGTATTTTGGCCACCTGATGTGAAGAACTGACTCATTGGAAAAGACCCTGATGCTGGGAAAGATTGAAGGCAGCAGGAGGAGGGGACGAGAGAGGATGAGATGGTTGGATGGCATCACCGACTTGATGCACATGAATTTGAGCAAGCTCTGGGAGTTGGTGATGGACAGGGAAGCCTGGTGTGCTGCAGTCCATGGGCTTGTAAAGAGTTGGACACGACTGAGCGACTGATCACTGATATAAATATGCATTAGTAAATATTATATTATAAACTATGGCTCAGTAGTAAAGAATCTGCCTGCTAATGCAGATGACACAGGAGACATGGGTTCAATCCTTGGGTTAGGAAGATCCCCTGCAGGAGGAAATGGCAACCCACTCCAGTATTCTGAAAAATTCCACGGACAGAAGAGCCTGGTGGGCTGCAGTCCACAGGGTTGCAAAAAGTCGGACATGACTGAACAACTAAGCACATTACATACTGTGTATTACATATTAGAAACACATGTATATATTGTTCCTCGCCTATCTTGAGGTCAAAATACTGCCCTTAAGGGCTGAAAAATACTAAATATTTCCAAATATTCTTCTTCTCACCCCATCCCCACACAGGACCAACCACAGATATCCGATAAATGATGTGTGTTAACGTCACACTCATTGCTGTGTACCCAATCAGCTGTGCACTCATTTGCTTCCAATTGGTAGATAGTTTGCTTGCAGTAGGAAAATATTAAACATAAGGAATTCCTTTATGTGCCCAAGATTATGGAAAATAAAAAAGGTTATTATATATGGAAAATAAAAAAGGTGGCATCCTATTCTAAATAAATTCACAGAATAATCAGAGCAACAAAATTAACAGATAAGAAATGCAGGAAATACCAGAGGACATTAAATTTTACAAGAGAGACACAAGGACAAATGGATTTCAGAGGCAGAAAAGTATACGGTACTGAGTCAGGAGTCCCATCTATTATACACGAACTTTACCATTTTTAGTAAAGTGTTAATCTACTTTGGGTCTCATCTTGCTCATTCCTAAGATAACATCTATCTTGACTAGTTTATAGTACTGTGCATAAAAAAACACATGGTGCTGTGCTTAGTCGCTCAGTCGTGTCCAACTCTTTGAGACCCCAGGGACTGTAGCCCACCAGGCTCCTCTATCCATGGGGATTCTCCAGGCAAGAATACTGGAATGGGTTGCCATGCCCTCCTCCAGGGGATCCTTCCAACCCAGGGATGTGATGGGACCCAGGTCTCCCGCACTGCAGGCGGATTCTTTACCATCTGAGCCACAAGGGAAGTGAAACACATGGGAATATATATCAAAAGGCTTGGAAAATTATTTAAAGTGCTCTGTACTGATGAAGCACTTTTATTATTGTGACTTGAATCTGGCTAAAGTTGGTATAGAATTTTTTTGAGAGTCTCAAAATTTTAAACATTCAAAGTTAATTGTCAGGGGAGAAGTACATATCCTAAGAGTGGGAAAAGTGCTAGCAAGGCAATAGAGTAGGAAAAAAAAAAAAAGCCAAACATTCAACAATCTAGCAAAGAAAAGATTTTATTACAACTTTCAGAGATTGCAATTGGGATCCAATTGGAAAACCCCAGTGAAAAATGGCTTCCAAATCAGATTGATGAGTTTAGATTGATCTAAGATAAAATCACTCTAAGGCTCTGAGGCAGGGGACTGAACATGATATTTTAGGAGAATGAATCTGGTAAGGACTTATATGGACCAGAAAAGATGAATTAAATCAGATGAATTAAAAGGGGAATTAGCCAGAAAATGTCTCATTAACTGAAAAATGAAAAAAAAAATGGAAAAACTGAAGAGAATTTTGAGTTAAAAAGAAAAAAGCAGCAGCTCTTTAGGATATTAGGACAAAGGCAGAGAAAAAAAATGAAAAAAGTA
Organism: Bos javanicus; assembly: GCF_032452875.1. Taxonomy (NCBI): domain Eukaryota; kingdom Metazoa; phylum Chordata; class Mammalia; order Artiodactyla; family Bovidae; genus Bos; species Bos javanicus. The sequence goes on along the minus strand of NC_083881.1, from coordinate 32,330,194 downwards.
CTGCTGGAAAAATGAGAGCTTTCAAAGAGTATAATTTTGGTAGGTAGGCAGCAAAGGTATGATATGTCACTATGCTATGCTAAGTCACTTCAGTCGTGTCCGACGCTGTGTGACCCCAGAGACAGCAGCCCACCAGGCTCCCCCGTCCCTGAGATTCTCCAGGCAAGAACACTGGAGTGGGTTGCCATTTCCTTCTCCAATGCATGAAAGTGAAGTCGCTCAGTCGTGTCCAACTCTTGGCGACCCCATGGACTGCAGCCTATCAGGCTCCTCCGTCCATGGGATTTTCCAGGCAAGAGTACTGGAGTGGGGTGCCATCGCCTTCTCCGATATGTCACTAACAGACATTTGAATTTAAGGTGACAGTGGACGCAATTTGGACGGGTATTCTTCCCCACACCACCAAGCAATTCTCCAACCCCAGCTGGATGCCCTACAATTCAATTTAATTCTGACACCATCTACCTGGATATAGTGACAGATATCACGGTATAAGGTCTCACCCCTCACGGGACTGCACCCCACCCCCACTTCAGACACCATTTACAAGTCCAGGCTGTCGTCTGTGCTTCTTCTGATCAACTGGATACAGACTAGAGGTTCCAGTGATCCCCTCCTTGGGTTCAGTTAATTAGCTAAAACACCTCACAGAAGCCAGAGAAACATTTTCTGACTAGATTAGCAGTCTATTATAAAAGGACATAATTCAGGAACAGCCAGACGTAAGAGATGCACAGGCAAGGCATGGATGGGTAAGAGCAGAGTTCCAGACACCAACACAAGTTCACACAACAGTCTCTGAGTCATGACTGACTCTTTGTGACCCCATGAACTGTAGCCCGCCAGGCAACCCTGTCCACGGAACTTCCCAGGCAAGAAACCTGGACTGGGTTGCCATTTCCTTCTCTAGGGGCTATTTCGGATCCAGGAATCAAACCCAAGTCTCCTACGTCTCGTCTCCTGCAGTGGCAGGAGGATTCTTTACCACTGAGCCACCTGAAAAGCCGAAGTTCACCAACCCAGAAACTCTCCAACCCTTTCCAAAGTCACCTCATTAACAGAACAAAAGACAGCTTTGCCCTCTCAGCACGGGAAATTTCGAAGCTTTTATATCTCTCTGTGCCAGGAAAGAGGATGAAGACCAAAGATATATATATATTTTTTATTCTAAAAAAATACCACAGTGGGCTAACCACACAAATTACCTTCAGTTAGCTGATACTATGATTCCATAACTTAGCTGAGGGATAGGAGACAGACATAATCTTAGTGACACCATCCTATGACTCTGTCCCCATCTAGTCCGTTATTTCCTCTGCTCTCCTCTGCCCTCAGTTTACAGGCTATGAGTGAATGGTATGCATATTAATGGCACTGGAACAGTCCTTCCTACATAAAGACCATAGACTTACATTCTGGTATCATATTTGGTATATATTTGCTAGGATATTCTTAAATCAGAGATGAAGGCATGATGGTGTTCAGAACATGCTACCCTCAAATATGGCACTTTGGAATACTGAGTTATTCATATTTTAAGTTGAAGGACTCTGAGAAACAGTGGGGAGAGGAAGGACTCCCTGACCCCCACATTTCCCCCCGAAGCAGATCATAAGACGGCTCAGGAGAGCTATACCTAGAGGAAAGAGATATCTTTATCTCCAAAGAGGGAGGGATGCCAAAAGAGCAGGCCTTGCCACCAGTTTTACTACACTTAGCACATACCCTTTGGTCCTGTAACAATTTTCTAGGACTTTCTGAAAGTGAGAGTCGCTCAGTCGTGTCCGACTCTTTGCGACCCCATGGACTATACAGTCCATGGAATTCTCCAGGCCAGAATACTGGAGTGGGTAGCCTTTCCCTTCTCCAGGGGATCTTCCCAACCCAGGGATCGAACCCAAGTCTCCCGCATTGCAGGCAGATTCTGTACCAGCTGAGCCACCAGGGAAGCCTTCAAACCTAGTATGAAAAGATGCAGATTTAATCTTTTCTTCTGGTCTTCATTTCCTTATAAAGGCTCCAGTGTCCATGTGAAACTTATATTAAATGAAGTTATATGCTTTTCTCCTGTTCATTTGGTTTTTGTCAGTCTAATTTACAAGGCTCCAGGCAGAGAACCTAGGAGGGTAAATGGAAAAAGATGTTTTTTCCTCCTCTACACGAACATCAGCTACATACACATACACATCAGAACATTCTGGCAAGGTAGCACTAAGTTAATTTCCAGCCCAGACCTGACCTTCCATTAAATCATTCTTTACAGAAGGACAGTTTGGGAAATAGAATGAAAATGTCTTTAAATTGAACAGGATGAATCCATGGTGAACCGGTGAGGTTAGTTCTGAGTCCACCCACAGAACAAGCAGCTGATTACAAGGATCCCAGTGCAGCTGCTTCCACCCCATAGAACAGGACTGGACACTACACAGACCACCAGGAAATGGCAGCTTGCCCTCTCCCTTGATGGTTCACTGAGCTGAACTACTGATTAACTGTTTTTAAAGACTCCTTAATATGGTGACAATCACAGCTCTTATCCCCCCAAAAGTAATTGATACTGCATTTACTCTAAAAGCAAATATAATGTATACAGGAAAACTCAAAACTGATGAGAACAACTGCATTTAGATTCACAAATGATAGCTTTTAGGAGTGTTGTGATACTGGTATCTAGTCAGTGGAAGTCTACTTTTTACTCAGCAAAGTATGGACTTCCCAGGTGGCTCAGTGGTAAAGAATCTGCCTGCCAATGCAGGTGATCGAACCCAGTTCGATCCCTGGGTTGCAAAGATTCCCTGGAGGAGGAAAATGGCAACCCACTCCAGTATTCTTGCCCAGAGAATCCCATAGACAGAGGAGCCTGGTGGGCTACAGTCCAAGGGGTCACAAAGAGCTGAAAACAATGGAATGACTGAGTACACAACAGTAATATATATGCTTAAATTCCTTGAAGCTTTTAAAAATATATTTGTCATTTTGGCTATTCGTTATTTGGGGGGGTTTAAATTCAGACTTCTGATTGAATGTGATGTTATAATGTGTATGTAGCTATAAAATAAAACTATAGCCAAGAAATCCAGCTGTGAAGGATAAAAGATTTCATCATATGATGGAATAGCTGTGATTTATTTGGAGTTTTCCATATGTGTAAAAATTTCTTATCTATTGATCTCTAAAGAATATCTAAGATGTTATACTTGAGTGTATTTCTAGGCAGAAAACTTGGTAATCACAGAACATTTACACCATTCATATCATTTAGTAAATGAAGAAACTGAGGCACGAATGAATGACATCACAGGCTTAGACCCTATAGGGTTTAAGAACTTTCTTGTGTCAACAAAGTGTGTAACTCTCTCTGTGTGCCTGCAAGCTGAGTCACTTCAGTGGTGTCCGACTCTCTGTGACGCTATGGACTATAACCTGCCAGGCTCCTCTGTCCACAGGATTCTCCAGGCAAGAATACTGGAGTGGGTTGCCAGGTCCTTCTCCAGGGATGTTCCCGACCCAGGGATTGAACCCACATCTCCTGCATTACAGGTGGATTCTTTACCACTAGGGAAGCCCCCTTAATTTTAGGATAAATGTAGAATAATTTATCCTAAAAAAATAGTAGTGAGGGACTTCCCTGGTGGTCCAGTGGTTGGGGCTTCATGCTTCCAATACAGGGGCCTGAGTTCAATCCCTGTTCAGGGAAATAAGATCCCACATGCTGTGCAAAGTGGCCAAAAGAGTAAAAAAATATTTAAAATGGCAGTGGTGGGTTAAAAAGTGGGTTATGATGTACTGTTACTTCAGCTGATTACTATTTACCACATTCAAATGACATACGAATGACTGAGGAATATAAATTTACATATAAGCATAATATGTATTATGCAGGTTTCTCCACCTTAGTCCAAAGGATATTTTAGACCAAATAATTCTTTGATGAGAGAGACTAGCTGGTGCCTTGTAAGATGTTTAGCAGCATCCCTAGCCTCTACCTACCAGATGCCCCATGATTGTGACAACGGGAAAATGTCTCCAGACATTGCCAAGCACTGGTCTAATACTGGGCAGAAAACCACTAATTGGAGATTCCAAAAATTAGACAAATTCCTCATTTCATCTTTCTCACCATCATCACTTTGGAAACTCTCAGAACATTTTCCTTAACTGAAACTGGAGTGTGATTGACTTGGATGAGGCACAAGGGGACCTTTTGGTTTGGTCCCTGTGTTCTATATCCTGACTGTGGTGGTGATTATATGGCTGTATATGTGTTTATAAAATTCACTGAAATGTACACTAAAAATGTACATATTTTATTGTATATAAACTATATCTCAATAATGTTGTTTTGAAAAAATTCCAAAAATTTGAATGTTATTTTACTAACAACAGGTTATTGGTGGTGGTTTAGTTGCTAAGTCGTGTCCAGCTCTTGGGACCCCATGGACAGCAGCCTGCCAGGCTCCTCTGTCCATGGGATTCTCCAGGCAAGAGTACTAGAGTGGTCACCATTTCCTTCTCTAGGGGATCTTCCCAACTCAGGAATCGAACCCAGGTCTCCTGCATTGCAGACAGATTCTTTACCAACTGAGCTATGAGGGAAGCCCAACAAAAGGTTAACTTCTGTCTAATGTTAGAAGACCTCTGTGTAAGGCTGAGTTGACCCCAAAATTCCATTTAGATAAACCAGTATACACAATATAAATAATAATACATGAGTTAAATATCCTTAAACATGAAAAGAGAGTAGATAAATCAGTTTAGTTAACCTATGATTTGATTTATTGGAATGGGACCCTAGCATCCTTGGAATTCATTGACATATCTTTTTAATTTCTTTAATTGATAATATCTTTGGCACTAAGAAGAATCCAGCTGAATGAAGTAATTATGAACAATCCACTCTTGGTTTTCTTTTATTGTTCTTTTCATTTTTTTTTTAACTGATAAGACTATGTGGAAGATATTCCAGTGTCCCTTAGAGTCTGTTCCTGCTTTTAGGAATAGAACTCCTAGATTTTGCCTGAGCACATACATGGCTGTCCTTCTAAAATCAACATTTCTCTGCTTCTCTTGCAGCAGGGTGTGGCTTTGGACTAAGGAGAGGTGACTGGTGATGTGTTTAAGGTTACCTCATTAAGGACAAGCCGATTAACCTAGATTTTCTCTTTTCCTTTCCTGCTGGCTAAGGTGTAACATCAGGCATAGCAGACTATGTCGGTCCAGAGATGGAAGCCACGTGGAAGCTGATGGAGCCAGCCTGGGTTCCTGAATGATCTTGTGACACACGCCTCTCCCTGTACCCCACACAGGGACAGGAAAAAGAAAAGTCTCTAATTTTGGCTGTTGTATTTTTGAGTCTTTCTGTTATGGCAGAAAGTTTATACCCTAAGACAAATTGGACAAATTGGAAAGCATTTAAGATTTTTAAGTTTTTCTCTGTGTGCTGTTTGGTCATAGCTAATATATTTTGCTGTGTATTCTCAAGTAAAATAATTTCTAAAATAGTATATGATTTCATGCCAATAGTTCTTTTTGACCCAGTAGTTATTTAGGAGAGTGTTTCTCAAATTTATGAGTTACTTTTAAACTTTAGGTACTAATTATTAGTAAATGGAGACACAGCATTCAGCTTTTCTAATTTTTAAATGTGTTTATGGGCTAATTTATGATCAATTTTGGTAAAATTCCACAGATCTTTTTAAAGAAGTTGCCTTCTTGGTAAGATACCAAAATATTTATTTATTGTGTTACTTAACTTTTCTATAATTACTTTTTTATCTGATCTAATAAAGGTTTAGAGATTTAAAAAAAAATTAGACAAATTCCTCATTTCATCTTTCTCACCATCATCACTTTGGAAACTCTCAGAATATTTTCCTTAACAACTCTGACCCTATAATATGCAACCAAACTCACTGGCATTGTCTGGAAATTTTTTATATCTCTAATTAGAGGTGGTACCAGTTATGGGATGCTGAGTAGACCATCTCATGCTAGTATTAAAAATAACAAGCAACTTAGACAAACACCTCTGAAAGACAAACTGAAAAACTAATGATTCAACCTTATTTTGATTCTCACAGACTCACAATTGATATTTTAGACTTTCCATGAAATGTAGTTTCAAGCATTTTGTGAATCCTTTAGAAATTTTTCTGATATAGTTCCATATTATAAAACATATGAAACTCCCTCATTCTCTACTCGTCTTCGTAAGACGGAGCCTTTGCTTTATTTCCGACGACTATTCTTTGAGATACAGTCTGCGTTGTCTAGACCTTGGAACGCAGGTTTTGTCATCTTATTCCTTCTCTCCCTCCTCTGCTTTCTCTCACCCTTTTCAGTCCTTTTATTTTCCTCATAATATGAAACACTCCAAAGAGTAATCAGGGCATGTCTGAATTTGAGGGTTTAATGGAGTTTTAAATGAGTGTTGCTCATGTCATGGGATTTTTTTTTGCTTTTTATCCTGACCTTCAACAAATCTTCTGATGTTCTGAGCAAGATTCCGGACGCTGCTGGGAAGATTCCAAGGATCTTGCTTGATGTGAAGTCTTAACCTTTTCGGACAACTCAGCTTTGGTTCCATTTCCTGCTGAAACTCTAAACAAACACAGAAAAGCTCTCTTAAGTCTCAACCATTTACCGGTTCACAAGCCCATAAACAACAGAAGCCTCTTCCTTCCATTCCTGTGGTCTTAGTCTATTATCATGGTAGCAATTTATGTAGCTTTATTACGGGAGAAAATCTGTTAAATCTAAAACAAAGTCAGATCCTTATTATCTTCTCACAAAGGTTTAAACAAAGGAAGAAATTTAGATGAAAATCTCTATTTCAACATCCTAACCCGGACGGCAGACAATGGCAGCTCTAGACCCCATTCTGTTGGCCACCTCCCCCACCCCAACCCCATTCCCAAATCCCCTTCCATCAGCACTGGGCTGTACCCAAGCATTGAGCCTGATTTCAGCAAAAGCAACTCAACACTTACATTTCTTGAATTAATACATCCAGTCTGCCCTCTATAGGCTTTAAACATTTTAAATTTTCAAAGAACTCTAAAAAAGGTCCTACCTTGGTTTATTATATATATTCAATGACTATCAGATAGAAGTAGTATTAAATAAACGACAGAACTAGCACCTAGAACCTTTTTTTTCTCATGCTAAGTTTTTGCCTCATGACTGGATTATCCCCCACTTTTGTTTCCGAACTGCCTCGAACAGGTACATTGTAAACCTCACCTTGTAATCCTCGACCTGGTGTCAGGTACTTAGTTTGCTCAAAGGCCCTCACGACTGCTTGGCCTCTCAGGAGATTGGTTATGGAATCCACCTATCACAACAGCAGAGATTTGGGGGAGTTACAGAACTTCTCATAACACATAACAGACATTTCCAACAGTAAATCTCCTAGCATTTTTTCTGAAACCAATGATTATTTTGGGGCTCCTATGCTGCCTGCAAAATCTATCTTTGAATAAAATATTGGGATAAACTCACCTGATAACATTTTAAATGGCATCTCTTACTATCCTACCATATATCCATGTGCAATATACATGTGCTCAGTCGCATCCAACTCTGCCACACCATGGACTGCAGCCACCAGGCTCCTCTGTCCGTGGGATTCTCCAGGCAAGAATACTGGAGTGGGTTGCTGTGCCCTCCTCCAGGGGATCTTCCCGACCCAGGGATTGCCTCTCCTTTATTGGCAGGCAGATACTTTACCACTGTGCCACCTGGGACACCCACCACGTATTCACACAAAATACAAATTTACTTTATAAAAGAAGTAAGAGGTCCAGAATGATTGAAAAAAAAACACCTAAAAGTTTTCATAATCCTTTACAAAGTGGTCAAAGTTTCTACATTATGGATTTTGGTTGTGGTTATACATTTTTTAAAAAATGCAAAACACCAACATGAGCACCAAGACAATCTTGTGCTTCTTGAGATTGGAAATGAAATTGGACAAGAAATCATGAGGGAATATCTGAATATCCACAAAGAAACAAATAACAAATAGAACAACTCCTGCTTGTAAAATGCTTTAGCTCCTCTGTCCATGGGATTCTCCAGGCAAGAATACTGGAGTGGGTTGTCATTTCCTCCTCCAGGGGGTCTTCCTGACCCAGGGATCAAACCGGTCTTACATCTCCTACAGTGGCAAGTGGGTTCTTTACCACTAGCGCCACCTGAGAAGCCCTTATAATTTTTAAGGACTGTGAAATACTTGACATTCATAACGATCTTTTGGGTCAGATGGCTGAAGGAATCCCATGTCAAGCTCTGGAAACTGAAGTACACAAGGTAGAAAAACAGATGAGTTCTTTCCATTCCAATTTGAAACTCCTTTACGTCTGGAAAATGGATTTTTGACAGTTCAGTCTGTGGAAAAAATTCCTACAATTGTCTCAATAGTACCTGGCTGAAAAGATGCTCAAGGCAGCTGTGTATCTTGTCCTGTTTATCACGAGAAATGCGAACATTTAGGGGAAGTTCATCACCTAGATATTAAAAAAAAAAAAATCATTCCTCTTATGTTTAACATTCCAAACCATTTTCGAGTAAATAAAGGAAAAAATAATTAAACACTAGCTCTTATTCCATATGTTAGTTCTCATGTTCAGAAAAAGAATTCCAAAGCTTTTTGATAGACATTAGGATGTTAGATTATCGCTCCTTTGAAGCTGCAGTAAAAGCAGAGGGACTCACAGAAAGAGCCCTGTGGTACCCGTGTCAATGATTCTTCCAAATGGTGCATTTATCTAATGGTTGAATAGCTGGGATAAGCAGCATATTTCAAATTTAAGACATTTCCCAACTGGATGAAAAGTCTTTTGTTCTTCATACACACAAAATAAAAACTGTATAAGACATTTATATCAAGCAGTATTTTTCTCATTGCCCCCTTCCCTATCGCCCACCTGAGCTCAGGTGCACCTGCTGTCTTCAAAGCCTGTCCCTCCTCTGCACACAATCAGCAATGTCTAATGTCCTGGTAAAATTTGTTTCCTGTATAGTAATGCTATCTACCCTTTATACCTTCTTCCTATATTCTAAGTACTGTCTGAGGCACTATGGTATTCAATTATTTTTTAAATTCATTTGTTTAAACCCTTCGTAGTACCACAGAAACATCATAAGACAGCATTTATTAACATAAAAATCAGTTTGTTCTTTCCATCTTTCAAAAAATTCACTGTTTATAAAGAGATTGGGAAACTGACTTTCTCAGGCATGTAAAACAAAGGCCATTGTGTGGCTACCAGGAATGGCTGTTCAAAGATAAAAAATGTGTATGGAGGAAACAAATTAATCCCAGAGGGCTGGCATCAAAGAGTCCACGTGGCTTCACCAAACGTACCTGAGTCCATTTCATCGCTGTGAAAATAGGAGCTGCACTGGCTGCTGCAGATGCTGGTGAAGGAGGCTACGGAATTCCTGTTGCTGTTGCAGTCACTGAAAGTAAGGAGGCACGTGTCATCTTCACAAAAGGACAAAGTTTGGCAAAGTTTCCCTGTCACTTCTTATTGGATAAACATAGTATGCCACTGTGATATTTGTTAATATGTTTTCTAGAAACTGATGAGAAAGGCAAGTTTGCTCAAATCACATTTTAGCTTAGTTTAAAAGAAAACATTTCAAATTCAATCATATTTCAAATTTTCTTCTTATATAACCTAATCATGAATTAATTTTAAAATGCACAGTTATTGGTGTGGTCCAGTGGCTAAGACTCTGCACTGTTAATGTGGGGGGCCTGGGTTTGATCCCTGGTCAGGGAATTAGATTCCACATGCTGGAAGTAAGAGCCAATGCAGCCAAATAAATAAATACTTTTGTAAAAGAATAAAAAAGTAAAATGCATAGTTAATTTACAGGAGTCAAACCAAGCTTAAAATTTATCATGATCCATTTGATAGTATACACCTGGAGTTGATTTATTAAGAGAGACAAATCCTGTTTCATGATTTCTGCCTATGAATCCTTACTACAAACTTTGATTATAACTCATTAATTGCATTCTGAGCCCTTTCCCATCCCCTCAAGGAAGATGATGCCTTGTCTCCACTCCAGAGCCCAGCAAGGATGTCTCACCAAGTAAGTACTGGATAATGATGAATGCCAAGGGAAAGAAAGCTGGAGGTGTGAATATGGACACAAGACAGATTTCAGATTTCAGAAATAGTGCAGCAGACAAAATTCTTTTTGCCTTTCAGAATAGGTAAAAAAGACTTATTTAACTTTAAATATACATTTGTAACTTTTCTTTTACTCTAGCGAGAACTTGAGAGTAACTTTAATTATCTGATAACTAGAAGTTGAGGTAAGAAAGTATTTTTAGATCTGTAATTTCCCACTGGAGAGAAACCACAGGTTCTTATTAAAGGGCATACAGGTCTCCTTAGAAGCTAAAAAGTAAATGAAACAGTAAAAGTGGTTAATCTGTTTTTTATATTATTAAATTTCTAGAAATAATTAACTCACATACTCATTAAAATCCTTTTCATATAGAAACTGGAACTGCAGAGTGGTTAATAAATTGCAAGCCAGGCCACCTGATTTCCTGGGTAAATTATGTAACTCCTGTGAGTCTCAGCTTTCTTAGATGTAAAAAGCAGTTAATACCAGAACTTGCTACAGACGACTGTGGTAGGAATTACCTGAAATAATCCTGTTTTTCCCATGTGTCTGGTAAAAATAAGCTTTTTTTTTCAACTTTTTATTTTGTATTGGGGTATTGTTGTTCACTCGCTAAGTCATGTCTGACTCTGCAAACCCATGGACTGCAGTACACCACACTTCGCTGTCCTTCACTATCTCCTAGAGCTTGCTCAAACTCATGCCCATTGAGTCGGTGATGCCATCCAAACATCTCACCCGCTGTTGCCCTCTTCTCCTCCTGCCTTCAATCTTTCCCAGCATCAGGTTCTTTTCCAATGAGTTGGCTCTTCGATTCAGGTGGCCAAAGTACTGGAGCTTCAGCTTTGGCATCAGTCCTTCCATGCAATAGTCAGGCTTGATTTCCTTTAGGATTTACTGGTTTGATCTTCCTGCAGTCCAAAGGACTCTCAAGAGCACCCGAATTTCAAAAGCATCAATTCTTCAGTGCTCACCCTTCTTTATGGTTATGGTTTCAGGTGGACAGCAAAGGGACACAACCATATATAAATATGTTTTAATGGAACCTATGAGTTTGTGCTAAATATCTCTGATGAAACAACTTTGATTTAATAATAATTACTAAATAACTTTTCATTGTAAAACACTGCATAATAAATGAGTGAGTGAGAGAGTAATCATCTGCAGTTGATGTGAATAAAATGGAAGGTTCGGAAGCTGCACGCCCAGCACACACGACAGGTTACCAGGGCTTCCCTGGGGTTCCAGAAGACACAAGGGCCCAAAGGAGAGAAAGCACTTTCGATTAATGAAGTTCACTGCAGGAGCCATTGTGTGAACGTCGGGTAAGAAGATGGCAACGGAGTCTGGAGGTAAGGTGTTATGGGTGAATTGTATCCCCCTCCTCAGATTCATATGCTGAAGTCCAACACTCAGTGTACCAGACTATGACCTTATTTGGAGGGAGGGTCATTGCAGAGGTAATCAAGTTAAAATGAGGTCATCAGTGGGGACCCTAGTCCAATATGGGCTTCTCAGTGGTGCTAGTCATAAAGAACCTGCCTGCAAATGTAGGACACATAAGAGACATAGGCTTGATCCCTGGGTTGGCAATTCCCTGGAGGAGGGCATGACAACCCACTCCAGTATTCTTGCCTGGAGAATCCCATGGACAGAGGAGGCTGGCAGGCTACACTCCAGAGGGTCGCAAAGAGTTGGACACGACTGAAGCAACTTAGCAGGCATGCATGAATACTAGTCCAATATGACCAGTGTCCTTGTAAGAAGAGGAAATGTGGACACAGAGACACACTTGGAAGGAAAAGGATGTGAAGAGACAGAAGGAGAAGACAGCCAACTGCAAGCCAACAAGAGAGACCTGGTACAGAGCCTTCCTTCCCAGCTCTCAGAAAGCAACAACATTGCTGACACCTGCATTTAGACTTCCAGCTCCAGTGCTCTAGGATAATAAATATAAAGTTCTGTCCTTCAAACCACCTGGTTCTTGGGACTTTGTTGCCACAGTCCTACCAAAATTGTACAGAATGCATGGCAGGGAAGAAAAAATGTACAAAGCTGGTCACAGAAGTGAGGGAGTGAAATTTGTCCAATTAGCTTGAAACACAAGGGAAGAGGAGAAACAAGACAAAAAGAGCCCCTATTCACTCAATAGTCCAATAACCAGAAACAGCTGCTGCTGCTCCGTCACTAAGTGGGGTCTGACTCTCTGTGACCCCATGGATTATAGCCTGCCAGGCTCCTTTGTCCACAGGGTTCTCCAGGCAAGAATATTGGAATGAGTTGCCATTTCCTCCTCCAGGGGATCTTGCCAACCTGGGTATTGAACCAGTGCCTCCTGACTGGCAGGCAGATTCTTTACCACTGAGCCACCAGAAACAGATATTCCCCCCAAACTGTTAACACATGCACGATTTGCTTATTTGCCGTACATGTTACACAATCCATAAGAGAATAAAAAATCTCCCAAATTAGACCCACTCAGCTGGAGGAAAAAATGGTTTTTCAAAATTTACACAGATTATAAAAGGGAAGAATTTGAAAGACTATGATGTCTCACTGTGCTGTCTGAGGTTGTTTAAGAGCTGCAGTTATTTTATGGGAAGTCCTCTGGAAGGCAAGGAGATGAAACCAGTCATTCTTAAAGGAAATCAACCCTGAATGTTCACTGGAAGGACTGATGCTGAAGCTGGAAGCTCCAGTACTTTGGCCACCTGCAAAGAACTGACTCATTGGTTAAGATCCTGATGCTGGGAAAGACTGAGGGCAGGAAGAGAAGGGGGTGACAGAGAATGAGATGGTTGAATGGTATCACTGATTCAATGGACATGAGTTGGGCAAGCTCCAGTGTACAGGCATACCACCCTGAACACACCTGATCTCGTATGAAGTTGGGCAAATGAAGATGATGAGGGGCAGGGAAGCTTGGCACGCTTCAGTCCCTGAGGTTGTGAAGAGTCAGACATGACTTGGCAACTGAACCACAATAAATAAAAGCAACAGTCAAAAATTTTTTTCAAGACCTTTGTGGAAAACACAGAATCACCTTCAACTTGGTCGATGAGAAGAGTTTCAGGAATGAATGCATTTACCTGTAAGAGTCTCTGTTGCTGATGGTGTCATGACCCGAGTCTTCCTGCTCATCTCCGGCCATGTTAAAACAGACGCGTTTGCTGTTTCTCTCTCCCTTCTCGTTGTCACTGTCTGTTGGGACTATGGACTCGGATGCCTTACGTTCTAATTTAGGAGAATATGTTATCGAAGACAGAAGGCTGCAATGGGATTTAAAAAAGAAAGGATAAGTGTACATTTTCACACAGGGGGCTACAAGTAACTACCTTGCTCATTAAATATGATAGGCTTATAGATATTTCTAGAATGCTTCTTCTAGATTTCCCCTGAAATTAATATCCTATTGCATATAGTACGGCTTCCCTGGTGGCTCAGTTGGTAAACAATCCACCCACAACGCAGGAGACCTGAGTTCAATCCCTGGGTGGGGAAAATCCCCTGGAGGAGGGCACGGCAACCCATTCCAGTATACTTGCCTGGGAAATCCCATGGACAGAGGACCCTGGCGGGGCTGCAGTCCATGAGGATGCAAGAGTCGGATATGACTTAGCAGCTAAACTGCCATTGCATATAAAGCCTGTCATGCCAAGTTCCTCTCAGAGGAAGAGAAACAGCACACTACTTGGATAAGAAAGTTGTATTCAAATCTAGGTTCTGCCATGGATTAGCTGTGCTATCCTAGCAAAACCAGGATAGTTCTCCTTGACATCTATGAAACATGGATAGTAAGAAGAGTGTCCCACAGGGTTGCTGTGAGAATGAAATGCATACAACACAGTGCTGGTTCACCATGGGCACACCCCGCTCCCCAGCCGCTGTCATCACCGTGTGAAGATACTGGGAAACTTTAAAGTGCTAGCCAAATATTAAAACAAACACTAAATGGGCAAAACCTCCTCACTAACTTACCTTCAGACAATACAAACCCATCTACCCCTCTCCCTCTGCTTTGGGTTTCCTCCAGGCTTTCTCTATTTGTCCGAGAGAATGTCTTATGGGCAAACCCTTCTCGTGCTCGTGTAAACAGAAGTCCTGCCTTTGTGACCCAAAGATGCTAAATACAGTCACGTACAAGATGAGGACAGGAGGCAGCAGGGGCTGCTACCCCAAGGGCATCCACAATCCACACATCATCAAACAGTTGTGAATCTGCCCAAAGGAAAAGCTCTTCCACTGGAATTTTAAAGCCAAAACATACTGTCAGACTCTGAATTGGCAATTAACTAGATTTGGACTCTGAGTTGTGGCTCAGCAGTAAAGAATCTGCCTGGCAATGAAGGAGATTCAGGTTTGATCCCTGGGTTGGGAAGATCACCTGGAGAAGGAAATGGCAACCCACTCCCGTATTCTTGCCTGGAGAATCCCATGGATGGAGGAGCCTGGCGGGCTACAGTCTAAGGGGTCTCAAAGAGTTGGACACGACTCAGCAAAGAAATAACAACATAACTGATTCCGCCAGGCTAAACTCGAATGTTTAGCCGTAAATCACTTCTTAAACTAACTCAAAATGACACAATAATGGAATTAGTCCTTACTATCAAATGATGTGCTGTAAAATTTGCAAAACAAATTAAACCATAACTGAACAAAGGACCCAGACATGGTTTCTGCAGCCAGCAATCATCTTTTCTTTTACCAAATACCAATGACATGCTGTTCTAACCAACAGTACATTTGCACGTTATCTTGACACCCATCTTTCTGTAGCAATGTCATATTTATTTTAGTTCAAGATCATGAAAAGATCTTACACTTCTTATTTATATCCCATAATGTCAAGCCCAATGCTGTGCACTAAGCAAATATTTATTAAGTGATTTCACTAATGAATTAATTACATTTATTGTACCATGCACTGTCCTTGGGGCTGTGAATACAGCATTTTAAAAAACAAACAAAACTCCCTGCCTTCCAGAAGCTTAAATTATACTGGGAAGAAACAAATAAGCAAATAAACTGTATAGTATATAGTGTGTAGACAATGATGCTGAGTCACTCAGTCGTGTCCAACTCTTTGGGACCCCATGGACTATAGCCCACCAGGCACCTCCGTCCATGGAATTTTCCAGGCAAGAATACTGGAGTGGGTTGCCATTTCCTCCACCAGGGGATCTTCCTGACACAGGGATTGAAGCCGTGTCTCCTGCACTGGTAAGCAGGTTCTTGACCGCTGTACCACCTGGAAAGCCCATACAGAATATCACACGGCTACAAAGAGGAAGGGGAAAATTAAAAATAAAAAAAAAAGAAGGAAGCTGGGGCTGCAACTTCAAATAGTCTCACCGCGAGGTGGTATCTAAATAATATTTTGGCATTTTATAGTTTTTAGAAGCTTGGGAGAATGAGAAAGTTGTATGAGATTGCTCAGGGCTCTGTGAAGCTATGAATTATTTTAAAGACACTTTTTCTATTTGGAAAGACACTTTCATGTCTCCTAAGATAGATTGTACACTTCTTCAGTCCCTCCACCTCAAAGGTTAAAGCATTAGATTAACTCCAATTACCCAAACGGCACATTGGCAGACAGATGAACCCTGAATACCAAAGAGGGAAGAGATGACAGAGTTCTCATTCTGCGAGGAGTCCTCTGTGCTTTAAACATCTTTTAAATGAGAAGTCATGGGTCTCAGTATAAACACTTTTTTCAAAGCTCTGCAAATTATGTTCACATATTTGCTTTCCATTTTAAACAGGTCTTGATTGTACTGATCCTGTGGGAACACGTGTTAGGCTAACAAACACAGCATAGAAAAACAGTGTTTTTGACACTGAGTTTTGTTTTGTATTTTTTTTTTTTACAAAATTCCTAGATTCTTAGAAGCAAAAATAGAGGCTAAAGCTCAATATTTATGTTCACAGATATATTTTCCTTTACCTGTGTTCCTATACAGTGTTAAGCTCTCTCTGACAGCTTATAGGTCCATTGATTCTGAATGAACATCCTGAGCTGAGCATCACTTCTGGTCAGTCTGCACCTAATGCTCCTGATGATAAAGAGTTTTGTATGTGGTAGATTGCACCTAGGGCTTCCCAGGAAGTGTGAGTGGTAAAAACCCTACCAAGGCAGCAGACGTAAGAGACACAGGTTTGATCTCTGGGTTGGGAAGATTCCCCTGGAGGAGGCATGGCAACCCATTCCAGTATTCTGACCTGGAAAATTCCATGGACAGAGGAACCTGGCAGGCTATAGTCCATGGGGCCGCAAAAAGACAGACATGACTGAAGCGACTTAGTGCGCGTGCGCGCGCGCACACACACACACACACACACACACACACACACACACACAGAGGCAAGAAGGCACCATCTCTCCACAGATTGGCCACCAGCCTAACACTTGAGTGCCTAGAAAGTCAGGCATGCTGGCTTTAGAAGCAAGGCTGCCCAGGCAGAGGTGCATCATGTTCTGGGATCAGAAAGAGGCTAATGCAACAGGAGCTCAGGGAAATAAGGTTTTTTTTTGGTGGGGGGCGGGGCAGGGGAGGGCAGGGACAAATCATGTTGGGATGTGCAGGCCACAGTAACACATCTCCTAGTCTTCTACTTGCACTTCAGTGTCATTAAGTGGTTTTAAGCAAACAGCAAAATCTACCTGTACAGATTCCTCTGGCATCTGCCTAATGTAGAATGTACCAGATGGAGAGACGCAGCTGGAAAGTTCTATACCGAGTACTAGGGAGGGAATGATGGTTACCCAGTGTAAGGTGATGGGGTGGATAGGTTCTCAGGTACAACTGACAGAACCTGATAAGGTGCTGGAGGTGAAGCAAAAGGAAAGAAATGAATCACAGAGGATACCTAGACTCTGGCTTCACAAATGGAAGGGATGGAGAATACTTTCCCGAGAAGGGGGACAACCTTGATGAGGGAGGGGTCAAAGTAGATATGAGGTTCAGAAACAAATTTAAGTTTGAGGAGTCTGTGATACAGCCCAGTGTTTCATAACCCAACTCACAGACAGACTGTGAGAAGAAATCATTACATGTAATCATATAACTTCCCTATATCAGGCTTCCCTGATAGTTCAGTTGGTAAAGAATCCGCCTGCAATGCAGGAGATCTAGGTTCGATCCCTGGGTTGGGAAGATGTCCTAAAGAAGGAAAACGTTACCCACAACAGTATTCTGGCCTGGAGAATTCCATGGACTATACTGTACATGGGATCGCAAAGAGTCGGACACGACTGAGAGCGACTTTCATTTCATTTAATCATATAACTGTGACCAGTGAGCTAACACACATTAGCTTTTATGAAACTGTGCCTACTTTTTTACATTAACTAGCAAAATGCTTGCAAAAACCTAAAAGATAATTCAATCACTAGGCTTGACGTTCTTATCTGTAATCTCCAGGTCGATAACTGTCCTCAATAATGTGTTTTGTTCATCACTCAACTATGGGGCCCCAGACACTTGGAAAATGAAGTCTGTTCTCAAATTTTGTATCTTCACCAGCCCTCAATACTCTTTATGCATTTTCTTCCTGTAAGAATACACAAAGTCTGAATTTTAAAATCCCGTCAAATTTTTGTACTCTCCACGAAATATTTTTCCCTTTACTTATGTCTAGTACCTAAGTGTCATTAACTAGAAAATAGCCCATTAAAGGGCAAAAGTACTTAGTGAGAGAGTTAATTCCTAGGCAGAATGATAAGAAGTCCAGGATCCCCAAGGAGGAGAAAGGGGTCTGAGGCTCTCAAAGTAGAGATAGGGGCCTGGAATTCTCAAGGAGGAGAAAAGGACAAATTTTTTTTTTTTTCCTCTATATTCCTTTCAGTTCAGTTGCTCAGTCGTGTCCGACTCTTTGCGACCCCATGAATCGCAGCATGCCAGGACTCCCTGTCCATCACCAACTCCCGGAGTTCACTCAGACTCACGTCCATCGAGTCAGTGATGCCATCCAGCCATCTCATACTCTGTCGTCCCCTTCTCTTCCTGCTCCCAATCCCTCCCAGCATCAGAGTCTTTTCCAGTGAGTCAACTCTTCGCATGAGGTGGCCAAAGTACTGGAGTTTCAGCTTTAGCATCATTCCTTTCAAAGAAATGACAGGGCTGATCTCCTTCAGAATGGACTGGTTGGATCTCCTTGCAGTCCAAGGGACTCTCAAGAGTCTTCTCCAACACCACAGTTCAAAAGCATCAATTCTTTGGCGCTCAGCTTTCTTCACAGTCCAACACTCACATCCATACATGACCACAGGAAAAACCATAGCCTTGACTAGACGGACCTTTGTTGGCAAAGTAATGTCTCTGCTTTTCAATATGCTATCTAGGTTGGTCATAACTTTTCTTCCAAGGAGTAAGCGTCTTTTAATTTCATGGGCTGCAGTCACCATCTGCAGTGATTTTGGAGCCCCAAAAATAAAGTCTCACACTGTTTCCACTGTTTCCCCATCTACTTACCATGAAGTGATGGGACCAGATACCATGATCTTAGTTTTCTGAATGTTGAGCTTTAAGCCAACTTTTTCACTCTCCTGTTTCACTTTCATCAAGAGGCTTTTTAGTTCCTCTTCACTTTCTGCCATAAGGGTGGTGTCATCTGCATATCTGAGGTTATTGATATTTCTCCCGGCAATCTTGATTCCAGCTTGTGCTTCTTCTAGCCCAGCGTTTCTCATGATGTACTCTGCATACAAGTTAAATAAGCAGGGTGACAATATACAGCCTTGACGTACTCATTTTCCTAGCTGGAACCAGTCTGTTGTTCCATGTCCAGTTCTAACTGTTGCCTCCTGACCTGCATACAGGTTTCTCAAGAGGCAGGTCAGGTGGTCTGGTATTCCCATCTCTTTCACAGTTTTCCACAGTTTATTGTGATCTACACAGTCAAAGGCTTTGGCATAGTCAATAAAGCAGAAATAGATGTTTTTCTGGAACTCTCTTGCTTTTTCGATGATCCAGCGGATGTTGGCAATTTGGTCTCTGGTTCCTCTGCTTTTTCTAAAACCAGCTTGAACATCTGAAAGTTCACCGTTCACATATTGCCGAAGCCTGGCTTGGAGAGTTTTGAGCATTACTTTACTAGCGTGTGAGATGAGTGCAATTGTGCGGTAGTTTGAGCATTCTTTGGCATTGCCTTTCTTTGGGATTGGAATGTAAACTGACCTTTTCCAGTCCTGTGGCCACTGCTGAGTTTTCCAAATTTGCTGGCATATTGAGTGCAGCACTTTCACAGCGTCCTTAGTCAATTACACAACTCAGTTTAAACCCTGTACTAGGGATTATACAACAACAATGTATCTAGCTGTAGGACAGTTTCTCCTTCCTGAAAACCTTCTGACTAATCCTGATATCTTAGAATGTATTATGGGAGTGGGTCTGGAGGATCTTTCTATTGTTAAATTCTAATCTTGTTATCCTAAAATGTAAATTGTGGGAGTGGGTCTGGTAAAATTTTCACAAACTTGAGACATTCTTTTGATTCATTGTAATAACTAATTAAAAGTATACAACTCCATTGCTAACACCAGCAAGGGGGGCACTCTTTCTGCCCCCTTCTGATTTCTGTGTCAGAAGCTTTCTCTGTCTCTTTTATACTTTAATAAAACTTTATTACACAAAAGCTCTGAGCAATCAAGCCTTGTCTCTGGCCCCAGATTGAATTCTTCTCTTCCAGAGGCCAAGAGTCCCAGCGTCTTTCATGGTTCAGCAACAATCTTTCATTAGCTTCCCAAAACGGAACAAGAATCACCAAGTCTTGATGAAATTCATAACATCACCTTACTTCCTGTTACTAGACAGCAAATCTGTCTCTAGTTCTATCTTTGGATTTGAACAAGGTAGGAGGATTTAGAGGAATGCCTACACGTCATGTCAAAAGACATGTTTCCAAGAGACATGAAACCCAGACTTCACGATTAGACAGGCTCAGCACCAGGTCCTTTCACAGGAATGAATGACTTCTAGAAAGGTGAGCAGTGAGGTGCTTTGAGGTTTTAATTCTCCTAAAAACTTGGCAGAGCATCTGAGATCTGCTTCTTCACTCTGCAGAGAATAATTTCTACATGGTGAGAAAATTGTTTGGTAACTATCTTTTTAAATGATTTGTCAAGCTCCACTGCAGCATCTCTGAATGATGCAACAGGGGACTCCAGGCACTTGGATGACTGAACTATTTTAAAGTGATTAGGTTACACACTGAATTATGGTGAAACATATTTATATTTGGGCTTCCCTGGTGGCTCAGATGGTAAAGCGTCTGCCTGCAATGCAGGGGACCCGGGTTCGATTCCTGGGTTGGGAAGATCCCTGGAGAAGGAAATGGCAATCCACTCCAGCACTCTTGCCTGGAAAATCCCATGGATGGAGGAGCCTGATAGGCTACTGTCCATGGGGTCGCAAAGAGTTGGACATGACTGAGCGGAATTAAATCATATGGTGCACACAGACAAGACCAAGGAAGTTGCTCATATCACTGGCTCATTTCACTTCACTTTCCTAGTAAACATGCACAGTTGGTGAAGGCTTTCAGAATAACAAGTAAAAATAGGTAAACAGTTTAGGTAGGTAGTTTGGTAAATAAAAATAATTTAACCCTCTTTCAGAAATTAGTGCTTTAAATATATAAACATTTTAAACCAAGTACAGGAAGCCCCTTGGCTCTAACCATTTTCTTGAAAGTATATCTACTTTAGCTGAACTTGTAAAAAAAATTCAATAAACTAACAAAGACAGACAAAACCTGGACAACTGCCAGAAGTGCTGGGTAGTCAGTGCTTTAGAAATCCAGTCTACAAGGCAGCGTTCACTCAGGTACATCAAGAATCCTACCATTGACAAAGGACTCCTCTGAAAAGGAGGAGTAATAACTCTTGGTTTAACTGGAAGTGTGGGATTGGTCCAGATGCTCTCCTAAAATCCCTTTGAGATCTCAGATACATGAATGCTACTATCTATTGCCTTATTAATAAAAAGTCTTCCTCCTGAACTTTCTAAATACTTCAGGGGAAAAAAAGAGACTGGCTTCTAAAATAGAGTATAACATATATATTAATAATAAAATCAATTTATTAAGGAAAAATATAACGTCCTAAAATATTAACTTCTCTGTCACACTGTCATTCTAAAACAATTCCAAATATCATATAATTGCTTAAAAATAACCACCTGTTCTCTCAGTAATCTCAAGCTGTTTAACTTGTCTATAACTGCCATGGTCACAATATACCAAGTGATAAAAGTAATTGTAAAAACTAGTGTATTTTAGACAAAGGAAAACAGAATTTCATTTCTAAATTAATTCATAAAAATGTCAGAAAGCAATAGCACAGTAAATAGTAACTATCAAAATGTAATTTTAGGATCTCCCTTGTGGTCCTGTGGTTAAGAATCCACCTGCCAATGCAGAGGACACAGGTTTGATCCCTGGTCTGGGAAGATTCCACTTGTGGCAGAACAGCTGAGCCTGTGCCCTAGAGTCTGTGCTCCACGATAAGAGAGTAACCCCTGCTCACTTGCCACAACTAGAGAAAGCCTGCACACACAGCAATGAAGACAGAGCACAGCCAAAAATAAATAATTAAAAAAAATTTTTAATAAATTAAGAGATAATCTTAGAAATATGATGCATCTAATATAGTGGTTTTCATCTCTAAATTTCAAAGATGTGTAAAGCAAGAGAAAGTGTCAGTTAAAATTTCATTAGTCTAATTACAACAGAGCCTTAGAGTAAGTTTTAAATATTTTAAGTCAAATGTGAATTATCCATGGAAGTAGGGAAGATGTGTGTGAACTAAATAATACACATTTGATACTAATCTAAATCTGCAACTCCATAGAGAGTACAATAAAAAGAGGAAAATGGTCCTGATAGTCTTCAGATTCTACCCATTAGGATATATTCAACAATTTCAGGCTCCTAAATGATAAGCAAGCATGTCAAGCACTAGGCTGATTGCTCTTTGTATTCATTTTTATAATTTTCACCATAAATCAACACTTTGTTATTATTCACCCCATTCTGTACATGAGGAAGTGAACTTGTAAAGTCCTGTATTTCCTAGACTAGATGTGATCATAATCACACCCATGACATAGCCAATTTCCTATAGAGTTCAGGCAGTTCTCCAACCATCAAATTCTGGAATGAGAATCAGAGTTGACCTCTTTGGAAGAATATTATTCAACTCCTTCTTCTTCTCTGTTCTTAATTTTTTTAAAAATTCCAAATTACTGGCACAGAGATTTGGATAATTCCTCAGTAAACCAATAATTCAATCAGAAGAGAAAAACAGGTGTTGGTCATTCCTAGGGTTACAGACTTTTATTTTTACTCATTTAACATGTTAAAGATTCAGTATATTTTACATTTTTCCATAACATCTATCGAGTGCCTATCCACCAAATATTGTGTTCTTGTCTGTAACAGATACAAGCAATTCCCTATACACAGTTTGTACTCTTCCAATCATATTGTTCAATCGAACATTTGCACATTGAAACTCAGGGTTTTCTGGATGAAAGAATTTTATTCTCCTCTCTGGTACTAAGTTCAGTTCAGTCACTCAGTCATGCCGACTCTTTGCGATCCCATGGACTGCAGCACACCAGGCCTCCCTGTCCACCACCAACTCCCGGAGCTTACTCAAACTCATGTCCATCGAGTCAGTGATGCCATCCAACCATATCATCCTCGGTCGTCCCCTTCTCCTCCCGCCTTCAACCTTTCCCAGCATCAGGGTCTTTTCTAGTGAGTCAGTTCTTCGCATCAGGTGGCCCAAGTATTGGAGTTTCAGCTTCAACATCAGTCCTTCCAATGAATATACAGGACTGATTCCTTTAGGATAGACTGGTTGGATCTCCTTGCAGTCCAAGGGACTCTCAAGAATTTTCTCCAACACCACAGTTCAAAAGCATCAATTCTTCGGCCCTCAGCTTTCTTTATAGTCCAACTCTCACATCCATATATGACCACTGGAAAAACCATAGCTTTGACGAGATGGACCTTTGTTGGCAAAGTAATATCTCTGGCTTTTTAATATGCTGTCTAGGTTGATCATAGCTTTTCTTCCAAAGAGCAAGCATCTTTTCATTTCATGGCTGCAGTCACCATCTTCAGTGATTTTGGAGCCCCCCAAAATAAAGTCTCTCACTGTTTCTATTGTTTCCCCATCTATTTGCTATGAAGTGATTGGACCAGATGCCGTGATTTAACTTTTCTGAATTTTGAGGTTTTTTTTTTTAATGTATTTATTTTAATTGCAAGTTAATTACTTTACAACATTGTAGTGGTTTTTGCCATACGTGGACATGAGTCAGTCATGGGTGTACGTGTTTCCCTCATCTTGAGCCCCCCTCCCCACTTCCTTCCCATCCCATCCCTCAGGGTTGTCCCAGTGCACCGGCTTTGAGTGCCCTGTTTCACGCATCAAACTTGGACTGGTGATCTATTTCACATATGGTAATACACATATTTCAATGCTATTCTCTCAAATCATCCGACCCTCGCCTTCTCTCAAAGAGTCCAAAAGTCTACTCTTTATATCTGTGTTTCTTTTGCTGTCTCACATATAGGGTCATTGTTACCATCTTTCTAACTTCCATACATATGCATTAATATGCTGTATCAGTGTTTTTCTTTTTGACTTACTTTCATTCTTATAATAGGCTCCAGTTTCATCCACCTCTTTAGAACTGATTCAAATGTATTCTTTTTAATGGCTGAGTAATATTCCATTGTGTACATGTACCACAGCTTTCTTATCCATTCATCTGCTGATGGACATCTAGGCTGCTTCCATGTTCTGGCTATTATAAACAGTGCTGCAATGAACATTGGGGTACATGTGTCTCTTTCAATTCTGGTTTCCTTAGTGTGTATGCCCAGCAGTGGGATTGCTGGGTCATATGGCAGTTCTATTTCCAGTTTTTTAAGGAATCTCCACACTGTTTTCCATAGTGGCTGTACTAGTTTACGTTCCCACCAACAGTGTAAGAGGGTTCCCTTTTCTCCACACCCTCTCCAGCATTTATTGTTTGTAGACTTTTTGATAGCAGCCATTCTGACTGGTATAAGATAGTACCTCATTGTTGTTTTGATTTGCATTTCTCTAATAATGAGTGATGTTGAACATCTTTTCATGTGTTTGTTAGCCATCTGTATGTCTTCTTTGGAGAAATGTCTGTTTAATTCTTTGGCCCATTTTTTGATTGGGTCATTTATTTTTCTGGTATTGAGCTGCATGAGCTGCCTGTATATTTTTGAGGTTAATTCTTTGTCAGTTGCTTTGTTTGCTATTAAGCCAACTTTTTCACTCTCCTCTTTCACTTTCATCAAGAGGCTCTTTAGTTCTTCCTCACTTTCTGCCATAAGGGTGGTGTCATCTGCATGTCTGAGGCTATTGATATTTCTCCCAGTAATCTTAATTCCAGCTTATGCTTCATCCAGCCCTTCATTTTGTATGATGTACTCTGCATATAAGTTAAATAAGCGTGGTGACAATATGCAGCCTTGATGTCCTCCTTTACCAATTTGGAACCAGTCTGTTGTTCCATGTCCAGTTCTAACTGTTGCTTCTTGACCTGCATGCAGATTTCTCAGGAGGCAGGTAAGATGGTCTGTTATTCTCTGGTACTAAATGCTTCCTTAAAACATAGGTCAACAGAATTGACATGTTTTGATTCAATGGACATGGACTTGGGCAAACTCTGGGAAATAGTGAGGGACAGGGGGCCTGGAATGCTGCAGTTGATGGGGTCACAAAGAGTCAGACACCACTTAGCGACTTACATTGTTTGAACAACAACCACATCGTTTTTAAGGTGACGGAATGAAGAGGACCTAAAAGGTCAGCAAAAATTCCTGTATTTTCAAACACTACAAAGAATAATGGATGTTCAAGAGTCCCATTTCCTACAGCTATTTTATCAGGAACATTTAAAAAGTCAGTAAATAAAATACTTACTCATCTATTTGACAAACACACATCTCCACCTCCTTCAGTACAGTCTGAAGTTTGCCCAGAAGTTTCTGATAGATATCCTGGGTTTCTAAGTCTTCTTCTTTCAACAAATACCGGAGGCCATGTCCATCTTGCTGTCCCAGAGACAGACCTGAAGGGGCTGCCATGGTTGTGATCGTATGTTGAATGTACACCATAGGGCTTAGTTTTCCTGAGGAGTTAAAATCATTCTATAGTAACAACTATTACCTTTAGCTTACAGTAGCAATCCAGTGTAATCCATTTTAGATGCCCAACCTTACAAAAAATAAAATGCCAATCCAATGCTAAATTTAATTCAAGAATTAAAGCTTACAGGGAGTTGAGATTCAAAATTAGGATACAGTTCAATCCCACGGCCCACTCTGATGGCATGGGATGGTACTCTGCTTTTCTTGCAGCTGCTCCTCCTATATTTTTCTCATAGTCACAGGGCCATTTCAGATGAAAGATTTCACAGCAAGATGAGCTGTGCTTATCAGACATATAAGGAAGCCAAAAACAATCATTCTTTTTGAAGGAAAAGTAATACAAAATGCATAAGTCCACTTTCATCCTACAGACACTTATGCATAATTATCCAAATGACTAGAGTGAGGAATCCTTTAGTTCAGACTTTCTGACATGCCAGGAATCTATTCAATTCCAGGGATGCAGGAATAGTTATGACTGCCTAAGTTACTTGTCATAATTTGATAAAGTTTAAAAAGCTAACCTACCTTGTTCAGATTTATTTTCTTTATCATGAGAATTATGCTTCCTACTATCCAACTGAACGCCAAATGCACTCCCCAGGGATGTTGATGTTTTGGGATAAGAAACTTCCATCACATTGACATGGCAGTTGGTAGGGCAGAAGTCACTGCTGTGCAGAGGGGAGATTCTAGATTTGGCCTGTTTAAAGGTGGGCCAGGCTCTATTCTTTAGTACACGAGAAAACTGTAAATGAAAGAAGAAAGAGAAAGCAGTTAAACATGCTGTGATAATCAAACATTTCACTCCTGTTATCCACAGCAAAGTCAAAAGAAAATTACATCATGTCAACTGGAATGGGTGAAATAAATTATAAGTTGTTAGAAATTAAGCCATTACTTTAAAACCTACACATTCTTAGAAAAGCAAAGCCACAGAGGCAGCAAATGCAATGAATGCCTTTGAAACTCTGACTGCAAGGTAAGCGGTAAAAGAAATGAATTTAAGTGATCAATACCACTTAGTAGGACTCAAATCCACAGCCCCTAGCAGCTGAGAGTCAGAGAGAGAAATCGAATCAGCGTCCTAGGACACCAAGATAGGAACACAATATTTAAAGCGAGGCAAGCTGGAAGAATAGGGTAGCTGTCAGGTCAAGGGTAGAAGAAGATTGTTCCAAACACTATGAGAAAGCTGACCCAGACCTGAGTCTGTGAACAGGCTAGACAGCAAAGCTCTGTGGTGGTACCCCTGAGGCAGAACAGACTGTACCTTCCATGGTTTCTACTAATCCCTGCTGAGCCTTGGGTCAGGATCAGCCTGAAGACTGGTGTGGACTCTGCTTCTATGCCATTGAGAATAAAGCGATGCTCAAGGAATTTACACAGCTTCCTCAGATAGCCACTTAACAACTTAAAACTTTGCAATTCATCCATGGTCTAGACGTGCCATGGTTTACGTGTGTGCTGTCATTCAGTCCACTCTGAATCTTTGTGACTATATGAACTATAGTCCACCAGGCTTTTCTGTCTATAGGATTCTCCAGGCAAGAATACTGGAGTGGGTTGCCATGCCTTCCTCCAGGGGATCTTCCCAACCCAGGAATAGAACCCACATTGGCAGGTTCAATTGGCTTATGTCTCCTACATCGACAGGCAGGTTCTTCACCACTAGCACCACTGGGGAAGCCCGCCATGGTCTACACGGCCACCTACAGTCTGATCCATACCCGGGTTGTCTCTCTCAAGCTCTCTTCCCTTTGCTCCTCTGGCTTGCACTCAGTTCCTCTCCCACACTGTCTACTCTCTGGAGATCCTGGTACAAACTGTTCAATGTCACTAGAATATTCTTCCTTCATTTCCAAACTTCCTCCTATGTACTTTCAAGTTCTGTGAAATTGTCAAGAGACGTTCCTTGAGTGCCAGTCGAAGTTCAGTTTTTCTGGTGTTGGGTGTTAGGTTACAGCACTCTGTCACTCCCCCTTATAGTTATGAATAACTTTCTTATTTCCCTCTCCCTGAGCAGATGTGAACTGCACGAGGCTGATGCTGACATCTGTCTTCTGTACCACAAACAAAGCATCTCACAGAGATAGGTTATAGTTTCAGAAGCAAAGGACCGAGAGCCACCAGCTCCCTATGTTTCAGTTGCGTGTGTGTGCTTAGTCACTCAGTCGTCTCTGACTCTTTGTAACCCCACGGACAGTAGCCCATCAGGCTGCTCTGTCCATGGGGATTCTCCAGGCAAGAATGCTGAAATGGGTTGCCATTTCCTCCTCCAAAGGATCTTCCCAACCCAGGGATCAAATCCAGGTCAAACCCATTGCAGGCAGGTTCTTCACCACCTAGGCCACAGGGTATGTCATCCCCAAAACTGAAGGGCTTCCGAGGTGGTGCTAGCGGTAAACAACACACCTGTCAATGCAGGAGACATAAGAAACAAGGGTTCAATCCCTGGGTCAGGAAGATCTTCTGGAGGAGGAAATGGACTTAGCAACTTTTCTAGGTTAAATTCAAGAATAAAGATGTGACATCAAAAATCACATCTTATAAGCTCACTATTAGAATATGATCTATCTTATGTATATATTAAACTACGCTTTCAAATCATATGTCAGAAGCTACGAAGCTTAGCAAAGTGCTAGCACATAGTAGAACTCTGAATGGAACTGGACTAAAATGCAGGAATCTATTAACAAATTATTAACATATTTGATAATGATATGAAAGTGAAAGTGGAGAGTGAAAAAGTTGGCTTAAAGCTCAGCATTCAGAAAACGAAGATCATGGCATCCGGTCCCATCACTTCATGGGAAATAGATGGGGAAACAGTGGAAACAGTGTCAGACTTTATTTTTCTGGGCTCCAAAATCACTGCAGATGGTGACTGCAGCTATGAAATTAAAAGACGCTTACTCCTTGGAAGGAAAGTTATGCCCAACCTAGATAGCATATTGAAAAGCAGAGACATTACTTTGCCAACAAAGGTCCATCTAGTCAAGGCTATGGTTTTTCCTGTGGTCATGTATGGATGTGAGAGTTGGACTGTGAAGAAGGCTGAGCACCAAAGAATTGATGCTTTTGAACTGTGGTGTTGGAGAAGACTCTTGAGAGGCCCTTGGACTGCAAGGGGATCCAACCTGTCCATTCTGAAGGAGATCAGCCCTGGCATTTCTTTGGAAGGAATGATGCTAAAGCTGAAACTCCAGTACTTTGGCCACCTCATGCAAAGAGTTGACTCATTGGAAAAGACTCTGATGCTGGGAGGGATTGGGGGCAGGAGGAGAAGGGGACGACAGAGGATGAGATGGCTGGATGGCATCACTGATTCAATGGACGTGAGTCTGAGTGAACTCCGGGAGTTTGTGATGGACAGGGAGGCGTGGCATGCTGTGATTCATGGGGTCGCAAAGAGTCAGACACGACTGAGCGACTGAACTGAACTGAACTGATATAGTGAAAAATGGGACTTCCCTGGTAACTCAGCTGGTGAAGAATCCCCCCACAATGCAGGAGTCCCTGGTTCAATTCCTGGGTCGGGAAGGTCCCCTGGAGAATGGATAGGCTACCTACTCCAGTATTCTTGAGCTTCCCTGGTGGCTCAGATGGTAAAGAATCCGTCTGCAATGCAGGAGACCTGGGTTCAATCCCTTGGTTGGGAAGAACCCCTGGAAGAGGGCAAGGCAACCCACTCCAGTCTTCTTGACTGGAGAATTCCATGGACAGAGGAGCCTGGGTACAGTCCATGGGGTCACAAAGAGTTGGACATGACTGAGCGACTAAGGACAGCACAGTATAGTGAAAATAGTCTAAACACTGAAAGACAGAAAGGCATTTAGAGAATTCTTGATCTGTTTTTAAAAATATTTATTTATTTATTTGGCTGTGCTGGGTCTGTTAGCTGCAGCATGTGGAATCTTTAGTTGAGGCATGCAGTACCTATTATTTTTTTTTTTTTTTAAGTTGTGGCACACGAACTCTAAGTTGTGGCAGGTGGGTTCTAGTTCCCTGACCAGGGATTGAACCTGGGCCCCCTGTATTGGGAGCATGGAGTTTCAGCTACTGGACTACCAAGGAAGTCCTAAGAATTAATCAATCTATTAATCTCTGAAGGCTTTGCTGGTGGCTCAGACGGTAAAGTGTCTGCCTGCAGTGTGGGAGACCTGGGTTCAATCCCTGGGTTGGGAAGATCCCCTGGAGAAGGAAATGGCAACCCACTCCTGTACTCTTGCCTGGAAAATTCCATGGACTGAGAGGCTCCTCAGAGCCTGGTAGGCTGCAGTCCATGGGGTCACTAGGAGTTGGACACGACTGAGCGACTTCACTTTCACTTTTCACTTTCATGCATTGGAGGAGGAAATGGCAACCCACTCCAGTGTTCTTGCCTAGAGAATCCCAGGGACTGCGGGGCCTGGTGGGCTGCCGTCTATGGGGTCACACAGAGTCGAACACGACTGAAGCGACTTAGCAGCAGCAGCAGCAGGGCTTCTATGACAAGCCTTCTCTAAGGAGAGATAAGAAAGCCTTCCTCAGCAATCAGTGCAAAGAAATAGAGGAAAACAACAGAATGGGAAAGACTAGAGATCTCTTCAGGAAAATTAGAGATACCAAGGGAACATTTCATGCAAAGATGGGCTTGATAAAGGACAGAAATGGTATGGACCTAACAGAAGCAGAAGATATTAAGAAGACGTGGTAAGAATACACAGAAGAACTGTACAAAAAAGATCTTCATGACCAAGATCATCACGATGGTATGATCACTCACCTAGAGCCAGACATCCTGAAATGCGAAGTCAAGTGGGTCTTAGAAAGCATCATACGAACAAAGCTAGTGGAGGTGATGGAATTCCAGTTGAGCTATTTCAAATCCTAAAAAATGATGCTGTGAAAGTGCTGCACTCAATATGCCAGCAAATTTGGGAAACTCAGCAGTGGCCACAGGACTGGAAAAGGTCAGTTTACATTCCAATCCCAAAGAAAGGCAATGCCAAAGAATGCTCAAAATACTGCACAATTACATTCATCTCACATGCTAGTAAAGTAATGCTCAAAATTCTCCAAGCCAGGCTTCAGCAACACATGAACTGTGAACTTCCAGATGTTCAAGCTGGTTTTAGAAAAGGCAGAGGAACCAGAGATCAAATTGCCAACATCTGATGGATCATGGAAAAAGCAAGAGAGTTCCAGAAAAACAGCTATTTCTGCTTTATTGACTATGCCAAAACCTTTGATTGTGTGGATCACAATAAACTGTGGAAAATTCTGAAAGAGATGGGAATACCAGAACACCTGACCTGCCTCTTGAGAAACCTATATGCAGGTCAGGAAGCAACAGTTAGAACTGGACATGGAACAACAGACTGATTCCAAATAGGAAAAGGAGTACGTGAAGGCTGTATATTGTCACCCTGCTTATTTAACTTATATGCAGAGTACATCATGAGAAATGCTGGGCTGGAAGAAGCACAAGCTGGAATCAAGATTGCCAGGAGAAATATCAATAACCTCAGATATGCAGATGACACCACCCTTATGGCAGAAAGTGAAGAGGAACTAAAAAGCCTCTTGATGAAAGTGAAAGAGGAGAGTGAAAAAGTTGGCTTAAAGCTCAGCATTCAGAAAACTAAAATCATGGCATCTGGTCCCATCACTTCATGGGAAATAGATGGGGAAACAGTGGAAACAGTGTCAGACTTTATTTTTTGGGGCTTCAAAATCACTGCAGATGGTGACTACAGCCATGAAATTAAAAGACGTTTACTCCTTGGAAGGAAAGTTATGACCAACCTAGATAGCATATTCAAAAGCAGAGACATTACCTTGCAAACAAAGGTCTGTCTAGTCAAGGCTATGGTTTTTCCAGTGGTCATGTATGGATGTGAGAGTTGGACTGTGAAGAAAGCTGAGCACCAAAGAATTGATGCTTTTGAACTGTGATGTTGGAGAAGACTCTTGAGAGTCCCTTGGACTGCAAGGAGATCCAACCAGTCCATTTTAAAAGAGATCAGTCCTGGGTGTTCATTGGAAGGACTGATGCTAAAGCTGAAACTCCAATACTTTGGCCACCTCATGTGAAGAGTTGACTCACTGGAAAAGACCCTGATCCTGGGAGGGATTGGGGGCAGGAGGAGAAGGGGATGACAGAGGATGAGATGGCTGGATGGCATCACTGACTCAATGGACGTGAGTCTGAGTGAACTCTGGGAGTTGGTGATGGATAGGGAAGCCTGGCATGCTGCAATTCACAGGGTCACAAATAGTCAGACATGACTGATCGACTGAGCTAAACTGACTGAGGGTTTCTCAGGTGGCGCTAGCAATAAAGAACCTGCCTGCCAGTGAAGGCAGATGTAAGACACACGGCTTCGATCCCTGTGTCAGGAAGATCCCCTGGAGGGGAGCATGGCAACCCACCTCAGTCTTCTTGCCTGGAGAATCCTATAGACAGAGGAGACTCGCCAGCTATGGTTCATAGGGTTGCAAAGAGTTGGACACGGCTGAAGTGACTTCATGCATGCAAATCTCTAGTCAATAGAGATCTATTACTCTCTCTTTATTACTAAAGAAACTGTGACTTATCTCGGAAAGACACAGAATTTAAGGCCAGATGCAAACTTTCACTCAAAAGTTCTTTCCCACTGGAGTCGCAGGATAAATACCTTAGATCAGGCTGCCAAGGCACACACAAAAGCATGGAGATCAATTTCATTATGTCACAGCATCCACTGTAATAGGCAGTTAGCCTTCTCTCTCCTTCTTTCATTTTAATCATTCATTCACACAAAAACACAAAGAGAAGCATCTATGCATGATCCTGGGTTGTGCTAGAGATACAACTCCTGCCCCTACAGATAGTATTTTTGTGTAAACAGGAACTATCTCTTGAAAGCTCATTAAATATATGGAAGAAGTATTCCCATTGCCAAAAATAAGCCCAATTATGGAATTATTTGGAAATAGGAAAGGGAATCCAGAATTTTTAAAAATTCTCAGGCCAATACAGACTGAGCGGTGTTCCTCCAAACAGCGCATAGTTTTGCGTCTGGATCCATCGCCCACACTTCCTGCCCCATGGGGATTAAACCCCAGCTTAGGGTTCACTTGGGTCCCCAGCAACGTCTGAACATCTGTGGACTGTACCACTGGCCAAAAACTCAAATCTGATGGCAGCAGCCTGGCAATGGAAACTAAAATATCAACCTGTTTCTATTTTTAAAACCTAAAATTTTGAGTCAAAACAATAAGAGAAAGCCAGCCTCTTTGAGATTTTAGTTTCTAAGGATACATTTTATTTTATAGAAAGAGGGCTGTTTGAAGCTTTTATTTTAGAGAAAAATGGGTTGCTTATAATAGTTTGGGCTTCCCTGGTGGCTCAGTGATAAAGACTTTTCCTGCCAATGTAGGAGATGTGGGTTCAATCCCTGGGTTGGGAAGATCCCCTGGAGAAGGAAATGGCAACCCACTCCATTATTCTTGCCTGGGAAATCCCATGGACAGAGGAGCCTGGCAGACTGCAATCCATGTGGTCAGTAAGAGTCAGACATGAATTAGCAACTAAACAACAAATAACAACAGTTTAAAAGTAAATATGTAGAAATTACAAATACATATTCACAAATGCTACAGTTTCTGTTGACACACATTTGATATACAGATGGAATTTACTTTCCATGACAGACTATTACCTTAGGTATCAACATTTTATTCAAACTGAAAAGATTTTTGAAATGTTTTCTTGTTAAGCTTGTTTCTCTACTTCATTAGAAAGATACCAACCTAGAGCCAGACATCCTGGAATGTGAAGTCAAGTGGGCCTTAGGAAGCATCACTACGAACAAAGCTAGTGGAGGTGACGGAATTCCAGTTGAGCTATTTCGAATCCCAAAAGATGATGCTGTGAAAGTGATGCACTCAATATGTCAGCAAATTTGGAAAACTCAGCAGTGGCCACAGGACTGGAAAAGGTCAGTTTACATTCCAATCCCAAAGAAAGGCAATGCCAAAGAATGATCAAACTACAGCACAATTGCACTCATCTCACTCGCTAGTAAAGTAATGCTCAAAATTCTCCAAGCCAGGCTTCAGCAATACGTGAACTGTGAACTTCCAGATGTTCAAGCTGGTTTTAGAAAAGGCAGAGGAACCAGAGATCAAATTGCCAACATTCACTGGATCATCGAAAAAGCAAGAGAGTTCCAGAAAAACATCTATTTCTGCTTTATTGACTGTGCCAAAGCCTGTGACTGTCTCGATCACAATAAACTGTGGAAAATTCTGAAAGAGATGGGAATACCAGACCACCTGACCTGCCTCTTGAGAAATCTGTATGCAGGTCAGGAAGCAACAGTTAGAACTGGACATGGAACAACAGACTGGTTCCAACTAGGAAAAGGAGTACGTCAAGGCTGTATATTGTCACCCTGCTTATTTAACTTGTATGCAGAGCACATCATGAGAAACACTGGACTGGAAGAAGCACAAGCTGGAATCAAGATTGCTGGGAGAAATATCAATAACCTCAGATATGCAGATGACACCACCCTTATGGCAGAAAGTGAAGAACTAAAGAGCCTCTTGATGAAGGTGAAAGAGGAGAGTGAAAAAGTTGGCTTAAAGCTCAGCATTCAGAAAACTAAGATCATGGCATCTGGTCCCATCACTTCATGGGAAATAGATGGGGTAACAGTGGAAACAGTGTCAGACTTTATTTTTGGGGGCTCCAAAATCACTGAAGATGGTTATTGCAGCCATGAAATTCAGATGCTTACTCCTTGGAAGGAAAGTTATGACCAAACTAGACAACATATTAAAAAGCAGAGACATTACTTTGTCAACAAAGGTCCGTCTAGTCAAGGCTATGGTTTTTCCAGTGGTCATGTATAGATGTGAGTGTTGGACTATAAAGTAAACTGAGCACCGAAGAATTGATGCTTTTGAACTGTGGTGTTGGAGAAGACACTTGAGAGTCCCTTGGACTGCAAGAAGATCCAACCAGTCCATCCTTAAGGAGATCAGTCTTGAGTGTTCATTGGAAGGACTGATGTTGAAGCTGAAACTCCAATACTTTGGTCACCTGGTGCGAAGAGCTGACTCATTAGAAAAGACCCTGATGCTGGGAAAGATTGAGTGCAGGAGGAGAAGGGGACAAGAAAGGATGAGATGGTCAGATAGTATCACCGACTCAATGGACATGAGTTTGAGTGGACTCTGGGAGTTGGTGATGGACAGGGAGGCCTGGCGTGCTGCAGTTCATGGGGTCGCACAGAGTCAGACATGACTGAGCGACTGAACTGAACTGAATGATTCTAAGTAGATTTATGGTCAAGAAGTGATGAAGAAGGGATTGCTTTTAAAGCACTGAAGTCCTAGTTCCTAAATGAAAAATAAAAATAAGTGAGAGAGTACTCCATAGGACTGATACCTAGTTGGCTGCCTGCCAAATATGTGACGCAAAGTCAATTCTTAATCTCCCTGAGGAAAAAAGCAGGATGATAAGAGTATTCGGTACACATGGCTACTTCGAGGCTCAAATAGCAATAATGTACATACAAGAGCTTTCAAACTTCAACAACATTCTTTTTATCATTTGAAATCACTGCCCAGTAGCCTGTCCACTTCTGCTTTAAAAGGTTCCCAAGCACCCAGTTACTCCTGAGGAAATGGGAGATGCTTCTCATATGCCAGGATGTTTTTGAGAATCACCCACTTGGGGGGAAACCCCTATACTTTCTGCTTCTGATCCCCTATAACATACACCCCTCATCAATTCAGTTAACTCACTAAGTTGCATCAGACTCTTTGTGACCCATGGATTGTAGCCCACCAGGCTGCTCTGTCCATGGAATTTCCCAGGCAAGAATACTAGAAGAGTGAGTTGCCATTTCCTTCTCCAGGGGATCTTCCTGACCTTTGGATCAGGAAGGCCTCCTGCACTGCAGGCAGATTCTTTACTAACAGAGCCACCAGGGAAGCCCATCTTTACCATCTGAGCCAGCAGGAAAGCCCCATATACACCTCTCATTTTGTCTCAAACCAGGCTGTTAGAAACCAAAAATAACACCTTCTTTAATTGTTTATGTCATAAACAATTCAGCACATAGCTTGAACTGATCTTTTCTCTCCATCCCCAAGGCTTCTTCGAGTCCAAATCACCATCAATATGGACATCTTACAAACAAATCTGATGATTATGTCACTTTGAAACATCACTGGAAAAATCAGATTTTGTCAGGTTTCCTTTTTAATTGCATCCAACTCAAATCCTCCTTTCTGGCCCAGGCAGTCTGTCAACTCTTCCTCAATAAGATCAGTCTCATTTCTAAGTCTTTGCCTTTGCTTATGATATCTCTCTTTACTTGAGAATGAAGTAAAGAGAGATATCAAATCAATCTGACACATCTTTCCAACTGACAGCAGCTAGCATCTGCTGACTACTCAATCCAAGAGGATTTCTCCTCCTCTGAAACGCTATTGCCCTTGCAGTTCCCTGGTGGCTCCACAATAAAGCATCTGCCTGCAATGCAGGAGAGACAGGAGACAGGGGTTCTATCCCTGGGTCAGGAAGATGCCCTGGAGGACAAAATGGCAACCCACTCCAGTATTCTTGCCAGGAAAATTCCATGGACAGAGGAGCCTCATGGGCTACGTCCATGGGGTCGAAAAGAGTGGGACACAACTAAGCAATTGAGCATGTACTCATTTGCAGTCAGAACCATGCTGTTTAGCACAGTAACAACTGCTGCTAAGTCGCTTCAGTCGTATCCGACTCTGTGCGACCCCATAGACGGCAGCCCACCAGGCTCTCCGTCCCTGGGATTCTCCAGGCAAGAACACTGGAGTGGGTTGCCATTTCCTTCTCCAATGCATGAAAGTGAAAAGTGAAAGTGAAGTCGCTCAGTCGTGTCCGACTCCTAGGGACTCCATGGACTGCAGCCTACCAGGCCCCTCTGTCCATGGGATTTTCCAGGCAAGAGTACTGGAGTGAGTTGCCATTGCCTTGGTAAACAAACAATAAGTTTTAGAATAAAAGGGAACAAGGTTCAAATTCCACTGCTGTTCCCAGCTGCATGCCTTTGGGCAAGTTAGCGGACCACTCTGAACTTGAGTCACTTCATCAAAGAAATGTGTCTCATAACACTGTGTTGGTAAGATTACACAACACAGGCAAACTGTAAAATATGGTTTGTTGTTTAGTTGCTAAGTCGTGTCTGACTCTTTTGGAACTCCATGGACTATAGTCCGCCAGGCTCCGCTGTCCATGGGATTTTCCAGGCAAGAATACTGGAGTGGGTTGCCATTTCCTTCTCTAGGGGATCTTCCCAACCCAGGGATCGAACCCGTGTCTCCTGCGTCTTCTGCATTGGCAGGTAGATTCTTTACCACTGACCCACCCAGGAAATCCAAAATATGGTACACAATGCCTGATATCAACTGTTATAAACTGCAGTGCTCTCCATAACTGCAGGAAGAGCAGGGTGGTGAGTGCCAGCATATTCAATCATTATGGCAACACCTCCAAGGAAGCTAATGAGTATTATTATTGCTTCATGTATTTTGACCTTTCTTCTCAAGTGGACAGTAAGCGGGAGAGGGAAGTCTTCTTCAAATAACTGACTTAAGGTCCCATTGCCTACACAAAGGGTACACATTTAGTAAGTAATTTTCTAGTCTTCCTGTTCCATATTGCAACAAACTTGCTTTTGTGGACTTCAGTTTTTTGACCTCTGATATTTCATTAAGGAATGCATTAAACATATCTGCCACATAAAATGGATGTCTGCTTCTTTTGCAGGGCTATGTTTAAGGGCACTGCCCTGACATTCCTGTTGTTGCCTCTGAAACTCCGGGTGAGAGATTTCATTTAGAACTCCATCCAAGGAAAGTTCTGCCTCTCTTAAGAAATTATGTATATACTACAGAGATGCTGATAGATATGTGACAGTGTTCCTTTTTAATTTTAGCCATCAGGAAGCTGAAGGCCAAACAGAATATGCCACTTGAGTAGGTAGAGTCTTAGGACCTACTTACCTATAGCCCTTTATTCTCTGATAATCTAGATCATCTCTCTCTGTCTCTCTTTTTTTTTCCAATGAATATCATCTTTTAAAAAAAATTTTTTTTTTGAAATAAAAAATTTTTATACCATCTCTTCTAATAATTTTTTTAAGATTATCTTTTTTGATGTGGACCACTTTTAAAGTCTTTATTGAATTTGCTACAGCGTTGCATCTGTTTTATGGGAAGATTTTTGTTATTTGTCTTTTTGTTCCTGAGACATGTGGGACCTTAGATCCCCAATCAAGGATCAAACTCGCACCCCCTGCATTGGATGGTGAAGTCTTAACCACCGGACCACCAGGGAAGTCCCTCTAACATAGCTTTATCTCTAAATTTACCTGTTCATTTTCCTTCGATATTCATTCTCTCCTTCTTTCTCTGAGAAATAAAGTTCCTTAAGCTTTAGTTTGGCACATGCGTGCTAAGTCACTTCAGTCATGTCTGACTCTTTGCGATCCTATGGACTGTAGCCTGTCAGGCTCCTCTGTCCCATGGGATTCTGCAGGCAAGAATGCTGGAAGTGGGTTGCCATGAACTCCTCCAGGGGATCCTTCTGATCCAGGGACTGAACCCGAGTCTTCTGTATCGCTGAGCCACCGAGGAAGCCCCTACTTTGGCACATGGATGCCCAGTTTGAGACTACATGTCCCAGCCTCCTTTGCACTAAAATCTGCTGCTGCTGCTGCTAAGTCGCTTCAGTCATGTCCGACTCTGTGCGACCCCATAGATGGCAGCCCATCAGGCTCCACCGTCCCTGGGATTCTCCAGGCAAGAACACTGGAGTGGGTTGCCATTTCCTTCTCCAATGCATGAAAGTAAAAAGTGAAAGTGAAGTCACTCAGTCCTGTCCGACTCTAACAAGATGTAAATAGGGATGGTGTGTACAACTTCTGGGTCCTGCCCTCAAAAGGAAGCAATTCACTCTCTGCTTTCTCTTTCCCCGTTTAAGGGGAATTCATTTATACATGATGGTGGTGAGCCAACTTTGGCTTTGTGGAAGAGGGCAATATCCTAGAGGAGAAAACAAAAATATAGGAGGATCCGCAGAAGATCATCAAGCCCCAGCACACTGGACCCCTATCCGTTGGGCTTTCACAAGAGTGAGAAATAAACTTTCTGCTTTAAGTCTGTGTTGTCTTGGCCCTTCTTAAAGCAGCTGAATCAATACCCTATGTAATGTGCCCTCATCCTAATGTTTTGCTTTTACTTAGATAGTTTACCTTCCCCTATGTATATTTCTTTAAGCTACTTCTACTGCTTTTGTTGTTTGAATGAATGGAGAGAAAATAGGAAGAAATTGAAAACGAGGTAGAAAAACGAGACACAGAACCGTGACAAGTTTGATAACCAGAATCTGCCTGAACCCTACCATACTTTATACAGATCTATCTCTGAAGTAGAATGACTCTCTTTTCAAAATGTGTTCAAAAGGGAACTACTAATTTGCATTTGTTTAGAGCTTTTAAATTTAACTTCAAAGAACTGTCACATCTCAAAGGGACAGGAGAAGTAAAAAGAAAATCTTCTGTTCTTCGGCTTCCGCAAGGCTTATTCGTGGAATCGTTCTCAAACTCAAAGGGGTCAACAGCAGTCATGGAAAGAGGGTGAACAGATATGACAGTTATACAGTGATCTTGAATATCACTTTTTCTTCATAAAATTATGACATCTATATATATTCAACTTAACAAGCCAAACAGTATGCTGCTAAGTCGCTTCAGTCGTGTCCGACTCTGTGCGACCCCACAGACGGCAGCCCACCAGGCTCCCCTGTCCCTGGGATTCTCCAGGCAAGAACACTGGAGTGGGTTGCCATTTCCTTCTCCAATGCATGAAAGTGAAAAGTGAAAGTGAAGGCGCTCAGTCGTACCCGACCCTCAGCGACCCCATGGACTGCAGCCTTCCAGGCTCCTCCATCCAGCCAAACAGTATAGGAAGGCCTTAAAGAAAAACACAGCGAGTCCTCTTTTCTTTCTCCTACCTGAGGTAACCAAGATTGAAATTCCTTGGGTATTCTTTCATGCATTTGCCTATTTTTAAATGGATGTATCTGGACACAAAAGGGCTTATCTTTTATTTACCATATCAAGCATAGTCAGTTAAGTCATATTCACATACACTGGGATAGATAATATTTCCTAGTATGACCATCAAATTTTAAGCAACTAGTCTCTCTCTCACTCTTTTTTTTTTTTTTTTTTTTAGCTTAAAGAACAGAGATGTATTCAGTCACACTTCCGCAGGCAAGAACTTCAAGATCAAGGGAAAAGTGAAAGTGAAGTTGCTCAGTCATGTCGGACTCTTTGTGACCCCATGGACTGTATAAGCCTACCAGGCTCCTCTGTCCACGGGATTTTCCAGGCAATAGTACTGGAGTGTATTGCCATTTCCTTCTCCAGGGGATCTTCCCCACCCAGGGATCGAACCCAGGTCTCCCACATTGTAGAAAGACGCTTTACCGTCTGAGCCACCAGGGAATTTGGCTAATTCACTTTCTGGTGAGGAGACTCTTCCTTTTAGGTCATTCATTGGCTATTAAACTCCCCCACACACATGTGCAAACAAAATATCCATGCAACCAGCCTCACTTTGAAGAAAATAATTTAATTAGCTATCTTCCCATTGATACGAATAGAAAAAAAATTAAAATATATTAAAAAATATGTTTTGGAGATGCATTTTTATTTACTCTGTCTATAAAATATATTGTCAAATTCGCTAAATGTTCTCTGTCTCCTCTGTCTTCACCAGAGTCTATGCCACCACCATCACTCACCTGGACACACCTCTCTAGATTGCAAGATTGCACCTTGCAATCTATTCCTACAGGGAAGCCAGCTCTTTTTTTTTGGATGTGATGTAGACTATCTTTATTAAGTCTGTTACAATATTGTTTCTGCTTTATGTTTTGGTTTTTGGGTGACGAGGCATGTGGGGTCTCAGCTCCCTGACCAGGGATTGGATCCACACCCCTGCACTGGCAGGCAAAGTGTTGACTACTGCACCGCCACAGAAGTTCCCAGCATGACCTTTTAAAACCTACGTTAAATGAAGCCACCATTATATCTAAAAACTTCCAACTTCTCCTTGATGTAAGAAGAAAACCCAAAGTCCTGAAAGGTACAGAGTTTCACAGCATCTCATGCTGGTCCCTGCTGAAGTCTCCACCCTTAGGACTAATCTCTTTCCACCTGACACCCTGGCCTTCTTTCTGCTTTGAGGCCTAACGGACTGATGCTGAAGCTCCAATACTTTGGCCACCTGATGCCAACGGCTGACTCATTGGAAAAACCTTTAATTCTGGGAAAGACTGAAGGCAGAATGAGAAGAGGGCAACAGAGGATGAAATGGTTGGGTGGCGTCACCGATTCAATGGACATGAACATAGGTGGATCTCGGGAGATGGTGAGGGACAGGGAGGCCTGGTATGCTGCAGTCCGTGGGGTCATGAAGAGCTGGACACGACTGGGCAACTGAACACCACCACCAGCTGTTCTGTCTACCTGGAGGCTTCTTCCTCCCTTTTGGAGAAAGAGCTCTACTTGTCGTTTAAATACAAGCTTTCCTAAGGATGCTTTCTCTAGTACCCAGTTCAGAGTTCCCACACTGGTACTTCCCACCATGGTTGTCCTCATAATTCTCGTCAATAGTTTATTTTCCCCTTTGTAGACATGTTGTTGCTGTCTCCCCCACTCAAATGGAAACATCATGAGGGAAGAATCTTTGCTGCCATATTCCTGGAACCAAGAACAGCTTCACACATAAAAGGTGCTCAATTAATACGCTCAATTAATGAAGGAAACAGCCTGTGTTCCAAATACTTTCTGATTGAGGACCCTGTTCCCTCTATTGAGAGAACAGGGAAAGAACAACTACTGTATCATTTTAAAATGTGACTTCAGGATTAGGTGGTTTGGATTAACATCCCAACTCTATACTTGCCAGTAAGAAATTTAATTCTTTGCATGAATGCAGGCATGCATGCTCAGTTGTGTCTGACTTTGTGAAACCACAGCCCGTAGCCCGCCAAGCTCCTCTGTCCATGGAATTTTCAGGCAAGAATCCTGGAGTGGGTTGCCATTTCCTCCTCCAGGGGATCTTCCCAACCCAGGGATTGAACTCACATCTCCTGCTTCTCTTGCACTGGCTGGTGGATTCTTTACCACTGTGCCACCTGGGAATCCCAATTTAATTGTCTAGGTCTCGGTTATTATATTGGAAAACATGAAATAATGACTTAGCTTGCAAAGATCAAATGAGGTAAAGGATATAAAGGCATTTGAAAAACTCTAAAATGCTTTATAAATCTTATCATTATTTCAATAAACTGGTACATAAATAAGGAATAAAACATCAAACACTGAATTAAATTTGACATTACAATAATAATTTAAATAATAATCACGTGTGAAATACACAGAGCCTTTACTTTACCTTTTTATAACTGGATATTCTCTGACATATGCGCTCAATTTTTTCACTACAAATGGCACTGAATTTACTTTGAAGGTCAGTAGGTATCACTTCATTCAGAGAGCTAAGGCTGGTGCAGTTTTGTACGAAATGATCATCGCTTTTAGCCAGGGCTTCAAGAATCTGTAGACACACACACACACACATAAAACAGAAGAAGAAAATAAAAGCTTCAAAATCAGCCAAATAAAATGTTCACAATTCCACAACATAGGGTGTTTTTTCCCCGAGTGCTTCTTTTAGCTGCCTGGGATTTCTGTGTTCAATAAACCCTGGCAGCGAAGTGATGGACTTGTGTGTCTGGCATCTCCCGTTTTCCCTTCTGCTGGCTACAAAAGGCTGCCTGAG
Organism: Bos javanicus; assembly: GCF_032452875.1. Classification (NCBI taxonomy): domain Eukaryota; kingdom Metazoa; phylum Chordata; class Mammalia; order Artiodactyla; family Bovidae; genus Bos; species Bos javanicus. The sequence continues at coordinate 32,287,966 of NC_083881.1, read as the reverse complement.
GGAGGTGAGGGGACTTCAAAGACGCCCTGCTGAATAAATCGGTACACTCTGATGTGGGAACACACTGCCCATATTTTAGTCAGAGTTATTCAGAACATTTTTTTTTTCCTCCACTTGGTAGTGGAACAACAAAAACTAAGGAAAACCATATCCTTTCTTGCTACAGAGCCTGATACAGAGAGTGCGTTTATCATAAACAAATGTTCAAAGAAGGATGGAATAAATGAGACTTTCTCTTGCCAAAGTTAAAAAACAACATTGCTTCTAGTGTCTGAACTCTGTCTGATGAAAGCAGCAGATAAAACCATTCATGTGATGTGCTCAATTAGTAAATCTTTTGGCTATCTGAATTGATTATAAGGCAGCATGTGTGTGTGTACATCATGAATCACTGAGAATTTCCAATGAACAGAGAATTAATTATGTGTATTATTATATATGGGCTTCCCAGGTGGTACTAGTGGTAAAGAACCCGCCTGCCAATGCAGGAGACATAATAGATGCAGGCTCAATCCCTGGGTTGGAAATATCCCCTGGAGGAGGGCATGGCAACCCACTCCAGTATTCTTGTCTGGAGAATTCCACGGACAGAGGAGCCTGGTGGGCTATGGTCCACAGGGTCACAAAGAGTTGGACACGACTGAAGCAACTGAGCACGAACATTATGTATATGTAGCATTTATGATTGTTCAAAGATCACAATGACTGATTGCAACTTTGCATCAGATTTTTATAATATAGTGTGAGATAGACAATGTATTAGATGTTTATTTGAGCTCCCTCACCACTTCCATTTCCCTGTCTTGCACAATATGGAGTGTGAGTTTTTGGTTTAATAACTAGTCTAGAAATCAGAGCTCACTTTATCATTAGCAGTGTGGTCTTGGTTAAATTTCTTAATTTCTTTGACTTTCTTCATGTGTAAAATAGAAATATATACAGTATTAAGTTGTATAGTTGTCATATATAAAATAAACCACGTAATTTTGTAAATTTCAAAGAGTTAGAAAATGAGATAAAATAATTACAATAAACTGGTCTCAAAGTCTTCTATAGATCTTCTCAGTAGTGTAATTTATTAATAGTTGGGAATGGGTTGAATTTTGAAACTATAGATTCTTTATCAATAGATACATATAGTGGTACAATGTCATCATAATGATGGGATAATTTTAAGAAGCTGACTTCATATTGTAAAGCAATTACCCTCCAATTAAATTTAAAAAAACAAATGAAAAAAGAAATTGACTTTCAGAATATAAAAGAAAACCATAAAATAATTATTTTTGAAATAGTGCATTTGGATTTTTCTATTATTTTCTTCCACTAAAATTTTAAAAATACCTGCTATTATTACTAGATCTGTCTCAACTATACATATTTGAAACACGAACTGAAATGAAGAAATAAAGGTGGTGAAGACACATGTTTCTTGTTGTACCTGAATCCTCCCAGGGTGATGTAAAAGTAGACGGAACACAAACATTCTGACCTGCGGAGGGTGCAATAGGAGTCTGACCAATTTACTTTGTGGAAGGATCGCAGAAAGCAAACAGGGTGACCTCCTACTTACCATGTGTTTTATCCATTTGGATGAAGATCCTCTTCCTCCCTCCCTGTCTTGCTTTAAGGACTAAGGACAAGACTCTTCACAACTAAGAATTATATACACATCTGAAGATCTATTCATAAACTAGTCTTTAAGCTTCGAGAAACTATATGAAATAAACATGAGCCTTACAGAATTTGAATGCATTTTACGACTTCAAATATTCTTCAGAGGATTATGTACATTTAGGAAAGCACCATCTGTCATGAAAACCATCTGAAACGTTTTCACGATACTGAATTCACAGACGTAGCAAACTTACTAAATGCAGAGAACCTTTGCCAAACCAACTAATACTCGCTTGGGCAAGCAGCCCATCTAACATAACACTGTGCTCCAAAAGAGGTCAATTAAAAAAAAAAAGACTATACACAGTTGAGTAATGGGGGAAAAAAGAACAAGAAAGAGAACTTGAATGAGCGGACAGCTGAAGCATTCACAGCTATTTCATTTTTTAAAGTGGGGGTGGCTGAGGACTTGAGTTGTTTTACTGACATCATAATATCTTTCTCTGATAGGATCACTCGTACCTTGGCAGTGAGGCTGAAGAAGCCTTTGGGCTCGATCATCTTCTCCACCACGTTGCACTTGATCCCAGCGGTGCTGTCATACTCATACACAACACCATACTCCAGGTGGACATTGTCCACCGTCAAACTCACGTGCTCTTTCTTCCCGTCGATGATCGCCATGGTGTTGAACTTGTCAATTACCTCTGGAAAAAAGACAACTTTAATTCAGCAAATTCAGGAAGGGTTTTTTAGTCTCTTCAAATAATCTGAATCTCTCTGAATATTTTTTAGAGGTTTTAAAGGGTGACTAAATCTGATGTGCTAAATGAAGTATCTAGCTAACGTTTTTAAAAAGAAGAGCATTGGAAAAAAATACAAAATTGACGGATCCAACCTTTACCCTTCTAATATGACTAGTTTTATCTTTGCACACCCCATTTTGATCTATGGACCATATGCATACCTACTTATATCTGTATCAACATGAAACATACAATTTTTTCATTAAAATCATGCATAGCCTCAAGTCAGGGTTCCTAAAACTGCCTCAAACATTGGATGAATATTTTCTCAAAGCAGAAAAAATACAGAAAATCATACTGAAGCAGAAAGGAGATGCAATAATTATTTTTTCAGCAGAGAGTGCCTGAATTTTTCCAAACAGCATCTTCTGAGGCTAACTCATTGAGAAAATGTATCACTGTTGACTGTAATAAAATTTCCATCCTGAATATATTCCTATAGGTTTTTGGCCAACAATCAGTCAGCCAGTGAAAAAAAAAAAAATGTAGTCTCAAGCAAGAAACTGCTGAGGAATGAGGATTCTAACAGTAAATACTAAGTAGAAATACAGTACTAGTTTACTTAAAACAATTAATTCCTAGAATAAAGGCAGGACCAGTAAATATAAAATAGGCAAGAGCAGAAAAAACATAATTTCAAAGGAACTATGAACTTTCTAAACTAGGGCTTCTCAAATTTTATTGTACATACAGATATTATCTTGCTAAAATTGAGATTCTCACCCAGTAGATCGAGGGTGGGGCTGAGCCTCTGTATCTCCATCTTATGTGATGCAGGTGCTCATGGTTTGTGAACCACATTGGAGTGGGAAGGCTGACACAACATTTAAACTCAAAACAAGGAAACACATCATAGCTGGGGTTTGAATCCTCATTCTACCACTTACTAGCTTGGGCACATTCATTAACCTCCGTGGACCTCAATTTCTTCTCCATAAAGTTAGGGTGGTGATAATTTTGATGCTTTTGAACTGTGGTGTTGGAGAAGACTCCTGAGAGTCCCTTGGACTGCAAGGAGATCAAAGCAGTCAATCCTAAGAGAAATCAACCCTGAATATTCATTGGAAGGACTGATGCTGAAGCTGAAGCTCTAATACTTTGACCAGCTAATGCAAAGAGCCGACTCACTGGAAAGACTCTGATGCTGGGAAAGACTGAAGGCAGGAAGAGAAGGGGATAACAGAGAATGAGATGGTTGGATGGCATCACTGACTCACTGGACATGAGTTTGAGCAAACTCTGGGAGATGGTGAAGGACAGGGAAGTCTGTTATGCTGCAGTCCCATGGGGTAGAAAAGAGTTGGACACGACTGAGTGACTGAACAACAAAATAGAGCTTCATTTCTGATAAGCTGGTAAGGTAATCCATGTAAAATATCTAACAGAGAGCCTAAGAAAGCGTCGTAGTTATTCCACGTTAGCCGTGAGCAATTATGACTTAGGGATTTGGCGTGACATCTATTTGAGATGATGACTAAGGTAGTCACCTGAACATATAAGGTTTTTAACAATTGGGACTCGGCAATGGCACATTGACAAAGAATCCTATAAACCCAAGAGGAGAAGAAGAAACCCACCTTCTACTTTACAGTCAAAGGAATCCCCTGCTTCATCTCCTGGTGGTTTGGAGTTGGACTTCTGAAGGTCTTCCTGAGCACTCTCAACACTATTATAAACCCATTGTATGGAATCTTGCTGGAAATGAAGGAAAGAAACCTCAGAGGTATTTACTATCAGTGTTTCCTAAAATGCATATCCATTTCATAAATGTACTTCAGAAGAAGAGCTGACAATCTTATTCACCCTTCTAGTTTAAATACAATAAAATTTGAGAGAGAAGGAAAGTCAGTGTCTAAAACTGACAGGAAGTCAATGGCAATTAATATTGTTTTTAACAAACTGACCTTTTTAAGCTTGAGGGTTTTTTCTTCCAAAGATAGTTTTTTAAATAAGATGTATTTCCCAAATGTCTTACTCAAATGACTCAAGCATATCATATAATGAACTATAAATTACATTTGTAAACAAAATAAATGGTAGATGGATACTTTTCTGAAGAAGCAGTCATCTGTAAGTGTACAGATGATTTAAATATACTTCTTTAAAAAATATTTTTTATGTAGACTAGTTTTATAGTCTTCATTGAATTTGTTACAGTGTTCTGTCTGTTTTAGGTTTTAGTTTTTGGCCATGAGGCATGTGGGATCTTAGTTCCCTCACCAGGGATTGAGCCTGCATCCCCTGAACTGGAAGGTGAATCGCAACCACTGGACTACCAGGGAAGTCTCTAAAAAGCTCTCTCGTAACAGTCACACATGTTTTAAATACACTTAATGTTTTTCGTGAATCAAACCAATAAGAAAACTGGAAGAAGATCTTTCAACTTATGGGGCCCCCAACTGATATAACTACCTTTTAATCCTTCTACATCATAAATGATCCTATATTTTTTAAGTAGCAGTTCCCTATCTTATTCAGATAAATGAGAAAGACGAAATGGCTACCAAGTAAACATTTAGAGGGTTGCATTACTTTAATGTTTGTAGTTTTCCTAGGTAGGGTGATAAGATGAGTTGCACGACTGAAGTGTGATATAATTTGTATTATCCATCTTCACAATTGTGTTTAATTATTGTAGTGCTATACATTATTAAAGCCTTCCCTGATAGCTCAGCTGGTAAAGAATCTGCCTGCAATGCGTGAGACGGGGGTTCGATCCTTGGGTTGGGAAGATCCCCTGGAGAAGGGAAAGGCTACCCACTTCAGTATTCTGGCCTGGAGAATTCCATGGACTGTATAGTCCATGGGGTCGCAAAGAAACAGACATGACTAAGAGACTTTCATTTCATTTATACATCATTAAGGGCTTGGACATGACTGGGCAACTGAACTGAACTGAACTGAACTGAACTGAAGGGCTTCCCTGGTGGCTCAGATGGTAAAGCCTGCAATGCAGGAGACCTGGGTTCAATCCCCAGGTTGGAAAGATCCCCTGGAGAAGGGAATGGCAACCCACTCCAGTACTCCTGCCTAGAAAATCCCACGGATGGAGGAGCCTGGGGCTCGGCTTCGAAAAGTCGGACATGACTGAGCAACTTCATTTTCACATATCATTAAAAGGCTTCCCAGGTGGCGCAGTGGTAAAGAATCCAACTGCCAATGCAGGAGATGCAAGAGATGAGGGCTCAATCCCTGGATCAGGAAGATCCCCTGGAGAAGGAAAGAGCAACCCACTCCAGTATTCTTGCCTGGAAAATTCCATAGATAGAGAAACCTGGTGGGCTAAAGTCCATGACATTGCTACGAGTCAGAGCAACTAAGCACCAATACCACATCATTAAAGTGCTAGTTAACACTTAATCATGCAAATAAACTTTGGTAACTGGTTGTGACCTTCAAGGAACCAATCCCCCAGAATCCAAACCTTTGTGTAGCTCCTTCTGACCCTGGGCTTGGTCATGTGATCTGACTTTTCGGAGGGCTAGTAACAAGCACAATATAGAGATCATCACTTGGAATATTCCCTCTTGAAACCTAGACACTATGTAGAAAGGAGAATTATGCTTAGGACTGGAAAGGAGAGCCAGGTGGAGTGGCTCTTGAGTGAGAAACCTTCAGGAGGGGACCCCAGCACCAGTCAGTTCCCAGCAGAATGAAGCCCTCAAGGAACCAACACCAAGTCAACCGGAGAAGCAAGAGAAATAATTAATCACTGTTGTTCCAAGTCACAAAGTTTGAAACAGTCTGTTTTGCAGCAATGGATACCTGCTAGAGTGTGTTATTTACCTGGTGAATTTCTCTGTTTATTTACTCCTTTTCTTAATTATTTCACTGGTCAACACCTCTCCAACAAGGAAGATAAGGGAAATGAAAAGAAACTCAACTCAACTCAGTTTAACTAATTCTTAAAATTCTGGCATAAGGGGAAAGATCTGATCATTTCAGTATCTTTTTAAAACTTCATTCACTAACATAGTTTAATAAATATGTATGAAACTACTGTTAATCCAAGTAACCTATGGATCGGCATGTGAATTCCAATTTGCTATGCTTGTTTGACCTTACTAGTAAGCAGAATTGATTAGCTATTTTCTTGGAGGCTCAGTATTTTGCAGGATGTCAGTCCTGGCCCAAGAGAAAGTAGTCATTCAGCTTTCTATTTTGGACACAAAATCATATTCCCAAATCCAAAAAAAGGAGTATTTTAGGTGCATGACAGAAAAAAACAGAATGCCTCTCCTTTAGAATTCCTTTTGCACTCAATTAATTTGAGAGAATTTTCTTTTTCTAACCCAATACTCATGAGATAGTAAGTTTAGCTTACCAAATAGGATTTTAACTTTTTTTTTTTTGTATGGGATGTAAAGTTTGAATCAGAGGACAATGCTTAAAATTTTAAGTAATGGCAAGCACATTGTGGTATTTTCTTTTAAGAGCTAAATTCAGTTACCTAAATAAAACATATCCAACAGTCAATCGTGGACTCTATAAAGTATAACCTACAATTTTTTCTCACAGAAGTTTTATAATAAACAGTGTAAGCATTTATAATTCATATATACCAACAAAAGATATGCTGACCATTACAGATTCTAAAGCATCTGTCAAGAAAATAGTTCAGGCCTTTAGATTTCAATTTGATAAACACTTAACTATTTGAAAACTCATCACAAGGAAAATGAAAATAGCCCAGGACACTGTTTAAACTGGTGCTAATACTACAGCAGCAAACTGTGGCCACTTAAGCAGAATCGATTATAACTAATTATACACATAAAAGAAGCATTATGAGACTGACAATGCTGCGCTTAAACATGAACCTGGCAGTGGAAACCACAGACAGTTCTGGCATCATCTCATGCCACCCTCAGGGCCTTCTGAGCACGCTCGCCATTACAGCTGCACCGAGGGCATTTACCTTCGTTGGTCTCCGGTACTTCCTGCAGGCCGTGACGTGGGCAATTACGCTGGCGTGTGTCTCTTTGCTGACATTGATTCCGTTGACTTTGATGATACACTGCCCAGGGTGAAGACCAGCGGCTGCAGCCACAGTTCCTTTAAATACAAATGAGAAAATTGCCAAAAACTAATTATAGGAATATGATTCATTTCTATCCCATGTAACATAGGGAAGCAACTTTAAGTTCCATATAGCAAATTTTTAGAGTATAACTGCTTTATAATTTTGTGTTAGTTTTTAATATATATATATCTCCCTTCCCTCTTGAACCTCCCTCCCATCCCATCCCTTTTCCCACCCTTCTAGGTCATCATGAGCTGAGCTCCCTATGCTATACAGCAGCTTCTTAATAGCTATCTATGCACACGGTATATATGTCAATGCTACTCTCCCAATGTGTCATACGCTCCACTTCCCACCCACCCTGTGTCCACAAGTCCATCGCAGTTTCAAAATATAATAAAGATCTAGCTAGTATGTTCATGGCGGAGAAGGTAATGGCACCCCACTCCAGTATTCTTGCCTGGAAAATCCCACGGATGGAGGAGCCTGGTAGGCTGCAGTCCATGGGGTCGCTGAGGGTCAGACACGACTGAGCGACTTCACTTTCACTTTTCAATTTCATGCATTGGAGAGGAAAATGGCAACCCACTCCAATGTTCTTGCCTGAAGAATCCCAGGGACAGGGAAGCCTAGTGGGCTGCCATCTATGGGGTCGCACAGGGACACGACTAAAGTGACTTAGCAGTGTGTTCATGGGCTTCCCTGGTGGCTCAGATGGTAAAGAATCTGCCTGCAACGTGGGAGGGCCGGGTTCAATCCCTGGGTTGGGAAGATTCCCTGGAGAAGGGAACAGCTGCCCACTCCAGTATTCTTGCCTGGATAATTCCATGGACAGAAGAGTTCTTGATGAATTTGGCTCTAATGGCAATGCCTTCTCAAACATTCTCTATTTATTTGGCCATTCAAACTGTATTGAAGAGAATATCTTCCCACCCCATCTAAGAATTCGTTTGAAGGGATATTATAAAGAGATCTCTATCATGCTAATCAGTTACTTCCCCTTTCAAAAATCTAATCAATCTAATGTTCTATACATGCAAATATAATGGCAAAATGAGAAAACCAGAAGTACAGGCCTTTTTACCTTCATTTAGTCTACAAAATCTCTAAACATTAAAATAGTCTTCACTTTCATTTTTTTTTAATGACAAAAGAAATTCTTTAAAAAAAAATCAAGTCCATAGCAACTAGGAGTGAACTGGATTTGCAAAGAAAATGAGTTTAGGATATGTACAAAGAGTCAGGAAGCAGAGAATTTGTGGAGAATAAAATTAATCAGAAAACATCAACTGTCCACCATTTATTTGCACAGATACAGTGGCATATTCTAACCAGTGAGTTAAGATTTTCAGGACCTGCCAATCAATACTATTTGATATTCTGAACAAATCAACATTTACAAAGCACCACTGCTAAATACAATATATGTAACTAATATCAATGATTACAAAATTATCATAAGCATGTTAGAAGAAACTTCCTTTGCAAGCAAATAATTATTCAACATGTTATTAAACATGTTAAAGAACATAATTGATATTCAAGAAGACAGTATCCATTTTCTTCTCACTAAAATTCACTTCCAGAAATATTAAGTGGTTTTTCTGGACTAAGCTGAGCACTGAAGGAGGGAGGGAGGGACATTATCAGCAGAAAGAACAGCCTGGAATCTTTGAAAAAAAGAAGGTGGTGGGGGGGGAGTTGTACAAATGAACTTATCTATAAAACAGAAATAGAGCAACAGACGTAGAAAACAAAGTTATGGTTACCAGGAGGTAAGAAAAAGGGTGGGATAAATTGGAGAATGGGACTGACATATACTCATTATTACATATAGAATAGATAACTAAAAGGACCTACTAATGCACAGCACAGGGAACTCTACTCAATACTTTGTCATGGATTATATGGGAAAAGAATCTAAAAAAGAGTAAATATACGTATATGCATATCTGACTCACTTTGCTGTATACCTGAAGCTAACACAACATTTTAAATCAACTATACTCCAATATTAAAAAAAAAAAAAAAACAAGAAGAAAAGAAAGAACAGCCCTAAAAGAGGTACTGAATCAAGAAATAACCTGGACATTTGGGACCATAGGAGCAATTGGTGTCCGTCTTGAATGAAAGTGAGTGAAAAATACAGGAGGACAAAGCAGAGGCAGGTTTTGAAACTTACAAAGTGAACATTATTATATACACAAGAGGAAAAACATTTAAGAATTTTAAGCAGAGAAGTGACATGATCCCTCCCCACCCATTGAAACAGGATGGATCATTGGAGTTCAAGTCAAAAATCAAAATCACAGTAAGCATCTACTGCAAATTCCCAGGTTGGAATTAAGGTAGCATTAGTTATGAAGGGGAGAATGAGATCAAGTATTTGATGTTTGATGATGGAGTTGATGGAGAGGTGAGAGTACCCAGGATCATTCCTAAGCCTCTGGGCTCAGTGGCTGAGTAGATGGAGTTACTCAAATAATGAGAGACCACCCAGGGGTAAAGCAACTTCAGAGAATAGATGAAAAGTTCAACTGGGGAAAATACTGGATTTTAAGGTGCCAAAGGGGCATTGATGAATAATAAACAATTAGATCTTGGCTACAGAATTCAAGGAATCTGAGCAAAGAAATTCAGAAATCCCCAGCAAAGAGGATCAATACAATTGTTTATGTAGAAAGCACAGGAGGCAGAGAAGAGAAGAGAGTGCCAACAGTTAAGGGGTCAACAGATGAAGAGTTGGCAGAGAAGGGATAGGAGAAAAATCTGAAAAGCACCATCTCAGAAGTCAAAATATGAACGTTTCACCCCAACAAGACTAGTCAGTTTAAACAAATGGGACAGAAAATTCAATTAAGACAGGAACTTTCAATATCCTTTGCACTTCTCAGTTTAGTCCATGATTACTCTTATAAGACAAGGGCTACTCTTGAAGACATGGGTACGAGGTGGGAGGCGCTATCGCACTGGGCTGAAATTCAAGTAGGATGTGAGGAAGATCCAGCCAAAATACAGAGCAGCATTTCAGGAAGTTGGGTCATGACAAAAATTAAAGTCCTGAGAGCAATATTCTGGAGCTGAGGGTCTCAATCTTTGACATGCGTATCAATCACCTGGGCGGGGGTGGTCTTGTTGAAATGCAGATTCTGATTCAGTAAGTATTGGATGGGGCCTGAGATTCTGCATTTCTAACCATCTCCCAAGTGATGCCAATGCTGTCAGTCTATGGACCAAATTTTGAGTGTCAAGGATCTAGAGGGGAAAATAAGGAAGAAGGCAAGTTTTGAGTTTGCTGTTCAATTCAAGATAGCTTTGTTTCTTTGTTTATTTCAATGAGGAAAAAGCTGACCACTTTTATGTGTGCTGTGTATGCTGAGTTGCTTCCGTTGTGTCTGACTCTTTGCGATCCCATGGACTATAGCTCTCCAGGCTCCTCTGTCCATGGGATTCTCCAGGTAAGAATACTGGAGTGGGGTGCCATTTTCTTCTCCAGAGGATCTTCCCCACCTACGGATCGAACTGGCATCTCTTAAGTCTCCTGCATTGGCAGCCGGGTTCTTTACCACACGCGCCACCTGGGAAGCCCAAGGCTATTTTTATAGCCTCTACTATAGTAATTCAGTGAAGAGAAAGGCTGAAAATTCTGTAAGGGGACTATCTGACAGTGTAATACCGCACAGGCAGTATCTGAAGGGATAGGCTCCAGAATCTTTATAGAGATATTAACATTGAACTCAAGAGAAGAAAATGGAAGACCTGTTCCTCTAGAGTAGGAGAAAAACAGATGATGACCAAATAACCAGGACTTGGAAGGCTTCATACCTGGGAGACAGGAGGCAATGACGGGGAGAAAACTGATCAGACACGTAAGCAGACTGCTGAGTAGTAACAGGGGCTCAGTGAAAGACTAGACGGTGACTTGGGATGACACTAATCCCACATCCGTGACAATTCTTTGTCAGCTGCTCAGAAGAAATAGCAAAGGCTGTAATTAGGTTTATCTGAGGCCAAAACGCACCTGAGGATAAGGCCAAGAGGACCCTGGAGGCACCTGAGAGACAGGATTGAGAGGACCCTAATGAAGCAGACAAGTGACGGTAGTGACCCACCATGGGGATAAAGCTGGCTCAGGGAGGAAGTGGTACTCTGAAGGATGTAATTCACCAGCAGAAAAGGAGAAGTATCCAAAGCTTGGACAACCCTATCGAATTTTGCTTATCATTTTTTATTGAACTACACTTACAAACCAACTGAATTTTAAAACAACCTGAGAATATCAAAGTGATGAGAGATCAAAAAAAAAAAAAAAAAAGACTCCAGCACCAGAACCTGGCATACTGGAATTGTAGATTCCACAGGTAGAAGTTCAGTCATTGATATGCTCTAGTGTGCGACCATGGGAAAGGGCTGAAGAAGAAAAATGGGAAAGAAGTTTATTTTTTCATGGCAAGATTACAGTGCAAAAGGAAACCACAGGCTATTATCTTATTTCATATTCACTCAAAAGGAGAAGCACATGAGCATTTCTTTGTTTTCTTCTTCAGAAGCAAAAGGCATAGTAACCAGAATTGGACTTAACCCTACGACTAAGTTTCCAAAATACAACCTTGCTCCTTAAAAGACAAGGAAAGAAAAAACTTGATTCACTCCAGTTTTCAGTTATTTCATAGTACTAATAAAGTGATTGGCTCCTTTTTGGTCTAGTGAAAATGAAGGAAATACTTGTCACATCAAACATCCCTTTCACTATGCAATGAATCCCATTTCGTTAACGAGTAACTGGAAATATTTGAAATATCTATTAATCTATGTATTTTAAAAGTCTGAGTGAAAAGTTTTTGAAGTAAGGTTAATTTTTATCACACATACACTAATGAAAGTGATTTTATAGACTCTAATAGAGGTCTAGCTAGTATGTTCTTGATAAATTTGACTCTGATAGCAACGTCATCTCAAAATTTCCCAGTCTAATGTTGGAATGATCATGTTGAGATGCTTTACAATTCACATATCTTAGTAATGAAAAGCACGTATATCTCTTGTGAAGATAAACACGTCGCTTACTGTGATCTTTCTTGCTACAGCAGCAATTTATTTACTGTGGTTAGTAATGTGGGATCTAACAGTTATTTCTTTAAATTACATCAATGTTAGCATAAAATTTAAAAGTGTGTATGTTAACAAGAGATATCAAAAGCTGATTTGCCTGTCAAACAGAAAGAGAATAAAATATAAACATTAAGTTTTGGGTCCCCTAAATTATTTAATTTAAAATGCATTTGATGGTTTATAAAACACATGGTTTATGAGACCCCTTGAAGTAATCACACAGCAGCAGACGCTACATAAACCACACAGATAATTCTTAAACCCAAACTCACATATAGAATTGCTGACAGAAATACAGTAATATGCTGTCAGAGAAAAACAGACCATCTTAAAATCATTACATCCTTTGATTACACTGAAACATGGAGAAAAGTGAGATTGAGAGGAATCATTCTCTTATGAATTTTTAACAATGATAAATTTGTCTTACAATTTGGAGAAGTTTTTTTTTTTTTTTTAAATAAGAGTTTCTGGTGGAGGTGGTTGAGTCACTAAATCATGCCTGACTCCTGAGACCCCATCTAATGTAGCCTGCCAGGCTTCTCTGTCCACGGGATTTCTCAGGCAAGGATACTGGAGTGGGTTGCCATTTCCTTCTCCAGGGGATATTCCTGACCCAGAGATTGAACCAGAGTCTCCTGCACTGCAGGAAGATTCTTGACCAACTGAGCCACTACCATTGAGCTAATACAGCAAACATTGAGAATATCCATAGCAACATGATTGCACACATTTTTGTTCAGTAAGGACCATTCAAACCTGCTGGCCAGTTGGACACCACACAGGACCGCTTCCTCACCTCTTCCTACTGCGTGCACCACCGAAGGGCCATATCCTCGGATCTGGAAGCCAAGTCCTTCCGCTGAATCTGGGATTTTCACTGTCCTAAAGTCAATAGAAAATAAGGTAAGATGACTTTAAAATGCCACAACTGGTTAAAACAATAGCTGTCCACACAGCTATTGTGGACTGAATAAAATTCAATCCTTCCATAAACACATATCTGGGGTCTAATGTGTGAAAGAGACTGGGCTGGATAAGCATGGGGGGTGCACTTCCAAGGGACCCAGAGCAGGCACCCAAGATCTCCCACTGAACACAGTCATTGCACAGAATATCCTGACCAAGGAACAGGCTCTGGTCACACCAACCTCCCTTTGAATCTTTATTTAGTCCCTTAATACTTGGCTAACTTGGATGAACTGCTTAACTGAGCCAGTTTCCGCAAAAAGATGATGATGTTAAAACTACTTTGCAGGGTGTCAGTGAAGGTGAAAAGAGAAACCTTTGGTAAACTGCCCTGTCTCATGCTATGAACTGCGCAAGTACTTAGTACAATGGAAGCATCTCTCCCTAGTTTACTCTGACAAAGCCTTTGGTGCACTTTGCAAAGTCTCACTTTTAAAATTAACATAAAAGAAACACAAGGTTCATCCATTTCTACCTGTTGGGAACTTCAGCAAAGAGCAACAACAAAGAGCTGGTTTTAAAGAATAGACCTGTCAAACACAGTATCAAAATCATTTATTTAAGAATATGATTAACTTTAGTGTTCATTCAGTGGAATTTCAAAAGGATAACACATCAAAAGGTAAATCTGAATAAGAAAAGCCGTATTTTTTAATGAGCCCACATGGAAATGAAGAGGAAGAGATGGAGATCTTGAGTCAGCCATCATGGCAAACCAGGGAGGGAGTAATAAACTGGCATTAATAAACAAGCTACTCCAAGGAAGGAAGGCAGAAATCAGAGAGCAACAATGAAAAGCAGCGAACTCGAGATAAGACACAACATCATAACAACAAAAATGAGTCTAAATAAATTTCCAGAGAGAGCAAAGACAAATGAATACCATGTAATAAATGTTGATGAATGGCACTTGATGCCCCAAAAACAAAAGTGTTTTCCAAAAGATGATGAATGAATCATGAAATAAAAGCTGGCAGCATTTCAAAGGAACATGAGACAGTCTGAAGTTAGGTAGAGCAGCACTTACTCACTGTTTATGAAAGAGCTGGGGGAGCTGTGTGAGCAATGCTGCGTCTAGAAAACTTCAGAAAGATACACGCTGCACTTAGACTTGAAGGCAGAGGGTGGCCCTATAATTTCAAATATAACCCTGGCAGGCATTCTGGCAATCTGTGACAGAAATGCAAACTATCAGTTTTAGGGCAGCCTGAAAGTGTTATTATAGAATTTAAAGAATCCTTTGTCCATGGAATTCTCCAGGCAAGAATATTGGAGTGGGTAGCCATTCCCTTCTCCAGGGGATTTCCTGACCCAGGAATCAAATCCAGGTTTCCCGAGTTATAGGCAGATTCTTTATCATCTGAGCCACCAGGGAAGCCCTGAAAATGTTATATAAATTAGGTTACACACTATGAAGTGATCTGTATATTGGTGGCACTGAGCTTATGGAATGAATTTATCCTTTATCCTTAATTAAACACTTTGCTATATAAGGCTATATCTGCTTCTTTTACAACACCTTGCTCCTAGGGTCTGTCAAAGGTACACTGGAAGATGGAAGATTGACTAAGGAAAAGAAAAGGGAATAAACACATCTTCTGAGCATGAAATAAAAAATAGAGGTAGCTTAGGCTTCTCTATGAATAAGAGAATGAGAGTTCTTGAATGAGGGTTCACTTTTGCTGAAATGGGCTTCCCGGGTGGCACTAGCAGTAAAGAACCCACCTGCCACTGCAACAGACATAAGCAATGCAGGTTTGATCCCTGGGTCAGGAAGATCCTCTGGAGAAGGAAATGGCAACCCACTCCAGTATTCTTGACTGGAGAATTTCATGGACAGAGGAGGCTGTCGAGCTACAGTTTATAGGGTGACAAAGAGTTAGACATGACCGAAGTGACTTAGGACTCACACTAAAATAACTTGGACCTTTCTGGCCATGGTGAATTATTGGTGCTTTTGAACTGTGAAAAATTCATAATGGACTCTCAAAACTCTTTATGAGTAAAGTCTATCCTTATATTGCTATTCGAGGTTGACTTTGCTCTAATCTTCAAGATTATTACATTTTAAACAAAATTTGTACAGAACACTGTGAGATGCATTTTGTTCATAACACTGTAATTCTCTTCATAAAATGACCTTTGGAAAATATGTTTCCCTGCTCGGACCACTATACTATTAAATGAAGGATTAAATTTATACAAGAGGAATGCTCATTTCCTGTAGAAAATGAGTGCACTAAATTATCTGCTACAAAGCCTTTTGAAAAATTCCTTGATATAATCAATGTGTAAACTACAGATGGGTTCAAAAGAAAAATTCTGTTGTATTTGCCTGTCATTTTTTGCCTTTTTACTACATAAATTATAAGTGGCCATTGTAAGAAAATATGAGAATGATTGACAGGAATCATATGTTAGAATAAGGGCATAAAGGAAAGGTTACAATATTTAAGACAGATTAAAAATAAAAAGGAAAAACTTGAGTATTCCATATAGTATCACTGACTCAACAGACATGAGTTTGAGCAAAGTCCAGGATATAGTAAAGGACAGGGAAGCCTGGCGTCCTGAAGTCCATGGGGTCACAAAGAGCTGGACATGACTTAGCGACTGAACAACAACAATTCTCAAAACAGTCTTGAAATACAATGTGAAACTTACTTTTCATGTAATAAAGAAGCAATGGGGGAAAAATGAAATAAAAGAACAGATAAGCATCACAGATAACATCACTGGAGGACATACTACGTGCTGAACACATGACTAGGTTCTTTACAAACCTAGATTCATTTAAGTTCTTAGCACCTCTGTAACACTCTTACAGTCCCCATTTTTTTATGGATAAGGATACTGAAACAACACAATTAACAAGCAAGTGGTGAAAGAGCCTTGAATCTGGACCAGAAATACAGGGTTTCAGATATGGTGCAGCAGACATGGAAGGAAGCATCAGAACACCCAGGTTCAACCCTGCTCATCTAGCAACTAATTCTAAGACTAAGGATTTGCCTCTTTCTATTCAGTATTGAAGTGGATGACTTCCCAGTCCTCTGAATTGAGATGTCTATGATCAGTGAAAAGTATTTACAAGGTTAAATCAGAGGGCAAGGAACCATGGTGACAGCCTTTAGTTTACTAATAATTGCTCTGGAATCCTACTGCCTAATCCTTTTCCAGCCTGTCCTTTTCCTTTTAAATGCCCATGCAGAGTATATCACATGAAATGCTGGACTGGATGAAGCACAAGCTGGAATCAAGATTGCCAGGAGAAATATCAAAAACCTCAGATATACAGATGACACCACCCTTATGGTAGAAAGTGAAAAAGAACTAAAGAGCCTCTTGATGAAAGTGAAAAAGTGAAAGAGGAGAGTGAAAAAGTTGGCTTAAAGCTCAACATTCAGAAAACTAAGGTCATGGCATCCAGTCCCGTCACTTCATGGCAATTAGATGGGGAAACAATGCAAACAGTGACAGACTTTATTTTTTTGAGCTCCAAAATCACTGCAGATGATGACTGCAGCCATGAAATTAAAAGGCACTTGCTCCTTGGAAGGAAAGCTATGACCAACCTAGACAACATATTAAAAAGCAGAGACATTACTTTGCTGACAAAGGTCCATCTAATCAAAGCTATGGTTTTTCCAGTAGCACATATGGATGTGAAACTTGGACCTTTAAGCTGAGCACTGAAGAACTGAAGCTTTTGAACTGTGGTGTTGGAGAAGACTCTTGAGAGTCCCTTGGAGAGCAAGGAAATCAATCCAGTCCACCCTAAAGGAAATCAGTCCTGAATATTCATTGGAAGGACTGCTGCTGAAGCTGAAGCTCCAATACTTTGGCCACCTGATGTGAAGAAATGACTCTCTGGAAAAGACCCTGATGTTGGGAAAGACTGAAGGCAGGAGAAGGGAATGACAGAGGATGAGATGGTTGGATGGTATCACCGACTCCATGGACTTAAGTTTAAGCAAGCTCTGGGGATGGTGATGGACAGGGAAGCCTGGCATGCTACAGTCCATGGGATTGCAAAGAGTCAGATACAACTGAGGGACTGAACTGAAATTCAGAGGTAGGCAACTAGGTAAGCTTCATCTTAGATAGGATTGGATAAAAGGGAAGTAATAGATCATAATTGGGCTTCCCTGGTGGCTCAGTGGTAAAGAATCTGCATGCCAAGGCAGAAGACTTGGGTTTAACCCCTGGGTCAGGAAGACCCCTGAAGAAGGAAATGGCAACCTACTCCAATATTCTTGTCTGGGAAATCCCATGGACAGAGGAGCTAGGTGGGCTAAAAGCCGGTCATGGTCACAAAGACAACAAAACACCTTAATTAGTCTTAGGGAAAAGACATTATTATGGTTATCTGCTGCCCTCTGTCTCAAAGTCTTCCTAAATTACTAACCTTGATGAGTCGTGCTCACTCCTTCAGACCCCCTGGTAAGCCATGGGTAGAAGCTAGAGCCTCTACCTGGATGACACTGCAGAACTAGCCCATTACATTGCACTTCAACTCCTAAGATAAATGATGGATTCAGCTATTGCTGAAAATACATATCAAGGTAGGGAAGATACTATACCATATATACTTAGAATATTTTCATAAGTAGTTAAAATAAACTCTTTTGCTTCTGAAGTGGTAATCTTCATTTATCTTAAAATTAATGAAGTTGCTTATTACTATAGAAAAATAATATAATTCAAAGAGAAATATGGATAAATAATATAATTTAAAGAGAAATATGAATATAAACATGTTAAGACATTATGCTAAGTACTTTATATACATTCTCTTGATTAATTGGTTCATGGAAATCTGATTCAGGGACCCTACATCATTGATGATTTTCAGACCAAAAGCCAATGTTTCCCAAGTATATCCATAATATCTTATTAATTTTTTTTCAAAAAGCCCCCAGATCATTAATCATGCTCCCATTCTATAAAGATGTAATTATGTGTATCCCCTTGTGGACCTGACACAAAGAGCTCACTGATTGGAAAAGACCCAGCACCAGGAGTTTGTGAAGAACAGGGGAGCCTGGTGGGCTACAGTCCACAGGGTAGCCAAGGACGGGACATGAATAGCTGACTACGTGAGCAACTGAACAACAACAAATTGTGTGTTTCAACACAGGGTGTCTCATCCGTTCATAGTCCCTGAAATCCTTGGATTTAGGGAGCATGAGGGAATAAAGTTTCCATTACCAAGTGTCCTGCTGGTTTTCCTACTGGTAATCAAGCTCAACCCAACCCAAACAAGAAAAATTAGGGTAACAAAAAGAAAATATTATTTCTGCTGAAACTAACCTGCTTTAAGTAGCAACATAAAGTAGCTTAACCATCATAAGCAACGTAACTTTTCCATCATCTAAAGACCAGTATCAGTGATGTTGGTGAGGTGCAAATGTGCAAGCAGTGAGATGCTTAATTTCAGACACTGGTTTTGCTAACTTTTCTATTTTACTCGCTAATGTCTAATGTTTCAAACACTGTATAAACTATACAACTTACTCCCTTGGCTTTGTGCTCACGAGAACTCTTAGAGGTTTTCTGCTATTTAAGCATGATTTCAGGAAGCAATCCACTTCATTGAAAGGTCTCATAAAAACTAGGTCACCATTAATCGCAAAAATCTTTTTCCCAACTTCCATGCCAGCCATCTAGGAGAGAAATAGCAAAAAAAAAAAAAAAAAATTTTAATAAGAAACCTACTTTTTCACAGAATTAGAATCTGAAAAGGTCTAGAACTTAGTGATTTCTGACATTTTAACACATCTGCAATGTTTTTATACAACGTCATAGTACAGAACTGTGGAAGAGATAACAGTTACTCCCTTTGATTCAGTTTTTCATTGGATCACCCGTCTCTACTGAAATTCTCCCTCCTTCTAGGACTTAACATTGTACTTCACCTGTGACCCTTCTTTTCTGTTATCTTTAATAGTTCTTCTTACTTCATCCTTTTAACTACAGTCAAACCTCAGGTTAATTGTTTTTCCTGTGTTTTCCATCTATATCCAATTAACTCAGAGAGTTACAACCTCTATACAGACATGGATGACAACCAAATATGCATCTCTAGCCTGACACAGCATAGGTGTCTGCAGGGCAGGAGAGAGAAATGCCTGGAATCCAAGGAAGAACTCCAACAGGCATGGATCACAAGACGTTGGAAGGATAACAAGGAAGACATTATCTCTGCATGCCAACCAGGTCAATCTTCTTAACTAACTCTACTGCCTAAAAGGGAAAAAATGGGGTGGCTCAGGGGTAAAGAATCCACCTGCCAGTGCAAGGGACTCAGGAGACTCAGGTTGCATACCTGGGTCAGGAAGATACTCTGGAGGAAGAAATGGCAACCCACTCCAGTATTTCTGCCTGGGAAATCCCATGGACAGAGGAGCCTGGCGGGCTACAGTCCATGGGTTCACAAATAGAAACGATTAAGCAACCCACTCCAGTGTTCTTGCCTGGAGAATCCCAGGGACGGGGGAGCCTGGTGGGCTGCTGTCTATGGGGTCGCACAGAGTCGGACACGACTGAAACGACTTAGCAGCAGCAGCAGGCACGCACACACACATGCACACTGCCTGTAAACTATAGTATATGCTGATTACTAGCTAAAGGATGAAAACCTGGCAGAGGGCATTTTATTGGTGGCAGAGTCGGGTGAACCTGCACTCCAAGAACATCATCTGAAAATGGGGAAACATTTCCTCATCATAGAAAATTAACAAAAAAAGTTATTTGTTGGCCAGGCCCACTAACAGGGTATGACCTGAGCAGATTTATTTTCTCTGACATTAATAGCTATACATAAAGCTTTCAGCGGGCTTCCCTGGTGGCTCAGCAGAAAGAACTGGTCTACCAATGCAGGAGACCCAAAAGACTCAAGTTTGATCTCTGGGTCAGGACAATCCCCTGGAGAAGGAAATGGCATTCTGCTTCAATATTCTTGCCTGGAAAAATCCCATGAACGGAGGAGCCTGGTGGGCTACAGTCCATGGGGTCGCAAAGAGTAGGACAGGACTGAGTGACCAAACAACAGAAAGCTGTGTCTTTCATGAGGCTGACAAAAGCAGAGACCTTGGGCATCAGCAGCTAGAATGAGTGATAGCTGGCTACTGACTTTAAATAGGTTCAAAGTTAAAAGCCATGCTTTACTCATTCTCACATTCCTTATTAAAAATTTATATACTGAGAAACATTTTCTTGAGGAGTAAGCATTTTACAAGGCAGACAAAGGTAGGAACACTTTAAACCCAATATACTTGGGACAGAACATTACAATGCATGTTTCATGAGGGCAGAGAATTTTGTCTATTTCCTTCACTGCTGTATTCCCAGAGCCTAGAATGCTGCCAATCACATAACGGGTACTAAATAAATATTCCTGAAGGAGTGAATGGATGAATGATTGGGAGATTCCTCTGTTTAAAAGTCTGGTGAGGTGAGAGTACATTAATCAGCATTAACCCAATGAGAAAATCAATCAAAGCATGTGCTTTACTGATGGAAATTGTATTTAAATAAGATAACCAAAAATGATAGGATTATGATTCACACACACACACACACACACACACATATATGGGGAGGGGGGCGCTTCCCTGGTGGCTCAGACGGTAAAGCATCTGGTTGCAATATGGAAGACCCGGGTTTGATCTCTGGGTCAGGAAGATCCCCTGGAGAAGGAAATGGCAATCCACTCCAGTACTCTTGCCTGGAGAATCCCATGGATGGAGGAGCCTGGTAGGCTACAGTCCATGGGGTCACAAAGAGTCGGATACAACTGAGTGATTTCACTTTCTTTTTCTTTCATACACACACACACACACACACACACACACACACTGTTGATGTTGTTGTTAAGTCACCCAGTCATGTCCAGTTCTTTGTGACCCAATGGACTGCAGCACACCAGGCTTCCCTGTTCCTTACCATCTCCTGGAGTTTGCTCAAGTTCATGTTCTTCGCACTGGTGATGCCATCCAGTCATCTCATCCTCTGACACCCTCTTCTCCTTCTGCTCTCAGTCTTTCCCATCATCAGGGACTTTTCCGATGAGTCATCTGTTCGCATCAGATGACCAAACTACTGGAGTTTCAGCTTCAGCATCAGTCCTTCCAGTGAATATTCAGGGTTGATCTCCATTAAGATTGGCTGGTTTGATCTCCTTGCTGTTCAAGGGACTTTCAGGAGTCTTCTCCAGCACCACATTTCGAAGGTATCAAATCTTTGGTGTTCTGCCTTCTTCACAGTCCGGCTCTCACAACCATACATGACCACTGGGAAGACCATGGCCTTGACTATACAGACCTTTGTCAGCAGAGTAACATCTCTGCTTTTCAAAACAGTCTAGGCTTGTCATTGCTTTCCTGCTGAGAAGCAATGGCCTTCTGATTTCATGCATGGCTGCAGTCACCATCCACAGTGATTTTGGAGCCCAAGAAGAGGAAGTCTGTCACACTTCTACCTTTTCCCCTTCTGTTTGCCATGCAGTAATGGGGCTGGACAGAGGAGCCTGGTGGGCTACCGTCCATGGGGTCTGTAGCAAAGAGTTGGGCAACACTGAGTGACTAACACACACACACACACACACACAAGGGAGCTGGATGCCATGATCTTAGCAGATACACATACTACCTAATGTATAAAACAGATACCTAATGAGAACCTACTGTATAGCATTGGGGGGGGGGTGGAAAGAAAGTGCCATCTGTTTGTAGGACATATATTAAGCTAAGCTTAAAAATGCATTCCAATATACACTGGGTGCAGACAAATACTGTTTGATTCCACTTACACGAGGTACCTAGAATAGTCAAATTCATAGAGTCAGAAAGTCCACTGGCAGATCCCAGGCACAAGGGGCTGGGACAGGGGAGGAGAAAAAATGGGCAGCTATGATTTAATGGGGACAGAGTTTCAGTTTATGAAGTGAAAATTTTTGAGAGCTGGATGATGGTGAGAGTTGCACAACGATGTGAATGTGCTTAGTGCCAATGAACTGTACAGTTAAATATGTTTAAAATAGTATGTTTTATATTATGTGCCTTTTACCACAATAAAAAAAATTTAAGTGATAGGGAAATAGAAAACACAGCTCTTGATTCAGTGGAAGAATCATGTAACATGCATAACAGTCCCACCCTATACAGTCTCCACCAGGTTGCAGACTAGAATCAGACATGGACTAAACCGCTTGGACTCCTACAAGGTCAAGTTGAAGCTGTACATCTTTACAATACCTCCCCCACTCTCCTTAGGTACTCAGACACCCTCTTTCACAAATCCTAACAGTATTACAAAAAACCTCAGAATAAGATTATTCAGAGTCATTATTTTCAATAAAGATACTTGAAGGCTGATTTCAGTTTTTTAAAAAACTTTTAAATGTGTATGTCACAGACAAAAAGTTTAAATAAAAACACTAATTTACATTACCTCAGCATTAGACCCCTTTTCCACCAACTTTATTATTGGAACTTTATTTTTGTCTTCTAATCCAAAACCATAGCTGCCTTCATTGGATTTAATCTGAAATGTAAAATATTAACATGACTAACAAAACAACTATGAAAAAAATTACAAATCAAACAGATTGAAATGATACATTGTATCACCAAACATGTTTATGTAATCTATCAATGTCTAATGAAGAAGAAAATCTGCACAGCATAGTAATAAACTTACCAATAAGGATTTAGCTATAACATTTTCCACAACTTTTAAATCATGTTTCATCAGCCGATGTTTCATATTTGACCCTTCCATTTCCTCATCCGCAAAAAAACGGAAAAGTAGAGGTTCGTCTTTGAATTCACTTTTCTCAAGCACTATGGAAATAGAGAGCGAGCCCAAATCAACCTCATTTTCCATACTGACAGACCTCCAGCCTGGAACAAGTTACATTCACAAATATCCCAACGATACTTTTTAATTTCCATAATTTCAAGCTGATGTTTCCTTCAATTACTGTTACCTAAAAGACTGAATTTTTAAAGATAAGTAGTATTTTTTTTTCATGATAAAGTTTTTTGACTTAACCAAATCTGCTGCCTTCCAGATTAAAATCCAACTTTTACTTTCAAAAGATTATATTGAATTTTAAAAATGCATGCAATTCAAAACATAGAATCCTACAGGGTTTTGAATTTGCAGTAAACGTTTTAAGTAAAAGACAAAAACATTTCTGTTTTTAATATCCTGCACAATTATGGGAAAATTCAAATGGGTTAAATGTAGCCTTTATGTGTGTGAGCAATTCTCATCGCAGTTGCTTTTGTTCTAACACTTCAAACCAGAATCTGCCTTCTGGGTGAAATGTGATTTTAGTTTCCACCAATTCCTAGTCATCTGCATAAAAACACTGTTCTCAAATAACCTTATTTCTGCAAAGGTCAGTTTTTCCCTTTTATCTGAATACTAACATTTTCCCCCAAAGTCCCAAGCTGCCTGACATGCTCTAATGATATAAGGTATAAGTTTTGTTAGCCTTTTTTAAAAATAAGGCTACATACTGATAGAAAGAATTTGTTCTCAGTGAGATCCTGACAGCTGTCAAAGTGTCTTAAAAGAGAAATCTTCTTTCTACTTATCTATCCTTATATTCTTATTCTGGAAGCAATACTGGGGAAGTTACTTAAACTCCTTGAACTTCAGTTTCCTCATCGATAATATGTGGGCAATAAAATCTTCTTCATAATGTTGGACAAAACTAAAATGTAACAAATGTAAATAATTTGGCATACAGTAGGCAAAAAAAAAAAAAAGATAGCTCCTTTGTTTCTAATGGAGTTTCAAATCATAACTGTTGATCAGTTATATGTATGGATTGACCTTTAAATGGAAAACTGCTGGCAACATAAATTTAACGAATGAAACTACCAACCACAAATTAAAGGCAACACAAGCCTTTTGTAGCTGACAATAGGAAGGAGAATATAATTGAGATCGAGGTAAGCCTTGCCTAGGGCTTCCCAGGTGGCGCTAGTGGTAAAGAACCCGCCTGCTGATGTGGGAGACATAAGGGATGCAGGTTTGATCCCTGGGTCGGGAAGATCACATAGAGGAGGGCATGGCAACCCACTCCAGTATTCTTGCCTGGACAGGGGAGCCTGGTGGGCTGCAGCCCATAGGGCTGCAAGAGTCGGACAGGACTGAAGCACTCACACAGGTAGGCCTTGCCGACATGACCTGCTTTATTCCCCAAACTCACATGGTGTTTCTGCTACTGCTGTTTTCCTCCACCAAACAGTCAGTCTAAAGGCAGGGAGAGAAAACATCCATAAGGCCAGGCATGAGCCCAACTGGCTGTGCCTTTACTGACAGAGACTTCCATAGGGAAAAACTTTACTGCAACCCAATATTTTAAAATAAATATTTAGATTAAATTGATGCTTGCTGATGCTTTAAAGAGAAAAATCATCAAAATCTTTGAAGGTTTTCAGCTTGATATTATAGTTTTAATTCCATATAATGATGTCATTCCTTCCATTCAATAATTGGCTTTTCAAAGACCAGTATTTCCTGTGGTCCAGAGACACTGGGATATAATGGAAGTCCCAAAGGAACAAATGATAATCAAAGAGGCTTTCAAAATCACTGCTACTTTTCTGTTCTTATTGCTTCAGAAAAAGTAATTTCTGAATATAATTGGCCAATAGGCACAAGAGCTATCAAATAAGCACATAAGCAAATATTATTAACAATGGAAAGCGATGGTTCGCGTTTATGGAATCTATAAGATCGTATGAATAGAGAGGGAAAACTAAGTCTCATTACTTTTATAAATTTAAGAGAAATGAAGTCAACAAACAAGAAAGGAATTCAATCTTTAATTAGTAGTCAAAAAGAAACTTTTTTCCAGAAATTTATAATTTTGTTCTCTAATTTTGAAAGTATTTTCTTAAAAAATCACTATAAATATGCAATTATATAGGCTCTCATTTAATCATTTTAATATATACTGGCATTAAAAAAAAAAAAAAAGAAACCCATGGGTCTGACTTAGAATAGTTTCAAAGAGATACATGAGCTGTTTTTTTTAACTTCTAGTTCAAGCTCTTGCTTTTTCAGAACCAGTCTAGAAAAACAGAAAAATGTCATGGCAACTTATAGATAATACTTGTGGAGACACTGCTTGCAGACATGGTGCCCCAACAGGGACATGTGGCAAGACCCAGACAATCTTGCTGGTTCATCTTTAGAGGACTTCCCTGGCCACTGAGAGACTCCCAATGTCTTGAGAAAACAAAACAGTGAAATACATCTGGAAGCTTCCAGAATAAATATGCTTACCATGGTGCATAAATCCATTGTCACAGAGCCCAATGCCAAATATCATCGCCTCTTCTCTGCTGCGGCAATCCCCCTGTCAACCACAAAAGCCCTGTACAAGTTAACAGGCGACCGAAGATTCTGCTGCATTGAAACCACATTTGACATTCTCAGCACTGTCCTGACAAAGCCATTCATACATTACGGCTGATGTTGCTTTCAGAAGCCCACTGACAATGCATTTAATTGTTATCAAACATTCCTTTGATTATGAAAATATCTTCTTTTGACATTAAAAACAAAGATTTACTATTTCTTGAGAAAAATTATGCTTGATTAAAAATGAAAATACATGA
This sequence comes from Bos javanicus, assembly GCF_032452875.1. Lineage (NCBI taxonomy): Eukaryota > Metazoa > Chordata > Mammalia > Artiodactyla > Bovidae > Bos > Bos javanicus. The sequence continues at coordinate 32,261,795 of NC_083881.1, read as the reverse complement.
GTAACTACAATTTATTGCTACCACAAATGATGCCTTATTTCTTTGATCATATATCCTAATTATGCATCAAAGAAATATCCTATAGTTGAAAACTCACTAAATAAAGCTTGCTAAGTAAAAGTCATTATGCATCATCTCTTCTATCACCTCCCACCAAATGGCCTTGCTCTTTAAGTGCCTCCAAAGAAACCTATTAATCTAGTGTGACTTGTAAGACCCTAAGAGTATGTTGTTCAGGGGAGTCAGCAAATGCAAGCTTCTCTTTCACTCTCGTGCCAGAAAAAATAAAAATTAGCTCACATAACTGATCCCCAAAAGAAAGCCTAATGCAACCTTTTGTGATGATTTTTATCTAGAAAACATCTATTTTATTCATTCAAGTATGAATTATATACACTCTTCCCTCTATAACACGGCTTCAGCATCTGAGAATTCAACCAACCACGGATCAAAACTAGTCAGAGGAAAAAAAAAACAAACAGAAAGTTCCAAAATGTAATACTAGAATTTGCAGCATCAGTGACTATTTATATAGCATTTACATTTCATCAGGTATTAAAAGTAATCTTAAGGTTGATTAAAAGATATGGGAGATTATATGCAAATGCATTTTATACAAGGGGCTTGAGCATCTGTGGATTTTGGTACCTGCAAGGGTCCTGTGACCAATATCTCCTAGATACCAACAGGACTATGTATATGAATATGTATGTATATATGTATATATCTGTTGTATCTGTGTCTATATAACCTTACAGTTGTATGTTTTACAGTTTAAGAAGTGCTTTCTTACATATTATCTCATTTTTTTCTAGCCCTATCTTTTAGCTCTTAGGTACAATACTCTTCTGGGAAAGACTGAGGGCAGGAGGAGAAGAGGGAGACAGAGGATAAGATGGGTGGATGGCATCATCGACTCAATAGACATGAATTTGAGCAAACTCTGGGAGATAGTGAAGGACAGGAAAGCCTGGCATGCTGCAGTCCATGCGGTCACAAAGAGTCAGACATGACTGAGCTACTGAGTGCCTGAACAACAACAATACTCTACCAAATCCATCCTTTCTTCTCTCTGGCTTCTATTTCATTCCTATGTCAGCACCCTAATCCAGTGTTTCTTCATCTTACTTCTAAATTGCCATAATTCTTTTCCTGTACTGTCTCTAATATTGTACTCCTGTATTTTCTCTAATATTGCCATTATAGAATTAAATTTTCTTTGTTTTTTTTAAAGACTTTTTTCTGGTATGGCCCATTTTTAAATTCAATATTGTTACAATATTGTTTCTGTTCTATGTTTTGGGTTTTTGGCCACAAGGATGTGGGATATTAGCTCCCGGATCAGGGATTGACCCTGTACCCACTGCATTGGAAGGCAAAGTCTAGGAAAGTCCTTAGAATTAAACTTCCTTACGCAGGAATACTAGGCTTTTCAGGTGGCGCTAGTGGTAAAGCACCTGCCGGCCAATGCAGGAGACATTAAGAGATGCAGGAAAGATCCCCTGGAGCAGGGCAGGGCAACCCACTCTAGTATTCTTGCCTAGAGAATTCCAGGGACAGAGAAGCCTGGAGGGCTATCGTCCTCAGGATCGTACAGAGTCAGACAGGACTGAAGGGACTAAGCCTGCACACACACAGGAATACCATGTACCAAAACTTTAAACTAACTCTCATTTTTTATAATCATAAAGTATCAACATTCTGTGTTGGGCTTTGCATGCCTCCCATAACCCTGACTTCATTATACCCCTCCAGACCTATTTTCCAAAGGTTAGGTCACCTTTGCTGTCATCAATTTGGCTTCCAGACTGTTGGCAGGACTCCCTTTTGTTTATTTCCATCCTCGTTCTCATTCATGGAATCATTCATTCCACTCAGTGCCTTAAATTCTACCTATCAGTCTATCAAGGATCAACACAAGTACCACCTTATGCTATAACAACTCTACCCTCCCTAATCCTCCTGTCAATGATCACGAGAATTACAATCTGTATCTTTAGACAATGCATCTGTACTCTTTTCAAAATCTGTTAGTAATGTCCATACATTCACACAAAAGATTTTTTTTTTTGCTACACAGTGTGCTAAGTGCTAGAAGTAACAGAGTAAAACACTCAAACACAAAACACTTCCCTGCCCTCATAATTGAAATCTGAAGAACCGAGTCACTTAAAATATATAAGTTGTTGTTTTGTTGTTCAGTCACTAAGATGTGTCCACCTCTTTGCTACCCCACGGACTGAAGCATGCCAGGTTTCCCTGTCCTTCGCTCTCTCCCGGAGTTTGCTCAAACTCATGTCCATTGAGTCAGTGATGCCACCGTCATCCAATTTAGTCAATACCCCCAAACAGGTGTTATACTAGGTGCTGGCACATAAGTTAACCAGCCCCCACCCTAAGAATCACGGGGACAGTTTCAATATAAAGTGGGATTATCTAAGACAGATACATCCAGGGAACTGGGACCACAGAGGAAGATGCTGAGCCAAGTCTGGAGGATCCAGCACAGTTTACTGGGGGAGATGATGCTGAAGCAGAGCCTTAGAGGAAGTATAAAAATCCGCCCAACTGACTAACAGTCCCTTGAAGGCAGGAACCATGTCTGCTTTCTGTTTTGTTGGCTTCTTTTATTTTAATCACCAAAGCACCTGCTTAAATGTTAAATTCACAGTAAAAGCTTGTTTTAATAATCACCAAAAGTATACACTTATTATTCAACTGACGGCCTTGGTGGAAAGAGACTCTTCCTTTAAAATAAAATCTCTTGTTCATTTTAGCTTAAGAACTTTAATTTACCATTCTCTTATCATTCCATTACCATACCTTTCTCCTCAAAGCCAGCCCATGTTGTCCTAATCTAAAGCTAGAGTTAATTATGTCTGATACTTACATATATGCAAGTTTTACACTATCAGAATCATAAAGCTTAAGTGATGGAGCTGCTGCTAAGTCACTTCAGTTGTGTCTGACTCTGTGCAACCTCCATAGACAACAGCCCACCAGGCTCCCCCGTCCCTGGGATTCTCCAGGCAAGAACACTGGAGTGGGTTGCCATTTCCTTCTCCTAAGTGATGGAGAAGAGCTGATATATATAGTTATTCCAGTAAGCAGGAAACAGTTGTGAAGATAAAAATCTAGACAGACTGAGTGACTCACGCAAGTTTGCATAACTGCTTAACAGCAAAGCTGTCATCAGACCAGATTACCTGTATCCTAGTCCATTTCAATTTCAATTCTACTATGCACAAGCATTTCTACAGTCACTGCCATAACAGACCAGAAAGAAAACCTGAAGTAAAAGAGAATTGCAACTTGGTCTGGGTTTTGAGCAACTTCTTTTAGTCTTTTAATGTTCATATTTGGAAAGTAAAAGTGCCAAAAAGGAAAAAAAAAAGTTGATGACTGACTTCCTTTGTCAGAACTCTAAATATTTATTCAGTATTAGCCTTTGCTTCAAAAAAAAAAAAAAAACTTTCTTCAGTTTTCTCACATAATCAACGTAGAAGAATTCATGTGAATTCTGTAACAGTATAATTTCTATGTGAAATTTCAACTCTATTACCAAACATAGAACCAATCCCAATGACATGCACTGATCAACATATTATAAATGGTTTTCACACTAGTAAACCCATTGAACACTGGAATTTGGGTTTTATCTAAAAAAGAACTGTTTGCTTTAAGATCTTAATTTCTCAATAAAATAAATCTAAATACTAAATGTAAAACCAGGTATTCCTGGATAGTCTAGAAGTTAATATTAAATAATAAAAATTTCAAGAAGTATGTGCACAGATAAATCAAATACGAATTAAACATTTATATTTAAGGCAAAAATAAACATTTCCATGACTGAGCATCAAATACTATTATTCACTTGTAACAAAAGATGTAGATGATTTTCTTCAATAACAAAAAACTAACTTGACTCAAATATCCAAATATCCAAATGTAACAGCATTTCAACCAAGCCATATTCCCTTCTCCAAAATAGTAAGTTCTGTCAAAGCAAATATCAGTTTTCTTGGCCTTTCCTTTAACCCGTGGAAAACATTTGATTATTTATTAGTTAATCTAGTATGATAAAACATCTAAATAAATTTATATTTGAATATATATTATAATGGGCTGGATGCCTTGAGTTGCAAATAACATTTTCTCAGTACCAGCTGTCAGCTCCCACACTCTGAGAAGCAGAGTGACAATCACAATAAATTCTGCACTTTCTTATTTACAATGTGTGCAGATGGATACCAAAGCTGATAATATCAAGATACAATTATCATCTAACAGAGAAGACGGCACAAGGTGACTAGAATAACTTGCTAGGACTAAACATTAGATACCTTAAAAAAATCTGTAAACAAAACATGAGAAACTTTAGTACATATACACACTTTTCTTTAGTGATATTCAAATTACACTTAGTATTTTGAATGGATCTCAGCTGATATTTTTGAATCACAAAACATCTCCCTCTTGAAAGACAATACAGCATAAAAATTAAGTGAAAACTCTGAAATCAGATGATCCAGGTTCAAATCCTAATTCTGCTTCATTCCAGCTGTATGAACTTGGTCAAGTCATTTCACTGTGTCTCATTGGCAAGTAGGGAGTTTTTAAAATCCCTAAATCACCTCAAAGTTTAAAGCAGCCATGAAGGTAACTCAGCAATTTCTATTTGTCTATTTACCTGTGCAATCAACCAGTCTATCAGCTTGTTGGCCATAACGACCGACTTGTAGGTTCTTAAGTGATAATCTTTATCTCTACAAAGGAAAGAGAAACCAAAAACACTAAGCAAGAGGGTAAGTAAGGGGGAAAAAAAGAGGGGGATAAATAAGCACCAGGATCACTTCATTTAGTATCAGTGTGCAACAGAAAAGTTTACTCGATGGAATCTGAATTGATTTCTGAAATGATTGCCCCACTTACATGTAAATAAGGGAGCTTTACAAGGTTTACGCAACACCTGACAATTCCCTTCATCAGTTCACACCAGGAGAAGGAACCCACAAGCATACCAAAACAGGACATTTCTTCTTCCACATTTTCTTATATCCAAATTGATTATTACTGCTATGTTATCTGGTAATAACTTGGCTAGAAATATAATTGCTCATTAACAAAAGAATAATAAAACAGAATTCCTTCCCTTTAAATCAAGATAGGGTTTACGAAAGAACTCCTCAAAATGTGGAGAATAAAGCCACCCTTTGCATTTCTGCTCTTGAATTCTCCAGGTAGGCCGGATTTGCCCTGGAGGATGATTCAGTTGCCTCAGCAGTGGCAGACCTCAGGCCTCCCCAGAGGGAAACACACGAAGAACCTTGTCATTTTGTCTGATCACAGCATGGCCTTAGTCACACCACATCCCCAGGCAGCCAAGGGAACCGAGAGCAGACTCTCCTGTCTGCAGAAGTTCCTGGATCTGAGAAATCTTTCAAAGTCTAGTTAGATAACTACAAAGTGCTCAGGATCAGAACAAGACCCCAAGGGCAGAAATCTATGATTCATTTATTTTGCTGGCCTAAATCAAAATGGAATGAGAAAAGGAGAGTCTTTCAAAATGTCAAAAAAAAAAAAAAATCCAAACTGCAATCAACTTGACGTGACAAATAATTACTGGCTATATTCATGGTTCTTTTAACTTCTGTCAGCAATTTACAATTAATATTGACATCATTTCATCCACTCTCATAAAAAGCTCTCCAAAATATGACTGAAATTCCTGAAATTTCAATAGTGAATGTACTAGGTTAGCCAGTAATCAACAGCAGATTTTTTTTTTAATCTTTTAAAATCTGTCTCCATTTCTGACACCCCATCATCCATTTCATCTTGGCTTCCATACGTGTCAAAAAGAAGGACAGGGTAGTTTTTATAGAATACATGTGGCTCTATCGATTTTTTCACCCAAGTCATTTTTCTTTTCATAAGCTGAGTTCATACATATTAAAAGCATGACTATCACACATTCCATCTGCTTTATGGGTTTTTTCCCCATAAATTTACCCTTGACAACTCATAAACCATTGTCATTTCTAGCCAAAGAACAATTCCTTCTTATCAGCTCTTTTAGAATGTAACTTTCTTGATAAAAAATCTCACGTGGCTAAAATATATTTTCAGAACACATTTTCTCATATATAAAACCTACATACACACAGACACACACATGACATGAAAAAATAATCCAGTATCGGTTTCTATTAGTTTAAGACCTGGGTTCAATCTCTGCGTTGGAAAGATCCCCTGGAGGAGGGCACGGCAACCCACTCCAGTATTCTTGCTTGGAGAATCCCATGGACAAAGGACCCTGATGGGCTACAGTCCACGGGATTTCAAAGAGTCAGACACAACTGATCAACTGAACACACATACAAGTACAAAAAAACCCATGTGCTATTATTAAGTAACCATTTTTTAGCATTATGCTATCCAAAATATTTACAGAAAGTCTGTGCCAGGAATATAGCAGAGAATCAACAAATACTGGTTTCTTTCTTTTTTTTTTTTTTTACTTTGTGAAGCCTGCTTATGAAAGTGGACAGGGCATTTTCAGGGGTAATAGGTAAGACCCTGTTTTCTCTTTCAGGATCTGAAGTGTGGGCATTCCAACACTTAATCAGCAACTTTTGGAATATTTTTTTAAGCTCTGCATTTCCTTGGAATTGGAAACCAGAGTGAAAAATAGAAACACTGTCCATCAAACGCCTGGATTCTATATCCATGACTGAAAAGCCTCTACATTCATTTTAGAAATCATACATTCATTTTTTTGTTCTGAAAAATATGTTTTAGTCAATAAACTCCAAATGAAATCTGGCCATCTGAAATTAATTTACTATTATATTACATTATATCAGTTCTATCAGTTTGTGGATACTACAAATACAATTCTGCTCTTGATTATCTCTATTAGTAATCATAACATAAAACTCAAAGTTTTCTGCTATGTTTCTAAAAGGATAAACTGAAAATGAATTCTAATTTCTCTTTAGAAACCAGAAAGGCATATCTCTTCAGAAGTAAAAACATGGTATAGAGAAACTGATAAAATTTTTAAATCCAAATTAATTCTTAAGTTTCAAGTGCAAAACTTCTTATTTCAATAAAAGATGATTAAAAGAAAATATTTTGACATAAAATACAAGTCAAAGATTTGATCATAAGTCTAATTGAAAAAGTTAATATACAAAAAAATTAATATACAAGTAATCATAATGGTAAATATTTATTAGTAAATAGTATTTTGAAATCCTCTCTGGTTACTCAACTATTATTTATCAAATACTAACTGACTGTGGATAATTTCATTATCAAACCTGTAATTTACTATGTTGCTAAGTCACTTCAGTCGTGTCCAACTCTGTGCAACCCCATAGACGGCAGCCCACGAGGTTCCTCCATCCCTGGGACTTTCCAGGCAAGAACACTGGGGTGGGTTGGCATTTCCTTCTCCTTACTATGAATTAATGGCAAATAATTTTAGAAATCAGAATAAAAAGTATAGAAGAAACTCTATAATTAGAGCTCCAGAAAATTTTGAAATATTTTAAGATAAATTGTTACTTAAAATATCTTTAAGAGCAAAATGTTCACATTTGGAAGAAAAATAAAATACGCTATGTTCAGCTTAATAATATTTACCTAATATGCAATATAAATATTTTCATTTAAACTGCCCAGAATTTAGAAACTAGACTCACCTTACAACTGGAGTAAACAGACTATGAAGACGACAATATAATCGTACACCCTGTTGTAAAATAAAGATATGTCAAAAACAAGTAAAATCAGTCAATGGACATACCAATGAAATTTAGAAATAGATTATTCTGAAATTATTACACAATCTTAACCAATTTGAAAGTTATTCAAATGTTACATTATATTAAAAAATAATATCTGAATAACTAAAATAGGATTAAATTGTGTTATTAATTTTTCACCTACAAGTGACATTCATACATATGCATGTACAAACATGCATATGATATACATATATACACATATGCATACATACAAAAAAGCCTTCCTCAGCAATCAATGCAAAGAAATAGAGGAAAGCAATAGAATGGGAAAGACTAGAGATCTCTTCAAGAAAATTAGAGATAATAAGGGAACATTTCTTGCAACGATGGGCTCTATAAAGGACAAAAATGGTATGGACCTAACAGAAGCAGAAGATATTAAGAAGACGTGGCAAGAATACACAGAAGAACTGTACAAAAAAGATCTTCATGACCCAGATAATCACGATGGTGTGATCACTCACCTAGAGCCAGACATCCTGGAATGTGAAGTCAAGTGAGCATTAGAAAGCATCACTATGAACAAAGCTAGTAGAGGTGATGGAATCCCAGTTGAGCTATTTCAAATCCTGAAAGATGATGCTGTGAAAGTGTTGCACTCAATATGCCAGCAAATTTGGGAAACTCAGCAGTGGCCATAGGACTGGAAAAGGTTAGTTTGCATTCCAACCCCAAAGAAAGGCAGTGCCAAAGAATGCACAAACTACTGCACAATTGCACTCATCTCACATGCTAGTAAAGTAATGCTCAAAATTCTCCAAGCCAGGCTTCAGCAATACGTGAACCATGAACTTCCAGATGTTCAAGCTGGTTTTAGAAAAGGCAGAGGAACCAGAGATCAAATTGCCAGCATTCACTGGATCATGGAAAATGGAAGAGAGTTCCAGAAAACATCTATTTCTGCTTTATTGACTATGCCAAAGCCTTTGACTGTGTGGATCACAATAAACTGGAAAATTCTGAAAGAGATGGGAATACCAGAACACCTGACTGGCCTCTTGAGAAATCTGTATGCAGGTCAGGAAGCAACAGTTAGAACTGGACATGGAACAACAGACTGGTTCCAAATAGGAAAAGGAATACGTCAAGGCTGTATATTGTCACCCTGCTTATTTAATTTGTATGCAGAGTACATCATGAGAAACGCTGGACTGGAAGAAGCACAAGCTGGAATCAAGATTGCCGGGAGAAATATCAATAACCTCAGATATGCAGATGACACCACCCTTATAGCAGAAAGTGAAGGAGAACTAAAGAGCCTCTTGATCAAAGTGAAAAAGTGAAAGAGGAGAGTGAAAAAGCTGGCTTAAAGCTCAACATTCAGAAAACGAAGATCATGGCATCCGGTCCCATCACTTCTTGGCAATTAGATGGGGAAACAGTGGAAACAGTGTGAGACTTTATTTTTCTGGGCTCCAAAATCACTGCAGATGGTGATTGCAGCCATGAAATTCAAAGACACTTACTCCTTGGAAGGAAAGTTATGACCAACCTAGACAGCATATTAAAAAGCAGAGACATTCCTTTGTCAACAAAGGTCCATCTAGTCAAGGTTATGGTTTTTCCAGTAGTCATGTATGGATGTGAAAGTTGGACTATAAAGAAAGCTGAGTGCAGAAGAACTGATGCTTCTGAACTCTGGTGTTGGAGAAAACTCTTGAAAGTCCCTTGGACTGCAGGGAGATCCAACCAGTCCATCCTAAAGGAGATCGACTGATCTGGGTGTTCACTGGAAGGACTGATGTTGAAGCTGAAACTCCAATACTTTGGCCACCTGATGTGAAGAGCTGACTCATTGGAAAAGACCCTGATGCTGGGAAAGATTGAAGGCAGGAGGAGAAGGGGACAATAGAGGATGAGATGGTTGAATGGCATCACCAACTCAATGGACATGAGTTTGGGTGGACTCCGGGAGTTGGTGATGGACAGGGAGGCCTGGCATGCTGCAGTTCATCGGGTCGCAAAGTGTCAGACACAACTGAGCGACTAAACTGAACTAAATACATATATACATGTATATACATATAGGTATTTGTATATACATACACACACATATAAGTATACATATATACATTCATGTGTGTGTACATACACATACATATGGCATATATACATACATGTGACAAATATCTTAAAAATTATTTTTCCTAAAATATAAAATTTCAACATATAATGCAAACAGATGATTTATAAATCTATGCAATGACCCACCATACTACTTGATCATTATATGTCAATATAGAGTTTCCCAAGTGTACAAAGAAAAATGATATTTCATGAATTTTATAATTTGTATTTTTGTTAAATGTATTCAAGTATCATGACCACTTGTTGCTACATGTAAAATAGTTTTCAATGGATATAATCTTCAAGTGATGCAACTGCATTAGAAGAAGATAAGAGAAAAAAACAATAGGATTTAACATTACAATTCTTATAATGGCAAGAAAACACCAAGAGGCTTGTTTCCATATGTCACATAAAAACTTCCTATACCAGAAGAATTTTGGTCTCCCTACAAAATTTTATCTTGCTTCAGTAGGACAACATGAATTCTTCCATTGATTAAAGGTTGTGGGAGAGGCTATTACCTTTGAAATAACATCCTGCATCTCATTTCTTGGATAAAAGGTTCCATCATCATAACGAAATCTATATAGCATCTGTTCTGGTTTGAACTGATGTTTATCTGTAACTAAGAATATAAGAACAGCATATTAAAATCCTGACAATCTAAAAAGTAGAAGATAAAAACATATTTGTAAAACACATTCCCAAATACCAAAAGTTTTTAGTTTTACCAAAAGCTTTTGTTTCCCTAACATAGTAATGCTAATCCAGTATTTCGACAGTAAGATTAATGATAAGATTTTGTGATATAGTTACGATTTCCACAGAAGGACTGAAGAACTAAACTGAGGTTAGCAACATTCAGCTAGCATAGTATATGTAACAGATACATACACCATACATACTATACATATTAGCATAGTATATATATATACTTTAATAAATGAGTATGTATTTTCTATTTCTTCACAATGCTCAAAGTCAAGCAGAAAGTGCCCTTCAAATAGCAGATACTCCAGTTAGTGAGTCATAATTTGATTCTCAGCCCCAGAAGTGAGTTTTAGCATTTATCTGTCTTATCTTATAGCAATCAAGCCAAGACCACACATACATGGATCTTAACCATTTATCCTGTGTTTAAATCTCCAGAGTACATTAGATAAATTCAATACGTAACTGATAACAAACTTTTAACAGTTTTCTTACATTACAAATGCTTTTCTTTTACATTGTTTAATTTTTTTTTCTTAAATGGAAAGTGAGAGTGGTCACCCTTCACTTTCATTCTTAGGATGATTTTCATATTTATAAAGACTCCTTCTAAACTTTCAAGTTTTATTTTTTCCAGAAGTATTTTATAGGTAGTCTAATAAAAAAATAATTGTTTTAGAAAGGAAAAACCTCAAATTAAATCTCAAAGAGTTTACATTTAAATGTTTCTTTACAGGGAATGCAACATTTGCAGAAAAGATGATTTATTGCAATGGGTTCTATTTTCATGATTAGATAGAAGACTTTGACCTTTACTTTTTGCTAAAAAAGTTGAAGAGAGAGAAAAACCTGTCAGGATTAATTCTAATAAACCATTTTAGGTGAATCCATAGGAAAAACAACAGACTTGTAACACACACACACACACACACACGTATACAAAGTTTCAGCTATTTCACCCTAACCTATCCAAACCAAATGAATGACTTAATAGCCATAAAACTGAGATATGACTGCTGCCAAAAAGACAACATCACCTTTTGGCATCTCTTTTTCTAGGTTAAGTCAAAAAGAAAAACATATGTGAAAGAAAAATAAAATCAAAAGAAATATTTTGAAATCCTACAACATGTTTCAGAACTAGTTATTTATTTCTCCTACAGAATCTACCTATTAATAATTCTCATTTTTATCCCTTAAGAGTCATTGAAATAAATGATTATATTGATATTCCAAAATTCAAGGAAACTTGGGTCCAAAGGTCTCCTGCCACAATAAAGGAAGTGGTGGGTCAACCTATTAAAAAATGGAGTCCTTCACTGTAAGGTAAACTCTTGTGATTTTGATCATAATTCTTGGGTTAATCTGTAACTTGTAGCTGTTCCCTTAGAAAAATAGTGAATAGTTCTGCACTGAAATTTATTCCCCCCAACTTCCTGAGGAGGGAATGGCTTTATTAGCTGATGAGGAAGGTTGCTTAATACCATCTTTTAAACAACTATGCAACACTGGGCATTACCGGGAATGTACTGGCAAATGTTTAACAGCTGTCTCTCTGGTGACGAGGCAGAAGGAACACTGATGTGTATAATTTGCCAATATCCATGGTACCAAAAATTCCCACACTGGCCAATTTCAAGCTCCCCAAATAAAGTCACTAAACACAGAATTAGACATGCAGTGACACATGATTATTTAGTATTCCCACCATAAAAAAATAGTAGATACAAATAATACCAAGTCCATAAACAATAAAATGTAGTAAAAGAATTAGGAAGTGATGAGATTTAAGAATATATTAAATTTATAATATATGTACTTATATATTTACGTCATTTCATTTTAATAATAGCTGTGCTTAACAATCAGCTTGCAATTTTTAAAAAAACATTTAATCATCTGCTCTCTAGAGCTTATACCAGCCAACTTCAGCACACCACTGGCTATAATGAATGAGCCCTCAGAATTCTCACATAAGCATTTTTAATGCAAATAATAGAGCCAGATAAGAAGAACATTATCAACCTACCACAGAGAAAGTATATGCTGTCCCAACCCAAGAATTCCCAGTATAGCAAGGCTCAGCCTCTGATGAAGTTCCCAGCAATATTTGCAACGTGAATAATAGCAATAATAGTCGACTTTTTTTTCTTTTTTGCTGGTTCCTTTTAAAACAGATGACTCATTCAATTTTATTTTAGGAATTCTATTTTCACTAAAATGCAGCTGAAATCACATACTAATGAAACTAGCCTGTCTGGTTCTTATTTCTTCATCCTAATAAAATTATTAATGTGAAATTGCATAATGTGTTCTCTAACCATACTTTGGGAGAACCTCTATTAGTTAATTGTGAACACTTAAAAAAAAAAACAACATTATTTCCAGTGACAAAAGTTCTAACATGTGAAATCTGACACTACAGCTGATCAGATAGTAGTAACAGTAATAACACAGGTCATCAAAATCAAACAATACTCATGGAGTGTACTCAGTGCTATATTTCTCAGGGGAAAAAAAAGAGTTAATCATATAATAAATATTTCAATTCTTTTAAGTTAAATAAAGCGTTCTTGTGTTTGAAATTTCAAAATAAATTTTAATTCAGAACTTACCTACTACTTTCTTTTCAAAATTGTATTCCTATTGGAGACAATACTGAGCCTGGGGAGAGTTGATTAGGACTGAAATTATGATATCCATTCAAAAAAAGGTTTACGTTGTTGATTTTTTTCTCTTTCTAGAAGGAGGTAGTTAAAAATATTTTGATACTTATATTACTAAAATGAATAAGGGTGGTTCCCTCTGTGATTCCTTCCAGATCTTTTAGCAGTCCTGAACTGGTCAGACTCTAGATAACTATGTTCATGAAGATATTGAATAAGTATCATTCCACATCAACTTTGTACCAACTTAAAAGTGACTTTAATATGTTTGCCTAGCTATTAATGTATTCAGGGAAAGTAATAACAGTTTTGTTAATTGTAAAGTCCACCCATAACAGTCATGTCTGGTGGCTCAGATGATAAAGAATCTGTCTGCAGTGCAAGAGACCAAGGTTCGATCCGTGGGTCAGGAAGATCCCCTGGAGAAGGGAATGGATACCCACTAGAGTATTCTTGCCTAGAGAATCCCACAGACTGAGGAGCCCGGCAGACTACAGTTCATGGGGTCGCAAAGAGTTGGACACAACTGAGTGACTAACACTTTCACTTTCTTCTGTTTTTAGAACTCAATTCACTAAACAAACAAGCAACTCTTCCTCATACAATTTCTGGGTCATCTATGTTGAAATAAAGCAAGAGAGGATAGTTGACTTGAAAATAATCTCACAGCTCCTTTGAAAGGACAACCTCTTTCCATGCCCTGACCTTTCCAGCATTGGAAATAAAGCTTCTCCAATATTCTGTTATCTGTCACAAGGTATCTCATAGTCAAAAAAGAAAATACTGTAGCAAACGAAGTAGCTCTTTCTAAAATATAGTTAACTCATCACACAGAAGTAAAGAAAGTTACATATCCATAATTTTTTAAACAATTTAAATAGCAGCATCCATTGTTGACAGATAGCTTTAAGACTATTCTTTTTATGTGTTATTTCTAATTCATAAAGGATTAAAGTGACTCAGATTAGCAGCAGGAGTCACAATAACCTCAACTGAAAATAAAAGTGTTAAAAGTGATTTCTGTGACTACTGTTTGCAGATATCATTGTAAAACATTAACACATGTATTATGATTATTCTAGCTTTCATATATTCATTGATTTTATATTGACCTAGGAGCTAAGCCTCAGGGGCAGAAATTAAGTAACTGACTACCAAATTGCGTTAGCTTCTGTTTTTCCTGCATATGCAACTACAGGACGTTTTTAGGAGTCTTTTACAGTCAAGTGAGTGAGTGAGTGAAAGTTGATCACTCGTGTCTGACTCTTTGAGAGAGTCAGTCCATGGAATTCTCCAGGCCAGAATACTGGGGTGGGTATCATTCCCTTCTCCAAGGGATTTTCCCAACCCAGGGATCAAACCCAGGTCTTCTACATTGCAAGTAGACTCTTTACCAGCTGAGCCACCAGGGAAGCAATCACATATCTGAGTTGTGTCCACAGGTATGTGCACAAAAATGATATACAATGGGAAATGTACAAACCTATTTAAAACAAACAAAAAACCACCGTTCCTCCAAGGTGACATTTAGGAACACTGGATTGAAGATGGTCAAGGCTATATCAGGCACCAAAACCCTATACACAGCCGAATGCCACAACCTCATCCTTCACTATTAACTAAATTTTATGTAAGTAAAAAATTAGCTTCTATAATGTGAGCCTCCTATAATGTGTTGGGAAGGTTTACTTACTACAGCAGCTAGTGCTAACCAATACAGCTTTCCTTCTCAAAAGTCCCTGCAAAAAATTAGTTCTCCTAACCTAGTAGATTTCTGTCTTCTCTGAAAGGAGATATATCAAAGCTGGATTTCATAATGAACAAAGTAAAAAGATGGGCTTAAAACCATCAGACCATAGAAAAAATATCCCTGATTCATGTACACATACCTTCAAGTACCTAGCATAATATCTCCCATGTAGAAAGAAGGAAAGAATCAGTAAGGAATAACTGATCAGTAAGGAATAATGGAATAAACAAAGTGTCCATAAACAGATTTTGCCTTCCTTGTTCTATGGGTAATGCATAGTCCCTGGAATTATACAGTCTGGAATGGGAAAAGAATAATCATTTCTGACAGTTAATGATTATACACAAAACTGCTATATGTGCCACCTCCTTTATCTTCAATAAAATATAGGATAAAACAAATACATTCAATCCTTGTCCCAATATATACCTGAAGGTGGGGTTAGAAGGGAAAGTCAAACACAAACAGGAAAGCCATCTAGCTCAGTATCTTTTCACTTTAACTTATAAGATATTGGATGATGCTTTTAGCACACTGAATGCTAAATGGAGTTTTAATGACATTAATGGACCAAGTACAAAATCATATACAACTTCTCAGTATTATCTGTTTGTTCAAAATATAGCCATTCATTTATTCACTCACTCAGGAAATAATAATGAGGCACCTATATGTTCTGGGCATTGTAGGCATTTGCTATACATTAACACACAAGGCTCCTGTTCTCATGGTGCTTCTATTTTGACTGAGATCTAGCATAGGGATGGCAGATAAAGGGAGAAATATTAAACAAAGAAATAAATGAAACAACATGACAATTTCAGAGAGTGATAAGGAGTCCATGAAAAAAATAGCAAAAATTTAAAAGAAGTTTATTGAAATAATGGGGACTGGGTAGGATTCTAAAAGGCAGAGTGTCATGGAAGATGAGACCCAATACATCCGCATCTGTCAATTCATTCACTGTTGTTTCTCCAGGACCTAGAAAGGTCCCTGACATTTATTAGGGATTACTAAGCAACTGCTGATTGAGAATAGCAAGAGCAAATATCCTACATGAAAAGTCATCTTGGAGTGTTCAAAGAAGAGACAGAAGGTCAGGGTGGCCGCCACGTAAAGAGTTAGGTACAGACAACTCAGAGAGGAAGTCAGGGGCTCTATCATGTAGGGCTATGTGCAAGAGCCTTGGTAAGAGATTTACATAAAAAATCTGGACTTGTCTTTAAGTTTAATGGGAAGCCAGTAGATGACTGTAAGCAAGAGAACACCTAGATCTTATAAATGTTTTAAAAGGTCTCTTCAGCTGTTTCCTGCAGAGTATTCTACAGGGGTGGAGGACGAACACTGAAACAAGGACAAAGAAGGTGGTGACTGGGAAGAAGGTGGGGATCCTGGGACAGCAGTAGTCTGATTAGTGACCTGTGTGTTAGTAGGGCTCACAGGACTTCATGGCATGAGGAAGGAACAGGAATGCTAGATGATTCCTATCTGGGTAGATGGGGACATTATACTGGCAACATCTACTGTGCTGGGGGGAAATTTGGAGAATCTAGTTTATTTGCATCTCACTCTAATTTAGGGAAAAAGACAAACATCAAAACTCCATAGCCAAATATCCGTATTTAGTCCCAGTTCCTTGTCTTTTTCTCTTCTTGCACATTTTGCACGAGAAATTCCTCAAGCTTTTATTCTTAGTTCAATGATCATTGCTTTGTTGTTTTTTTTTTTTTTAGGTGTTTCTTATTGACATGCTGAGAACCTGATGCTCTCTTGAAATGATTCACAAACATGACCTCACTGTCCCTCTACCTCAAGAGTTACATCCACAGGTTTTCAACCTCCTGCTGGGCCCTCACCTGCAGGAGGAGGGTCCCCAGTCCTTCATCTTCTCCCCCCTGGTCCTCCTCTTTAACTATCTCTGTCATCCAGACAGAAAGCACAGAAAATCTGATCTCACCGCTCATTCTTCATGGGCTCCCCTGGTGTCTCAGATGGTAAAGAATCTGCCTGTAGTGCAGGAGACCCAGGTTTGGTACCTGGGGCGGGAAGATCCCCCGGAGAAGGAAATGTTAACCCACTCCAGTATTCTTGCCTGGAGGAGCCCAATGGACAGAGGAGCCTGGTGGGCTACACTCCATGGAGTCACAAAGAGTAGAACACGACTGAGTGACTAATACTACCTCACTCTGCATCTCCCAAGTCTAAAGAGGTATCACATATGCTCTCAGCTTCTAATGGACCCCTTTCTTCATGCCTGTGCACAGGGCCCTGGTCTTTCTTTCTCCTGAGGAAGGAAGGATCCCTGTGGGCAGGATCTCCTTTAATCTCTAACTCTCCACTCCTCAGTTAACTCGGAAACCAAACTTTGGTCACTCCTCTGGTTCCAGGTGCCCATCAGCTCCTCACTTCCTTCAGAAGCAGTCCCACACACCACAGTCAGCAACATAAGAGCTGCTAAGTTAGGGTGTATGCCTTCCTTTCTCATCACAGCCCTCTCCCCAGTATATTCATCTGTGAAAGGCACTGGCCTGCATTGTGACATTGTGCTAGTTCTGAAGAGGCCACCATGAACTTCACACTCCCCTGTCTGAGAGCTACTACTTCTTCAGGGTAGAATGTCCTTCTGTCCTTGTCAGAGTTCCATTTACTCTACAATGCCCAGTGCTAAGGCCACCTCACTCACGAAGCATCCCAAATACTCTAGTTAGAACTCACCATTAAGGAACTTGTCTCAATCCTACATCATTCTTAACTGGAATTTAAGTCTTGCCTGTGTTGGAATTGTTCAAGTTAACAAATATATCAGCATAAGCCTATATTCCCTGAAACAATATTCTATACACATGAGACACTCTAGGATGTTGGAAAAAAACATAACCATCCTATAATGTGGAGAAGTATTATAAACTAAACCAATCAATGCAACAAAGGCAAATGTAACTTGTGGAAAAATAAATTAAATAGGTGATTGATAAAATAATTACCATGATGGATGATTCCATTTTCCAATAATGCTTGTCCCAAGTGCACACCTTCCTCAGGCCTGTGAATCTCTCCAATTTCCAACAGCCATGACACAAATTCACTGCAACCGAAATCCAATGAAGAAGTTAAATCATTATGTTTTTCCCCAGGAAGTCTATCTGTACCATGCATTTATCAAGCAGCTATGAAAGGAATATTCCTCAAAATATAAAGGAATGCTTGTAGTGAATCTTACATACATTTTTTCATATATGTAAGGCCCATATATATTTACATTGGACTCTATTCTAGAAAACTCATGTCCATACATTCAGACTTACCTAAACTCTATTTAATAACTATTCAACTTACCTAGACCTTTAGTAAACACAAAGGGAGAATTCTAGAGTATCTTTATTACATATATAAAAGCAAATTTGGGACTAGAGAGATACAACAGATTTTAACTAAACAGCAGAATTAGATAGAATAACAGTGACTTAAAATAAGAGATAAACTGTCTTGAATGTAGCTTTTCAGGCACAGAGAACCAATAGGTTTGAAACTCCAAGAGGGCATACAAAATAATTCTATTATGCATGCTCTATATGATAGAATTCTAAAAAGCTTCTTCCACCCACCTCCCTCCCATTATGGCAAAACCAATACAATATTGTAAAGTAATTAACCTCCAATTAAAATAAATAAATTTATATTTAAACAATTTTTAAATAAAAAAATCAGCTGAAACATTAAAAAAAAAAAGAATTCCATCCCTTGGTTTGTCAATTAAATTCTAATCTAGGTAGCTCTGTGAATGGACTGGTATATGTAATTAAAATCCCAAGTCAGTTGACCTTAAAATATGGAAGCTATCCAAGTGGGCCTGACTTGAGCAGCTGACCCCTTTGAAGCACAGAGTTTTCTCAGGCTGGTGGCACAAGAGCAAGTGAGAACAAGTAAAAGCACAGGAAAGATCCAATGTGCCACTGCTGATTTTCAAGCTAGAAGGGGTCATATATCAAAGAATATAGACAACTTCCAATGGCCAGCATGGAAACGGGTGCCTCATTCTTACAACCACAAAGGATGAAATTTTGCCCACAACCTGAATGTGCTGGAAAATGAAGTCTTCCTCCAAGATTCAAGATAAGAGCCCAGCCCCTGCCCTGCCAACACCTTGACTTTGCCCTTGTGAGACCCTGAGCACAGGACCTGCTCTAACTCACCTGGACTTCTGACCTACAGAAATACAAGTGAATACCTACCTGTGTATCATTTTAAGTGACTAAGTATATGACAATTTGTTTTGCAGCAATAGACAATTGTGTGTCTATTGTGTGTGTTAGTCGCTCAGTCATGTCCAACTCTATGCAACCCCATCCACAGACTGGAGCTTGCCAGGCTCCTCTGTCCATCAGATTCTCCAAGCGAGAATACTGGAGTGGGTTGTCATTCGGTTCTCCAGGGGATTCTCCTGATGCAGGGATCGAACTTGGGTCTCCTGCATTGAAGCCAGATTCTTTTACCATCTGAGCCACCAAGGAAGCCCCCCAGTAGACAAATGTTAAACACTAAAAGACACAGAAAAGTCTGACTACCTTGTTTTCAAATTTTAAAATAACTTGGAAAATTCATCACTATATCTAAACTGCCATCCATAAGGAGCCCTCCAGTACAAAACCATCCATCATAACTGTCTACCATGCACATCTTCTGTGGTTGGGAAAGGCCACTGAGAATTAATAGCTTACATCACTCACTATTTTGGGAGGGGGTGGGGAGCCCCAGTGTTTTGTAACACTTAGGAGACCCTCATCTCAGTACTGGTATTTTTTTTTAAAGGCCTGTGATATCATTAAGAGAACACAATACAGAAACATTTTACAATAAAATATTTTATCATGCTCATGTTTAAAAGCTAATGCTTAAACGCTTATGTTAACTAATGAATATATTTCAGAACAATTTTATTTTTGCACAGAGGCCAGAGAAGCAAAGCAACGGAAAGTGTCAGGGAATTACTTTTCCATTTATTTCAAAACTAAAAGCAACACATATGGGAAAGTCAAATAACCAAGGGATATGGAAATTCAAACATAAATGTCTAGTCCACAATGCACATTTTAAGGCAAAAGAAGCTAGTAAAGGTCTTTGTATATTTCCATTAAAGAAGAACCATCCAAAAGAAAAGCAACATAGAATCTGGTATAGTGGTAACATCACGCACTTTGCAATAAGACAGCCTGGATTCAAACACTGTTTCTGCCTCTACTAGCTGTGTGATGTTGGGTGAGTAAATTTAATTCTCTAGGTCTCAGGTTTTTTTTCCTCAATGACATGGAATTAATAAGAATATCAACCCCATAGAGTTGCCTGGGATTAAAGGAGCTGACAAATGTCAGGAACTCGACACTGGGCCTAGCACATAGTAAGTGATTATTCAATGTCAGCCATCCATAAGTGGGCTGAGATGGTTGGCACAGAGCTAAAATATAATTCCTCATTTTGATCTTAGCAGATTCCTGAATGTTTCCAAATAAAGTGAGGGAAAAAAGCATATTTTAAGTATTCCTATAAATTAGGAGTATGGGGAAAAAAAGAAAGGGTAGGGAAGAAAGTTAATGAGTGACTTTATTACGGAACCTAATATAGTACTAGAAAGATCCCATCAACACATGGCAAAGGGATCATGATTGGGTCAGAAACATCTCACCCTCAGGTCATAGTAATGTTGTTATGGAAAAGGCTACAATTAACATAGCAAATGTTTACTGAGTCTCCACTATGTCACCAGGGTTCTGGGCAACGCTTTGCAGATCACTGCAGTTAATGGGCACCACAGCCATAGGAGATGGTGTGGGTAAAGGCTTGATAGAACTCTTTGTCCTTCAAGGACAAATTGGAGCCTGGGTGAGCTTTCTAGCTCTGTCTCCCTAGAAACTGATGAGGGTTGAGTGTCAGTTGTATTACTAGGTGGCATTCTTACCTGGAAAACCTCACGTACAGAAGAGCCTGGAGGGCTACAGTCCATGGGGTCCCAAAGAACCCAACATGACTGAGCCACTAACACACTGCTTGTGGTCAAAATGGTTTCTGATGGTTAAATTACACACTTATAAACCCCTGGTGGGAAGCCACAGCTTAAAGTGACTCATCAAGTATTATTCTTGAAGTAAGGGGGTATGTATTACGGGAACCTTGGAGGTTACACCAATGAGGTTGTTCTGAGAAAGGGTGTCTTCTTTGCAACATGGAACTCTTAAGCCAAGGGGGGCTCATATCTGCTCTCTCCCCTTACCTGGGGGCACAGCCAACACCAGCAACTACAGCTTGCTGCCGTTGTGTGGCCTGCTGCAAGGACCACCCCCATTGAAGAGGGACACCCACTGCTCCCTGGCAAGCACAGGGTCTCCTGGCCTATATTCTTCTGATGAGGTTGGAGTTGGCATAGTCTATGGTGATTTTGTATGTTGGACTTTCCTGATGGCTCAAATGGTATAGAATCTGCCTGCAATGCAGGAGACCTGAGTTCAATCCCTGGGTCAGGAAGATCCCCTAGAGAAGGGAATGGCAGCCCACTCCAGTCTGTATAGCTAAGAAGACATTCTGAAACATAATTAACACTGTTGTCATTGCACATAAAAATTAACAGTAAATTCTAAGCATTCTCATCACTAGGGAAAATATTTTTTTTCTCTTTCTTTAATGTATATCTAAATGAGATAACTGATGCTCACTAAACTAATTATGGTAAACCTTTTACAATGTATGTAAGTCAAATCATTATGCTGTGTACCTTAAACTGACACAATTATAGCTCAATAAAACTGGAAGACAAGAAAAAAAAGAAGACATTTTGGTCAGTATCACAGGTAAGCAATACAATCATTTCTATTGTTATAGAGGAAAGAGAAATTTAACTCTTCCCCAGTCTCTCAACTGGGCTTCCCTGGAGGGGAAGAAACCACCTGCTAATGCAGGAGATTCAGGTTCAGTCTGTGGGTCAGAAGGATGCCCTACAGAAGGAAACGGCAACCCACTCCAGTATTCTTGCCTGGAGAATTCCATGGACAGAGGAGCCTGTCAGGCTACCTTCCGTGGAGTCACAAAAGAGTTGGACACTACTTAGTGACTAAACAACAACAAATCTCTCAACTAGCCAGTGGCAGGATCAGATCTGAGTGGGGACAGGTTTTGAACTACCTCTCCAGTCTACTTTTATAGCACTGACATTGTAAATTACTAGTTGTATGAACTTGAACATGTCAAACTCCCTGATCCCCCAGTTTCTTAATCTTTAAAAAAAAATAAAGGTTTTTAACTCTTAAGTATGTGTTTGAAGACTGGAAATAATGTACAGGAAGAAGCTGGCACAGAGCGTGTCCTAAGCAGAGCCGCCTGAAGGCAGTTACCCTGCCCTCTGGCTTAACCCAGCAGGGATTCCCACCTACAGCCGAGTAGCATCTGCAGAACCAGAGGCACAAGTTTGATCTCTGAGTGGAACAACCAAGTGACCTCCCTGCCTGTTCCTCTGTGCCTGGCCCCTCGCGTGACCCACTTTTTCAGACTCTTCATCAATACCCTTTCATCCTGAGCCCAGCTGTCTAAATTCTGAATTAATTGGGAGTTTAGACTGTGTGCCTTTCAGTCTAAGTGACTCTCAGGCCCCGCACCCATGTCCTTGCCAGACTCTGTGCCCTACAGGCAAACCCGCCTGCCTGCCTGCTTTTGCCTGATCCCAGCCTCTGCCATGCCCCTGAAACAGTTTATCAGAAATTACTAAAGTCATGGATGAATGGATGGATGGATGCCTTCAGTTTTCTGGGCAGGATTCCTGGCTCTATATGCACTCCCTCATCCCTTTATGGCCTACGAAATGTGAATAGTGAAGAAATATTCAAAAACATTTAGGAGAATATTTTTTAGGAAAAAATGAATAATTAAAGGAAAGTTAACACATGAGATCGTGAAAATCTGAAAGAAACACAGGAATCCAGACAACAACCCTACCTTCCCAGAAAGCATTTAGGGAACGTAGTCAGTTTTCTTTTTCTGTCTTTGATCAGATTTCCTTGTTTGCACATCATTTTATAAAGTTTCTCACCCTGTTCGGAGATCATTACCCAGGTGTCTTGCTCCATTCCTAATTTTAAACCTGTCAAAAATGAAAACACAGGACAGGTCACTGAAAAAGTCTCTTCATTTGTTCATGCATTCATAAAACAAAACATTCTTTGCATGTCTACCACGCGCTGGGATTTGTGGATACAAAGCTCGTGTGATAGGACTCTGGCTGTCAAGAAGTTCATATGGTACTAGGAAGACAGTCAAGGTGAGATGCCTGCAGCCAAAGGGCACCACCGTGCAGACTGTGCCCCAGAGGCACGTGGTTTGGCTGGTGGAGGAAAAGGAGCTGTATGTCAGACTTCATGGACCCCTTTAGTAGGACTCATGCTTATGCTCAGCTGCTCAGTCATGTCTGACTCTTTGCAACCCCATAGACTGTAGCTCACCAGCTCCTCTGTCCATGGGATTCTCCAGACAAGAATACTGGAGTGTGTTGCCATTTCCTTCTCCAGGGGATCTTTCCAACCCACGGATCCAACCCAGGTCTCTGATATATCCTGCACTGGCAGGCAGGTTCTTTACCACTAGCACCACCTAGGAAGCCCTTTGAAGAATGAGATCAGCACAGCTAGACAGTGGCACTGGAGACAACCTTAGAGGAAAAACTGTGCTACGGGAGAGAAATGGTCACAGTACCTAACCACTATCTCAGGGAAGTTTCACGGATGGACCATGTTTGAATGCATGAATATGAACAGGATTTCCAGAGAGAGAACGTCTTCACAAAGGTCATCTGAAGGAAGAGGCAAACAGCCCTGGGTTTCAGGTGATAGGACAGTAATGGATGGATAGGTGGGCAGGGTCCTTGCTCACCAGCAGTCTCAGTGTATTTCGGGCCTTCAGAACTGGGGGAACATCTATGAATTGTAACCAGATGGAGGGGGAAGGCAGGGAAGTGCAAGGAAAGTTTTGATGCTTTGGAAACAAAGCTCAGAAGACAGTATAGGGAA
Organism: Bos javanicus; assembly: GCF_032452875.1. NCBI lineage: Eukaryota > Metazoa > Chordata > Mammalia > Artiodactyla > Bovidae > Bos > Bos javanicus. Next base: position 32,237,737 of record NC_083881.1, on the reverse strand, counting down.
TAAACTAAAAGGAAGAGGGTTTAAAAAGAGAGAGACAATTAGGAGGGATCCACTAAAGTTCAGGCAAGTTCAAATCTCTGTAAAAAATAGCAGGTTATCAGGAGAAGAGGATAAAGTTGAGAAATATCTGGGAGGTGGTATTGTTGCTGCTGCTGCTGCTAAGTCACTTCAGTCATGTCCGATTCTGTGCGACCTCATAGATGGCAGCCCACCAGGCTCCCCCATCCCTGGGATTCTCCAGGCAAGAACACTGGAGTGGGTTGCCATTTCCTTTTCCAATGCATGAAAGTGAAAAGTGAAAATGAAGTCGCTCAGTCATGTCTGACTCTTAGCGACCCCATGGGCTGCAGCCTACCAGGCTCCTCCGCCCATGGGATTTTCCAGGCCAGAGTACTGGAGTGGGGTGCCATTGCCTTCTCCGGTGGTATTGTTAAGACGTAGCAATGGGTTAAATGTGGGTGTAGAGAGAAGAAATGAGGATGGCTTTCAGACAGTTGATGGGAGAACTGAATGGTGATGGGAACGCATCTTGGGCAAAGGGTTTCAGGTACAGAGAAATCCAGCACTGAGTAGCTTGAACTGGGATGTTCACATGAAGCCCAGGGGGCAACTGATTAAGTGAGCATGGAGCTCCAGAGAGACAACAAGACTGGACACAAAGACTGAGAACCTGGCAGTGAAGAGTGGAAGTTAATCTGATAGGGACAGGCAATGCAGGCCAGGAAATTTAGAGGCAACCATTGCCAAAGGTAAAATTCTGGCCACACTGACAATCAGTGGATGGGACTGATGAAGAAATGTGGCAGAAGAATTTCTGGATGTTTTTTTTTTTTTTTAGTCTTCTAACTACTAAGCTTCTTATTAAAATTTTATTTACAATAGAGAAGTCATTAACATTTGCCAGTAACAGTGAATAATCCATTACAAATAGAATAAGCAGACTTATATAAGTTAAAAAGCAGAGTTAAGAATAACATAGGTAGAGTTATAGACTGTGCTTTCTTTTTTGTTTTCTTCCTTTTTTTAGGTCTTGGATGTATTTATTTGCATAGCCAGTTCAAAAAAAAGCTAAGGTTCAACTTGATGAAAAACTGACTCTATCTTTTAAAGGATTTGCTGTGTTCCTTGAATGGACTGTTAGATTCAACAAAACCCAAAGTGTCAGTTATGCATTCATGATCTTTGTTTTAAATTTTTTCTATCTGGTTCTTCATCTAAGATCAATCAAAGGAGTATTTTTAAATGTTTTAGAAATTCTTATAAAAATGTATACTATGACTAATTTAATCAAGGTAATAGAAATTTTTACATTCTTCAAGGGGAAATATCTAAAGATGGAAGGAAAAGCTCTTTATGTTCTAAAATTATATCATTAATGAGATATTTTATACCTAAATCTCTGGGGAAAGGAATAAACACTGTCACATTTCTCATCAATTATTTGGTAAAGAAAATAGTTAATTATGCAAACACCTCTATTTCCTGGCTAATTACAGAAATGTGAATATGTGCAGGTAAACTTCACACACTGAATATCACCAGACCAAATACTGTTTGCAAATCTTGATAAAAATATGAAGCAAATTTGAGCTAGACCTCCTCATGTGAACAAGTTCCTTATGGAGTTACATGACATTGATTCAGTGACATTGTAACAACACTTAAAAGTTAATATGCATGCAAAATGCCTTATTTTATAATTAGGATACTAAAATATTTGACCAAGGAACTTTCAGTGTACTGTTAAATACAGAGGGACAATTGGTGTAGGTCTCCAAACACTGAATTATATTATTAAAGTGTGTTTCTTAAAGCAAAACTCTATGATTCTTTAGAAATCAGGAAGGATAAAGTGTGACCATATATTAATCCATATATGTAGAATCTAGAAAAACGGTATAGATGATCTTGTTTGCAAAGCAGAAACAGAGACACAGATGTAGAGAACAAACATATGGATACCCAGGGGGAAAGGTGGAGGTGGGATGAACTGGAGATTGGGATTGACATATATACACTATTGATATGATGTATAAAATAGATAACTAATGAGAACCTACTGAATAGCTCAGGGAACTCTACTCAGCACTCTGTGGTGACCTACATGGGAAGGAAATCCAAAAATGAGCAGATACCTATACAGTATAGCTGATTCACTTTGTTGTACAAAAGAAATGAGCACAACATTCTAAAGCAACTATATTCCAGTAAAATTTTTTAAAAAGTAATAAAGTGCAAAGAAAACTGAACAAATTTTAAAGCAAGTAAAACTATTTGCTGTAAAGTGAATGTCGGTATGTCCCCAAATAGTGTCCCCAGTAGCTCAGCAGGTAAAGAATCATCCTGCAATGCAGGAGACAGAGAAGACACAGGTTCAATCCCTGAGCTGGGAAGATCCCCTGAAGGAGGAAATGGCAACCTACTCCACTATTCTTGCCTGAAAAATTCCATGGGGAGAGGAGCCTGGTGGGCTACAGTAAAAAAGGTCGCAAAGAGTCGGACACGACTGAACAACTAAGCATGCATGCTCCCAAAATTCACATGTTGAAACCTAGTTTCCAATGTAATGGCATTAGGAGGTTGACCTTTGGGGTAATTAGTTCATGAGGGTGGAATCCTCATGAATGAGATTAGTGCCCTTATTAAGGAGATCTAAGAGAGCTCTTTCATGCCTTCTGCTAGGTGAGGACAAAGAGAAAATGGTCATCTACGAACCAGGAAACAGCCCTCAACACCACCCTTCTGAACTGTGAGAAATAAACTTCTGTTGTTCATAAGCCACCCAGTGCTAGGTATTCTGTTTCAGCGGTCTCAATAGAACTAAGACACTGTTTAAAACACACTGCTAGCCACAGTCTAATTATTTTGCTAACTATATAAAGTTTTCTTTTATTTGATTTCCATAATGTGAAGTCAAGTGGGCCTTAGAAAGTATCACTACGAACAAAGCTAGTGGAGGTGATGGAATTCCAGTTGAGCTATTTCAAATCCTGAAAAATGATGCTGTGAAAGTGCTGCACTCAATATGCCAGCAAATTTGGAAAACTCAGCAGTGGCCACAGGACTGGAAAAGGTCAGTTTGCATTCCAATCCCAAAGAAAGGCAATGCCAAAGAATGCTCAAACTACCGCACAATTGCACTCATCTCACATGCTAGTAAAGTAATGCTCAAAATTCTCCAAGCCAGGCTTCAGCAATACATGAACTGTGAACTTCCTGGTGTTCAAGCTGGTTTTAGAAAAGGCAGAGGAACCAGAGATCAAATTGCCAACATCTGCTGGATCATGGAAAAAGCAAGAGAGTTCCAGAAAAACAGCTATTTCTGCTTTATTGACTATGCCAAAGCCTGTGACGGATCACAATAAACTGTGGAAAATTCTGAAAGAGATGGGAATACCAGACCATCTGACCTGCCTCTTGAGAAATCTGTATGCAGGTCAGGAAGCAACAGTTACAACTGGACATGGGACAACAGACTGGTTTCAAATAGGAAAAGGAGTACGTCAAGGCTGTATATTGTCACCCTGCTTATTTATCTTATATGCAGAGTACATCATGAGAAATGCTGGACTGGAAGAAACACAAGCTGGAATCAAGATTGCCAGGAGAAATATCAATAACCTCAGATATGCAGATGACACCACCCTTATGGCAGAAAGTGAAGAGGAACTCAAAAGCCTCTTGATGAAAGTGAAAGTGGAGAGTGAAAAAGTTGGCTGAAAGCTCAACATTCAGAAAACAAAGATCATGGCATGCGGTCCCATCACTCCATGGGAAATAAATGGAGAAACAGTGGAAACAGTGTCAGACTTTATTTTTCTGGGCTCCAAAATCACTGCAGATGGTGACTGGAGCCATGAAATTAAAAGACGCTTACTCCTTGGAAGGAAAGTTATGACCAACCTAGATAGCATATTCAAAAGCAGAGACATTACTTTGCCAACAAAGGTCCGTCTAGTCAAGGCTATGGTTTTTCCTGTGGTCATGTATAGATGTGAGAGTTGGACTGTGAAGAAGGCTGAGCGCCGAAGAATTGATGCTTTTGAACTGTGGTGTTGGAGAAGACTCTTGAGAGTTCCTTGGACTGCAAGGAGATCCAACCAGTCCATTCTGAAGGAGATCAGCTCTGGGATTTCTTTAGAGGGAATGATGTTCAAGCTGAAACTCCAGTACTTTGGCCACCTCATGCGAAAAGTTGATGATGCTGAAGCTGAAACTCCAGTACTTTGGCCACCTCATGCGAAGAGTTGACTCACTGGAAAAGACTCTGATGCTGGGAGGGATTGGGGGCAAGAGGAGAAGGGGACGACAGAGGATGAGATAGCTGGATGGCATCACTGACTCGATGGACGTGAGTCTGAGTGAACTCCGGGATTTGGTGATGGACAGGGAGGCCTGGTGTGCTACAATTCATGGGGTTGCAAAGAGTCGGACACGACTGAGCAACTGAACTGAACAACATTGGAAATATTCAAAACATATTTTAGCATGGGCTAACATCACCTAGTTAATGTAAGTGAACATCAAACACCATCTACTTCCTCATAACTTTTGCCCATTTTCTGCTTTCTTGTTAAATTTGAATCTTCACAAAGTATTATAATGCTCAATCCATATACGCACCTTTCCGCCGTTCTCGTTCTTTCAAAATAGCTTCAAACCATTCATGTTTCTCTTCAGGTGTTTTTGCCATACACACAAACCATTTATTTTTGGCCGTGTTATGTATCTTCCATCCATTAACAACAATGTGTCCACTGCTATGGAAGTCAGCTGAAAATTAATAGGTAAAGTGAATCAACAAATGTAATATATATTAGAGCAACACAATCATTCATATCAAAAAAGTTCCAAAACCACTGAATTCTTCAAAATATCTTTATATGTGTGTATTGAAGAATATAAAATTTTTTAAAATAAAGAAAATTTTATACACTAAATGCAGTCAGATCTGAAAAATGGAACATCCCTAATTCACAACATTAACAGTTGAACTTTTTAAAAAATCTATTCGGTTTTAGGGGACCCCTGGTACCTCACATGGTAAAAAATCTGCCTGTAATGTGGGAGACCCAGGTTCAATCCCTGGGTCAGCAAGATCCCCTATCCATGGGGTTGCAAAGAGTCGGACACGATTGAGTGACTAACATTTCATTTCATTTTTCATTTCATTCAGTTTTAATGAACAGTTTAAGAATTTCCATCTTATTCAATTCAAATCTGACTACTGTACTGCAATCTATGGTTTGCCCAACACTGCACTACAGACCACATTTTCTAGAAGTCAAATATTCTTGGCCTCTGGCCAACTACACAAATAAACTAGTTGTCAAGAAAGAATACAAAGGATCTGGCACTACTTTTTGAATGGCTTTCCAAGCCTGTACCAATGAAAATTAATTCCAGGAGGTTCAATGCTTGCCTATGACAGCTCTTAAGCTGGATGTTTTAATAGCATCATGATCAAACTACTATATACGTTATGGACACAACTCCTAGTTTGCGACACTCCCAGCTACTTTTGTATCTCTGTGTTTGATGCTAGTGTTTAACATGGTTTGGGCTTCCCTGGTGGCTCAGCAGTAAAGAATTAACCTGCCAATGCAGGAGACATGGTTCGATCTCTGGGTCTCAGTATTCTTGCCTGGGAAATCTCATGGACAGAGCCTGTCAGGCAGTCCATGGAGTCACAGGAGTCGGACATGACTAGCAAAAGATGGAAGGCAAAAGGAGAAAGGGGCAGCAGAGGATGATATGGTTAGATAGCACCATCGACTCAACAGACATGAATCTGAGCTAACTCCAGGAGATAGTGGAAGACAGAGGAGCCTGGCACGCTTGCAGTCCATGGGATCGCAGAGTCAGACACAACTTAGCGACTGAACAACAACAAACGAACATGCTTCAAGTGAAGATAATTTTCCATTTTAAAAGAGTCCTCCTCTCTCTTATCTTCCCTTCCTCCTCCAACTGTTCTGCCTATCAAAGTATTTCTAAGCTCAAATTCACTGCAGATGAATTATTCAATTGAAAAGTCTATCTTACAAGGGAGTTTATTTTTGGCATTCCATTTTAAATTTACCAATCATTTACCTGTGCCATCATCCACATTCTCCACTTCCATCACCTCTGTATTGATCCGGCCACGAAAAAGGTACCGATGTCCATCAGTAGAAGCTTTGCTATTTTTCAACCGTCTTACAACAAGAAGAAAATCACACACAAAAAACATGGTTACTAAACTTAAGGCAAAACCTTGTTAAAGCAAGATAATTTAAGCCATTCTTTGAGAAAGAGATTCTAGTTCCATCAACAATATCAAACATTAAGCTCTTGGTGATTTTTTACTTATGTCTTCAAATTCATAACAGTTCAGGTTGCTCTATGAGATGGTGCTAGACACGGAAGCCCTGAGCCAAGGACAACACGCAGGTGGGAGGGTGAATACATGCTTTTGCTCAATATATGAAATCAAAGATCCCCAATCAAACTCTGACAGACACTAAAAGTTGGTTATTCACAATTTCACTTGATTTCTCAATTTTCAGTAAGTAGCTGGTAATTTTTTCTCAATTCCTGGTAAATTTCAGTTAATACTTATGATCCTCTTCAAAGAGACTTGGACTGTACTGGAGGTTATTCAGCATTAACTAGCTCTAAAATATTTTTCCCATATTGTTGTTATATGATAACTGTACACTTGAAGAATAAGTCTCTCAAATATACCTATAATCCTTCATAAGGATCCTATTTATTTATAAAATAGTCTAAAACATTTCAAAATGTTGTGTATAGTACACTAGTACCAGCCTTTGATCTTAAAAACTGAGCAACACAAAAAAAAAAAAAAAAAATCCAGGTTCAGATGAGCTTTTGTAATAATGAATTAGTCAGTTATGGATATATTTATACTTGAATCACTGAACACTCAGGGGAGATTGCTTTTAAAATATATTAAAGAGGAAAGATTTTAAGAAATAATTCAAGAAGATTAAGCAACATTTAGTCATCCAAGAGACTTCAATTGACCTGAACTATTTAATTTGACTTGTTGACAAAAGTATGCTAACAACTGAATATACTAAAATTATTAATATATGTTTCATAATATATACTGAAATTATTAATGTATCATGTTACATATACACACTAAGCAAAAGTTAAGTTGTCAAGTGCATTAATGTAGAGCTCCCTCCCCTTCTCTCCTCTGCATTCATATGTATTTGGTCCATGTTATACATATATTTGGAGAAGGCAATGGCACCCCACTCCAGTACTCTTGCCTGGAAAATCCCATGGACGGAGGAGCCTGGTAGGCTACAGTCCATGGGGTTGCTAAGAGTAGGACACGACTGAGCGACTTCACTTTCACTTTTCACTTTCATGCATTGGAGAAGGAAATGGCAACCCACTCCAGTGTTCTTGCCTGGAGAATCCCAGGGATGGGGGAGCCTGGTGGGCTGCCGTCTCTGGGGTCGCACAGAGTCGGACACAACTGAAGCGACTTAGTAGCAGCAGCAGCATACATACATTATGGTTATTTGCCAAGCAGCAGGATTTTGATTTTATAAAACTTTCACTATTATTTAATTTATTTAACAGTTACAGCCATGAGACCATGAATAGTAACATCATTTGTACAGTTAATTTTGCAAAAGCTCTGACCTTGAGGGCAGTCATATATATAAGGATGGGAACAACTCTAATAAAAAAAAGATCTGATTCTCAAACAGATGTCTTTAATAATCAAACCTAGATCAGTTCAGTTCAGTTCAGTCGCTCAGTCGGACCTAGATAGATGTGTCAATTTAGTGGGAGAATCCTTTCACAATGGGTATTATATTAAATCATCACATTGTACACTTTAAATATCTTATAACTTTGTCAATAATACTTGACTAAAGTTGGGGAAAAAATAATTGCACCTAAACAACTTGAATTACCTATTTTTTTTTATTCATCCCTTTATCTTAAAGTGTTCCCCTTTTATTTTTTGTCATCTTTCATGAGGCACACACATTTTATCACAATCTGCAATAAAAGTGGGCTTTGAATTAGAACTGAATGGGTCCAAAATTCATTTCTATAACTATTATTTATGGGAAAGTTACTTAACCTCTCTGTGAGAACCTTTTGTTCTCTACAAAACAATGATAGTGAAAATACCTATTTTATAAATTTATTGGGAATATTATATAATTAATTCATGTGATTCTGAGATTACGCCTGGCAGAGAATATGCATTTTTAAAATATTTTTCTTGGAGTATAGCTGTTTTACAATGTTGTGTTAGTTTCTAATGTACAACCAAGTGTGTCAATTAAATGTATACATAGATCCCCTCATTATGGATTTCCTTCCCATTTAGGTCACCACGGAGCATTGAGTAGAGTTCCCCATGCTAAACAGTCAGTTTCATTAGTTATTTATTTTATATTTATATCAATAAATATTAGTTATTTATTTTATACTTATATCAATAGTGTATATATATCAATTCCAATTTCCCAATCCATCCCACCACCCCTTTCCCCTCTTGGTGTCCATATGACCTTTTAATTTTTAAAGAGCTTAATACAGGTAGAATTAATAGCCTGTTCTAGATTTTCCTGAAACCCACATCTACTAATCCCAATCTTGCTACTAAACACAAAAAATTGAGAAGAGCATACTACAAGAAATAAATAGGTTCATTTTCACAGGTGGTAAAAAAGGAATTTTTTAAAAAGCTCATTAAGATAGAGAGACAATAATTTAATTATTTCCTGGCTCTAATCTGAACATGTTCTCTTTCTTGAAGTAGCAAGGAGAAAGGGCTGAGAATACATGGAAGTTTACTGATGAGGTCATGGGGGCACAGAGACAATGTTGAATCTGTGAAGTGGATAAACAGCTTTTAAAGTATTACCTGTCTACATTCTTACCTGTGTTTTCTTTTGCAATACACCAAAAGGTTGTCAAAAAGAAAAAATACCCGCTCTTGAATATTTCCAGAAGAAATTTTCAGTAAGACTCCACACATTAGCATTTCTGTACAGGTATCAGTAATGTTGGACCCCTAAATCAGGAAAAATGGAGAAAATAATGTCTGATTACTTAACAGAAACTTTCACGCAGTCTTTTTCCTCCTGTTTTTATTTAAAGATGCAATATACAAACAGGATAAAAATTCAAATAGTTTAAGTATTAATATACTGAGCTTAGGTGTCCTTCCCTCCCAGTCTCCTCCAGGTGAGTATCAGTAGGTACAGCTCCTCTTAAGAGATTCCATGTCTTCTTTAGTTATTTTACATATGTGTAAAATATGCAAAAATTTTTAAATATTTTACATATTTTTAAATATTAAATATTTATAATATTTAAATTTTTTTTACATATTTTACACAGCATATATAATGAATGTTATCTTTGTTCTCTAAAAATAGGAGATCATTTCAAACTAACTCATGACATGAATGTTCCTAATATTCATTTTCCTCCTCCTCCTCTCCTTGGTCTGGGAAAAGAGCTCTATGAACAAATGGAAAGTACATGTAATTGTCCATTTTTAGCAGGTCTTAATTTATATAAAATTGTTCCTCCATATCCATGGGGGAATGGTTCCAAGACCCCCAAAGATACCAAAATCTGAGGATACTCAAGAGGCATAAATAAAATGGCATAGTATTTGCATATAATCTACACACCTCCCCCGTACATGTTAATCTCAAGATTGTTTCTAAAATCTAATACAATGTAAAGTGAAAGTGTTAGTCACTCAGACAGGTCAGACTCTGCAACCCTGTGGACTGTAGCCCACCAGGTTCCTCTGTCCATTGATTATCCAGGCAAGAATTCTGGAGTGGACAGCCATTCCCTTCTCCAGGGGATCTTCCCCATTCAGGGATTGAATCCAAGTCATTGCAGGTAGATTCTTTACCATCTGAGCCACTAGGGGAGCCAATACAATGTAAATGTTACATCAGTTCAGTCGCTCAGTGTCTGACTCTTTTTGACCCTATGGACTGCAGCAGCCAGCAGCCAGGCCTCCCTGTCCATCACCAACACCCGGAGTTTATTCAAACTCATGTGCATTGAGTTGGTGATGCCATCCAACCATCTCATCCTCTGTCGTCCCCTTCTCCTCCGCCTTCAATCTTTCCCAGCATCAGGGTCTTCGCATCAGGTGGCCAAAATGTCACGTAAATAGTCATAAATATAATGTAAATACTATCTAATAGTTGCTGGTGCAAGTTTTGTTTTATGAAACTTTCTGGAATTTTTTTTTCCCCAAATAGTTTCAATCTGAAGTTGGCTGAAATTCTGGATGCAGAACCCGGAATACAGAAGGCCAACTGTCCCAACTTCTAGGATGGAAAGGAAGACAAAAGAAGAAATAAAAGGAAAAAAATCTATTTAAAGAGAGCAACCATCCATAAAACCTTTCACCACAGTTATTAAAAGATGCACTGGCATGCTCATTCATTGAATAAACCCTTACTGAGTGCCCATGAAGGTCATATGATCAGCAACAAATGGATTCTTAACACAAGTGCTAATCATGGGAGGTTGAGAGGAGGAAGCACAAGAGAGAAGGAGCCTGGGCCCCTGAACCATCAACAAAGGGAAACTGCCCACTGGGCAGAACCCACACATGAGTGTCATGTGAACTGACCAGAAATGTCTACTTTGAGCCATTGGGCTTCCCCAGTGTCTCAGTAATAAAGAATCTGCCTGTGATGTAGGAGCCACAGCAGACACTGGTTCAACCCCTGGGTCAGGAAGATCCCATGGTGGAGGACATGGCAACCCACTCCAGTATTACTGCCTGGAGAATGCCATGGACAGAGGAGCCCAGTGGGCTATAGTCCAAGAGGTCACAAAGAGCTGGACATGACTGAAGTGATTTAGCAGGTCGTAAGTGTTGTAGTCTATTTGTTTCTACAAACTAAACTAGCATAACTAACTTGTTGAGTCACTGAGTTGGAACAAAAAAAAGGGGAACTTTTCAGTAGAGCTCTGTTAAGTTTGCTTTGTAAGAATACTTCTGTTTTAAATATGTCTGGTCTTTTTTGATATTTAAAACTGAGAACATCAATATTAACTTCATATTTTCATATTAACAATGAATATTTTCCTGATTAATATTAAAATTTTAAATTAAAATAACTCATATAACTATAATAAGAAACTTCCCAAAAGAGAAGTTAATTAAGACAGTGTCACTGTGTTAGTCTGGGTATCTATATTACAAACACATTTTACATTTGAAATACTTCCCTCTCTCCCTTCGTCATAAGGGTAGAAATGGATAGAAATGGAGATCTGTCAAACATTCACACAATTTCATATATTTTGCAATGCGATAATTAAGCAAAAACTGTCATCAAATGTAAACATCAATCTCAACTGCAGTGGCAATGATTTCAAATTTATAGTGAATACATCTCTTCCTTAGAAAAAAAATTAGAATGACATTTAAAATTTAAAATTTAAAAAAGGAAACATCATATAGATTAGTGCACAAGGGACCTAAATAACATTATGAAAAGTGGCTTTATCAATAGCAATTTTATAAATGGTGCAAAACACTTCACTTTAGATTATTCCATACAGTAGTCCATAAGTGCCAAGGCAAAAATATAGTCTGTTACATTAGTATTATACTAATGTGCATATTAACCAGTCTTCCAAATAGTTTCCCAGGTTAAATATGTACGTATTTATTTATAGATGTATTCCTAAATGAATGAAATACCAACAATACATTTTCTGACTTGTTTGTGGTGATTATCTTCATTAATAAATATAAGGAAAATTTAATGCGAATTTGAGCTAACGATAATCCATCCTCTTATATAGCCTCAGGGGAGATACTGTCCAAAGCACTGAAGAACTCATGGGACCACTGTGCAAAATAGAAAATGGATCTATTACTTGTGATGATAACCAACATACACTCTGAATGGTCCCATGAGTAAGGCCAACACAATCTCTCTTTGTAAATGTAACTTCTTTGGAAAGCCAAACATAATCAGAAAGGATCTCAGTGAGCTGAATTTCAGGGGAGTTTGTAAGCACTGGGCTGAAATGTGTTGAAAGTGAAAGAGTTAGTCGTTCAGTCGTGTCTGACTCTTTGCGACCCCGTGGACTCTAGCCCGCCAGGCTCCTCCTTCCATGGGATTCTCCAGGTAAGAATACTGGAATAGGTTGTCACTTCCTACTCCAGGGGATCTTCCTGATCCAGAGACTGAACCCATAAATCTTGTGTCTCTTGCATTGGCAGGTGGATTCTTTACCACTGGCAGCATCTGGGAAGCCCCCTTCATAATGAAAGGTCCACCAAAATCTGAACATAGCTAAGATGTTCCTTCTGCCTTCCAAGTTCTGTTACACCATTGCCTTTTGATGATATGAATTGACTTCAGAAACCTAGAAGATCCTATTTCTCCTCTGGACCTTCTCCAGCTTGTCAGGGTTTCCCATAACATGAACACCTCCAAAAATGAATCAACCATTTGGATTGAGCTGGCAAATGAAGAATATAGAAGTGATATTATTATTTCTCCAGTCCCCTACAACACATTCCCTGGTGGCTTAGACGGTAAAGAATCCTGCAATGCAGGAGAGCTGAGTTCGATCCCTGGGTTGGGAAGATTCCCCTGGAGGAGGGCATGGCAACCCACTCTAGTATTTTTGCCTGGAGAATCCCCATGGACAAAGGAGCCTAGCAGGCTACAGTCCATGGGGTTGCAGAGTTGGACATGACTGAGCAACTAAGCACAAGATTTTATCAGCACAAGGCAATGGCACCCCACTCCAGTACTCTTGCCTGGAAAATCCCATGGACGGAGGAGCCTGGTAGGCTGCAGTCCATGGGGTCGCTAGAGCTGGACACGACTGAGTGACTTCACTTTCACTTTTCACTTTCATGCATTGGAGAAGGAAATGGCAACCCACTCCAGTGTTCTTGCCTAGAGAATCCCAGGGATGGGGGAGCCTGGTGGGCTGCTGTCTCTGGGGTTGCACAGAGTCGGACACGACTGAAGCGACTTAGCAGCAGCAGCAGCAGCATGGTAACCCCATGTTACATCTGATTCAAAGTTCCCCTAGGTCTTTCTCCTCTACCCTATACTTGAATATTTTGACTTTTTGATTCAGTTAATCCAGACTGACACCATGCCAAGCTCTCAAACCTCTCACTAATATGCATTATATTGAAGGCATCACCATAAATTCCCATCAGCTCCCAATCAAAAATCAGAATAAGATGAACTGACCTCTTCGAAGTCAACACTTCTTTCCATAAGTGACTCAAAGCATCTGCTTACTGCTGCTACTGCTAAGTCACTTCAGTTGTGTCCAACTCTGTGCAACCCCATAGAGAGCAGCCTACCAGGCTCCCCCATCCCTGGGATTCTCCAGGCAAGAACACTGGAGTGGGTTGCCATTTCCTTCTCCAATCCATGAAAGTGAAAAGTCAAAGTGAAGTTGCTCAGTTGTGTCCGACTCACAGCAACCCCATGGACTGCGGCTTTCCAGGCTCCTCCGTCCATGGGATTTTCCAGGCAAGAGTACTGGAGTGGGGTGCCATTTCCTTCTCCAGCATCTGTTTAATTATCAATGAATGAAGTTGGATGGGGGTAAGAACATCAAACCCAACCACCCACAGTTTCTAGAATTCCTGTTATGCTTCATAGAGTATCTTACAATATATACATATACCAAAAGAGACAAAGTTTATCTCACAACATACACATAATGCACGTTTTACTAAATCCTATTGAGACAGTTTTATTACTGAGGTGATATGTCTTTAACATTTAACAGCAGAATTTAGGAATTAGTACAGTATCACCTTTCCTATCTTCTACCATGGTAACCTCCTATCATCACATGAAATATTTTCATGAATAATTTAAATAATTCCTAGGAAAACCTTTATGCACTTAAAAGAATCCATGTCAAAACATACAGATTTGTCTAAAAACCTCATTCTAAAAGAATGTCTTCTCTTTATATCAGATTCATCTTTTAGATGGGAAAAAAAGGCCACTGTGCCTTTGACTTACTATGATTTAATCTGTATATTATCTCCACGACAATGTTGGATAAAAATCATTAAAAATTCTTGAAACACAGATACATAGAGTATTATAAATACTGAAAAACATTTGGCCAAGTGTAGATATACTCTTGTGTAATCACAATATTCCTCTCACTTCAAATTCATCTGATCTGCAAGCAGACACTTAATAAATGTCTGTTTTTGACTAATGTTGTGTCATATTTTCCTCTAACTTGAATAATATAAAATACCTTTCTCTGTAGCAGAAAAAAACAAAAACTCACAGCTTTATCTTTGAAATGAATGAGGTTTATGATATTTTGAAAATGATGTGCAATTTCTTTTTCATTATCTGGAAATGGCAAGAGAGATGCTAGGGTTAGGGATAAAGAAGCCAAGCTACAGAAATGAAATAGGATATGGTTAAAAGCATCAGCTTGCCAGGAAACACTCATCAGCCCTACAGTCCATCAAAATGAGGGTGTCAAACAAATGAGCTAGAAAACAAAAAGTGTGGAAGCAATAAAACAAGCGAGGCAGACCGTCAGAAAAGAGCAAAGCACCTAGGACAATGCTGCTCAAATTTCAGAGTTAAGAAGACACACCTGATGGGACTATGAACGCTTCTAGGTTCCCTGGCACTATCCCCAGAGAGAGTACATCTGGTAAGTCCCGGACCATTCAGTAGATTCTGATGCATTGTGGTGTTTTGTTAACACTGGAAGTCACACCGCTTTGGAAGCCTGAGCTCAGGCACTCAAGTGCATAGAACAGCAACTCTGGTGACACGGGGATGAAGATGAGTACAGGGCCTGCTCTATGAGACCTCTAGGTGAGCAGTAGTCCCAACTGCTTCCCAGAGCCCAGGACAGAAGAGGAGTTTACCGTATGTTCCATGGTCACAGTTACACCTGTGCTACGGTTCATCATCACTGAATATTCATTTAAATCTGCATAACATTATTTTGGGGATTTCCTCATAACTTACTCGGTAAAGAATCTACCTGTAATGCAGGAGACCCCAGTTCGATCCCTGGGTTGGGAAGATCCCCTGGAGAAGGAACTAGCAACCCACTCCAGTATTCTTGCCTGGAGAATCCCATGGACAGAGGAGGCTGGCAGGCCACCGTCTACGGGGTCGCAAGAGTCGGACACGACAGCAACTAAACCACCAATGTTATTTTGGGCTTCCTGCATGGCGCTAGTGGTAAAGAACCTGCCAGCAATACAGGAGACATAAGACATGTGGGTTTGATCCCTGGATAGGGAATATCCCCCTGGAGGAGGGCATGGCAACCCACTCCAGTATTCTTGCCTGGAGAATCCCATGGACAAAGGAGCCTGGTGGGCTACAGCCCATGGGGTCCAAAGAGTCAGACACGACTCAGTGACTAACATTTAAGCTATATAGTCCTTATGTTTAAAAATCTGTGTAATGGGGGTTTATAGTACTTCAGTAAACTGTTAAAAGAGACAAAGATTGCCTAAAATGGAATATCAGTTTCTCCCCAAAAGGAAGTTGGCTGATGGGACAATTAAGGGCCCTTGCCCTCCCTTGAGCAAATTTACCCAAGTAAGATTATTTGAATCTTGGATTTTGATCTTATATCTTGAATGAAGCAACATTAAGAATGGAAAAATTATTAGAACTTATCCCTGATACTGGGAAAGACTGAGGGCAAGAAAAGGGGGCAACACATGATGAGGTGGTTGAATGGCATCACTGCTTCAATGGACATGAGTTTGAGCAAACTCTGGCAGATGGTGAAGGACAGAGAAGTCTGGTGTCCTGCAGTCCATGGGGTCGCAGAGAGACACAACTGAGCGACTGAACAACAAACAACCCATTCTAGCTAGGGCACTAATGAGACTGTCAAAGAGCTTCAGCTGACTAGACAGCCTTTCGAGCCTGAGAGGGAAGCTCTTCTATTTATCTCATGAACTATTCAATATCTTTTAAATTAAGTTTCCTTTCATTTCTGTTGCCTGGGGCCATATAACTTAAGTAAGATAACCCTTTCAGTAGGCAGGTGCATAGATTAGACAAATGAAGGGGATTTCTTAAGGGTAAAATCTAACGACTAAACCAAAGCTTTAAAATATTACCTCTCATCTGCATTTTACAGTGTTCAAAGTTCTTTTCACTTATTTCATTGACCCCTGTAATAACCCAAACTGCATGTTGAAGAGATCTGGTGCTTTATCCACAAACTAAAGGTTAGAGTCCAGACTGGAAACCAAATCTGCCCGAAAGCCAGGTTTTTTATTATGTCATATGACTTGAGAACAATACATCTCCATTGTTTGTTTACTTAAATTCAACATAAAAGAATGTAATGACAATTTAATGATACAAAACACTAGAGAGACAAGTTACACCTGAGATTTTAATGCCCTTCATATGATGAATGGGGAAATAAGACCCTGAATATTTAAGGGATCTACTTGAAATATAACAATAATCAACCGAAAGTAGAAATAATGCATACTATGTTATACCAGATTAAGATTCCATTGAAGATAATTTTGGTTACTGGAGCAATAGTGTCATCTCTAAGATAGTCTGCATGGTCTGCAGGAGCTCCTGGAAAGACTCAGATAGCTGCTGCTGTTGCTGTTCAGTCATTCAGTTGTACCCAACTCTTTGCGACCCCATGGACTGCAGCATGCCAGGCTTCCCTGTCCTTCACTCTCCCAGAGTTTGCACAAACTCCTAGCCATTAAGTCAATGATGCCTTCCAACCGTATCATTCTCTGTCGTCCCCTTCTCCTCCTGCCCTCAATCTCTCCCAGCATCAGGCTCTTTCCAGTGAGTTGGCTCTTCGCATCAGGTGGCCAAAGTATTGGCGCTTCACCTTCAGCATCAGTCCTTCCAATCAATAGTCAGTGTCGATTTCCTTTAGGATTGACTGCTTTGATGTCCTTGCAGTCCAAGGGACTCTGAAGAGTCTTCTCCTGCACCGCAGTTCAAAAGCATCAATTCTTCAGTGCTCAGCCTTCTTCATAGTCCAACATTAGCTGTTACTCAACATTAGCTCAAGGCTCCTAATGTCCAAAATTCTTGAAGGAACTGTTTTGTAACTGTCATGCCATCAGTCATCCATTCTTGGTCTTGTCTTAACCCCATAAGAGTCACTCTGAACACACATAAAGCTGTCTGTAAGCTGAGCAAAAATCCCTGTTAGCAACTCAAAGAAAGCCCTAAGCATTCTGACTACCTTACCAGGGCCTGAATTCATCCTCCATGACTGTGTCCCTTTGTTTTCTGTGCCTCTGGAGTCTCACCAGATCACAGTTTCTCTTTAACTTCTCTGAAGGGACAGTGCCTGAATACTGTAAAGCTTCCCCCACGCTCTCAATGTGGTGAACTGAGGTGTGCAATCAGGTACTTGTTACAAGTTTCCAACCAACTGGCTGGGCCCTGCTCCAGACAGCATTCCCTCTAAAGTCCTAAAACTCTTAAATCACTGGATGGCTGTGTCTTAGGCAATCATTTTCAAATCTGACTCAAGGAGACTTCATCTTGCCACTCTTTGGAACTGACACTCATCTTCTCTGCCCTGTACCTGGAACTGTGGTCACATCAGATCTGCTGCCACCAGTTTCCTCTGTCCTCCGGTTCCATTTGTCTCTCCCACTCCAAGTTCTATAAGCCCACTCTAGCGGGTGAGGCTGGGACAGCCACTGTTGAGGCTACGAAGGACACAGTATGGACCACACAGCCTTATTCCTCTGAGTAGTTAACTGACCCTGAACAGTGCAAGAAATAGCAACACTTTTAAAGGAATCTCTCATTTCTGAAGGAGCTCCAATTTTTAGGATACACAGGAAGAAGAAACAAAATTATGACAGATTCCATTTCCCGAGAGAACCGAAGAGAGTCTTATGAAGGTTTTATTTTGGTCAAAGTCCTGGCAGAAGTCACTGACAAATCCTGCAGTTTAAAGCAAGTTTGGTGTTTCTTCCAATGTGTGAGTGACAACAGAATGGCAAAGCAAACTTTCCTCCATTTTTCTCAACCCAGCAGGACAACTGTTTTCAAGAAAAGAATTATCATGAATCAACTGTAAAATACACAACCATTTAAACTGATTGAAATAAGTAGCATTCATGCTGAAATAAGAGTGACCCTGAATACTTGAAATGAAAGAATATAGACAAGGAAGAAGAGAAGTCAGATCCCAGTTAGCATTTTAAAAGATTCATGGTGAGAATAGACAAATAGGAGCATTCTCTGGGGTCAGTGTTTGAGGTTTCTTTGCAAATCTGAAAGGATATAGGTTAGGTCTAAATGGAAACCAACAAATTGAAGATAAAAAACAAATTAGTTAATTATAAAGCCCTAAAGATAAAAATAACCCCCTTGGATTTGTGTGATAATACTGGTGTGCGAACATTTTAAATCTTCTTACACTTTAAAAATATTATCTCAACTGCTTACTTTATAACAATAAGAAATTATCCTAGTTGAAAGCTCTTGATCATCTAAATTAAGTCAATTTAAAGAAAAAAATTTAGTTTATTCTTTTGTTGTTGCTGTTGAGTTGCTAAGTTGTGTGCAACTCTTTTGCAACCCCAGGGACTGTAGCCCAGCAGGCTCCTCTGTCCATGGAATGCACCAGGCAAGAATACTGGAGTGGGTAGTCACTCCCTTCTCCAGGGGATCTTCCCAAACCAGGGATCAAACCTGCGTCTCCTATGTCTCTTACACTGGCAGGCAGATTCTTACCACTGAACCACCAGGAAAGCCCAGTTTATTACAGTTTATTACAGTGCTAAAGTAATATATGGGCTCTCCTTGGTGGTTCAGATGGTAAAGAATCCATCTGCAATGCAGGAGACCCACGTTTGATCCCTGGGTAGTAAAGATCCCCTAGAAAAAGGAATGGTTATCCACTCCAGTATTCTTGCACAGAAAATCCCATGAACAGAGGAGCCTGGCGGGCTATAGTCCATGAGGTCACAAAGAGTCAGACACAACTGAGCGACTAAGACACAAAGTAATACAGAGCTCCAACTGCATGAACTGACAATCAAAATTACTACAGTTGCAACCATATTACAGATTCTGAATATCACTCTTCATTGGATTTTTTGTCATTTCAAAAAAATCTTTCTTTAGTGAATCATGAAACCATAAAATTTTTCATCTGAGTGCACCTTAAAAATCGTGTCACAGCCAGCTCCTTCATCTTCGAAATGAAGAAATTCAAATTTAGAGAGATGAAATAGACTTAGAATAACATTCACCATGAAATACCTAGTTTAGAGTCTGAAAATAATAATATCAGAGCACAGGTTTGGAATCTTTCTCTCTCCAGCACTCAGGCTATGGTTATGGACAACTAACCGAAGTTAAGACTGGAGAAAAGATTATCACACTGCACAAACACTGAGCTATCAAAGTTTATGATATACACCATTGTGATCGGCTCTCCCCTTTAAAGATATTTAAAAAGAATAATGACAGCACTTTTTGGAAATAGTTAGAGCCCTCTACCGTTGTCTAGAAAAAGGACCATTTATGGTTCGGTTCCATCCAATGCCAGTAATACTACGCACAGCATAAGACATAACAAAACTATTTTAAGATCAATTGTTGAGTCCGATGACTGTACCTCCCAGCCTTCAATATGAGACTGCCACTCCTCTAAAACTTCCAGCTTTTCCATCTGTCTCTTGGCCTCGTTGATGTTGGAACAGACGGCTTTCATGGCTTGGAGAGCTTCCATGAGTGCTGCATAGTCACTGTGTTTCCTTGGAGTCCGCTTAAGCAACTCCTGTTTATACACAAAACACAAATCACCCTTTGATCTTCAGCTTTCTGGGACAGCAGGTTCAGACTGACCAGGAAACGAAAACTGCAAGGATCGTGAGAGCCACTTTCAGAAGTGACATCACAAACTCCACCAAGAACAAGACCCCAAAAAAAACACTGAATGAGTGTCACCACCTGCACACACCACAGTCACTTTAAATTTTCCCTTAAAATGATGTTGTTTTTAAAAACTAAATTAGATGTCTCCTTTCAAACTATCAAATATCTCACCTACAGCATGTAATTTTTTAATATGATTTATAAGTTTGTATAATTTTTATGTTTGACTTGAGCTCCAAAATGAGGACTTCTTTATATGTTGATTTCATTTCCTAGTGTTTAAAAGAATGGTAAACCATCAAACGAAAATATCCTATAATTTAAAAAATAATTTAAGTCCCTTACTTTCTAACACTTTTTGAGAAACTATAAAAAAGTGTCATAAATAAAGCAAATTTTTAAAATGTCTTATATTCTAGTAAAACAAGTAATTTATAAATTCTGCAATACTCCATCATTAAAGGAGCAATTTATGCTGTTTTTGCCAACAACTTGGTTGTTTCTCTCTCAGTTTATTCTCTACAATGAATTCTATACACCCTTCAATAGCTTTTTCCTTTTTTCCTTTTTCTTTTTTTTTTTTTCATTCAGGATATTAGAACTAGAGTAATCTTTAATCTTATAAAAGGTCTTATTTAGAAGCACAAAATTAAACATCTTCACCCACTGTCTAGACAGCTGTGACCACATTGCTTTTTAATTAGTCATTTGTTTCCTTACGACAGTTGCCATCATCATGTAACTAACACAATTAGAGAAATCCGGAGGCAAATCTTGAAGAGAATTTTCTAAATTCTTAACACAGTGGGAAAATATGCAGTTGTTATGCTCTCTTGATGTTCTTTATTGTTGAAAATTCTGCCATCAACTTTGACCCTGCATTCAAAATATTCACACTCTGTTTGACAGAACCAGCACCAAAAGGATCCACATTACATCACTGCCAAGGTCAGGTTTAAAAAGTTATGCTGGATCACAAATCCATAAAAGAGAGATGCAAGCTTCTCCAGAAACCCTCAGGTCTTAGAGTTACTTGTAAATTATGTGAAGTGGTGAAGGCAGTCTACAGGCTATAACTGGGGGCTCCCATGGGCCTGTGCCAAGTGAGATCTCTGGAGTTGAGACATGAATTTAGATACTGTGAGACAGCAAAAGAAATGACCAGTAATAATCTGTCAGTTACTGGCTATGAACCCTGTGCTGGTTGGCCAACCCAGTAATTTCAAGTTCTACAAATAAGACCAAGGTATCTTTTCTTTAAAACACTGCCTAATCCCCTAATGTTTTCTAATGAATAAATAAAAACCATCCCAAATTAAACAGAATACCAGCTCAGTTTTTCAGTTGATGGTACAAAGTTGAAAAATATCAATACCAATATATATACTGCACAAGTAGTTTTTTCCTGTTTATCTGTGAAGATAATTTTTCAAAAAGCAAAAAGATGTCATTTCTCCATGACTTGTAGATACTCTGAATTGACCTTTCTTCCTAAAGCAAGGATATGTCCATGTTCCTATCTCTGAGGCCACCTGAGGTCATCCTTGGTCAGAAATGAGTTGATTTAGAACAACCACATGACTTGATATCTTTCTTTTAATATCACCATCCCTTCTGATTCTTAAAACAAATCCTCGGGATTCCAAAACCAGGAGTAGGAATAAGAGGAGTGGTGAGAATGCATGCAAATTTGTCACCAAATCAGAGGTAAGAAGGGACTACCAGAAAGATGGAAGTCACATCTGCATCAACCCTGTCTGCTCCCTGAAGACGGTGCCACAGTTCCACAGACCTGGACATCCCTGTGCTAGCTTCTCTCTATGCGAGCTAACCAAGTGATTTACACTTGTTTTCTTTTAATAAGAAATCCTTTTCAAAGAAAATTTTCATTGAAATCTAATGTAAGCAACTGACAAAATCTATAATGAAAAAATGTATTTTTAGTTCAAATTCATAACATCTATTTCTCAAAAAGTAAATCAATTAAGAATGCCAGTTAGTATATCCATAGCATTTCTGAGTTTGTTTTTTAATTTAGATACTAAGAAGTAGTTAATATATTAAAATACATCAGAATCAAATGCACATGAGTAATAAATGATTTGTATAAAATAGCTTAATCAATTATTAGGTACTCCTTTATGTATATGAATACATATGTACGTATATCTATGTATACATAGACATACATATATACACATATGTATACATAGATATACATGCACTTACACATTCTTTTAGATATTTATTATAATTTCATATCATCATCATTATTTCTGTTTCATACATGAAACCCACGCCTTTAAAAGGTTAGATTACAATCTCACTCTTGCAGCTAGTAAGCAGAAGGTGTAGGACTTGAACTCAGAACTCAGATGTTCAACCACTACCCCCAACTGACTATTCAGATGCCACATTTCCAAAAAAATTCCTTTCCAGAACTGCTATTCTAATCTATTCAATATCCTTATATTATGAACAATATTTAGTACATTACAATGTGTTTTCCATAATAAAACTTTTGATCATTTGTAATGAGGCCATGGATCTATGATCATAGGCATTTCCTGTCTTCCAGAGGCAGAGTTTTCTTATAACTGTCTTTCCATGTTCTATCATTTATTATCCCATGTGACCCACTCCATTACCTGTAATAATGACCGAAAAACCAGGCTCTGAAATTATGTAACTTAGCCTTAACTTTATTAGCATCAAGAAGTCAACAATGGTTGAGGAAAGGAAAAAAAATTCACCAACAGCAGGTTTACTGCAGACAAAATAAAGTGCTATATAAACTGGTCATAATGTACTTAATGGGATTTATCTTGGAACTAATGTGTTTACACTAAAGGTAACTCAAACAAGTTTTTTTTTTTTTTATGAAGAGCACAAAAAGTCTCTATTCCCAGACATTTGTTCCCTACTCTCTATATAAATTAGTGACAAAATAGCTATTTTTTCCCAATAACTGTATTTGTTTTTTCTTTAGAATGTCAGACCATTTAAAAGAAAATTTTTATTTTTAAAAAGATCATCAGCAAAAATATACAGGTACAAGAGAAATGCAACAATGAAGAAAACACATAAAGTACCTTCAAAAGTAGAGGGTATTTGCATATTCTTTGTATTGGCGTTACCAAGTATCCTTCCAGAGGGACATCTGTGTTCTTCCGTCCTCCGAGCAGCATGCAGTTCTGGGGTGGAAATACAGACAACGAATTATATTTTTAAGCCTGATTCTCTCATAAACTTTTCTGTTGAAAACCTGTGAAAGCATGTCTCTATATAACTTCTGTCTCTGAGAAATGCATGTGGTGTACATGCTCAGTCATGTCTGACTCTTTGTGACCCCGTGGACTGTAGTACACCAGGCTCTTCTGTCCGTGGGATTCTCTAGGCAAGAATGCTGGAGTGGGTTGTCATACCCTCCTCCAGAGGATCTTCCCGATCCAGGGATTGAACTCACATCTGCTGCATTGCAGTCAGATTCTTTACCACTGAGCCACTGGGGAAGCCCGAGAAAAGCACATTTAGTTACAAATAAAATTTACAGGAGAGAAAGGAAATAATTTTGCATTTCAGTTTAGAGACCTGTGTTTTGAGTCTTTATCTTGAAAATGAATTCACATATATCCAACTGAATATGAAGTCTGAGGAAGAAGACAGAAAGTAAAAGATGGAGGAATGAATTAATGGAGAGATGTTGAATGGATGGACGGATGTGCTGAGTAAAAGAAATAAACAGAGACGGAGGGATGAATTAATGGAGAGATGGATGAGTGGATGGATGGATGTGCTGACGGATGAATAAACAGATGCACACGTGCATATACACATCATGCTTAGGGAGAGGTTGTGTAGTGATGCAGAAGGTCAGGCCTGAAGATGACTGGGTTCTCCCCATGCCCTGCCATTGGCAAGCGGTGCAACTTGGACCAATTTCAAGGTTCTACTTTTCCTCTCTGTTAAACAGGCCAGTTTTAATCCAGTGATCTCTAAGCCACTTTGAGCTGTAATACCTCACCAATGACACTGGCCAGCCAGTCTCAGAGAAGGAGGTCAGATATGATCTCCACAGAGGCAAGATGAAAGAAGAAAACTCAAAGCCAACAATCACACTGAAATGAAATGGGAGCAGCTTCCGTTTACTAAAAGTGACAGTCAAGAGAATCGATGCTGATAAAGACTTGATCCTCTTAAGCACTTCATCCTTATTCTGTGTTTAAGCTGCAGTGACAATATAAAAATTTTAAAAAAAACAATGGTTTTAATTTAAAAAATTTTTACAAACTTTTTTTGGCTGTGCCACAAGACTCATGAGATCTTAGTTCCCTGACCAGGGATTAAACCTGGGCCCTGGCAGTGAAAATGCCAATTCCTAACCACTGGACTGCCAGGGCATTCCCTAAAAAATAGTTTTGAAAGTGATGTCAAAACCTGTTTCTGAAGCACCTATCACGGTGACTGGCACAGACAAAGCAGATAATAAATATTCAACAGAGGAAGAAAAGGGCTCCTCAATCATCATACTGACAACTTAATAACCTGTATACCACTATCTTTTAAAATACAGTCTTAAATTCAGCAAGAGGAGAGACTGAGTGCTGAGCAGGAAAGGAGATAAAAGGAACAGTGATGGAAGCAGAACAATGCCCCCCGCCCCCACTGCCTTGAGCAACTGAGTTCAGCTCCAATCCGTGCAGCCAACTGGGCAAAACCAGCTCCGTGACTTTCACTTCACCAGCAACCTTAGACAGAGCAGCAAATAAGTGTCCCATTCAAACCTGTTCTAAGGGGTTTCAACCCCTCTTGCAATCAGGTCATCAAAATAACTCTTTCCACCTGTTATGGTACTATCCCCAGAGGAATCCTATATATTAATAACATATCTACATACCATTCTACTTCCAGTGATGTTTCGGTGTTCCCATAGAGTGAACACTCCTTATACATGCAGCCACCCCCTGTACCTAGCCCTGGGCTAAAGCACCCTAAGCAACTCATGACTGTCTAACTTGCTACTGGGGCTTCCCAGATGGCTCAGTGGTAAAGAATTCACTTGCCAATGAAGGAGACACAAGAGATGTGTGTTTGATCTCTGGGTCAGGAAGACACCCTGGAGTAGGAAATGGCAACCTGCTCCAGTATTCTTTTCTGGAGAATTCCATGGACAGGGGAGCCTGGTGGACTACAGTCCATGGGGCCACAGAGAGTCAGACACAACTGAGTGATTAAGTAGCAGCAACCTGCTTTTATTTTCTTATCCATTAGTCCTACATAGACTACAAACTCCCTTCTTAACAGCTGGGGTTGGTTGTCATTTTATTTCTTCTTAAAATTTTTATTGGAGTATAGCTGATTTACAATGTTGTGTTAGTTCCTGCTGCACAGCAAAGTGAATCCATCATATATATACACAGATCCACTCTTTTTCAGATTCTTTTCCCATATAGGTCATTACAGAGAACTGAGTGGAGTTCCCTGAGCTGTACAGTAGGTCCCTATTAGACTGGCTTGTGAGAGTCACCTCTCTACTTATGTAGACAGAAAATATATTTCCTAAATAAGCTCCCAGAGAATCCACCAATCCTAAAAACTTACTCAGGTGATGGCATATGCAAGTACCCAAAATTATAACATCATCATCCCATATCTGTAAACCCTTAATGTTTTCCAAACGGTGATTGCTATTATCCCTATTTAATGAGTAAGGAAAAGGACACCAGAGATGTAATGAATTTCCTAAAGTCATCCAGATAATTAGTGTCCACTTAGTGCCAAGGCAAGAACTATCAAAGCCAGGATCTTCCTACCAGCAGCATCTGGGACTTGGGATATGTAGCGGAGACCCAGCTCTGCTGAGAACAGAGTGCCCTGAGGGGTACAGCAGAGTTCTGAGACTTCACAGGGAGCTCCATTAGTCCAAAGGTGCAGGAACTTCCTCTGGCCATGCCAGAGAGAAGAGATCAGTAAATTCTCT
Organism: Bos javanicus; assembly: GCF_032452875.1. Lineage (NCBI taxonomy): Eukaryota > Metazoa > Chordata > Mammalia > Artiodactyla > Bovidae > Bos > Bos javanicus. The sequence continues at coordinate 32,211,832 of NC_083881.1, read as the reverse complement.
TCCCCCAAACAACTGATGCGTGTGTGCATGCTAAGTCGCTTCAGCCATGTCTAACTCTTTGCAACCCTATGGACTGTAGCCCTCCAGGCCCCTCTGTCCATGGGATTCTCCAGGCAAGAATACTGGAGTGGGTTGCCATGCCCTCCTCCAGAGGATCTTCCTGACCCAGGGATCAAACCATCTCCTGTGTCTCCTGCATTGCAGGAGGATTCTTTTACCATTGAGCAACCAGGGAAGCCCAAAACAGCGGTTATACTAAACTAAATTGTGGGGGCAGGGGGGACAACAATTTCAGGACTCTGGAAATCAACTAAAGTCAACAAATTGAGAAGTGTTTATTCACGAAAAACTGCTGAACTTCAGGTAAGAACAGAGGACTTAGTAGCATTCTTGCCTGGGCCCTTCCCTTTCTTCCCCTTCTTCTCCACCCCCACCAACCAGGGTCATCCTCAGCTCATCCTGCATGGTGGCCCGGTCACAGTAGCACTGGCCCTGCAAACCAGCTATCAGAGGGGCCTGCAGAGGGCAAAAATCCCACACCCAGGAGTGTTGGCAATGTAGCACACTGCCTAAGAAAAACGGGCACGCTCACAATTACGCTAGCCCGAGACTTCGGTCCTGCTTGGGGCAAACGTCAGACTGTGTACATGCAGAGAAGAAATGAGATGATGGCCCCTTAAGAAGAAAAACCCAGGTCTGAGTTGGAAACTGCCTGCTCTGTGAATGTGTCCCCCCACACTCCCACACAGATCCAGAAATCAGATGCATCGTGAGGTTCAGTTTACCTCTGACAAATTCCCAACTGACCACTAAGTTAAAAAGTCAGAGGAGTCACGCCTAAAGGAAAAACTAAGTTATAAAACAAAAACTGAGTAAAGACGGGGGCAGCGGCTGTGTATACAAAAGGTACAGATTCTCAAATTCAATCCAGTCAAGTTACTAAAAACAAAACAAACAAAAAAATAACAACCAGCCTCAGGAAATAGGACTTCCTAAGTTAAGATGTATATTGTATTCCCTAGAGAAATTATTAAAAAAGGAAAAGACCTGAGCATAAACTCACTGTTTCAGCAATTCTACTCTAAGTATTTACCCAAGAAAATGAAAATGTATATCCACACACAGACTTGTACATGAATATTCATAATAGTATTCTTTAGAACTGCCCAAACTGGGCATATCCTGACTTTACTAAGAAATCTTTCTCTCCGAAATGACTTCAAGGATCTTCAAGGCCCACCATTACCACAGTCAATTGTTGACCCATTATTCATAAACTGGCAAATGGATAAACAAAACACAATGGAATATTATTCAGCAATAACAATGAATGGAGTATGGATACATGTTATAACAAGGATGAACCTCAAAATCATTTTAGTCAGCAAAAGAAGCCAGGCATTAAAAGATAGTATTGTATTATACTCCATTTATATGAAATCTCCAGAAAAGGCAAACCTAGAGGGATGGAGAGCAAATCGGTGATTGCCTTGAGCTAACAGTGGGAGTAGAAATGAGTTGTAAACAGGTATTTTATTTTTCAGTTTAAATGAGCTGATCCAGGCTCTAAAACCGGATGGTGGAGATTGGCCTCTCGACTCCACAGCTTGCTAAATATCACTGAATTCTATTTACAGTGAGGTTTTCACTGGCAATTATGATGTTTAAGTAACTGCCAAAATATGCATTTATTTGTACTATCCTAAAGAAATTAAACACAGATTTTTCTCTTTTTATGAACAATGAATAAAGAATATATGTAGGAGAAAGGTCGGTCTTGAAAATTCTTTTCTACCATCCCCACGAAGTGTTTCCTTCCTGTCACTGCCCTACTTAGAGCTCTCTAAGCAGCAGTAAATGAAACTCTAGAGACTGGAGGGATATAAAAGCAATGGTGAACTCTGGCATAAACGTCTTCTCTCACTAAGAACCTGTGGTCTCGTAACTCGTCAACCAGGAGAGGGTATGGCAGTGTTTCTCCATGAACAAGCTTCTCCCAACTCTCACTTCTTTTCATTTCATTCATTCATTTCATGTGTGTGTGTGTGTGTGTGTGTGTGTGTGATTTTAAGAGTATATATCAGACTGGCGAAAAAGTTCATTCAGGTTTTTCCATATAACAGAAAACACTTAATAAACTTTTCAGCCAACTCAATTTATTACTATATGCATTTACTGAAGTACAGTTGATTTACAGTCTCACTTCTTACATTTCTCAAAGGACTCTCTAGCTTCATAGCAGGGATATGTTAAAAACAGATGTCACACAAGCAGTTCTAATACTACCCTGATGCTATTCCTTGGCTCTCAGTGGACCTATCAACAAATAACAGCATATGGTGACACATAAATATATACTTACCAAAAGAAATGTCCGGATTGTTCTTATTTTGTTAAGTTCAAAGAGCAATTTCTGTGCCTTCTCATGATTACTACAATATTCATCATAGATGCGAAACTTGTCCTTCTGTAAATTCAAGAATACATTAGAGTCATTTTATTAGCCATTTTGAAACATGAAGGGTGATGTTTATGAACAAACTTTATTAAGTGTTTACTACATTTCAAGAGCAATACTGTGTGTATATAGGAATATGTTTATTTTTTTCTGGTCCATGAAGGGGATGGATCTAGGAAGGGGACAGACTTATATTCATTACAATCCAATATGATGTACACACAAAAAAGTAAATGAACCAAGTGCTAGCAGATTACAGACAAGAGAGCATTTAGCTTTACTGGGAGGGCTCAGTTACAGCTTTAGTAAAGATATCATATCCAGGCAAGAGCAGGGAGATGAATCTACAATTCCCCAGCAGGGAGAGGGAAGAATGTATTTTGGTGGAAGGAAAAGCATGTGTCAGATCATAGAGGAATAGGACATAGTGCCCTGCAGGTCACATGCACCAATCTGGACAGTTTAAAAGGGGCACTGACAAAGTAGATGATATTCAGCAACAAGCAACTAAGATAATGACAGACCTTGAAGATGTTACATCTGAAAGGTCATCTCAGAGAGAGATACTTGTTTGCATATAAAAGTAAGGAAGTGCTGCTGCTTCTGCTGCTGCTAAGTCACTTCAGTCATGTCCGACTCTGTGAGACCCCATAGACAGCAGCCCACCAGGCTCCCCGTCCCTGGGATTCTCCAGGCAAGAACACTGGAGTGGGTTGCCATTGCCTTCTCCAATGCATGAAAGTGAAAAGTGAAGTCGCTCAGTTGTGTCCGACTCTTAGCGACCCCATGGACTGCAGCCCACCAGGCTCCTCCGTCCATGGGATTTTCCAGGCAAGAGTACTGGAGTGGAGTGCCGCTGCCTTCTCCAGTAAGGAAGTGCAGCTACTTTCAAATAGCTGTCATACTTATTATAAAGGATTTATAAATCTTTGTAGCTCCGAAACACAAAACTAGGACCACTGGGTGCAAACTGCAAAGGCCATGATGGGCAGTGACAGGCAGATTTTGGATTAATATAACGATTTTTCCAACAATCAGAGTTATCACTAAAAGTGATCAAGTAAAAGCAAGATGAACAATCTTCACAGGTGCTACAGAAAGGATACGTTCCTAAAAGGAGAAATGTCACACCACCCTGATCTCTAAGCTCTCTTCCATTTATAAGGTTTTCTACAAGTGACAATGATTAATATCTATCAAAGTGATCCAAATAAAAGAGGAAGACACAGAAAAGGTAGTGATCAAAGAGTAGAAGAGAAGTGTGTCCTCTGAAATTTCTAAGACATGCATTTAGAAACACTGAGTGCTATTTTATACAGCCAGCAGAAAATTGATTGAATGACTTTATTTCAAGAGATGGTATGAACCAGAAGAAAACAAACTTCAGAAATAGTTCGGCTAAATTCGTGGCTGACAGATTCATAGTGTGTTACTGAGGAAATGGATGTCAGGGAGCAAGATTCCCATGTGCAACCCAGGACTCAGTAACCCAGCAACCACTCCAGCTGGCAGGAGATCTGCATTCCTTCATGAAGGGGAACAGTCTGGATTAAGTGGACACAAACACACGTGACTTAGAGTTGTACCCAAGGAAAGTGTCATCTCCCTATACTCAAGGAGTCTCTCTCTTCCATAGAATTATTTTTACGGAATGTTTTCTGATACTTAAAATAACATGCACAGAGTCTGCTCACTACATATATAGATCTAGAAACTACCCATCATTACTTTATAAAAGACTAACTAGAAATAAAAAAAAAATGAAAATGGATTTCAATGACAAAATTTTTAAACAGAACACTAATCGTATAGCATTTTGATAAATAAATGGATTCCAATGGGTATTCTGAAAATTAGCAACAGGAGAATGATAGAAATAGAAGCATTACTTTTCTTTCGTCAGTATGAATGCCCTTTAGTTCTGAAAACAATTTTCACTATACAGGTGGCTTCTTACCTTGCAAATCGACTGCATAAATAATTTCAGCTATCATGTGTAAAGAAATGGAAACGATCATACAAGCATGACATACAATTTGAAACAACTGAGTCCTGACTGGCTTGTTCTTCTTCTGCACTGCTCCGTACAAGCCTCTGAGAAAAATTCAGATGCAAGCGTGTGTGCACCTTGAGGGACCAGGTCTGTTCATCTCCAGGTTTGTCAGAAGTCAATGAACAAGAGAACATTTTGACTAACACAAGGCTCATCACACCATTATAAGAGTGAGGATTTTCTGCCTCAAAAGAGAAATGCTCCATGTTTGAGAGTAACATAAAAATCCATTCATTATGGACAGCCTGAATATTCATTAGAATTCAAAGCTACAGCGGATGCGAAAAACTAACTCGTTGGGAAAAAAGAAAAGCCTGTTTATTCTGCACTGAATAAAATGGATGATGCGAGGCCCCCTCCCCTTTTCTGGCTCTAAGTGGAAGATTTCCCTGGCCTTAAAAGACCCCAAACTTTTTTTTTGGTGTCAGATTTTACCTCTAACGCTGAATTCCCACATACTACTTTGCCAAAAGGGAAACCTTAAATGCTAGGGGGAAAAGCTTTTAAAATAAACAGAAACTGATCCTACAAACTGAAGAAAGCAGGTTCCCACTTCTTGCTGAGCGTTAGGTTCTGGATGTAAGCACTCTTCCACGGCCTTTAAGAATTCTTTATGTACTGCGAGGATGTCCTCAATGTTTGAGAACAGCATCTGTAAATAAATGTGTAAATGCAGTAGTGAGGCAAGTTGGAAAAAAAATTCTATGGGAATATAGTATTTTCTCTCCACATTGAGAACACTGGTGGAGAGCTGCCCTTTCCCACCCACCCGGCTGGCAGAGCACCCATTCCGTCTGGACGTCTGCTCCCCTCCCACACAATTCTTGGAACCACTGAAAACCTGATCCAGGTTCTCAGGACAATCCCAAGTGACTGAATCGAAGCATGACAGTCCCATCCCACAAACGACAGTGGGCGGCAGGTAGAAAACCAGACTTGCTGGCTTTACAGGAAGGGCTTCTCTGCCCGCAGAAGTTACTGCTATGAGAGCCAAAGCATTGTCATGTTCCTGTGAGTAACAGCAATCTTTTGCTTGCAACCAAAAGCACCCAAACTATTAATAAAATACTCCATGGTAAGGCGAACAGAAAAGTGATTACTCAATTCAATGGGAAATAGAAATGCCTATAAAATTCATGGGGACTTTTTATTTTCAGTAAAATAACAGGGCAAGTTAGGATCCAAAATAAATATCAATGAAAACATGTACAGTTTAAATGAGTAGTAACAACTATAGCATGATTCTCATTTACTATCTTCCCCCCGCCTTTTTCCCCAAAACTCTTCACAATTTTCCTTCCCTATGGTTTAAAAGGAAATGCTCATACATTTGTGAGCTGAAGGTATTGTGCGGACATTTTCTGCACCAATGGACCATCCAAATCACTTATTCCTCAGGAGTCCGAGCCTGGAAGTCACAATGGCCCACATCCTGCCTTCCAGGCCCCTCCAGTAATCCTCTCACACACGGGTCAGCTCCCTCCCCCTCAGAGACTGGAAAGTTTTTGGACTTGAGGCTATTTTTCTCCTTCCTTTCAAACACTTCCAAGGTCTTGGCAAAAAAAAAAAAAAAGTCCCATCTTCTACACCATCCTCATAACCCTCCATTTCTTTTCCCAAATCCTATTTTCTTGTTTTCTCGCTGTCATCCACACAGGTGCCTGGCACAGAACTTATTCTGTGGCATTATACTGATACTTCCCTGGCATTCCTCTCCTTGCTATTCTTTGGAACTCTGAAATCAAATGGATATATCTTTCCTTTTCTCCTTTGCCTTTAGCTTCTCTCCTTTCCTCAGCTATTTGTAAGGCCTCTGCAGACAACCATTTTGCCTTTTTGCATTTCTTTTTCTTGGGGATGGCCTTGATCACTGCCTCCTGTACACTGTCATGAACCTCCGTCCATAGTTCTTCAGGCAGTCTGTCTTCAGATCTAATCCCTTGAATCTGTTTGTCACTTCCACTGTATAATCGTTAGGGATTTGATTTAGGTCATACCTGAAAGGTCTAGTGGTTATCCCTATTTTCTTCAATTTAAGTCTGAATTTGGCAATAAGGTGTTCATGATCTGAGCAATAGTCAACTTCCAGTCTTGTTTTTGCTGATTGTATAGAGCTTCTCAATCTTTGGCTGCAAAGAATATAATCTGATTTCAGTGTTGACCATCTGGTAATGTCCATGTGTAGAGTCTTCTCTTATGTTGTTGGAAGAAGGTGTTTGCTATGAACAGTAAGTTCTCTTGGCAAAACTCTATTAGCCTTTGCCCTGCTTTATTTTGTACTCCAAGGCCAAATTTGCCTTTTACTCTAGGTATCTTGACTTCCTACTTTTGTATTCCAGTCCCCTATAATGAATAAGACATCTTTTCTGGGTGTTAGTGCTAGAAGGTCTTGTAGGTCTTCATAGAACTGTTCAACTTCAGCTTCTTCAGCATTACTGGTCGAGGCATAGACTTGGATTACTGTGATACTGAATGGTTTGCCTTGGAAACGAACAGAGACCATTCTGTCATTTTTGAGACTATATCCAAGTACTGCATTTTGGACTCTTTTGTTGACTATGAGGGCTACTCCATTTCTTCTAAGGGATTCTTGCCCACGGTAGTAAATATAATGGTCATTTGAGTTAAATTCACCCATTCCAGTCCATTTTAGTTCACTGATTCCTAAAATATCGATGTTCACTCTTGCCATCTCCTGTTTGACCACTTCTAATTTACCTTGTTTCATGGACCTAATGTTCCAGGTTCCTAAGCAATACTGCTCTTTACAGCATCGTATTTTATTTCCATCACCAGTCACTTATACAACTGAATGTTGTTTTTGCTTTGGCTCCATCTCTTCATTCTTTCTGGAGTTATTTCTTCACTGTTCCCAATATGTAGCATATTGGGCACCTAACAACCTGGGGAGTTCATCTTTCAGTGTCTTATCTTTTTGCCTTTTCATACTGTTCATGGGGTTCTCAAGGCAAGAACACTGAAGTGGTTTGCATTCCCTTCTTCAGTGGACCACGTTTTGTCAGAACTCTCCACCATAACCTGTCCATGTGGGACGGCCCTACACAGCATGGCTCATAGTTTCATTGAGACAATACTTTGCCAGCAAAGGTCCATCTGGTCAAAGCTATGGTTTTTCCAGTAGTCATGTATGGATGTGAGAGTTGGACCATAAAGAAAGTTGAGCACCAAAGAATTGATGCTTTTGAACTGTGGTTGTTGGAGAAGACTCTTGAAAGTCCCTTGGACTGCAAGGAGATCCAACCAGTCCATCCTAAAAGAAATCAATCCTGAATATTCACTGGAAGGACTGATGCTGAAACTGAAACTGCAATACTTTGGCCACCTGATGCAAAGAACTGACTCATTAGAAAAGACCCTGATGCGGGGAAAGATTGAAGGCAGGAGGAGAAGGGGACGACAGAGGATGAGATGGTTGGATTGCTTCACCGACTCGATGGACATGAGTTTGAGCAAGCTCCAGGAGTTGGTGATGGACAGGGAAGCCTGGCGTGCTGCAGTCCATGGAGTGGCAAAGAGTCAGACACGGCTGAGTGACTGAACTGAACTCCCTGGTATTCCAGTGGTTAACTCTTTGCCTTTCAATGCAGGTGGTGAGGGTTTGATTCCTGGTCAGGGAGCTAAGATCTCACATGCTTAGTGGCCAAAAAAACAAAACATAAACCAGAAACAATATTGTAACAAATTCAATAAAGACTTAAAAAAACAACTTATACTGGAACTGGAGAGAAGTGGACAAGCCCTGAGGTAATACCGCACAGGTGACATTTTAACTGAGGGGACCGTGTGCTGGGGTCAAGGGCCAGCTGCACCTCCTCACCTTCACGGTTTCTTCTGTTACATTTTTGTCAAGCTTCGATGCTGCGCACTGGTTCATCCAGTGCAAGAACGCCTGCAGGAAACAGGAAAAGATATTATGAAGACAACATGGGGTTAATCAAGTAACCGAGTGTTGATCCGAATCAATTATTTTTTTATAAGAATCCAGTAACTATCAAGTGCAATAGTTTTGTTATATCAATAAAAGACAGAAACCTTGTGCATTGTTTGTTTCTCCTACCTGGGGATATTTCCTTTACAGTTTGGGACAGGGCCAAAAGTGATCATGTGGATATGAATTAAATGTATTTACCAAGATCTCAAAGTTCTGCAGTAAGATACTTAGAGTCAAATGTTGCCTAAACACCTAAGTCTTGTGAAGCACAAAGGACCAAAATTTAGCCAAAAGGGGACTTCTAATAACAACAAAAGGGCCAGAAATTCTAAAGGGATCCCTTTACAAGTGAGAGAGATTGAGGGAGTGAGGAAGGAAGGGAGAAAGAAAAAGAGACTTTCAAGAAGGAACGGAAGAATTCCCCATCCTCTCCTGCCTGCCTTGAGTTTTTGTATTTCTGGGATCAGGTTCAGAGCTCTCTAAAGCCCTATGGTAGGCAAATAAGTTCATTAGTATTTCAAAGATCTAGACTCTTCCTGGTGGTCATTAAGCCCGTGATGAAATAAGCTATTATTTTTACAAAGAAAAAAAAAAGAGTTATTTATACTGGGCCTTACAAATGTTTAGAAGGAAAAAAATGATTTTCCATCCAGCAAATCTGGTCTGGGTCCTCAAAACAAGGTCCATTAACTACTTAAAGACCAGGCGAGATCATTCCTTCCTTTATCTGTCCTAAGAGCTCCAGCCACTGCCTGTGAAGTCAGGGCACACAGAAGCTGGAAGGAATCTGGAGATACTCCACCAAACAAATGAAAATTACTGTAAGAATGTCTGCAGCATGCAAGGCTCCTCTGTCTACGGAATTTTCCAGGCAAGAATACCGGAGTGGATTACCATTCCCTTCTCCAGGGGATCTTTCCAACCCAGGGATCAAAACCAAGTCTCCCGCAGAGAGAGACTCTCTCTCTCTCAGACTCTTTACTGTCTGAGCCACCAGGGAATCCCATATTTACCAAGATTTAAAAGATTAACAAAACAAAGGATTGTTCATAATATTCCAAAATCATCACCCTCAAGACATTGCTAATAACAATACAAAATGACACAACACTTCTGAGGACAACTTAGTATAAATCTCAGATTTCTAAGTGGGCGTTTCCTTTAACCCAGCAATTCTATCTCTTGAAATTTATCCTAAGAAAATTTTCAGACAAGGGGTTTCAATGTATTGATTACAGAAGCAAAAACAGGGGAAACAACTTAAAAGCTCATCATTAAGGGGATCATTTAATATATTATGGTACAAGCAAACTACAGAATACTGGGAAAAGTGTAATCAGAAATGGAATGAGATGAAAAGTATATATACATATGTCTGTCTAAAAAAGAGGTCTGTAAACTATTGTTTGGTGGAAATACGACTAAGCATACTGGATGCACACATACATACACACTTTTACATATATATGCATATGTGTATATATACACACATATATGTGTACACATGTATAATGTCAGAGTGCATTCATACTAAGAAAAATACGTGGCACACACTAAAAGGCAAACAGTGATTACTTCCAGGTGGTAGGAAAGTGACCTTTGTACACTTTCTTACTTTCAGAATATCTGGCTGTGTGCATGTTAAACTTTTGTAGAACTTGTGTAAAGAGAAAAACAAAACCATCTAAAAGAAACAAAACAACTGAACTGCAGGATCTCACTCCTAGCTTTAGCTTCAGCACCATCTTGATTCCTGATTCAGTGGGTTCACGTTTCAGATTCCATAACTTTAAAGCCACATCAGTACTAACAGCCTCATCTCAATGTAAGAATTCAGCTGAATTAAATAAAATGAATAAGAAAGTACTGGATGACACCTTAACTTTCTTATTAGAAATCTGTAATACAATCTTTTGAAATATTATCTAAAGTTAGGTATAATTGGCAATGGATAGAGATTTTCAAATTTTCTGGCTTTAATACCCATTTTAATTAGTGTTAACCTAATTTTCAATTTTAGTTTTTTTTTTTAACAATATCTTTATCAAAAATGCTCCTTAGCTCTTCCCATTTAGTCATGAAACAGCATGATGCTCTGACCACCGAGTTTACATTTCATATTGGCCACGTAGGAAACAGAACCTCTCGTGCAAGCAAAACTTAAACTTCACCTCTACATTTATAAATCTTATCGTCATAAACTAAACTCAGTCACATTCTGAAACCAGCAAATTAAAGAAAGGAGTAGTGACAATGAATCAAACTATGAGGCAAAAGGAAACATACAACCTAATAAAGTAAACTCTATCTTTATCTGACATTTTATCTTCTTATCCTCCGTGACAATATGGAACTTTTTGTTTAACTGCATGTGAAACAAAACCTGGAACTTCTTAGCATTTCTAACCAAGCATTTATGTTTCCCAAGAGCCTCATCTTATATAGCAGTGCAGGCAGAATTTAGATGCTTACTTGAGAGGGCAAATTCATGAAAACTGACATTTTCTACAAAATGTGTCAGTCTTCCTTTCTGAAGATAAATGACATGTTTACAGCATCAAACTTTAATAACCAGAATCTATAGAGTCCTTTCAAACTTTGGTAATTGGGGTATTTCATCATTCTCCTGTCAATCAAGGCAGCATTAATATTCTAGTCACAAAAATACATGAGATTTAGTATGTTGTTTTATCTCTCTATTCATTCATTCTCACCGATTCAGAATCTCATCGGAATTAGATCATCTTCAATCTGATACAAATATAAGGAAAATAAGGACCAGAAAATGGCTTTAATGCCAGTGGTCCTCAAACTTTTCGATGTGTATAAGACTTGAAGAGTTTCAGAATGCCTCATCTTCTCTTCAATTTGCTTCACATTGTTTTCCTCTCAACAAGTTTGGTAAAATATATTAAATGCCATACATTAGTTAAAGAAAGCTAAAGAAGTCACAAATTTGCTACCACATCATCAAAAGAAGGAAGAAAACTCATTCAGGTATAATAGGGAGATTCCAGCTTCATCCCTGTCTGTCCATCTGGGCCGCTACCAGCTCAAAAGTAAAGTCCATAATGAGTTTTATCTCAGAATGCATTTGCTTATCTTATCATTTCAGTGTACTAAATTATAATCTTTCTCTTTTTGTCTTTCTCCCTCTTTTCATCAGTAACGCACACACAAACCACCCTCCAAAGTCACACAGATTTTTAACAGTTCACACTTTTAATTCCAGATACCTGATGCCAATTTGAGTTTCATATCATATAAGCATTAAACCTTATTACTCCTATAAATATTCTGCATTCAGAATGATCTTAGCATTAACCTGTCACCTTGAATTGTGGCTATTCAATATGAATAGAGATGTATAAATTTTACATATGAAGGTGAAAAGGGAAAATTTAAAGAGCAGCTGTGCCACTGCAGGGAAAACGTATTTTCATTTAATGAAAATAGGTGGAAAAAATAAGACCAAGTATTTCCTTTACCTCTTTAACTTAAGATTACAACATCAAAAGTTTTTGGAAGATACTGTTTTGTTTTGTCTTCCTGAGAGAAAGACAAAACTCTAAATAAATGAAAAGGGCTTGGGACTTCCCTGGTGGTCCAGTGACTAAGATTCCACACTCTCCCAATGCAGGGGCCCAGGTTTGATCACTGGTCAGGAAACTAGATTCTACATGCTGCAACTAAGATCCGACACAGCCAAGTAATTTTTTTTTTTTTTAAGAAAAGAAAAAGGCTTGCCAGTGGAGTTTGCTTTGAACTCCTGGTTGACCGTGGCACCATTTAATTGGAACAGAGAAGTCAGAAGGGGGAGTAGTTGTTGGAGTGGGAGAATCAGAGTTTGTTCTAGCCATGTTGAGTTTGACATGCCTACTGGACACCGATGTAGAAATCTCAAGTAGGGAGTCAGCTGTACTGATCTTTTTTCTAAAGGGAGATTGAAGCTAAAGTTAAAGGGTTGAGTGCTACTGGCAGGAAGATGTAACTCAGGGACAGTCTTCATAACTCAAGGAAGAGAGAAGAGACAGCTGGCTCCTATTCATTGGAGAAAATATGTAGGCAGAGAAGGAAAAAGGCCCCAGAACAGAACCTTGAGAGCATTTTAACATTTACAAGTCAAGTAAAAGAAGAGAAACCAAAGAAGCCAGGAAAGCAGGAGCAAAATCAGAAGAGTGCGGTGTCACAAAAGCCAATAGAGAGAGAGTTTCAGGAAAGAAGAAGTGGTCAATTGCTTTAACAGTGCAGAGAATTCTGCTAAGTACGAACAGATATGTGACTTGACAACACAAGGTGGGTCACTGGTGATCTTGACCATGGTGCAACCAAAGGAATGGGCACAGGATAAATGGAGAATAAGAAAATGGAGTTGGTAGCCACAGAGGTTTAAAGGTATTTAAAGTTTTGCTGAGAAAAGGAGGTGGATTTGAACCAAAGAAGTGTATATGTTTTTTTAAGCTAGAAAATACCAGCTCAATTCATCCGAGTTACATTTTATGTTCCCTTAATATACTTTGGTGAACCCTTCATAAATTTTCCACTCCACTGGATCTCATTTTTGCCTGAAGACCCACTGATTCCAATTTTGAAGTAGGACTCCTTCCTTTACCATGGAAAAAAGTAACAGACATGCATATTGTGGTGTTAATATCTGTAAATTTAAATACATATCATGCATGTATTATAACTATTAACTACTAGCCAAAATGCTACAATATTGTATTTAATTTGCATGCCAGGCATTGTTTTCAGCAGTGATTCTTAAACGGTTGAGCCTCTGGACTCCTATACATTCTTAAAAATGATGGAGAACTGCAAAGAGCTTTTATTTGTGTAACGTATCTATCAATATTTAATATGTTAGAAACTAAAACTAAGAAAAATTTTATTATTTTTTATCCAGAAAATCATGTATAAATTTATTTTAAATTAACAATTATAAGCCAATTATATGTTAACATATCTAACATACTTTTAAGAAAAACAGTTATCTTTTCCTAAAAAATTTCAGTGAGAAGTATGGTACAGTTTCATAGGAATGCAAATTTCTTTAATGTCTGGCTTAATAGAAGACATCTGGATTCTCATATGCTTCAATGTGTTGTGACACGTTGTTTGGAAACATTTTATTTTTTAAATGTATTTATTTATCTTTACTTTTGGCTGGGCTGAGTCTTTGTTGCTGTGCAGGTTTTTCTCTAGTTTCCACGAGCGGGGGCTACTCTCTAGTTGCAGTGTATGGGCTTCTATCGTTGCACAACATGGGCTCGAGGGAACTCAGGCTTCAGCAGTTGCATAATGTGGGCTCAGAAGTTTCAGATCCCAGGCTCTAGGAATCAGGCTCAGTAGTTGTGGCACACAGGCTTAGCAGCTCCACAACATGTGGGATCCTCCCAGATCAGGGATGGAACCTGTGTCTCCTGCATTGGTAGGTGGATTCTTTACCAGGGAATCCCTGGTAACATTTCAATCAGAGTTGGAAAAGGAAAAAATATGTTCCTTTCTAGAACATTTTCAGTGCATTGTGAATATTCTTCTTTAAAACAACATCAAAATTCAGTAAGTGATAGTTTCTTGAAGGTCATCATGATGTGGAATATGACATCATATCAGTGAACTTTTGTACTCTGCTTTGTTAAAACCCATTGATCTATCCTGCAATATGAAGGGCCTTTTATCCATGCTTGCTGTTGTAGATTTTTTAATAGCAATTCACCGAGAGTTATGTATATTTTCCAATTAACACATTTTATTGCATGGATCAAAAAAACAAGATCCAACTATATGTTATCTAAAAGAAACCCATGATAAATATAAAAACACACATAGACTGAGAGCAATATATACCATGCTAACATTAATCAAAATAAAGTGGGAGAAGCCATATTATTTTCTGACAGAGCAGACCTCAAAAGCAAGAAGAGTTCTCAAAGATAATCAATTCTCCAAGAAGACATAACAATGCTTAACCTGTACGTATCTAACAAGAGCATCTAAATACATGAGACAAAAAATGATAGAACTGCCACGAACAATAAACGAGTCCACAGTCATTGTTGGAGACTTAACATTTAATCAGAAGTGGAAATATCTAGTAGGCAGAAAATCAGTAAGTATATAACTGAACTCAACAACATTATCAATTGGCTGGATATAAAATAACTATATCCAACAACAGCTATCACCAACCTAGACAGCATATTAAAAAGCAGAGACATTACTTTGCCAACAAAGGTCCATATAGTCAAAGCTGTGGTTTTTTTCCAGTAGTCATGTATGGATGGGAGAGTTGGACCTTACGGTCCAACTTCTTTATAGAAGGCTGAGCCGAAAAACTGATGCTTTCAAACTATGGTGTTGGAGAAGACTCTTGAGAGTCCCTTGGACTGCAAGAAGATCCAACCATTCAATCCTAAAGGAAATCAGTCCTGAATGTTCATTGGAAGGACTGATGCTGAAGCTGAAATTCCAATACTTTGGCCATCTGATGCGAAGACCTGACCCACTGGAAAAGACCCTGATGCTGGGAAAGATTGAAGGCAGGAGGAGAAGGGGACAACAGAGGAGGAGACAGCTGGATGGCATCACCGATTCGATGGACATGAGTTTGAGCAAACTCTGGGAGTTGGTGATGAACAGGGAAGCCTGGTATGCTGCAGTCTATGGGGTTGCAAAGAGTCGGACATGACTGAGCAACTGATCTGAAACTGAACTGAACTGAACAACGGCAGAAAGTACATTCTTCTCAAGCTCACTTGGAAAACTCACCAAAAGAGACCATATTCTGGGCAATAAAACACATTGTAACACATCTAAAAACATAGATATCATATAATATCTGACCACAATGGAATTAATTAAACTAAAAATCAATAATAGATAGTTAGAAAACCCCAAAATGCATGGATATTAAACAATACACTTCTAGATAACACATGGGTCAAGTAAGAAATTTCAGGAGATATAAAATATTTTGAAGAAAATGAAAATACAACTCACCAAAATTTCTAAGAAGCAGCAAAAGAAGAACTCAAAGGTAAGTTTATAGCATTGAAAGCATACATTACAAAATATTTAAATCAATAATCTAAGCTTTCACTTAGGAAAGAAGAGCAAACAATCCAGTCAGCAAAAGGGGGAAAAAATATAATAAAAATTAGAGAAGAAATCAGAAAAATTTTAAACATAAAATCAACACCAAAACTCAACAAAACCAAAAGCTGGTTCTTTGCAAAAATAAATAAAGCTAACAACAAATGAAAAACAGGACATCAACAGAGATTGCATGGACATTAAAAGGATAATAAAGGAATATTATGAAAAATGTTACAACTGCAAATGATAACTTAAATGAAATGGATCAATACCTTGACAGACATGACCTGCCAAAATTCACACAAAAAGAAATACAATTTGAGTAGGACTTTATCTATAAAAGGAACTGAATCAATATTTATAAACCTTCTAAAATACAAAGCATCAGACCGAACAAGTTCACTGGTGAATTCTATCAAACAGTTAAAGGAAGAATTACATCAATTCTTCCGAGTCTCTCCCAGAAGACGGAAGTAGAGGAAATACCTCCTAACTTGTTCTGTGAGGTCAGCATTCCTAATAGCAAGATCAGACAAAGATCTCACAGGAAAACGACACCAATATCACTCATAAACTAGATGCAACAATCCTAAACAAAATTTTAACAAATAAAATCCAAAGTGTATAAAAAAAACTATAAACCATTGGAAAAATGGGAGTATTCCAGGTATGCAAAGTTGGTTCAACATTGAAAATCAATTAATGTAAGCCATCAATAGTATAAGAAGAAAAATCACATAATCCTATCAACAGATGCATGAGAGGAGGCTGACAAAATCTAACAGCCATTCACAAAAATTGCTCTTGGCAAACTAAGAATAAAGGAGAATGTCCTCAACATTATAAAAAGTCTTTTAAAACCTTCAGTTCAGTTCAGTCGATCAGTTATGTCTGACTCTCTGCAACCCCGTGGACTGCAGCACGCCAGGCCTCCCCATCTATCACCAACTCCCAGAGCTTGCTCAAACTTGTGTCCATCGAGTTGATGATGTCATCCAACCATCTGATCCTCTGTTGTCCCCTTCTCCTCTCACCTTCAATCCTTCCTAGCACCAGGGTCTTTTCCTATGAGTCAGTTCTTCGCATCAGGTGGCCAAAGTATTGGAGTTTCAGCTTCAGAATCAGTCCTTTCAATGAATACTCAGGACTAATTTCCTTTAGGATGGACTGGTTAGATCTCCTTGCAGTCCAAGGGACTCTCAAGAGTCCTCTCCAACACCACAGTTCAAAAGCATCAAATCTTCTGTGCTCAGTTTTCTTTATAGTCCAACTCTCACATCCATACACGACTACTGGAAAAACCATAGCTTTGACTAGATGGATCTTTGTTGGCAAAGTAATGTCTCTGCTTTTTAATATGCTGTCTAGGTTGGTCATAGCTTTTGTTCCAAGGAGTAAGCGTCCTTTAATTTCATGGCTGCAATCACTATCTGCGGTGATTTGGGAGCTCAAAAAAATTAAGTCAGCCACTGTTTCCACTGTTTCCCCATCTATTTGCCATGTATGGATATGAGAGTTGGACTATAAAGAAAGCTGAGTGCAGAAGAAGTGGTACTTTTGAACTGTGGTGTTGGAGAAGACTCTTGAGAGTCCCTTGGACAGGAAGTATATCCAACCAGTCCATCCTAAAGGAGATCAGTCCTGGGTGTTCATTGGAAGGTCTGATGTTGAAGCTGAAGCTCCAAGACTTTGGCCACCTGGTGCAAAGAGCTGATTCATTTCAAAAGACCCTGATGCTGGGAAAGACTGAAGGCAGGAGGAGAAGGGGACGACAAAGGATGAGATGGTTGGTTGGCATCATCGACTCAATGGACATGAGTTTGGGTAGGCTCTGGGAGTTGGTGTTGGACAGAGAGGCCTGGCATGCTGAAGCTCATAGGGTCGCAAAGAGTCGGACATGACTGAGTGACTGAACTGAACTGATGGGACTGGATGCCATGATCTTAGTTTTCTGAATGTTGAGTTTTAAGCAAATTTTTTCACTCTCCTCTTTCACTTTCATCAAGAGGCTCTTTAGTTATTCTTCGCTTTCTGCCATAAGGGTGGTGTCATCTGCATATCTGAGGTTATTGATATTTCTCCTGGCAATCTTGATTCCAGCTTGTGCTTCATTCAGTCTGGCATTTTGCATGATGTACTCTGCATAGAAGTTAAATAAGCAGGGTGACAATATACAGCCTTGACATACTTCTTTTCCTATTTGGAACCAGTCTGCTATTCCATGTCCAGTTCTAACTTGTTGCTTCCTGATCTGCATACAGATTTCTCAGAAGGCAGGTAAGGTGGTCTGGTATTCCCACCTCTTGAATTATTTTCCACAGTTTGTATTTAAAAACTTAGAGCCAGTGTTATACATAATGGTGAGAAACTGGAAGCTTTCTCTGCTGCTGCTGCTAAGTTGCTTCGGTCGTGTCCAACTCTGTGCTACCCCATAGATGGCAGGCTCCCCCATCCCTGGGATTCTCCAGGCAAGAACACTGGAGTGGGTTGCCATTTCCTTCTCCAATGCATGAAAGTGAAAAGTGAAAGGGAAGTCACTCAGTCGTGTCTGACTCTTAGCGACCCCATGGACTGCAGCCCACCAGGCTCCTCTGTCCATGGGACTTTCCAGGCAAGAGTACTGGAGTGGGGTGCCATTGCCTTCTCTGGAAGCTTTCTCTAAAAGCAAGCAAATAAAACAGAAAAGGACTCACAGATACAGAGGGGAGTGGAGTGGGGAAGAGGCAAGACAGGTGAAGAGGATTGCTAATGCTAAGTTGCTTCAGTCGTGTCTGACTCTTAAAAGGAACTAAATAATAAATAAGTCACAGGGACATAATGTACAGCATCAGTCCAGTTCAGTTCAGTTCAGTCACTCAGTCATGTCCAACTCTTTGCGACCCCATGAATCGCAGCACGCCAGGCCTGCCTGTCCATCACCAACTCCCGGAGTTCACTCAGACTCACGTCCATTGAGTCAGTGATGCCATCCAGCCATCTCATCCTCTGTCATCCCCTTCTCCTCCTGCCCTCAATCCCTCCCAGCATCAGAGTCTTTTCCAATGAGTCAACTCTTCGCATGAGGTGGCCAAAGTACTGGAGTTTCAGCTTTAGCATCATTCCTTCCAAAGAAATCCCAGGGCTGATCTCCTTCAGAATGGACTGGTTGGATCTCCTTGCAGTCCAAGGGACTCTCAAGAGTCTTCTCCAACACCACAGTTCAAAAGCATCAATTCTTCGGCACTCAGCCTTCTTCACAGTCCAACTCTCATATCCATACATGACCACAGGAAAAACCATAGCCTTGACTAGACGGACCTTTGTTGGCAAAGTAATGACTCTGCTTTTGAATATGCTATCTAGGTTGGACATAACTTTCCTTCCAAGGAGTAAGCGTCTTTTAATTTCATGGCTGCAGTCACCATCTGCAGTGATTTTGGAGCCCCCAAAATAAAGTCTGACACCGTTTCCCCATCTATTTCCCATGAAGTGGTGGGACCGGATGCCATGATCTTTGTTTTCTGAATGTTGAGCTTTAAGCCAACTTTTTCACTCTCCTCTTTCACTTTCATCAAGAGGCTTTTGAGTTCCTGTTCACTTTCTGCCATAAGAGTGGTGTCATCTGCATATCTGAGGTTATTGATATTTCTCCTGGCAATCTTGATTCCAGCTTGTGTTTCTTCCAGTCCAGCGTTTCTCATGATGTACTCTGCATGGGGATAATCAATTTCTTATGATAACTTTGGATGGTGTGTAATACATAAAAATTCTGAATCATTACGTTGTACACCTGAAACTAATGTAATATTTTAAGTCAACTATACCACAATAAAGGGGCTTCCCAGGTGGCTCAGTGGTAAAGAATCCTCCTACCAATTCAGGAGGCAAAAGAGACTTGGGTTTAATCCCTGAGTTGGGAAGATCTCCTGGAGAAGGAAATTCAGTATTCTTGCCTGGAAAACTCCAAGGACAGAGCTGCCAGGTGGGCTACAGTCCATGGGGTCTCAAAGAGTTAGACAGGACTGCGCAGGCAGGCACTACAATAGATAGAGAAGATTAAATTTTTAAAAGAAGCAACAAGAAGCTTTCCCACTGAGATCAGGAACAACAAAGGATGTCTTCTCTTACCATTTTATGATAAAAGACTGTTACTCAACAAATACAAAGAACTCTTAAAACTCGACAAAAAATGAATAGCCTGATATTTAAAATGGGCAAAAGTACTGAACAGACACCTCACCAAAGCAGATATGTAGGTGACAAATAAGGATACGAAAAGTTGATCAAATCTTATGTTATTTGGCAACTGAAAATCAAAACAACAAGATACCTCTACACACTTATAGGAAGGGCAAAATCCAAAATATTGACAATACCAAAGGCTGGTGAGAATGTGGAGCAATCAGGAATTCTCATTCAGTGCCGGTGGGAATGCAAAATGGTACAGCCACTGTGTATGCTAAGTCGCTCATCTGTGTCTGACTCTTTGCAATCCCATGGACTGTAGCCCAGCAGACTTCTCTGTCTATGGCATTCTCCAGGCAAGAACACTGGAGTGGGTTGCCATGCCCTCCTCCAGGGAATCTTCCTGACCCAAGGAGCGAACCAGCATCTCTTGAGTCTCCTGAATTGGCAGGCAGATTCTTTACCACTAGTGCCACCTGGGAAGCCCACCTAGCACTCTGCTGCTGCTGCTAAGTCGCTTCAGTCGTGTCTGACTCTGTGCGACCCCATAGATGGCAGCCCACCAGGCTCCCCCGTCACTGGGATTCTCCAGGCAAGAACACTGGAGTGGGTTGCCATTTCCTTCTCCAATGCATGAAAGTGAAAAGTGAAAGTGAAGTCGCTCAGTCGTGTCCGACATTTTGCGATCCCATGGACCGCAGCCTACCAGGCTCCTCCATCCATGGGATTTTCCAGGCAAGAGTACTGGAGTGGGGTGCCATTGCCTTCTCCGACCTAGCACTCTACAAACCATCAAATATATATATATATATGTTTTATATGTCACACCTGGATTTACTCAAGTGCCTAAAGAAATCACAGTGGTACCTAAATAGTGTATCATGATTCCTAGTGAAAGCCTTTTGAATGTTGTTTTCTTATAATTCAGACACAAAAGGATTTGTTGTGTCATAGATATTGAGGACCTTTTAAAACCTGCTCAATTTCCCAATCAAACAATGTTTCACTCTCTTTCAGAACAACTATGAATTCAAAATGAACATCACCATTATCTGAGAGCCTAAGGAAAGTCAGTTTTTCACCATACTATCTAGATCTTTTAAACTGCTTTGGCTGAAACTTTCCCAGGATTTAAGTATAATTATAACATTATTTGGTGTCTTCTATTTGCCTTCAGCACCCCAAAAGGCAGCATGATTAACTGTGATCCTCGGGAGTTTTTGAGGAAGAATTTATCTTTGTCAGCAGGTGATCAGTGCACTAACTACACACAAGACACATGATTTTTAAAGATGTTTAATAGCTAAGTGGCTGGAAAGTCAAAGGACAACAGATGAAAAAGAAAAGAGAACTATTCTCAACACAACTACAATCATGTATAAAATTATTTAAAAGTGAAAATTTTGGAAATTTGTTGAGGTAGTTAGAGTAAAAACTAAAATACAATCTTTTCTCAAGTGTCTTTTAAGTTACTGTTTAACTTTTTCTTATCTTTTGTTGGATTTTGATTCCAACCATCTCATTTCACAGCTCAGCCTGTAAAAGTAGGTATACTGAAGGTATCTTTCTTGAATATTTAACTTCCACTGACCTAAGAAAAGGAGTTGGTCTACTGCAAAGGTTGAGAGCAACAGAGATATTTTCTTACAGTAGAGGTATTTTAAACACAGCACAGAGTGACTAAAACATTGATTCAACTGATAACATTTAAAAAAAATAAGAGCATTCACATAAAAGTAACTACAGTCTCTCTTCAAACACAAAGGAAAAATCAACAAAGGGTTCACATTCCTAAATGGTTGCAATGGGCTGGAACAAAAGCAGCCGCAAGTTTTCATGTGCTTCAGTCACCACCACTCTTTCTATCCCTGCTGTGTGTGCTGAGTCCCTTCAGTCCTCTCAGACTCTTTGTGACCCCACGGACTGTAGCCCACCAGGTTCCTCTGAAAATGGGACTCTCCAGGCAAGAATACTGTAGTGAGTCTCCATGCCCTCCTCCAGGGGATCTTTCTGACCCAGGGTTTGAACTCATAGCTCTTACAACTCCTGCATTGGCAGGCGGGTTCTTTACCACTAGTACCCCTGGGAAGCCCAACGTTGTTACCATTTTTACACAAAAATCCATTTCACTCACGTCTGTGACTTAGAAATCTCCATAACCATTTCACTTTCCAGTCCATGATCTTGAGGCTTTGCCACAGCCCTTTTGGATCTGATATATTTTTTTTGTTTTTTAGCAGAATAAATGTCTGCACATTTACTTCAAAAAATATCACACAATATTAGTATCTTTGCCATAAGATCCACACAAAATCATACATGACTTTTTAGTAGCTCATAATTAAAGTTTGTTGTTGTTGTATGTTTCCAGAAAATCTATAATTAGATATTCATAGTATGCTTACTCATGCACTTGAATTTTTAATTTTTAAATTAAGGAAATTCAATAAATATTTTTGATTGGTTACATTTAACTTCTTTTTTAAATTTTATTTTTTAATTAATTTCTTTATTTTAATTGGAGAATAATTACTTTTAAATATTGTGGCGATTTTTGCCATACATCATCATGAATCGGCCTCAGGTATACATGTGTCCCTCCCCCATCTTGAACCCCTTCCCTCCTCCATCCCCATCCCCTTCCTCTGCACTGTCGCAGAGCATGGCTTTGGTGCCCTGCTTCATGCATGGAACTTGCACCGGTCATCTATTTTACATATGGTAATGTACATGTTTCAATGCTATTCTCTCAAACCACCCCACCCTCACCTTCTCCCGCTGATAAATTTTTTAATACTCATCATTTCAGAGTTCTAAGTTTTAGAACTTAGAACTTTGATCTTAAAGTATTTGACTGAAAATGAACTCCCAAGATAAGAGAGCTCTAAAAGACTTAAATAAAAAAACTGAGAAAACTGGTGCCTATTTACTTAACACCTAGTTTTCCAACGAATTCACGATCAAGTTAGACGCTAATTCTCTGAAGTGATAGTTTCTACGACTCTGCAAACCATGTCTACAGCTGGTTTTCTCTAAGACTAAAAAAAACTCTAATTCCTTTATTTTAAACTATTAATTTTTTTTTTAATACAGTGACCTTTTTTTGGCAATAAACGCCTCTTGGCTTAGACACTCTCAGTACCACTTATTCATCATGATCTTGTGTTCCTTGTATTGTTTGGGGTGATTGATGTCTCCGGAATAGTCAGGGATATACCACATTTTAAGGAGAAATCAGCTAAATAAAGTAAATAAGATTAAGAAACACCCAATGCTTTCTAGGTGGCTCAGTGGTAAAGATCCCTGGGTGGGGAAGATCCCCAAGAGAAGGAAAGGGCAACCCACTCCAGTATTCTTATCTGGGAAATCCATGGACAGAGGAGGCTGGTAGGCTTTAGTACATGGGGTTACAAAAGAGGGGGGACTTGACTTAGCAATTAAATGACAGTAACAACATTTATGGCCAGCTGCTTTGAACCCCTGCAAAATTTACCCTCATATCCCACCCCCACACACCTACAAACAGCTACCCATACACCTATACAGATGTCTCCCAGGGGTAGAATTCAGCCCTAAGGTTAGCATTTATGAAGCCAAAGACTCCAAGTCTCAGTTTCTAAGTCTCACTAAAAAAATCAGATTAATAATAACAATATCTATCTTCCAGGGAGATGAGAATTCACAGGTCATTTTCGCAGGCACTTGGCACTGTGCTAGTGCATAATTAGGACCAAATAATTGTTAGCCAGCATTTCTGCTATGAACACTACAACAGCCACAGTTCTCTTACTTTTACCATGTTCTTGCTTTCAGTTTGTTTTTTATTGAAGTATAATTGACTTGGGCTTCCCTGGTGGCGCCAGTGGTAAAGACCGCCTGCCAATGAAGGAGACATAAGACACGTGGGTTCAGTCCCTGGGTCGGGAAGATCCCCTGGAGGACGGCATGGAAACCCACTCCCATGGACATGGAGAATCCCATGGACAAAGTAGCCTGGGCAGGGTATTGTCTATGGTGTCGCAAAGAGCCAGACAGGATTTAAGCTACTGAACGTGCATGCATAATTGATTTACAATTATTCAGGTATATAGCAAAGTGATTCAGTTATACATACACATATATTAGGTTCATATTTCAGATTCTTTTCCACTAGAGGTTATTACAAGATACTGAATATAGTTCCTTGTGCTATGCAGTAGGTCCTTGTTGTTTATCTATTTTACATGTAGCAATATGTACCTGTTAATCCCAAAGTCCTAATTTACCCCTCCTACCCCTTCCCCTTTTGGTAACCATAAGCTTATTTTCTATGTCTATTTCTGTTTTGTGGAATAATTTCATTTGTATTGTTCTTCTACTAGTGTTTTAAGTAATACCAGAGAGAACAGAACTAGAAGATAATGCCTCTCGGCTCCTCTATTAACAGTGAACCAATCCAACTAACGTTAACTTTGGAAGAATTCCTTGACTCTAAAATAAATAACTCAGGACACTTGTCGGGGGAATTTTATATATATATATATATTTATATATATATACACACACATATACACATACACACATGGGAATTATATATATATATACATATACACACACATATTCCATACTGTCAAATTATACTGGATCTTTTCTACTCAGGTTAGCCCTCAAATGTGGTTCATGTCAATCTCTCTATTCACATTTTCCAAACATTCCAGAAATGTAAAGATTAACAAACAGTAGAAGGTAGAAAAAAATCAATTCAAGATTAAGGGGGGTTCAGGATGGGGAACACATGTACCCCTGTGGTGGATTCATGTCAATGTATGGCAAAACCAATACAATATTGTAAAGTAATTAGCCTCCAATTAAAATAAATAAATTTATGTTTAAAAAAAGGTTAAACTATAAGGTGTTAATATAGACTACAGCTGATCCCCGTAATCCTTGAGAGGACTTAGAACACGGTGCTCATAAAAATTGAACAATGTATGAAAGCAAGGCTAAACCACAGCTTTGACTTCCAGGAGCTGCCACTCGATCTGGGTGCGGACAAGAATCACAACGACTGAAGAAGTAAGGTGTCAGGCAATCTGAAAATACCTTCAGAAAAATCAGGTTTACAACAAGGTCCTATTGTATAGCACAGGGAACTCTACTCAATGTTATGTGGCAGCCTGTACAGGAGTGAAGTTTAGGGGAGAATGGATACATGCATATGTATGGCTGAGTACCTTTTCTGTCCACCTGAAATTATAACAACATTGTTAATCGGCTATACTCTGATATAAAATTTAAAAGAGAGAAAGGTCAGATATAGAAAAGAAGATTAATATTCTCGACATTGCCTAAGCTCTTCTAGATGTGATTTACCCTTTATAGCATCAAGAGAAGTATTAAACAAAGATAAAGATAATATATTAGGCTAGGTTACAAAATTTAAATTTAAATCTATTCCTTCATAATTCATAAGTCATAAATGGGCTTCCCTGGTAGCTCAGCTGGTAAAGAATCCGCCTGCAATGCAAGAGACCCTGGTTCGATTCCTGGGTCCGGAAGTTCCACTGGAGAAGGAATAGGCTACCCACTCCAGTATTCCTGGGCTTCCCTGGTGGCTCAGTTGGTAAAGAATCCACCTGCAATGACCTGGGTTTGATCCCTGGGTTGAGAAGATCCCCTGGATAAGGGAAAGACTACTCCAGTATTCTGGCCTGAAGAATTCGATGGACTATATAATCCATGGGATCTCAAAGAGTCGAACATGACTGAGCAACTTTCACTTCACTCCACTTCAATATTTGTGAGAGAGCTTAAAGTCAGATGAAAATAATGAGCCTTTCAATACATACAGATTTATAACAAAAATACAGACATTTCAAGTATCCAGTAATCTGAGGTTGCATTTCAGGTAAAAGCGTGCTTCATGGTGTCAGCTGGTGATCGACACGGGACAAAACCAATTTCTAAAAGGCACATGAGCATACTTGTGAAATTTCTCCTTAATAAGATGTCTGCTAAAATGCCTTTTTTTATTATTAAACAAATATTTATTCATAGATGCCAGTAGACTATTGTGGCTCCAATACAATACTTCACAATGTGCTGCTCAGGAATTTACATCGGTATCAGATAACTCAAAAAACACAACACAATAAAAGCAAAGGCTAAGCGGGAAGTACAAAGCGCATATTATAGATAATATTCTCAAGCACACATTTTTCTCTGGCACAGGAAACTGGTCATTTCCCGAATTTAAAATGCAGAACACTATTCCTGTTTAAGTCGTTAATAGAGAATTCAATTCCCATGAAAAGGAAATGTAAGCAGTGGGGGGAGGAAATGTATTTAATGCTGGAAAACAACCCAGAGAAATGAATGAGGTTCCCAACCTGAAGCTCCGTCGCTGCTTGGTGCCCATCCCCCTCTTTTTTCTCACACTTGGATCCAGTTCACTGTGCAACCCCAGGAGGCACACAAAAAAAACTTTTTTAAATTCTCTTCATGATAAATATTTGCTTCAAATAATATTTTTATTGAGAAATTTATATATCTACTTTACCTTTTCTTTAAGACTGACTCCTAAAATTGCCTGCTTTTATCCTGAAAACACATCTGACTTTTCTTCCTATCACACTCCTCAGGTACCATTTCCCCTTCTCTCCTTTTCTTATGCCCCAATATTCACAGAGAATTCACTACTCTGTGGTTTTGTTTCCTTTCCTTTTTACCCTTTACTTCAATTCTATTCCTAAGAGGAATTAATGTATAGCAATGAAAATGGTTAGTGTTGGGCTAATATAGATAAATAGAACAGAACAGAATAAAATCTACAAAACACCACAAGTAGGAGGAAATTCCATGTTTAAAGTACAGATGGTACTTTAAATTAATGGAGAAAGAATGCACACATGTGGGGACAATGCACAGTCCGGTTTATAGACTTTGCCAAAATATAAGAGAAAATAAGAGCTTGAATTCTGGAGTCAGTCTGCCTGGGTTCAAATCCCAACTCTGTTAATGACTAGATGCATGACATCTCACGAGTACCTTTACCCTCCTGAGGCTGCCTTCATATTTGTAAAAAGAGGGTAAATGGCATCTACTCTTCCAGACTTGTTGTGAATATCAAATATATTATATGTAAAGCAACTGGCACATCAATGACCAATACATAACTGTTTGCCATTATTACTATTTTTCTATTTTGTCTTCTATCACCAAATACATTTTCTAGATGCTATTAATATTTTTTCTTCTTTTTGTTTGTTTTAAATTTATTTATTTTTAATTGCAGGATAATTGCTTTACAGTATTGTGCTGGTTTCTGTCAAACATCAACATGAATCAGCCATAGTATTAATATTTTCTTAATAACAGCTTACTTAATCTCTGAAGATCTTTAGGAAGAAGCATTTTCAATCAATGCATTAATAAGAGAAATAGGTATTATATATATATAAATATGTAAAATATTTTAAAATAATTTTAAGCCATTCATAATTTTATTCATAATTTTCTTTATAAAAATTATATTAATCTGCAAGAAGGCAAACTTTTGAAAGCATTTACTTAAAACATTCAAGAAACAGGAGTAAAATAAACTCAACTGTAAAACCTGGGGTAACATTTATTATCAATAATCCCATTATATTTCAAAAACTAAGAAGAAAACAGAATGTGAAATATCATAAATACTCCTACATACTCAATGAGGAAAATGGGAACAGAAAAATATTATCATAAGTTCATTTCCATAGTTATTGGTTTACAGCTCTGGCAACAACTGAATATTCATGAGGCAAGTAGGGTGGAGGTAAAGAAAACTTTACTCTCAAGAAAAAAAGAAGACTGTGATAACTAAAAAAATATTTTAGGCATCTTTCTCTGATCTGGGACATATAAAACAACAAAGAAAAAGATAAGGTCTGTTCAAACTTTGAGTTTTGTTGCTGCTGTTGCGGCTTAGGTGCTAAGTCCTGTCCAACTCTTTGCCACCCCATGGACTATAGCCTGACAGGCGCCTCTGTCCATGGAATCTTCCAGGCAAGAATACTGGAGTGGGTTGCCATTTCCTTCTCCAGGGAATCTTCCTGACTAAGGGATCAAACGGACATCTCTTGTGTCTCCTGCTTGGCAGGTGGATTCTTTACCACTGAGAGTTTTGTTATATACCCACAAAGATGCAGAAAATTAGCTCAACTACTGCAAAATGATAAATATCTGCTAATATCAATAGTTTCTCTGTTTCAGATGACTTAAATCATCGTAGGTCCTCAAGAAGTAGCCTTTTGACAATGGAAATGAAACTATTCCAAAGCAGGGTGTGGATAACTAACATGGTTTAGAGCAATTATTTGTAGAGCTTGGAGCCTGAAAGTTCAAACAACATGTAACGGATAAACTCAATGATAAACTGACACCTAATGTGAAAGAAGCCCAATGTTGGGAGTGTTTGTGGAAGAGCTAAGCACCTCAGCAAATAGACTTCAGGCATTAGTGAGGCCTCCAAGGACACAGGAGTATATGGCTCACAGTCACTGGTGCAAAAGTGACCCTGAGAGATGCTGCCTGAAATGGCGTGAGGAAGGGTATAAAGGAAGGAGACTGGCATTTAACAGGGAATAACTACTGCTGTCAAGACCTCTTCCAAATGCAGCGGACTTCAGTGTCAGGCTCCAGACCTGAAACAAAACTGGGATAAAAACCAGAAAATGAGGTCAAATTTAATTTTATAGTCTAGATGTCCACTGCTGAGAAGGATTATTGACCTGGGAAAATTGTATTCTGGCTCATCCAAGGATACTCGATTTGGGACAGAAAAACTATTGGAGACCCTGCCTCTGGGGATGGGCAGGCATCCTCTTTGGTCAGAACTACTTCAGGGGCACTGGGGAGGAAAAGAACACAAGGCTTAAAGGACAAGCAAGCCTCAAATGAAATGCTTCCTCCCTGTGAACTACTTCCCTACTTACAAACCTTCAAGTTGCGAACTTTCAGAGATGCGAATGTGTGTTTCATCAGTGTCAGGCATGAGTGAAATTGCAGCTTGCCTTCCATCTCCTATGGCTGAAGATCCTTCAACTCTACCATCTCCCACCTCCTCTCCCTCCTCCAGTCAGTAACTCTCCTTTCCTTTTCACTCGATGCAAGACCCTCTGGGTCAGCTGTTGTGCTGGACTACTTTCCAAGGTACTGTATTGTAAGATTAAAAATGTTTTCCTTATTTTTGAGTTTGTTATGTATTATTTGTGTAAAACATATTATAAACTTACGACAGTACAATACTACAGTTGATTGTGTTACTTAGGAACTGAGGCTAACTTTGTCGGACTTAACGAACAAATTGGACTTAAGGATGTGCTCTCAGAACAGAACTCGTCTGTATGTAGGGGACTTGCTGTATAAAGTAAGTATTCTTTGATACTTTGATCAAAGAATAATGGCAGGAACTGCATTTCAAAATTTCATTTTCAGCAATGTATCCTGAAAATCTCCTGGGAGTGGACCGTCCATTGGGATGCATATGTTCTGAAGGATCTGGACAATTTTATCTCTTGTTTCTGGACCAAAAGGAACAATACCCTCATTAGGATGTGATAAGCATAGTATATCCACCCAGCGTCAAGCTCTGCCCTACCTACTGCGTAGATAAGGAGAAGAAGGCCAATTCCCTGCCCTCGAGGAGCATGCACTCCAGGGACTAGATTTGTCAAGATAAACCACCAAATATACAACTTAATTTCAGATGGTGGTGAGTACGATAAAGAAAAGTAAAATTGTCTAATGGGAAGAATGAGGACCTAAGACCCAGGAAAGAATCCTCTGGAGAGGTGTCATTTGAGGAGAGACCACAAGGAGCTGAAAAAAGGAGGCACAGAAATATCTGGAAGAAGGTAGGCCAAAGCAACAGCTGATGCAGATGAAGCTGGGACATGTGGACTCAAAGAATAGAGTGGTTGAAATGGACCATGAAGAATGTGGGGGTCACAGTGAGGACTTGGCATTTTATTTTCAGTGTGATGTGAAGTCCTATGGAAGAAGAAATGGCAATCCAATCCAATATTCTTGCCTGAAAAACTCTATGGTCAAAGGAGCCTTGTGGGTTACAGTCCATGGGGTCACAAAACATCCAACATGACTGAGCACGCACATGCTAGATGTGAAGCCTTATGCAAATTATCTCATTAATGCTTCACTAATCCTGTAGAGTTTGGTATAATCTTGGCTCCATTTCAGCACTGGAGAAACTGAGTCCCAAAGTTGAGTAACTTCTGCAAGGTTGAACAGCTATGAAATCAAGGATTCAGTCCCTACTGCACTCAGCTCACTGGACGGCTAGACTCAGGGCAGGAGACCTCATGTGGAGTTTGAAAGAAAATCAAACTATACTCAGTGTCTAAATTTTATTTCCAAAATTTCTATGCCTGCATTGGAAAGGCTGTCACTGTTTTCATATCTTTTAGCAAAGAAATTGAATAAGTCTCTTCTGTTCAAAGCTACTTGACTTTGATTGTACTGCATTATTTCCTAACTGAATAAAAATCACAGAATTTGAGAAACCTGATATTTCTGCAACAGAATATTGCTTAAAGGAGAAAATTCTCCAGAAATTCTTTCTTCTTATCCTAATTACAGCAAGTAAGTTAAGAAGACCACATTAAAGAACACAATGCAATGAGTACCTATTTTCAGTTAACAAGTTCCAGCTGTTTCAAGGGGCAGGCTAAGATCTTCCTGGTAACATACTCCTCACTGGTTTCCCCTAGGAAAAGTATCCCATCTGAATGATCCTGTGCCATTTGTGGAATTTAGATACTTAAAGGGTCATCTTGCTTTAATCAGAAACTAATGTATTAAGAAACTACTACTTAGAGGAATATAGGGGCTTATAAGGGTTTAGGATATAGTTAGGATAAATCTCAATCTCCTTGAAAGAGTCTTCAGGAATCCTTTAAGACGAATGTACCAATGAATTAAAAGTGGCATAAAAATCTCCTTTGAAGCTGACTGATGTAGTTGATAATGATAATAATTAACCACCCACTCTCCAGAGAGCTAGCTGTTCTTCAGTTCAGTTGCTCAGTCATGTCTGATTCTTTGTGACCCCATGAACTACAGCACGCTAGGCCTACCTGTCCATCATCAACTTCCAGAGCTTACTCAAACACACGTCCATTGAGTCAGTGATGGCAACCAACCATCTCATCCTCTGTCGTCCCCTTCTCCTCTTGCCTTCAATCTTTCCCAGCATCAGCATCTTTTCAAATGAGTCTGTTCTTTGCATCAGGTGGCCAAATTATTGGAGTTTCAGCTTCAGTATCAATCCTTCCAATGAATATTCAGGACTGATCTCCTTTAGGATGGACTGGTTGGATTTCCTTGCAGTCCAAGGGACTCTCAAGAGTCTTCTCCAACACCACAGTTCAAAACCATCAATTCTTCAGTGTTCAGCTTTCTTTATAGTCCAACTCTCACATCCATATATGACTACTGGAAAAACCATAGCTTTGACTAGACACACCTTTGTTGGCAAAGTAATGTCTCTGCTTTTTAATATGCTGTCGAGGTTGGTCATAACTTTTCTTCCAAGGAGTAAGCATCTTTTAATTTCCTGGGTGTAGTCACCATCTGCAGTGATTTTGGAGCCCCCAAAAATAAAGTCTGTCATTGTTTCCACTATTTCCCCATCTATCTGCCATGAAGTGATGGGACCAGATGCCATGATCTTCGTTTTCTGGATGTTGAGTTTTAAGCCAAGGTTTTCACTCTCCTCTTTCACTTTCATCAAGAGACTCTTTAGCTCCTCTTCACTTTCTGCCATAAGGGCGGTGTCATCTGTGTACCTGAGGTTATTGATATTTCTCCCAGAAATCTTGATTCCAGCTTGTGCTTCCTCCAGCCCAGTGTTTCTCTTCATGTACTCTGCATATAAGTTAAATAAGCAGGGTGACAATATACAGCCTTGACGCACTCATTTTCCTATTTGGAACCAGTCTGTTGTTCCATGTCCAGTTCTAACTGTTGCTTCCTGACCTGCATACAGGTTTCTCAAGAGGTAAGTCAGGTGGTCTGGTATTCCCATCTCTTTCAGAATTTTCCACAGTTTGTTGTGTCCAGAGTCAATGGCTTTGGCATAGTCAATAAAGCAGAAGTAGATATTTTTCTGGAACTTCGCTGTTTCAGTGATCCAAGGGATGTTGGCAATTTGATCTCTGGTTCCTCTGCCTTTTCTAAATCCAGTTTGAACATCTGGAAGTTCACGGTTCACGTACTCTCAAAGCCTGGCTTGGAGAATTTTGAGCATTACTTTACTAGAGTGTGAGATGAGTGCAATTGTGTGGTAGCTTGAGCATTCTTTGGCATTGCCTTTCTTTGGGACTGGAATGAAAACTGACCTTTGCTCTTCTTGGTACAATGTGATTTCC
The DNA here is from genome assembly GCF_032452875.1 of Bos javanicus. Taxonomy (NCBI): domain Eukaryota; kingdom Metazoa; phylum Chordata; class Mammalia; order Artiodactyla; family Bovidae; genus Bos; species Bos javanicus. The sequence goes on along the minus strand of NC_083881.1, from coordinate 32,179,703 downwards.
TCAATTAGTCTGTTTTCCCTAAACTATCAGATATCTAAAATTCCTAACTTGAAGCAGTCAGATAACTATATGTAACCAGTTATCAAACTATAACAAATGTTATAGTTTCAAAATAGTAGTTCTTTCTCAAAATACTTTCGCAAAATAGTAGTTCAACAAACTGTGTTCCACCATGAAATAAGCATTATGATTTTAAATGCATTCATGACATTTTGTTATTTTTGTTCAGTTGCTAACTCATATTTGACTCTTTGCAACCCCATGGATTGCACTATGCCAGGCTTCCCTGTCCTTCACTATCTCCCAAGGTTTGTGCAAACTCAAGTCTCTTGAATCGGTGATCCTATTCAACGACTTTCCAAATACTTTACAATTTTCCGAATTCCTTAAAATTCAAAAGTACCACACACATTTTGCAGTACATTTTTAGGAAATGCTGCTCCCAAAAATATCCATTAAAAAATAAATAGAATGGATACAGACAATGTAAAAGATCTATCTAAGAATATTGTCTGAATTTCCTGTGTTCATACATTATGAAAATATTACCAATAAGCGGACCTATTACCAATGAGTTCATATATTATAAAATGTATTTGAACACTTCTACTAGGATGAATAGCCATTGAGTCAATCATATTAAGATGATGAGTGTCTCGCCCACGCATCTTAAGTGACTATTTTAAAAACTTTGGGCAGAACTCTGTGTTTCAGCTGGGATATAGAAAGTTGTGAGAGACCACTGCTTCCACCTTAACAAGAACAAGGTAGATAAGCTATAAAATCATAATTTTTCAGAGAGCTAATGATGCAAAAAAAATCGAAATGAAATGACTTCCAGATAGTGAGAAATTCCATAAGCATGAAAAGACATCTACTGGAGGAGCATTAGAAGGAATAGGAATCTGCTATAGATCAGAGTACAGAGAAATCAGCTAAACTTTTAAAGAAGTCCCAGACACCAGCCAGATTCACATTCACAAGCCAACTCTTTCCCGTAAGCCTTCACCAAAAGATGAAGTGTGTGGAAGGCTCGTGTGCTGAAGCTTGGAAGCCAGAGCAAGAAAGCTGAGAAGGATCCCCAACGGGGCACACAGTGCAAGGCTGGGACCCACCACAAGCTGACGACTGGAGGGAACTGAGAAGAATCACTCCATGGCCCTGATGCACATGTAATATCAGCTCTCTGAATGCTGGGCTCAGGGCAGCAAGAGGAAAAGAGAATTCCTGAGATGCAGAAAGCCAGGTGTGGCACTGAGGTATTCAGAAAACTCCCCAGGAACACAAGGTCGTTGTTTAGAGAGCGGGCAACTAGGTTGTAAACTGTGAAGAGATCTCTGATCCTCATCACTACTTCAATTCCAAACCCCACAGGAGACTACATCCTGCTTCCATATTCAGAACATTCGGAGCCAGTAGTGAACAAACACAGAGAAGGTAAAACTTTTAAAAATACCATCAACAAAAGGTCAAAATAATAATGTCATTTACAATAGCATCATATAATCAGAAAATTAGTTATACATTATAGTAATCATAAAGAATTTAACCATGAAAAGTCATGTAAATTCTATTCTGTGGCTTTAGAATACCTCTAAAACTTATACTTGCATTATCCATGAAACATTTATTATGCAACATTGTGTATAGAGTGCAGTGGATGTAAACAATACACCAATAATTAGTCTAAAAGAAAAGAAAAAGGGAGAAGAGAAAACTGTGGAAGGGAGAGGATGGGAGAAGAAAGGATAAAGATTAAGAGAATTCTTCCCACTCAAAATGTTTAAAAATTAACTTTAGGGTAGAATTATACACATAGCAAATTACGTTTAAACGTTACAGAACTTTTTAGCATAAAATGTCTTTCAGATCTAACTCCAGGCATAGTTCTTAATTTTAATATCTGGATTAAAAGTTACACTGACTGGCACATACTCAAGATCACAATGATGGGCTAAATCATTCCCTGGATCCCACAGTTTAGTCAGCAAAGCTACTTACTGAGAAAATTCTTGAAGACTAGGATGAAATCTGTTTCTGATTCTCCCATAGAATTTAACGTGGGATCTTACACATAATAGATGCTTAACAAAGGCATACTAAATCTGTCTGGCATAACTTTTTCTTTTCATCAGTGTTCTTTTTTGAATTCAAATTTTCCAACAATTGCTTAATATATGATTATGTGAAAATAATTCATAATCATCTTTATTATCATCTTCAATGACAGGAAGCTATTTCATACAAGGTTTTTAACAACCAGTTAGTTGACATCAAAAGGCTGTAAACAAGTCTCCTCTCTTCTCCACCATAAAACTTACAATAATACATTGAGTAACAACATTAAGACAACTCCAATAACTGAATTTTTGTTATAGAGTCTATCCCAACGAGATGATTCCTGGGTTGGGCTAATTCAGGCTTTTTCTAGTCTCAGCTCAGCCAGCCCACCCAGTGATGACCAGTGCAACACATTTCTGAGACTGTAAGAGTGTTCATGCCTTGGGACAGAAGAAAACATGGTTGGTTTGGCTTGCTTTAGATGTATGCTTTAACCAATGAAATCACCCATGACTGGCTGACAGCAAAGAAGCAATAATCAGTTTAAAGTTACATATAACTATTATGCATCATTTCTACAGAACTTAATCATTCCTTTTTAATTTATCTCTCAGCCAATTATCTTCCTAAAGTTATCCTGTGACTTCAATCACTCCTTCCTTTAGTCATCAGTGTTCTTAATGATGAGAACTGTGTCTACATACCTGTATAAACTCAATCCATCCTTCAGGACATAGATTAAAGCCCACTTTGTCCATAAAGATTTCCTCCAATCCTATGGCCTATATTTTTCTTAATTAAATGGCCAATATAATTTACTGGACAAAATATTTATTGGGCATTTAATCTTATATTTGGGCATCTCCATGGTGATTAGCAGTATAGAAAATGCTCAATAAATAGCTATTGAAATGTAGTAATATTCCAAAATTTCAAAAAGTAGTTGTAAGATATACTATTCTAAGAAACTAGAATTATAACTACAAACTAGACATCTTATCCTCAATCATCTGATTAAATGGATGGTGTTATATTGAGAAGAGATGCAGTCTAATAAAATCTGCTATATGATCAGAAAATATACCCAAAGCAAAGCATTAATTTGAGAAACTGTTTTTAAAACAAACAGAACTCTTAAGTGATCAAACATCCATCCATAAATACTTATAAATCTAGAAATAATTAAAATCTTGAAATAGTTTTAAAATTATGTTTAATAATTATTTCCTCACCATTAAAAAATATAAAACATTTTGAAATCTGTTTACAAACATAAGCCCAAGGATAGTTTCAAGTTCTTCAATTTCTGAAATAAACAGTTCACAATCTTCAGATACTATTTTTTAAGATAAACACTGCAATTTTTCATAACCTCAGAACTTCCAATTGAAATGTGTTCAACTGAAGTTTTTCCTTAAAAATAACTAATTACATTGCCCCTCTTTTTCTAAGGCACCAGTCATTACTCCCTATATTCTCCGAAAGAACTCAGCTTGGTTCCTCTAACTAGAAGCAGTTCCTGTTATATTCAGATTAACCCAAACTAACAAAATCTAAACTGTGGCTATAGAAGTGGAGTGGCTCAGTCATGCCTGACTCTTTGCCATCCCATGCACTGTAGCCTGCCAGGGGTCAGTGGAATTCTCCAGGCAAGAACACTGGAGTGGGTTGCCATTTCCTTCACTAGGGGATCTTCCCAACCCAGGGATCAAACCTGGGTCTCCTGCATTGCAGGCCGACTCTACCATCTGAGTCACCAGAGACTATAGAAAATAAGCTTTGCTTCTAAACCAAAGTGCTAACATTCAGGTCCTATGGCTGTAATGACATAAACAATGATGTTTCTTGCAAAATACGGCTCTGTTTTCAAGAATGCCTAAATCGCTGTATGCTGTACTAAAACATTAAAGGATAAATCTATCTTTAAAAATTGGTTATCATTAACCAGTCTCAAATGTTTTTTTTAAAGGCTCAATATCTGATCAAATCAGATTTTAAGCAATGTCCCATAAAATTACGAAACCCTCTATTTCTCCAAGCTTTTAAATATTTATCAGCCTACATGCTTTCTGAATGAATAAATACTAAGGAAATGAAATGTTAATCACACTTCTCAGCTCAGACTAATTAACATATAAGCACAGAAATTTGAAATTCAGCCATAAAAATAGAGCAAAACCAGGATGTTAGGTTGGTTAGGGGGTTATATCTTAACACCTGTGTCTTTGGCATCACCATATCCTCATCATTACTGAACCCAGAGATGGCAAAGAAATTAGTAGATGTCCTTGATTTAACCCTCAGACCACTGTGAGATTCCTGCACACAGAGCTTAGCTTTAGCCTCACAGAAGATGAGTCTATACCAGTTCTGGAGAAAGTAAGACAAAGAGCTAGTGTAGGTTAATATGGGCCCTGTCTATGGGAAAGATCAGTTTCTCATCAAAAGCATCTATATGTTCCCATTTCAAAGAGCTTGATGAATTGCTTGTAATACCTTTTCAATACTTCCATCCTTGACCAGTGCTTTCCTTAAGCAAAAATAAAAAACAGTGTAGATAGTATAATTTGTAATCGAGGCTTGCTATGTTTAGAAGGTGAGAAAGATTCATGTTAAAAATTAAAGATTTTTAGATTACCTCTTAAAAAATCAGATGTTTGACTCCTCTGGGGGCCACATAGCTGCCTGGCAGCAACTGTCTAGAGATGAGCGTTGGTGCCCCAATGTGTGCCCCAGTCCTGACCACTCCCTAATGTTCACCCTCCAGCAGCTTTGCTCATTTCTGTTCCCTGTCTCACCCCATGAGTGTTTTACTTGAACACTTTGGTATGAAGGTTAAGCATATGAACTCAAGTCAGACTTTATTGCTGTTGTTCAGTCGCTAAGTTGTGTCCGACTCTTTGCAACCCCATGGACTACGGCAGGCCAGGCTCCTCTGTCCTCCACTATCTTCCACAGTTTGCTCACCATATCTGTTACACATTTTGTTTCTAAACATTCCCCAGACGGGGGACAGTTCACATCCCTGGCTACACATTACAACCATCTGAGAGAACGTTTTTTTTTTTTTCTTAATTGCCAAGGCCTTACCCCAAGCTAAGTAAATCAGATCTGTTAGGGGTGGATCTGGATTGACTAGAAAAGCTTCCCAGGTGATTATAATGCACAGACAGGCTTGAGAACCACTGATGCACAGTATGTGCATGCATGCTAAGTCACTTCAGTTGTGTCCAACTCTTTGTGACCCCATAGAATGTAGCCCACCAGGTTCCTCTGTCCATGGGATTCTCCAGACAAGAATATTGGAGTGGTTTGCCATGCCATTCTCTAGGGGATCTTCCAGGCCCAGGGATCAAACCTGCACCTCCTGTGGCTCCTGCATTGCAGAAGGATTCTTTACCGCTAAGCAACCAGGGAGTGCAGATGCAGAGCACAGGCAGCACCAGCCCCACCCAGCAGCTCTACCAGGCTCAGATTCAGTGCAGAGGTTCACACTTCTCAATTCTACAGGAAGCTTTCAAACCCAGAAATTATTGCTTCATCTGGCAGAAAATATTCATTTTGCAAACATGTCTGCATTTTGGGTATGTGAGCTACACATTTAGAAAAATATGGAGATAATTGTTTATGGAATGTGGTATTTCTTAAAGTGTGTCCCTATGTAGGTTATTTTGAATGCCTATTTAGGGTACTTCCACAGCCTTGTGTGAGTGTGTGTGTGTATTAGTCACTTAGTCATGTCCGACTATTTGTTAATCCATGGACTGTAGCCCACCAGGCTCCTCAGCCCATGGAATTCTCCAAGCAAGAAGACTGGAGTGGGTATTCTCCAGGGGATCTTCCCAAGCCAGGGATTGAAGCCTCGTCTCCTGCATTGCAAGTAGATTCTTTACCGTCTGAGCCACCAGAGAAGCCCCATCCATAGCCTTAGGGGTAATAATTTTGAATCTTCAGGAGGTGATTGAATTTAGCAATATCAATGCCACATTAAGTAATTTTAAAAAGGACAAATTAGCTATTTTTACCTAATACTAAGACAATTTCAAATTGCTATGGTAAAGTCATAAGTTTGCTACTTTAAAATGGCAAAATCATTAATAGACTTGCATGAAATATAGAGCAATATTATAAGACATTGCTAATAAAGTCTAAGCTCTGTGCTAATTTGGTTAAACAGTTCAAATACTTATCAAACTATAGGAATGTATCCAGAATTGCAAAGTAATAAAAACACTATTCGTTCAAGTAATTTCATGTTGAGAAAATTTTTTATTTTTTAATTTCAGTAGTCTAATATTTAACCAGATCTGGAAATTTTTAATTCTTAGAATATTCAACATTTAAAAGTTTTAAAAAACACATTTAAAAATCATTCTTAAACAAAATTTAATAGACAGATAGCTATTTAATTTGGGGAGAAAATAGTCTAAGATTCTCTAATGTCCTTCCAAGTCACTAAATTAAAATGCCACTTACATTTAAATGTAAACTGAGACTCGCTCCACTTATTTCAGCATCAATCTTTTTAATCAAATATTAACTTTCTTTTCTTATCTTTTTTCCCATATCTGTTTCATTTATTAATTTTGCTCTCCTTTCCCCAAACCAGGGGTCACAAATCCAGATGCCTACAGGGCAGGCAGACCATATAATGTAGCAGCAGGCAGTCAGGTCCCCAGGCAGAGGTCATAACATGGTTGCCTGGAAGTCTGGTCCACACCCAATTGATTTGCTGGCTCCGTGTTTTAAAAATTGGGAAAACTCAGATAAAAATCCAAAATTCCAGCTTATTCTGGAAAGGCAGGCATTCTGGGAACATGGAAGCCACACCCACTCTTAGATACACTGGAGCTGGCTTCTCTGCCCTCTGGACAGGATACAGACTCTCCAATGTGCCAGTTATCATCACCTACTTGACACAGTCATGTACTGATGTGAGAGCTGGACCATAAAGAAGGGTGAGCATTGAAGAAATGATGTTTTCAAACTGTGGTGTTGGAGAAGACTCTTGAGAGTCCCTTAGACTGCAAGGAGATCAAACTAGTCAATCCCAAAGGAAATCAATCCTGAATATTCATTGGAAGGGCTGAGGCTGAAGCTGAAGCTCCAATACTTTGGCCATGTGATTTGAAGAGCTGACTCATTAGGAAAGACCCTGACATTGGGAAGGACTGAAGGCAGGAGGAGAAGGTGACAACAGAGGATGAGATGGTTGGATGGCATCACCAACTCAATGGACATGAGTTTGAGCAAGCTCCGGGAGATGGCGAAGGACAGGGAAGCCTGGTGTGCTGCAGTCCACGGGGTTGCAAAGAGTTAGACACAACTGAGCAACTGAACAACAACAACTTGTCATGTATACAATCCCAGGTAGCTTCCAGAAGCTTCTGAGTTTCCAACTTCCTCACAAAAGGATAAGCTAATCAAGTAAGAGACGACCCCCTACAGCTAGGCTGGGGGCCTAGAAGATGACAGGTGGGCAGCCACCCTGGGGACACAGAAGCCAGGAAACACATCCCGTCTCTCCAGGGCAGTCAGGAGACAGAGTGATGGAGGGAAGAGCCGCGCAGTGCATGCTTGAATAGTGGGCTCCTCTGGAAAATCCCATGGACGGAGAAGCCTGGTAGGCTGCAGTCCATGGGGTCGATAAGAGTCGGACACGACTGAGCGATTTCACTTTCACTTTTCACTTTCATGCATTGGAGAAAGAAATGGCAACCCACTCCAGTGTTCTTGCCTGGAGAGCCCCAGGGACAGGGGAGCCTGGTGGCTGCCGTCTATGGAATCACACAGAGTCGGACACGACTGAAGTGACTTAGCAGCAGCAGCAGCTACCACCCATGGCGGGACCTCAGTGGGTGGCTTCCTCTCTACACAGTGGGGCTCCCCAAGCCTCTTGGAGAGGACAGAAGTGAGGACCCAGTAGGGTGAGGAGTCCTTGGCACCAGGCACAGCACAGGGCTCAGGGGACTCAGGGAGAACTGGCAGAGACAACATGGGCTCCAGGTGGAGAAATCGGCTTCACATCCCAGCTGCACTCCATCACCACCATGAGCTTCAGTTCCTCCATCAGCAAAACTGAAATAATGATAGAAGGGCCACCACAAGCGCCGTGACCACAGCCTGTCTCCCCTCTCATCCACTTCCCACCACCATCAATCCCCCTGCTCTAAATTTAGTCCTGGGCTCGCAGCAGGGGTGGAAGGGGGAGGAAGAGGAGGCCCGAGGAGAAGGACGGAGGCAGATGCTAGGCAGCTGTGGGCTTTACAGCTCTTGAAAATTAAAAAAAATCGTGAGAGAGATGATCTGAAACTCCCTGATGAGAAGGCAGAAGTGTTCAGATCTTTTTCGCGGCATCACAACAAGGCTTCCATTTTGGGAAGAGGCAAAAGTGAAAGGGGAGTGGTCATTCAAACGGAAAAAGCATCTTCCGGAGGCTGCTATTCTACCTTATGGGGATGGCAGAGACACTGTGCATGCCCTTGTGACATCACACATGTACACACACACACACACACACACACACAATTTCCAGTTCTCCAGAATCCCTAATGACGAAGACAGACTCCTTTGGTTGTGTCTAACTCTTTGCGACCCCATTAACTATACAGACATTACTTTACCAACAAAGGTCTGTCTAGTCAAAGCTATGGTTTTTTTAGTATGTATGGATGTGAGAGTTGGACTATAAAGAAAGATGAGCACCACAGAATTGATGCTTTTGAACTGTGGTGTTGGAGAAGACTCTTGAGAGTCCCTTGGACTGCAAGAGGATCCAACCAGTCCATCCTAAAGGAAATCAATCCTGAGTATTCATTGCAAGGACCGATGCTGAAGCTGAAACTCTAATACTTTGGCCACCTGATGTGAAGAACCGACTCATTTGAAAAGATGCTGATGCTGGGAAAGATTGAAGGCGGGCGAGAAGGGAATGACAAAGGATGAGATGGTTGGATGACATCACCGACGCGATGGACATGAGTTTGAGTAAGCCCTGGGAGTTGGTGATGGACAGGGAAGCCTGGCGTGCTGCAGTCCATGGGGTTACAAAGAATTGGACATGACTGAGTGACTGAACTGAACTGAACTGAACTACAGTCCACCAGGCTCCTCTGTCCATGGAAGTCTCCAGGCAAGCATACTAGAGTGGGTTTCCAGTTCCTCATTCAGGGGATCTTCCTGACCCAGGGATTGAACCCAGGTCTCTTGCACTGCAGGCAGATTCTTTACTTTCTGAGCCATCAGGGAAGCCCTAGCGTGAAGGGAACAGACAAGATACATGCAGAGGATTGTGGACAGCTGTTTAGAAAAGATGGAGTTGGAACATCCTAGACCAAGAAGGGCTTCCATGGGCAGGATGTCGGGTAAAAGGCAAAGGAAACCATGTGAGCCCAGACCCAGAGGCAGAAGCTAACAAATCTGTTTGAAGACAGGCCTTTAGTCCAGCACATAAACCAGAGAACAGGGGAGCAAGGCAGGAGGTGAACTTGAACCTCTCCCTGGAACTGCAGAGGCCTCTCAGTGCCAGTCTGTGACTTCATTCTGGACACATCTGAGAACCGAAACTCTGTACCCAATGCACATAGCTCTACCCACAGAGATAACCCCAGAATCCCGGCAGGAGCACAAAGAGTTGGAGGGGAATGATAAACACGCCAAAGGAGCTCTAACAGTACAGAAAAAAAAAAAGAAACAAGCTTAAAATGCCAATCAGTCAGTCATTCAGGGTTAGTCCCTCAGTCCTGTCGACTCTCTGCAACCACATGGACTGTAGCCTACTAGGCTTCTCTGTCCATGGAATTCTCCAGGCCAGAATACTGGAGTGGGTAGCCATCCACTTCTCCAGGAGATCTACCCAAACCAGGGATCAAACCCACATCTCCTGCATTGTAGGCATATTTTTTTTACCATCTGAGCCTCCAGGGAAGCTCTAAAATGCCAATAGTGGCTCTGAATTGATTCAGTTAGCATTGCCAGGCCAATGGCATGCTAGCTTAACCTTTATAGAGAGTTGACCACCTTTACACCGTCCTGGAAAGATGGAAATATTGATGTTAAAACAAAAGAGATCTAAACACATCAGAAATGAGTGATTTGGAGAGTTCTTTAACTGTGGACTGAACTCTAAACTGTGGCATGAAAGAGTATCTCTATTCCCCTGACAGGAGCTGAAAAGGGTCCCAGGGATCTGTGAAGGTCCGCATCTCCCTGTTTCTCTCAGCCCCAGGTTACTGGCACTGTGTCCAACAACTTCATAAGGTCCCTGGCACCAGTGCAGTAGGAAGTCAAACCTCTGCAGAATGACAGAAATCACACAACTGGAAATCAGTGACTTAAATCCAGTGAGAACAATGCTCGTGGAAGTGTTACAGAGAGCTTGGACACCAATCCAGATATTACAGATAAGATCTATAATCCCTGCATGCCCAGGCAGTAGACCATACTGGCTAAGAACACAGACTCCATCACAAGACATGGTTCAAAACCCAGAGCTGGGTGATTCTGGGCAATTGCCTAACCTCTCTGTGCATCCATGTCCCACCTGTAAGCAAAGGAGAATAACATGTCTACCTCATTGGATTACTGTGAGAATTAAGTTTATTCACACAATGCACTCGGTGCTCTGCCTTGCACCTTAAATCGTTTTCATTAGTATAATTTGATTAGCCCCAAGAGATCCTAGAAAAAATACATTAATCTTTTCCCCATTTCTTTTGTCTCCAGTCAAAGGATGTATTATAAAATGAACTTTCCTCTCAATACTCTTTTACCAACCAAATGAGATTAACTCTGAACTTCCATCTCCCAAGTGACAGCTGGCCTGAGATCTTTCCACCACTACATGTGTCTTCCTAGTCACAAGGCTTCCTGAAAGTCTCCAGGAGGCTGTGTTCCTCTAGTTGCGTTCCCTGCTAGAACCCTCGTGGTCCTGAGAATAGAATTAAAGAGACATCACTCTGGGTATATCTGGTGGGTACCAGCTTCTCACCCACAGATCAAGGACTGACCTCAGTACCAGCCAAGCCCGGACTTCCCTCTTAGACCACCGTCTGCCGCTCCCTTGCTCCTCTCCCTTCTAAATGTGTCTGTCCATCCAGGGAAGAGATTCCTTCCTGCTTTCCTTGAAGCCTGCTATACTCAACAGGCTTCCCAGGGGTTTTCTGCCTCCGATTTCAGAACTCACAGGCTGTCCTGCTTACCAGTGAGAGGTCTGGAATCCAGAGCAAATAGTTGTTTTCCCATCCTTGACAATAAGGAAAAGTAAGTTTCATCAGCACACAAGTAAATCATTGCATGCTTTAATCATGATGTTTAGATCCAAAGTGAAGTTGCTGCTGCTGCTGCTAAGTCGCTTCAGTCGTGTCCGACTCTGTGCGACCCCATAGACGGCAGCCCACCAGGCTCCCCTGTCCCTGGGATTCTCCAGGCAAGAACACTGGAGTGGGTTGCCATTTCCTTCTCCAATCTACTTCTCAATAATTCATCAGATTTTTCAAAAGATAAAGTGGCAATATCCTTTGCAGACATATTAGCATCAAGGTTAAGTATAATCTAAAAACTGTGTGTGTGTTAGGCACTCAGTCGTGTCTCACTCTTTGCTCGTCAGGCTCCTCTGTCCATGGGATTCTTCAGGCAAGAATACTGGAGTGGGTTGCCATTCCCTTCTCCAGGGGATCTTCCTGACCCAAGGATCGAACCTGGGTCTCTTGCATCGCAGGCAGATTCTTTACCCTTTGAGCTTTTAGATTCTTAACCTTTTACCCTTTGAGTTTTTAGATTTGAGGAATCTAAAAACTACCTGTGTTGAAATTAAAATAAACATAGCCAGAAGAATTAATATCAATCACATTGTGTCAAAAAATTAGAAAGAACTCTTCAATAGAGAAAAAATCAAATCTCCCACCAAGCTACTTCTTTACCCAAAGCATCCCCTTTATCCTCATTCCTCTAAAACAAAATCTGTTAATGAGTTTGGCAGCAAAATCTACCAAACACTGATGAGTGTTCAGGATGCTATTGTGTTTGGCTTGGAAAACAAGTTCATGATTAGGAAATCAACATGGGAAGCATACTGCAAATATCCAAAGGCATTTTCTCTGCCTAGCAACTGGCAAGAACTTGGGGTGTTTTTTTTCTGCTACTACGTCATGTTGCTCTGGTCACTGGGAACCATGTGGTTGCCACAAAAGGAAAAAGAAAAAGACCTTCTGCGCTTAAGCAGCGGCATGAATTTAGCCTGAAAGTGGCTGTATGGGGACCTGTGGGCCTGGGTGACTCGTCAAGGAAAGGACAGGGAGTGGACCCCTCCCCCAGTTGGTCCTTGGCTTCCTCCAGGCCCTGCACTGCAGCTTAGGGACCTTCAGCATTTCCTCTTCTGGGAAGGCTGGGAATTGACTGTTTTTTATGAAATGAACATGACCCAGAAAAGCATTCAGCATGATCTGCCCATGCACTTGAAAGAGTACTCAGCTGTACTTTGCATCACAGAGTGTTTAAGCCCCTGTTTATTAAAACACAGCTTGAACCCACAGACATGTACATCTTCCAGGCCACATCAACCGACCCTTGGCCCTGAATTGCCACAGCTCCTGGCTGGCGTGCCTACATGGGAAGTGAGAGAAATTCATGTCTACCAAAGGGGGTTCAGTAAATGAAAAGCCCGTAGTAATAATTTGATTTAATTGAGCATATATTAATCAAGCTACAGTAGTAGAACTATGTCTCTATGTGTGCTTAGCAGCAAGACCTGTTGGCAGAGTGCCTTGGATTTGAGTCCAAAGTCTTGATCCCTGCTTTATGTCAAAAGGTGCTTTGCTGTTCAATTTAAGAATTATTTATTAAATACTGTGTGCCCTGTACCATCTTAGTTTCTAAGGAATCAATGACAAATAAATCTATCTTTGTCCCCTTGAGCTTATAACCCAGAAGGAGACATGTATATGTACAAAAATACCTGAGTTAAAAGTATACTGCATATGAACATTTTCATGGAACATAAGATGGAGCGATCGGATCGCTCTGAGACTAGAAAAGGTGATGTGGAAAGGCTTTACTAAGGAGCTGAAGAATACATAGTATTTACTGAGGATTCTAAAGAATACATGGAAATTCTTCAAGGTGCAATGATACAGTTTCCCAGAGCAGGATTGACCACAGGGTGAGTTAGATGTATTACTATGAGGTGTCCAGATGTATTACTATGAGGTGCCCTAACATCACCCAGCATGGTGTTAGGCTCCTGACATGGATTAACTCAATCTTTACAACAATCTAGACTTGGACACTAAAAGTCATAATAAAAATTACAATACCATAGCAAACTCTTATTGAGCATCCACTTTGTACCAGGTATATTTAGCCCTCACAACACACCTATGCAGCAAGTATAATTATTATCCACACTTTCAGATGGGGGAACTGAGGCATAGAGACAGTAAGTAACTCTCTCAACATGACCAAGCTAAAAATGCCATGTGTGTGCATGCATGCCAACTCATTTCAGTAGCATCTGACTCTATGCGACCCTATGGACTGTAGCCTGCCAGGTTCCTCTGTCCATGGGATTCCCCAGACAAGAATACTGGAGTGGGTGGCCATTTCCTCCTCCAGGGGGTCTCCTCGTCCCAGGGATGGAGCCCACATCTCTTATGTCTCCTGCATTGGCAAGCAGATTCTTTAGCACAGTAGTGCCATGTGGAAAGGCCCTACGAATGCCACAGTTGAACTCAAGTTACTTAACCTCTATAACTCTACTCAAAGGAGGGGTGGCTAAAAAAACCCACCATTCAAGTTTGCTGTTATAATTAAGTCAGACAGTGAGTATAAAGTACCCAGCTGAGCATGAGGCACTACCAAACACTCATTTCCTAGTGTCTGCAATTATTACTGACTGCATCTCAATTTAGCAACTAAGTCATTTTCTATCAGTCAGTCTCCAAAAAACTTAGCAGCAAACAGCCTGACCTCATGCCCCGGGCTCACTGGCTTTGGGGCTCAGAAATGCACCCAGCTGAGATCACCTGGTCCATGCAGATGTTGAGGACATTAAGAGTGTCATCTTTTACATTTCTCATCTTCTAGTGACACTGAAGATCATTAGGTGAAATTCCCACAACACATACCAGCACTGACAAGTTGGCACCCATTCACAACTCAAACATTCCCCATCCACAAGAAGCTCATTATCTTAGAGGCATTTATTTCAATGTTGTTGACTTCTTTACTCACAATGAAAATCATTTGAAAAATCAGCTTACCATAGAACTTAAACTCCCCGATCTCATTCAGTGGTTGTTGAATTCCCTCTGGATAGTTCTTACTTTCAACAACTGTCTTGTCTTCTATTCAATTCGAGGGTTCCCAGCCTCCGTTTCATTACCTGATTTGCCCACAGTATCTTTTCTAGATGTTTCAGGGCCCTGGCTGCCATTCCCCGGCCATTCTCTTCTCTGTAATGATCTCTTAAAGCATGATGTCCAGAATGTAATTAAATGCCTTGATGAAGGGCAGAGAGACACTGTCACTCCCAAATGTATCCAGGTCTTCCTGCTAAGATGATATTTACTTCCCTAACAGTCTCTCTTCCCTTTTTTCAGGCATTAGTTTAAAACGTCTAGTATCTTTTTCCCAGTTGCCCTCTGTGACTTCACCCAGGTCAATGAGTAAAGATGAAGAAATACAGCAAGCCATGAGCAGTGCTCCACAGTGCTCCATGGAGGCACCTCTCTCTCCAGGCGATCTGGAGCATCGCCACTTCAGGGCTGGCCAACTTATTGTTCTGAGAACAGACTGGGGTTTTCTTCCCCATGCTTCATATTCTTTTTGTTTGCTATTTTGAAACACTCCTATTCTCTTTGATGGTCAAATGCCTACCTTTTCTCCAACTCCTGCCAATTTCACCAAGGACTACCAGGTCCCAGATAACTGCCATATTTCAAGTTCAGTGGTAAGCTACCTCATCCCTGTGCCTCCCTTCTCCTCTTCACTCCAACATGCATTAAGCTCTAAGCAAGTGGAACTAACCATTGTTTTCTGAACATGCAAGCCTTTCTCAGCTCTGATCTATGTGTTATGTTACTCCCTTTGCACAGAAGATCTTTCCTTCTACTCCTTTGTTCAAATTCTTATACTTCCTTGAAGTCTCAGTCAAAGCCTCCTTCCCTATCCCTAACCCTGACCCTAACCTCTAGGCAGGATGAGTTGCTCTGACCCTACTTTGCTCTATTCAATCATATCTAACATCTCTATGACATCTTAGTCACTCAGTCACAACCGACTCTTTTGCAACCCCATGGACTGTAGCCCGCCAGGCTCCTCTGTCCATGGGATTCTCCAGGCAAGAATAGTGGAGTGAATTGCCATTTCCCCCTCCAGGGGATCTTCCCAACCCAGGAATCGAACCTACATCTCCTGCACTGCAGGCGAATTCTTTACCACTGAGCCACTGGGGAAGCCTAAGACATCTACTAGATGTTATACAGCGCATACCTGTCTCCAGATCCGGAATTCCCAGCAGACTGTGATCTCCCTCAGGAAAGAGCCATGTCTATGAAAATGAAAGGACTCAAAGAAACATCTATTTGCCCCACAGAAAACACTCAATAAATGTTTGCTGAATAAATAAATGAGAAGATGCAAGAGATATCACATTATTAAAAAAGAACATACTTAGCAATTAAAGGAACAAGAATAAACTAAGTTAGAAAATGCATGGCATTTGCTTGCAAACATATATATTTTCAGCTGGATAGTTGAAAAGATCCTTTAATCTTTTTATATATCCCGATTCTTCAAAGGTAAAGACCACAAACAAAAACCACAGGCTACAAAACCATCTGACATTAATTTGAATCTCCATGTCACTCATTTTTTGTCCAAGAGGGAAAAAAAAAGTCTGGCATATTGGAGTCAAACTTTTCCATATGGTATTGGCATTTAGGTAAATGTGCTGGGATTGAAAATAACCAGACCTGGCTTATTTTGAATGGTGTTTATCATTGCAATTTTTAAAGTAAATAGTACAAATGTTATAGCACATAAGCAATGAATGAGGAAATTCAGGTTGATATGAATTAAAAAATTATAATTTTAGTTCCCATTAATTTATTTACAGTAAATGATGTGATGAAACTCTCAACACATAACTCATAAAAATAGAGAATATGTACTCTAAGACTATTTTCAAGTTACATCCACCAATATAATTTATCAGTTCTATCCTTACAAATAATTCACTGAACCTTAAAACCCTTAGGTATAATACTACACAGAAACTGGAGCTTCTTATTAGTGTCCTTTCTTTTATCATTATAAGAAACAAACTAATTTTCTTTCTCACGCTATTTGCAAAATAACAAACAATAGCTCTGGGCAGATGAAAAAATTTCCAATAAGCTGTTATTAATTCAACAGGAATGTCTAATTAAAAGGATATTTCCTATCTTTTGTACTTAAAGACCAGCGTGGAAACTATGATTAATTTAGAACTTTCTAGAGAAGCCAAGCATATGTGTTTTAGAACTTCTAAGTGACTAATAAACATATATTTCCTGAATAACCACTCTAAACTTGAATTCTGTTTGTGAGGCCCTATGATGAGAAAGAAAAAAAATAAATCCTAGTTCACTATACTGTAAAATGACACTTAGGCTACTTATAAAGATAGAACTAACAAGCACAAATAGTCATAAAGCAATCTGAAAACCATCCAACAGAAAGGTGGACACAGGTTTACCAAAGACATTCATAAAAATGTTAATAGCAGGACTGTCCATAATAGTCAAGAGCAAGAAACCACCCCAATGTCCACGAAGAACAGAATGAGTAAATTATGATCTATTCAAAGAATGGGATACTATAAAGAAGTAAGAATGTTTGAACTACAACTACATTCAATAATGTGGAAACATGGCAGAAACATCAAGTGAAAGACACAAGACACAGAAGAGTATATACTGAATAAATCCTTTGACATAAAATTTAAAGTCAGACAAAACTAATCTAGAGAGCCAGATGTCAGAGCAGTTGCTGCATGCTTGCGTGGCTCAATTATTAAGCCATGTTTGATTCTTGCAACCCTGTGGACTGTAGTCCATCAGGCTCCTCTGTCCATGGGATTCTCCAGGCAAAAATACTGGAGCTAGGTGCCCTTTACTACTCCAGGGAATCTTCCCAACCCAGGGTTCAAACCTGCATCTCTTATGTCTCCTGCATTAGCAGACAGATTCTTTACCATTGAGCCATCTGGGAAGCCTGAGCAGTTATTACCCTTGGAAAAGGCTGTTATGGAATTCCCAACAAATACTAAGTATACCAAATGAGTAAGATACAGTTGAAAAGATATAATTACATGTAAAATATAATACTTTAATACTCAGGCACTGCCTCACTGCCACACTATCTATTTATAATAATATCCATCAACTCTTGGTTCAATCCCATTGCTCTCATCTTTTCCTACATTCAGTTTATTAAAATACTACTATGCACATGGAAACATAAGAGATAAAAAGGTACATACTAACAATGATCTGCTTCACTTGAAATGCATTTGTCCCTTCATTAATTCTTCAGGCTCACTACAGGGCTGGCACTGCATTAGGAATTGGAATTAGGAATTGATTATCAGGAATAAAAATGACCCAAAGGCACAATTCCTACTTACAGATCCTTGGAGAAAAACATAATGAGTAAGACACAGAAACAGAAAAACACAAGCTGTGGGCAGGCAACATCAACCAGAACCATTGGTTCGTTTCTTGATAAGACTTCAAAAGACTGGGAGGTCCTGAGTAGAGAAGTCCAGGAGTTTGTACAGCTTTTCAGTAGGTCCTGGTGAGTCAACACATGTTTTTGAGAAAGATAAAGATAAAGTAAAAGCCATACATTCACTAGAAAAATCTAATTTCTTTCAGAAAAATCTAATTTGTTTTGGGGCAAGAAGGAATGAGAAAGAATGAAGTTATAAACCAGTTCAGAGACCTTCAGGATGAGGTCAAAGGCCCAGACCAAGAATCGCAGGAGAAATACTGATCACAGATACAATCAGGAGCTAGTTCTAAACTACACCAGTCAGGATGCAATAGAGATGGCATGTGAGAATAACACTGTCCATTCCTGTATCTATTTTCATAACTATTTTAATATCCAATTGTTGACCTTCTTTTGGAGAAGGAAATGGCAACCCACTCCAGTGTTCTTGCCTGGAGAATCCCAGGGATGGGGGAGCCTGGTGGGCTGCCCTCTATGGGGTCGCATGGAGTCGGACACGACTGGAGTGACTTAGCAGCAGCAGCAGACCTCCTTACAAAGAAGATAGTCAAACTGAAAGAAACTTAAGCCGATAAAACACAGCTTTTGTAATAGCATCATTACAGAATCTCTAGATTAGAAGAACCAACTGTCATAACCATTCACGGCAGTAAAAGCAGCTCCTTCTTTGTATGAGTTTTGTACAGTCAGTCAGAAAGAAATTCTCAGAATTTGCATGATTAATAGTAGGAACATTTTCTCAACCTCATACTTGGCCAACCGTACTGTTTTAATCTACAAAAAAAAAAAAAAAAATTTTTTTTTAAGTCAACTCCCTTCCATTCACCATTTTGTTATTCCTTATATGGGAAAAGTAACTTCAAAACTCAATAAGAGAATATTTCTAGGTAAGGTTTTAGCTAACTCATCTCACATGTTATAAAATAATACTATTAAAATATAAATGCTATAGTTTATATACAGAGAGATAATATGTATCTATTAAAATACATTTTTAGAAAATGACATGAAAAATGCTTATGTTTGTACGTTTAAAATCAAATTTATTAGAATGTTTTAAACACTCTAGATTTTCTTTTTTTTTTTACTTTTTTCAATCTAGCCATCATGCTGTTTCTTCTTAACCAAGATACCAGAAAAATTGTATTTTCTGTTTAAGTCCTGAGCAATATTACAAAAGCAACACTGAGAGGGGAGCCTCCAAACATGAGCTTTTATAATTTATTTTTAAAAAGCTGTTATTAGAGCACATCAACACAGTGCTCAGCAATAATTCACCTTTTCTCCAATTTCTAATCTTTTCTAAGTGCAGAAAGCTAAATGTAAGTACAATTTTATAATTCAGAGGACATTTTCTTGACTACTTACAGCAAATACTACAATCAGCCAATGAGACATGTGACACCTACTCTATAACAGACATATGCTGACATATATGATCAATGCAAAATGTAAAGAAAAAACGTGTTAAGTTTTACAATAACTAAAAGCACCTTGAAAGTTAGAACAATTGAAAAAGCACTGCACTTGGTGCTAATACTTAGGTTCTACTTCTATTTCACATTGAATTCAGTTTCCAGACTCTTACTAGTATTATTGTTCCCAACTGCACAATGTCTGACTTGCTTTATTATTGGGCACAAATACAATGTCATCAACTGTGATATCCACACAAATAATTATTTATTTCAAAAAGGGCATAAATGGCAATGCAAGACAGATAACACTGAAGTGTTGGAAATCTGCGTTACGAACACTAAAAAATACAGGAGTTTCAGAAGGTAAGTGTGGTATGGGACAGATTAGGAAGGATGTCACGACAGAAAAATGATAAGTGAATTGGTCTTGAGAGGCAAGCGGAATATGAATATTCAACAGGAAGAAGGTTATCCCAGTAGAAAGAATACTTTAAGCAGAGACAAAAATGCAGGTCAAGATGTTTAACTGGATCACCTGAAAACCAAACTGTCCTTCAGGAGAGATCCCTAAGGGGAAGCTCCAAGAAGTAAGCTTGGATAGATATGGTAAAGAGCTTTTCATAAAGGTTCCAGAAAGTCAAGCTGAAATCAAGAGGTGTGAGCACCAAGGAGATGAGGTCAGTGACAAAAGAAAAAAAAAAAAAAGATGAAAAGGCCATTTGTGGAAGATTAATTTGGGCATGTTCTTTGGATGGCTATCACTCTGCCTCCTAAGAAGTCATTGTTACATTTCCCCTGAAGAAAGGGAGATTAACTCATAGAATAAGCAGTAGAGGCCTGGAGACATTTAGAAATGTCTAAATACATTTATAAGCGGGAATCAATCAGGCACTCAGACTGGTTAGAAGGGAGATGAAAGATAAGGAATCAAAGATGACAGCAAGCCTTCCAGTCCAGGAGACTGGAGAATGCCAGTTAAAGAAAGGAGCTTGGGTGAAAGAAAGAAAATGATAAGTCCAATTGTATACATGGAGTTGGAGGCAGACATGAGGCTTACAGTGCGACGTTCTGTATGTAGAAGACATGACTTTGGGAATCAAAGTTATGGCTGGAGCAAAATATTTGACTTTAATTTTATTTACATAAAAATCATTGTAGAGGCCATGAGGAGTTGATAAGGTTAGTGAAAACAAAGTCGTGTAAAAAAGGGAATAAGAAGCTAAGAATGAGAGTCAGAAGCAAAGGCAATAACTATAGAGAATTTCATCATGAACCCAAGGGGTAACTCACAAAACAGAATTTCAAAAAGTTAATACTCATGTGCTCAGTCGTGCCTGACTCTTTATGACCCCATGGAGTGCAGCCTGCCAGGCTCCTCTGTCCATGGAATTTTCCAGGCAAGAATACTGGAGTGGGTTGCCATGCCCTCCTCCAGGGGATCTTCCCGACCCAAGGATCAAACCCACATCTCTTGCATCTCCTGCATTGACAGGAGGATTCTTTACCACTGAGCCACCTTGGAAACCCAGTAATATTGATGAACAATGTCAAATGCCACAGGGAAGATAAAGGAGGGAGATCAACATTAGGACAGAGTTAAGAGATACAGTAAAACAAAATGAAACAAAAAAAAGGTCATCGGAAAACTTTAGGAGTCTTTCTTCTAAAGAGAGGAGTCAGGAAACCAGGCTCAGTTCAGTTCAGTTCAGTCACTCAATTGTGTCTGACTCTTTGCGACCCCATGAATCACAGCACACCAGGCCTCCCTGTCCATTACCAACTCCCGGAGTTCACTCAAATTCACGTCCATTGAGTCCGTGATGCCATTCAGCCATCTCATCCTCTGTCATCCCTTTTTCCTCCTGCCCCTAATCTCTCCCAGCATCAGAGTCTTTTCCAATGAGTCAACTCTTCGCATGAGATGGCCAGAGTATTGGAGTTTCAGCTTTAGCATCATTCCTTCCAAAGAAATCCCAGGGCTGATCTCCTTCAGAATGGACTGGTTGGATCTCCTTGCAGTCCAAGGGACTCTCAAGAGTCTTCTCCAACACCACAGTTCAAAAGCATCAATTCTTTGGCACTCAGCCTTCTTCACAGTCCAACTCTCACATCCATACATGACCACAGGAAAAACCATAGCCTTGACTAGATGAACCTTTGTTGGCAAAGTAATGTCTCTACTTTTGAATATGCTCTCTAGGTTGGTCATAACTTTCCTTCCAAGGAGTAAGCGTCTTTTAATTTCATGGCTGCAGTCACCATCTGCACTGATTTTGGAGCCCAGAAAAATAAAGTCTGACACTGTTTCCCCATCTATTTCCCATGAAGTGATGGGACCGGATGCCATGATCTTCGTTTTCTGAATGTTGAGCTTTAAGCCAACATTTTCACTCTCCAATTTAACTTTCATCAAGAGGCTTTTGAGTTCCTCTTCACTTTCTGCCATAAGGGTGGTGTCATCTGCATATCTGAGGTTATTGATATTTGTCCTGGCAATCTTGATTCCAGCTTGTGTTTCTTCCAGTCCAGCGTTTCTCATGATGTACTCTGCATATAAGTTAAATAAGCAGGGTGACAATATACAGCCTTGATGAACTCCTTTTCCTATTTGGAATTTCTATAACACCTTCATTTCCCAAACTGGCATAACTCCCTTCCCACATCAAGAACGCTTCCTGTTTATCACTGTTGTCCTAGTGCTTTGCTCAGGCACATGGAAAACAGCTGACTACTCTCACTGGAGGTAAATCGAAACTTTAACAATATCACTACCACTACTTCTCATTAGTACTCAAAGTATTATTGGGTAACCACGGATGACATCTTATACATGCAATCTCTAGCTGATTTCATTTCCTTCAGTTCTATAATTTTGCCAGTGTTTCCCTTTTCATCAATCATTTCCTAATTTACACGATCTACCTATTTTGTTAACATGTACATTTCAGACTTAAGTTTGTAGCCCTTCATCACTAAACTTCAACACCCTTCCAATATATGGTGAATGTTTCAGGAAATTTTCTCAACAAAGAGATTTTACAAATATTTCTAAAAGAAAATTATATATCTTAGAATTTGATGATATTGAGTGTGAAAATAAAGTGAAAGTCACTCAGTCATTCTTTATGACCCCATGGACTGTATAGTCCATGGAATTCTCCAGGCCAGAATACTGGAGTAGGTAGCTGTTCCCTTTTCCTGTGGATCTTCCCAACCCAGGGATCAAACCCAGGTCTCCCACATTGCAGGTGGATTCTTTACCAGCTGAGCCACCAGTGAAGCCCAATATTGAGTGTGACCCACATCAATTCATTCAACAAATATTTGTGAACACCTACTAAGTGCCAGGTGTGGTTACAGGGGTTAAACAGAAAAATAAATGGTCATGAATGCCTTCTCTTCCCTAATGAGCTTGCTTTCTACTGAGAGAAGCAACAGCCACAAACCAATACAATCATTAAGGCAATCACATGTCAACAAGGGCTATAGGGAAATTCAAGCAGTAGAGGTGATTGGCAGAGAAGGCAATGGCACCCCACTCCAGTACTCTTGCCTGGAAAATCCCATGGACGGAGGAGCCTGGTAGGCTGCAGTCCATGGGGTCACTAAGAGTCGGACATGACTGAGCGACTTCCCTTTCACCTTTCACTTTTCACTTTCATGCATTGGAGAAGGAAATGGCAACCCACTCCAGTGTTCTTGCCTGGAGAATCCCAGGGACGGGGGAGGCTGGTGGGCTTCCGTCTATGAGGTCGCACAGAGTCGGACACGACCGAAGTGACTTAGCAGCAGCAGCAGCAGGGGTGAATGGAGGGTGTTGGGCCGAAAATGGCAAGTATGTAACTCGGAATATGGTGGTTATGGAAGAACTCCCTGAGAGATACATCTGAGCAAACATCTAAAGAAGGCGAAGGAGCTGGTGTCTGAGATGAGAACATGCTGAGTGAAGGGAATAATAGTTCAGAGGCCTGAGGCAGGGGCACACCTGGAGTGTTTGAGGATCAGCCAAAAAGAGACTATGATTAGAAGAAGGTGAGACAAAGAATAGCAGGAAATGAGATCAGAGAGGTAAGGGGGAGAGAGATGATCACAGGGTCTCCCAGGTCACTAGAAAGATGGGGTTTTTCCTTTGAAGGAGATGAGGGGTATTTAGAAAATTTATATCAAAAAAGTAAAAATGACTTGGCATGTTCTTAAAGAATCACTCCAACTACTGGATAATCCCTGACTGTAGGCATGCAGAGAAACCAAAGAGGAAGTTGCTGGATCAGGTGTAGTGGACAGAGGTGGTGAAAAGTGGTTCTGTCTGGGTGTTCTTTCAAGATAGAGCTAAAAGGACTTGCCCCATTAGATGTGGGCTATGAGAAAAAAAGATTAAATCATGGTTTACTGACACAAGAAAGATCTCATGAGAATGAGGCTTGGCGGGGAGGAAGTGGGAAGCCAGGTGGAAGAAGGTAGATGATCAAGAGTCTGATTTTGACAATGATAAGTGTGAGACACCTATGAGACATCCAGGAGGAGAGGCAGAAATTCAAGGATGAAGTTCAGGTGTAAAATGTAGGTAGAAAAAAGGCCAGAGAAATGAATTTTAGGGCTCCAGGACATATATCATTTCCTGGAAGCTCCAACAGCTAAGTACTATGAAAAAGAAGGCAACCAGCAAAGGACCCGAGAGGGTGGAGCAAAGACTCAGGAAGAAAGTCAGGAGGGTGTAGCATCCTGGAAGGAAGTGTGTCAGTGAGGGAAAGTAGGTCAAGTAAAATGAGGACTGAGACGCTGACCGTGGGTTTTAGCACCACAGATAGCACCCGTGAGTTGGACAAAGGCATTCTGGGTGCAGGGGCAGAGTAAAAACCAGTAGGGTTAGTTCAGAAGAAAATGTAAGCAGAGTAACATGAACTGATTTATGTCTTCAGCCTAATTCTACTTTCTGTTCCTGGGGTATGGTCATTGGACTCTGTTTTCTTCTGCATATCTTTTCTTTGTCACTTACCTTCATGTAACCTAGAAAGAGCCATCCATCAGGGTTATCTCTACAATAACTAATCATGACAATAATAACACTAGTGTTTGTGCCCTCCTTTATCACAAAGTACTCAAAGTTCACCTCCACTGTTTATCATCCGTGCGGAGACAGAAGAAATGACATAGCATAGGCTGGGGAGACAGAGCAGGTGAGCACTCTCTGGCAAGCTAGTGATCATCTTTGAGTCTCCCTGTATTTCCTATAAGACTGGGAGGTTAATCCCTACATCACAGGACTCCTATACAGATTAATTATAATGGATATAAAAGCCCATCATATGGGAGTTGCTTGGCACATATAGGGTACTAACTATCTACCCTCTCTCCCCCTGCTCTGAGATTTTAACTAAGTTGGCATCATATTCCCCAGTGATTTAGTTTTTCCAATATTTGTTGTGTTGGTCTCTTCCAGTCCACCTTCCAATCCCCAGTGGAGCCATTCCTGCAATCCACTGCTAAAAGCCAATCAGCCAGATGACTCTGAATCTAGCCTCTGTTCTGTGACTCCCCAGCTCAAAAGTCTCTCTGAGCTCTTCATTGTCTACTAAATTAGTTCTAAACTACTTCTTCTTGCATGCAAGGCCATCTACCATCTCACCCCAGTCCATCTTGATCACTCACAAAACCCCTGCACCAACCCTTCAGTGGGAGAATTACTGTTCTGCAAAAGCAAAACCATGGAATGTGAAGGCATTTCCAACAACTTTCATCAAAAGTATAATATAGTCAAAAAGCACAAGTCTTAACTGTTACTAGAGTGATAGATGAGAGGGACTCTGTTTGCATTAGATAAATTAGCATATGAATGCAATTGCTAAATAGCTTTAGATAGTGCAAGCCCTGCTATAACAGCAGGTGGAGGAGAAAGGGGGCCCTACACCTCTTTGCTGTTGTTCAGACACTGAGTTGTGTCCGACTCTTTGTGATCTCATGGACTGCAGTATGTCAAGGCTTTCCTGTCCTTCACTATCTCCCAGTTTGCTAAGATTTATGTCCATTGAGTCAGTGATGTAATCTAACCAGCTAATCCTCTGCTGCCCCCTTCTTTTGCCCTCAGTCTTTTCCAGTGAGTCAGCTCTTCGCAGGAGAGTCAGGTCCCGCATCAGTCTTTTCAATGAATATTCAGGGTTGATTTCCTTTAGGAGTCACTGCACCCCTACACTCCTGCTCTGTCCTCATTCCCAAAGCTCTGAATAGCTGGCTGTGAGCAGCCTTAGATATGGCACAGACTGCATCACCGTTTCAGAAAAGGAGACTACTTTTCTCTTTGATTTAGTCAACATTCCTTACCCTTCAGTCAAACGAGAATTACCTCTTGATTCAAGAAAACATGAGCTGCAGCTACTCGTGTGAGAACTCTTAACTTCAAGTATTTCTGGTCTCTTTTCCCAAACTGGCCACCCAACCCAATCTCTGTAGGGGATTGGTGGGGCTGAGAACTGCAAAGTAAAATGTCAGCCTTTATTTGTAAATTAGTTCCATCAGAGACATCGAAGCATGAAAATAGATTAGGGGTATTGTTATTTTTACTGGGATAATTAATCCCATGTCATTGAAAGGCTGATGATCATCACAGTATTTCTTCCTATGAATAGGAATTGCTCTCCTTTGAGGTTTGGGGTTGTTTATTCATTTTTGGTTTTGATGTGGGTGGTTGTCTGAAGACTAAACTGTATCTGGACCTTACACTGTTTTACATGAAATTCAGAGACCAGGACTCAAAAGAACAAATCTTAACCTCACTCTCAACAACTGTTACTCAAAAATATACCATCAAGTTGGCAAAAAAACAAAGAACCACTTTGTTCTGCAGTTTCCAGAAATGGAGATAACTCATTTCTTTCATTATTTTTCCATATTTCCTGAAGCTCTAAACAAATTATAAACAACCAAGGAGAAGAAGAATTTAAGGTGCTGGGAATTAGAAAAAACTGAACTAGTGAAATTTGAATTATAGGACATTACAGTGGAGTTACTTGCCGATAAAGGTTCGTATAGTCTAAGCTATGGTTTTGTATGAATGTAAGAGTTGGACCATAAAGAAGGCTGAGCACCAAAAAATTGATGCTTTTGAACTGTAGTGCTAGAGAAGACTCTCAAGAGTCCCTTGGAACTCAAGGAGATCAAACCAGTCAATCCTAAAGGAAATCAACCCTGAATATTCATTGGAAGAACTGATGCTGAAGCTCCAATACTTTGGACACCTGATGCAAAGAGCCGACTCATTGGAAAAGACCCTGGTGCTAGGAAAGACTGATGGCGGGGGAGAAAGGGCCACCAGAGGATGAGATGGTTGGATGGAATCACTGACTCAATGGATGTGAGTCTGAGCAAACTCCAGGATACAGTGAAGGACTGGAAAGCCTGGCTACGGTCCATGAGGTCACAAAAAGTCAGATATGACTAGTGACTGAACAACAACAAGATGGCGTCAGGCTTAGATGAGGGGTAAATGATTCTCTAACTCTGTTCTTTTTATCTGAAGTGACCCATTCTACTTGTGTCCACCTGGGACCATAAGTGAACTTTTAAAAGAAGAACCTTCTAATGTTTACACAGTGGCAGCAAAGTGAACTCTTTGGTGACTGAAATAAAGACTGACCTTCAAACAAGTGGTCAGGAACGTTTTCAAGTTTTTCCTAATGGCAGAGTCTCTAGATTAGACTTGATTTATTAAGAAAGAGTTTGGTGGCTGGTAAGTACTCTTCTAAATTACACAATAATCATAAAACACTAATAACACCTTCTAGGTGGAAAATGGACCAAGGAAGTAACTAACCAATCAGCTCAATTTTTCTAATCATCTAAGGAAGGGCTTCCCTGGTAGCTCAGTAGAAAAGAATCCGCCTGTCAATGCAGGAGACACAGGTTCAATCCCTGGGTGGGGAACATCCCCTGGAAAAGGAAATGGCAACCCACTCCAGTATTCTTGCCTGGACAATCCGATGGGCAGAGGAGCCTATCGGACTATGATACATGGGGGTCGCAAAAGAGCCAGACACAACTTACTGACTCAACAACAAGGAAATAAGTTTAATAAAACCAGTTACAATCTACTTCTCGGGTTACAAAAAGTGAAAGTCGCTCAGTCTTGTCCAGCTTTTTGCAACCCCATGGACTATATAATCCTGGACTTCTCCAGGCCAGAATACTGGAATGGGTAGCATTTCCCTTCTCCAGGGGATCTTCCTGATGCAGGTCTAGATCTTCCACAACCCAGGGATCAAACCCAGGTCTTCTGCATTACAGGTGGATTCTTTACCAGCTGAGCCACAAGGGAAGCCCAAGAGTACTGGAGTGAGTAGCCTATCCCTTCTCCAGCAGATCTTCCCGACCCAGGAATCAAACAGGGGCAAATATTGGTCCTAATCTTTATTATTATAGGGTAATATACTCCTCAGATGTCATTTTAAGTCTAAAGTCCATGCTGGAAGCTACCCTGTAAATTAGTCTGTCTGTGCCAGAGGATCCTGAAAAGGCAATGGGCAGGCGATGACCAGACAGCGTGAGAAGCGGCCAAGCAGCAGGAACTACACGTCTTAAGCATTAGAGGCAGCTGAGATCCCCCCTCCCTGAGGCTGCTTTCTTGGCTCTGTGTCACAGACTCCAGAGATCTCAGCTGTGTTAACCCTTGACCCCAGTTCCTTTCATGACCCTCTGGCTTGTCCAGATGTTATCTTAGACCATATTCTAAATCCAGCCTCACTTCCCAGTGATCACCCCACAGCATTTGCCATGCTCTTGATGAATGAGCACCATCAGAGCTCAATGCCTCCTCCTGGGACTCTGGGACTCCTGGCCTGAACCAGGGCTGAGGCACTGAGCAAAAGGACTGAAAAGCTCATAGCTCCCCCATCAGAGCTACTGAATATTTTGTTACAAAGCTAAGGGGATGTTCTATATGTTGTGTTCCTCCTAGGCACTGTATCTTGCATCATTATATCATTAGACAAATCAGCTTGCTTTAAAGCCCACTTCATATACTCTGTACTTATTGGAAAAGACTGTGATGCTGGGAAAGATTGAAGGCAGAAGAAGAGGGCAACAGAGGATGAGATAGCTGGATGGCATCACTGATTCATTGGACATGAACTTGGGCAAATTCCGGGAGATGATGAGGAACATGGAAGCCTGGCATGCTGTAGTCCATGGGGTCACGAAGAGTAGGGCATGACTTGGCAACAGAACAACAACAAAAATACACTCTGTACTCATTCTTGTGGTTACTTTGCCTCAATATCTGTTACCGCTAAGGCTGGCCGAGTCCCAGTTCTGTCCGCACCACACCACACTCTCCAAACCAGTGCCACTGATAAAGGAGAGATAAGAACCCCAGGTTTCTCCTAACTTTGAAACAATCAGGCAGACAAGTCACAAATAGCACAAAGAAGTGAATGGAAAAGGCTTCAACTTTCAGTGGTCATTGTATTTGCACTTCCTTTTCAACTTTTATGATGTATTAGCCATAGAATGGGCTCCAAAGAGAAACGGAAGAGGCAAGCACACAACGTTATCAAGAAAACCCAGCCAGCTCAAATCCCTTCCCTTCAGTCATACTGCTTTAGACTCCAGTATAATTATTCACCAATTTCTATTCTGAAGTTGGTAATGACGATAGTAATAAATCTATTTCCCTTCCTTCAAGCTACGAAATTCAGTGAACTGACGAATGAAGGCGGCTTCAAAAATATCATTTCTAGAAAGAACGCTGAAGAAAACTTCAGGGCCAGGTTCTGAGCTCCGGTCTCTCTTGACAACAAGATAAAAAACGAGGCTCCAGGACGCTGCGGAGGAAGGGAATAATTTCCACAGTCCTGAAGTGACCTTCCCCTCCCCCAGCCTCTGGCAGTGGCTCCCAATGACACTTCACAGGCCAGTACAGGGCTGCATCCAGCTGTCCACACTCCTCCAGGGAGCCACTTCTTAAAGCCGTCAGGGAGACGTCGCCATGGGAACAAGAAGGGGCGGGGAGACGACACCATTGGAACAAGGAGGGGCGAGACTTGTAAGGTGCACTCCTTACCTTCCTCCTCCCTCACAGGAAAAGACCGACCTTAAATCTGTAAAATGGATAGAAAGGATCTGCGACCTTCCCTTGTAACTCATCTGAGGTTATCAACGGTAAAGGGTTGGAAAACTAACTTTAGATCCTGCTGGGGGTTCAAGATCTCCATCCTCCAACCCCTTGCCCATGACTCAGTCCACCCAGGGCTAAAGGACACTTTCCTTTCTGGCCAAAGCTTCTTGGCCAGTGGAGCCCGGCACACACCACTGGGTTCCCACTGACACTGAATTCTAACCTTAGCTACCTGTGTATGCGCAGTCACTCAGTCACGTCCGGCCCTTTGCAACTCATGGACTGTAGCCCACCAGGCTCCTGGATCCATGGAATTTTCCAGGCAAGAATACTGGAGTGGGTCGCCATTTCCTTCTCCAGGGCATCTTCTGGATCCAGGGGTCGAATGGAGTCTCCTGTCTCTCCTGCATTGGCGGAAGGATTCTTTACCACTGAACTGGCTGAGAAGCCCAGCATTGGCTGAAGTTCTCACCAGATGCCACGCTGCCAGGACCTGAAATCCTACTAGCAATACTCCACAAAACCAGCTCTTGGTGGCATGAAGGGAGCAGATTTGGGGTTTGCAACTCCAAAAAACAAATGCTTGTTAAAGTTAGATTATTGAACAATGACAGCTAAAGAACTGACTACTTAAAGCCTTATGTCTGAGTCACCACTCTTTCAGGAATCTGTTAACTTTATTAGCAATGTATCAGTTCAGTTCAGTTCAGTCCCTTAGTCATGTCCGACTCTGCAACCCCATGGACTGCAGCACGCCAGGCCTCCCTGTCCATCACCAACTCCCAGAGTTTACTCAAACTCATGTCCATTGAGTCAGCGATGCCATCCAACCATCTCATCCTCTGTCGTCCCCTTCTCCTCTCGCCTTCAATCTTTCCCAGCATCAGGGGCTTTTCAAATGAGTCAGCTCTTTGCATCAGGTGGCCAAAGTATCGGAGTTTCAGCTTCAGCATCAGTCCTTCCAATGAACATTCAGGGCTGATTTCCTTTAGGATGGACTGGTTGGATCTCCTTGCAGTCCTAGGGACTCTCAAGAGTCTTCTCCAACACCACAGTTCAAAAGCATCAATTCTTTGGCGCTCAGCTTTCTTTATAGTCCAACTTTCAAATACATACATGGCTACTGGAAAAACCATAGCCTTGACTAGACAGACTTTTGTTGGCAAATGTATAACTGGGTTGAATTTCACCACTAAATTATAATTATACTGAGGAGTTAAACTAGGGATCTGATTAACACTCTGCTCTTGGATATTGTCTATCAGAGTTAACAGTAAAAAAATAAAAGTTATTTTGAAGTATTTTTAGGGAATTACAGAAAGAAATAGGACAGAAAGGAGTGGATTCCTGCATTTTCATCTTCTATAAAATATCAAAACACACACAGATTTTGATTCCCCATCTGCTTCTTTCACTCTCCTTGCCATTTGGAGCAGCTAATACACACTTTACTCATTTCTCTTGTAGCTCCTGTGTAGAGTGTCTCGTGAAACCAGAAATTTTTCATTCTTGTCAGTGATATATCCCCTGAGCCCAGAACAGTGCCTCGCACACAGTAGGTGTGCAATAAACAGGCCCTAGAATATTAACACTCAAAACATCTAGACTATTTTTTTAAATTTTTACTGGAGTATAATTGCTTTACAATGTTGTATTAGTTTCTTCTGTATAGTAAAGCGAATTAGCTATCTGTATACATATATCCCTCTTTCTCATATTACAATTATTGGAGAGGATAAATCATAAGACTTATCATATTAGAGGTATTATTTAAATTGGCCTGACATATAACTATACTACATTGATAATTAATGTAGTATAAACATTATAGAGATTAAACAAATTGGTTTTAGAAACGAATAAAAAATCACCAATCCCATTCTCTCTTTTTTAGAACATTCTGAATGTCATTATTTTTACTGAAGTAAAAATAATGTTATGACATTATGTAAGTCACAGGTGTACAATAGAGTGATTCACAATTTTTAAAGGTTATATTTCATATTATAAAATATTAGCTATGTTCTCCTATGTTATACAATATATCCTTGTAGCTTATATTTACCAAATAGTTGGTACCTCTTAATCCCCTATCCCTATACTGCCCCTGCTCCCTTCCCTCTCCCCACTGGTAACCAAAAATTTGTTCTATCTGTGAGTATGCTTCTTTTTTGTTACTTTCACTAGTTTGTGGTATTTTTAGATTCCACATATAACGATATAATACCGTCTTTCTCTGACTTACTTCACTTGGCATAACGCCCTCCAAGTCCATCCATGTTGCTGCAAACAGTAAAATTTAATTATTTTTTATGACTGAGTAACA
Source organism: Bos javanicus (assembly GCF_032452875.1). NCBI lineage: Eukaryota > Metazoa > Chordata > Mammalia > Artiodactyla > Bovidae > Bos > Bos javanicus. Next base: position 32,148,022 of record NC_083881.1, on the reverse strand, counting down.
GTCCATTGTGTGTGTGTGTGTGTGTGTGTGTCTGTGTGTTGGCAATTATAAGTAACGCTGCTATGAACACTGGAGTGTATGTACTTTTTCAAATTAGTGTGTTTTTATTTTTTTTCAGATACATACCAGGAGTGGAATTTCTGGATCATGTAGTAGTTCCATTTTCAGGTTTCTGAGAAACTTCCATACTGTTTTATATTGGTTTTTGTGTGTGTCATTTTTTAATAGATTATTTTAGCTCTGCCTTTTTCTAAAAATTACTGTGAATTTCACTTAACAGATATAAAATAGTAAAGAAAAAAATCTATAATATCACTGAGTTGGAACTTTGAATTCTGGCAGGCTAGAAAATAATGTTTAGAGAGGATATATAATACAGTAATAGTAAAGCTATATTTTTTCTTTAAATCTAGTTAGCGGACTTTTTCTTTTCAAAAATTGATTCAAATATTCTGGCTGACTATCTAGATCTCTTATAACATTTGCTTATATTTTCCTAATGCCATGAAAGTTGAATCTTACCTAAATCCTCAACTATAAAAATGTGTATGTTTAAAATGAACAATTCATTCAAGTATCAACTAAACTCTCAAATTTCTGACAGTCCAACTGATCATATTCCTTGTAACTAGGTCAACACTAAGTAAAACTGAAAAAAAAAAGAAATCTCAGAAAACATTTGCTATTCTCAAAAAATTTCACCATACAGAGAAGGCACAATTTATACATGAGGATTATTATCTCACTGAAAAATATACAGGAGAAATGTCAACTTCTCATACTTCAGCTGAAAACTATACTCATTCATCCATAGCATGATTCCCTTTTGGACTCGAAGATTATTCAGTTATATGATTGTACTAACTGCCTCTTGAGAAACCTATATGCAGGTCAGGAAGCAACAATTAGAACTGGACATGGAACAACAGACTGGTTCCAAATAGGAAAAGGAGTACGTCAAGGCTGTATATTGTCACCCTGCTTATTTAACTTACGTGCAAAGCACATCATGAGAAATGCTGGGCTGGAAGAAGAACAAGCTGGAATCAAGATTGCCAGGAGAAATATCAGTAATCTCAGATATGCAGATGACACCACCCTTATGGCAGAAAGTTAAGAGGAACTAAAAAGCCTCTTGATTAAAGTAAAAGAGGAGAGTGAAAAAGTTGGCTTAAAGCTCAGCATTCAGAAAACGAAGATCATGGCATCTGGTCCCATCACTTGGAAACGGTGTCAGACTTTACTTTTGGGGGCTTCAAAATCACTGCAGGTGGTGATTGCAGCCATGAAATTAAAAGACACTTACTCCTTAGAAGGAAAGTTATGACCAACCTAGATAGCATATTCAAAAGCAGAGACATTACTTTGCCAACAAAGGTCCATCTAGTCAAGGCCTATGGTTCCTCCAGTGGTCACGTATGGATGTGAGAGTTGGACTGTGAAGAAAGCTGAGTGCCTAAGAACTGATGCTTTTGAACTTTGGTGTTGGAGAAGACTCTTGAGAGTCCCTTGGCCTGCAAGGAGATCCAACCAGTCCATTCTGAAGGAGACCAGTCCTGGGTGTTCCTTGGAAGGACTGATGCTAAAGCTGAAACTCCAATACTTTGGCCACCTCATGGGAAGAGTTGACTCATTGGAAAAGACTCTGATGCTGGGAGGGATTGGGGGCAGGAGGAGAAGGGGACGACAGAGGATGAGATGGCTGGATGGCATCACCAACTCAATGGACATGAGTTTGGGTAAACTCCAGGAGTTGGTGATGGACAGGGAGGCCTTGAGTGCTGCGATTCATGGGGTCGCAAAGAGTTGGACACGACTGAGCGACTGAACTGAACTGGACTGTCCTTGGTAGAAAATGCCCATAACTAAATAATTTCATTTATCAAACTTCATGCTTTGACTACCTGAAGGCCAGTTACCCTCCTCATCTGAAGTAGACTTGGCAAATAAAACAATCCAGGAATGATGATCATTTTAATTATGGATTCACTTCATTTGTATTTAAATCACAATAATGTGTTCTACCAACGTGATCTATACAATATCCATTGAATGCAAAGCAGTATATATACATTTTTGAGACTAGAAGGGATGTGTGTAAAATTAACACTTGCCTCAAACATTTCATGATTTAATCATATATAGAATAAATATGAGCTATATATAACATTGGAGGAGGCAATGGCACCCAACTCCAGTACTCTTGCCTAGAAAATCCCATGGACGGAGGAGCCTGGTAGGCTGCAATCCATGGGGTCACGAAGAGTCAGGACACGACTGAAGCGACTTAGCAGCAGCAGCAGCAGCAGCATACTAACATTATATATAACAGCTTTAAATCTGCTATGAAGTGCTAAGTAAACAAGCACAAAGAGATCCAAACTGACCCAGAAGGAATTAAATTAACCTGAAACTAGTCTTAGTGATGATAAACATTACCAATGGGAGAACTAGAGGTGTCTATTTTTTAAAGGTTCACTTGCATTTCCTCATTTCTGTAAGGGAAACTCCTAACTTCTGGATAATCTCTGGCTCCTGAGTGCTTGCCTGGCTCTGACCCATCCTGGATTGACTGTGAGCTTCTGTTGCTGGCCTGCTCTTGATACTATTCCGTCCTCTCTTTTAGCCGCTGTGTACTTCCGGAGTCAACAAGTTGTGTGTCCAGCTCCCAACATCTGCCTTGGTTTTCCCAGCCCTGATATATCATACTGTTCCCACCATCTAGAAATCCCCAGGCCAGAGAATCACCAACACAGTGGATCAGATCTACTCAGAATCCCTACTCATCAGGGTGGCCTCAGGCGTGAGTTAACAGGTGCCATGTGTTCAGCTGTGTCCAACTTTTTATAACCCCATGGACTGTGAACTGCCAGGATCCTCTGTCCATGGAATTTCCCAGGCAAGAAAACTGGATTGGGTTGCCATGGCCTCCTCCAGGGGATCTTCCTGAATCAGGGATCGAACCCTTGTCTCTTGTGTCTCTTGCATTGGTAGGCAGATTCTTTACAGCTGTAAGGATACAATCCTTGAAAGGAGCTGTGAGTTGCAAGTTATACAGGAATATACAGTGCCTGACACAAAACAAACACATAATATATGATGATTTCCAGAGTATTCTGGGACTTTCTTTGGGGGGAAGGGGAACCAGAAAAAATTTTAACTTACACGAAATATCCAAATCTCCCAACTCTTCCTGCAGTCGAAGCCAACTACAGGGGTGTTGGGGGGAGGACCTAGTGGAACACTTACAAACACTTGTGAAGGGATAGATAAATGAAACATGAAATGGACTTCTATGTGGACAAGAATGTATCATTTTAGGGAAATGATTCAAGTGGTATTTTAGTATAATAAGTTCTTACAGTAAAGGAATCCAAGAATTAATATAAATGATTTCTGAGGGACAAGCCTAAATTATTAATATCACTGGGTCCCAAAAGGTGTCAGATATTACTCTGCCTCTCAATATTAATTCTCTACCTCTTAATTTTAGTGCAGTAATTCCCCTACATAGGAACCAGTTCTGTTCCAAGAGTGTGTTTGTTAAGTCCAATTTGTTGGTTTGTCCAACAAAGTTAGCCTAGGGACCTCTCAGCTATATACTCTCAGCTACATAGTACTGTACTGTAATAGGTTTACAATACTTTTTCACACAAATAATATGTACATAAAAAACAAACACAAAAAATAAAGAAAATCTTTTTCATCTGACAGTACAGTACCTTGAAAAGCACAGTAGTACAGTACCACAGTTGGCATGGACAGGCTGGCACACGTGTTCACATCTTTGAAAGTCTGTAACTTTCAAGTTTCATATGTCGAGGACTTACTGTATAAAACTCCCCACATCTCATCAGTATGCATGGCCGCCCAACTAGATACATTTCCCAGTCTCCCTTGCAGCTGATTCAGCCTTGTCATGAAGTTCTGGCCAAGAGGATGGGAGCAAAAGTGAGGTGTGGAACTTGTCGCACACCCTCAGTCCCTCTGAGGCTAGAACTTGCAAGGGATCCTAGTAGGCCAACTTCAACCATATGGACAAAAACAAAACCCTCGTGTGTTGGTTCTCCAACATCCTCTGCTCACTGGAACCACTGGAGAAACTATATTAAATACTGGTTCTCCGTCCTACAGACTGATGTAGATGGTCCTAGGGGATGCTGGAGCAGTAAGATAGGACACGAGGTCTCTTAATGACCCGATGACGCTGCTCATTTCCCGGGACACTGTTGGGCAATAGTACTGAAAAATTAAATAACCACAGCGCGCCAAGAGAGGATACAAAAAAGGCATGTTGATTACATACCGCTTTCATAGTCACAAACAATCCTTCTGTGTTGTTTAAACTACTGTTGTTTGGCCTCAGAGAAAGCAGCTGAACAAATATCCTTGTAAATATACATAATAAACACAAAAATTCTGGTCTTCTGGAAAAATAATTATAAGTACAGGTTTAAAAAAAAGGACCGTTCTTTTCAAAAAAAAAAAAGTGTGGTTTTAGCATAGTCTAGGGAAATCATTGGTGAGCTACAGAAGAGTCATTAAAGAAAAGCTAAAAGTGAACTTTAAACATTAAGATTACTCCACTTGACAAGACAAAGGCAAAAAAATAGATTAAAGTTTGCCAATTTGTTAATAATTTGCATAAATTAATATGAATTTCGAAGCAAAATGTGAAATCTCAAAAAAAAAATGACTTTAGGACAGAGTTAAATACTAATTTATCTAACAGGCCCATTTTTGATAGGCTTCGGGTTGTTGCTGCTGCTGCTAAGTCGCTGCAGTCATGTCCGACTCTGCAACCCCATAGACAGCAGCCCACCAGGCTCTGCCGTCCCTGGGATTCTCCAGGCAAGAACACTGGAGTGGGTTGCCATTTCCTTCTCCATTGCGTGAAAGTGAAAAGTGAAGTCACTCAGTCTCGACCGACTGGTGGCGACCCCATGGACTGTAGCCCACCAGGCTCCTCCATCCATGGGATTTTCTAGGCAAGAGTACTGGAGTGGCTTGCCATTGCCTTCTCCAAGGCTACAGGTTAGACTTCTTTTGTGTGTGTCAGGTATACACGTGCTCCCCATCCTGACCATCCCCCTGGGCCGTCCCAGCGCACCAGCCCCAAGCATCCAGCATCGTGCACTGAACCTGGACTGGCATCTTGTTTCATACATGACATTTCACAGGTTTCAATGCCATTCTCCCAAATCTTCCCACCCTCTCCCTCTCCCACAGAGTCCATAAGACTGTTCTATACATCAGTGTCTCTTTTGCTGTCTCGTATACAGGGTTATCGTTACCATCTTTCTAAATTCCATATATATGCGTTAGTATACTGTATTTATGTTTTTCCTTCTGGCTTACTTCACTCTGTATAATAGGCTCCAGTTTCATCCACCTCATTAGAACTGATTCAAATGTATTCTTTTTAATGGCTGGGTAATACTCCATTGTGTATATGTACCACAGCTTTCTTATCCATTCATCTGCTGATGGACATCTAGGTAGACTTCTTTAATAAAGAAATGGACTCATCTTTATTTGTTCCTCGTCATCCTCAACATATGACTTCTAGTTCATGGTCAAAAATGGCTGTCCCATCATCTACTATCACAACCTCATACCAGCCAGGGAGAAGGGGAAGTCTCTGCCAGGGATCTCATTATTAACAGAGACACGAAAAATTGAGAAAAAAGTATATCTAGAATATTCCAGAAAATGTGGAGATGTAAAATCTATAAATAAAATATATTTCTATATATATTACAATTATATAAAGTCAAACGTGGCATGGATATACACTGTAAAAAATGGAATTCCCCTTAACTCTCCTAATTTCACCTCTGGGAAAATAGTGAGTTATTACATTTAGGTAAAATAATGTCTTTTCACAGCTCATCCTCTAGTACTACTGACAGGAATAAAACTTTGGAATAGGAGATGCCATTTTTGGAATCCTGTTTCTTTCTTTGGGGCAATAGTCTCAAATAAGAAAAAACTATAATCCAAGGGAGCAAGAAACCAAGGCCAAGTTGAGACATTACAAGGCATCAAAGGCAAACAGCGCTTCTTGCACAACCGCTGAAAATGTGTCACCGTCTATAAAGCTTCTCTTCCTGGCAAGAAGACAACTTAAATAGATCATTAAAATCACAAAAGTGGCAAAGCAAAGTCAAACAGAGATATCAACCCTTATTTGACTTTCTCAGAGAAATGAAGCTTTGAAGTGAATTAAAATGCTTACCCATTCATATTCTACACTGCTAGATTTTTGCTATAAACCCAGAAAATAGTTTCATATCAGTATTCTAAATTTAACCAGCTGGGGTCATTTCTTAAGTATTATACCATTTAACCTTTTCAAATGAAGGGCCTGTCTTTTCATGGAAAATATGTATTTAGAACATAATGTCCTTGGCTTAGATATTCTCCAATGAAACAGGTCTTTTTTTGTACACTATACTTAGCAATATGGCAAAGCTAGAATTTAAAAAAAAATTATTCAAAGATTCAAAGTCTGAAATCATTCACAGTAACTAAAAGTATTTAAGTATCAGAACCTCAACTTAAGGTATCAATTGTATTAAAAATTGCAATCAATGAACTCATGGATCAAATGCAATAGTTCATGAGAATGGGGAAAAATTAGAAAACAAAGTTTTTATTAGATGTGTCAAGATTTGAATGATTATACTCAAAACTACTGGTAAAGTGACCCAACCACACTTTCAAGAAAAGAAACATTTACTAAGTTGAGAATAATAAAAATGCATCTATTATGAAAAATAAATATTATAAGACTTTAAATACCTAATAAAAAACAAAAACAATTATCTTTAGGTCAAATCAATTATACCTAACACTCAAGCATAACAATTTAATTTGGTATTAAATTATATTTTAAAATATAATGCCAGGTATAGAGTAAAAAGGGCTTCCCAGGTGGCACTAGTGGTAAAGAATCCACCTACCAATGCAGACGACTTAGGAGACTTGGGTTCAATCCCTGGGTGGGGAAGATCCCCTGGAGTAGGAAATGGCAACCCACTCCAGTATTCTTGCCTGGAGAATCCCAGGGACAGAGAAGCCTGGCAGGCTACAGTCCATGGGGTCGCAAAGAGTTGGACATGACTGAAGAGACTTAGCATGCACAAATGCAGAGTTAAAAAAAAAAAACACTCAAAAGACAAGTACTGGGGAAAAATGTAATCTGACAAAAATGTTGTCAGGTAAACCAGCGTTTCTTATTTAAAAGTGTGAGCAATGACTGCAATGTGCATTAAATGTAATGCATAAACTGTACATCGTTTATATCATGATTTTTAAAAATGACTATGTCATTATTTTCAAGATTTGAACCTAATCATAATAGATATAATAATAAATTAATGCAAGCTACTTCCCTCTTCTGACTTCTAACTTTGTATGTTGCATTTTAAAAAGTCACACTTCACCTACAGAAGTTGATTTAAATTTTAGGCCAGCCCTGTGAGACAGTATTGACTATGTTTTCCAGATATGCAAGGAGGCATAAAGAGGCTATGTAAGTTGCCAACATCACACTGTTTGTACATTTCAGTACCAAGACTTTAACCAAGGTTACTGGGCCTCTAAACCCATGGTCTGCACCATGCACTTCACCCCACTGTCCCCATGCAGGAGGCAGAGCTGCTGGCAAGTGGTCACAGAGAGATGCAAAGGGTGTGTCCCAGCAGTTCCGGAATTTTAAAACATGCAAGAGTTTTAAAAAAGTTTAGACTCTATCATGACGTTTTGCTGTGGGTATGTTCCATGGCAGGATGGCTCGGAAAATTTTGCCAAGTGCCTTCCTTGCCTCCCAGCTCCTTGGTGGCTCTTGATTTACCAAGTGATGCATTTGACTTCCATGATGCTCTGCTGAAGCTGCTTCAGTTCCCTTTTTTTATCTATCATCTCCATCTCCTCAGCTATACTCATCTCCCTCAAACATCCCTAGACATACCTTAATGTTTATAACCTGTTTCTCTCTTTGCATTTACTACCAGCCTCTTGAATAGCTTTTCCATCCATCTTCATCTCCTCGGCTTCCACTCAGATCACGTCTTCCAGCTCCTTCTTAGGCTTCTGCTCATGCATGTTCCTGAAGCCAAAACTTCAGTGCCGTTTTAATTGCCAAATCCAGTTGTCTCTTCAGTCTTCACACAACCTACTTCTGAAAAGCTCTGAGAGTTGAAAGGAACTTTTCTTCTGGGAGCTAGATCTTTCCTTGGCTTTCAAGAGATCACTTGACCCCAGTTCTTTGTTTCAACCCTTGACAACTCAGTCCAAGACACCAGTGCACTCTACATCCTATTCTTGGTTAGGATGTTTTCTTCCTTGAATTGCTTCCCCTTTGTCATCACATCTACCCTGATGGCTCCAACATACATGAGTAGTTACTTTCTCCATGTCTTCCACATTCTAATCTTCAAAAATCATAGCAGACTTTGAACTCAGCAAGTTGAAAACCAAATTCACTTTTCTCCTCCTCCCCACGCCATTCTGCCTCTTGCACTTCATTTCGAGTTAATGACCCTCCCCATCCTGTCTTCAAACTAGAAACCATTCTAATATTCTCCATTCTACTTAAGCTTCCACTTCTGAGTGAACATAAATGCTAATGGTTCTACCCAAGAAATGTCTCATGGTTGTTGGGTGTTTTGATGTTTTGTGGGTTGACTTTTTTTTTTTAAGAGTTTTGTTTGGGTTTAGTTTTTTTTATCTTCATCATTGTTTCTACCTTAGATCAGACATTCCTCAGTTCTTACCTGGACCAGTGAAATGTTTGAAACTCCTAACAGGTAACCAGATTTCAATCTTCGTTCCTCAACTCTGTTGATAGAATTCTCTTGCTAAGAAACAAAACTAATCTCAATTAAGCCTACTCATATCAACGTTATCAAATTATAATACAGCACAGTCATGCAGATGAAGCCTTAAGACTAAAGACACATTCCTCTCCACATCCCCCTAGACAGCAAGTCAGTTCTGGTCACATGATTAACACTCCAAATATCAGAACTATGCAAAAGCCCCATTTAATTCATGGTATGTTTCCTACTGTAATTACCGTAAATAGTCAGGACAGCTTAAAAGCTATTTCCTGATGTCATTCTCGAGAATACACCTTCAGTCTAACGACTCGCAAAAAAGAACTCAGTCAAGCCAGCCTGGGAGTAGGGTCCAGTCAGGATGATCAACAGGAGCTGTCTTAAGGTTTAGGATGAAAATAGGGCAGGGTCTGCAGACCTGGAGAGCAAGATCACTTTGGTAGGAGCAGAAATCTGTGTTACACAAGCTAGACTATATTTATGTTTTGTGTCGTTTCCGGGATTACTGGTCTGTGCACTCCCTCAGTAAACAGTAACAACTTTTGGAAGTTTATAAACTGTCCCAGATTAAGAGGAGCAAGGAAACACCTTCTCTGCATTCTTGTGTGAACAGACAAAGAAACAGTGTGTTAGTCGCTCAGTCATGTCAGACTCTTTACGACCCCATGGACGATAGCCTGCCAGGCTCCTCTGTCCATGGGATTCTCCAGGCAAAAATACTAGAGTTGGTTGCCATTTCCTTCTCTTGGAGATCCTCCCTACCCAGGGGTCGACCCCAGGTCTCCTGGATTGCAGGCAGATTCTTTACCATCTGAGCCACGAGGGGAGCCAGAGAGCCAGGGAGGTGGCAGAAATAAAGAACAAGAGGAAGGGGTCCCAAGGCCAAATTCAAAGACATAGATTCAGGGAATCTTGGCCTGGAAACTTCTTCCCACAAGCGACCCCTTCCCAGTGCCAACCTTGGAGGCCCTGGACTTATTATTAATAAGGGGGCAAGTCCCACACAATGACTTCTCACTGTCTTTAACTGAAGTCATAATTCTTAAGAATGGAACCCTTCTCAAACTGGTCTGAACATATCTCATCTCTTCCCAATACTCAAAAAGCACACAGGACTGTTTATCCCCATTAATTAAGAATCTTTTAGCACTGGAGCATGCCAAGCCATGCCAGCACCACCTGCTGCCTGCCATACCATGGTCACCCTCAATGTGTTTTACTATTTCAGGAGGGATAAATTTCTTCCAAGTCTGGCACGTTCCTCCTCATCCTTCAGGAGCCAGCTCTATTATCACCTCTTACCCACCCTTCCCCTGACCCCAGACTGAGGGAGTCCCTTGTGCCTACCTGCCACTTGGCTTATTACTCTATCACTTAAGCTCCCAGATGGCACTGTGATTATTTGAATACTGAGGGTTCAGCCTGCAATGTATAATGCTGAGGGGCACACAGGTCCATGCAAAACATGTATTGAATCAATTTATCTTTACCTCAAAATGCTGCATCATGACTGAAACCCAATTCAAACCATTTTGTTTGCTTTTGCTTCATCTGTCTATTTGTTTTCTTGAGTACTTGCTGTTTACAAAGCACCATGATGAGCTCAAGTAAAGCATACTGAGGAAGTAAAGGTGCCATCTCTACTCTCTCAGAGTTTACCACCCAGATGAGGTGTTTTTCTAATTGCTTTAGCAAAAGCACAAATCAGAGGACAGTGGGGCTACATGAGGAGGTCCCAGGGTAGAGAGCCTGGAGCCACACAATTCAACTCTCTGGATCCTCTTCAAGGGCTCCTGAAGCCAAACCCCAGAAGCCTGGAGCTCTCAGGAGCACCATGTCAAAGAGCTAAGGGCTTTCCAGGTGGTGCAGTGGTAAAGAATCTGCCTGCCAATGCAGGAGATGCAAAAGATGCAGATTCGATCCTGGTTTGGAAAGATCCCCTGGAGTAGGAAATGACAACCCACTCCTGTATTCTTGCCTGGAAAATTCCATGGACAGAGGAGCCTGGCAGGCTACAGTCTATGGGGTTTCAAAGAGTAGGACACAACTGAGCACAAGAGATTCACATATAATAAGCCAAATCAGATAAGAAATACACAGTTGCTCAGTATAAACTGTAAAGCACCATACTAACTCTGACTGTTGTTACATAGACTGCAACCTGTCACTGTCTTAAAGTCAAGATTACCATGGGAAGGACCAAACTGACCAAAGGGAAACACAGAGAAAGAGGAAGCAGAGACTCAGAGACACAGAAAAAGGGCAGAGGAGAATATAACAGACACACAGATCAGACACTCACCTTGACCAAAATCTGTGGCTCTATATAGCAATGAGAGATAGGACTCAGATTCTGGGGTATCTGAGGGCAAAGCCTAGACAGGTAACAAATTTCAGAATCTTTTGTTTATGAAAAGATATACAGCTGAACTCAAAGTCTGTGTCTTAATGTTCCAACAATGGGGAATAACTGTGCTTTCTGATTAGCCAGGTACAATCCCAGTGTACACCTGCTTCCCTGCATAATTATTACTAGCAGGCCCCTGCATCCTTGGAAGTGTCCCAGTTTAAATGAAAACTATATGATCACCCTGCCTCAACGCCACCTGCCACAGTGAAACGTGTCGACACAATTTTCCAGGCCCAGTGCAAAATTCAAACGTGAGGCCTTTCATTCAAAAGGAAAGAAAAAAAAGTGCTATTAAGGGTACTGAAGGGTTTCCCTGGTGGCTCAGTGGTAAAGAATCCACCTACTAATGAAGGAGACTGGGGTTCATGCCTGGCCTGGGGAGATCCCACATGCCCTGGAGCAACTAAGCCCCTGGGCCACAACTACGGAGCCTGTGCTCAAGAGCCCAGAAGTCGCAACTACTGAAGCCTCCATGCCCTAGAGCCCATGCTCTGCAACAAGAGAGGCCACCGCAGTGAGAAGCCCTCACACCACAACTGGAGAGTAGCTTCCACTCTCTGAAACTAGAGGAAAGCCCAAGCAGCAATGAACACCCATAAATAAATAAAGAAAACTTTGTTTAAAAAGTTTTATTGAAGTCTGAAGCTGTATTTTTTCTTTCGTGTATCTGTTCTGTTCACATCCCATCGTCCCACTGGACTTCACATGCAAAGCACAACTTCCTAGATAAAATTAGTAAGAATTTCAATCATTGATGGCACAGCATCAAACTAAGCTTGAGGTCCTTCAGACTTGGCAGCCCTGTGCGACCGTATAAGACACACCCTTGAAATCGACCCTGGTCTGTCCTTTCTCCAGGAAACCAGTTATAACCTACTATTGTCCAGACTCTGGATATCAAACACTGGATATTAGGTCTATAAAAGCATTTTCTTTTAGAAAAGAAATGTTTTAGAGTATTCCTAATGAAGCCTAGAATTTCATTTCCCAAGCAAAACAAGAACAGAAGTTCAAACAAATTGTCACTCTCTACCATTTTACCTAAGACCTAAAAATAATCAATTCCAATAATATAATCTATCCAAGGACCCAAATGAAAATTTAGACTACAATGGATTTAAATAACAATGCTACAATGTCCTTAATACCTTGATACCTGATTTAAATAGTTGCACTTTTAAATGCAGAAGCTACATTTTTTCTTAAAGCTTCTTCTTACATAACACATATGTGCCTGAGTGAAACTTAACTTCCACTATCTATACAGACCAAATGGAAAAAAAAATTAGGAATTTAAGGATGATTGAGGAGATGTTCAAGCTGGGTTTAGAAAAGGCAGAGGAACAAGAGATAAAATTGCCAACATCCGCTGGATCATAGAAAAAGCAAGAGAGTTCCAGAAAAACATCTATTTCTGCTTTGACTATGCCAAAGCCTTTGACTGTGTGGATCACAATAAACTGTGGAAAATTCTGAAAGAGATGGGAATACCAGACCACCTGACCTGCCTCTTGAGAAACCTGTATGCAGGTCAGGAAGCAACAGTTAGAACTGGACATGGAACAGACTGGTTCCAAATACGAAAAGGAGTACATCAAGGCTGTATATTGTCACCCTGCTTATTTAACTTATATGCAGAGTACATCATGAGAAACACTGGGCTGGAAGAAGCACAAGCTGGAATCAAGATTGCCGGGAAAAATATCAATAACCTCAGATATGCAGATGACACCACCCTTATGGCAGAAAGTAAAGAGGATCTAAAAAGCCTCTTGATGAAAGTGAAAGAGGAGAGTGAAAAAGTTGGCTTAAAGCTCAACATTCAGAAAACGAAGATCATGGCATCTGGTCCCATCACTTCAAGGGAAATAGATGGGGACACAATGGAAACAGCATCAGACTTTACTTTTGGGGGCTCCAAAATCACTGCAGATGTTGATTGCAGCCATGAAATTAAAAGACACTTACTCCTTGGAAGGAAAGTTATGACCAACCTAGATAGCATATTCAAAAGCAGAGACATTACTTTGCCAACAAAGGTCCATCTAGTCAAGGCTATGGTTTTTCCAGTAGTCATGTATGGATATGAGAGCTGGACTGTGAAGAAGGCTGAGTGCCAAAGAATTGATGCTTTTGAATTGTGGTGTTGGAGAAGACTCTTGAGAGTCCCTTGGACTGCAAGGAGATCCAACCAGTCCATTCTAAAGGAGATCAGTCCTGGGTGTTCTTTGGAAGGAATGATGCGAAAGCTGAAACTCCAATACTTTGGCCACCTCATGCAAAGAGTTGACTCACTGGAAAAGACTCTGATGCTGGGAGGGATTGGGGGCAGGAGGAGAAGGGGATGACAGAGGATGAGATGGCTGGATGGCATCACCAACTCGATAGACGTGAGTCTGAGTGAACTCTGGGAATTGGTGATGGACAGGGAGGCCTGGCGTGCTGCAATTCATGGCGTCGCAAAGAGTCGGACACGACTGAGCAACTGAACTGAACTGAACTGAGGAACTGTCCTTAAAAATGGGGCAGGAGGTTTAGAAGATAAATTCGTGAATTCATCTGTTCATTCGTGCAGTAAGCGTTTATTGAGTACTTATGATGTCACAAGTATTGCACGAAAGTCTAGGGAAACAGAAGTGAGTAAAATGTGGCCCTGTCCCCAAGAAGCTTGCATTCTAGAAGAATGAGACAAATCTAGTCAGATATCTGCCCAAGCTTGCTCTGGCTCCAAGGAACAACTGACTACAGAGAAGAGCGGATACTGAACTGAGAGCACTCTAGCCCGGGAAAGATGGAGGGATGGAGTCATAAAAGTTTTACTGAAGGAGATGAAGAGTCTTGAAAGCCTAGCAGGAAGCCAGCAGGTTGCTAAGGGTTAGGGAGGAGCAGAAGAAGAGGCCTGAAGCAACCCATGGGAAGAGTGCGCCATTCAAATGACAGCAGCAAGCTTCAAGGTCAGAGCCTTGTTCAGTCAAGAAGTGTGTGCCTGGGTGGCTACTGGAGAGAAGGTGCATATAGATCATACAGACTGATAAAACCGGAGGATGAAAAAGGCAATGTTCACGGACTATATGGGTGTGGGAAGAAGTAATGGGGAGAAGGTGGGGGAGGGGGGAGGTGCTCTCTCCTTAAAAGGCCAAAGGTGGGAAATAAGAAGAGAAACCATCTTATTAAAAAAAAGTTTCCCTTCAGGCCATATGATCACTTGATCCAGAGAAATAACACAATTTGCTTGCTCCTTTAAGGCTGTGTAAGTAAAAATATGTTCTCAGGAAAACTAAAAATACATTTTTCGTCTCTGTAATAAAGATCAGAATTACCCTCACCCGTGCTGATGGGCTGAAGTATTGAGAGAAATAAAATACAATGACTAATCTAACAAATATTTAAATTTGAATTGGGAATTCATTATCAAATTTTTGCAACAAATTTACCACTGCACTTATTTAATACTACATCTATTTAAAGAAAAAAAAAAAAAAACTTCTTTTGTTTGTCTGTATTTCTGACCATTCCCTAAGGATGGATTCCTAGAACAGGAATTACCAGGCCAAAGGGTTTGAATATTTTTAAAGCTCTTGGTGTGTATCAATTAGGATAAAATTAAAACTAGATTGGCTAATCAACTGAAAGTAACCATATAAAACAAATGACAAGTAAATGCTGCTACAAATAATATCCCCAAAAGAAAATCTAATGATCTATTATAGGTAGATCTTAAACTTTCAATGTTTATAAAACCAAAAGGAAGTCAGAGTAAACTTTTGTTTAGGCAGACTTTTGGGCCAATTAGTGTTGGTGTGTGTGTGAACATGTACATGAAAATAGCAAATAAAGAAAAGGAAAAATGGAAGAGCTCATAATTTATAAATGAGATAAGAAGAATGAATCATAAAATGATCTACTAACAGTAAAATGCAATCTCTTTTATACCTCCCATAATTTCTTACCTCTCTACATAGAATTATATTATCATTTTAAGTAATCAGATGTTAAGATTAGAGGAAAAACTGATATTTTAAATAAAAATCAACACATTGGTTTTTAAGGTAGGTTAGGTTAGCTATTTTTGTAAACTAGAAGTCTTTTGCTCAATACTATTCCCCTATACCTCCAGAAAGAAGTTCCTAATGCAACTTGAAAAGTTACTCAGATTCTTCGAAAGTCAAAGAACTTGTTTGCCAACAAAGTTTCATGAAAGTCAAATCTGAAGCTATGAAAAATCAAATTTGCTTTAAAAACATTCTTTTTTGACATTGATGCATGGAAGTGTACAACAATCCTACTTACCACCAATTACCAGTATATTTGCAAATACCCACACTTTTCCAAAGAATGCGGCCCCTGGGGGCTCAAGTATATCGATTTTAATTTGAGAAGTGAACCAGAAGCCAGTCAGTGCGTCTCACCCCAAGAACTGAATTTGCACTATCAACGATTATCAGCAGATAGTGTACCTCTCTCAGAACACTGCGCAGGAAGTTTGGCCTTTGCAGACCAAAGAGGAATGGAATAGGGTGGTGGAAAAAGGAGGTTAGAAGATTTGAGGGAGATTTTCGCAAAGGCTAAAGGTCCTCTGTGTCTGAATGATGCTCTCCTGCGCGTCTCGGTGGAGAGGAGCCAACCCTCAAATTCTGTCTCTGCAGCAGCGAACAGAAAAATATTCAGCTTCTGGGTGATGTCTAAAAAGTTTCTTTCACTGAGTTTTGCCCCTCCTGGCTTTAAAATGAATGAAACATTTTCAGAGCACACTTCCAATGAGTCAAGCTAAAACTCCGAAACAAAGTTCCTGCCAGTTTCAAGAAATCCTGAAGTCGCTGGATGGGAGATTTATTACACCGCTTCTCTGGGCTCAGTGCGAACATGGGACCCAAGAGCTGAACCCACGGGGGTGGGGATTTAAACCCTGGGTTGGGGGATGGAGGGAGGAGATAGGAGGACTAGGATGGCGGTGAGCAGTTCCTGTGGCTTTAATATCCCACAGCTGCTGGAGATCACAACCCCGCTGCTCTCTGTGCGCCCTCCCGCCCCGCCCTCCCACCACCATGGATTATTATAACTAAAGAGACTTCACTGCCGTGTAACCTGAAAAATGAACTCAAGTTCCATAAGAATCAAGGATTAAAAACAAACAAAAACGAAATGTACATGAACGCAGCAGCTGGACTTGAATCACCTAGCCAAGACTCTTCAAACAAAACCCAAAATCACCCCAGAGAGGAAGAGAAGGGGGAAAAAAAAAATCACAACGCACTCGAGCAGACCAGGGAAGGGGTAGAGATGAGAGAGGAGAAATGGATCAGCAGAGATTCCCCGAACAATAACCTTCTC
This sequence comes from Bos javanicus, assembly GCF_032452875.1. Classification (NCBI taxonomy): domain Eukaryota; kingdom Metazoa; phylum Chordata; class Mammalia; order Artiodactyla; family Bovidae; genus Bos; species Bos javanicus. Next base: position 32,131,438 of record NC_083881.1, on the reverse strand, counting down.
CCACGCGAGCTAACTTTTGGCCCTGGCGCGTCTGGAGGCATGCAGCATGGCCCCGCCGGGGGCCCCAGCGTGGACGCGCACACTGGGGCGCCCGCGACGCCCGGACGGGTACCCAGGTGCCTACAGACAATGCCGCCCGCGCGCGCGCCGCTCACCGACACCAGGAACTCCAGCGTGCCCACGTAGTCGCGCTCGGTCTTCTGCAGCTCGCTGAGCACGCACACGCGCAGCCGGAGCTGCTTCTCCAGGTCCCGGGCGCTCTCGGCGCGCCCGTCCCCGCGACCCTCGTCGCTCATGGTGGGCGCCCGGCCGCGCGCCCGCCGCTGCCCCCGGTCCCGCGCGCCCGCCGGAGAAAGTGGCCGCCTCCACCGGGTCCGCTGTGGGACTGGCGACTTTACGTGCCGCGGAGAGGCGGGGGGCGCGGGGAGAAGGAGGGGGCGCCGGGCGCGGGAGGCCGGGGGAGCTAGACAGAGGCCGCTCCCGGGGGACCCGGGGACATGCGCGCCGCGCCCCGCACGGCTCTGGCCTCACACGGCCCGGGCTGGAGGGAAGGCGGCTCAGGCAGCCCTGGCGGTGACTTGGACATTAATCAAATGCTTTGTATCCTTGTGACTCCGACCCTTTACCCTTCGCCAAATCTCAGGAAAAAGGAAGCACAACCCTGGGGAAGTGTGTTGCGTGCCAGCTAACTAAACACACACACACGCGCTCACACACACACACACACACTCACACGCACAGTCAGCACTGGAGATGGAACTCATTGGAGGTTCCCAAACCCAGGAGGACGGCTCCAAGACACAGCTCGAGGGTTTGCTCCCCTGACTCGCGCCTATTGTTTAGCGTTAATGTGTTTTGTACAAATCCTGAAAGCAAAGAAACAAGTCCCCACGGTTACATAACTGGATGGGAACAAAAACAACCATGGTATTGACCCTCCCGTCTTTGAAAAGAAACACATTGATGGGGTTTTTATTCGGGCACAAAACAGGTTTGCTTTCAACCGCCCCGCCCCACCCCCCCCAACAGAGACTATTTCACCAGGCGGATACCCTCATGCCTGCACTGGGGAAGTTAATTAGCATAATAAATGAAGACGCTATGGGAAAGTGACAGCCTGGCCCATACAATAAACTCCAGATACAATAAGTATCATCCTTGCACGGTACTGTTTTGGAGGGAGAGCTTTTTCATGTCTATAACTCTTTTTCAGCATGAAGAGAGACTGTAAATTCAACCAGAGGCAAGAATATTTGTGCCAGTTTTGTTTCTGAGTTGCTATGATTTATGACAGTGTCACTAATTGAAAAGATAAAGCTGTTACTGACTGCTCATCAAAAGATATACAGACATAGTTACAGATCCATAAATGTAGGTACAGATGTAGACATAGGTTCTTAAGATTTGAAACTGGACAGAACCACAAAGCCTGTCCTGATTTTAATGTTCCTGTTTATTGCATTTTCTCATTTAGAGCCAGAGCCAGGTCCTAATGAGCAATTAATTTAACAAGCAACCAAACGATCCATATGTATTTTTGGTCTTGATACTATCCATGTATATCTTTCAGAGTCATTTTTTCCCACTTTGAACAACTTTAGTTCACCCTAGTGTTATTTAAAGAAACCACAGAGCGAATGGTTTTGATGCAAGAAAGTGGCATGTTCATTTGTTCCAACAGTTGAAAGCATTATCGAAACAAAAAATTAAGATGACTTTCCAATTATTTACGTTAAAATAATTATCATGTTTCCAGATGATGTCTTTTCAATGCATGGTTTGTGATGAATCACTATACCCCTCTGTAATGAAATCTAGAGGGATTGTACTTTTCATACTAAGGGCACAGTTTTTGAATGATGTATGAGGAGCTGATGGACAAGATGCAATTTTCCTCTTTCTTTTGCACACGGCTGTTTAGAGCAGAGGACAAGTAAGTAAATATCTTCACACCCTATGGCAGAAGAACAAAGGACCAGGCACATTAAAGAGCAGACCCCACAGTGCCTGGTAAACAATAAACAAAAGAAACGGAGCGGAAGACTTAGGAAACGCACACCCCATAATGAATGGGAAAATCAAACAGGATTGAACCTTTTCACAATGTACTCCAAGCAGCAAAGAATGAATGCATTTCCTCCTCCCCAGTAAGGAGCCTTCTCTAACGTAAAAAGTAAGTAAATAAATAATACTTTCCATCAGGTGTTCATCTAGATAAAATAATATTTCTTTCTTACCAACTGTCCCCAATTGAAGAACTGGGTATGCAATTTTCTTCCATCAGAAAAGGTCTGTACAAAACCCATAAAAGAATGTGTTGCCAAAAAGGCAATGGAATCTAGCAAGAAAACAGTCATTTAAATGTGCAGATTCGGATTTCTCTCAGGAGTGCTCATGTAGAAATTAAGATAATTTCTAATAGTTTCTGCTCACTCCGTAACATCGTTTACAATTAATGAACAGCTTCAGGACACCATGTAGTGCCTTCTGCCAGGCACATCCGTCTTCTGTAGCCCTGGCTGGAGTTCTTAATTCCTCATCAAAGACTTAAGAGCATAAGAAAACAGAGTTGGAGTATCTGGAAACCTTCACTTTGATGGTAAATAAGGTCTTTCACAAACTCTGAATGTGTTGTATCCTTCCCTGCTTCCTCTATTGAAACTCTGAGCACTGTTTGCCAGGAAAAGAAGAGCAACAACCAAGATGATGGACAGGGTCCAGCTTTTCCCTGAAATACTAATGAGGTTGAAGCATCCCATAAAAAGGAGATGGTAGAAAATAGGATCGAGAAAAGAGGTTGAGTATAAATTAGCTCAGCCATGACATTTATTTCATATGCATGAATTGGTGTGGTTCAAAGAGTCAAAGCCTGCCTTCTTTTGGTCGGACCCAGAGCAGGACAACTCCTGGACTGAAAGACAGAAAATCCAAGGCCATCTCTTTGCAAGAAGAGCATTTCCCTGGTCATATTTCAGGCAGAGATTATTTTAGCTTCCTTGCTCTTTCAATACTGGTATCGGCCAAGGTAAAGTAATAGATCAGATTTGATGCTGAAGTTCAGTAAAAGATAACAGCACTGAAAAAAAAAAAAAAGGAAAAATTGCTTGATTGCCTTGCAATCATGTTAAATTGAAACTTCTTCAGTTCAATTCATTTCAGTCGCTCAGTCATGTCCAACTCTTTGTGACCCCATGAATCGCAGCACGCCAGGCCTTCCTGTCCATCACCAACTCCCGGAGTTTACTCAAACTCATGTCCATCAAGTCGGTGATGCCATCCAACCATCTCATCCTCTGTCGTCCCCTTTTCCTCCTGCCCCCAATCCCTCCCAGCATCAGAGTCTTTTCCAATGAGTCAACTCTTCGCATGAGGTGGCCGAAGTACTAGAGTTTCAGATTCAGCATTAGTCCTTCCAATGAACACCCAGGACTGATCTCCTTTAGGATGAACTGGTTGGATCTCCTTGCAGTCCAAGGGACTCTCAAGAGTCTTCTCTAACACCACAGTTCAAAAGCATCAATTCTTCGGTGCTCAGCTTTCTTCACAGTCCAACTCTCACATCCATACATGACCACTGGAAAAACCATAGCCTTGACTATGCAGAGTACATCATGAGAAACTCTGGGCTGGAGGAAGCACAAGCTGGAATCAAGATTGCCAGGAGAAATACCAATAACCTCAGATATGCAGATGACACCACCCTTTATGGCAGAAAGTGAAAAAGAACCAAAGAGCCTCTTGATGAAAGTGAAAAAGGAGAGTGAAAAAGTTGGCTTAAAGCTCAGCATTCAGAAAACTAAGTTCATGGCATCTGGTCCCATCACTTCATGGCAATTAGATGGGGAAACAGTGGAAACAGTGGCTGACTTTATTTTTTGGGGCTCCAAAATCACTGCAGATGCTGATTGTAGCCATGAATTTAAAAGATACTTACTCCTTAGAAGGAAAGTTATGACCAACCTAGAGAGCATATTGAAAAGCAGAGACATTGCTTTGTCAACAAAAGTCCATCTAGTCAAGGCTATGGTTTTTCCAGTGGTCATGTATGGATGTGAGAGTTGGACTGTGAAGAAGGCTGAGCGCCGAAGAATTGATGCTTTTGAACTGTGGTGTTGGAGAAGACTCTTGAGAGTCCCTTGGACTGCAAGGAGATCCAACCAGTTCATCCTAAAGGAGATCAGTCCTGGGTGTTCATTCGTAGGACTGATGCTAAAGCTGAAACTCCAATACTTTGGCCACCTGATGCAGAGAGCTGATTCATTTGAAAAGACCCTGATGCTTGGAAAGATTGAAGGCAGGAGGAAGGGGACGACAGAGGATGAGATGTTTGGATGGCATCACCGACTCAATGGACATGGTTTTGGGTGAACTCTGGGAGTTGGTGATGGACAGGGAGGCCTGGCGTGCTGTGGTTCATGAGGTCGCAGAGTTGGACATGACTGAGAGACTGAACTGAACTGAATCTACAGCTGTCCTCAGAAAATGAGCAACTAGTTTCTATGATTGGTCTCCAAATGAGATCATTGTTAGAGAGTACTATCTGCCTGCTATCCTGACTTCCTTTAAAAAATCCTGCCCATGGACTCCCCTGGCAGTCCAATAGTTAAGACTTCGCCTCCCAGTGCAGAGGGTGTGGGTTCCATCCCTGGTCAGGGTACTAAGATCCCATGTGCCTTGTGGCCACAAAACCAAAACAAAAAACAGAAGCAATGTTATAAAAAATTCAATAAAGACTTTAAAAATGATCCACATTAAAAAAAAATCTTATTTCCAATATTCTGGGAGGTGGGTCATAGATGTTCCTGCTGTGGTTTATGTCGGAGACTGTTTTGCCTATGTTTTCCTCTAGGAGTTTAATAGTTTCTGGTCTTACGTTTAGGTCTTTAATCCATTTTGAGTTTATTTTTGTGTATGGTGTTAGAAAGTGTTCTAGTTCATTCTTTTACAAGTGGTTGACCAGTTTTCCTAGCACCACTTGTTAAAGAGATTATCTTTTCTCCATTGTGTATTCTTGCCTCCTTTGTCAAAGATGAGGTATCCATAGGTGCATGGATTTATCTCTGGGCTTTCTATTTTGTTCCATTGATCTATATTTCTGTCTTTGTGCCAGTACCATACTGTCTTGATGACTGTGGAAATAAAAGCAAAAATAAACAAATGGGACCTAATTAAAATTAAAAGCTTCTGCACAACAAAGGAAACTATAAGCAAGGTGAAAAGACAGCCTTCAGAATGGGAGAAAATAATAGCAAATGAAGCAACGGACAAAGAATTAATCTCAAAAATATACAAGCAACTCCTGCAGCTCAATTCCAGAAAAATAAAAGACCCAATCAAAAAGTGGACTTAAGAACTAAACAGACATTTCTCCAAAGAAGACATACAGATGGCTAACAAACGCATGAAAAGATGCTCAACATTACTCATTATCAGAGAAACGCAAATCAAAACCACAATGAGGTAGCACTTCACACCAGTCAGAATGGCTGCGATCCAAAAGTCTACAAGCAATAAATGCTGGAGAGGGTGTGGAGAAAAGGGAACCCTCTTACACTGTTGGTGGGAATGCAAACTAGTACAGCCACTATGGAGAACAGTATGGAGATTCCTTAAAAAACTGGAAATAGAACTGCCTTATGACCCAGCAATCCCACTGCTGGGCATACACACCCAGGAAACCAGAAGGGAAAGAGACATATGTACCCCAGTGTTCATCACAGCACTGTTTATAATAGCCAGGACATGGAAGCAACCTAGATGTCCATCAACAAATGAATGGATAAGAAAGCTGTGGTACATATACACAATGGAGTATTACTCAGCCATTAAAAAGAATTCCTTTGAATCAGTTCTAATGAGGTGGATGAAACTGGAGCCTATTATACAGAGTGAAGTAAGCCAGAAAGAAAAACACCAATACAGTATACTAACACATATATATGGAATTTAGAAAGATGGTAACGATAACCCGGTATGCGAGACAGCAAAAGAGACACTGATGTATAGAACAGTCTTTTGGACTCTGTGGGAGAGGGAGAGGGAGAGGGTGGGATGATTTGGGATAATGGCATTGAAACATGTAAAACATCATATGTGAAACAAATCACCAGTCCAGGTTTGATGCATGATACAGGGTGCTCGGGGCTGGTGCATTGGGATGACTCAGAGGGATGTGATGGGGAGGGAGGAGGTGGGGGGTTCAGGATAGGGCACACATGTATACTCATGGCAGATTCAAGTCAATGTATGGCAAAACCAATACAATATTGCAAAGTAAAATAAATAATTTTTTAAAATCTTTAAAAAAAATAAAAATCCTCCCAATTTCACATACCTCAAGCTATACCCCACTTCCTTCTTCCCTATAAAAATTTCTCAAGAGTTCTACCTATTGCTGGGTGCAAGCAGACTAGTGCCCAGCCCCCGCAAATACTCAGGTTCGAATCCAGAGAATTATGAATTGCTACTTTATGTAGTCAAAGGTAATCACACACAGATATGATTAAGGACCTTGTGATGGAGAGATTCTCCTGGATTATCCAGGCCACTGCAATCTAATCACTTGGATCCTTAAAAGCAGAGAAACTTTCCAGGGTTGATCACAAAGGGAGATGTGATTAAGAAATGTTGGAAAGCTGTAGCACCACTGATTTTAGAAGATGGAGAAAGGGGACCACAAGCCAAGGAACATGGGCAGTCACTGAAAGCTGAAAAAGGCAGAGAGACTGAATCTCCCCTGGAGCACCCACAAGGAACACAGCCCTGTTGGGACCTTGATTTAAATTCTATATGATGCGTGTTGCTCATATAACCCACAGAGCTATCAGATAGTCATTTTGGGTCATTTTAAGCCACTAGGCTTATGGTAATTTTTTTACCATGGCAATAAAAAATTAATGTTACCCTTATTTCTTTACCTCACCTGAAATGTCCCCATCACATAATCAAATCCATCTAATACTATTCCCTAACCAATCACAGAAAGCAGTGAAAGTACTTTGTGATAAAATATACAGGAAAGAAATCACAAGTACCACAGCAAAAAAGCCAATTGACGGCAAGAGATATATAATGTAGTAGGCTACTCTTGGTGGTGCAGAAGAATTTTCGTTTTTGCAGAAGTACTTCTGAACTCATGTAAACATAAAATAGAATATTGTGAAATATTTTGCGTATCTATTTTTTTAAGTTATTGGGTTTTGGTATTTTAGGCAGTTTTAAGTTTATAGGAAAATTGAGCCGAATATAGAGTTCCTATGAATCCTCTTACATTCTACCCTTCCCCCACCACCCCCAGCCACTTTCTACTATTGTTAATATTTTGCATTAGTCTGATACTTTTGTTACAACTAATCAGCCAATATGTATATTTTATTCTTAATTAAAGTTCATGGTTTCTTTAGGGTCTGTTCCTAGGGTTGCACATTCTTTAATTTTCAACAAATATATGACATTACATGGTGGCTCAGATGGTAAAGAGTCCGCAATGTGGGAGATCCTGGTTCAGGAAAATGCCCTGGAGGAGGGCATGGCAACCCACTCCAGTATTCTTGCCTGGAGAAGACCTATGGACTGAGGAGCCTGGTGGATTACAGTCCATGGGGTCGCAAAGAGTCAGACGTGACTGAGTGACTAAGCACATGACATTGTATCCACCATTACTGTCTCATACGGAATCCTTTCACTGCCCTAAAAAGCTCTATTCATCCCTTTCCCTTCCTCCCCAAAAGACACTGGCAATCACTGATATTTCACCTGTCTCTATAAATTTACCTTTTACGGAGTGTCATATAGTTGAAATCATACCTTTTCAGATTGGCTTCTTTCACTTAAAATATGTATTTAAGGCTCTTCCAAGTCTTTTCCATGGCTTAACAGCTCATTTCTTTTTGTCACTGAATAAAATTTCATTTTTTTCAGTAGTTATATATGGATGTGAGAGTTGGACCATAAAGAAGACTGAGCACAGAAGAATTGATGCTTTTGAACTGTGGTGTTGGAGAAGACTCTTGAGACTTGCTTGGACTACAAGGAAATCAAACAAGTCAATCCTAAAAGAAATCAACCTGAATATTCATTGAAAGGACTGATGCTGAAGCTGAAGCTCCAATACTTTGGCCACCTGATGCGAAAAGTCAACTCACTGGAAAAGACCCTGATGCTTGGTAAGATAGAAGGCAGGAGGAGACGGGGGCGACAGATGGTAAAATGGTTGAATAGCATCACTGGCTCAAAAGACATGAGTTTGAGCAAACTCCGGGAGATGGTGAAGGACAGGGAAGCCTGGCGTGCTGCAGTCCATGGGGTCACAAAGAATCAGACATGACTTAGTGACAGAACAACAACAAAAATTTGATTGGCTGATCCAGTCTTTTTGTCCATTTACCTGTGGAAGAACATCTTAGATGCTTCCAAGTTTTGACAATTATAAACAAAGCTTCTATAAACATTCACATGAAGGGTTTTGTGTAGACGTAAGTTTTAAATTCCTTGGGGTAAATACCAAGGAATGTGATTCCTGGATCATATGTTAAGAGTATGCATAACTTTGTAAGAAACTGCCAAACAGGCTTTCAAAGTACATTCTGCACTTCCACTAGCAATGAATCATGGTTTCTGTTAGGTTTAGCTTTTCCACAGATCTTCTTTATCAATATGAGAAAGATTGTACCCAATTTTGATAGCTATAATTTTAATTTATTGATAAGTTTTGTATAAATAAATGTAGGCAATGTCTCTTGACTACCCCCTATATTATGAGACTATTACCAATTCTGTCTTTTTTTTTCTCCTTCTCACCACCTTCCACCTTCTACTTGTTGAGCAGTATCTTTAGTTTTGTATTTTTAGGGTTGATAATATTTATCTTGCATTCTATGACCACACTTAAGTCTCTTTCTAAAAGCACAATGGCGCAGTGCTAAAGAATCCACCTGCCAAAGCAGGAGGTGCAAGAGAAGTGGGTTCGATCCCTGGGTCGGGAAGATCCCCTGGAGGAGGAAATGGCAACCTACTCCAGTATTCTTGCCTGGGAAAACCCAGGGACAGAGGAACCTGACAGGCTACAGCCCATGGGGTCACAAGGAGTCAAAGAGACCTGAGCATACACGTAAGTAAAATCGATAAACAGAGCATATATTATATGACTACCTTAGTAATCCTGACTGCAGAAATAAGTAGTGTGAGAAAATTACATTTCATTCTCCCTATGTCCAAATTCACAATCCTCATGATGCTTCATGGACCACTTCTAGGTTAAATGGTTTCTGTTTCATAACATCATCAACTGCTGAAAGGCACTCAGTGGTATTTCTTGGTTTTCTTCATATTTGAACCATGATTTTGTCACACTGTTTGTTTTCCATTTTTGGTGGAGATCCTAATTGTTTTGTGAAAAGAAGAAATATATCCTTTCTTCACAAGTCACTAATATTATCTAGAATGCTAGGTTCAGAATTATTGCCTATTAGAATTTTGAATGCATTGCTCACTTTTCTCCTACTATTTTTTAAAACTTTTATTTATTTATTTTTGGCTGTGCTGGGTCTTTGTGCCCTGGCCTTTCTCCAGTTGTGGCAAGCAGAGGCTACTCCGGTTGCAGTGTGCAGGCTTGTCACTGTGTTGGCTTTTCTTGTTGCAGAGCAGGGGCTCTAGGCATGTGAGATTCAGTAGTTGTAGCTCCTGGGCCCTAGAGCACAGACTCTGTAGTGTTGTGGCACACAGGCTTAGTTGCTCCATGGCATGTGTGCAGCAAAGTGATTCAGTTGTACATATATGTATATATACATTCTATTTCATATTCGTTTCCATTATAGTTGATCATAGGATGCTGAATATAGTTCCACATGCTATACAGTAGGACCTTGTTGCTTATCCATTCTGTATATAACAGTTACTGGGAGAAGGCAATGGCACCCCACTCCAGTACTCTTGCCTGGAAAATCCCATGGATGGAGGAGCCTGGTAGGCTGCAGTCCATGGAGTCGCTAAGAGTCAGACACGACTGAGTGACTTCACTTTCTCTTTTCACTTTCATGCATTGGAGAAGGAAATGGCAACCCACTCCAGTGTTCTTGCCTGGAGAATTCCAGGGACAGGGGAGCCTGGTGGGCTGCCGTCTCTGGGGTCGCACAGAGTCGGACACGACTGAAGCGACTAAACAGCAGCATCTGCTATGAAATGCTCTGTTTTTAAAGGTAAGCTAGAAGCTGGTTACAAAAGCATACACCCACTCCTGGTCCTATTCAACAGCAGAGATGAACTTAATTTATAACTTGTAGTTGTATTTTCTCTTTTTTCTTATAAAAATTTTGGTAGTTCATATTGTGCTCAACACTATTTTTTTCTTCCCAGTTTTTCCATGCAATTGTATGTATTTTGCCATGCAATTGTACGCAGTAATGTCATGTTATATCATGTTTTATCTCCATATCAGTGTTATGTCCTCTTTTATTATTTCTAATATTTTACATATTTGCTCTGTGTCTTGTTATTCTTAACCAGGTTTATGAAAGAGTTTCTGTTTTACTGCTCTGTGTCTGCAACTGGCTTCTGGAATTTTTAGGCTTTAGAATTTTTTAGATTTTAGAATTTTTTTCTCTTTAATTATTTTTGCTTCTTTATTAAATTTTTTCTATTTTCTTCTCATTTTCCTTGCTGCTGTGTTTTTCTAATTTTCTAGGTATTAAAAGCCTGTATAAGCAATAATTTTTCTTTACTTATGAAGCTATTTAAGGCTTTATATTTTCCTATGCACAGTTATTAAAATGCATCTTAATAATTTTAACACTCCTTTACACTGCTTCCTTAACAGTTTGCAATTTCAATTATTATTTCTTCTTTGATCTAACAATTATTTAGAAGTATGTTTCTTAATTTCCAAGTCCCTAATTCAGTTTTGCAGGACTGACCCCTTAGCCTGTGGAATCTGATACTAACTCCAGTAGGTAGTGTCAGAATTGAGTTGAATTGTTAGGTCAGCTGGTAAAGAATCCACCTGCAATGCTGGAGACTCCAGTTTGATTCCTGGGTCAGGAAGATGCCCTGGAGAAAGGATAGGCTACCCACTCCAGTCTTCATGGGCTTCCCTGGTGGCTCAGACTGTAAAGACACCTGCAATTCGGAAAACCTGGGTTCATTGTTTAGGTTGGGAAGATCCCCTGGAGAAGGGAGTGGCAACCCACTTCCGTATTCTTGCCTGGTGAATTTTCATGGACTGAAGAGCCTGATGGGCTATAGTCTGTGGAGTCGCAAAGAGTCGGACACAGCTGAGCAGCTAAGCGCAATTGTAGGACATTCAGCAGGGGCCAGACTTGCTTGGTGGTGTAGAAACACACACACACTGGAACTGCGGTCAGAATTATAATCTTTGTGTTCTTAACCATAGACTCTAAAGATCAAAAATTGCTCTATTTTAAAGTAAAATGTCCTTGAAGATTAAAGTGTTAGTTTCCCATCGTGTTGACTCTTTGCGGCCCTATGGACTGTAGCCCTTCAGGCTCCTCTGTCCACGGGATTCTCCAGGCAAGAATACTGAAGTGGGTTGCCATTCCCTTCTCAGGGGATCTTCCCAACCCAGGGATGTATCCTAAGTCTTAGAGTGCCTTAAAATCAAAACATGCCTTAATTAACTGTTGTCAAAAACAAGATTTTATGTATTAATTTTGACATAAATCCTTAACCTTTATGAATAGAGGAATGTTTCTTCACTTTATATTCCTTTTCAGAAATTCAAAATAATATGCTAAAAAGGAAAACACTATTTTTGATATGACTGACATGGTCTTTAAATTTTTATAGGCTTTAGAGAATATATTCTACAGCTCCTTTTGAGATATCTTTAAGAAAAAACTAATACTTAGTACAAGTTTTCCTATTCCCCCCCAAAGTTTTCTTTTTTAAAAAAATTGGGAAAATACAGTCAAATTAGATGTCATGGAAAAGTTGTTCTTAACTTCAATCAGAAATTTTTGGTAAGCTCACTTTCTTAGGAGCTATTATTGCAAATGTGTATGAAGGTAAGTATTTTTAAATCTTCCCTTTAAAAGGAATACTATTTTGGGGACTTCCCTGGTGGTCCATTGGTTAAGACTTTGCCTTCCAATTCAGGGTATGCGGGTTCAATACCTGGTTAGGGAGCTGAGATCCCATACGCCTCATGGCCAAAACACCAAAACATAAAACAGAAGCAATGCTGTAACAAATTCAATAAAGACTTTCAAATTGGTCCACATCAGAAAAAAAAAATCTTAAAAAAAAAGGAATACTATTTTTATTAGACTCTAGGGAAGCTTTCATGTGGATGAAGTGTGGGATTTTTAAAAATATGTTTGTTTGTTTTTAACCAAAAATGAAGATGACTTATGAATGTACTTTAGGCCTTTTTGTGGACTTCTCACTAAACCAAAGATGAAAGTATTTGGGAAGTGGAGATGATTTTTATTTTTAAAAAATCTACTGGCTTAGCAACCAGGTCTCCTAATTAAAGAAAAAATTAAGTTCTTGACACTATAACTTGCTATATTATTTATACCTCTTTCCCTCTCTCTGGGGCTTCCCAGATGGCACAGTTGGTAAAGAATCCACCTGCTAATCCAGGAGACTCAAGATATGTGGGTTCAATCCCTGGGTTGGGAAGATCCCCTGGAGGAGGAAATGGCAACCCACTCCAGGATTCTTGCCTGGAAAATTCCATGGACAGAGGAGCCTGGTGGGGTACAGTCCACAGGGTCGCAGTCAGACACAACTGAGACACACACTCACACGTGCACTCACTCAGACATGCGCTCACACACCCTTTCTCTATATCAGCTTTACCATAACTGTAATTTCTACCATCTTACAATCACACCCTTTCAGCCCACCCATACTCTCGCCACCCCCATTCTTTGTTACATGCAGTGACTTTTCCTCAATTTCATGTGACATACTGTGTAATCCCATCTTCCAGCAGATCTCCAAGTTCCCCCACCTTATCTGATTCTGTAAGTTTTGCTGATACTGCAAAGGACAGCCACCACCATGCTCTTCTCAAGACCCTTCACCTGATTTACATTACCTGGTGGCTTCTTCTTCCCTCACACTTCCTCTGTGATGAGGAACTATTATTGGTTATCTAGGGGTTTTAACCCCATAGAGCAGTGTGTGTTTGTTAGTCTCTCGGTCCTGTCCAGCTTTTTGTGACCCCATGGACTGTAGCCTTCCAGGCTTCACTGTCCATGGGATTCTCCAGCAAGAACACTGTAGTGGGTAGCCATTCCCTTCTCCAGAGGATCTTCTCAACTCAGAAGATCCTGGATCTGGATCTCCTGCATTGCACATAGATTCTTTACCATCTGAGCCACCAGGGAAGCTCTTTAACCCCATATGCATATGTGAAAAAAAGATAAAATAGGTCTCCTTGAACCAAAACCAAATATATCAGTGGCCATTCTGACACCATTACAGACAAAAATTAGATAAAACAAGTAACCTAGAAACCCAAATTTGCAACCCAAATCTTAAGTGACCCTGGGGCAAAGGTATATTAATACACATATATTTGTATATTTATTATTATTAATATATTTACAAATATGATAGCTATTTTATTCAAGTTAGGTTGATATCAACAGATCCATTTCCAGTCAGTGATTGTGTTTTACTTAAAGGAACTGTACTTAAAATATTTATTCACTTCAGAAATACACGTAATTCAGAAGAGTGTGGTTTCCTAATGAATGTCATTTTATTTAGGCTTCAGTGGTCCTGGGTGTCTATGTGTGTGTATGTGTGTGTGTATGTTACTATGACCAAAGACAAAATATGCTTCTGGTTGTGACATATTTACTACTTACGAATGTGAACACAAATAATCTTGCCTTCTAATTGAGATAAACAATGCAATATTTATGGAAATATGTGTTTTTGACATAAACTCTGAGCAGTGTCATTCTCCTGTCTACTGTCTCACACCCGAGATAAGCCTTTCACTCCTCTTGCTTCAGCTTTTGCTTGATAAAATCTCCATCTTAAGATGAGTTCAGTTTATTCAAACTTCAAGCAAATGGAAATAGCTAGGAGAGGTGAATTTAAAAGTAAAGTCTCTGCCTCCAGATTGATGGGTTTATACCCAGAATTAGTGGGAATTCTCAGACATTTCAAGTGGAGAATAACTCCCTGCAGAAATGGCAGGAGTATAAACCTAGAAAACCTCAGTCTCAACCACTTTATATTGTTTTCTCCAGTTAAAGGCTAAAATTGTATCCCTAAAATAATGGGTCTTGGGAGTAGAAACATTTATGTAGAATAGCTTAAGGCAAGCAGCGTAATTTGCAGAATGTCATAAATAAGACTGAGAAACAAACTTGTCGCTTTCTGGACGCGTGCAACATAGGAGATATAAATGCATTAAAATCAAAACATTATTTCATAGAAATGAGCTTCCTGAACTGGTAAATGTGCTGTTCAAAGAAGACTATTTCAAAGGCATACTTCTTTACGTGATTAAGATTCTTTACAATTAAAAACCTCTGTCTTAAAAATATTCTTCAACTTCAAAGGCATTGTTAGTCAGGAAATCCCCCTGGACTTCTTGGTGACACTTCTCATTTTTTTCAGTAATAGGAAATTACAATACCAAAATACAGCCAAGCCCGCACATCTGTTGGCCACTTCTGCTGTAGGTACTCAATTGATGCAAGATGTGTCTGCTGAAGCCTGGGGAAGGGGGCACAAAACAAATGAATACAACCTGCAAAGTCAAGGGCCAAGCCGAGAGACAACATGATACGAGAAAGGAAGGGGCCCAAAATCGCCCATCTGTATCTGCTTTAACGTTCATGTGTGCCTATGAGTGTGTCTGTATTGTGTGTATTTTGTTTCGGACAAAGGTGCTCAGTAAATATTGGTTGATCAATTTCTGTTTTGCAAAACAGGGATCCCTCTTGAGATGTCACAACTGAAACAGTCGCTTCCAACTCAAAAGGTAGCTTTCCTATTAATGTAATCAGGATCAAAATATTTATTCAAACTATTTACTCAGTTTGCTCAATATGTTTGTAGATACAAATTAAATAAATATGTTAAGAAAAGCATAACAATCTTTCAATGATATCCTCCTCATGATCAAACATTCAAAAGAGTATCAACGGCTTTCATTTATTGGACACCTCTCTCCCTGACAGTGGGGCAAGCACTTCATTCCAAATTCGAACAACCCTACAGAGTAGCCACCATGACTCCATTTTACAGATTACAGTGTTAAGGTTGTGCCCAAGTCCTCAGAGCGTACTGGATGCCAACACACTGGGTTTAGCTCAGGTGTCAGAAGTATATTTGCTCTGCCTTGCACATCTCCACTCACATCTGCTCATCTCCTTAAGGAGTTTGCAAAGGGCAGTCCCCTAACCAAAGACAATAGCATTATCTAGAAACTTGTGAGAAAGGCAAACTCTCAGGCCCTGCCCCAGATCTGCTGAATCAGAGATCTGCAGGAGGGCTTTAGCAATCTGTTTTTTTTTTTTTTTTTTTTTTTTAATATTTTCATTTATTTATTTATTTTTGGCTGTGCTGGGTCTTCCGTGCTCTGCATGACTTTCTCTAGTTGCAGCGAGCAGGAACTACTCTTTGTTGCGGTGCTCGGACTCCTCATAGTAGTTCCGTTTCTTGTTGTGGGGCACAGGCTCTAGGCCACAGGGGCTTCAGCTGTTGCAGCGCAGGAGCTCAGCAGTTGTGTGCATGGGCTTAGTTACTTCAAGGCATGTGGAATCTTCCCAGACCAGGTATCAAACCCATGTTTCCTGTATTGGCAGGCAGATTCTTGCCCACTGTGCCACCAGGGAAGTCTTAGCATCTGTTTTTAACAAACCCTCCAGGTGATTCTGATGGCTGCTCAAAACTGAGAAAGACTGCTTTATTCCATGCCATCTTTGATATGTACTATCATCACATGACTGACTGAATATGACAAAGATTCTTTGAATGACAGGACTTTGGTCAAGCTCCTGAGACTTTTCCTAGCCTTACCTGTGCAGTTCCTTGTAAAATCCAGTTTTAGCAGGAACCCTAAGTCAGTTTAACTAGTACCATCCACCCTCAACATCTAATCACCTTGAATATCTGATGAGGTTCTCCATCTTTGACTATCCTGCAGGTGATGTCTGAGCACCCTGGCCTGTCTGAAGCAAGAATTCTGTTAGGTCAGTTTACCCAGAGTCCCTCATACACCTGATACTTCCTCTTACTAGTTTTCCATCTACTGAGCCCCACCCTGCTCTTTGGTTATAAATTCTCACTTACCCACTCTATATTTGGAGCTGAGCCCCAACTCTTTCCATGCTGTGCAATTCCATTTCAGTGGTCCCTACATCTATCACAATGGGCCAGACTAAGGTCTGTCTCCCCATCTTTAACAGTTTAGTTTAGTTCAGTCGCTCAGTCGTATCCAACTCTTTGCGACCGCATGAATTGCAGCACACCAGGCCTCCCTGTCCATCACCAACTCCCAGAGTTCACTCAAACTCACGTCCATCGAGTCAGTGATGCCATCCAACCATCTCATCCTCTGTCGTCCCCTTCTCCTCCTGTCCCCAATCCCTCCCAGTACCAGAGTCTTTTCCAATGAGTCAACTCTTCACATGAGGTGGCTCTTTAACAAGCATCACTGAATATTTTTTCTTTAACACATTTTTCTTCATTAACAAATACACACAAATATATTAGTCATGACTCAAGCTCTCTATCTGGAAGTTGTATCGCTTAATTACAGTTTACATAACAAAAATAGCCTTGTAAGTGATGGTAAAATCATTTTAAGAGTATCAAATTTTAAAATGATTGCAATAATTCTTATTAGCATTTTAAAATGGTGATAAATATGTATATGACTCTATACATATTTGTCAAAATTGAGTTGAAATAGCCAGGATCTTTCCTTTTTTTATTGTAAGATTTTTAAAAAGAAAGTTAAAACATAAAGTAATTCTGAAAGTAAAATTATATTTGCTGACTATTGTCAATCAATTTGACTCTTGACTGACATTATTATCAACATAGAGACATCAGTTTACATATAGGTGTTTAAGTATCCCATAGATTGATTGTAATCAGCTATTGCCACTGTGTGTAGCCAACCATTCTAAAATTTGTTAAATATATTCATCTACTTATTATAGATCATTTTACTTATTAAATATTATTTATATCATAAATATACAATATTACCTATTTATATAATGTTATCAATTATATATGATAAATACATAAATGAATTTTATTGACTATACATAATATATATTAAAATGGACTATTTTTATATTTCGCACAAAAAACTATCTATCCCCAGATTGATAAAGGGATAAACAATGTATAACCATTATTTTAAAAAGTGCGATTTTAAGAAATCATGGAAATCATGTAGAACAATATCAGCATTTTATAAGTTAAAAAAAAATAGTTCTAATGAGATAATATGAACTTTTCCCAAATAGCATAACCTTTACTTTGCATGCAATGTACAATTTTAACTACCTTCAAAGATGCCTCCAACCAATTTCTTCTCCCCCTAAATGCACCCATGCATGTGTGCTCGGTAGCTTCATGTGTCCAGCTCTTTGCAACTCCATGGACTGGAGCCTGCCAGGTTCCTCTGACCATGAGATTTTCCCAGCAAGGATACTGCAGTGGGTTGCTCCAGGGGATCTTCCAGACCCAAGGATCAAACCCACATCTCTTGCAGTCTCCTGCACTGACAGGTAGATTTTTTTTATCATTAGCGCCACCTGATAAGCCCCCTCCCACTCTGTTTACTTGAGGAAGCCTTTATTTTTCTTTCCTTTTTGAAGGTTACTTCCACAGGATACATTCTTTGCTTCAGCACTTTAAAGATATCCACCCACTGTTCTTTTTTGCATGGTTTCTGACAAGAAGTCTACTATCTTTCTTTTTCCTCTATAGACATCTTCTCTGATGTCTCTTAAGATATTCTTTCTTTTTAGTTTTCAACATTTAAGTAGGATATGCTTCAGTTTGTTTTTGCTTTTTGGGGGGATTATTTCAAAGGTTTATTCTTCTTGGTATCCTTGGAGCTTCTTAGATATGTGTCACCAATTTTGAAAATATTCCAGTCTTTATTTTTTCAAATATTTTTTCTACCCCATTCTCTGTTCCCTCTCCTGGGATTCCAATCATGCATATATCATATGATATTATCGTACAACTGTTGGATGCTGTGTTAGATTTTTCACTTTTTTCTCTTTGTTTTCCAATGTGAGTAATCTCTATTGACCTATCTTCAAGTTCACTGATTATTTTCTAGACTGTGTCAAGTCTACTGATGTCAAAGTCAGTCTTCATCTCTGTTATTGTGGTTCTGATGTCTCCAATTTCCATTTGATTCTATCTCTGCTGAAATTGCCTGTCTTCTCTTATGTATTTATTTTCCATTAGAGTCTTTAACACATTAATCATAGTTATTCTAAATTCTCTGTCTCATTGTAGAAACAACTGGATCATATCTGAATCTGGTTCTGATAACGTCTGTATCCTTTCACACTTTCACTTTCCCTTGCTTTTTTTGCATACCTTATGTGGGTTTTTGTGTTGTTATTGAAATCTGGCCATGTTGTATAAGACACTAGATATTGAAGTAAATAATTTTTAAAGTTTGGACATAAGCTTGCTTTTCCTTCCAAAAGGCTTTTGGAACAGAGTTTTGTGTTAGTCTGACCCAATGTTGGGCTGGGTTTGAAGTCTATTGTTGCTATGACTACTCTCAGTATCGAAAATTCCATGGACAGAGGAGCCTGGCAGGCTACAGTCCGTGGGGTCACAAGAGTTGGACGTGACTTAGAGACTAAACCACACCACCCTCAGGGTACCACCACCACCCTCAAATTCCTCTACTGTTATCTTGTGTTTATGATATTGGTTAGTTGAGATGAGTTTTCTCAACACCTGCTTTCCCTGTGGCCATGGATCTTTACTACATACTGGATTCCCACTGTCCATTCCACTGTTATCTGTTCTTAACACTTGTTAGTGCAATGGTGGTGGCGGGGTGCTCATTTTCTGACATTGTGATTAAGCTTCAGTCTTAGGCAGGTACTGAACCATGGGAGTATGCTCTTTACAAATGTTCCTGCGTCTTCTTCACATGGAAAGCTGGCTGTAGCACATATTTATCCTCTCCACGGGGGCAAAGCTTTTCTTTTTTCCCTAGGCCAGCTACAGCGGATTTCCACCAGTACCCTCAAGCTACAATTTTTGTTGCCCTTTCCACCATGGATTAAGACTTTTGTTATTAAGGGAGACAGAGAAGATAAAATCGGGCAGAGCTGTGCAGTGGCTACTATTCCCTGCCCGAACTAGCACTTTGGGAAAGTTTTCTCAGGCTTCTCCTTGGTCTTCCCTGAGAGCACCTGGTGGAGTTCTCAGAGGAAACCCTGCAAGAGGATTTAGTCCCTGCCCCCGCCCCGAGTCTGCAGCCTCAGAGCTTCATACTTTCCTTCAAGCCCTTACTTGGCCTTCAGAAACTCATTAAAACTTGGTGGCTGAATATCCCACCATAGTGGGTGTTTGGTGGTGTCTGTCCAAGGTAAGCAATGCCCAAATTTTATTTCTCCCTGTAGGTGCATATCTCTCTCCAGATTTCAAGTATTAATAACTATGTGTCCAGTGACCTTAGTTCTTGGAAGGGCTCCAATCATGTCATAAGTGTGTAGTTTTCCTGCTTTTGTCTTGCTATAGTGGTGAAAGAGATGTTTTATCCAGTTCTCTAATCTGAGCTGAAACTTTCATTTCCCTCCTTTAAAAATCTTTTGAGGGACTTCTCTGGTGGTCCAGTGGTTAAGACTTTGCCTTCCAATGCAGGCAATGCAGGTTCTATCCCTGGTTGGGGAGCTAAGATCCCACATGCCTCACAGCCAAAAATCCAGAACATAAAACAGAAGCAGTGTTGTAACAAATTCAATAAAGACTTTTTAAATGGTCCACATCATAAAAAAATTTTTTTTAATATTTTGAAAATAGTCTTATCCTGTGACTGGCTTTGACCAATAATAGCATGCACTGAAAGTGATGTCCTAGGAATCTGAGAGTTGCTGAAGAGCTACTGATTACCTCTTACATTCCTGAGCCTCCTTGTAAGAAATCTAGGCAACACACTGGAGAGAATGCACATGTAGGAGCCCCTAGGTGCCCAACATGTGAGTGAAGAAGCCACCTTGAATGATCCTGCCCTCTGACTGTAATCTCAATAAAGAACCCAAGCAAGACCAGCAGAATAACCAACTGGCTGAGCCCAGTACATAGAGAATCATGAGAAATAATGAGGCTATTTTGAGCTGCTGCTAAGTTTTGAGGTGGTTTGTTACTCTGTAATAAATAATGAAGCAGCACTCAGTAAATATTGTGGAATGAATACATGAAAATTTTAGACATATCACCTCGACCATAATTCTCTAAATACCACATGTTCCTCCTCCTAAGACCACTAGGTAGCACAGCATGTAAGGCAAAGGACTACAGAGAGAAAAAAATAAACTGAGAGGATCTTGAAAAAAAAAAAAAAAAAACTGTGTTATTATTTTTCCCCACTGGATTTAAAGAGGAATCAAGAATCAGTTTAGAGATGAGAGAATCAATGCATTATCTGGACCAAAACATAAATTCACCAAAACAGCACAACACTAAGCTTCCATTAGTTTGAATGGAACCTAGAAGCCATTCTATTTGAATTTAAGAATCTTTCAAAGCCAATTTTGTGGATCATGATTAAAATGAGATCAAAATAAAATATTATTTCAAGGAAATTATCCCTAAAGTCTGCATAATATTCTAGATGTTTCCACACATTACAATTATGAACTTGCCCTATTTACTTTAAAAAAAAATTGTTTAAAGTTTTAACTGCTCTGAAGAGAGCCAGAAAATGACTAAAAATGGCTAAAACAGAGACATTTTTACCAACTCAGACAACAAATTACACCACATACAATTAGTGCTATTTTCTAACCCCAGCCTCTCTTAAAAACTCAATTAAAGTTTAACAAAGAACAACTAATGAGATAAATGAGTCAAAGGCTGATCAGCACAAAACAAAAATAAATTCCAGGAATTTAGATAAATAGGGCAAGTTCACAATTGGGATACATTTAGAAATCTCTCTAAAGTATTATATTTGTTCCCTTATCAAGATTCCCTTAAAACAATTCCTCTTATAAAACTTCTATTACTGATAATAGAAGAAAAATTATAGCCATAATACTATTAATTTTATAAAATGGTGCTCCTGTCTGCCCCAGGCCTACATAAATGAAAATTAATGAAGCATGCTTGCCAACAGAGACAGATTTCTGGGGCTACAATTGAAGGACCTATATACACGTTTTATGGGACTTGAAACAAAAAATTTCCACTTTAACTTCCAGAATTTAATATCTGACTTCCTGGTTCCCCTAGCTTCATCCAGCAGCGCTGACTAATGCAAATATTGCCATTACCCAGATTGGAGAGCAGCGAGAGTACCTGGCTTTAAGGAAGAAAAAGAAACATGTGGGACTTCTCTGGGAGTCCAGTGGTTAGGACTCTGAGTTTCCACTGCAGGGAGCATGGTTCCATCCCTGATTGGGAAATAAGATCCCTCATCATGCCATGCAGTGTGGCCATAAGTAAAATAAAAGTAGCAGCAGGTCCCAATGCCAAAGAGAACAAGAATTTAAAAAGCAAAACATGAAACGAATGTCTCTCTTTCAGCCGTAGTTAAAACAATGGTTAAGGCAGTAACAACAAGTGAATAGAAGCCACTGTGAGAATCTGTGCTTGAAATTTCCTGGGGAAGTTGTAGATTGTCCCCCACTCCGCCTTTTCTCTTTATTTGTTGGTAGTCAATTATTAAGACTTTGTTTATGTGATAGAATGCTTCCTGCACAGGTGTAGCTTGAAATGGAGGGAGGAACTTGACAATAGGAATCTCCAATTTGTTTTGTTACAGATGGTTGTGTTGTGGCTGAGATTTTAAATTCTTCCTCAAAGAGAACAACAAAAATGTAAGTTGTATTGTAAGAATCGTTTCAGAGTGAGAGTGATTTTCAAAGAAAAGAAAAATATAACATATGATGTTTATTAAAACTTTACTGTCTGCCAGACATTGTATATGGTTTAGCTGTTTTAATTTTTAGATGCACACACTAAAAATAATATTGCTCCCATTCAAAGATGGGAAGATTGAGCCTCAGAAGTAAGAAATTTATTTAAGTTACAAAAATAAAATTGGTAGCCAAATTATAATAAGAAACCAGTTGCTCAAAGCATGATGTTTTATTTCAGGACACACTGGGACAATTCAGTTCAGTTCAGTTCAGTCGCTCAGTCGTGTCCACCTCTTTGCAACCCCATGAATCCCAGCACGCCAGGCCATCCCTGCCAGGATCTCCTGGCAGTCCAAGGGACTCTCAAGAGCCTTCTCCAACACCACAGTTCAAAAGCATCAATTCTTCAGCACTCAGCTTTCTTCACCGTCCAACTCTCACATCCATACATGGCTACTAGAAAAACCAATTAGGCAAGACTTAAATCATACATGTATACATACATGTACAAAATCATAAAACAAGTATTTAGTGCATGCCCACTATATTCCAGAACTTGGCAAAGCTCTATGGAGGCAGTAGAGAATTACCTTTTCATCTTTTCCTTAGGGAACTTACACTCTAAGAGCTCTGAAGGTTTGTCCCAAGGAATTGATAAATCATCTCTCCTTGGTCAGACAATCAACATTCATTTAATCATTCATTCAATAAAAATGAATTCAGAACATATCCTAGACCAGGTCCTATCTTAAATACTATATGAGTAGGGAATAAAACAAATTAGAAAACACACAAATAAACACCTGCATTTCTGTAACTCACAAGGTAGTGGAGGGGACAACTAACAAGATAAATAAAATGTGTGGAATATTATTTAATCATGATTACTTAGGAGAAATGAATAACCAATGGAAGGCAGAAGGGCTGGGAGGACTGCAGTAACAGAAAAAGAGCTGCAATTCGAGAATGACAATGCCAGAATGTACCAAGGACATGAGGGAAGAAAGTATGAAGATAGATAGATGTCTGGGTAAAGAGTGTTCTAGGCAAAGATGGAGCAAGTGTCAAGGGCCTGTGACAGGAGTTTGTCTGGGAGGTTGATGTGACTGAGACTGAAGGGTAGGGAGAACTCTGTAGCTGAGGCCAGAGGGAAAAGAGGACCAGGCTCTGTACAGGGTTGTGTAAACCAGAATGAGGATTTGTGTGAGACTGGATGTGGTTGGGAGGTTTTTGAGCAGTGAGATCACAGGACCTGAATTTAGTTGTACAGTTGTTTCAACTGCAAACACTTGTGTCCTGGAGCCCAAAACGAAGAAATATATTTCTTTCCACTTAAAATGCCACTAAGACCTTCAAGAGGGATTTAGATTTGGCACAGATGAGGCTGTCTGAAGAAAGGATCCATCAACTTCTCCTGAATGAGATATTTCCTGTACTCTTTTCAACATGCCCACAGCAAGTTGCGGGCTCTGAGCCAAGGTATACAACACAAAGCACCATTTTCAGCAACTGCTTTAGGGAGCACGCATATAGGTATGGCACTGTTTTCTGAATTTTGAGAAAACGCATCCTTTTAGAGTCCAGGTTTGACTGGTGATCACAACTCCAGTTTAATTGGCTTTCCTCAAGCCACATGGGCTTCTCAAGTGGTGCTATTGATAAAGAAACTGCCTGCCAACGCAGGAGACACAAGAGGCGCCATTTTGATCCCTGAGCCGGGAAGAACCCCGGTATAGGAAATGTCAACCCACTTGAGTATTCTTGCCTAGAGAATTCCATGGACAGAGGAGCCTGGCGGGCTACAGTCCGTGGGGCAGCAAAAAGTCGGACACGACTGATGTGACTTAGCACGCACAATCCACACACTTAATTGTTGGCAGAGGCAGAACCATACCTAATTCCTATGCCTCTCACGAATGAGCATCTTCACCATACCAGCCGCCATCCCATGTACTTTAGGTTCAGGATCCATGGATGAAATTGTATTGTGATTTGATGATATAAGGCATTAGTATCCTCAACTTGCAGGTATGCAAAGTGAGACTCAGAGACAAAAGAATTTTCAGGATCACAGCCAGTAGATGGTTAAGTCCAGTGTTTCCTGAGTACAAAGCCTATTTCCCTTTTACTAGAAAAGAAACACTCTATTTTAGAAAAGTAACAAGGGGCCTTCCCTGGTGGCTCAGTGGTTAAGAATCTGTCTGCCAATGCAGGAGACAAGGGTTCCATTCCTGATCCAGGAGGATCCCACATGCTGAGGAGCACCTAAGCCCGTGTGCCACAACTATCAAGCCTGTGCTCTAGACCTGGGAACCTCAAGTACTGAGAGCCCATTGCTCTGCAACAAGACAAGCCACTACAATGAGAAGCCCAAATGTTGCAACTAAAGTTTAGCCCCCTTTCTCCATAACTAGAGAAAAGCCTGCACAGCAATGAAAGCCTAGCACAGTCACAAATACATAAATGAATAAAAATGATATGTAAAAATATTTTTAAAGAAAAGTAGCAAGGCCCCTTGGAGATCAACATGTGCTACACTCTCATTTTACATACAATGGTGTCACCATCTAGATCATTGTTAGAACTTGCTGCACCCGTTATAAAACTCAGAAGCAATACTGTTCTTAAAGATGATAACTAGTCATCTGACCCTCAGCAAACCCTCCATTTCCAATTATTAAGAGCCATGTGTCTCTCCAGAAAGTACTTCAACCAGTTGGCTTTACAGTATACCATATGAACTACAAAACATAGCCTAAAAGAGATGCAGATATAGAGAACAGGCATGTCCATCACAGGTGGGGAAGGGGAGGGTGGGATAAATTGGGAGATTAGGATCGACATATATACACTACCATGTATAAAACAGATAGCTAGTGGGAACCTGCTGTATCACACAGGGAGCTCAGCTCAGTGCTCTTGATGACCTAGAGGGGTGCGATGGGTCGGGGAGGGAGGTCTTAGAGGGAGGGGATACACACACATACATACAAATAGCTGATTCACTTTGTTGTACAGGAGAAACTAACAGCATTATAAAGCAGTTTTACTGCAATAAAAAGTAGCCTATCAATATTAGCAAAGAGACGGTCCTTTTCAGAAAGGAAGACCTTTCAGTCCTATTACAAGCCCACTGTTCTCATATGTTTGTTCTCTCATACACCGAATACTACATTGCAAGGACTGGAACTGTATCATGTAAGGGATATGTTTCAATATTTGCTTCTTATTTGGTTCATGACAAAAGTGAGGTAATTAATGACATTTGGTATTACTGGCATTACCAGCAATTCTGTGTTTGAAATCGTTTTTAGGTTATCTTCACTAACCATCTGTAAAATAAAATCTTAGAAGCTATTCCATAAAATGGGATCCTGACTCAGTTCATTCAGTGACTTTAATAAGCATGAACCTGGAAACTATTAAGATACACCTTAAAGGCGTCTCTCTTTACTCTTCCAGTTCCCCACGAGGGTGCTATTTAGGATTCGTATTTGTTAGAAATCATTCAATGATTTAAAGGAATTCACTAGCTTTTAATTATCTGTCAGCGTGTTTTTGTGTTTTGTTTTTTTTTTTTCTGGAATAAAATGCCTTTAATTATACGAAAAGACTTCAGGCTTGGCAATGGGAGAACATACTTTCAAAATCCAGATAAATAAATAAGACGAGTCTTCCAGGCAAACTCCAGAAGGCTGTGTGTACTGTTTACCAGCACGTTAACATGTGTGAAGCAAAATGAATAATGAAGGTTCATTCAAAATTAGCCTAGTTATAAACATCATTCTGCCCACACCCTCATCTTCCTCCTGAAGATAATCAGTGATGCTAAGCATTTACTGGTGAGCCATTTCAAGTACTGTTTTGAAATGAACTCCCCTGCACAGAAGATGTTGCTTTAGTATTGTTGAAAGAGGAGGGACATGCCAAAAACATGACCCCTACCCTGGAGGATTTTTTTTTCAGTCTTACAGTCAAATTAAGGAAACATCATGGGACTTCCCAGGTGGCTGAGTGGTAAAGAATCCACCTGCCAATTCATGAAACACAAGAGACATGAGTTCAATCCCTGGGTCAGGAAGATCCCCCTAGAGTAGGAAATGGGCCACCCACTCCAGTATTCTTGCCTGGAGAATCCCATGGACAGAAGAGTCTGGCCGGCAGGGTACAGTCCATGGGATTGCGAGAGCTGGACATGATTTAGCAACTAAACCACCACTACCAGGGGAGATTACATCTATACTGAAGGACAAACAGAACGCAGCCCAATGAAGATGACGTGGGTGGAATGGTGGGAACTGTTGAGGGCAGGGGATCGATTCTGAGAATGAGAGAAAGAAATGCTGCTTTAGAATTCCAAGTATTTGGGATGACAACAAAGACTCAAACTTGAACCTGCCTCAGAATCCCCCTTGAGGGCTTGTCAAAACAGATTGCTGGGCTCCAGTCTAGTGTATGCAGTTCTGCAGATCTGGAGCAGACCCCTGAGGAATCTGCCTGTCTAGCAGGTTCCCAGGTGATACTGATGCTGCTGGTTGAGGAAGGCCATTCTGAAGTCCCCAGACGAGAACACAGTGTGGAGGGCAAGTCATAGCATGAGCTGTGGCTGGAGCTATAAATTGGGCTTCTGTCCCTTCCCAAATGAACTGAGGGGAAAGATACGGCTGAAGCTTTGACAGCAGAGAATTCTGAAGTTTGGGCTTTAAGAAAGATTATTCTGGATGCACTGAAAGAATGGAGAACTGCCAAACTGAAGATAAGTTTGGGCCTGTGTAATCATTCAGGGGAAAGATGTGGGTCATTGTGGGAGGACAGAGAACCTCTGATTTGAAATTTAAGGGGAAACCAGACTCAGAATAATGTGCAAAATTGAGTCCAGGAGCCCAGAGAGAGGACTCTAAATGCATCACCAAACTAAGGTTCCAAGGATATAAGGGCCACAGAGACAGGCGAGGGTAGATGGCAAAAGGTCCTGGCCATGACCTGAACAAGCTCTTTCTTTTCCTCCTCAGGATGGTTAACCATGTTAAGAAGACCATGGAAGAAGGGAATAAAAGCTGGGGAGGTGATTTCCTTAAGGAAATTAGTAGTATTGGGGCATTTCAAGGTTCTTCAATTACTGATTTGTATGGTAAGCTTCTGTGAGCTCCAAATGAACTGTAAAACAACTCCAGGTAGTCAATGAAAGCTGAAACTAAAGCAAGGTGAGACACCCCAGGGAGTCAAGTGGTTAGGGCTTCACTGTCCCAGAGCAGAGGGTACGGATTTCAGTTCCTGGTCAGGGAACTCATATCTCACATGCTGCATGGCATGGCCAAAAATAAATAAAGCTAGGGGGCTAGACTAGTACTTTATTTTCTCTGATCTCTGTGAGGATACTGGTTTGATCAAAATTACCATTTTGGAATAAAACTATCATATGACTCAGCAACTGCACTACCGGGCATATAACCTGTTCAGTTCAGTTCAGTTGCTCAGTCATGTCCGACTCTTTGTGACCCCATGGACTGCAGCATGCCAAGCTTCCCTGTCCATCACCAACTCCCAGAACTTGTTCAAACTCATGTCCATTGAGTCAGTGATGCCATCCAGCCATTTCATCTTCTGTCGTCCCCTTCTCCTCCTGCCTTCAATCTTTCCCAGCATCAGGGTCTTTTCCAATGAGTCAGTTCTTTGCATCAGGAGGCCAAAGTATTGGAGTTTCAGCATCAGCAGCAGTCCTTCCAATGAATATTCAGGATGGATTTCCTCTAGGATTGACTGATTTGGTCTCCTTGCAGTCAAGGGACTCTCAAGAGTCTTCTCCAACACCACAGTTCAAAAGAATCAATTCTTCGGTGCTGAGCCTTCTTTATGGTGCAACTATCACACCCATACATGACTACTGGAAAAACCATAGCTTTGACCAGACAAACATTTGTTGGCAAAGTGATGTCTCTGCTTTTCAATATGCTGTCTAGGTTGGTCTTCCAAGGAGCAAATGTCTTTTAATTTCATGGCTGCAGTCACTATCTGCAGTGATTTTGAAGCCCCCCAAAAATAGTCTGTCACTGTTTCCACTGTTTCCCCATCAATTTGTCATGAAGTGATGGGACTGGATGCCATGATCTTAGTTTTTTGAATGTTGTGTTTTAAGCCAGCTTTTTCACTCTCCTCTATGAACTCAGTCATAGAGGAGTTCTGACAAAACATGGTCCACTGGAGAAGAGAATGGCAAACCATTTTAGTATTCTTGCCTTGAGAACCCCATGAACAGTATGAAAGGGCAAAAATATGTACCCTGAGAAAACCATAATTCAAAAACATATGTGTACCCCAATGTTCATTGCAGCATTGTTTACAATAGTTAGGACTTGGCAATAAGCCAGTTGTCTACTGACAGATGAATGGAGAAAGAAGCTGTGGTACACACACACACACACACACACACACATATATATATATATATATATATATATTAATATAATGGAATATTACTCAGCCATAAAAAGGAATGAATTTGAGTCAGTTGAAATGAAGTGGATGAACACAGAGACTGAAGTCCGAAAGAGAAAAACACATAGTGTATATTAACGCGTATATATGGAATCTAGAAAAATGGTACCCATGAACCTATTTGCAGGGTAGGAGTAGAGACACAGACACAGAGAACAGACCTGGGGACACAGCAGGGGAAGGAGAGGGTGGGACGAATTGAAATATACACATTGCCATGTGCAAAATAGCTAGCTAGTGGAAAGTTTAGCAAGTTGCTGTATAACATAGGGAGATCGAGCTGACACTCTGTGACAACCTAGAGGGGTGGGGTAGGGGGTTAGGAACCAGGTTCAAAAGGGAGGGAATATATATATATATACACACTGATATATGCGTATATGGCTGATTCACATTGTACAGCAGAAACCAATACAACATTGTAAAGCAATTATCCTCCAATTAAATATAAATTAAAAAGAACTACAGTTTCCAAATTCTGTCACAGTCCAGAGCAAGAACTATTTGTGTTACATCTAACCATAATTAGGTATTTAACCAAAAATTGGGCAAAGTGAGGTCTTAAACTAACAGGATATAGCTATTAAATATGTCAAGGAACTGCCGCTCTCATTAATCATGATAAAATAATCTGAACTTCCAAAAATGAAACAATGGCCAAAGGTACTTTCCTTTTAAAGAATTACTGTTATCTAGAGGAAATATGCCTTGTTAGTCTGTATTGATTTCCAAAAAAGGGCAATTATAATTTAGACAAAAATAATCTTATGAATCTATAACAGATGCAGGAACACACAAACACACACACACACATACACACAAACATACACACACACACACACACACACACCCCCCACACTCCACACACTAAAGTTCATTGCAAATATGTAGCTTTTTTTCTTGGTGAAGGATAGATTAAGCATTCCACTAAAGAAATCAGATTCCTAATTTAATACATTTTCTCATCACTTATTTACTCCCGTATATGTTCTAAAGAACTGGTACAGAGATAAAACTTGCCAATACTTGGAAGCTATAAATAGAGTAGTTGGCTTTAAAGCATATTTTAAATCCACCTAAATTTAAGCTTTAAAGCTGGTGAAGTTTTAGGAGAGGCAGAAATAAAATATCCATTTTCCAGAAGGAAAAAGACAGTTGGCAAATGGGGTGAAGAACAACATGAACTTGTCGTTAGTGCTAACGAGAACTGCATTCTCAGCAAGAGAAAAATATAAACTCCATCAAGTGTACAAGCTAAACTATCCAAACACACGGATCATAGGACAAACAAAACGATTTTCAAAAGCCCTCAAAAAATGGACACCAACATTCTTCAAATAAGAGGGCTGCACCCCAAAATAACACATCTCTGTTTCCTTTTTCCTCTCCTTTTTAGATGTTTTCCTTCTGGCCCACAGCTGCAAGCAAGGGCTGCTAAAAAGGCTCTTTGACCAGCAGTGAGAGCTTCCCTGGTACTGGGATGCCTCTAGTCACCCCATTACCAGGTCCCTTCACTGACACTTGTGAAGATGGGAGCTATGTTCCCTCACTGAGCTTCAAGAGGAGATTCTACAATGTTTATGAATAGCAGGGAGCAATATGCAAGTTAGAACAAGTTCTCAGGAGCTTACTTCCTTTCCAGTCCTGGAAAAATGCCCAGTTTAAGGAAACTCTCACTCATCTTGCAAAAACCCTGATTCAGTAGATTGGAGCTGGGTTGGAGTGCAAAGAAATTATTTCTTTGCAAGAAATTCTGAGAACCATAGATTCAGAAGAAGCCATAAAGATCTTCCAATGTCCAAAGTGCTTATTTAACTTTTCCATGACTTTGTTCATTATTCATTGGAAAGACATGTTGAAGCTGAAATTCCGATATTTTGGCCACCTGATGCGAAGAATTGACTCATTTGAAAAGACCCTGATGCTGGGAAAGATTGAAGGCAGGAGGAGAAGGGGACAACAGAGGATGAGATGGTTGGATGACATCACCAACTCAATAGACATAAGTTTGAGTAAACTCCAGGAGTTGGCGATGGACAGGAAGGCCTGGCGTGCTGCAGTCCATGGGGTCACAAAGAGTCAGACACAACTGAGTGACTGAGCTGATGACTTTGTTAAAATATGCAAGTTTAGAAATCACCCTCAGACTCACTCTCTCATTCTCCTATGTAACCTCCTGATTTCTTTTGATGTTCAGATTTGCTCTAAGTACTAAACAAGGGTTTCTGTCATAAGCCACATTTTTTAAAACAAAAGCAGTGAATATTCACAACCTGATTACAGTATTTCATTTTCTAAGTGGAGAGCAAAAGATGTGTTTCAGTAGAAAACTACACTGTGGAGAGCTTCAGAGCACAGCCTTCAGGGTTAACTGACTCTGATTTCAAGGGGTCTATGTGGCCTTCATTATCTTCACGCTATTTTATGACTCTGTAAATTGCAGAACACTGAGAGCAGTGCAATAATGCTTGTCTATAGATATACAAATAGACTGGGGAAGTCCCATGTCCCTGCCCACTCCCAGAGGAGAGAGGAGATAGGGGACGGACTGTTTCACCCATTTGCACATTCATTCCCTCTTTTTGATTTTGACATCTTTGAACCAGATCTTGTAACATCTTTCTGTTTCCTTATTTAATTAATAAGATAAATTACTCAGTTTATATTTGTATAAGAGTCGCAGCATCACCAATTCAATGGACATGAACTTGGGCAAACTCTGGGAGATGGTGAAGGCCAGGGAGGCCTGACGTGCTGCAGTCCATGGGGTCAAAAACAGTCGGACATGGTTTAGTGACTGAACAACAACAAGAGTCATGACTTTACCTTTCAAAAAACTTGTTCTCTAACAGAACACTATATTTTTAAAATAATTCCAGACTACACTATTTGAAACTGATCAAATCCATTTTTTTATACTTGTGTCATTATTCTCAGACTGTAATAGTCTGGTTAAAAACAATAAACTGTCTAATTCATCAAAAAGCTTTTAATTTCAGTTATGTTCTCATATTGTCTATGTGCTGTACAAAAAGTTTAAAGCTCCATCAAGTAAATGGATGAGAAAATAAACTCTGAATATGTGTGTATGTGTGGGTTGGTGGTAAAAGGAAAAATAAATTGATGACACACTAGATATTTAAGACTCTTGAGAGTCCCTTGGACTGCAAGGAGATCCAACCAGTCCATTCTGAAGGAATTCAGCCCTGGGATTTCTTTGGAAGGAATGATGCTAAAGCTGAAACTCCAGTACTTTGGCCACCTCGTGTGAAAAGTTGACTCATTGGAAAAGACTCTGATGCTGGGAGGGATTGGGGGCAGGAGGAAAAGGGGACGACAGAGGATGAGATGGCTGGATGGCATCACTGACTCGATGGATGTGAGTCTGGGTGAACTCCGGGAGTTGGTGATGGACAGGGAGGCCTGGCAAGCTGCGATTCATGGGGTCGAAAAGAGTCAGACAGGACTGAGCGACTGAACTGAACTGAACTGAACACAGAAATAGGATCTTCTCGGGAGGATCTTCCCAACCCAGGGATCTAACCCAGGTCTCCTGCATTGTCGGCAGATTCTTTACCAGTTGAGCCACAAGGGAATCCTAAGAATACCTATCCCTTCTCCAGCAGATCTTCCTGATCCAGGAATCGAACCAGGGTCTCCTGCATTGCAGGCAGATTCTTTATGGGCTATGACATAGCATAATTAAAACCAATTTATCCAAAACAGAAACTGTCAGAGCCAGATGGCTTTATTTGTGGATTTTATCAAACATTTAAAGAAGAAATTGTACCAATTCTCTATAATCTCTTTCAGAAGATATAAGCAGGGCAAATGCTTCCTAATTTATTCTGAGCCCAGCCTGACCTTAATAACAAGCCATACAAAGACATTGCAAGGAAGGAAAACTATAGAGCAACATCTTTCATGAACATAGATGAAACATCCTCAAAAATATTTAGCAAATCAAATCCAAAATCGTTTAAGAAAAATTATACATCATGACCATGTGGAACGTATCCCAGGTATGCAAGGCTGGTAGAACACTTGACAATCAATTAATGTAATCTATCACATCAACAGACTAAAAAAAGAAAAATCATATAATCATATCAATAGATACAGGAAAAGAATATGACAAAATCCAATTACTCATGATAAAAACTCTCAATTATGGAGCAGTAAAAATACTCTGCAGTGTTAGATATGTGTCACTATACATTTGTCCAAACCCAAAGAAAATGCAAAACAACATTCATACCTGGGTGATAAACTGAAGATCAGGAAAGTTAAATCATCTCCTAAGAAATATCACAATTGGACTTCTCTGGTGGTCCACTGGTTAAGAATCCACCTGCCACTGGAGGGGACATGGGTTCAGTCCCTGGTCTGGAAAGATTCCACACACTACAGGGCAACCAAACCCAAGTGCCACAACTACTGAGCCTGTGCCCTAGAGCCTGTGCTCTGGAACAAGAAAAGCCACCCCAAGGAGAAGCCCCACACTACAACCAGAGAGTAACCCTTCTTCAGCATAACTAGAGAAAGCCTGCACGCAGCAAGGGAGACTCAGCACAAGCAAATAAATAAATACACGGTTAACAAGTAGCCGAGTCAGCACTTGAACCCAGGTTGGCCTCCTTCCAAAGCACATGCCTTTTTACTGTTCTACCTAATTGCTCACTATAGTGGGTGATTTTAAACTGACTAACTGAAAAAGTCAATATTCCTTAAAGAAATCTCCTCACATCAAGGAACAAATAAGATATATAGTAAGCATGTCATTAAACTTAGACTTGCAGCCTGATTAACTCAGCAGCAAAAAGTCCTCATTAAAGGAATTCTTCATACCTCTGGCATTTCTCAACATTCAAACACAATGGGGTCCTAAGAAACATTCTTGGGTAAAGTTTTCTGAAGTGATTGAAGTAACCATCTGTCTACTCCATTCAAAAACAGAATATTGTTGTCTGTTGTTTAGTCACTAAGCTGTGTCTGACGTTTTTGTGACCCCATGGACTGTAGCCCACCAGGCTCTTCTGTTCATGGGATTTCCCAGGCAAGAATACTGGAATGAGTCACCACTTCCTTCTCAAGGGGATCTTCCTGACCCAGGGATTGAATTCGTATCTCCTGCATTGCAGGCAAATTCTTTACCACCAAAACATCACGGAAGCCCATAAAGTATTACATTGCACTAAAAAGTTTTAAGTAATTTTCTAGATTAAACAGTTTTTCCAACAGAGAGCTAATCTTGATTAGGTAATGCCTGGAAAAAAAAAAAAAAGGAAGATGATTATCAAGTTTCCTGGTAATAAAAATAAGTCAGATTATCAAAAGCCTAGAAATATGTCCTCTCCTTGAGGTGAAATAAGCAATGATACAAAGTAAGAATTAGCCTTTTTGAAGCTAAAATAAGAAGTTTTAAAAACAAACCAAAATTCTGTGAGTGCTATCACGTTGATTTGGGGGAAGGACAAAATTATGAATCTATCAGAATTCCACAAAGAGCTCATGATG
This sequence comes from Bos javanicus, assembly GCF_032452875.1. Lineage (NCBI taxonomy): Eukaryota > Metazoa > Chordata > Mammalia > Artiodactyla > Bovidae > Bos > Bos javanicus. The sequence goes on along the minus strand of NC_083881.1, from coordinate 32,097,359 downwards.
TGTTCAAGACGTTCTTATTCTGATTATATATCTGTGTGTGGATGGCAAAATGTCAACTGCAGCATATACCCTTTTCTGAGAATATTTCTCCAAGCAGAGAGAGAAAGGGTCTCCCAAAATAAGAATCTTCAGAACCCTCCTAATATTCATTGCCATTTAAATTAATTGTGGGGGGAAAATGGGAAATAAAACCTCTGCAAAAGTATGAGGGCATGAAAGAGAGAGTGAAGAATAAGGAGTGAAAGATGGACCATGCCCTGAGTACAGAGTTTTAAATCAAAAAGTAGAAGGATGATCCAGAAAAGGAGGCTAAGAAGGCCAGAGAAATAAATATAAAACCAGAGGAGTAGGTGGTAATGGAAGACACGTGTATCATGTTTCACAGAAGGAAATACGGAAACTGTGTCGAGTAAGAGTGGGAAACCAGACGGTTCCCTGGTGGCTCAGTGGTAAAGAATCCGCCTGCCGATGCAGGAAACACAGGTTCGATCCCTGACCCCAGGAGAGCCCACATGCTGCAGAGAACTAAGCCCGTGCACCCACAACTGCTGAGACTGTGCTCCAGAGCCCGGGAGCCACAACTATCGAAGCCCACATGCCTGGAGTCCATGCTCCACAAGAGAAGCCGCTGCAACGAGAAGCCCACGCACCACAGCTAGAGAGCAGCCCCTGCTTTTAGCAACTAGAGAAAACCCCGAACGACAATGAGGACCGCCCAGCACAGCCAAAAATAAACATGGACATAGATAAATACAATTCTAGAATCTTCTAGAAAAATGAGAAACCAGATGAAAAGAAAACACCTGAGTGAGCCTGTATCTCAATAACAGAGGTCTCTGGTAATTTTAGGAGAGTCGTGTTGATAGAATCAGGAAATCAAAGTCAAATGACCATTTTTTGCAAATGAACTAAACGTTGAAATAGGGAGCTTATGAAACTATGCTTGATAGAGCTCATTCCACTCTAGGAATAGATTCACTAACTGTAACTACCAAGTCAAGAAGTCAGACAGGGATCTTCCAAATAAATGGTGCGTTAGTTCAGAAAAGAACGTGTCTGTTATCATAAGCATGTCCCAATAAATGCAGTGAGAAGCATCAGCTTATTAAAAGAACATGCCCTAATATTGGAGATAAAGAAAAGTAAAATGATGCCTTCTGGTCTTTTTTTTTTAAATCAGCTAATGTTAATAGAGATGAATATCATTATGGAGACAGATTTGATCAGAAACAAAGGGCAGGAATATTAACTATAGAAAAACTACAAACTAACACAGAGGAGCCTTTTAAATTAATCTGTGAGAGTCTAGCAAAATAATGACAGTGAAGAACAAAACATAGGAAAAGGAAATGGAAGATGAGTTAAGCTTTAATTTCACTTGTCCTATGAGGGCTTGCTGCCAAGAAATGAACTTTCTAGCCATGAAGAAGAAAAATTGGAGAATGGACAGGTAACAGGAAAAATTGGTAGCTTACTAGCTAATAGATAACAGATGGATGGATAAATAGTTGATAGATAGGTTGGATGGATGAATAGATAGATAATAGATGGGTAGATGGGTGGATGGATGGATGGATAGATAGAAAACAAATCTAGTACATATGTGTAACATAATAGGTTTTTTTTTTTTTTTTTAAGTGAGACTAAGGATCACAAAATAAGGGAAACAATGTACCCTCTGCATAATGGACTCAGATTTTTTTTTTTCAAAAGCCTTATTTAATAAGGAACTGGCCTCATTTTTGAAGCATGGGAAACACACAAAAAAGCATGCCATTCATTAGATGTAATTAATTTCACACAGGGTTTTCTGAAAGTAACTAAATGAAAACCAAGCCGTGGCTTGCACTGAATATGCTTTAGGTTAAAATAATAAGAGAGGTAATCAGTCATTTTAAAAAGGAAGCACACTTAAGACCTTGTCTTGTTGGTGAAGCATTGCTAGAAGTATAATCTACCTATCAGCTGGGGTCTCCTACTCTGTTGAGATCTATACAGGTCCAGGCTTGAGCTCTTATTCTGCACAGTGTAGAAATTTAAAGCCTTCCCATTCTTGGAGGGCAAACCTTCTTAATGTCAAGTCTGTTTCACATTTCTGGGCCTGCTGTCTCTAACATCAAGTTGACTGAGACAGAAAAAACAAATACCATATATTAACACATATATAGGGAATCTAGAAAAATCATACTGATGAGCTTATTTGCAGGGCAGGAATAGAGACACAGACCACAGATGTAGAGAATACACTTGTGGATACTTTGGGGGAAGGAGAGGATGAGATGAACTGAGAAAGTAGCACTGACATATATATATGCTACCTTGTGTAACACAGATAGCTGGCGGGAAGCTGCTGTATGTGTGACCCAGGGAGCTCAGCCTGGAGCTCTGGGATGACTTAGAGGGTTGGGATGGGGGTGGGGAGGAAGACTCAAGAGGTAAGGGATATATGTATACACATAGCTGATTTCCGGAGAAGGCAATGGCACCCCACTCCAGTACTCTTGCCTGGAAAATCCCATGGACAGAGGAGCCTGGTAGGCTGCAGTCCATGGAGTCGCTAAGAGTTAGACATGACTGAGTGACTTCCCTTTCACTTTTCACTTTCATGCATTGGAGAAGGAAATGGCAACCCACTCCAGTGTTCTTGCCTGGAGAATCCCAGGGACGGGGGAGCCTAGTGGGCTGCCGTCTATGGGGTCGCACAGAGTCGGACACGACTGAAGTGACTTAGCATAGCATAGCATAGCTGATTTCACTTTGTTGTACAGCAGAAAGTAACACAACTTTGTAAAGCAATTATCCTCCAATTAAAAACAGAAAATACACTTATTAAGGGGGAAAAGAATTCATCTGTATCCTCAAGCCAGTTTGACCTCATGTTTGTGAGTGTGGTATACTGTAAGATTTGGTATGGGATGGGCCAGCCGGAGACTGTGTGTATGGTTGTAGAAAGGTGTATAGTCTCTGTTGAGGCTTCAAGAACTCTCTGCAGAGGAAAGTCTCCAGCCACCCTGCTGCTTTCAAGGGTTGCTCCACCTCCCAAGAACAGCATGCCAGCGTGCTCAGTCACACAGTCAAGTCCGACTCTTTGCAACCCCGTGAACTAGAGCCCTCGAGGCTCCTCTGTTCACAGGATTCTCCAGGCAAGAATACTAGAGGGGGTTGCCAACCCAGAGGATCTTCCCAACCCAGGGATTGAACCTGCATCTCCTGCATCAGCAAGCTGGTTCTTTACCACTGAGCCACCTGGGAAGCCCCAACATCCAGCAATACCATCATTTCCTCTTTCTAATCTCTGCCCTCTTCCCTCTCTCCTCCACTTCACCCTCTCAGAACAAAGGAAATTCCTCTCTAAATTCTGATGAGGAGTTTAGCCAGCCTAACCACTCCAGTATTCTGGCCTGGAGAATTCCATGGACTGCATGGGGGTCACAAAGAGTGACCAAAAAAAATCCATGGGGTCACAAAGAGTTGGACACGACTGAGAGACTTTCACTTTCTTGTGCTTTGACTTGTTAAACACCACATCCCCAGGGCCCCACCTCCTACCCAAAAGCTAATCAAGGTGTTTTCTTAAAGGAATCAATAGCTTCCATCCCAAAAGGCATTCTGGTTCCAGTTGCTAAGAAAATAAATCCAAAATCTAAAAGACACATGTACTTCAGATGAGTGGCTGTGTCCCAAAGGAAGACTACCAATTGCTTAAAAAAACTCCTGTCATAGAATAGCAATATTCACTGTAGCCTGCACTTATTGAGAGTAAAGTTTGTTGTAGAATAGCTAGTGCCTCTAAGGGGATTTTTCCCACCTTAGGAAATCCTCAGTGAAATTGGAGGTCACATACAAGAAAGCCATCCAAAAAATAAGACTTGCGAGAAGACTGTATTTTGTGAATGGGGATAACTTCCGCTGGGGAGCCCCAGGACACATTCCCAGCAGTTTACAGCCCTCATCTGCCCACATCAGTAGAGCTGAAGGAACAAACAGCCCTGGCAAGGCCCCCACACCAAGGGCTAAGTCAGGACTAGGCTGACTGCCCACTTTCCTGATGGCAGTGAGTTCTTCATGACTTTCAATCCTGTTTACCCCTTTATTTCCTGGCACTTGAGACTCCTGACTCATTCCACACCTTATCTTTTCTTGCTACACAGCTGGCACCTGGAAATTCTCTTCCTCCCCTTTCCTCCATATTGGATGCTCTCTTTCTTACATCCCAAGGCTTCAGAATGCTCTTCAGAATCCCTATGAATGACATTCAGAATCTAACTTCTGTTTAAGACCTGATTTTTTCTCTCTCTAATCTTCTAGGATTTTTTTTGCGGGGGGTGGTCTCTAACTCTATTTTTATGTATATGGCTGGAGATTCAGTGGATCCTTTTAATCTAGGAAATCTTGCCCTTTAGTTCCAGGAACTTTTTTCAGCTTCAGGAATCCTCATATCTTCCTCTCTCTTTTCTTTGGAGAACTCTTAGTATTCAGACATAGTTCCTCTTACACAGATCTTCTAAATTTGTTTTAACTTTCTTCTCCTATTATCAGTTTTTTTTTTCATTCATTTTCACAAAGGTTTTCTTGACAACTTTCTACTGATTCATTGTGCTGTGATCAGTCACTTCAGTCATGTCCGACTCTTTGCGACCCCATGGATTGTAGCCCATCAGGCTCCTCTGTCCATGGGATTTTCCAGGCAAGAATACTGGAGTGAGTTGCCATTTCCTTTTCCAGAGGTTCTTCCGAACCCAGGGATCGAACCTGCGTCTCTTATGTCTCCTGTATTGGCAGGCCCGTTCATTACTACTAGCTCTATCTGAGAAGCCAATTGATTCATTAAGTTCTCATATATTTTTAATATCCAAAAGTTCATTCTCGTACTTGAGTAATTCACTTTTTACAACGTTCTGGTCTTGGTTTGTGAATACAATATCATTTTGCACCTCTCAAGAAATATTAAAGCATTTTGAAGTTTCTTGATTCTTCTTGCATTTTATATCTCCTCTCTATATATTTTGGCTTGTTTGCTGGTTTTTTTTTTCCTTCTGTATTTCATGTTAGAGACTATTTCCATGAGCAGAATTTATCAGTGGTGAATAGCACTTGACATTAAGCTGGCTTTTGCCAAAGGCCAGTCAGTTTTCCATGAAGGAAATTTTCTATTCTCCTACCTAGTGTGTGTCAGTGAGTCTTGGAGAATTCTCATTATTGTTTGGGGAAACAGTAAGCCTTTCTAGAAAGTGAAGTTCTGGTCTTCTGCTGGTACAAGCACAGGATATCCATTAGCTAAAGATCGAAGGAGAGGATGTGAGAACCTATTTCATAAACAAATTTTCTACAGATCTTTAAAAGGTCCCTGACACTGCGAATTTACAAGTTCTTCTAGAGCTACGAGTCGTGGATCGTCTTGCTCTTTGTAGACCTGCCCCTCACACTACTACATTCACTTTTACCTTTTTCCAGACTATGTCAGCTAGCCCTCATCCATCCTTTTTCCATCTTTCAAAAGCTTGTTGAAATCCCTTACCTGCTATTGTTCATTAAGTTATTGTGGTTCTGAGTTCATCACCTTTTTTTGTTCTTTTCAATGCTGTTATAAAAGGGAAAAGAAACAACCACTGTGTCCAGTGTTCCTTGTTAACCAGAATTACGGTTCTCCCTTCAGTCCTTATAATCTGTCTTCCGTTCTTACCACTCCAGTGAAATTACTCATGTAAAGGTCACAACCAACCTCTGTATTGCTCTATATATTGGGAATTACCTTGACCTCATCCTCTTTAATTTTTTGACATTTGATACAACTGGCCACTCTGTGAAATTCTCTTTATGGGGTTGAATGATAACACATTCAGTGATATGGGTTGAATGATAAAGAGAAAAACCAGTCTTCTTTGCTTACTCTTCCATTTTTTGCCATCTCCTAAAGGTTCAAGTACAAGTCCCCAGATACGTGATGAACAAACTAGAGACCTAGGAGAATCAATAGTGTAGTTCCAGTGTGAGTTCAAAGGCCTAAGAGAGAGCTGATGGCCTAAGTTCCAGTCTAAAAACTGGCATGCTGAAGACACAAAGAGAGCTGATGTTTTAGTTTCAGTTTGAGTCTAAAGGCAGGATGTTTTAGTTTGAGTCTAAAGGCAGGAAAAGACTGATATTCCAGCTCAAGTATTTAGTACTCATTGGTGAGTCAGCCTTTTTATTCTATTCAGGCCTTCTACTAATAGGCTAAGCCTCACCCACATTAGGGAGGACAAGCTGCTTTACTCAATCTACCTAATCAAATGTTAACCTCACGCAAAAATATCCTCATAGACACACCCAGAATATTGTTTGACCAAATATCTGGGCATCCCATGGCCTAGTCAAGTTGATACATAAAATTAACCATTACAGTTGGCTAATCAAAAAATGTCAGTCATATTAGACAATCATAAAAGAAATATATAGAGAACCAGAACTTTTAATTTTACATCAAACATAAATTCATATTCATTTACCTATCTTTTATAGTAGACCCATAGTATTTTATTTGAATGAATCTGGTGATTAGAATTTCTGGTGGTGGCCTTTCTCACAAAACTATACCCATAATTTATCTTCTTTCAGTGTGTGTTTCCTTCAGTGAAAAAGAAGAACTTCCTAGTTGGCACTGGTGGCAAAGAATCCACTTGCAAATGCAGGAGACCTAAGAGACGTGGGTTCGATCCCTGGAGTGTGAAGATCCCCTGGAGCAGGAAATGGCAACCCACTCCAGTATTCTTGCCTGGAAAATCCCACAGACAGAGATGAGGGGAAGGTCGCAAGAGTCAGACATGACTGAGTGCACACACACAATTTATCTTCTTCCAGTGTGTGGTTCCTTAAGTGAAAAAACAACTTAAATCTAAGAGCAAACATTGTTGTAGACCTTTAAAGATTTTTCTCCTAGTTCTTTATAGTTATTTGATCTGATCTCACTTTTAAGAAGCAATTTGCTTTATAAGTATTTAATTGAGTTTTCATAGCCACAGCATTTTTATTTTAAAACTTGTCACCTTACATAATAGGAAGTTGCCAAGTTGTGTGACAGGTAGTTGTTAATTTATTATAATGACACAATTTGGAATCAAACACATCTGAGTCCAGGGAAGCATACAGTTCAACTGATGGGAGCACAAGTACTTGAGTAGAACTTGGAGGAGAATAACAGCATGAAGGTCAGATTGCTGTCTCAATTACCTGGGAGAGTCAGCTCAATGGGAGTCTGTTTAGCGAACTGCTCCTTATATCATCAGGCTAAGAGGACATTAAAACATTAACTACCTGTTTTTCACTACATTTATTGAGAAGTCCCCAAGATCACCATGAAAAACAAGAAAAGGAAGAGGAGGGGCTTCCCTGATGATCCAATGGCTAAGACTCTGAGCTCCCAATGCAAGGGCCTAGGTTCAATCCCTGTTTGGGGAACGAGATCCCACGTGCCACAGCTAAGAGTTCAAATGCTGCAACAAAGATCCAACGTGCCACAACTAAGACCTGGAACAGCCAAGTAAATAAATTAATAATTAAAAAAAAAAAAAGAAGAGTCACCTCCAGAATTTTCTAGAAACTTCCTCTATTCCTTTTGGTTATATTCATCAGTTCATTTTTATGATTTCCTTAAAGTATGTAATTAAAAAAATTTTATGCTCACTCTATTCTCTCTGGGATATACCTTTTGGTATTTCAAGAATAAAATTATATATTGCTTTTTAAAGTGTGTATTTTTATTGTAACAACTTTTTTTTTTTTTAGAAAAAAGTAAAATTCTGCCCTATTCCATTTAGTTGATAAAATAGTCTGTGCTGAACAGTGAAAAACAACTCAGAAATAGGTACTTTGGTTAATACACCATGTCAAGGAAAGGCCCTTTTCTCACTTCTCTGTAAGGATGAAATGCATGTGAGGATGAATTTTTATGTGACAAATTGATGCTACAAAGAAAAGCTATCACTTTTGCTAATGGCATCCATAACATATTTGTTAATCTAAGTCACAAAAGCCTGAAAATTTTGAGCTTTGAAAGATGTGGGAAAAAAAGACTATTCAGTAACTTTATTTCTGAATAGCTAAAAAAATAGTTATGCTCTGCTAGGCAAGTCATCAGGGGCTGGTGTGACCAAGTAGTAACAGTTGTGCTGGGTAATTTGTCATATTTTCCTATTTTTTTTTTGATAGTAGAGCTAACTAGAAGCAAAATAATGTGTTGTTTATGAGAAGGTTCCAGAGTCAGACTATGGGTTTGAATCTCAGGCCCACATCTTCCTATCCTGATGAACATTGACAACTATTTGTCTATAAATGTTAGTGTTTCAAAGGCTAGATCCTTGAAAATATTAATATCACCAAAATAACCTATTTAAAAGGTAAGACTGAGTTTGCTGCTTACCTCAATAAGGGAGAACACTACTTTGCTTTTTTTTTTTTTTGGCTATGCCATGCTGCTTGTACCCACGGCCTCTGCAGTGGAGAAGCAGAATCTTAACCACTGGACCACCAGGGAAGGCCTGGGAAAATACTACTGCGATTATGAATTAGTAGTGTCTTGGAGGGGATAGAGCAAAGTTTTGATATTTATGAGGTTTGGGGGTTTGGTTTAAGGCAAGTCTTTCAAGGCAAGGAGGTGGGGCTTGCTTAATATTAGGTAAGATCAGAACACTTTAGGAGGGGCGGTCCTAAGATGGCAGAGGAATAGGATGGGGAGACCGCTTTCTCCCCCACAAATTCATTGAAAGAACATTTGAATACTGAGCAAATTCCACAAAACAATTTCTGAATGCTGGCGGAGGACATCAGGCACCCAGAAAAGCAGCCCATTGTCTTCGAAAGGAGATGGAGAAGTCTTGAGGCTACTGTAAGAATAAGACTGAAATCCAGAGGCAGGAGGCTTAAGTTCAAAACCTGAGAACACCAGAGAACTCCTGACTACAGAGAACATTAATCAATAAAAGCCCATCCAAAAGCCTCCATACCTACACTGAAACCAAACACCACCCAAGAGCCAACAAGTCCCAGAGCAAGACACACCACGCAAATTCTCCAGCAACACAGGATCATAGCCCTGAGCTTCAATATACAGGGCTGCCCAAAGTCACACCAAACCCACTGACATCTCAAAACTCATTACTGGACACTTCATTACACTCCAGAGAGAAGAAATCCAGCTCCACCCACCAGAACACCAACACAAGCTTCCCTAACCAGGAAACCTTGACAAGCAACCCATCCAACCCCACCCACAGTGAGGAACCTCCACAATAAAGAGGAACCACAAATCGCCAGAATACGGAAAGGCCACCCCAAACACAGCAATCTAAACAAGATGAAAAGGCAGAGAAATACTCAGCAGGTAAAGGAACAGGATAAATGCCCACCAAACCAAACCAAAGAGGAAGAGATAGGGAATCTACCTGCAAAAGAATTCAGAATAATGACAGTGAAAAACAGAACACTTTAGGTTTGTTGAGTACAGCAAAATGAGGGCTTTGAGCAAAGGTATGGAAGAGTCTTAGAAAGCAAAGAGTTATTTGATGCTATCTATTGAAAGACCAAACAGTCTTACGTTCATTAAAAATGGATTTTTTCAGGAAGTTCCTGAAAGGAACATTAAAGTTATTTTTAAGTTTTCTCTCTCTGGACAAAAATTTCCTTCAACAATTGTGACATTGTGATGAAGACAGTGACAGAGTAAAATCATGATACTGTGGACAGCAAAATGTATTTGGGGGGGGCAGGGTTGGGAATAGATGGTTTTGATTTGCCAAATGGGAACAAAATAGTAAGTTTATAGATGATGGTGCTGAGTAAGTACTAATAAACCTAAAAAGAAAGTATAGGGACTTCCCTGGTTGTCCAGTGGTTAAGAATCCACCTTCCAATGCAGGGGATTCGGGTCTGATCTCCGGTCAGGGAACTAAGATTCCACTTACCTTTGGGCAACTAAGCCCAAACACTGCGTGTATTTGAGCCTGCATGCTCTGGAGCTCTGGCCACAAATAAAGAGAAGCCTGTGTGCCAGGAAGATTTGACAGAGACAAATAAATAAATAATCTTAAAAAAAAAAAAAAAGAAATTATATACAGTGGAAGGAGCAAGGGCTTTGAGTCGGTCAAATCTAGATGTAACTCTATGTTACAGCGTTTTGAGCTTCCCAGGTGGGGCTACTGGTAAAGAAACTGTCCGCCAATGCAGGAGACATAATTGATCTGGGTTCAGTCCCTTGGTCAGGAAGATCCCCTGGAGAAGGGAATGACAACCCACTCCAGTGTTCTCGTCTGGAGAATCCCATGGACAGAGGAGCCTGATGGGCTACAGTCCATGGGGTCACAAAAGAATCGGACACGACTGAAGAGACTTAGCATGCCCGCATGCACACACAACATCTTAGTATATGATCCTGGTTTGGGATTTTTCGTGTGATTAACTCTCTCTGAGGTGCTGTGGGAATTAAATGAAATAATGGATGAGGAAAAAAATGCATGGGAAATGCACCTATTTCAGGCAGGAAACCCATGGCTTATTCAAACGGGGAAACTGAAAAAGGTTAGATGTAGAGACTGATTGCAGAAGATAAGGAACCAACAAAGGATGCTGAGGCTGCATCCTTAGGATGCAAAGAGCTGTAACCTAAAGGAGCAAGGGATGGAGCTGTACAGGAGCTCTGATTCTGGGAGGGAAGCCACCTGACAACTGCTGGAGCCACAGGTAAAGGGATGGAGATGCTGCCAAACCAGACAGGGAGCAGCAGGAATAAATACACCAACCTCTTCCCCCTCTCTAATCTCCTGCACTACATTTGTCAAGCCCAACTCAAAGTCAGAGGGCAAATGAGCCTGGATAATGTCTTCCCAGGTCAGCTTTTTGGGGCGTGGAGCAAGATGGAGAAGAGCAAACAACACGTCAGGAAAGACACAGAGAATAACTAGCCCAGCAGGGACATAGAAAAATTTTAGTTGCCCTGCCATGATTGACTTAAGACTGAGATTATCTGTTGAAATAGAGGGATGTGCCAGTACAGTCTCTAAAGAAATCTCTATATATCTGTTTTGGGGGTAAAATGTTTTAAGCACTAGCCACAATTCTGGTGTAATAATACTTGATTATTACTAAGAATGTTTACTTAATGGGTATGTTCCTTCTATACGGAATATCCTTATCAGCAAATTAGGATGTAAGAATATACAATGTCCATTAGCATTAGAAGTATTAATACACTGTCCATTCATAATGTCCATCCAGTTAAATAAAAACAAAACCTATAAGTTTTAAAAGAAAAAAAACTACTATGGATTCCCGGGTGACAAAGAGTGGTAAAGAATCCACCTACTAATGCAGGAGACATGGGTTTGATCCCTGGGTGGGGAAGGAGGGAATGGTAACCCACTCTAGTATTCTTGCCTGGAGAATCCAACAGAGGAGGCTGGTAGGCTACAGTCTACAGGGTTGCAAAGAGTTGGACATGACTGAAGCAAAGTTGGCTTAAAGCTCAACATTAAGAAAATAAAGATCATGGCATCTGGTCCCATCACTTCATGGCAAATAGATGGGGAAACAGTGGAAACAGTGCCAGACTTTATTTTTGGGGCTCCAAAGTCACTGCAGATGGTAACTGCAGCCATGAAATTAAAAGACGCTTACTCCTTGGAAGGAAAGTTATGACCAACCTAGATAGCATATTCAAAAGCAGAGACATTACTTTGCCAACAAAGGTCCGTCTAGTCAAGGCTATGGTTTTTCCAGTGGTCATGTATGGATGTGAGAGTTGGACTGTGAAGAAGGCTGAGTGCTGAAGAATTGATGCTTTTGAACTGTGGTGTTGGAGAAGACTCTTGAGAGTCCCTTGGACTGCAAGGAGATCCAACCAGTCTATTCTGAAGGAGATCAGCCCTGGGATTTCTTTGGAAGGAATGATGCTAAAGCTGAAACTCCAGTACTTTGGCCACCTCATGTGAAGAGTTGACTCATTGGAAAGGACTCTGATTCTGGGAGGGATTGAGGGCAAGAGGAGAAGGGGATGACAGAGGATGAGATGGCTGGATGGCATCACTGACTTGATGGACGTGAGTCTGAGTGAACTCCGGGAGTTGGTGATGGACAGGGAGGCCTGGAGTGCTGCGATTCATGGGGTTGCAAAGAGCTGGACACGACTGAGCAACTGAACTGAACTGAAGCAACTGAACACAACATGCAGTGAACAAGGATGTCACAATCATCAGCAATTGCACCCCTCTAAGGTGAGCTGGTGAATCCTAAGGGCACTCAGGAAAGAAGAATATCTGCCCTCTAGCAGCCATCTGACCTTAGCCACTCCCTTGGTGAGCCCTGAGAAACTCAGGATATGAAAACAGGAATCCAGCCCCAGATAGCTGAGACCTGTATTAAAGGAGTGATTTCAGTGAGCCCACACTCTTGCATACATAGAAAAGCACTAACTTTCTTAACTTGGGATATCTCATTTTCTTTCATTAACAAAAAAACTTTTGATACTCAGGCTACTTGCCTTTTACTGCAAAACTTCTGTATAACCTGGCTCCTCCCCTCACCTCCTCCAGGTGGTTCTTTCAGGCTTACTTGAGATGTTGTCTCCTGGACTTTAAGTTCTAAAAATTTCCCCTGAATAAAACATAACTCTCAATATTTAGGCTGAATGTATTTTTTCAGTCAACAGTTCTTTTGCCATCGAACTCCCTTTGAATGTTCTTGAATGCCCATGAAAATCCTCTACAGATGCTTACTTCTGCTGAATAGTAAGGCATTGAACTACCCCTCACTCTCACAACCACCTCCTCAAAACAGTTTTAAGCTGGGAAAAGAATATCTTCTAGGATGAGTCTGCTCAACTCATTATTCAACATCACTTCCTTCTGTGTTTGGTTGTTTCTTATCGCAAAACATGTCCACAGTGTGGGATGTGGGCTTGACCTAAGTTCCTGAACAGGGCTTTAGCAGTCAAAGGCTGCTTTGCTATCAGCTCTTCTGAATCTTGTTATTGTCTAACGTAGAAAGTGTTGAAGGGTGGATATTCTCCTTTAAATAGATCATGGAAAGTGCTCCTTGAGGACTGTCACCCCTTCAGAGAAACCAAATATCTATATTCAGGGCATTTCCCATCCTTTCTATGACACCAATTCCCTTACTTTATCGTAACAGCTCCCTTTTTCATCGAATAAGCTTTTGAGAAATGATTGTGTACACTTTCCAAGGGAATTATTAAAAGAGACAATGATAGTTTTGGTGGATAAGTGCGGATATGCTTTTTTTTTTTTTTAGTCAGTCCTGCTTCTTCATAGTTTGCTTGAGGTTTTACATGTGGCATACTCTTAAGTACAAATTTATCCATATTCTCTAAAAGACAGCAAAATTCCTTCAAGGCTGGGACTATAATTTACTCCTCTCTTTTTCCACCAAAAGTATTCTTCTACTTAATGACTTTAACTCATTTGTGTAATGCTGCCACCAAGTGAAGAGCCATTAAGTGAAAAGAAAAAAAATCAATTACACGTTTTTCCAAAGGATCAAGTTTTAATATTACATGTATGTAAGAACTGCTTTAATACCTAAGTAAGAATGATTTATTATTAATATGACATTTACCAGTATATAAGTAAATGCTGCTAAAGTGCTTGAAACCTATTTCCTCATAGAGCTTATTATATTTATTTTCATTTATTTTTTTTTTAAACCTCACATCGACTGCAGGGGCAGATTTTATTATCCTCCATTTATTATGAGGAAAGGAAGACTCAAATAAATGAGTAACATGGCTGAGGTTGAATTAAAATTCATTAAATGTAATAGGAAAAATTATGATGCTTTTATCAGAGACCAAACCTCAAGATACCCAAACAATTTTCTTAGAAAAATACCAGTTGAACAATAAAAACAATTGCTTATAATTAATAATAAACAGATTAAAGTAAATAGACTGTTAACATTTAAAATGTACTGTAATATAAGAGATAGCGGATGGTGGGTGGTAGAGGAAAGATGTGAGAAAGATATATTTTGGAAGATATATTCTTTCTGCATCATTCTCTTTGCCAATTTTTCAACCATTTCAAGGCTCATGGTTGCCCAGTACTCAAATCTACACTTGAAATTATAGCACAGAAACATACCTTTAGGGCAAAATAAAGACTAAATAACCATGAGAACACTTCAAACACTTCAAAAGAGCCCACGTGAATCACTAGCTGAAGAAGCTGCCTTTCATCCCTTTGCTTATGTATACAAAGGAAAACATTTCGAGTACATCCTTTCTAGTGTGCAATTTAAATTTGTTCCACATGCTGTTCTCGGACTAAAAAGTTGTTTTGAGTGAACTGGCAATCATTTCTTTGCCCTAAATCATATTACTGAAATACCACTTCGTATTGCCTGTTTATTCAGTGTCTTTTACGGTGAAAATCTTGTGACTCTGGAGGAAGAAAGAGCCAGTGCCTGAAAATCAATATAATTTTTCAAGATATGTTGAAAAGTCATTAACTATGCACTCATTAAGTGAGATAGGTCATCGCACATCACAAAACGTGTAGCTGTATCAATGAGTGGAGAAATCAATGATGAAACAACTATTCCTCTAACAGCCTTATTAGAAGATCATTTGAAACAGTGGTCAAATTGGTCATTTGCTTCTGATGAAGCAGTTGTTTTGACTGCAACAGTTCAAATGGCTTCCATGAGAACCGACTATAGCAAAGGGAACTCTACTTAATGCACTCCGGTGATCTGAGTGGTAAGGAAGTCCAAAAGGGAGGGGATACATGTATATCTACAGCTGCTTCACTTTGCTGTACAGTAGAAACACAAAATTGAAAAGCAACTATGGTGGTGGTTTAGTTGCTAAATCACGTCCAACTCTTGCAACCCCACAGACAGTGGGCCTCCAAGCTCCTCTACTGGAGTGGATCGCCATCTCCTTCTCCAGATCTTCCTGACCCAGGAACTGAATCTGGGTTCCTTCATGTTGCAAGTGGTCTCCTGCATTGTAGGCGGATTCTTTACTGACTGAGCCACCAAGGAAGCCTCATAACAACTGTACTCCACTAAAAATCAATTAAAAAACAAAATCAAATGGCTCACAAAATGCTAACTTGCTACAAAAGTTATTTATCCCTGTGTATTGAAGTGTTTTCAACTTCTTAGAATAGAGTGGAGCCCTCATACTCATTTTCAATAGTTTTGCAACCGAAACTAGAGCAACAAGAACATGAATGCCTTTAGATTCCAGAGGGTGAGGAGGCTCCTGGATTTACAGAAGTGGCAGAGTAAACAAACAGTCTTGAAAAGCCAAAGACCCAGGTAATCTACAACACACTAGACACTTGAAAATATACAACAAAGACATCAGTGCCTCCCTCCCATTTATTTTACATGGATTTGCCAAGAATCCCCGTTTTGAGATACTCATCTTTCTTTCTTCATCCTTCTTTTATGCTTGCCCTCCTTATTTATCAATTTCTTTTTTTTTTTATTTTTTCAAATATTTTTATTTATTTATTTGGCTGTGTCAAGTCTTAGCTGTGGCATGCAAGATTTTAGTTCCAGCATGTGAACTCTCAGTTATGGCATATGGAATCTACTTCCCCAACCAGGGATCAAACTCGGGTCCCCTGCATTGGGAGCACAGAGCTTCAGCCACTGGACAACCAGAGAAGTCTAGTCACCTGATTTCTGACATAATAAATAATTTCTCTTAACGTGTGTCTTCCTCCTCTGCCTCATTCCTTCAGGCACCTGTCCTATCCCTTTCAAAGACTACAACAGGATGTAACATCAATAGACTATCTGGGACTGCGATGTGCCTGTGTTTTCTCTGCATGTATTTTTGTCCCTAGTGTTAATCACATTTTATTTATAAAGCCTTTTTATGATTATACAGACAGAAGCTTACAAATAATTTATTTCCAGCAAAAATTTACTGTAAATCACAAACAAGGCTTTCTTAGTATCAAAAGGCACAATCCTGAAAATGTTTTCAGTGTCTTAGTCAGTTGTTGTATAAGTGGATAGAAATGTTAATTATTGGCTGTTTTTAACTATTTCTCCCTACTTTCATCATTGTTTTCATTTTCCAAAAATTGTTAAGACTGCAAGACACATTGCAACCGAACTTATCCCAGGATTTCAAATTTTTCTAAAAGGAAGTATTATATGGTTATGAAATCTTAGTCCCAATCCAAGTGGCTGTGCGTGCATGCTCAGGTGCTTCAGTCATGTCCAACTCTGTGCAACCCTGTGGACTGTAGCCGCAGGCTCCTCCTCAGTCCAGAGGCTTCTCCAGGTAAAAATACTAGAATGGGTTGCCATGCTTTCCTCCAAGGGGTCTTCCTGACCCAGGGATTGCACCCGTGAGTCCTGCATTGCAGGTGGATTGTTTAACTGCTGAGCCACCAGTGAAGCCCAAATCCATGTGGTCATCCAAGTCCAAATAAAAGAATTCTTAAAAAGTATTAATGGACCTACTACCAACTTCATACACAACAAAAAGGGGGGTGAAAAGTTGACCAAAGACTTTTGCTTCTTCAGAACTATTATGTGCTGTTAATATTGACAAAGAAGATAAGACTTAATATCTAAGACAAGCATATACAAAAAAATTCACAGTGAATTTTTAAAGTTCCTATAGAAAAACTCGCATGAAGTTAATGGAAAACTTCCACCAACTCAAATACTCTCTGGTGTGCGTTGTCTTAATCAACCATCAATGACAACAAAGCTCAGGTGGAACATCCAGGCCTTTTTCACAGAATTTTCTACTAAAAACAGAAACCCAGTGGACAAAGGATAACATACTTCTTTCTTCTCATGGTTCTTATGAAACAATACTGCTTTCATTTCACCCTTCAGAATCACTCCTAACTTACCTCCCTGGGAAGAAATATCCATTTTTTTCTAGACTGAAAGTAATGTTTAAACCCATCTTTCCAATGCTGCTAGTCTATTTGGTATAGGGAAAATGAATCCTATACCAAAGACTGCTGCTGCTGCTGCTGCTAAGTCGCTTCAGTCGTGACCGACTCTGTGCGACCCCATGGACTGCAGCCTACCAGGCTCCCCTGTCCATGGGATTTTCCAGGCAAGAGTACTGGAATGGGTTGCCATTGCCTTCTCTGATACCAAAGGGAACCTGTATTATTTAGTTGCTGCCATTTTATCTATTTCTAAGCATACATTTCAGTGGTATCCATTATCTTCACAATGGTGTGCAACCATCACCACTACCTATTTCCAAAACTTTTTCACCACACCAAGTAATGATTTTGTAGTCATTCAATAGAACTCTCCATTCTCCATTCCCTCCAGCTCCTAGTAAGCTCTACTCCTTTTTCTGTCTATGAATTTTCCTATTCTAGATCTTTCATATAAGTAGCATCATACAATAGTTGTCCTTTTGTATCTGCTTTATTTCACTAAGCATAATATTTTGCTAAGCATAATATTTCACTAAGCATAGTATCAGAAAGCTGAGTGCTGAAGAATTGATGCTTTTGAACTGTGGTGTTGGAGAAGACTCTTGAGAGTCCCTTGAACTGCAAGGAGATCCAACCAGTCCATCCTAAAGGAGATCAATCCTGGGTGTTCGTTGGAAGGACTGATGTTGAAGCTGAAACTCCAATACTATGGCCACCCAATGTGGACAGCTGACTCATTGGAAAAGACCCTGATGCTGAGGAAGATTGAGGGCAGGAAGAGAAGGGGATGACAGAGGATGAGATGGTTGGATGGCATCACTGACACAATGGACATGGGTTTGGGTGGACTCTGGGAGTTGGTGATGGACTGGGAGACCTGGCGTGCTGTGGTTCATGAGGTTGCAAAGAGTCAGACACGACTGAGCACCTGAACTGAACTGAGAGTCATACAATAGTTGTCCTTTTGTGTCTGCTTTATTTCACTAGGCATAATATTTTAAGGTCATCCACATTGTATCATATATCAGAACTTTATTCCTTTTTATAGCCTAATAATATTCCATCATATACATATCATATACATATGTACATATACATATATATCACATTTTGTTCATCTATCTGTCTGCTGATAGACACTTGGATTCTTTCCATCTCTCAGCTACTGTAGTTAATGTTCCAATGTACATCACAGTACAACTATCTGTTTGAGCCCCTGTTTTCAGTGATGTAGGGTATATATATGCCTAGGACTATAATTTTTGAGTCTTACGATAATTCTATATTTGTCTTTTGGAGGAACCAGAAACACTTTCCACAGGAGCTACACCATTTTACATTCCCACCAGCAAAGGATGAGGGTGTAATTTCCTACATGCTCATTGACACTTACTATTTTCCATTTCAAAAAACGAGAGCCATCCTGCAAGTGTGAAGCAGTATCTCATTACAGTTTTGATTTTCACTTCCCTGATGACTGGGGATGCTGAGTCTCTTTTCATGTATTTGTTGCTCGTTTTTACATACTCTTTGGAGAAACAGCTATTCAAGTCTTGGCCCATTTTTTAATTGGGTTGTTTGTCTTTTAGTGTTGAGTTTTGGAAGTTCTTACAAACTTTGTATACTAAACCCTTATCAGAAAAAAAATGATTTACAAGTATTTTCTCCCATTTTGTAGGTTGCTTTTTCACTTTTTTTGGATAATGCTGTTGATGAACAGAAGTTCTTAATTTTGAGTAAGTTCAATTTATCTATATTTTCCTTTTATTGTTTATGCTTTTGGTGTCAGATTTAAGAATCCATTGCCAAAATCTAAGACCATGAAGATTTACAACTATGTTTTCTTCCAAGAATTTTATGGTTTTAGCTCTTATATTTATGTTGTTTATCCATTTGTGTTTTTTGCATAATGTGTGAGTTAACCTAGTTTTGAAGATTATATCTTGAAACATGCAAGGCAACATGTAGATTATTATAGGGACCCCCAATACACAAATTTATCTCTATGTAGTGGTGCATCACTGATTGCTCTGAACTTGGGAGAGAAATAAAAGAAACAGAGAAGAAAGTCAACAATAATTCTAGCTTTTGGACAAAAGACTAGATTCAGATGTAAAAGACAAAAAATGGAAGTTTCAACTAAATAAAACTTACCTTCCCTGTCATCCACAATACACCATTTCCCCACGCTTGATAAAATGCTTCAAGCTGAACAGAGGAAGGAAATTGGGAGATTTCAGATCAGGGAAGGTTCCAGAGAAAGGAAATTTTGCTGACTTCCAGGATGATTTCTAGCAAGAGAGAAAGATAAAGTTCTATATTTAGGGGATCTGAAAGCCAAAGGAGGAATATTATGTTTCTTACCTGACTACTCATGAAAGTTACAGGACCCACGGAAAGTTTCATGGATCCTCATGATGAAAAACAATGCAGTAAATGCCTACATTGTTCAGTCGCTAAGTCGTGTCTGACTCTTTGTGACTCCATGGATTGTAGCCCATCAGGCTCCCCTGCCCATGGATTTCCCAGGCAAGAATACTGGAGTGGGTTCCCTTTCCCTCCTGTAGGGGATCTTCCCAAACCAGGGACTGAACACAAGTCTCCAGGATTGGTAGGCAAGTACTTTAACAGGGTACTGTTTATACAGATATATGGGCCAGAGAGGAACCTCAGAAATATTGACTGAGCCTCCCTCCCACAGGGCATGGGGAGATGCCTAACTTCTAACAAGAAATATCACGAATCACCCTAAGAATATAGAATTTTATTATAATGACTTTAAAATGAGTTCAATTATGTCTTATAAAATTTTATACAACCAACAGAGAACGATTACATTTTTTAGAAATAGATAAGACACCGGTAAATACTATCATCACCACGCCTCACCTTGTGGCTAGTTCTCACCAACTTTACTACTCTTCTAATTTGGAAGATTAGACAATTTAAATTATTCTACAGCAGCTAAATACAGTTGAATGCATTTGCACAAGCTTGTGTCATGATATTTTAAAAGAACAACCATGTTTTCAGATGATGCTTTCACAAAGCCATAAAATGACTGTTTGAGACACTGTTGTATGCAGATAAATTCACTGATCTGCTTCTGAATCTCCAGTGCAATTTTAGAACACAGAAATGCAAGCAAGAGTAAAAGGAGGACTGAAGACTAGCAAAAAATTGGATATGGCCAGAAATCTCTCTCTTCACACCATAGTTTTATTGTTGTCGAGATGAAAGGAGGGTCCTGTTTTCGGCTCTCACTTCAAAGCTGTCCAGGCATTAAATCTCTAAATTGCTCATGCCTATAGAAGAAGACCTGTGAAGACAGAGGAAAGTCGTGTGAATCCCAGGGGAGTAAAAGGTGATTTCTCCCCATGAAAACGTAAATCATTCTGATAGATCATAATAAGTTCAGTAAGAGGGGGATCATGTTGAGATAAGGTAGAAAATGGTGCAACACACTGATATGGAGAATGGAATGTAGAGCTGTGTGTTCCCTTTGGAAGAAAGTTCAGAAAAAAGTCAAAAAGATGAGATCTGGCTCTGTGCTGACAGAAAGTAGTTAACTTTTCAAATTTAAAGACTCAACTGACTGGTCTTCAATCATTTTTCTGTTTTTCTTACAGTTTTATTGAGATATAATTGACATAGAAAGTATGTAAGTTTAATGTGTATAACATAATGATTTGACTTATATACATCATAAAATAATTACCACAGTAAGTTTAGTAAACACTCATTTCACATAAGTACAAGATAAAAGATAAAATATTTTTAATATAACGAGGACTCAAGATTTACTCTCCTAACAACTTTCATATATAATGTTAATATACAGTAATGTTAATTGCATTAATCATGCAATACTTCCCTAGTACTTATTTATCTTCTAACTGGAAGGTTGTACCTTTTAACCACTTTCAACTAATTACCCCTCGCCCCTACCACCTGCCTCTGGCAACCACAAAAAATGATCTAGTTTTACATGACTTTGTTTGCTTATTTGCTTTGAAATATAACTAACCTGCAACACTATGGTGGTTCCTGGTGTACAACCATAGTGATTTGCTATTTCTATACATTAAAAAGTGATCACCACAATAAGTCGGGTTGCTATCCATCACACAAAGATATTACATTACTACTGACCACGTTCCCTACTTCACCTCATCCCTGCAATCCTTTGTTTCTGAACTGGACGTTTGTACTGCTTACTTTCCTTACCGATTTCACTCCTCCTACCACTCCCCTCCCCTCTGGCAAACTACCTGTTGGTTCTCTGTATCTATGACGGTTTGCTTTGTTAGTTTTATTACTTGTTTTGTTTGTTAGGTTCCCCATATAAGTGAAATCATATGGTGTTTGTCTTTCTCTAATATGACTCATTTCACTTAGGTAATACCCTCTAATTCCAAATATACATATATATGTATATCGTTGTTGTTGTTCCGTTGCTAAGTTCTATCTGAGTCTTTGCAACCCCATGGACTGAAGTATGCCAAGCTCCTCTGTCTATGGGGTTCCCCAGGCAAGAATACTAGAGTGGGTAGCCATTCCCTTCTCCAGGAGATCTTTCCAGACCAAGGATCAAACCCATGTCTCCTCCACTGAGCCACCAGGGAAGCCCAAATATGTATGCATGTACCTATCTATCTATATGTGTGTGTGGTCTTAAATCATATTTTACTCAGTCATAAAAAAGAATGAAATGTTGCTGTTTGTGACATTGAGAGGGTATTATGCAAAGCAAAATAAATCAGACAGGGAAAGACAAGTACTGTATGTTTCACTTACATATGGAATCTAAAATATAAAATAAATGCACAAATATTACAAAACAGAAACAGAATCACATCTACAAAGAACAAGCTACAGAACAAGCTACTGGTTACCAGAGGGAAGAGGGGTAATGGAGGTGCAAAATAGGTAAAGGGGATTCAGAGGTAAAAACTACTAGGTATAAAATAAATAAGTTACAAGGATGTAATATATAGCACAAAGGATATAGTCAATATTTTATAGTAACTTTGCATAAACTATAATCTATAAAAATATCAAATTACTGTGTTGTACACTAATATTTGTGTTGCAACTAATACAATATTGTAAGTCAACATACTGTAATTAAAAAATTAAAGCAATCCACATTAAAAAAAAATAGCAGCTCTGTTTTTTGTTTTTTTTTTCCCTGAAGTGAGCTTTTCCTCTTCATGACAGATGACTGTTCTGCCTAAAGTTATTTGTCACTAGGGTGGAGACAGAAGGGTAGAGTTATAATGTTCGCCATATTCTTAGCATCTCCTCATTATAGTCTAATTCTTCATGTCTGTTTCTTACAGAAAGCACTCTCCATAATGTGGCATTGTCTGCTTCACAAGCTAGAGTGAGAAAGAGGTGAGCAAGGAGTGGGGTTCTACGATGGTGTTACAAGTTATCACAGTGATGTCCTCATTATCTTGCTATCAACACTTCAGCTTTTCATGGTATAAACTGATATCCTCATGACCAGTGAACACTTACTGAATGTTCATTATAAGCTTGCCAAGAGAACTCAGAGTACTCATTCTTGATCTCTAGGGCCTTTCTATTTGGGAGGAAGATACAAAGCAATCCCATTTTCTAGATTGTCAAGTTTGAATTTCATTGTATCTCACTTATAATCTACAAACAGTTTTCTGGATGCTTAGAAGATGCGAGATCCTGGGACAGAAACAAAGGACTTCATTATTCACGGCAGAGCAAGCATCAGTAGACCTTGGGAAATACAATGCTTTTCCAGCAAGAAGCAAGCTAGTCTGTTTGTCCAAGGGGGATACCCTACCTCATCTCACAGGCTACCAGCTGCATAAACAAACGTGAAAAATGGGCCCTGCAGTCTCCACACCCAGCAAGACATATAGGAACTCAAGAAGCCCATGTAAGGCTGTCTCTCTCAACAGAAGCAGAAAGTCAAGTGATGCATATAGGTGACAGCACCACTAAGTTTGGAGACCAGAAGTAATCAAGACATTCATTATTTAGAGAGATTGATGACGCCATTGGCTACAAAAAATGCTGATTATAGTAACATGCTTATTAGCAGCTTACCTCTATAGGCAGCAGTGGTTTGCTTACAAGGAAAAAAAGAGGGAGAGAAGGAGGAGGAGGAATGGGTCTCCTAGAGTTTTAATAATACTTATTCGTTGAGATTGGACTAACCACATTGAGAGATTCAATGTAAAACCATCATTGCGAACAGGAAGAAGGGTTAGATGCAGGAATCTGATTATAATCAAGTGAGTTAAAATGTTATCTTTATCCAAACATTTCTACATATTTTCTATTAAATACCCCTCCTAAGGGACAATAGAAACAATAGGAACAATGCTTGTGTTTTAAGTTTCAGTGAACTGCACAGTGGTTGATGGGAAGATGGGGATTTAAAACCCCTTATGCTCCCATTAGATAAAAATCTGTGACACGTAAGTCATCATTTTTCATCAGCATGAGGCCAAGTAAATTAGTGGCAGACCAGTTCCTGCTCCACACCCATGTCTGCCTGGCCCTGTTCCCTCAACGAAATCCAGAGCCACCCAAGAGTTTGTAGCCAATAGTGACCTTTTGTTCCAGAAGCTCCACTGATTCTAGCAGGAAATGGTATTTCCTCCACTTGGTTCCAGAGGACACTGCACATGACCTTGAAGTATTCTGTGATCCTATTGTGAGGCCACGACTGAGTGACTGAACTGAACTGAACTGATGGTTAGGCCAACAGCAATGAACCAGCAAAACAGCAACATTTTCCAGAAGGAAAGTAGTTGACATCAGGCCTGCACAATACTGACAGTTATGAAGTAGACCAGGACTCCTTGATTTGGAGGGAAGATCTGTAGCTGAGATTATAGCCCCTGTCTTTCTGTACTGTCTGTCAGCATTGAAAAGTGGAAATCATCGGTGAGCACCAAAATATTATTTAATATGAATAACTGGCCCAAGTAAACCTGTGAAAATCAATGCTTTTTTCCAAAAGTAATGTTGATCAACTTTCTTCTTCATAGCTTACCTACTGAGTCTTTGATCAGGAGAAATACTCTCTTCTCACTACAGTGTATCTCACTAATTCCAGGATCCATTTGTGCATTCATTTTATTAAAATCCCACTTTAGGAGAAAAAAGTAAGTTTTCATTTGCACGAAGAAGAAAAGACTTTGGGAGATCTTTGTCACTTAATTTAAGGAGCTATTTTCCATTCCTAAAACTTTTCTCTTCCCTCTTCCTATTCCTCTCTGATTAACCCATTTCCTTGTTCACAGCCTGCTCCATCTTAACTAAACATCTAAACATTAATTCTTCAGTTATTTTCAAGTATATATATGACCAAGTGCCTTTCGAGTATAAATATGACCAAGTGCTTTGATCACTTCAACTGTATTTGCATTTTAAAAGAGGAAATTTGAGCTCTTCCCTGGTGGCTCAGTGGTAAGGAATCCACTTGCCAATGCAGGAGACAGAGGTTCAATCCCTGGTCCAGGAGGGACCAGGCTGCCACATATATTGAGCCTGTGATCTAGATCCTGGGAACTGAAACTGCTGAGCTCACATGCAGCAACCACTGAGCCTGCCCTCCACACAAGAGGAGCCACCGCAATGAGAGACCTGCACACCGCAACTAGAGAGTAGCCCGTGCTCGCTGGAACTAGAGAAAAATAGATACAAATAAATAAATAAAAGAGGAAATTTGTATTTAGAAAACGTGGTCTCTTACTAACAGTGGACTTTGGAGGGGTATCTTTGGTGGGGGCATGGAGGGTTCTTCTTCACTATAAAGTCTTTAACAAAGCCTCTAGTCTACTTCTGCATAAGTCCATCTCCGGTACACTTCACCAAACAGAGGATTTCTGTGCCCAAACACAGACCGAATCATTGACTTTAGGCCTATTTATGGACAATGCTAACTATCCAACAAAAAACTTTCCATTTCTAGCAGTTGACCAGATATTTTGCCTGACAGCAAGCATCCAGATAACTATTTGCGAACACACGGACCTTTGATTGAATTTTTCATTTGTCAGCCGGGTGCTTGGCACTAAAAACACATAGCCTTCAGAAACCACAGAAGGAACTCATTCTCCAGGCATTTGGTGGGATCCGCCTACAATGCGGTCTTTCTGTTCTAAAAAAAAGTTCCACTGTCCATCAAAAGTGGCAGCAGCGAGATGTGTCATGTTGAGAACTTGGATACTGGGAGGCTCTTTTGATCTTTGGAGAAGCTGGTGCTACTCAGGAGCCAAAGCTGCTCTCTCTGTCATTTGGGACAGGCCAGCTGTGGTCATCTCAAACACTCCTGATTTCAGTGGCTTAAACAGCAGTTTATCTTTTACTTATGCTACATGTTCAGTGTGGGTCTGGGGTGATAGTGGGTGGGGGTTGGGAGAGGGGTTGGAAGCTGGTAACCTCAGTGGTTACTCAGGGACCCAAGTTGAAGGAGTCTCCATGTCAGCATGTATTTCTGAGTTAGCCTCAAGAGGAAGTGCAGAGCTGGTCTCCTATTGGCATTTTTAAAACTTTTTATTTTATATTGGAGTATAGTTGATTAACAATGTTGTGATCATTTCAGGTGGACAGCAAAGTGACTCAACCATACATACACATATATCCAATCTCCCCCAAACTCCTCTCCCATCCAGGCTGCCACATGATATTGAGCAGGGATCCCTGTGCTCTACAGCAGGTCCTTGTTGGTTATCCATTTTAAATGTGAAGTGAAGTGTTAGTCGCTCAGTCATGTCTGACTCTTTGCGACCCCATGGACTGTAGTCTGCCAGTCTCCTCTGTCCATGGGGTTCTCTAGGCAAGAATACTGGAGTGGATAGCCATTCCCTTCTCTGGGATATCTTCCTGACCCAGGGGTTGAACCCAGCTCTCCCACTTTGCAGGCAGATTCTTTACCATCTAAGCTACCAAGGAAGCCCCATTTTAAATATAGCAGTGTGTATATGTTGATCCCAAACTCTGCATCTCTTCCCCCTATTCTTCCCACTCAGGGACCCAAGTTGCAGAAGTCACCATGTCAGCATATATTTCTGCATTTGTCTCACAGGGAAGACAGAGCTGGTGGGTCTGTTATTGGCATTTTGTAAAATCTCAATTGGAAAAGCTCATCCTCATTGGCCAGAATTGGTCCCATGGGTACCCCTAACTACAAGCAGTCAGGAAAGCACAGTCCCTCTGTGTGTACCCCAGAAGAGGGTAGAACCACATATTGGGGAATAGTAGTAATATTGTCACATCCATCCAGGTAAAAAAAAAAAAAATCACCAAGATGCAATCTTCTTACAGCTGGGTTTCTTCCAAGGGCAAAATCAAGCACTTTTTGGTTCTCTCAAACTAAAAGCAAGGTAATACTCTATCAATACATTATTACATAGATAAGACCCCTAGAAAAATGTCTTATTTGAAATTCAGAAGTTTATTCTCTCAAGGACCTTCTCCTTACTCCCCAGTGCATCAAAACTAAAAAGAAACAACCAAAAGCAAGGGAGAGAATACGTGCTAAAACCTTAGTTCCTCACGTAAGGCATGCAAAGGTGCTAATTGTGAATTCCAACAATGGAAAAGCAAATCTACTTGCCTACTGGCAAAAACATTGCTTTTTAATGAGAACATTCCCTGTGCTTCAAAATCTCATCACCAGGGATAACAGCTGTTCCATGTGGTATATAGTTAATTTGCCTAGGCAAACACGTATTTGTTTTTATAAAATAAGAGATTATACTCTATACTTTGATGTCCTGATTTTTAAAATATCCAGTGTTCTTGTAAACATTTTATAATTATTTGAAACAATTTCAGTGGCTACATAATATACACTTAAAAAAAAATTTATTTCACTGTTTTCCTTCTGGGCATTTAGGTTGCCTGTCATGTAAATGTATGTTTACTTATAAGATTATTTGATGAAAATTTGTTTGCCTCACTAGATTATAAACTTTTGTGTTTGTTTTTGGTCACAAATATAGTCTCATTCCCAATATATGAGTGAGTGAGTGAGTGAGTGAAAGTCACTCAGTTGTGTCTGACACTTTGTGACCCCGTGGACTGTAGCCTGTCAGACTCCTCTGTCCATGGGATTCTCCAGGCAAGAATACTGAAGTGAGTTGCCATTCCCCTCTCCAGGGGATCTTCCCAATCCAGGAATCAAATCCAGATGTCTCCTACATTGCAGGCAGATTCTTTACCATCTGAGCTACCGTGTGTGTGTGTGTGTGTGTGTGTGTGTGTGTGTGTGTGTATGTGTTTATTAGATTGTTTTCCCTTATAGATTTTCACAAAATAGTAAATATGGTTTCCTGTGCTATACAGTAGGTCCTGCTCATTATTTTATATGTTAGTTCAGTCACTCAGTCATGTCCTACTGTTTGTGACCCCATGGACTGCAGCATGCCAGGCCTCCCTGTCCATCACCTACTCGCAGAGCTTATTCAAACTCATGTCCATTGAGTTGGTGATGCCATCCAACCATCTCATCCTCTATCATCCCCTTCTCCTCCTGTCTTCAATCTTTCCCAGAATGAAGGTATTTTCCAATGAGTCAGGTGGCCAAAGTATTGCAGTTTCAGCTTCAACATCAGGCCTTCCAATGAATATTCAGGACTGATTTCCTTTAAGATTTACTGGCTGGATCTCCTTGCGGTCCAAGGGACTCAAGAGTCTTCTCCAACATCACAGTTCAAAAACATCAATTCTTTGGCACTCAGCCTTATTTGTGGTCCAACTCTCACATCTGTACATGAATACTG
Organism: Bos javanicus; assembly: GCF_032452875.1. NCBI lineage: Eukaryota > Metazoa > Chordata > Mammalia > Artiodactyla > Bovidae > Bos > Bos javanicus. The sequence goes on along the minus strand of NC_083881.1, from coordinate 32,069,659 downwards.
GAAAAACCATAGCTTTGACTAGATGGACCTTTGTTGGCAAAGTAATGTCTCTGCAAAGTAAAGCAAACATCTTTTAATTTAATGGCTGCAGTCATCATCTGCAATGATTTTGGAGCCCAAAAACTAAAGTCTGTTACTGTTTCCATTTTTTCCCCATCTATATGCCATAAGTGATGAAACTGGATTCCATGATCTTAGTTTTCTGAATGTTGAGTTTTAAGCCAATTTTTTCACTCTTCTCTTTCACTTTCCTCAAGAGGCTCTATAGTTCTTCTTCAGTTTCTGCCATAAGGGTGGTGTCATCTGCATATCTGGGGTTATTGATATTTCTCCTGGCAATCTTGATTCTAGCTTCTGCTTCATCCAGCCCAGCATTTTGCATGATGTACTCTGACTATGTCAGCAAATTTGGAAAACTCAGCAGTGGCCACAGTACTGAAAAAGGTCAGTTTTCATTCCAATCCCCAAGAAAGGCAATGCCAAAGAATGCTCAAATTATCACACAGTTGCACTCATCTCACACACTAGTAAAGTAACGCTCAAAATTCTCCAAGCCAGGCTTCAGCAATACCTGAACCATGAACTCCCAGATGTTCAAGCTGTTTTTAGAAAAGGCAGAGAAAGCAGAGATCAAATTGCCAACATTTGCTGCTGCTGCTGCTAAGTCGCTTCAGTCGTGTCTGACTCTGTGCGACCCCATAGACGGCAGCCCACCAGGCCCTCCCATCCCTGGGATTCTCCAGGAAAGAACACTGGAGTGGGTTGCCATTTCCTTCTCCAATGCATGAAAGTGAAAAGTGAAAGTGAAGTCGATCAGTCGTGTCTGACTCTTCGTGACCCCATGGACTGCAGCCTACCAGGCTCCTCCATCCATGGGATTTTCCAGGCAAGAGTACTGGAGTGGCTGGATCATCGAAAAAGCAAGAGAGCTCCAGAAAAACATCCATTTCTGCTTTATTGACTATGCCAAATCCTTTGACTGTGTGGATCACAATAAATTGTGGAAAATTCTGAAAGATATGGGAATACCAGACCACCTGACCTGCCTCTTGGGAAACCTGTATGCAGGTCAGGAAGCAACAGTTAGAACTGGACATGGAACAACAGACTGGTTCCAAACAGGAAAAGGAGTACGTCAAGGCTGTATATTGTCACCCTGCTTATTTAACTTATATGCAGAGTACATTATGAGAAATGCTGGGCTGGAGGAAGCACAAGCTGGAAACAAGGTTGTTGGGAGAAATATCAATAACCTCACATATGCAGATGACACCACTCTTATGGCAGAAAATGAAGAAGAACTAAAGAGCCTCTTGATGAAAGTGAAGGAGGAGAGTGAAAAAGTTGGCTTAAAGCTCAGCATTCAGAAAACTAAGATCTGGTCCCATCACTTCATGGGAAATAGATGGGGAAACAGTGGAAACAGTGGCTGACTTTATTTTTCTGGGCTCCAAAATCACTGCAGATGGTGATTGCAGCCATGAAATTAAAAGACGCTTACTCCTTAGAAGGAAAGTTATGACCAACCTAGATAGCATATTCAAAAGCAGAGACATTACTTTGTCAACAAAGGTCTATCTAGTCAAGGCTATGGTTTTTCCAGTGGTCATGTATGGATGTGAGAGTTGGACTACAAAGAAAGCTGAGCACCGAAGAATTGATGCTTTTGAACTGTGATATTGGAGAAGACTCTTGAGAGTCCCTTGGACTGCAAGGAGATCCAACCAGTCCATCCTAAAGGAGATCAGTCCTGGGTGTTCATTGGAAGGACTGATGCTGAAGCTGAAACTGCAATACTTTGGCCACCTGATGTGAAGAGCTGACTCATTTGAAAAGACCCTGATGTTGGGAAAGATTGAAGCCAGAAGAAGGGGATGACAGAGGATGAGATAGTTAGATGGCATCACCGACTCAATGGACATGAGTTTGGGCAAACTCCGGGAGTTGGTGATGGACAGGGAGGCCTGGCGTGCTGTGGTTCATGGGGTCGCAGAGAGTCAGACATGACTGAGCGACTGAGCAGAACTGAACTGAACTCTGTGTAGAAGTTAAATACGCAGGATGACAATATACAGCCTGACGTACTCCTTTTCCAACTTGGGACCAGTCTGTTGTTCCATGTCCAGTTCTAACTGTTGCTTCTTGACCTGCATACCGATTTCTCAGGAGGCAGGTAAGGTGGTCTGGTATTTCCATCTCTTTGAGAAATTTTCTACAGTTTGTTATGATCCACACAGTCAAAGGCTTTGTTGTAGTCAATAAAGCAGAAGTAGATGTTTTTCTGGAATGTGTATACGTTAATCTCAAATTCCTAATTCACGTCCCCCCTTTTCTCTTTGGTAACCATGAGCTTGTGTTCTATGTCTACAGGTCTATTTCTGTTTTATAAAGAAGTTCATTTGTATTTTTGTGTGTGTATGATGTGAAAGTTGCTCAGTCATGTCCGACTCTTTGAGACCCCATAGACTATGCAGTCCATGGAATTCTCCAGGCCAGATACTGGAGTGGGTAGCCTTTCCCTTCTCCAGGGGATCTTCCCAACCCAGGGATCAGACCCAGGTATTCCTCCTTGCAGGTGGATTCTTTACCAGCTGAGCCACATAATTGATATTGAGCATCTATAGAATGAACCAGTGAAACTACTTTTCAGTTCTTGGCTCAAATCAGCCTCATCCACAAAATATCTCTGATCCTCAGCTCTGCCTAGTGGTCTCTGCCTCTTCTAAAACTTCCCTGTAGTTTTCTTTAATAACGCCCTCACAGGATAAAGAGAAAAAAACACTATTTTTTGAGCACTATTATGTGCCAGGCACTGTCATATGCATAATCCAGTTAATTTGGGGAAATTCCCATTGCTTCAAATATTTCTTCTTTTCCTCATTTTCTTCTCCTTCTAGTAGTCCTATTAAATATATATCATACCTTTTGTAGTTGTCCCACAGTTCCTGGATATTCTGTCCTGTTTTCTGCAATATTTGCTTTTTACTTTTTCACTTTTGGAGGTTTCTCTTGTTATATTCTCAAGTCCAGAGAGTCTTCAGCATGTCCATTCTACTAAGTAGGCTCACCAGAGGCAATTTTCATTTCTGTTAGTGTTTATATCAACGGCATTTCTTTTCAGTTCTTTTCTTAGAATTTCCATCTCTTAGCTTGCATCATCCATCTATTCTTGCATGCTGTCTACTTTATCCACTAGTGCCCTTCACTTATTACACATATTTGTTGTAAATTACCTGTCTGATAATCCCAGCATCCCTGCCATTTCTAACTCTGTTGCTTGTTGTTTCTCTTCAAACTGTGTTTTTCACACCATCTGTCTCTTGAATTTGGAGGGTAGGAGAAAGCAGTTTGCCCTATGAAATTAATCCTCTTATGGATCTAAGAATAGTTGTTGGTTTTCAGTTTGTTCAGGTTCTTATTTATTGGTAGAACAGAGGGATAACCTGAGGCTTGTTTCTGCCTCTGTTGAATCAGGGAGGTGCTCCCAGGGGTGTGATTTGAGTTCATTCTGTGTCCACAGATCCTCTAAGAAGATGGACCATGCCTTCTTGTCATTTTCACCCAAGAAGAAAGTACTTACCTGAGCTAATTTATAGGGTGGTCAGGGTCCTAGGAGATGGGCAAGTACAATATCTCCACCCAGCAGGAAGTAGAATGACCATCTGAAACAACCGGATCCTTTGCATTTGAGTTTGGTTTGAATTTGTGATCTGAGAGAGCATCAGCCCTTGCTAGTCTAGGCAAAAGCCTGACAGATCCGGCAAAGAGAGTAGTGGAGGAAAGGAGTCAGGACAAGACAAAAACTAGCAGCAGCTGTAGGAGGAACCTTGGGCCCAGGAGCAAATGCTCGAAATTGTTCAATCACAGAGCTGTTGTCAGAATCTGGATGTGTGAGTGGTAATCAGATGACCTCACATTCATCAAATGACCCTGGGTCATCAAATGACCCCTAGACGGCCTGGTGAGGGCTGTTTCTGCTCTTTCCCCTCCTATTTCCTTAGCCAATCTGGAAGAGTCTAATTCACCGTCTAATGTATAAGTAAGCAAAGCACTCCTCTGGCTCAATATTCTTGAATTATGCTAAGCACAGTGAAAACTCATTAATTCCAATCACTTGTTTCAAATTTCTAATTATTTCATTTGGACTAAGCTGAAGTTGATTTTTGCTCAGCAAAATTTTATTATGGATAGCCCGAATTAAAAAGAAAAGGGGTAGAAGAATTGTGTAAAATATTTAAGGAGACAAGCTGTTAATTTAAAACTATTTTCTCTGTTTATTAAAAATGTATGACTCAAGGAATTTCAAGTAGGTGGAATGAATAAATTTTTTTTTGGTCACACAGGGCAGCTTGTGAGATCTTAGTTCCCCTACCAGGGATGAGCCTGGGCCATGGCAATGAAAGCACTGACTCTTAACCACTGGGCCACCAGGGAATTTATGAATAAATACTGCTTACGGTCATCCTTTTTTTTTCCAAAAAATATTTACTGATTCTCTCTATGGGCTAAGTTATTGCTATGGTCTGAATAATTATGTCCTCTCTAAATTCATATGTTGAAATTCTAACACACAAAGATAATGGTATTAGTAGGGGGACCTTTGGCGAGGTACTGAAGCCATGAGGGTAGAATGTTCTTGAAAGGGGTCAGTGTTTTATAAAAGAGGTTCCAGAGAGACCCCTGTCCTCTTTCACCACATTAGGACACCACAAGAATCCTGAAACCTAGAAGAGAGTGGTACCCTGACTATGATGGCACCCTGATCTCCAACTTCCAGAGCTGTAAGAAATAAAACTGTATTCTTTATAAGCCACCCAGCCTATGGTATTTCGTTACAGCTTTTCAAAAGGACTAAAAGAGTTAACAGAACACTGAAACACAAAATCAATGAAATATGGTATGGTGCATGTGTATATGTGTGTGTGTGTGTGTGTGAAGTATGGTACTGTATGCTAATTTAAAAAATAAAAGTATAGCATAAGAAATAGATTGCAATATTGGGTTTCCTGCCCATATACTGTAATATTGGGTTTTTGCACACATACACTCACAAACACACATATAATAGCCCTTGCCATTAAGAAGCTTAGAGGCTGACGGAGAAGACAAAAAATATATTGGTATGTTAAGTGCTAAGATACAGGTATACACATAGTGTTATTAACAAGCATAAAAGAGGGGCATCTAACGTAACACAATAAAACCAAACACAATTCTCCATTGGCATGATAGGCCCTCAAAAACATTTTGATGAGAATTTATATGCACCTATGACTAGGCTTCCCAGGTGGCCCAGTGGTAAAGAAACGGCCTGCCAGTGAAGGACACTCAAGAAACACTGGTTTGATCCCTGGGTTGGGAAGATTCCCCTGGAGTAGGAAATGGCAACCCGCTCTAGTACTCTTGCCTGGAAGATCCCAGTCGAGCCCGGCAGGTTACAGTTCATGGAGTCACAAAGAGTCAGACAAGGCTGAGCACTTACCTTTACCTTTTATGACTTACTGATAATATTACGTACGGTTATTTGCTACATGAAAAGAAAAAGTAAAGTAAATGTCATAAAATCCAAGCATATCTTAGAATTTTTTTCTCCCTTGTTTGGATAAAAGAACATTTTATACCTTGGCTTTTCTCCCCCATTACAAATTTTTAACATAGTAAATCTCTATACAATATTAAAATTCCCATTAGTAATAATCAATCAATTCTATGTATATGAAATACATTGAAAAGTTAATAAGTAAAAAGAATGGATACTTATTTCTCTTCCCATCTTTAGCTGCAGGGTATTTGAAGGAACTATTTTTAAGCACCTTTGAAACTGTAAAGTCTTTACCCCATTTGTAGATGTCTAAACAGTCCTTACACATTCATCGGAAAAAGGAAAAATCAATACAAATTTGCTTCTTGTGACCAGATTCAGAATGGAAATTTGTTTTATTTTTTTTCTCTAATATGGTAGAAAATTCTCACTAGCATATAAAGTCACAATTGAAGTTTATTGAAATAACAATTCTTTTTTAAGACATCAGAGTAAGAAGCCAATTCAAAATTCTATTCAATATCACAATATCCTGAAATTGTGCCAAAATCTCATTCTAAACCCAAACTATATCTAGAGGGATGTTCAAAAATTCAAGTGATGCACTCTGATTTTATTTTTACATTCCTTCACCATTGCTATTTTCGTTTTGTGATAGAAATTTTTCTATACTCCCACATGGTCCAATTCTCAGTGACATTTCTAATCAAATGAAACTCAAGCTGGGAAACCTTATTCCTGGGATTCATTTTTGGGATTTCACACTACAACTTAAAACAGAAAACTGGATAAATAACAGAAAGTTAGATCTAACTCATGCAAGTCGACTGGGCATTAAAACATTTAGACTTCCTTGAATATTTGCATTTAACATGAACTAGGTCCTGAAATAATAAGTGAAAAAGTCAGTGCTACAGAGTTATTTGTGCCCACGTTATAATCAGAGGCAGAGGAGGTGTCGTGCAAGTTTCTCAGCATCTCAATAACACAACAGATGTAATCCTTTCTATAAAGTGTTAATCTGAACTCATCAAAATAAGTTATTTCCCAGACTTTTTTCTCACTTCCTTTTGGAGCTCATCAAATATATAAAAGATAAAGAGAATGCATCATAAATCAATAATTACATATTTAAGACAATTTAGAAAAAGTTATCGTGTCTCCCTCATACTATACAAAACTGTCAATAAGTAATTTAATCACAAAATGATATCATAAAGGTACCACAAGAAAATTAATATTCTTGCATTGGGAAATGCCTAAGAAAGGAAAGTAGAAGTTATGAACCACCACCAAACCTACAGTTAAAAAACAGGAAAAACAAACAAAAATCCTGTGAAAAATCTTAAGAGGCAGAACTTGCGTGTGACTTAGGAATATTATTCCAGCATTTTGTAACTTGTCCAGTTTACATGGTGAGGGATGGAAACTCCAAAGGACTGAAAGTCAACCCACCAGCCCATGGATCTGATCATTCTTATCCCTGTGGCAAGAATGTCACTGTGGAAATGACCAAATCTGGCTATTATGGCTATGGATGTTAACACTTTTCCTGCTCTAACTCTGTGTTCATCAGGCAAGCTTCTATTTAGAATGTGACTACAATTAACATCTACTTTCTGGTAAAGAACGTGCTGTTGAGGTGACACAAGCTTCCTGATACATAAAATAACAAAATATCATTTATCTATTCATTTAATAAGGATGGAGGAGATCATATGCTCTGGGCATGGTCCTAAGGTTATTAAGTTAAATAAACATTTTAAAAAATTCTTAGTTAACACGAAACCAAGGAACAGATGTGGCAGAGGTAACTAACATCTTGCTTTGTGAATATGCACTCTATCCTTAAAAATGTTTCAGCATGCACACCCATGTGTAAATCATGTATTTGTGACTTCCTAGTGGCTCAGATGATAAAGAATGCACCTACAATGTGGGAGACCCAGATTCCATTCCTGGGTTGAGAAGATCTCCTGGAAGAGGGCATGGCAACCCACTCCAGTATTCTTGCCTGGAGAATCCCAGGGACAGAGGAGCCAGGTGGGCTACAGTCCATGGGGTGACAAAGAGTTGGACACAACTGAGCAACTAGCATTCCTACACTATGCTAATATATTGGACACACAGCAAAATGAAAAAAGAAATCAAACTCCAAGGTAACCCGATGTGACCTCCATTCTCTTCCCAGAAATGACCCAGATGTGTGCTTAGTAGCTCAGCTGTGTCCTACCTACTCATTGCGACCCCATGGACTGTAGCCTACCAGGCTTCTCTATCCATGGGATTCACCAGACAAAAATACTGGAGTAGGTTGCCGTTTCCTACTCCAGGGGATCTTTCTGACCTAGGAATCGAACCTACATCTCTTACATCTCCTGCGCTTGCAGGTGGATCCTTTACCACTAGCACCATCTGGGGATCCAGACATGGTTCTGGTCATATTTTGTGTGTCCCCTTTCCATTCCACCTGAGTCAAACCCTTGGTGGGAGAGTTAAGGAAGCAGAGGTGATAACTCAGATCCCACTGGATGCCAACTCAAGGTTCATCAGGTCAAGTAAAGTGAAACAAAAATCTCTCTGTGTAGAGACAGTGTGAAATAAGATAGTTCTAGGAATTGTAAAAAGGTAAAAATTCAGAAATGGGAATACAATGCCCTGTGTATAAGCAGAGGTCTTTTAAAACAAACAAAAATTTTAACTCAGAGATTTTTACTAGCATGTACTTAATTTAGAAAAAATAAATAACAAAAATATAAACAATATCCTTTCTGGGCTAAGCTCAAAAAAGGAAGAAGCAGGAATGATCACATTCCAATATTGAGAGTGTGACTGGTCACAAAATTTCTAGAGATTTCTACAGGACTCACATTAAAAGTGTTTTAAATCCTCTTACTCAGAAATTCTACTTTATGCTCAGGAAAAGTTTCAGGATGTGTGAGAAAGCTTACTTAAAATGTATTAGGTGCTAACTACATGCAAGACACCTGTGATGCACACAGCTGGTCACCAATGTCCCCCTGCATGAAAGGACTTATTGTGTCCAGCTGTTGGCCCCTGCATGCATGGCCTCAGCTGCAGAGACACCTCTTCACCCAGGGTGGGTCACCCCTAAAACTGATGGAGGCGGGCTACAGAAGTCCAGCCATTCTGGCTCCACTAGGATGACACCAACAGGTCATCTGACCCCAAGAGCCAAGAGAGCTGAGCCAGCATTACAGCTAGACTACTTGTTCGGCTGGATGTTGCTTCTGCCTCCTCCCTTGCAAAGGTGTCCATCCAAAGGGCTTCTTCTAATAAGCCACCTAAACTCTAAACTCTGCCTGTGTCTGCTCCCCGCAAACCCCACCTGCAACAGATCTCCTTTGGAAGGTGAAGACACCACAGTGAAAATGATAAAGACCCCTGAGGACTTCCCTGGTGGTCCAGTTATTAAGAATCCACCTGCCAGTGCAGGAGACAAGGGTTCGATCCCTGGTCCGGGAAGATCCCACATGACTTGGAGCAACTAAGTCCGTGTGCCGTGACAAGAGAAGCCATCAAAATGAGAAGCCTGTGCACTGCAACTAGAGAAAGCCCATGCTGTGTATCAACGAAGACACAGGGTAGCCAAAAATAAATAAATTAATTAATTAATTTAAAAGAAAAAGATAAAGACCCCAGTTCTTGGCACCCACATCTGGCTTGGAGGAGACATAAAATAAACCAATAGATGAAGATGGTACAGACTGTAACTCACGCAGTAAAGAGAATAAAATAGGATAATTTAAAGGAGCAATAAGAGCTGTGTGGAGGTTACATCTTGATCAAGAGGTCTAACAAGGAAGTCACATTTAAACAGAGAGAGAGAGCTGAAAGGCAAGAACAGACCAGCCAAGCAGAGAAGTGATGGCAAATGTTACATGAAATTTCAAGAGCAAAGGCACCATGGTATAAAAAAATAAAACTTTAAAGTTATTGGGAGAGAATGTCAAAGAATGTATGATCTTAAAGTGAGAAAGGGTTTTTTAAACAAGTCACAAAGAATGCAAGCCACACAGAAAATTTAACTGCATTTAATGTAAAGCAGCTGTACTACAAAATACACTATAAACAAAGGAAAGGGGCAAAACCACAGGCTGGGAAAAACTAAGTCTGTGTAACTGACAAAGAACTATTATCCAGAATATGTAAAGCACCCACCCACCCATAAGAAAAATAACGCTAGAGAAAGAAATGGGCTCAGAGATTAGTGCTTTCATCTGTAGTGCCAGTGTTTCATCTCTATTGAAAATTACATGTTGAAGCAACGTATATGATGGCTGAAAATTAAGATTCAACACAGATGTGTATATGCATAACTGATTGAATCTGCTGTACACCTGAAACTAACACAACATTGTCAATCATCTATACGCCAATAAAAATTTTAAGATTCAAGAAGATGAATGGGGGAATTGGTATTGTTTTAATTGGTCTCTGAACTTTTTCACATTTTTCATTGGGGAATATCTTCCCTGAACTATTTCACATTTTTCATTGGGGAATATCTTCCCTGATGGCTCAGTAGGTAAAAAACCCACCTGCAGTGCAGTAGACACAGGAGACTTGGGTTGAATCCTGGATCAGAAAGATCTCCTGGAGGAGGAAATGGCAACCCACTCTAGTACTCTTGCCTGGAGAATCCCATGGACAGAGGAGGCAAACGAGGCTACCGTCTGTGGGGTCACAAAGAGTCAGACACAACTGAAGTGACTTAATACATACACAGAGAGACAAAGAAAAGGGAAATTTGAAGCTGATTTATTGAAATTGTAGATTAGTCCCTGCTATTCCAGAGCATCTCTGCTTTCTGTCCTTTCCAGCAGGTTCTTCAACTGATCTTTTGTTTCATGAATCATGCCAGATCCTTCCAAAGGTTAATTTTTGCTGACACCTTTAGAGCCAGTTTTTCTTGCTTTCCAAGAACCCTAACTGCACAGAGGTCTCCCATGTGAGTGAGCCAGTTAGGGTCCCACAGAAAGCCAACACTCACTAACTTACTAAGGTCCTGGAGTATGGGGAGACATTTCTTATCTATGTATATTTAGTGTCTGGAACATAACATGTTACAGACTGAATGCTGGGGTCCCTCCCCAGTGTAATGGTATTTGGACGTGGGACTTTGGGGAGGTAATTAGATCACGATGGCAGTGCCATTATAAAAGAGACCCAGCTTTCTCATCCCTTCTTGCCATGTGAAGACACAAAAAGTAAAAGTGAAAGTCGCTCAGTCAGGTCTGACTCTTTGCGACCCCATGGACTATACAGTCCATGGAATTCTCCAGGCCAGAATACTAGAGTGGGTAGCCTTTCCCTTCTCCAGGGGATCTTCCCAACCCAGGGATTGAACCCAGGTCTCCTGAATTGCAGGCGGACTCTTTAGCAGCTGAAAAGAAGACAGTCAATTATGAACTAGGAGGCGGACCCTCACCAGGCACGGGATATACTGGTGCTTTGATCTTGGACTTCTCAGCTTCCAGAATTGTGAGAAGTAAGTTCTGTAACTTATAAGCCACTGAGCCTATTGTGGTTTGTGATAGCAGCCTGAAAGATTCAGGACAAGACGTGATTTATTCATTCCAGATTTCCACGCAGACCATCTGGTATTTAAAGACGGCATTTATCTGGTACTGATGAACCTATGTGCAGGGCATCAGTGGAGATGCAGAGAGAGAGAGCAGACTTGTGGACACAGCAGGGGAAGGAGAGTGTGGGACAAGTGGAGAGAGTAGCATGGAAACAAATATATCACCACATGCACAACAGCCAGTGGGAATTTGCTGTATGACGCAAAGAGCTGAAACCCGGTGCTCTGTGACCCTGAGGGGATGGGATGGGGTGGGAGGGAGGTTCAAGAGGGAGGGGACATATGTATACCTAAGGCTGATTCATGGTGATGTATGGCAGAAACCAACACAATATTGTAAAGCAATTATCAAATTATCCAATAAAGCAATTATTTATTTTAAAATTAATTTAAAAATAAAGATGACAGCTATCACTCACCTCCATCCTAGACTCATGCTTCAACTTCCCTGAGTTCAGCAGATTTTTAAACTAAGAAGATTAGGAGATCAGACTATTTCTCAGAAAATATTCAATAGTCAAAACTGTTCTGTGACAACTTATGTTTAATTTAGGGCCTTGTATTAATAAAATGCATACCAACTAATTACAAAAAGGTTGTCTGAAAAGAAAAACAGGCACCAAAAGTTCCCCTAGCCTGGGAAGGACATCTATATAGAATGATAAATGTTGCCTGTAATAATTCAACATAGATAAGGAAAACTGAGGCTTTCTTAAATCCCAGTTAGCTTCAGAGAAATAAGAAGCTTATTCTAAAACCATCCTGGGTATTGTCAGTTACCAAAATAGCTTGAACAAAATTTAGGAATAAGTTTTTTTTTTTTTTTTAATGAATATAACCTTTACCTGTAAAATAAAATTCAGACGCAACACTGAAATTCAACACCCAAAATAAATAGAAGAATTTGTTAACACAATTCTGGAAAATTAAAAATAATTCTATAACATTTATTATGTGTGGCAGGAAGATTCTACTTAGAATGCTTATATCCCTCATAGAAAAATGAAAAATATAGAAAAATGCTAAGAAAAAATCATCCATAATTTTTAAGTGTTAGGAATCTTTCTACTGCCTGTAGCAGGAAAATGCAATTCAAATTGCTTAAGCAATGAAGGGGATCTATTGGTTTTTAGAAATGAAAAAGCTGGACATGAATAAACTTCAAAAGCCAGTTGATTTGTGGTCAAGTGATGTTACCAGGACCAGATTTATATCTCACCATCTCTGACTTTGCCATCCATGAGGCTGGTTCCAGCCTCAGGTGGGCCACCTCTCAGGGCTACAGCATGGCCACACCTCCAGCTGCTCTAGCACGACCGGACCTTCACTTCCAAATCTCACAGGAAAAGACTTTTCGAACCTGATGGCTGAAACGAAAGCCTTCAGAGCTGAGTTGGCTCTGAATGGGCCTCATCCTGAAATCATCACAGGTTCAGTGCACTGATTGACTTAGCGTACCAGGGGTGAAGCCCACCTCCCAGAACAAGAGGGCTGCAAGGAGTGGAGTTTGATACTATAATGAGAACTGCGGATGATGCTTGAAGTAGAAAGAATGAGAATGGGAGAGAAGTTACAAATGTCTGCTACTATAAAACCACTGCTGAAAGATAACAACCATTGATGTTTTGTTATGTGTGTACAATTATACACACACATAGACACATGCGTAAGAAATTAGAGCATTTAAAAACTCATTTATAGAAACTAACATAAAATTTAAAGTTCTATATTATTCTATTTATATGAAAATTATTTCTCTTTACTTCTTTTACATGACAATCTATTTTTGTTTTACAGATTAATGTTTTTCAAAGTCTCTTAAAGGATATCAATCACTTAAAAAAAAATCTCTCCTGATCCCTGAATTGTCTCTGTTTTCTCCAGGGTCAGTTTTGTGTTTTTTTCTTTTGTGCCTTGAAAACATTGTGGAGTGCTCATTCTCATTCATGGATAAAGGGCTGAGTTGCTTGAGTATATGGCATGGATGCCTTCTGAATAGGTACAGTCTAATTTCCCTAGGAAGTCCCTCCCTCAACTGAATGGCGTGGTTGACTGCAGACTCCATGTAAATGGTACTACCTTGTCAACTAACAAGACAGAACAGCCCTCACTCCCATCCCCACCAATACCAACAAAAGGGCTTTACGTTGGGGTGCCCATATCAATACTCTGATCCCTAGAATTCTTCAGACAGATCATCTGCCACTTTTAGAAGTCACCATTACAGCTTTGTCCTGGAAACAATCACCATAGAGTATTGACAATGGCAGGAGATGGGGGCAACAGTTCAAGCTCAAAACTAATCCAGTGACAACACTTCTCGAACAAGTCTTTAATGGGTCACCTTCTAATTCGTCTCTTCTCAACACCTATCAGTCTATAAACTTTCCATGGCGACAACACTAATTTCTGCCTCCACTGCACTTTTCTGCTAATCTTTTAAAATTCAGTTCCTGCTCTAGTGTATCTGCCCTTATAATCCCTTTGATTTTCCACTTTCAAGAAACAGGCTTCAATCTCTGATCTTCTTTCAATCTTCTGATCTTCTGTTCTCTCCTCTCATCTCAGGGTTTTTATGAATTCATTCTCTTTTAAATTTCCTTGTAATATTGCCAATGGAATGTGTGAAGGATAAGAGGTCAATGTGAATGTTCAGAGAGATGAGCTTGTATCAGTCTTTATTAGAGCATGGAAAGCACCGTGAACTCTGCATGGCTTGTGTAGAATGAAACTGCACTGCTTATGGCAAGCACCCTGGGTAGGACCTAGAGTTCACAGGAACCATGTTGAAAGCTTTGCTGCAGTCTGGAGGCACAAGTTTTTGAAGGTGGAAGAACTAATGTAGTGAACAAAATGCTGGATCGCTTGTCCTGGTCAGTCTAGAGGTTCCCATGGGAAATTACTGCCTTTCAGTAAGCTTACCCCTGTGTATATCACAATCATTCAATGCTACATCCCTAGAACATAAAGGAGCTGTATATGATGATAGAACCATAACTAGACACCAAGAATTCAGTCCCCTTGTCTTCCCACTTTCTAATACTTCTACATACAAAGAACATCGGAAAACTCTGCTTATCTCTGTATGCTAATGACACCCATTCTCCATCCTTGATCATTTCAGATATGAAGTGAAATTTCCTAGAGTGACTCAGCCTCAAGGTTCAGATACTGAGAATAACTAGGCTGCTTATTGTATTTATATATTACTTCTACACACCATCATTTTATGACAGTAGCAGTAATAGTGCAGTTTCAAAATCTTTATCAGATTAAGGAGAAGTTGAATATTTCTCAAAAACATTTATAGTAATGGCATGCTACTTTTTGAATGTCATGTTAAGGATCTCATGTAGAATGACTTCAATGTTTTAGTATTAGCTGTGAACACTGAGGAATCTTAGAAAATGAAATCTATTTTTCTTTACAGGCACAGAGAAAGAAGGAACTTTAACATTTGATAATGACCAACACTCATTTAATTGCTGGATTAACCTACATTCACTGTAAAAAAGAGGGCTTGGAGAGAAAAGCACTCATCAGGCTCTCCTTCAGGGCTCCTGTCTCTGCTTGTTGCATCATGCCTGTTATAGTGATTAACCACCAACACTGGCAATTCTCTGGTTCATATTTTCTTTGTTTTTCAAAATCCCTGCATACATACAGTTTCTAAATACTCCTTTCTTTATTTTCTCCTTTCTTCTTAAAGCTGGTCTTCAATTGCTTTGCAGGTTTCTCAGTAATGATCATACATAAAAAGTTTGTTGCAGGGAATCGCAAACTCAGATTAAGAATGATTTTCTTTATCAGGAATGAATCACATTCTCTTTATTCAATGTACTTTTAATTTTGGTCTGTCATGTGTCATATGATAACTTCGATTCATACTCACAGAAAAAAGTCTTGTCATCATCACACTTTCAAAACTCTGCTATGGAAAGGGTCTCAAACATGAGTTGCTAATGCCATTTAAAATTCTGTTTGATTTATCATCTCTCTTTTCTTTCCTACCTATTCACCTGTCACTTAGAATGCTTTAAGGGTAAGTATCTCAAAAAGACCAAAAGAAGAGATATGGGCATAATGCTGATGGGAGCTTACCAAACTCCAACAGAGTCTCTGATATAAGTAGAGTTTTTTTTTTTTTTTTTAACTGAATTTAGACTTTGAACTTCAAAGTCTTGTGACAACATCCCTCTAGTCCAAGATTAAAAGTGTAATAAGTAGCCTTCTGGTTCAAGACTAGGAAGGTTTTATAAAAACTACCTGACTGAGTGTAGAGCTCTTCACCCATTTGTACTCAGTTTGATAGAATAGTGGATGAAAATATGGATTTAATAGTCACAGAGACCAAGGTTCAAATGTACTTCTAACTATTAGTTACGTGATTTGGAGTATGTTTTTTCAATATTTCTGAGTTTCATTTTTCTATGGTATAAAATGAAGAAATAATAACATTTACCTCATGGAGTTGTAACAAAGATTGAATGAGATAATATATGCAAAGTATTTAGTATTTGAAAAATACTATTCAAAAGAAACATCTTTTGCAACTTGTGAAGTTGCTGCCCTTGTTTTTTGATATTTCAACATTTTTGTTTTATGAATGGAATTTTTACCCTCTAGACATATTAAAGCTTCTAAAAATGCTTCATAAAATACATCCTGGGAGTCCTTTGGACAGTAAGGAGATCAAATCAATCAATCCTAAAGGAAATCAACCCTGAAAACTCATTGGAAGGACTGGTGCTGAAGCTGAAGCTCCAATACTTTGGCCACCTGATGAAAAGAGCTGACTCGTTGGAAAAGATGATGAGGATGCCAGGAAAGACTGAAGGCAGAAGGAGAAGAGGGCAGCGGTGGAAGAGATGGTTGGATTGCATCACCAATTCAATAGACATGAATGTAGGTGAACTCTGGGAGATGGTAAGGGACAGGGAGGCCGGTGTGCTGCCATCCATGGGGTCACAGAGTCAGACACAACTTAGCGACTGAACAACAACAAATTCTGATTGGCTTAGTGATGAAAAGCACTTTTAAATTAAAAATATTCCAAAATTTCCAGATATTAAGGAAATTGAAGGTTTCAAATATTTTTTACAAAAGGTATCTTCTAGAAATAAACTCAGAAAAGTTTTAAGAATTCACATTCACATAATGTAGATATATCCTTGGCAAACCAGAGTAGTTAATCATTTCGATTTAAAAACAT
The DNA here is from genome assembly GCF_032452875.1 of Bos javanicus. Lineage (NCBI taxonomy): Eukaryota > Metazoa > Chordata > Mammalia > Artiodactyla > Bovidae > Bos > Bos javanicus. The sequence continues at coordinate 32,053,297 of NC_083881.1, read as the reverse complement.
CTATGTATTTTCCATTAGATTATTGTTAAGTATAATTTACATGGAGACTGTTATTCTACTTGGGTATATTTTTACTAAACATACACAGGCTTGCTGATTGAATGAGATAGCATGCCTTCTAAATGTTTAAGATTATGAAAAACTGTAAATATGTTGAACCAAAATTGAATCACTGTTCTGACCAATTTTATGTTAACAGTGCAGCAGTCCCAGAATGTGGTTCAGATTGGAGGCTGATGATGTCACACAAACATCAAGAAGGAAGGGAAAGGTTTGTTACTCGCAGAAGATGCCTTTCAAGAGAGAGCAGGGCAGGCCTCCCAAAGAAGTCCAATTTGGCTTTAAAAAGAACATGGCAAGGAGACTGGCTTTCTGTTTTCTGGCAGTGAGGGGCGGGGCTGGAGCACAGCTTCACATGTGCAGGCAGGGGTTTTCCTGCATTGAATTTCTGTCCTACACCCCCCAGGCACTAAAGAAGGAAGCACCCGGGCTTCCTGCTCAACCTTCCCAAATATGGGAGAGAGGGAAAGGGGGGCCTGAAAAGCTGCCAGCAGGACTTCCGTGGTGGTCCAATGACTAAGGCTCTGCGCTTTCACTGTGGAGGGTGAGTGTTCAATTTCTGGTTGGGGAACTTCTGCACGCCAGGTGGTGCCAGGATATCTACTTGAGGGCTTTCTTGGTGGCTCAGGAAGAATCTGCCTGCCTATGCAGGGGATGCGGGTTCGATCCCGGGTCAGAAAGATCCCCTGGAAAAGGAAATGGCAACCCACTCCAGTATTATTCCATGGGAAATTCCATGAGTAGAAGAGCCTGGCAGACGATGGTCCATGGGGTCACAAAAGAGTTGAACATGATCTATTGACCAAACAACGACATCAACCTAAAGACAATTTCCAAGATTTTTAGGCAACTTAAACTTTGTGCTGGTATTAACTTGAGTTAATAAATGTTCACTGGATGTCTAGATAATTTCTAAGATAGAATACTGAAACATTAATTACTAAGCAAAAGTTTAAGTTTATATATTTTATCTCTTATTTTTATGACATAGATAGATATGGTAAGCACTTGTGTCTCTTAAAAAATGCTCCTTTGAGAAGTTGTGCTATAAGGGGTACGTGTATATCAAGGAAATGAGAGTAGTTTTGTCCTAAAGGGGAATGACTATTCTAGAATGAGAAGAGAAAAATGCAGGACACATACAGAATGGGGATAGAAAGCAGTGGAAGTTTTGCTGAAAGGGAATTTTGTTGTTGGTTTTATAGTCAAAGCTGCTTAAACTTTGCTGGGTATATTAGTTTCCTATCACAGCTGTAACAAATTATCACAAGTTTTGTAGCCTAAACCAACCCAAATTTATTATCTTATGGTTCAGAAGTTCAAAAATGAGTCTCACTGGGCAAAAATTAAGATATCAGCAGGGCCAAATTCTTCCTGGAAGCTATAGAAGAGAATCTGTTTTCTTCCCTCTTCAAGATGGTAGAGTTGCCTGGAATCCTTGATTGATGGTCCCCCTACAGCTTCAAAGTCAGCAAGAAGCAGTGTCTTTCTCGTAGGGCCTCACTCAAACACTGGACTCCCTTGTCTCCTTCTTCTACATTTAAATGATCATTTTGGGACTTGTGGACTTACCTGATGGCTCAGACAGTAAAGAATCTGCCTGCAGTGCAGGGGACCCAGGTTCAATCCCTGGGTCAGGAAGATTCTCTGTCTGGAGAAGGGAATGGCAACCTACTCCAGTATTCTTGCCTAGAGAATTCCATGGACAGAGGAGCCTGGTGAGCTATAGTCCACAGGGTCACGAAGAGGACATGGACACGACTGAGCAACTAACACACACACACTGTGGGACTTCCCTGGTGGTCCAGTGGTTAAGAATCTACCTTGCAATGCAGGGGACATGGGTTCAATCCCCTCTCAGGGAACTAAGATTCCACATACCGCTGTGTCTCAACTACTAAGTCAGCATGCCTCAACAAAAGGTCCCTCATGATGCAACTAAGACCTGATTCAGCCAAATAAATAAATATTATCTAAAAAATATAGAAAACCACTGTATCAGAACATGCTTCACACACATTCTTTTAAAAATAAATAAATAAATGATCTTCATGATTACATTGTGACCACCAGATAGTCCAGGATATTCTGGTCATTTTAAGGTCAAATGACCGGCCTTAAATTCCAATCTTCATTCATCTACAACCATAATTGCCTCCTGCCATATAACATAACATATTCACAAGTCACAAGGATTAGGCAGTAGATGTCTTTGAAAGAGGTCATTATTCGGCCCATCATGAATTTATTTATGAGATTTTCAAAAAGAGATTTCGTATTAATTAGTATATTGGTATTAAAACAGAATTTGGTCTTCTGTCTGTTAAAATAGAATATTTTTCTTGGATTATTGGCAAGCTCTAAGAAGAGTTGTAGAAGGTTACTTTATTATCTGTGTAATCTGCCTAGAGGACTTCCCTAATGTCTCAGTGGGTAAAGAATTCACTTGTAATGCAGGAGACATAGGAGATGCAAGTTCGATCCCTGAGTCAGGAATAGGCCCTGGAGTAGGACATGGCAACCCACTCCAGTATTCTTGCCTGGAAAATTCCATGGACAGAAGAGCCTGGTGGGCTACAGTCCATGGGGTTGCAAACAGTCAGACATGACTTAGCACATGGCATACGCAGTCTGCCTAGATAAATGCCCAGATCCCTAGTGGGACCCTAGGTTGCCCGGCGGCTTGTTCTTTCCTCCAGAATATGAAGAAGTCCCTTGGGCTGAAGTTCAAGGACTTGATATAAACCGCAAAGTATGCTCTACCTCAGCAGACTGTGCATGGGCCAGATTTCCTTCTGGATGCAAAGGTAGAGTCCTGTCTGAGCCACTAGGGAAGTCCCAGGAAATACTAGGGTCATGGGTGAACATATAAGAGAGGCAACTGGAACTGTGGACAGCATCACCAAAAGCCTTGACATTCCAGCTCTGGAGCCTCAACAAACTCAACAAGTGATCCTGCCTGCCAATAAGATTTTTATCTACCATTGTTTTGGAATCCACTCGTCTGGTTACTCTCAGCAAACAACTCTTGGCTTTTTATTTTAATATAACCTTTGCTATTCATATATCTCTTCTTCATTTTAGGCATCCCTCTGGGAAGACACCTGACCCAGCACTCCAAAACAGCTGACCTTTGCCACCAGGTCCCAACAGATGGTTCAGATGATTTTGCAGGAACATTGCCAACCAGAGTCCTGTCAAGACTATCTCCTAGCCCCAACTCTGTCCCACTTGGGAAGTTTATGATCGCCTCTCAGTTATTCAGTAAGGGATGCTATTTTATGTATTGAAAAAAAAAGTGGGGACTGACAATATTGAGCTTTATTTGAGCCTGGTGCTTCTGGGAAGCAGCAACAGGGTCAAGATCCTTCCACTATTTTGTGATTCTTTTGGGTTCCAAGAAATGGCCAACCAGGCAAAGGAGTCTTCCCTTGCAGATTAGGAGCAATGACATCCCTCTACCTTGCCTCAATGACTCCCTTGTTTTATGAAATCCCAAGCTCTCTATTCCATCTCTGAGGCATTCCTCAATGAACATTCTTTCTATTGCAAAAGCCTGAATAAAAACATTCCCTTAATTAAGTCCAGTATATCTTCTCTTCCACAAAAGCAAAAGCCATCTTCAAATTAGCTATTTTCCAAGCTGACTTTTGCTTTACTTGGAAACCCTGTGCTTGAGGAAAAATGTACTTTGGCTGGGTTTCCCAGGTGTTAAAGAACCTGTCTGCAAATGCAGGAGACACAGGAGACTCGGGTTCCATCCCTGGGTCAGGAAGATCTATTGGAGAAGAGCATGGCAACCCATGCCAGTATTCTTGCCTGGAGAATCCCATGGACAGAGGAGCCTGGCAGGCTACAGTCAATGGGGTTGCAAAGAGTTGGACACAACTAAGGTGACTTAGCACGCACCATGGCTAGTTGCTTGGAGCATCTGGTCTGGAGCAGATCTCACACACTGGCTGTGCTGCTCACACCACGTGAGCATGGACAAGGGACTTGAACTTTCTGTGTCTCATGTATTCACCTGTAAATGGGGGTGATGATGATGCTGCTGATGATGGAAACTTTCTAACAGGGCTGTTACATAAAGAGTTCATAATATGCACCTGGTTTAGACAGTTTATCACCTGTCACCATTATTTGAGGAAGACCTAAAGTATAGGGACTCCCCTGGTGGCTCAGATGGTAAAGAATCTTCCTGTAATGCAGGAGACCCAGGTTTGATCCCCGGGTTGGGAATATCCCCTGGAGAAGGGAATGGCAACCCACTCTAGTATTCTTGCCTGGAGAATTCCATGGATAGAGAAGCCTGGTGGGCTATAGTCCATGGGGTTGCAAAGAATTGGACACAACTGAGTGACTCATCTCACACACTAGTAAAGTAATGCTCAAAATTCTCCAAGCCAGGCTTCAGCAATATGTGAACCGTGAACTTCCTGATGTTCAAGCTGGTTTTAGAAAAGGCAGAGGAACCAGAGATCAAATTGTCAACATCCACTGGATCATGGAAAAAGCAAGAGAGTTCCAGAAAAACATCTATTTCTGCTTTATTGACTATGCCAAAGCCTTTGACTGTGTGGATCACAATAAACTGTGGAAAATTATGAAAGAGATGGGAGTACCAGACCACCTGACCTGCCTCTTGAGAAATCTGTATGCAGGTCAGGAAGCAACAGTTAGAACTGGACATGGAACAACAGACTGGTTCCAAATAGGAAAAGGAGTACGTCAAGGCTGTATATTGTCACCCTGCTTATTTAACTTCTATGCAGAGTACATTATGAGAAACACTGGACTGGAAGAAACACAAGCTGGAATTAAGATTGCCGGGAGAAATATCAATAACCTCAGATATGCAGATGACACCACCCTTATGGCAGAAAGTGAAGAGGAACTAAAAAGCCTCCTAATGAAAGTGAAAGTGGAGAGTGAAAAAGTTGGCTTAAAGCTCAACATTCAGAAAACGAAGATCATGGCATCCGGTCCCATCACTTCATGGGAAATAGATGGGGAAACAGTGGAAACAGCGTCAGACTTTATTTTGGGGGGCTCCAAAATAACTACAGATGGTGACTGCAGCCATCAAATTAAAAGACGCTTACTCCTTGGAAGGAAAGTTATGACCAATCTAGATAGCATATTCAAAAGCAGAGACATTACTTCGCCAACAAAGGTCCGTCTAGTCAAGGCTATGGTTTTTCCTGTGGTCATGTATGGATGTGACAGTTGGACTGTGAAGAAGGCTGAGTGCCAAAGAAGTGATGCTTTTGAACTGTGGTGTTGGAGAAGACTCTTGAGAGTCCCTTGGCCCGCAAGGAGATCCAACCAGTCCATTCTGAAGGAGATCAGCCCTGGGATTTCTTTGGAAGGAATGATGCTAAAGCTGAAACTCCAGTACTTTGGCCACCTCATGCGAAGTATTGACTCATTGGAAAAGACTCTGATGCTGGGAGGGATTGGGGACAGGAGGAGAAGGGGACGACAGAGTATGAGATGGCTGGATGGCATCACTGACTCAATGGATGTGAGTCTGGGTGAACTCTGGGAGTTGGTGATGGACAGGGAGGCCTGGCGTGCTGCGATTCATGGGGTCACAAAGAGTCAGACACGACTGAGCGACTGAATTGAACTCAGTGACTAACACTTTCAAAATTCACCAAGTCCTGATATTCTGAGAAAAGTTTATTTCCTATTCAGTATTTCTGAACTAAAACATCACAAGGTTGTATAGCACATACAATTGTAGAGGAACAATAAATATTGAATAAATTAATGGATTAATGGGTGAGTGGATGGAGGAAGGAAGGAACTACGGATGAGGGGGCAAGTATTATTATAACCAAAAGATGACTTTTGAACCAAATAGAGTATTTCTTTACAGTTAAATGAGCAGACTGAATTCCAAACTCTATCTCACAGGTGTGTCATTCATACTCAGAAATCAAATTAAATACATTTCGTCATGGAAGGAATGGGTCCTACACAGGCAGCTGATACGATCCAGAATATTGCACTCAGTGTTCTGGGGTGAAGGTTTGTGATGCAGTGTGACCTAACTTCAATTAATGACAGCTGTCTCCGGAAGCCTGATTTCTTCCTGGGGGAAATAGAGTATCAATTAAAGTCTAGCTAGATTGAAATACATCACTGTTCAATGAGTGCAGAAACTTGAATTCATGCTTCTTGATTTACCAGTAAGACAGAAACACTTTCAACATATAATTAGCCCTATCGTTAGTCACATCCAATCTAAATACACAGACTTATTCAGGCACTAAATGTGGGAAATCTTTTTAAACTTTTTTTTTTCTTTTTTTTTTTAATTTTATTTTATTTAACTTTACAATATTGTTTTGGTTTTGCCATATATCAAAATGAATCTGCCACAGGTATACATGTGTTCCCTATCCTGAAACAAACAGCAGAACTGTATGTCATTGTAAAAAACTGAGCTGCAATGTGATATTCAGTTTATGTTCTGAAACAAATCAATAATCCAGGCAAGTCATAAGTCTTACTACATACTGCCCTCCAGTGGATTCCTGTCAGACACAACCTCTAAAAATTGAGAGAATCTATTCTGGCTTAGAAAATCCCATGGACAGAGGAGCCTGGTAGGCTGCAGTCCATGGGTTCGCGAAGAGTCAGACACAACTGAGTGACTTCACTTTCCCTTTTCACTTTCAGGCATTGGAGAAGGAAATGGCAACCCACTCCAGAATTCTTGCCTGGAGAATCCCAGGGACGGGGGAGCCTGGTGGGCTGCCGTCTATGGGGTCGCACAGAGTCGGACACAACTGAAGTGACTTAGCAGTAGCAGCATACAAAGGCTTTCTTTTAGAAGTGATGTTCAATCTTTGACATAAACTTTTAAAATTCTCTTGCTAAATGATAATTTCCCAAACTTTTTTAAAACAATAATTTTCCAAACTTTTTTAAAAAGAGCCTTATATTTAAATTACTTGATGTGAATGTAAAGTACCTGTTCATCTCCAGCCAGAGTTTAACTTTTTCTCAGTTTATTTCCATTCGGCCCATCTCATTAGGGGTCCTGAGTCTGTTGTTGTTTAGTCGCTCAGGCATGTCCGACTATTTTGCCACTCCATGGACTGTAGCCCACCAGGCTCTTTTCTCCATGGAATTTCCCAGGCAAGAATACTGGAGTAGGTTGCCATTTTCCTCTCCAGGGGATCTTCCCCACTCAGGGATTGAACCCGGGTCTCCTGCATTACAAGTAGACTCTTTACCACTGAACTACCAGGTCCTGAGCCTACTACTACATTAAAAAAAAAATTAAACAGAGAGGGTGTGAGTTGCTCCAGTCCTGTCCAATTCTATGTGACCCTGTAGACTATACCCCATTAAGTTCCTCTGTCCGTGGCATTCTCCAGGCAAGACTATTGGAACCTCAATTAAATACAGCCAGGATGCCAGCAGGGGGAGCTCTCACACACTCCAGCCAGAGCAGAGCCCAACAGGAAAGAGAAAGTCTGTTCTTTCCTGGCAAGGACTAAGCCAATGAAAAGCAATGGATTTTTTGTTCACTACAGCCTTTGACTGTGTGGATCACAATAAACTGTGGAAAATTCTGAAAGAGATGGGAATACCAGACCACCTGACCTGCCTCTTGAAAAACCTGTATGCAGGTCAGGAAGCAACAGTTAGAACTGGACATGGAACAACAGACTGGTTCCAAATAGGAAAAGGAGTATGTCAAGACTGTATATTGTCATTCTGCTTATTTAACTTCTATGCAGAGTACATCATGAGAAACGCTGGACTGGAAGAAACATAAGCTGGAACCAAGATTGCCAGGAGAAATATCAATAACCTCAGATATGCAGATGACACCACACTTATGGCAGAAAGTAAAGAGGAACTAAAAAGCCTCCTAATGAAAGTGAAAGTGGAGAGTGAAAAAGTTGGTTTAAAGCTCAACATTCAGAAAACGAAGATCATGGCATCTGGTCCCATCACTTCATGGGAAATAGATGGGAAAACAGTGGGAACAGTGTCAGACTTTATCTTTTTGGGCCCCAAAATCACTGCAGATGGTGACTGCAGCCATGAAATTAAAAGACACTTACTCCTTGGAAGAAAAGTTATGACCAACCCAGATAGCATATTGAAAAACAGAGACATTACTTTGCCAACAAAGGTCTGTCTAGTCAAGGCTATGGTTTTTCCAGTGGTCATGTATGGATGTGAGTGTTGGACTGTGAAGAAAGCTGAGCACCGAAGAATTGATGCTTTTGAACTGTGGTGTTGCAGAAGACTCTTGAGAGTCCCTTGAACTGCAACGAGATCCAACCAGTCCATCCTAAAGGAGATCAGCCCTGGGTGTTCTTTGGAAGGAATGATGCTAAAGCTGAAACTCCAGTACTTTGGCCACCTCATGCCAAGAGTTGACTCATTGGAAAAGACTGATGCTGGGAGTGATCGGGGGCAGGAGGAAAAGGGGATGACAGAGGATGAGATGGCTGGATGGCATCACCGACTCAATGGACATGAGTCTGAGTGAACTCCGGGAGATGGTGATGGACAGGGAGGCCTGGGGTGCTGCGATTCATGGGGTCGCGGAGTCGGACACGACTGAGCAACTGAACTGAACTTAGCAGCCCTCCTAACTGCCTTTTTCCTCCTTTAAAGTGGTCTCCTCTTGCCCTGAAGAACTTGCACATGGCTCTCCATGTCTGCAGACCTAGAATTACAATTCTCTGCCAACCCCAAATAAACCCATTTTAGCTGGAGAAATATCTGGCAGCCTAATACTGCATGTCAACAACTATTTCTATCTAAATTCATTCTGAGTAAAAGAAGAAGGACTTTGTACCTGTTAGAAGGAGTTTAGATTAACTTCTTTAAATGCTGCCTTGACTCTACTGGGTAAACAATTAATTCTTCTCATTTCACAAATGAAAGTCACAAATTTATGGTAAATTTTAAAATAAAACTTAGATGGCCCATTTCTAATGATCCTTGGTTGTGTGAAGTCTGATAAGAAGATGACTCCAAGACACTGCAGTTTGACTTGTTCCATTTAGAATTTGGTTTTGTCAAATGTCCCAGCATTTCAATGTCTACCAATTTTTCACTGCCTCTTTGGTATCTGAAAATCACAATATTTTCTGTTGTTTCAAAATAATACCTCATCATCATGCTGTATGACTGAAACTAACACAAATTGTAAATCAACTGCATTTCAATTTTCAAAAAAACTAAAAAATAATACCTCAGAGTAGGGCAGCTCCTCATATGATAATTATCTTCCTTGTTTTTCTTTGGTAAATATTATACGGCAAACATTCCACAAGGAATTGTGAATTTAACCAGTGAAATTTTTCAGGGAAGGAATTGACAATGAATACTAGCTAAACAGCAAGGCTGTCACTGGTAACTAATTACATGGACAAGAAAATGACCAGGAGGACATTTCTGGAAGAAAGTTATTTTTCCTGCAAAGTAAGCATGACTGCAGTTAAGTTCAATTTCTCTTAAATGTACATTTAAAATATTAAATCATCTAGTGGAAACTAGCCTCTATTTCTGATTGATAATAGATCTTTTAAGAAGAAGGTATTTAAAATATTGCTCTAGTAGTAATTTACCACCAGATTATTGGACACTGCAAATGTGCTTGCTGGCCAGTGAAATTTTGAAATAGCACATCACTTTAAGTCATGCTTTTTTGAGTTTGAGTATACATTTATATTCTGTTTGCTTATCAAAATATTCCTTTGATAGCCACAAAAAATGAATATAGGACAGTGGTTAGCTTATACTAACAACCTCAATTACATTTTTAAATATGCCACAACCAAACTGTGAAATAAATCTCTTTACAGAATGCTTTAACAAAAAAGACTAAGTTGGACTTTCCCGGTGGTCCAGTGGTTAAGAATCTGCCTGCCAATGTAGGGGACATGGGTTCAATCCCTGCTCTGTGAAGATCCCACATTCGGTGGAGCAACTAAGCCCCATGCACAACTGCAAGCCTGTGCTCTAGAACCTGGGAGCCATAACCACTGAGCCCATGCCCTAGAACCCATGCCTGACAACAAGAGAAAGCCACTGCAAGCCACTGCAATGAGAAGCTCACGTGCTACAATGAAAAGTAGTCCCCCATGGCCGCAACTAGAGAAAGCCCAAGTGCAGCAAGGAAGACTCAGTGCAGCCCAAAATAAATAATAAATAAATAAATAATTTAAAAAGACTAAGTCAGTTAAGAGGAGCTCTTGAAAGTGACTGATGAAATTTGACTCTAGTATAATTTATATATATACAACATATATTCACATTTAATTTTTCGCTCTCAAAATATGAGCATCAACTGTATACCAGAAAGTGCATAATATATGGAGGATTGAAATATGAACAAAACAAGGTCCTGATGAACAAGAGTCCAAACTCAATAGGAAAGTCAGATGTGTAAATAGATCATTAAAACCCAATACAGTTAAGTTTTGTCATAGAGACATGCAGAGATTATTAGGAGAACATACAGGGCATATATGAATGGGCAGGTTCACAAAAGCAGCATTATTTGTGTTTTAAAAGATAAGTGAGTTGATTGAGCGCACAAACTGCAGTGAGTTTCCTCCAAATGCAATGGAAAAGGGTGGCTAGTGAGGGAAATTACAAATAGTTCTATTTGGCCTGAGGCTGTGCAGCCTGTAGGGGGAGAGGACATTTACAAGGTTGGTGGCAGTCTTGCATTTTTCCATAGGCGCTTTGGAAAGTTAATGGAAAAGTTGAATTGTAAGCAGGATAACGGCACTATCAGATTTAAATTTCAGGGAGCATATTCTAATGGGGAGAAATCAGAATGTTACACAGCCATAAACAAGAATGAAACCTTCCCATTTGCAACAACATGAATGGAACTTGGCAGCATTATACTAAGTGGAAACTGTCTCACAAAGAAAGACAAAAGCCTCACAATCTCATTTATACATAGAATCTAAAAAAAGAAGAAGAAAAAAAAAACCTAAGCTCATCAAATCAATACAGAGAACAGAGTAGAGGTTGCCAGAGGCAGGGTTAGAGAGCAGGTAAAATGGGTGAAGGAAGCTAAAGGGTAAAAACTCTGTTATAATATAAACAAATTATGGAGATGTAATGTACAATGCCCTGGGATTTCTTTGGAGGGAATGATGCCGAGGCTGAAACTCCAGTACTTTGGCCACCTCATGCGAAGTGTTGACTCATTGGAAAAGACTCTGATGCTGGGAGGGATTGGGGGCAGGAGGAGAAGGGGACGACAGAGGATGAGATGGTTGGATGGCATCACTGACTCGATGGATGTGAGTCTGAGTGAACTCTGGGAGTTGGTGATGGACAGGGAGGCCTGGCGTGCTGCGATTCATGGGGTCGCAAAGAGTCGGACACGACAGAGACTGAACTGAACTGAATGTACAATGTGGTGACTATAGGCAATAATACTACACTGTATATTTAAAAGTTGTTAAGAGAGTAAATTTAAAAAGTTCCCGTCCCAGTGAAAGAACTCTATAACTACATATGGTGACAAGTTGTTAACTTAACTTCTTATATATGTTTCACAATAACTACAAATATTGAATCATTATGTTGCACACCTGAAACAATATAATGTTGTGCATCAATTATACCTCAGTTCTTAAAGATGGTTTCTTGGGTGAAAACTGGTAAAATTGAATTTCTAATCAGAAATATGACCACATAGCATTAATATAAGCAGTTGTTACCTTTATTCGCTCATTTTTCCTTTCTTGATAAATAATTGTACATTTTACAATGTACAATTGTATCCTTGTATATATTATGGTATATTGTATCATTCTGTATATCTATTTGTATCTGGTCATGTCTCTAATTTGTCAAACCTATAATCAGAACTGAATCTTGCCTTCTCAAGTACATCCAATCATTTCTAGGTTATTTTCATGATTTCAAAGATTATTCATACTCATGAACCAAAAGATATCTCTGAAATAAAAATTAGTGGAAGGAATGAATTGATTTTAAAAAAAGTGACAAGAGACAGTGATAGACACTTAGGACAATACATGGGTACTTCCACAGTGACTGAAAATATTCTAGAACAGAATGCACTCATCCTTAATTAGACAGAGCCAACCTGAGAACCATTTCTAAAAGCACTTCAACCCACAGCCAAAAATAAAATTCAAATAAGCCCAATTTCAATTCTTAAACGAAATTGTATTGGAGGGGTGAAAAAAACCCACTGAGCTCTTTATACAGCAGTTGAACTCAATGGTATGGCAAAATTAGCAAGAATGCTTAGTTGATGGGAAAAAGTCAAACTTGGGCATGGCATCATGACCTAAGGGCCCCTGAGCCTGCATCATAGACTGGGTGCAGAAACCAATCTTTCCAGAGCCAAGTGGGAGTGATGCCCTGCTCAGCCTCGGGCTGGCTGTGGGTCCTTGGACACAATATTTAGCCCAACTAGGCCTAGTTTCTTCCCGTAACAGGGTTTCATGGCACTAGTGACACCCTGGACCAGACCGCTTTTGGTGTGGGGAACCTTCTAGAATCTAATCCCAGGTTAAGTTTAGCCAAGTAATTCTGAGTGTATTTCCTATAGAGCAGGGGTTCCCAACTTCTGGGATCTAAAGCCTGATGATCCGAGGTGGAGCTGGTGTAATAGTAATAGAAATAAATTAAGTACACAATAAATCGGCTTTCCTGGTGGCTCAGACGGTAAAGAGTCTGCCTGCGATGCAGGAGACACGGGTTCGATCCCTGAGTTGGGAAGATCCCCTGGAGAAGGAAATGCCTACCCACTCCAACATTCTATCCTGGAGAATCCATGGGCAGAGGAGCCTGGTGGGCTACAGTCTACGGAGTCACAAACAGTCGGACATGACTAAGTGACTAACACTTTCACATTTTTTCAGACAATAAATGTAATGTACTTGAATCATCTGGCAACTCTCCCCACTTACTGGTCTGTGGAAAAACTGTCTTCTGTGAAACTGGTCCCTGGTGTCAAAAAGGTTGGGGATTTCTGCCAGTCTGCAGAGTGAGGCGAAACTCCTGCCTACCTATGTCCAGCCTAGTTTCTCTCTGGTGACTATTCATACACATTGTATATTGATATAATCTCCAGACTATAGACACCATGCACCCGAGTGATTTCTTTGCAGAGAAGAGTGGTATTTCCCAAAGAATTAAAAGTTTGCAAGAATAGCACATTGGCTAAAACAAAAGAAAACCACACTGTGAAGAAAATGTCTAGGTTTTTACTCTTAAATGTCTGCATTCAAGTCACTTTACAATTTCCTTAAGAATAATAGTGTGGATTATTATTATTATTTAACTTAGAGTCCCTATAAACTGTAGCCCACCAGACTCTGTCTCCAAGGGATTCTCTAGGCAAGAACACTGGAGTGGGTTACCATTTCCTTCTCCAGGGGATCTTCCCAATTCAGGGATTGAACCCGTGTCTCCTGCATTGCAGGCAGACTTTTACTCACTGAGTCACCAGAGAAGCCCTTGGAAGGGAGCATGCATGCACATCAGGACGTCAATATTACAGAGAAATAAATTTTCATCTTGTTTAAGCAACTATTACTTTGGTTCTGTTATTAGCACCAAACCAATATCCGAATAAGCCATTCCATCCTCAGAATAATCCTAAAAGGAAAATGCTATTATCATATTTCAAATGAGGAAAAAAATTTAAAACTTATCACGTTTTCAGAACCAGTAAGGTCACAATACCTTAGAGGTAGTCAGGAAATAAATGCTCCTTTGGCTAACCCTGCTGCCACTAAGCCACTTCACATCAGAAAGCTGATGGTTTGAAGGTAAAGTGTACCCAAGCCTCAGCTGCAAAGGAATCTGGGAAATGCAGTTTTTAATCCTTCCAGCACCTCTCCTCCCTACAAGGGAAGATGGAAAACTAAATAGAGAAGGATGCACAAGAGACCATTAGAAGAGATGGTCTCTAAAAATCCTAGCCCCACTTCTTATTGCTGTGTGTCCTTGGGTAAGTTACTTAGCCTATCTGTGCCTCAATATTGTCTAAAAATAAGAATTATAATGGTGCCTACTACATAGGGTTGTTGTGAAGATTAAAAGAGCATAAAAATATGTAAAGTATTTAGACAGTGACTGGCACATACTATTATATACATCTATTATAATACTTACTATTATCATTAATCCTATTCTAATTCTAAAATCCCATGATATTTATTTTCTAGTGTGTCCAAAAGGTGAAGTACCCAGGTTACCAACTTCAAACAACTTGAGCTAAAAAAGAACTTGTGAGAACAATTACCTAACATCCTCTGTTGTTAGCTGCAGAGGGAATCTTCAACTGTTCAAGGAAGTCTGTGATGTATCTCTTCTCACTTATTACACTTTAAATGCTGAGATTCCTAAGATCCTGTTAGATAAAATTCATTCAGATTTCTAGTCAGCTTTTAAATGATACCATGGTAGAGGCTGATGGTTTTCCTGCAGTAAACATTCTCTCTGTCTCTGTCTCCTAGGGATAGATTCTCCTGGTTCTTTGGCTGGGTAGATGCTGTCCAGAATACACACAGCATCCCAGTCTCCCTCGCAGCTGGGATGGACATGTGACTATGTTCTGACCTATGGAGGTGAACAGAAGTGGAACCTCATTTCGCCCTGAGACAAAAGGTTGTACCCTCTCTTTCCTCTGCCCCTTCCATCTCTGGGTGGTATGCTGCCACCCACTAACACTGCCTTATGAGAAGTGATTGTTAAATATGCAAGAATTTTGCAAGTCAGTTGTTAGACAATTGGTAGTTTAACAGCAGCCTTGGAAGGAATATTTACAGCAAAGAAATACACAACACTACAAAGCAGTCCCCCCTCCCCACTAAACTCCCAGTAAGGTTATTATTATTTTTTTCTGAAAGTCAGTTTACCAGTACACATCATCCTTGCCCCACTAGAACTGGGATACTTGAGTGAGATCTATAGGGTCATTCGAGGAGGTCAGGTCCAACATATGGCAAAGCAAGGAGCCTGGGCTCCAGTGCAGAGTCACCAAGCCAGCATGGACGCCCCATGTGAGACATATGTTTCTATCTAGCTCAGTAATTCTCAATAAAGGACAGTCTTTGCCCTTCGGGGACATTTGGCAGTGTCAGGTGACACTTTGGGTTGTCACAGCTGGGACAGAGTGGCTGCTTCTGGCACTTGCGTATAGAACCCAGTTGTCATTGTTTTTCAGTTGCCAAGTCGTGTCCAACTCTTTGCAGCACCATGAATTGCATCACGCCAGGCTTCCCTGTCCTTCACCATCTCCTGGAGTTTGCTCAAACTCATGCCCATTGAGTCAGTGATGCCATCCAACCACCTCATTCTCTGTCAACCCAAGGATGTTGCTAAACATCCTGCAATACACAGGACAACACCCACTACCAAAAATCACATGCTTCAAAATGCTGACAGTGCCAAGATTGAAAAGCCCTGATCTCATTTAGCTACATTTATGTTGATTTCTATTATAGAAAAAAAATGGAGAGCCTAATACAAAGGTATAATTGACATCTCTAATACCATATAAATGCATACATATGCTCATAATAGCTACAGATATGTGTACATACAAACATATAATAATCTGTATTTAAAACAAAATTTGAAAGAAACCACTTTTATAATGGGTTTCTAAGCATTTCTCTCCTTTAGACGTATTCATTCCTTTAAATCTCCAAGCACTGTTCTGGGTAATGGAAGAGGTAATTTACCAAGTGACTAGAGAGGTATAAAAGAATTAATGTCCCTTAAGGATGTAACTCACTCCTACTCAGAATCTTATATTGGGAGCAAGAGGTGAGGGTGTTAATATTTTTCCCTCCAAGAAAGTGGCAGACCTCCTGTGTTCTCCGTAATTTCAGGAGGAAATTACACTGGGGATGTTCGTGACCTTGACCAATAGAGGTCCTCTGGTTGCATACAAGTAAAAATGGATTCTCAGAAATGTCCCCCAGGGAAATAAAAATGTTGATGAAGACAAAGAAATAAAAATTCATGGATGTTCTCTTGAAATAAAACTGAAAATGCATATTCTGTGAGACAAGAGTGAATCCAAGGGGGAAAAAAAACCAGCAAGTACTCTCCAGTTTTTATGCAAGGGAAAAAGGACAGATTTATTATTTTTCCAAGGCAAACAGATCATTTTATCATAAAGTACTGACAAAAGTTTATTTCTCAATTACTTATACAGCACAAATAGTATATCTATAATATAAATTATGTAGTTCATGTTTGGGTATATGTTCATATAAACTAAGCTGAGTTGTAAAATTTTAAACAATATTATTATTAAAAAAAAAATCAGCTTTCCCAGTGGCTCAGCAGTAAAGAATCTGCCTGCAATGCAAGAGATGCCAGTTCAATCCCTCAGTTAGGGAGATCCCCTAGAGGAGGGAATGGCAATCCACTCCGGTATTCCTGCCTGGAAAATCCCATGGACAGAGGAGCCTGGCAGGCTCTAGTTCATGAGGTTGCAAAGAGTGGAACACGAGTGAGCACACACGCATAATAAAAATCAGTTCAATCTGATTTTATCTCTTATATTTTACCTAATCTAGGAACTGCACTTTTGCAAGTGATGATAATAACTTTTCTTTTCATCATTCCCATACATCTTATGATCTCTATCCCTTAACTCCATCTGACTTTTTTCTTCCTTTCTAAAATTCATCCAGGTCTGTCACTTTATCTATCCCTTACCTTGATCAGAATTATTCTTCAAACTTCCCCCATTGACTCATTCTGATATTTTCTGTATCTTCCTTGTGTTCTACTTGATGCTCAAAGTTACCAAGTATGCTCCCCTTAAAAAATATCTACTATTCATCAACATTATCATTTCTAACCAAGGACTTCTTTCCAAGCCCCTCAATTCAAATCTGATTATTCATTTATCAAATTTTAAACCTATTATGAATCTATTCATCACCAAACACATTTATTGAAGAGTTTCTATATGCTAATGCTTTCGAGGAATTAGACAGGACCTCCTCTAAAGACACTCACAACCTACTGAGGGAATTTGGATATTTTAAAGAAATTACACTTTATCTATCTCATGCTTCAAGGGAAAGGTTTTATGGTTTATGGAATCGCCAAAATATTGAGGCAACACAGAATGGTTTGTGTTCATATATTCTTGAATTTTGATGCTAAATAATTAAATATACTTGATGGAGGTCACCTTTCCAAATTTCAAAGAATCTAAAATTCTTCTTTATAGTTTTCTCTAAAGTAGTTGTTACTATTGGTTTCCCCATTTGTGCCCAAATTCGACCTTGTTGATAGTCATATGTATGAGCAAAGAACAAACAAAACTGCAGCCTGCATTCCACCCCTGACTCAGAGGTTGCAACCTGGCACCTAAGGGGTCACTTCTAACTCCAGATATGCATGGTTGAACATGCACTGCTGTGGGTTTAAGTATTATTATTTTACATACTGCATGTAAATTATCATGCCTGTTATCAGTTTTTTGACTTTTCTCCTGTTGTTTCTGGATCTGCAGGTCTAGCCAGGACCCTCTCTTTTCAGCTATGTAAATCCTACCTGTCCTGCAAGACTTGGGGCCAAGAGTCTCACTATAAACTATAATGCCTTTCTCAGTTATGCCAGTTTTCACTGATTTTACTCTCTGCTGCTGCTGCTGCTGCTGCTAAGTTGCTTCAGTCGTGTCCGACTCTGTGAGACCCCATAGATGGCAGCCCACCAGGCTCCCCCATCCTTGGGATTCTCCAGGCAAGAACACTGGAGTGGGTTGGCATTTCCTCCTCTAATGCATGAAAGTGAAAAGTGAAAGTGAAGTTGCTCAGTCATGTCCGACTGTTAGCGACCCCATGGACTGCAGCCTACCAGGCTCCTCTGTCCATGGGATTTTCCCAGGTGAGAGTACTGGAGTGGGTTGCCATTGCCTTCTCCATATCCTCTTGCTATTAAATAACAACTAGGCTTCAAAATATAGATGACTTATTTTGTATGATCTTACTCTCCAACCGCTTTGTATCATCTATATCATACATTCATAGTCCCCTTTTATACGTGAGGCCATTTGTTGAAAGTTTCACTCATTCCTCATTGCTGGAAGGGGTTTTGCCTACAGAGACAAACGGACTACCACTATTCGTTATACTGCCCTGCCATCTTGAAGCACAACAGTGCAGCTGGAAAGCCACGGCCACTCAACATCTTGCATTAAAATACAACTAGAAAGACCACTGGATGGGAATGAAGTCTCCATGGGCACAGTCTAGAGCTCCTCAGGGTGCCGACTCTTCCAGGCATACCCTCTCCTCACTTAGCTCTTCCTGCAACCCCCATTACAGCTCTAGAACACCAATACTTCCAAACCTAAACCTGCCTATATTTGTGTCAGCTCTTCCTGGGGCTTTTGAAGGCTGCTTTATCCCACCCTCACTCCTGAATGAAAGTCTCTATTCCTTCCTGGTTAGGCTCCCCAGGGGGCTCTGTGGTAATCTGCCTGCCAGTGCAGGAGGCATTAGGAGACAGGGTTCAATCCCTGGGTCAGGAAGATCTCCTGGAGGAATAAATGGCAACACCCTCTGGTATTCTTACCTGGGAAATCCCATAGAGAGAAGAGTCTGATTGGCTAAAGTCCATGGGTTGCAAAGAGTGGAACACGACTGAGAGACAGCATACAGGCATCCCTTCCTAGTTAGAAAACAATCAGGTTTGTAAAAATTTCAAAGATGTTATGAAGTTATATAAAGTGAACATTATCATCTGACATGTGGTGTAGTTGTTATGCATCTGACACCAACAGAATCTGTATTTTATAAGTGTTACCAAACCAGGTTCACTTACCCAATGTGCAGCAAGCCAAGGGCTAAGACACTGAGGTTGGCAGCAAAGACTTTATTCACACTGCAGCCAAGAGAGGAGATGGGAGAACTGATCCCAAACCCACCTCTCCGAAAGAGAGGGGCTTGGGATAATTATGGGATGGAGCTGTAATGTGTGTGGAGCCTGGGGAAAGGTAAGTGGGAATAAGGAAAAGCTGTGATCATCATCGTTCTGTGCAGACATAACCAGGCCTGCATGCCCAGAACTTGTGGTGTTGCCATGTTTTGAGGGTGGAGCTCCTGGCCCTCTGACATCAAAGGTCACAGAGAGGACACTGCCACATGCCCAGTGGGAGGGTCCGTTGTCCTAGCCAGTCTCAACCAGCTCAAACTGGACACAGCTGAGTCCAAGTTTCTGAAAAAACAATTGGGGCAAACATCTTACTATTTATGTTTAAATAGTAAGACTACATGATGCACAGAGGACATACAAGTTTTTGAAAAACAAAGGTAGCTTGATCAGCAAAAGCAGGTGACAATTCATCATGTATTAATAGCTGACAGATGATGACCCTTGGTTTCACAACTGTTCACAAAATTTCGTCAGGAGGTTAACCTCTTTTAAGGCATCTTTACTTCCTGTCTTTAGAGTTTCTTCCATAATCTTCAAGAGTGTGACTGACTATGTGAGCCAAAGACACACTCTGAGGGTCTCAAATTTCTGAATTAAGAAACCTACCTTAGTCAGGATAGGTTTTTCAAACAGTGAAGAATGAAATATGCATTACTTCCCTAGAATGCAAAACATCACTGCCCCAAACGTGGCAAAAAAATTTCCAAACCACATTTATGTTATTGTTTTTTCCTTCTAGAATTTTATGTATTAAATAGTTCTATTACCATAAGGAAAAAAAACTCTTGATAGTTTTTATTTTTTCCATTTCTTTAAGATCCTAATTAAGAGTTGAAAGAATACAAGTTTTAATATTGAAAACTAGAGACTATGGCCACTAAAATGTTCTGAGAAGCCAAAGAGTCCAAAGACACTCAAAGGGAAATCCACCCAGAAGTGAGATTGTGAATATCTTAGAGCTTCATTTGTGTTCTAAATTCTCTACTTACATGGTGTTTAGGTGTCACCCAGATATTGCATTTGTTGTTACTTCAGGTACTATCCATGTGTGTGTGGTTTTATGAATAGAATGCTTAATGATCAGAATAATTTTTAATCAATGGATAGCTCTGAAATATTTCCTGCCCTGAATTATAAACATGGCAACTATGAGGAGGTTATTAAAAATGTTGAAGTATTTAATTTATTCAACATGCCTTTCTAATTCCCCTTTTCAGTGACTGGTAGACTAACTTTCCTCCTCTGATTTCAAAAGAGTGTGACCACTTAACCTATGGCAGTAGGAGTCTGGTACCAAAATAAAAAATTTTGAGTGCAAAACCATCATATTGCCAGAAAATTTTGAAATCTACTACTTTGAAAACTACAGGCTAGATATTACTAAGGTGTATATAAATGACATTAGGCCAACACAGACATTTTTTTTAAGTGATGTACTCAACACACAGAAAAATGAATAATCTAATTTTGCAAGTATAATTTAAATTATTAGCATTATTCATAAATAAAAATGTTAATTCTTTACACACAGTACCTCACTATTATTACTAATTCCTTAAGTTGCATATATCTAAATGAAATATTTATGATGGATAAATACCTTGATAGATTTATATTTATCCATGATGGATAAATAATCACCTGATGTAAAGCCAAGAATAAAAGTATGAAACAAAACAACCTCGCTGTCTCAAAAATAAAATGAAATCCATAGCCCTTATCATCTTTTAGATTAGAATTCTTATCGAAGAGTATTTAGTTTGTTTTTATTTTTTAAATTAAGCTTATTCTTCCCAGGCAATGTGTTCATAAATCTTCCTCAGGAGGACAATTACTCACTGACACCATGCTCTACCCTGACTCTAGGACAGAAGTTACACTCTATGACAAATGCTCAATCCACTCCAGTACTCTTGCCTGGAAAATCCCATGGACAGAGGAGCCTGGCAGCTGTAGTCCCCGGGGTCGAAAAGAGTTGGACATGACTGAGCGACTGAACAACAACAGCAACGATAAAGTGTTGACCAATCCGTTGGAGTCAGGCAGCAACCGAGAGGCAAGGGTCTATATGATCCAGGCTCTCCTTCCGAAAGTGAAGAGTGGGGTGCAGGTGACGAGAGGCAAGGGTCTATATGATGCAGGCTCTCCTTCCGAAAGTGAAGAGCGGGGTGCAGGTGGCTCTGTGCAGGTGCTCACAGAGGAGGTGTGACTCTGGTAAGACCTTGTCCATGGATGTGCACCAGCATCAACTAGGCTAGGCCATTTTGAATATTTTGAACAGAAGCAGATGAGCCTTCTCGGTTGCCTTTTCCTCCTTCAACAAGGAGAGAAAGACTTAAGACCATAGGGGATGTTGAGGCCTAAAGACTGAAGGAGCCTTTATCCCCAAATCACAGCTCAAGGAAAGTTAACCATGATGAACATACACACTGGACTTTTACTGGAGCAGAAGCATCTATTTTGCTCAGCCATTAGTTTGGGGGTTGGGGGGTGTTTTTATTTGTATAACAAATACAGTTAACTAAACTGCAGACCTTTCCTTTTTTTTTTTTTTTTTTTTTTGAGAAAGCAACTGGTCAAGTTCACAACAGTAATACTGATGATGTTTATAATAGTGTGTTGCATTATAAAGTCATGACTTTCAACAAATGTTACTTTCCATGATGCTAGTCAATTCCATCACAAGGTCCTTATTAAAACAAAATAATTTACACTGGCAAAAACTCAACTTCCTCTAATTATATGGTATGTAACTTGGATCTGCACAAATGAAGTTTTTAGTACCTCTAATGTGAAAGATGGGCTTCCTAGGTGAATCAGTGGTAAAGAATCCACCTGCCAATGAAAGAGACTCAGGTTCAATCCCTGGGTCAGGAAGATCCCCTGGAGGAGGAAGTGGCAACCCACTCCAGTATTGTTGCCTGGAAAATCCCGTGAACAAGTGAGCCTGGTGGGCTTAAAGTCCACGGGATCGCGAAGAGTCAGACGTGACTCGGCAACTAAACAGCAACAACAGCGATGTGAAAGATTCTGTTCTCCTGTATCCTCGCATTTGAAATATGCTGCTCCTATAATCCAAAGAATAAAATACTTCTAAGAACTTTTATCACAAACATGGTTATGATGGTTAATTTTGTGTCTACTCACCTGGTCACGAGGTACCGAGATCATCCCCAGATCATTTCTGGGGATGTCTGGGAGGGAGTTTTTGGAGACATTGGCACTTGAATCCATGGACCCTGTGAAGCAGATTCTCTCCCTGATGTGGGTACAAAATCATCCAATCCATTCATGGCTGGGATAGAAGAATAGATGCAGGAAGGAAGAACCTGACCCTATTCCCTGCCTCACGGCTTAGCTGGGACTTATCTTCTCCTGCCCTTGGACTAGGGCTTACACCATCGGCTCCCCCAGTTCTCAGACCTCAGACTCAGAACTTCAGACTGAAGTACAGCACTGGCTCTTCTGGGTCTCTGGCTGGCAGATAACTGTAGGTCTTCTTGGCTTCCGTGATTGTGAAAGCTAATTCCTTACAGTAAATAATAAATTACAATGATTTTTCTTCTTACATTTATTCAAATGAATTTAAAACAAAATTTCTTTTTTATGTATTTTCCTTCAATTTATTTTTCAATTTAACAGTATGGCTTTGAAAATTCTTTAACAATATGTATGAAAGTGAAAGCATTAGTCACTTAGTCCTTTCTGACTCCTTGTGACCCCCATGGACTGGGGGCCTGCCAGGCTCCTCTGTCCATGGAATTCTCCTGGCACGAATACTGGAGTGGGTAGCCATTCCCTTCTCCAGGAGATCTTTTCGACCCAGAGATTGAACCTGGGTCTCCAGCTTTGTGGGCAGATTCTTTACCGTCTGAGCCACCAGGGAAGCCCAGTATGTGTAGCTATAGCTTGTTATTTTATTTATTTTTTGTTGTTTTTATTTTTAAACTTTTTATTTTGTACTGGGGTATAGCCAGTTAACAATGTTGTGATAGTTTCAGGTGAACGGTGAAGGGCCTCATCATACATATACATGTATCCATTCTCCCCCAACTCCCCTCCCATCCAGGCTGCCACATAACAGTGAGCAGATATCCCCTGTGCTATAAAGTAGGTCCTTAAAACAAAACATCTTAAAAGACTCTTATAAGATATCTTTGATATGATTATTCGGAGTTCCTCTTCTGAATTATGAAAACCTACTTAAGACTTATATGAAGTTTTAAAAGTATAATATCCGTTGGAAATAAATTTATAAAACACCTATTGATATTTTGTTTTAAATTCATGAGTAGCTTTCTCAGAAGTTATGCCCTAAAAGCTTATGCCCAAGCCTGTTAGCCCTTCATTCTCAAGATCAGAAGATATTTTGAGTAGAATCTCTGCAGTTAACTTGGCTGTTTGACAGCTGGTTGAGAAAAGGTATGCCTCACCACACATAACTAAAATAAAACATCATCTTTTCCCTGTTGATTAACATAAGGCCTCTGAATTGCTCATCTCACAAGCTCAGCCTTTCATGTTTTGGAAAGTTGGTGGCATTACATAGCAATGTAGGCCACAGGCACAACTATTTTGGGGTCTGGAATACCCCCTCCATTCTCAAATGTCTGCCAGCCTGCCTTGACTCTGTAAACCCAGTGTGGCAGTGCATCCTTACTTGCCTTGGGACTGTCCCAACCCATATATAACGTCACCTTGTACTTGGGAGGTTTTCATACAACCCTTCTTATCCAAGAATGATGAGTGGCAAGCTGTTGGCCTAGAGAAAGGGGTCATCCATGACACTGGGCCCTGTCTAACCAGAGTAAACCCCCCAGTATGTCTCCAGGTACCAAATTCACAGTTGTGCTTAGAACCCAAAGCCCCAGAGAAGAATAAAAAGCATATCCTCCCTCAAGACCCAGAAAGGGTGTCAGCACCCACTCTGGTCTCCTTGTCCTGGCCACTGCCCATGGGTGTCCTCTCTCCCCATCTCCCTTTGAATCTACCAGCACTCTGAGTGGCTAGGAGAGAAGGAGGATGTTAGGATGTTGGTAATCTCATGCTTCTTCTGCCCTCAACTTCACCTTGGAGTTGAGACTAACACTACTGCTTAGCCTTTAAGAGTTTGATTGGTGAGAAGGTGGGAAAAGGAAATATTAGCTAAAATGAGATGTGAGATGATCTTTACTTCTCAGTGACATGTGCTTTTTCTCTCCTGTCCATTTTGTACTGGTCTTTGTTCGCTTGAGTTACTACTGGTGCAAAATAATGTCCCAGTTAGAGTGATAAGAGAAGAAAAAAAAAATCTTAACCATTAAAACACCTATGTTTTGCTGCCAAGGCAATGCCAAAACCTTATTCCAGTTTTGAAATAACAAGTGGATCTCTAGTCTCTCTATTGTGAGTGGCAGAAGCCCACCAAATTGTTCCAGGGTGATTTGGTGATATTTATGGACTTCCCTGGTGGCTCAGTGGGTAAAGAATCCATCAACAAGGCAGGAGATGCAGGCAAACACAGGTTCAGTCCCCTGGTTAAGAAGATCCCCTGGAAAAGGCAATAGCTACCCATTCCAGTATTCTTGCCTAGAGAATCCCATGGACAGAGGAGCCTGGTGGGCTACAGTCCATAATGTCACAAAGAGTTGGACACAACTGAAGTGACTGAGCATGCACACATGCATGCTCATCTCCAGTGACTGTCTGATCTCATTATGCACTTCACCAGCCCCCGGCAATATGAGGCCCAGAAGCCACTGCATTTCTGTTTTCCAACTTCCCTTCATGGATAACAATCCAAGCCCACTTCCCAAGACAAAGATCTAAAACTGAGTACCATGCCCTCTATCAGGCACACAACCAGGGCATTCTAGCAATCCAAAAGGTTTCATGCAATATCAACGCACAAAAATGCATAACAACGCTTACAGGAATCAGGGGGCCTCCTGGTAGAACACAACTTGTCCCTGTGGTACTAAGAACACCAGAGGACTCCCACACAGCCAAGTTTAACGAACCATTTTTCAGTGGATGCTTTGCATGGAGACATTTCCAGTGTGCGTCTCATGTGCTAATGCGCCACAGCTGCGGTGGTAACCCTTGATGAGTTCCATATGGAGCTGTGGTTATAATCAGCTCCTTCTGGAAACTCTCTCTTGGACTTCTTCTTTAATTAGGATTAAAATGCGCTGAGGGCCCACAGGAGATGCGAGGGCAGCCTTTTATTTCAGGCATTATCATTTCTCTCAGGCAAGATCGCCTTTCAGAAATTGTGTACATTCTCTCTCTAATCTTCACCAAAAGAGGTCCAGCCTGTTCAACTAATTCCCTCATTTCTTAATAATCTGAAAATGACTTCGAGGCAGCAAGCTTCAGCAAAAAAGTAATTGCTCATTGCTCCACTAACTGGTGTTTCTGGGATTAAGAGCGGATTGGGGCATTTGTAAGAAAAATAAAAGTGTACCTCACTATAAAGGGCAGACACAGGAACCTCAGAAAGAAAACCAACAGGTCATTTTAATGAGATAAGGTTCTCCCAAACAGCATCTGCCCCAGGTAATTATGTAAATTAACACACTGAAGGCTTGAAAAATAGAGCCACCAAAAATCAGCTCTGCATGCAAAAGCAGAATTCATGAAAGGAAATAACTTTCAAGAAGCGTTCACTTGACCCTTAAAACTATAAAGCATATATAGAAACAAAACACTATAAATAAAAATAAAACGCAAACAACAAACTTGGAGTTGTAGGAGGAGATTGCAATATGTATGTCAAACTGAACGCTATTATCCTCAATACATTTAGGAAAAACTCTTACAACAAGGACAAAAATATATAAAACACCCCAGTAAAAAAATTTAGCAAAGTCAAAGAATAGGAAGTTTACACAGGAACAAACACCAGTACATACAACAAGAAAAGTCAAACCTCATAATTAGTCAAGAAATTCAAATTCAAACAACAAGGAGGATCAATTTCCACTATCAAATGGGCACAGAATTAAAACAAAAAATTTAAAGAGGTACTCCTAAGGAATTATTTTTGAGGAACTAAGAAAAAGACCTACTCCCAATTCGACAAGAGTGTCAGCAAGAAAAATTAGAAGGAAAATAGAAACTTTTTGAAGGAAAATTTGGCAACAAATATTAAAAATATTAAGCTGTACCTCTATCCTCATTGGAGGAGGTCATCCAGGGCACAGGATGGTGGGCTGACCCCGCCCTCCCCCGACGAGCTACACACGGGCAGTGGGAGGGACCACACTCTCTCCTCTGTTGTTGGAGTGACCTTCTGCCCAGTGCTCCGGGTAGGAGATGGTTTCAGGGACTCGCCTTCAGAGAGTGACACGTTGTTGAGACCTACCAAACTGAGTAGGTGTCTGAACCCCAATGAGGCCTCTCTATAAGCTTTTAAGATTTGGTGGACAGATGTGGAGATCTATTCATTGCACAGCCCCTTGGAGGCGAGACTTTTAAGTTTTCTGCCTTATCCCACCTGCTGCCTCTCAATGGAGCCTCTTGATGGAGCCTCTCAAACGGAGCATGGTCTGTCTCTCTCTTCTGTCTCTCCTTGACCTCTGTGGCCAGTGACCAGTTCAGATTTCATCCAGGAAATTCCCAAGTATATGAACCAACACTTCTTCACCCAGTAAGTCCACTATAGGACAAATATAATGGTTTACCTTTATCTGGGGGGAGGCAGGGTTGATATTGAAATTTACATTTTTAATGTTTAGGTGTATTATGTTTATTATGTTTTTGATTATTTAAATTTAATGGATTATTGTATGAGTGTATGCATGCTCAGTCATTTCTTACTCTTCGTGATTTCATGGACTGTAGTAACCCGCTAGGCTTCTCTGTCCATGGAATTTTCTAGACAAGAAATACTGGAGTGGGTTGCTGTTTCTTATTCCAGGGCATCTTCCTGACCCAGGGATTGAATCCATGTCTCCTGTGTCTCCTTCATTGACAGGAGGATTCTTTACCACTGACCCACCTGGGAAACCCAATGGGTTATTAGTATTTTAATAAATAACAGTCATACGAATTTAAGTGAACTCAAAACATCTAAACCATTAATTTCTTAATATAATATCCATATTTTCTTGAAAATACAATGAGAAAAGAAAAAGGGGCCTCATAAACTTTGTCCCCCGACCCTGTTTTCATTGTCCTGTGTTTACATTTTTTTCTTGCTAGGAACTCTGCTTTATTATCTTCAAGGCAAGAAGTGGCAACATGACAATGGCCCTGATGTTAGAGGACTTGAGTTGGTTCCTGAACATGCTTCTCACTACCTGTGTACCTGGGGCAAGTCTTTTGGTCGCTGTCACTTTGGTTTCCTCATCTGGCTAATTGGGAGTACAGGTGTATCTCATTTTATTTCACTTCAATTTGTGTTTTTTCAAATACTGTATTTTTGGCAAATTGAGAGTTTGTGGCAACCCTGCATTGAGAAAGTCCATAAGCACCATTTTTCTAATCTCATTTTCTCTTTTTCTCTCTGTGTAACACTTTGGTAATTCTTTATTTTATTATTAAATTTTTATTTATTTGTTTATTTTGGCTGCACTGGGGCTTCATTGCGGTGTGGGCTTTCTCTAGTTGCAGTGAGTGGGGCTACTCTTCACTGTAATGCATGTGCTTCTCATCGCGGTGGCTTCTGTTTTTGCAGAGTATGGGCTCTACGCACATGGGCTCAGTAGTTACGGCTTATAGGTTTGCTTCCTCTGCAGCATGTGGAATCCTCCAGGACTAGGGATCGAACCCATGTCCCCTGCATTGGCAGGTGGATTCTTATCCACTGGACCACCAGGGAAGTCCCACACTTTGGTGATTCTTACAATATTTCCAACTTTTTCATTGTTATTATTTTTAAAGAGATCAGTGATCTTTCATGTTACCATTGCAAAAAGATTATGACTGGGTGAAGGCTCGAATGATGGTTACATTGTTTAGCAATTAAGTATTTTAATGTATGTATGTTGTGTTTTTAGACTTAATACTGACGCACACGATACCCTATGCCTGGGAAAACAGAAATTCCTATGACTCATTTTATTTCAATATTCACTTTCTTGCTGAGGTCTGGAGCCAAACCCACATTATCTATTAGATATCTTGTAATTATCCAACCTAAGTCCTAGGACAAGTATAAGGATTACATGAGACGCTATGCACTGATCTCTTAGCATAGGACCTGCCTCAGACTGAACACTTAAGGAGGGTAATTCTTAAATAAAATATCTACTTAAAACATTATGCATGCTTTATGTGTTACTGACTACTGATACCTTAAAAGTGTGGTTCTAAAATTCCATTGCTGATATATTATTGAACTTCTGGTCCATCACATATACAAATAGCACTGTGTCAACTCTTCAATGAATAGTAGTCTGAGGAATTGTCGTAACAACAAAATTTTCAAAAGTTTTAAGTTTCTTTAAGATGTAATTCATTAATTATTATATCTATTTAATAGGATAGGCCACTATGCAGCTATTAAAATTGTGTTCAACTCTGCGACCCCATAGACTGTAGCCCACCAGGCTCCCTTTGTCCATGGAATTTTCCAGGAAAGAACACTGGAGTGGGTTGCCATTTCTTACTCTAAGGGATTTTCCTGACCCAGGGATCAAACTCACGTCTCCTGCATTGGTAGGTGGATTCTTTACCATTGCCCCACCTGGGAAGCCCATAGTGGAGTATTATAGGTATTTAATGGATGTTTGTGTGACCTTTGTTTTCTCATCTCTGAAACCATAGACCTAGGTTAGAGATAACTTTTAGTTACTTTGAGTTCTTTTCTCCCACATTTTCTGTAAGTTTTCATTGTGATTTAATTTTCTTAGTTTGTTATCAGAGTGGATTTGGGTGTATTATATCCATACTGAAAGAAAATAGATGGGATTGAATAGGAGGAGTCATTGTGACAACTAGATTTCCAGGAAATAGCAAAAAACATTCCATCTCTTATACTGTAGCAAACTGAATGCTGCCTTGCTGCTGCTGCTGCTAAGTCGCATCAGTCATGTCCGACTCTGTGAGACCCCATAGACGGCAGCCCAACAGGCTCCTCTGTCCCTGGGATTCTCCAGGCAAGAATACTGGAGTGGGGTGCCATTTCCTTCTCTAATGCATGAAAGTGAAGAGTGAAAGTGAAGTCGCTCAGTCATGTCCGACTCTTAGTGACCCCATGGACTGTAGCCCACCAGGCTCCTCCATCCATGAGATTCTCCAGGCAAGTGTACTGGAATGGGTTGCCATTGCCTTTTCCGGAGTGCTGCCTTGGAGTTGTGCAATATGGCGGCCCTGCTTCTACTAGGAGAAGCCCTTCCATAGCACCTGCAGATAATGTTGGGATTTGTTGTTGTTGTTCAGTCACTCAGTCATGTCCCACTCTTTGTGACCCCATGGACTGCACATGCCAGGCTTCCCAGTCCTTCACCATCTCCTGGAGTTTGCTCAAACTCACATCCATTGAGTCAGTGATGCCATCCAACCATCTCATCCTCTGTCATCCCCTTCTCCTCCTGCCCTCAATCTTTCCCAGCATCAGAGTCTTTTCCAATGAGTTGGCTCTTTGTATCAGTTGGTCAAAGTATTGGAGTTTCAACTTCAGCATCAGTCCTTCCAATGAATATCCAGGACTGACTTCCTTTAGGATTTGAGTGATTTGATATTGCAGTCCAAGGGACTCTCAAGAGTCTTCTCCAGCACCACAGTTCAAAAGCATCAATTCATGGGCACTCAGCTTTTCTTATGGTCCAACTCTCACATCCATATATGACTACTGGAAAAACTATAGCTTTGACTCTACAGACCTTTGTTGGCAAAGTGATGTTTCTGCTTTTCAATATGCTCTCTTGGTTATTCATAGCTTTTCTTCCAAGGAGCAAGCATCTTTTAATTTCATGGCTGCAGCCACCATCTGCAGTGATTTTGGAGCCAAGAAAATAAACTCTGTAACTGTTCCCATTGTTTCTCCATCTATTTGCCATGAAGTGATGAGATTGGATGCCATGATGTTAGTTTTTTGAATGTTGAGTTTTAAGCCAGCCTTTTCACTTTCCTCTTTCACCCTCATTAAGAGGCTCGTTAGTACCTCTTTGCTTTCTGCCATTAGAGTGGTATCATCTGCATATCTGAGGTTGTTAGTATTTCTCCTGGAAATCTTGATTCCAGGAGTTCATCCACTTTGTCATTTCACATGAGGTACTTTGCATATAAGTTAAATAAACAGGGTAATATTATACAGCCTTGACGTACTTCTTTCCCAAATTGGAACAGTCTGTTGTTCCATGTCTAGTTCTAATTGTTGCTTCTTGACCTACATACAGGTTTCTCAGGAGGCAGGAAAGGTGGTGTGGTATTCCCATCTCTTGAAGAATTTTCCACAGTTTGTTGTAATCCACAGTCAAAGGCTTTGATATAATCAGAGAAGCAGAAGTAGATGCCTTTCTGGAATTCCCTTGCTTTCTCTATGATCCAGTGGATGTTGGCTATTTGATCCCTGATTCCTATCTTTTCTAAATTGTGGTCCACTGGGGACGGGAACAATAAACCACTTTAGTATTCTTGCCTTGAGAACCTCATTGACAGTAAAACTTAGGAATGATCTTCTAATGGTGAAGGATTTCAAGCTGTGATTTATTTTTAAGACCCTGGTAGCAAAAAATCAGAGAGATGAATAATTCTTGGGTCTCTGTCCCAAGATTGTGGCATTTGCTAACGGGTCTTGTTTTCACATTTGCATAATATATGCCCTAGTCCTAGATATCCCAGCCACACTTCCAGGTGTTTTCTTTGCTCAGGGGTAAGAAGAGCACATATCTAATAATTTAATAAGACTTGAAACAGTTTTCTGAAGGAGCTAACAGCAGATTGATACAACTCTGGACTGCTGAAGTCTGCCTTTATTAAATGAATGCCATACTACCTTTGCAGTTAGGTTCACAAGAGAATGAATTTATTCATGAGGGATTTGCTTCTCTTCTGATGGCATTCTATCCAGAAAGCAATATCCAGTTAAGCCCCATAGCAGGTTTTGAGGGATGATGAAATTCACACCCTCTGCCCTCAGTGAAGCACACGCTGCTCCTTTGACTCAGGAATGCTTTTCCCTTTCAATCTAGGAGCAAAACATGTGGCTCCATGTGCTTTCCTCCCAGATCACTAAAGCCTGAAGGCACAGGGCTGCTTTCTAAACTGGTTCCTGTAGCAAGAAGCAAAATATTGGGCTTAAAAAAAAATCTCCGCAGATATACGTGCTTTACGGTACTAGATGCTCATCATTTTGATGGGGCTATAGAATCACTCAACTCCATTCCATCAATATCTAAAGATGAAGGAGCTGATGACGGGTCATGGGCCTCTGCCACCACTTAGCATCCCTCAGGGGTTAAACTGCTGAGCCCTGTGGACTGCAGTGGAGGATTTCTGCTCTGTGGCCCCAGAGTCCCCTACTCTCCCTCACCTGGTTCTCCAATCATATCCCACTGGGATTCTACAGGTTAAAATCCAAGGGAATACCACTCCCATCTCCATGCACCTCTTGATGGAATCCCCCAGAGCACAAACTCCGTGGGGACAGAGCCTAGACCCTGGAGGCTGGTTCTCCTCCCGGCTTAAAGACAGTTGGCAATTTCAGTATGTCCTGCCTGCACCTCTCACTCCCCACCCCTGCTGACCACCCAGTCACATGCTAGACACACCCGGGACCCCAGGACTTCAAATTCACAACTAAGACGCAGTAAGAATATCCATATCAGAATACAATCCAAGTCAGCATCTTCTTGTACTTGAAGGAAGTGGCCTTTGGCATTCGCTGCTTTACGTAGTGTCATGACATTTTTGCCTTCAAATTATATATTCAAGCATCCTCCCTGACATTGTTTTCCCACCTTTTCACACCGTGACAAATGCATAAACTTTCCAGGAGAAACAGGAGGTGGAGGAGGGCAGCCCATCCCACCCCCTCGCAGCCATCCAAAGTTGGCCATCTGTCCTGCCATCTTGCTTTCCAGCTTCAGTGTCTTTATTTGAACACATACAGGGATATAAAGCAGGTGTCATCTTCTATGGTTTTCCAACCAAGGGCTTCCCTTGTGGCTCGATTGGTGAAGCATCTGTATGCAATGCAGGAGACCTGGGTTCAATTCCTGGGTCCAGAAGTTCCCCTGGAGAAGGAAATGGCAACCCACTCCAGTACTCTTGCCTGGAGAAACCCATGGACAGAGGAGTCTGGGGGACTACAGTCCATAGGATTTCAAGAGTCAGACACGACTTAGCACTATCTTTCCAACCAAATTTACCCTAATATAAAACTTGACCAAAAAAAGAAAAAAAGACTTAAAGCAGAACAGGACTAAGGTTGATAAGGTCTCCCTTGGTTGTCTTCCCACTTTTCATTTCAGAATCCTCCTCTCATCCAGGCTGCCAGCCCACCCCAGCCACAGCTGAAGACAGCCACTTCAGGTGGCTGGGTGGGTGGGTAGAGGGGTCCTGCTGGATTTGTCCTTCCTGCATAGCACCTGGTTATCTGAATAAGAAAGATTATGTTCTCCCCTTGTTCATGCAATCAAATGTTGTATATTCTGTTTCATTCCTCTCTTAGAACCCTGGTATCATCTTGCTTCTCTGACAAAACCTATACTGCAATGAATAGGTAGCAGTGAAGCAATGATAGTTTTACCTGGAAAATAGTTCATCTTTTCTTATTTTTCTCAGTTAAGACATATAGTGAATGAAGCTCCATGATATAAAAATGAAAAAAAAATTATGGTTTCTGCATTTTAGAAGCTTACATTCTAGCTAGGAGAAAGGGTGCATACCAAACTATATTTGAATAAAAACAAGTTATAATACAATGTCATTAAATGCCCTAGTAGAAGTCTGCAAAAACTGACATGGAGACACTAGACAGGAAAAAGAATGATCAGAATGGATAAGCGATCCCCAACCTTTTTGGCACCAGGGACCGGTTTTGTGGAAGACAGTTTTTCCATGGATGGGGGAGGAGAAGGAGGTGCAAGTGATAATGCAAGCGATGGGGAGTGATGAGGGGAGGAAGATGGAGCTTTGATCACTCACCTCTTATCATGAGAGTATATGGAAGTCAAACAAAAACAAACAGCTAAAAGTCAGTTATAAATAATTGCACATTCCTTACAGGTTAGACTTTTCTCTCTTCCTGCAGACAGAAAATTTGCAGTCACTTTCTGAGGATGAATTGGCCAATGAAGAGAGTGTAAGAGGAAGACTTAAGGTGTCCTGGGTGAATTGTGTCCTGCAGGTCTCACACAGTTGCCATGACCACACCATAGACCTTGACCCCCACTGTCTTGACTTTGCTTGGCAGGCAGTTTCCTAGGATATCATCTTAAAAACAAAAATCAGTGTGTATAACGCTGTCTTCTCAGAAGCATTTAGGAAGAAGGCCTTTGTTCTCTCAATAGAATAAAGTGCGTGCAATGCGTGTGTGCTCGGTCATGTCCAACTCTTTGTGACCCCATGGACTGCTGTAGCCCGCCAGGCTCCTCTGTCCATGGAATTTCCCAGGCAAGAATTCTGGGGTGGGTTTCTGTCTCCTACTCCAGATCCTCCTGACCCAGGGATCAAACCCAGGTCTCTTGCATCTGCATTGGCAAGCGAATTCTTTACCTCTGCGCCACTTGGGAAGTCATCAAATGAAGAACAGTGTTATCTAAATGAAAAGGCCTGGGAGGACTACATTTTTATTTGAAAAAAGCAAAATCCCTCAATAGACAACACTAAAGGAAGTATTCAGTTCAGTTCAGTTGCTCAGTCGTGTCCAACTCTTTGTGACCCCATGAACCGCAGCACGCCAGGCCTCCCTGTCCATCACCAACTCCCAGAGTCCACCCAAACCCATGTCCATTGAGTCAGTGATGCCATCCAGCCATCTCATCCTCTGTCGTCCCCTTCTCCTCCTGCCCTCAATCTTTCCCAGCATCAGGGTCTTTTCAAATGAGTCAGCTCTTCACATCAGGTGGCCAAAATATTGGAGTTTCAGCTTCAGCATCAGTCCTTCCAATGAATATTCAGGACTGATTTCCTTTAGGATGGACTGGTTGGATCTCCTTTCAGCCCAAGGGACTCTCAAGAGACATCAAATTTAATTGACAAACAGATTACCAGCAGATGTCAGATGAAAAAGAATAAAAACGCATAGAATATAAGGTAGATGATAAAAAGAACTATGATTTAGAAATTAGTAATCAGTATTTTTGTACCATATTATGCTTGGAAATGCAACGTTGTAAATGGAATACAACTTAACATTTAACATTATATGTCTCCTTGCAAATTTTTTAAACCACTGCACATAATTTTCACAGTCACAGCTATGTACTATGGGAAAGGCTAAGCCAAAACATACAGGAATGGGTGCCAGTGGGTGAAGGGGGAGAGAGAGAGAGAGATTGATGTATGTTAAGCTTACGAAGAAAAAAATTGAGGACTTTCCAAAAGTGCAGAACTATCCTACAGCTACATACGGAAACTCTTAACTAAAACAGACATGCCATTCAGTATTCTGAAATTATAATTGGTCTTTCAGCTTATTTTGCCTTGAGTTAGTCTCCTTTAACTATTAATACAGAAATACCTGCCCCAACCAGTACATCTTCCCTGTACCCTTACAATGTGATAAAGATCATTACTTTCTTTAGTATATATGAATTTCTGATTTTTGCTGAATGAGTTCTTAAAGCACATTTTCAATAGGATTACATGCATTGGCACACAGGAATGCTAATGAGGCGCTTCAGGCCATTCCCAATTTAAAACCTGATTGCCTTCCCAAAAATGCATTGGAAAGTTGACTAACTGGAACTCAGAATGTATCCTCTTGTGGAAATAAATGGTGGATAATTTCCCGGATGGCTCACAACAGTTAAGCCAGATCATGACATACCTGGGCCATTGTTCCAACAGCAGCAGGATTCTAGGTCCAGGTAATAGAACCTTTTTGGTAGACTAGGAAGAAAGAAGATACAGTGAGGTTTTCTCCTCTTTGTTTTGTTGGTGTTATTCAGTCACTCAGTTGTGTCCAATTCTCTGTGACCCCATGGACTGCAGCACACCAGGCTTCCTTATCCTTCACTATCTCCCAGAGTTTGCTCAAGTTTATGTCCATTGAGTCAATGATGCCATCCTACCATCTCATCCTCTGGCTGAGTGGTTAGGGCGTTAGACTTAAGATCTGATGGACATATGTCTGTCCCTTCCAGTAGAGTTGCTTTGTTTCAGTATTAATATTATTATATTGGGTTGGCAAGAAAGTTCGTTCAGGATTTTCCTTATTATCCTATGGAAAAACCCAAATGAACTTTTTGGCCAGCCCAATATATTATTAATACATAGGTTAAGGGCATCTTGGCCATTATCTCACCTCTCATTTAGCATCTCTCCACCGTTTACTAGTGGTCCTGTCCTCAGAGTGACTGTGTCACAAGCCACCCCAGCCTGGCAAAGTGTCTAAGCTCCAAAAGTAAATGCCTTCCCTCCTTCCACCCTAACCAAGCCCCATGGTCTTCATGCCAAGGAGGCAGCATTTGAGATGCATTTACAGTCCATAAGATCACCTACTTACAAGATTTCTTATTGGAATTCTATAAGGAGGAGCAGCTCCTCTCATTGCTTCTTCTGGCTTTCAAGAGACCAAACTGTCATTAAGAAAGAAAAAAAAAATCAAGAAATTTGCAGATGTTTCATTCTTGGCAGTAAAAGCCCCAGTGAGTTCCAGACAGCAGAAGCCCCCGCTTCTCTTGTTTCTGGCTCCCATGGCAGTATTGAAGAGGTTTAAGAACAGCTGTCTGTGGCCTCTTTCTCTCCTTTTCTCTTTCCTTGAATGTTCTCTCGTTATAACATGCCCCAATGTGCCTTTTAAGTGAGGTCTGTTTTTTCATTTTTTGAAGCAGATGCTCTTGTCACTGTCCTATTCTGGTCATAAGGTCCGTTGTTGTTGCTTAGTTGCTCAGTCACGTCCAGCTCTTTGCAACCCCATGGACTGTCGCCTGCCGGGCTCTTCTGTCCGT
The DNA here is from genome assembly GCF_032452875.1 of Bos javanicus. NCBI lineage: Eukaryota > Metazoa > Chordata > Mammalia > Artiodactyla > Bovidae > Bos > Bos javanicus. The sequence continues at coordinate 32,017,238 of NC_083881.1, read as the reverse complement.
GGGATTCTTCTGTCCATGGAGTGGGTTGTCATTTCCTTCTCCAGGGGATCTTCCCAACCCAGGGATTGAACCTGTGTCTCCTGCATTGGCAGGTGGATTCTTTACCACTGAGCCACCAGGGAAGCCCCACGAGGTCCATTACAGGAGACCAAATTGTCCTTCAATCCAGTCTGAATCTGAGTGGAGAGGCAGAAGGTGAGGAACAGTCATGGCTCATTGCAAAGCTCCGAAGCTGTATAGGGGCTGCCCGGAAAGTGCCAGGAGAAGAGTCCAAGGAGAAGATCCCAGTTCCAGAACAAGAGGGCCATGATTGATTGTTGAATTGGGCATGAAAATTGGCCTTTGGATGGTGAGGAACCCCACACACTCACACATACACCACTTGATCTCTGGCAGAGGGAAGTCAGGTCAATCTGGGTTCAGTTCCAGGCTTTTCCATTTATTAGCTGTGTGGCCTTGGACAATTTAACTTCCGTTTCCTCACTTGAAAACTGAGATAAAATCTATATTAAAGATTAAAAGTTAGCATTTATAAAGATGCCAAACTATTACTTACCCTTTTCACTAACACCATCTGCCATTGTCTTTTAAGTCAACTAAATCCATAAATAATGGTCCAGACATGGGTTCTGAGCATGACTATAGGTATAGCCTCTCTCTATCAGTTACCTGTCTGTAAGTGGGGATGTTAACACCCACCTGATGAGGCTGCTGTTAAGGAGTAGAGTAAGGTCCACAGGAAACGTGCAGTGAGTGAGGGCCCAGCATAGAGTGTGCCAGTCCACAACCTATCACATTTGGGGAGGATGTCATCCTGCTCTTTACCATCTGAGTCGCCCCTCCCCCAGTGGCTCAAACACCAAAGAATCTGCCTGCATTACAGGAGACCTGGGTTCAATCCCTGGGTCAAGAAGATCCCCTGGAGAAGGAAATGGCAACCCATTCTGGTATTCTTGCCTGGAGAATCCCATGGACAGAGGAGCCTGGTGGGATACAGTCCATGGGGTCACAAAGAGTTGGACACAACTGAGTGACTAACTCTTCCACCTTTTATCCTACTCTACCCTACTGTTCACACAGGGACAGTCACCTGGAAAGCCAATGAAGAGCTCACACACTTCCAAGGGGCCTTCTGGCCGTGCTTGGTAAAGAGAGGCACTGGAACCGCACTGTGACTGACAATGATGGGTGGCTACAGAAATAGCTGGCCCTGGAGCTCACATTTTCAGCAAGGCCCTCCAGCCCCAATGAAACATATTCCTGTCCTCTCCTATCCCACGTGCCCCACAAGGTAGGGAAATAGAGTTTAGAAGATCACCACAGATGAGAGGCAGTGACCTAGTCTATACTACATCAGAACACAGAGTCACCATCTGGGTTGCAGGAGCCCAGAGCTCCATCAAAGTCTGGGAGTGTGGCATGTGGAATGAGCTCCTTCTTCTTTTAACTCCGTCATTGAGCAACTGAGACAGTCTAGCACAGAGTAGACACTCAGTGCATTTGTTGATGATAATTGCACAAGTGCCAGGTACATTCCTGTACCCCAGGAACACCAAAATGTTTGGACAGTGAAAGCAATAATGCAGTCTGTAATTAGAATACCAAAAATTTTAATGTCACACTTAATCAAATCTAGTAACTCTCTCTCGTTTAGTCTTATCATAATAGTCAGCCAGTTTGATTATTTGTTATCTCAGGCTTTAACTCCCAGCCTGATTATCGAACTGATTATTGCCTGGACTTAAAAACAATATTGGGAGAAATTTTTAGTTTTTGACTTTATTTTTGAAATTTATTTATTTTTGGCTGTGCTGGGTCTGTGTTGCTGCATGGACTTTTCTCTAGTTGCAGCGAGCAGGGACTACTCTTGTTGCAGTATATGGGTTTCTCATTGCAGAGGCTTTCCTTGTTGTGGAGCATGGGCTCTAGGCTTCTGCAGTTCTGGCACGTGGGCTTCTTCGTTGTGGTTCCCAGGCTCTAGAGCACAGGCTCAGTACTTGTGACACGCTGGATTAGTTGCTCCGTGGCATGTGGGATCTTCCTGATCCAAGGATCGAACCCATGTCTCCTGCATTGGCAGGCATTCTTATCCATTGAGCCACCAGAGAAGCCCTGGGAGAATTTTTACAATCAGTAAATTTCCTTCATTTCTGCTATTTAAGATTAAACATTTTGAAATTGTAAATTTTCTGGTTGATACTGAGTTCTCTATAGTGCACGTGTGCATGCTAGGTCGATGCCATCGTGTCCAACTCTGCAACCCTGTGGACTGTAGCCTGCCAGGCTCCTCTGCCCATGGTATATACCTTCTAATTATAAAGATATAGGCCAAGGGATAGCTAGAAACAACACATTGATTTTTGCTTCACAGTTTAAAGTCATGTATTTGACTCTGAATAAAAATTTTTGCCAAACTAAAATGGTTATTGTACATTAATCATGATAGCCAAACTTTCTATTTTTTGTTCCCAAACCCTCTTATGCAACTTTATTTCCTGATACTAACAGAATTTGTTCCATATAAAGGCATGAATACATTATTTTTGTCACTAGAGGGCAGGAAATTAAAGTACATTGTTTGTAAAATCCCTTAAAGGTAGAAGTATTATATTTAGCGAATCATAATGATTTCTTAAAAGAAGGAATTAATTCATTAAATAAATATTGTCCTAGCAAATACTTCATAAGCACCAATAAATTCAACTCTTTCTGCTTTAACAATTTTTATAGGAAAGAAATACAAAATCCTATTGGATGGCAATTTTTAAGTAAACTTTTCTTCTATAATAATATGTCTTTTAATAGTTCTAATTTGCTTAAAAAATTCTTTATTGCTTTCTGTTGTGATTGTTCCTCATGTAATAAGTTTTTTCTGAAGTTTATTTAACCTTATTGAATCTTTAGCGAATGTTGTAAATTTTTAATAATAGAATTCCATCTATTGATTTGCAGTCATCTTCCAAACTGGCTTTCCTGGCGTTTTTCCATAACTGGCACACCTGTGAATACCTTCCTGCACAAGACCTCCAAGTAAATACCCTGAGAAGTTATGCACACTTAACATTTCTTTAAGTACTTACCAAATGAACCAGGGGCTTCTCTGGTGGCACAGCAGTAAAGAATCTGCCTGTCAATGCAGGAGATGCTGGTTCGATCCCTGGGTCTGGAAAATCCCCTGGAGAAGGAAATAGCAACCCACTCCAGTATTCTTGCCTGGAAAATCCCATGGACAAAGGAGCTTAGCAGGCTATAGTTCATGGGGTTGCAGAGAGTCAGACACAATTTAGTGACTAAAAACAACAGAAAATGAATCAGACAGAGCTGAGTCCCTGCCTACATGCCTTAGATTCAAAATGTGAATCTAAAGTTGGAAATCTACATAACAAAATAATACAAAGGAAAATGATCAATTATGAATTCTGTGAACATAGAATTCAAATCAGATTATCTCAGGCTTTTACTGCCTGTCTCAACCTTAGTATGGTAGGCAGAATAACTGCCTCCTAGAGCCTGCAAATATGTTACTTTCCATGGCAAAGGGACTTACAGAGATAATTGAGGTTAATGACTTCAAGAGGGAGAGATTTTCCTAGACTATCTAGGTTGTTGTTGTTTAGTTGCTACCAGCTCTTTTGCAAGCGCATGGACTGTAGCCCACCAGGCTCCTCTGTCCATTGGATTTCTCAGGTAACAATACTGGAGTGGGTTGCTGTTTCCCTCTCCAGGAGATCTTCCCGACCCAGGGATCAAACCTGCATCTCCTGCATTGGCAGACTCTTTACCACTGAGCCACCTGAGAAGCCCCAGACTATCTAGGTGGGCTGGTCTAACTATATGAGCTCTTAAAATCAGAAGAAGAAAGCAGAGAAGACCAGGCCAGAAAGATTAACTGGAAGAAGCAGAGGAGAGATTAGAAGCGTGAGAGGGAAGTGCCCCACAGTTGCTGGCTTTGATGATGTAGGAGCAGGGTCATAAGCCAAGGAAAGGCTTCTGGAACCTGTGAACAGCCCTCAGCTGACAGCTGAAGAAATATTTACCTTCCAACCTACAGACCTGTAAGATAATACCCATGTGTGGTTTAAGCTGCTAAGTTAGTGGGAATTTATCTGGCCATCCTAGGAAACAGATGCACCTGGCCGCTGCTGATGGGATGAAAAGGTCCCCTTTCCAGGGTCCATCCAGTGCCTTAGCTTTGCATCTTCCTCCCAGCTCACCCACAGCCCCACTAAGCTTTCCTGTAGGAGATGGTGCCTGAACAGAGTCTTGCAGGAGGAGTTAGCCAAAACAAATGGGAGTTGTTTCAGGCAGAAGGGATGGTGCAAGTGAAGGCAGAGAGACGGGAAGTTGTATGCTATGTGAAAAGAAGATGAAGGCTACTGTGTTGTGAAGCATAAAGTGTGGCAGGGAGTACAGAGAAAGAGGCTGGAGAGGTAGACCAGGACCAAAGCAAGGAAACAAATGCCACATTAAATACCACCTTCACCTGTAGGCAATGGGGAGCTGTTCGTGTACCACCAGGCAGAGTTTCAAAGTTTAAGCATGTGCTTCACAGGTGATCATTCTTACAGCTGTAAGGAAAAAGGATTCAAGGGAGATGGAATGTTAGAATAGTCATGCAGATAGCCAGGTAAGATGTGATACCTAACCTAAGATAATGCTATCTGTTTGAGGATGAATCGAACTGATATTTAGCTCATGAAATCGGCAGAACTTAATGATTAATATGATATGGGATTTGAATGGGAGGTAGGGTCACCAGGTGGCTCAGCGGTAAAGAATCCACCTGCCAAATACAGGAGATGTAAGAGACTAGGGTTCAAACCCTGGATCGGGAGGATCTCCTGGAGAAGGAAATGGCAATCCACTCTAGTATTCTTGCCTGAGAAATCCCATGGACAGAGGAGCCTGGCAGGCTACAGTCCATAGCATTGCATAGAGCTGGACACAGCCGAGGGACTGAGAACACACACACACAGATACACACACTTACATGGTCATGCTTAACTCCCAGTGTCAGAGTAAATGGTGGTTCTGCCAACAGAGATGAAAATACACAGAAGGAAGAGCTGTGTAGTGGGGAAGAGGGTCATGTGCTATTTTTGGCATATGCTATGGAATTTGAGATATCTATGGAGAATCCAGGATGAGCTGTCTAGTGCTCAGCTGGATTTTTGAGTCTGAAATGCAGGGGAGATGTTTATATTGTATAAATAGGGACATCCTTGGCATATGGCATATACAGAGTAGTGAAAATCATGAGGGTAGTAGTGATTCCCAGAAATAATATGTTGAATAAAAAGAAATAGGAATCTCACATTAAACCCTTGAGTATGCAATGTGAGAGTCATGGAGAGAATGAAACCCCACAAAAGGTCCAGAAGAGGAAAAGTCGGTGAGATTAATTGAAGAAGCCGTGGCATGTGGTGCAGGCAACGTAAAAAGAGAAGAGAGATTCCAGAGAAACGAAGCAGCCAGTGCCAGTTCAGCAGTGCTTGAACCCAGCAGGTAAGACATCTCTGGTGACCTGATGGCAATCCCAGTAGCACAGGTGGTACTGAAGCAGGTTACAGTGAAATGAGGGGAATACAGCACATGAAGAAGTGAAGAGAGTACCGTTTCATCCTTGATATTCACTGCGTTTTGGCCTGACATCTATTCTTGGTTTTACCAGGATGTAGGATCTTGCCGGCTTCATTAAAGTTTACTGAGCACCTACTCAGAGCCATGCACCAAACTATGGAGAAGATGAAGATACATACATGTAGGGTCTTCCCAGTAAGGAACCTATGGTTAAAAGGTAAGATAATCCATGACAAAAAACAATAGCTGGCCTTTATTGAACACTTTCAATGTGCAGGCACTGATGTCATGCATACTTTACATCTTTATAAGTACCATGTTAGTCACAATTATTATGCTTGATTTTTTTTTCAGATGAGGAAACTGAGGCACAAAAAAAAATTGTGTAACTTGCACAAGGTCATTTACCTAGTAAATATTCACATAAGAATTTAACTTCAGGAGATGACATCAGTGTGTACATTTAACTACTAGCCCTATAAAGAAAGTTTGAACATAATGGGGGTCAGAAGAGAGGAACCGTGAAGCACTTTGAGGGTTCAGAAGAAAGAGAAAAAAGTCTTCTGTTGAGAGAATCAGGAATGAGTTCATGAGGAGGTTGCATTTGATTAAGCTGGATGATGACGTGGAACGTGAGAGAAGGAGCAGTGAGGAAGGGCCAGTTCCAGGGCATGAATCAGCCACAAGGACCGGATGCAGAGCTCCTGGGTGCTGCTGAGGCACGTGGGGAGGACAGGAATTCTGGGAGGAAGGAAGTCCTGAAAACCTGGACACTGTGAAGAGTGGATTTGCAAACAAGAGATAAGTTCAGCCCCTGACATGATAATCAGAAATTCGGACTATAAAATAACCAATTCATGAAAGTTTACAATATAATTGGCTTATTTTTTGTTCTGTCCTTCCACTTGTCCCCTTTTCTGAAAATCTGAATTTTTGAGCTTCTTTTTATCTGGCTGAATGCAATATGAAATGCTAAATGCACATATCTAACAATTGTGAGTTAAACAGGTACTTCGTTTGTATAAGGAAATATTTATTAGTGAAAAAATATTGCTAAAGGAAATCAGGCCTTCAGCGATTGAACTGTAATGATCTTCCTTAAGACATTCATTTCATTTTGGCCAGGATCAAAACTGGAAGCAAAATTGCAGCTGTCTATAAATATACTATTAAAAATATAAAGACCATATTTTAAGCTGATAAATGTAAGATACTGTCACATTAAAAAAATCTCGGAAATGAAAATGGGAGGCATCTACTTTGGAAGCCCAACTATCTTACAGTAAAGATGTTTGTATATTAGATGTTTCAGTCAAGGTCCTGAACTTAGACAGATGGTGTTATAGCCTGGGATTTTTGAGGAAGCCTTTCTAGTGAAGGAATTGTTTGCAGCAATACAGACAAGGATTCCCAGTGGCTCAGTGGTAAAGAATTTGCCTGCCAGTGCAGGAGATGTGGGTTCAATCCCTGGTTCGGAAAGATCCCCTAGAGAAGGAGGTGGCAACCCATTCCAGTATTCTTGCCTGAGAAATCCCACAGACAGAGGAGCCTGGCAGGCTACAGTCCATGGGGTTGCAAAGGGTAGGACATGACTGAGCACATATGCAAACAGACAGGGTTAAGGGACCCTGTAGTCAGGGTGCTGAAGCGTGCTCAAAGACTAGCAGCAGCTAGAAACCATCACCACCCACAGGCCTGAGGTGTAACAAGAGAGAGGCTTTCCTAGAACCAGGGACAGCCCAGGCCTTGGGAGACAGAATAACCATCACACTCACCAGTAACATACGTATGTAAGGCTGCTGCTGCAGCTGCTACTAGGTCACTTCAGTCGTGTCCGACTCTTAGCGACCCCATGGACTACAGCCTATCAGGCTCCTCCGTCCATGGGATTTTCCAGGCAAGAGTACTGGAGTGGGGTGCCATTGCCTTCTCCGGTATATAAGGCTAGGAGACTTCAAAACTCAAATCTAAGCAACCTCACCCCATCTCCCACCAGTCATGTGCAGCATATAGTATCCTGCCCTGAGCTATAAGAAGTTGGTCACAACCCAAAACAAAGACACAACTTAATAACTAAACAACACCTTTTCTGTCACTTATATAACCCCAGGCAGTGAGATTAGGTCCAGTGTGTCCCTAAAGTCGAATCTTGAACGCTAAAGTTGGGAGGAGTCTGATCACCTTTCAGGATGGCCAGCAATTCCTGCAGGATTTGTGCCCCAAAGAGACATCCCTAAAAGGTGGTGGAAAAGTTTTCAACAGGAAGCATTTAGGCTAAAGGATTCCATACATTCCAAATGGGAAATGTCAAGACCGAAATATTATTTTTATTATTATTATCATCACTTTTGTTGGAACAAGCAAATCATCACATATGGACTTTATAGCCAAAACATCTTTTTTTCCTGCTTCTCAGTTCCTCCATCAAGCCCAAAATAGGTAATTACAGAAGCCAATGAAACCCTTTATATGATCCAAAGATTTTGCGGGAGCCCTCACCGCCTACACGCTGGGCAACGGGTCCTCTGGAAAACATTCAGTGTGAGCCACACGTGAGTGAAAGTGGAAACCGACAGCTTTAGTTCTGGCTTTGGAACATATGGTGCAGTAAATGATCAGCATGCAGTCTATAATTAAGGACACGGCTTCTCAATAATAACACCTAAATGTGCATGTATTTCGCTGTATGTTTATCTCTGGAACAGACTCATATATGGTCAGGCTCTGGTCTGAGGCAACACTGATGCTTTGGTGACTGTCATGAACAGCCTCAAAATGATAAATGCCTTCCTCATCCACTCCTGTCCGCCTCCAAGCAGCTGGTAGTCCTCTCTGACCCACATGTTTCTTACCTGATATTATGTGACCCCCATCATCTTGGCCGTGAGCAAATGAGATCAGCCGCTGGGGTCTGAGTCAGTGACTGTGATCAAAAGCCCACAGAGTGGTTTAGCCTGAGAACCTCACAGTGCTCATCACTAAGGAGTGTCAACTCAATTCAAGTACTTATTCTCTCTAGAGAAGTCTCAGTGGAAACTGAAGCCAGGGGGCAAGAGCCTCCAGGAGCAGACACAAGCCACTCTGACATAGAGCACAGGGCAACAGGGAAGAAGGCGCTGGGGTGTGACAGAGAGGCTGTAGATTGGCACTGGGCACAGCAATAGACACTGAGGCTCTACAGTAGTGTTGTATTGAGATTAGAATGGAGGGCGGGGAGCGACAGATGCCTGACTCTGATATGGCTCCTGCAGCAGCCTGAACAGCCAGGAATGGCATCTCACTTCCTTAATACCTGACTGTGAGGTTGTGGCTGGAGAAGGGAATGGCAGCCCACTTGACTGTTCCTGCCTGGAGAATTCCATGGACAGAGGAGCTACAGTCAATGGGGTCGCAAAGACTCGGACACCACTGAGGGATTATCATGTTCATGAGGTTGTGTGCATCATTTCCTGATGTATCCTTATAGAAATTCCTACCACTGAAGATGGCTCTGTGAAATCTCTGAGCACATGATGTCTCTGAGCACATCTCTGTGTCTTGCAACTTAAAAAAAAAAAAAAAAAACACACAACCAAAGACAGGAGATTTTGTGTTGAAACCACATTTGTACAAATGACAGTTTATCCCCACCAGGAATATTCTTTTTGCACATATAGAACAACAAAGGATGAGTATGGGGCTTGGGAGAACTTAACTTCTAACACCTAAGCAGCATTGCATTTCAGCTCTGCCAAACCAATACATACTGACCAGTGCCAGAAACTGCTAGGATGAAACTGGTCCCAATCTGGGGAAACTGTGGCAAAAATCTTGGAAGAAACATGAAGTGTTAGAGATTTTCATTCCTGTTGGGCATAACACTATAATATTTATACAAACACAACTATATCATGGCCTCCTTGAGCACCAGAAATGTGTCTTATCGCTCTCAGTGCCTAGGCAGGACCTTGCATACACCTCAGACTGTGTGAAGCTGGTCAGTGCTTCTTATGTCCGGGTTGTCAAGGTACACGGTCAGGTATTTAGGAAGATGCAGCCATGGAACCATAGATTGCCTTAGATTTTGGTGGCATGATTTCCCCACCTGTAAATCAGTAAAAAAAAAAAAAGAATGAGTAATCTCTTTTGATTATAATTGTTAGCATCTACCTCATTATGAAAAGCAAGTGAAAAATAACTTCCTCCAGTTTCTTAGTAAAAACAGTGCTGTGGTTTGAAATGGAAGCAATTCTCCTTTCGGAGAAGGCTGGCTGGCTGACCAGCCCCTTACAAAAATTGCAATGAGAGCTGAATTCCCCAGCAGCACATGCAGACTCAGGCCAAAGGATGTAGAGGAAGTAGAATGCCAAGTTAATAATGGACATGAACAATGTAACCACCAGGTGGCGGGGCATTCACATCTGCTCAAGCAACCATCCGAGAGGTGCTCAGAGTGATTCCAGAGGGTTCTTTAGTTGATCAAAGGAAGGAGGGGTAAAGTTTCAAGGCAGCAAGCTGTGTTATCTTGCTGGTTCCATCTCTAAAATGGGCAGATTTCTGCCAGGTGTATGGTCCTCACACTGGCCTGGCAGCACACCTCTTTTCTAAGCAGGGTTGGATGGCACCGTCATCCAGTTCTGGCCTCTCATGTCCCTTTTTTATGTTATGAAGCCTGGAATCATTAACTTTGTTGGCCTATTCCTTTGGCAGTTTGACAAAGCCCAGGAATCCCTTCTCAGGATAATATTTTCAATGCATACTATAATACATAGGATTACAAATGAAGCCAATTATCATGAAACACGGTCCAACCCACTGAGGTTAAGATCCCCTGCAACCTGACTCATTCATACAGCCTTTCTCTGAATCAGGAATAATGAAATCAATTAGGTTTCCCCTTACCAAATTAAATTCACATTCTGCCTTACTGTATTATTTTTAGATTGCCTTGGTTGGAGTTTGACAAATCTCCAACTCTTCTGTTGAATTTTTTTAAAGTTTTTATTTTTAATTGGGGGATAATTGCTTTACCATGTTGTGTTGGTTTCTTCTATACAACAGCGTGTATCAGCTAGAAGGATACATACATCCCCTCCCTCCTGAGTCTCCCTCCCACTCTTCTACTGCATAATCACAAAGCATTTCTTGGTCATGCCAGCACATGGCTCCCAACAACACATGGCTGACAAAGCCCATCATTTCTTCCATCTGCAACTCCTAGAGAAGTTCTTCATTATCACTCCCTAGTAATGATGTACAGAAGGGAACTAGAAAGAAGCTGTGCAATAAGTGAAACAGACTGGATGGAATCCCCTAAATGCAGCTCACCTAGTATTTTCTAAACAACTTGTGTGAGTGCTTAGTCATGTCTGACTCTTTGCAACCCTATGGACTGCCACCCGCCAGGTTTGTCTGTCCATGGGATTCTCCTGGCAAGAATACAAGAGTGGATTGCCAGTGCCCTCCTCCAGGGGATCTTCCTGACCCAGGGATCGAGCCTCAGTCTCTTGTGTCCTGCATTTCAGGCAGATTCTTTACCCACTGAGCCACCTGGGAAGCCCATTCTACCCAGAGATCCACTCCCTGCTCTCTGGAGTGTCTGGAGTTCAGAGAGCTATTTTGCAATTCAATCTCATCTCCCAAGCAACTCTGGGCAAACCACCTAACTTTCTGGGCTTCAATTTCCTCATGTAAAATATGTAAATAACAGCCATGGCTCTAAATATGGTTGTGAGTGAAGTAAGTGAAAGAATGCATGTGAAGGTGCTGTGTGTTAACGAAGTTGGCACTGAAAACCACGAGCACCTGGGTGTTCTGTGGAACCTTCATCACATCTAACTTCAGCTCTTGTTAATTACTGATGAGTGGGTCCATCCTCTCCCAGCTTTTCTTAAGTTTGGAAGCATCAAGCTTGTCTCCACTCTCAGTGTATCCTACAAGTCTTTCTATTATAATTTCTTAAAATATAATTCATTCTTAAAATAATAGCACTTAAAAATATCCTTGGTCTTCCTAGGATATTTTTGCCCTGAAAACAGTTGTGGATGTTTAAGCACCAGGGTTTTTAACCCCCTGTTGCTAGCTCCTCAAACACTGAGCTCCCCACCCTCAGGGCTATTCAAGCAGGAGCTTGGTAAGCGTCCGTAGTAGCTCCTGTGAGGGTTTGTTTGATCTTTGTGACCTGCATTCCTGGTAGCCAACAACCCATACTTGTTTTGTTTTACAGAGTTCCTAATCAGGACTTTCGGAATCATCTGTCTGCCCTCGCTCCACAGGGCTGGTATTAGTTTTCCCTCAGTCATCCTTTCAGACTGCCTCCTTAATCAGGGATGGATTAAAAGCTACAATCACGTGAAAAGTAGAGGCAAAATGGCCTAGGAGTCCTTTTTCCTATAAAACTCCCAATAAAACTCAGTCATGTCCAACTTTTTGCAACTCCATGGACTGTAGCCCCCCAGGCTCCTCTGTCCGTGGGATTTTCCAGGCAAGAATATTAGCGTGGGTTGCTGTGCCCTCCTCCAGGATATCTTTCCAGCCCAGGGATCGAACTCGAGTCTCTTGTGTCTCTTGCATTGGCAGGTGGGTTCTTTACCACTGGCACCACCAAACTGCCAAGCACATAACAACTCTGTGGAAATTCATCACTGATGTATAAACCCTGCTAATCTGAGAGAGGACCTCTAACTCCTTTTCCTGTGCTCACCATTTCAGACTTTGAGGGGTGGGGCAGAGGAACAGGAGAAAACAATTTTTTCTTTCTCTCCTCTAAAATATGAGAAAACCTATTATTATCCTTCATAGGCATGAGACAACCTTAATACTATTCTCACCACTGTCTTACAGCGAGGAAAATTCTCTCCTATCTGAAATTAATTCACAGGAAATACATTCTGCTAGCTATAATATGAGACTCCCAGAAATTACACTAGAAATGCTGTTTAAAAATTCAGAAAACTTTTTCCCTGAAACTTTTGAAGACACCAGAGCAGGTTTTATTCTGGTTCCCTGATAGCATCTCACCCCAATTGTTAGCCCTGGGCTCGTACCCTCCATTCCATAAGTGTTTACCTCCACAGCAGGTATGCATTGCGTTGGCCATACAAAGAGGCATGAAACACAGTCCTTGTGTTCAAGGAATTACTCTCTTGGTCCAGTTTTTGATACTGACATCACAACACACAAGTTACAATGTAAATTGTTACAATCAGTGATACCACTACTGACATACTGATGATAATGAATGATTTACTTTCCTTTGCTGACAAAGGTCTAGCTAGTCAAAGCTATGGTTTTTCAAGTATTCATGTAGAGATGTGAGAGTTGGACCACAAACAAGGCTGAGTGCCGAAGAACTGATGCTTTTGAATTGTGGCGCTGGAGAAGATTCTTGAGAGTCCCTTGGACTGCAAGGAGATCCAACCAGTCCATCCTGAAGGAAATCAACCCTGAATATTCATTGGAAAGACTGACGCTGAAGTTGAAACTCCAATACTTTGGCCACCTGATGCAAAGAGACAACTCATTGGAATAGACCCTGATGCTGGGAAAGAGTGAGGGCAGGAGGAGAAGTTGACAGAAGATGAGATGGTTAGATAGCATCACCAACTCAATGAGTGTGAGCAAATGAACATAACTTTCAGCAAACTCCTAGAGATAGTGAAGGATAAGGTGGCCTAGTGTGCTGTAGTCTGTGGGATCACGAACAGTCAGACACGACTTAGCAACTGAACAACAATAACTTTCTTAGTAAATTGCTGTTCCTGTTTAGTCACTAAGTTATGTCCAACTCTTGGTGACCCCATGGACCATAGTCTGCCAGGCTCCTCTGTCCATGGAATTTTCCAGGCAAGAATACTGGAGTGGGTAGCCATGCCTTCCTCCGGGAGATCTTCCTGACCCAGGGATTGAACTCTTGTGTCTCCTGCATTGGCAGGCAGATTCTTTACCATTGCACCACCTGGGCAGCCCCTTAGTAAATTAGATCCCATTTAAAGTCATCCCCCAAGCACTTGTGATCATTCTGATTTGCTTCCTTTAGTGGGATGGAAGTGAGTGGAGTTATAGTGACATCTAGGTTCTGCATTCAGGATTTGTGACTATCACCATTCATGAGTGTCACAGAGAGAAAGAGGGGTTGAGAAGAGCTGCCCTGGCACATGCAGTGAGGCGCTGGACTCCTGGCCATAAGGAGCTAATAATACAACTGGCTTGATATATCTGATAACCATACAGATAATGTATAATTCACAGCTAAACTGAGGGAGATTAGACTACATAAGTGAGAGAAAGAGGGTGGGGGAATGATTTCATATTAGTCTTGAGACATTTTGTAAGGGTGGGGAGGCTCCAAGAGTAGGGAGGTGTTAACAGGTGAAAGTCATAAAGATAAGCGTATTGAAGAGGGGTAGATTCCCTTCAAGGGTCTTCCCTGGTGGCTCAGTGGTAAAGAATCCACCTGCAATGCAGGAGACATAGGTTTGATCCCTGGGTCAGGAAGTTTCCCTTAGAGGAGGAACTGTCAACCCGTTCCTGGAAAATCCCACAGACTGAGGAGCCTGGTGGGCTACAGATCAAGGGGTCATAAGAATCGGACACGACTTGATCGCTAAACCACCACAGACTCCCTTCAAAGTGAGACTAAGGCTGCTCCCTTGTGTCTCCACGCATCTTTCCACATCTCCCACTCAGAGCTACAGCTCTCATCAGATTGAACCTCAAATCCATCCACTTCCCTATACTCCTCAAGTCTCCACCTTAACTCAGGACTTCATCAGGTTTTACCTCTATTCCTGCTACAGCCACTATATGGCTCTTCCTGCCTCCACTACTGCCTTCTTCAAATCCGTCCTCCACAGAATGGCCCCCCTGATATAAATGACCATGTAACTAACTCTTGTGCTAAAACCAATCAGTGACTCACCTAGTACCTCCAGGAAGAGGCCCCATCCTTGCACACAAGACCTTGCATATTGTAGTTGTCACTTTCCCTCAGCCTAGCCTTGCCCCTTCTTATCCCCTGTCCCCCTCCCCAGAATCTGAATTACCCTCTGTCCTTCTTAGGTCAGGTTAGCCTAACAAAATGCTATAGATTGGATGCCTAAATAATAGAAATGTATATTCTTACAGTTCTGGTGACTGGAAGTCCAAGACCAAGGTGCCAGCAGGACTGATGTCCAGTAAGGACTCTCTCTTTGGATTGCAGACAGCCACCTTCTTGCTGTGTCTTCACATGGCCATTCCTTGGTGCATGCCTGTGGAGAGAAAAGGCTGGTGAGTGAACCAGCTCCTTGGTGTGTCTTATAAGGACACTAATCCTGTAGGATCATGGCCTCATCCCCATGTCCCAGTCTAACCCTCATTACCACACACAAGCTCCATCTCCAAATGGCAACACACTGGGGGGGTTAGGGTTTCAAAATATGAATCTGGGCGAGGGGAACAAAAATTTTCAGTCCATACTACTTGCTAGTCTCTGAGTTGCTCCGCTAGCTGGTATGTCCTTCTCTGAACCACTCCCTGAAACCCCCTTTCTGCCACCCCCTCTACTTGTTGTCTTTGTTTGGCTAATTCCTTTATACACCTTATGACTGAGTTCAAATTTGGCTATATATTCTCCTATCGGCTCCCACGGGCATCTTATATGCTTCCATCAAGGCTGTCCTATAGCTGAAAGGACCATATATATTAATATATGGGTTTCCCAGGTGGTGCAATGGTAAAGAATCTGCCTGCCAATGCAGGAGACACAAGAGACGAGGGTTTAATCCTTGGGTCAGGAAGATCCGCTGGTGTGGGAAATGGCAACCTGCTCCAGCATTCTTGCCTAGATAATCCCATAGACAGAGGAGCCTGGCGGGCTACTGTCCATGGGGTTGCAAACAGTTGGACTTGACTGAGCAACTGAGCACACACGCGCGCGCGCACACACACACACACACACACACTGTGTATATATATAGTCAGGATGGTGAAAATATATATATAATGTATATATATAATAAGGGCCATAATTTCCCTCAGGGCAGAAGTAATGCCTTATTTTTTATCTGTCATCCTATCCCTAAAGCTTAGCACAGCACCTGTCACATATTTGTTGAATGGATGAATAAATGAATAATAAGGAAGGTGAAGCCAAGTTGTGGGAAAAATGAGGCAGAAAATTTATGCTTTTAAAATAAGTAGCTTGAAGCCCTTATATATTCTTGGCATAAAATATGATACACATCGTTTTATAAAGACGGAAAATTTTGTTCAAGAATGACAGGGGATGGGTGAGGACACCTGCTATGAGACGATCATAATAATCCCATATTGATGTAGAAAATAATAATAGTAACAATCATATCTATCATTTGTTCAGCACTTGCTATGTGTCAGATATCAAGCAGTTTTGTTTATAATTTTTTTACTGTGGTTTTATTTATTTATCTTTGGCTATGCTGGGTCTTCGTTGCTGCGTGGGCTTTTTCTCTAGTTGCAGTGCTCAAGCGCATTGTCGTGGCCTCTCTTATTGCAGGGCACCAGTTTTAGGCACGTGGGCTCGGTAGTTGCAGCTCCCAGGGTCTAGAGCACAGGCTCAGTAGTTGTAGTGCATGGGCTTAGTCGCTCCATGGCACGTGGAATCTTCCTGGATCAGAAATCAAACCTCTGTCTCCTACATTGGCAGTCAGATTCTTTACTACTGAGCCACCACAAGTCCTCAAGTGTTTCAAATGTGTAACTTAGATTTTAACAACCCCAGCTTAGAAGATAAAAAAAAAAATCCTATTTTATGTAAGGGGAACCTGAGGTACAGAGAGGTTAAGGTCACAGAGCTAGGAAGTAGCAGAGATTAAAGGTAAACTATAAAAGAAATTTCAAAGGCTGAAGAATCACAGCTTGAAGCTAGTTTAGGTGTTATAAGAGAATGGGAGAAGCAAGGACGATGTTCAGGATTCTAACACAGGGAAAGAGAAAACTGAAAAAGTTAGGATGAGAAGTCACCTTGTTGAGAGACACTGTGATCGTCTGGGATGAATTGGCCTTGATGTAGTGACTTGACATGCCAGTGGAGGTGACCCGTAGGCAGTTATAAATACACACAGCAAACCCACGTGGACTCTGACACACATGTTTAGGTCCAGGGAGATGCAAACATGGATTTTATGTGACATTTCTTTCTTTTTCCTTTGTTGAAAGTATAGCTGATTTACAGTATTATATTAGTTTCAGGTGTACCACATATTCAAAGTTTTTAAATTTAAAAACACCATAAAATCTTGGCTGTATCCTTCATTCTGTACAATATATCCTTGTAGTTTATTTTATACATAGTGGTTATCTTGCCCCACCCCGCTTCCTTCTCCCCATTGGTTAGCACTAGTTTTTACTCTATATCTGTGGGTCTTTTGCTGTTTTATTATATACATCGTTTTTAAATTTTTTCAGATTCCACATTTAAGAGATAACAGCATAATACTCTCTAGGTCCATCCACATTGTTGCAAATGAGAATTTCATGCTTTTTTATGGCTGAGTCATATCCCATTGTATATATGTATCACATCTTCTTTATCCGTTCATCTGTTAATAGACATTTAAGTTGCTTCCATATCTTGGCTCTTGTGAATGTTGCTGCTAGGAACATAGGGGTGCATGTATTTTTTTGAATTAGTGTTTTCATTTTCTTCTGATATATACCCAGGAGTGGAATTGCTGGATCATGACAGTTCTATTTATAGTTCATTTGGGCAACTAAGTGAAGGGTGGTATTAAGGAGGATTTACTGAAGTCAGGGACACAGGTTAAGAGTGGAAAGGCTTTGTATACTTTAAGATAAATGAAACAATAAATTTGATATTATGTATATTTTACCACTATAAAAAGAGGTGAGAGACTGCTTCAGGGATCCAGGGAAGAGATGATTAGACATGAATCTGGGAAAGGTCAAGGGAAACTTAATAAGGAAGATTTATTGAACCATCCATCCTTTGACTTATTCTAGCTATAAACATAAGAGTGATTTATTTTTTAACATTTATTGACCCGATACTACGTGCCAGATGCAGGGCTGGGGCACAAAGATGGATAATCATTCCTACTCTTTAACTGTATCCTGCACACAATTGCCTAGTGAGATTAAAAGATTCATATGCAATATTCATAATACAGCATATCAGGGGGCTTTTGACACAAGTAAAGGATACTATGGAAGCACAGTGGAGGGCAACTAACAAGCTGTAGGGAATAGTCAGGGAAGAGTTCTGAGACCTGGTGGCCCATGAATTGGGTCTTAAACAATGAAGAAGACCTTGTCAGGTAAAGGAGAGTTGGAGGGAGGAGGGGGAATTCCAAGTAGAAAAGAGTACAGGCGGTGTTGCTGAGACATTTGCTGGGAGGCACAGAGGGACAAAGAAGAGACACGAGGTCTTGGCATCTGAAGATCTCCTGTTACTCTAGCACATCTACTGCTTCCATGATGGGACCCATTCCCTTGGTCCACATGGGTGGTGATGGAGCCCCAAACTCTCAGCCCACCCAGCTGGGGAGAGCAGCTTCATCAGGCAGGACGGATGTCTACTGCCTTTGGCACATTTGGTAAACAGTTCTCATAAAGTGCCTGGGGGAGCAGAAGGAGGAGCAGTGGAGAGGGCCCTTCAGAAGATTCTGAGGATGCTGTAGACTTCAGCAATGGCATAATTATTACTGAAAGAAGATTTGTTATTTAGTCGTTCAGTCGTGTCCTACTCTTTTGCAACTCCATGGACTGTAGCCTGTAGGCTCCTCTGTCCATGGGATTGTTGTTTTTGTTTTTTAAATTTTTAATTGAAGGATAATTGCTTTACAGAATTTTGTGGTTTTCTGCCGTACATCAACAAGAGTCAGCCATAGGTATACCTATGTCTCCTCCTTCCCAGACCTCCCTCCCATCTCCCTCCCATCCCACCCTTCAGTCTATCACAGAGCCCCTGTTTGATTTCCGAGTCATACAGCAAATTCCCATTGGCTATTTTACATATGGTATTGTAAATTTCCATGTTACTTTCTCCATACATCTCACCCTCTCCTCCTTCCCTCCCCGTGTCCATTGGTCTGTCCTCTGTGCCTGTTTCTTCACTGCTGCCCTGAAAATAAATTCATCAGTACCATCTTTCTAGATTCCATATATATGCATCAGTATGCTGCTGTTGCTAAGTCACTTCAGTCGTGTCCGACTCTGTGTGTGTCCCACCAGGCTCCCCCATCCCTGGGATTCTCCAGGCAAGAACACTGAAGTGGGTTGCCATTGCCTTCTCCAATACAGGAAAGTGAAAAGTGAAAATGAAGTCACTCAGTAGTGTTCAACCCTCAGCGACCCCATGGACTGCAGTGAACCAGGCTCCTCCGTCCCTGGGATTTTTCAGGCAACAGTACTGGAGTGGGGTGCCATCGCCTTCTCCGATGCATCAGTATACAATATTTATATTTCTCTTTCCGACTTATTTCACTCTGTATAATAAGCTCTAGGTTCGTCCACCTCATTCAGCTCAGTTCAGTTCAGTCACTCAGTCGTGTCCAACTTTTTGTGACCCCATGAATTGCAGCACTCCAGGCCTCCCTGTCCATCACCAACTCCCGGAGTTCACCCAAACTCGTGTGCATTGAGTCGGTGATGCCATCCAGCCATCTCATCCTCTGTTGTCCCCTTCTCCTCCTGCCCCCAATCCCTCCCAGCAGTTCACCTCATTAGAACTGATTTAAATGCATTCCTATTTTATGACTGAGTAGTATTCCATTGTATATATGTACCACAGCTTCCATATCCATTCATCTGTCAAAGTCCATGGGATTTACCAGACAAGAATACTGGAGTGGGTTGCCATTTCCTTCTCCAGGGGATCTGCCCAACCCAAGGATAGAATCCACGTCTCCTGCATTAGCAGGCAGATTCTTTACTGCTAAGCAACTGGGGAAGCCTGACAGAAGACTAGATGTCCATCAGCAGATGAATGGATAAGAAAGCTGTGGTACATATACACAATGGAGTATTACTCAGCCATTAAAAAGAATATATTTGAATCAATTCTAATGAGGTGGATGAAACTGGAGTCGATTATACAGAGTGAAGTAAGCCAGAAAGAAAAACACCAATACAGTATACTAATGCATATATATGGAATTTAGAAAGATGGTAATGATAACCCTGTATGCAAGACAGCAAAAGAGACACAGACGTATAGAACAGTCTTTTGGACTCTGTGGGAGAGGGAGTGGGGAGATGATTTGGGAGAATGGCATTACAACATGTATAATATCATATAAGAAACGAATTGCCAGTCCAGGTTCAATGCAGGATACAGGATGCTTGGGGCTGGTGCATTGGGATGACCCAGAGGGATGGTATGGGGAGGGACGTGGGAGCGGGGTTCAGGATGGGGAAGACATGTACACCCATGGCGGATTCATGTTGATGTATGGCAAAACCAATACAATATTGTAAAGTAATTAGCCTCTAATTAAAATAAATAAATTTAAATTAAAAAATAAATAAATAAAATGCTAAATAATGCCTCAGTAAAAAAAGAAAAAAAAAGAAGAAGACTAAAAGTGGATAAATGAAAGATTCCTTGAGCTAACTCCAGAGTGTTATTAATGAGTATCCTGGGACACATCCCAGAATGAATGCAGGAGTCACTTGAGGGGAACTCTCTAATGGTGGCAAATTTCAGAAAAACATATTGCCTTGTGAATGGAAGCAGACTTCCAAGTCAAATGCACTTCGATTCTGCCAGTTAACATCTGTCTGGACTGGATAATTTTGTTAACCTCTCTCAACCTCTGCTTCTCTTTTCTATAGATGATGATAGCAGTAGCACCTGCATCACGGTCTGCCATGAGGACTGAGTGTAACCACATTCCTGTCGTTCTTGCAGTCCCTGACACCGAGTGAGGCGCTCACTGTGTTACTATCACCATCACCATCAAAATGACACCACTGATGTGCCCCAATCAGAAAGACAAGACAGCCCGAAATGGGGATCCCAGGGGTAACGTTTTCACATTTATTGTGTAAATCAGTATTTTTTAAAGAGTTGGATTTCTAGATGTTTCCTTCCCATAGAGTGGAGGACAGCCATGCAATTAGTCTTTTTATAACTGAATATCTCTGTACAAAGCAAAAAAGAGGGAAGGTATGGGTAACTGAGACATTGCTTTCCACTTACCAGTAAGACAACATAAATGTGCCAAAATGACTGTCAGAACATTAATTTTGGAGTGAACCAATTAAAGAAAAGTTTCCTTTTTCTGTCTTTATTTTCATAGTTTCCTTGTTTAGTTAAAAAAAAAACAAAAACCGAGCAGTCCAGGTAATGAAATTAGTTCACTAGACAGAACTGATGTCCTGAGAGACCACTGCAGAGGGAGGGCAGGTGTTTCTCACACACAGAGTAAAGGAACACAAGGCAGCTATTTCGGGAGTTGAGAAAAGGGAAATATCAACACATTTCACTGAGTTTTTCCCCTGAGAAATTGTGCCAGGTACACATTTTACATTTTCACATATTAAGAAGCTGAATATATTAAAATATGGGAACTAATTCAACCTCAGGGTTGTAACTAAAATCCTAAATAATGCAACATACGAAGAACCCAAAAGTTAAGCTAAATGAAGTTTTTTATATGAAAAGAAAAATAAAGCCAAGTGAGGAAAATGAAACCTAATGAGTGAAAATATAATTTATAGGGAAAAATATAAAATTTGCCTCATGAAGTTAAATCTGATCAGGTGGCACTAGTGGTAAAGAACTCACCTGCCAGTGCAGGAGGCAGAAGAGGTGTGGGCTCCATGCCTGGATCGGGAGGATGCCCTGGAGGAGGGCACGGCAACCCACTCCAGGATTCTTGCCTGGAGAAGCCCACGGACAGAGGAGCCTGGTGGACTACAGTCCACAGGGTCACAAAGAGTTAGTGACAACTGGTCAATGACAACTGACCCACTCCAGGATTCTTGCCTGGAGAAGCCCATGGACAGAGGAGGCTGGTGGATTACAGTCCACAGGGTCGCAAAGAGTTAGACACAACTGGAGGGACTTAGCACACACACACAGCACAGTCATATTGGAAAATAGAGAACTCCTAGTTCTCTACTGAGACTGATGCCTTAAAAAAACTGCAAGTACAAAATTATCTGGCAATGTTCATAACTTCTACCATGTCTAGTACAGAGAATGATCTTCCACCTGTGCAGACAGGACAAACATGGCCAAGAGGGAATCGAATCCCAAGAGATGGAGAGGAGTAAAAGAGTACTTGGCCACAGTAAGTGTTAACACCCCTTCAGACCAAGATAGATTATATTCGGGCTATAAAAGGAATGTGAAGGTGCAGTCAAGGACCCAAATAGATGACTAGTGAGAAATCACAGAGACATAGACAGCAGTCCTAAGGCTTGAGGGGAAGAAATGCCCCTCTCTTCCAAAACATAAACCCAAGAAACTTCCAAGAGGAGATCAGGATGACCCATAGAATTCAAGTGAGTTCACTAAGGGAAAAAAATTACCCAACTAACCATCAGTTAAGAAGTTGTCACAGACACTGTATACCAGGATTTTAGCAATGCAGTTTAAAAGCTCAAAAAACTCCTCATGAACCAAGGGTATACTTGCATACTCAAGGTAGGTGAATTCCTGAATGGTTGAATAATGTTAAATATGGATAGGAATTCACTTAGGGTATAAGGAGTTTCGTACCTGGTCTAGTTCTTTTCTGTAATGTTGTCCGTGACCTGAATGAACACCCAAAAACACATAAATCACAGTTGCACGATTAACTCCTCAAATTGCTAAATAATTAAAGTACATAAAGAATACATACTTAAAATATTTTTGCCTTTTTCCCACAGACTGGTGGAAAATTGGGTCCAAAATAAATATGATGAAACTTATGACATGTAAAATAGAAAATTTTACATAGCATTTCAAATGGCAAGTATACAAGACTTTTTAATTTTTTTTTACTTTATCTTCACAGTGATCCAGTGAGGTGGGTATTTTTGCCATGTTACAGATGATGATATTGATGTTTGCCAGATTAGTGACTTTCCCAAGTCACCTTACAACCTCCTGCTTCCATAATCACATCTTCCTGTCTCCCTCCCATAAGGAAACTTGTGATCCCATTGGGTGTACCCAGGTAATCCAAGATGATCCCCTCATCTTGAGATCTTTAACTTAATCCCATCTGCAAAGTCTCTTGCTACATTGAGTAGCATTCACTGGCTCCAGAGATGGACATGGACATCTTTGGGGGTCGTTATTCAGCCCAGCCATGCTGTTACATGTTGAGCAAGGTGGGGAGTTGTTAGAGATGAGGTCAGAGAGACAATCAGGAACTAAATCACATGGACCAGAGAGACAATCGGGAACGAAATCACATGGGCCTTGAAGGCCATCCTAAGAATCTTGGGTTCCACCTTAGTGAAACACTATGACAAATCTAGATAGCATATTAAAAAGCAGAGAAAGCTATGGTTTTTCCAGTAGTTATGTACAGGTGTGAGAGTTGGGCCATAAAGAAGGCTGAGCACCGAAGAATTGATGCTTTCGAATTGTGGAGCTGGAGAAAACTCTTGTGAGTCCCTTGGACTGCAAGGAGATCAAACCAGTCAATCCTAAAGGAAATCAACCCTGACTATTCATTGGAAGGACTGATGCTGAAGCTTAAGCTCCAGTACTTTAGCCACCTGATGTGAAGAACCAACTCATTGGAAAAGACTCTCATACTGGGAAAGATTAAGGGAAGGAGGAGAAGAGGGTGACAGAGGATGAGATCGTTGGATAGCATCACCGACTCAATGGACATGAGTTTGAGCAAACTCCAGGAGATGGTGAAGGACAGGGAAGCCAGGCATGCTGCAGTCCATGGGATCACAAAGAGTCAGACACAACTTCGTGACTGAACAACAAGTGGCAATCCACGCAGAGGAGTGACACTGTTGAACTGTGTCTTTAAGGATGACTCTGGGGGCTGTACTGACAGGAGACTGCAGGGAGGTCTGATCGACAAGGGGAGGGGAGAAGAGTGAGGAGGTGCTTACAGTGATGTAGCTGAGAGATGATGGCAGCTCAGACCAGGGTGGTATCAGCGGAAGCAGTCAGAAGTGTTTGGATTCTGGAGGTACTCTGAAGAATAGAGCCAACAGGATTATCTGACAGATTCAATGTGCTCAGAGAAAGAGGGGTCAAGGGTGATTTCTTTTTCATCTGAGCAACTCAAAAAATGAAACTATCTGTTCAAATGGAAACTTCTGTACAAGGAGTAGATTTGGAGGGATAATTAGAAAATAACCATATATTCTGTTTTGACTATGTCAGTCATCATGACTATTAGACATCCAAGCAGAGATATGGAATAGAGAGCTGGCCTTAGGAATCTGGAATTTAGGAAAAAATTTGGAACAGAAATACAAATGTGAGAATATGAGAATTGTCAGCCTATAGAGGGTATTTTCAGCCACAAGCCTGAATGAGATCACCAAGAGAGTAAGTGTTAGATAAATAAGAGATGATCAAGGCCTGAATTCTGGAGCATAACCATATTAGCAAGACAGAAAGGAGAAGGGAAGCTATAAAAAAGAGTAAGAGAAAATCAGGGTACAAGTGCAGTTTCCTAGAGGATAAGTGAGAAGAGTGAGGAGATTAAGGATGATGAATCATCATCGATAACTCGAGATGAGCCAGATTGCCCAATCCATGTGATCTGGGATAGTCTGATAGCTCTGAGTAGTAATAGCCAAGATGATGAATAGCTATAGATAAATCACTTAGAACTATGGTTTCCAAGCTTCATCTCATTTTTGGAATCATCTGAAAACCTAAACTAAACATAGTGATACTTGGCCCACTCCCCCAGATATCCTGAGGAGGATTTTTTAACATTTCCAAGCTGAATCTAAGGGGCTTTGCTGGTGGCTCAGATGGTTAAAAATCTGTCTACAGTGCAAGAGACCTGGGTTCAATCACTGGGTAAGGAAGATCCCCTGGAGAAGGGAATGGCAACCCACTCCAGTATTCTAGCCTGGGAAATGCCACGGACAGAGGAGGCTGGCAGGCTACAGTCCATGGGGTCACAAAGAGTCAGACACGACTGAGCAACCAACAGTTTTCAGCTGATTCTTTGTGAAGCAAAGTTTGGGACACGCTAGTTTAGAAAAATGCCCAATGCCCAGTGTATCAGAAGCTTTCTCAGAGTAAATGAAGTTGAGGAAGCTTGTGGGAAGAGAGAGGGTTTAAGGGGAGGGAGGCGGGGGAGATCAGTGTGCAACTAGCAAATTATGTGGACAGCATAACTGTAAACTGAGTGCTTGTTATTCAAGCATCGCGCTGGCAAAGGCAATTATATTTGAAAAAATTTACATTACAAATTACATTTGGTGCACCAAAATTTTGGGACCTTATACCAAAATTAAGTAGATATTTGTTTCTGCTAGAAATAGTTTTTGTCAGTTGCATCATAACAAGAATGATGCAACTGAGAAAAAGCAAAGAAAATATCTCTAAGGGTGAGACTTAAGCCTCCAAATGGTGGGCCAGACCCCAAAGGCACAGACTGAAGGAAACCAGTACAGAGTGACCCTTGGTCCCAGCGACTGTTTGTAGTGCTGCCTCCCAAGCAATACGAAAGCGATTCCTACCACTACTTCAGACTACCTGAAGAATAAGACCACAGATAGTTGTCTTTCTTTTGGAGCCGATGTAACCATATCCAGACTGTTTTTTTTTTTCTCCCTCCTAGAAATCTTACAGCTGTGAATTTAATGCCAAGTTGCATGTTTCAAATGAAGTTCAATAAAGAACGTCTAACTCAGATAACAAGAGGCTCTCAGAGATTCTTTATCCACCAGCTGTTAACTTTTATGTTAAAATTCTGCTTGGATATTTGATTCTTTCCTTTAATTCGGAAAAGCACTTAAAGCACTTAGGAAAGCACCAGATTGATTTTCAACTTGGGAACCCCCTGTCCACAGATCAACTCAGAAAGAGTTTCAGTAACATTATGTGAGTGTTTTCTGCTCTAGTAAGCAGGTAAAGTGGTGTTAGAAATGCATTCTGAACAAAGAGTTTGCTTATGATGCAATAAGGAGCTTTTTTTTTTTTTTGAGGGGGGTTGGTTTTGTTGTTTTTAATTTTTATTGGAGTGTATTTGTTTACAATGCTGTTAGTTTCTGCTGTACAGCAAAGTGAATCAGCTATATATATACACATATTCCCTCTTTTTTGGATTTCTTTCCCATTTAGATCACCACAGAACTTCGAGTAGAGTTCCCTGTAAATTAGCAGTTTATCCTGAAGAAAAGGTGGACAAAATCAGGAGGGAAGGTGGATGGAGTTTGATGGGAGTGACCTGATTTGACAGGAGGATTCAAAGATTAGTGGGGGGGTGCTGACAGGAATTGGGGTGGAAATAGGAAAGACCTGGGGTGGAGGGGAAGGAGACAGATCCCTGATCAGAGAGAAGAGGATCCATAAAATAATAAACTAATCATTGGGAACAGGAGAGATAAGAAACAAAAGAAAGAGAAAAAGAGGACAGTCCCCAAACAAGGGAGAAAAGGAATAAGAAGCCAATTAACATGAAAACCTTTGGTCAGGAAAAGGAAAGGAACCAGCACAGAACCAGAGATGAAGTGTTGGGGCTGAAGCTGGGAGAAGACTGCCCAGGTTCTGATGTGAAGGAGGAAATATGATCAAACCCGCTGTTTTCTGCCACCACTGGTGACTTTTCAAACTGTCCTACCTAAACAGAAAAACATCAAAATGATACAAAAACTGTCTGTAGATGACAGAGATTCAATTTATTTATTTTATTACTGATACATGGCCAATGTGAAAGTTCTCATGAGTGTCCATAACAAGGATGATGCAACTGACAAGCAAATCCAGTTGTACATAATGGCATGAAAAATAAGATAATCAAGCCATTTCGAAAAACTTTGGTGAAATGTCTGCTAACAACCACAGTTAAGCCCATTTTCAAAGTTAGTGAAATATTACATCTGATTTATAAAACTAGATGAATATACTTTTTACAGAGGATATAATTTTGATATATAAAATAATCCTGAGACAAAAGACACATAATAATATCAACAATATGCAAAGTATATGCTAAAACTATCCCAAGATTATGAAGTAAAGAGATTTAGTAAGTAGAGTCTAGACGTCTGTATTTTTTATAAAACCTAGGAAATCAACGCTGACTATTCATTGGAAGGACTGATGCTGAAGCTGAAGCTCTAATACTTTGGCCACCTGATGTGAAGAACTAACTCATTGGAAAAGACCCTGCTGCTGCTGGGAAAGATTGAAGGCAAAAGAAGGGGCAACAGAAGATGAGATGGTTGGATGGCAACACTGAATCAATGGTCATGAGTTTGAGCAAACTCTGGGAGATAGTGAAGGACAGGGAAGCCTGGCATGCTATAGTCCATGGGGTTGCAGAGTCAGACACAACTCAGAGACTGAATGACATGCATGCATGTATCTGATGGACATTCCCAGAACCACTGGCCTAGAAGATGTCAGATTCAAATGAAGGATAAGCTTGTGGCAAATAAGCACTTTAAATAATAACTGAAATTTATGACTAACAACACTTGACCGTTGATGCCTAAAACCCTCAATCAAAACCACACCAAGACTTTGATAAATAGAAACATGTCATGGACCACAAGGACATTGACAAATTCCCAGGAACCTCTCATAGAGGATACAGTTTCTGAAATATTTATATTAATATTTTACTTATAAAATATTTACCTAGAGGAGGATACACATCTCTTTCAATTTGACATCTCTCATGTAGTCTGTCAAGAGGAATATAGATTTTTTTAAAAATCTAATTATTTCTAGTGCTTTACACAGTGAAAGAATACATCTTTGTGGTTTTGCAGGGGCTCTCTGGGAAATCATAAGCACAGTTTTAGATACAAAAGATATCCTGAAAGCTTTACTTTATTTATTTTTTGTTCTATACTTAGTGTCTGACTTGAGGAAGACAAAATAAAAAATATTATCAGAGGAGATAAAAGCACTTGATTAAGTGGGTGCCTAAGAAACCATACTTGTTACCTATTTAGTTGAAGTGACAGGAAAATTAACAATAAACGTTGAAGGTAGCATAATGGTAAAAACGTTAGGTCTTTCAGAAGTGAGGATTCTTCTCTTGTTGTTGTTGTTTTCTTAAATAATGCAGGATGTGACAAAGTCAGCATAAAGCACAGAAGGTTACTCTTAGGACAATCTTTGCCATGTAGGTAGATGACACTGAAAGATTAACCCTTCACATTGTAAGCGAAAGCAATAAACAGTGAGCCAAGGAAGCAGTTCCATCAACATGAGCAAACTTTGCTAAGCCATTAACACATTCCATAGCTTTTCAGGTTCAGGTATTATAAACCAAGGCAAACAAAATTTACATTCCAAGCTTTGCCTTTCCTTGTGCTCTTTATTCTCTGGAACATACTGGCACTTTAGGATACATCCTACAAGACTATGAGAAATAATTTCAGAAGATGTTATTAGCATACAATGCTTTCATCATTACTAACCTCAAACAAACAATAAATAAGCCTTTTTAGAAGTTCTCAGTTTCAATTTCCAATACAGTCATTATCAGTAGCTATTCATCAGTACCTATCCATAAATGAACTCTTCCGAGCCCTCAGTAAGTTTCAAGAGTGTAAATTGGTCTGAAGAACAACAACAACAACAAAACAGAAAACAACAGTATTTTAGAGGAAAACCATCTTTTCCTTGAAACATAGAAGTTCATTTGTAGTTATATTTTCTCTGTCATTGTTACTCCTAGAATGGTCTCAAACACCAGTATTATTGTAACTTTAAACTGAACCAAAGTGACTAACATCTATTTCATACAGAAAATTTCTAAGTGGATAATTGAGAATTGTCTGTCAAAAATCAGCATTTTAATCAACAAGAACTCATAAATACATCTAATGCAACTTTCTAAGTACACTTGCTACAATTTTATATCCCTCTGAAAATGGCAAAAATTAATGAAAGATATAGCCTATTGGTAGCATATTAAAAGAAAACATATAAACATAAAATTATGCTCAGATATCAATGTTTCAGGGATTTATCTTCCTTTGAAATAATTTAGATATCCAGTAATGATCCATTAATTAGCTCTATTTAATTATTCTAAGGTTTTAAATTCCCTAGAGTTCTTTTTTAAATTGAGATATAATTCACATAGCATAAAGTTAGCCATTTTAATGTATACAATTCAGTGGTTTTTAGTATATTTACAAAATTGTACAACCATCGCCATTATCCAATTCCAGAATATTTTCATCACCCCCACCAAGGAAGATTCATACCCATTAGTGGTCATTCTCTTTAACTCCCTTTCCTCCTGTTTCAGCAACTGCTGCTATACCTTGTGTCTCTTTGCTCTACCTGTTTTGGACATTTCATGTAAATAAAATATCCATGTGGCTTTTTGTGTCTGGTTCCTGTCATTTAGCATAATGTTTTCAAGGTTCATCCATGCTACAGCAAGTATCAGCATTTCATGCCTTGTAGGGCCAAATAATATCCCATTGTATGAATATACCAAATTTAGTATTTGTCCATTCATCAGTTGGTGGACATAGAGGTTGTCTCCACTTTTTGGTTCTTATGAATAATGCTGCTTTGACTATTTATGTATAAGTTTTGGCATGAACATATGCTTTGATCTTTCTTGAGTGGAACCTAGGAGTGTAATTCTAGATCACAGGGTAACTCTATATTGAATTTTTGAAGAACTATTGCACTGTTTCCTCAGCAACTGCATACTTTACATTCAGACCCACAGTAGCTAAGGGTTCCAAATTCTCTACATTCTCACCAACATTCATTATTGTGTCTTTGATTCTAGCCATCTTGGGGCACATGAAGTGATATATCATAGTGGTTTTGATCTGCAATTCCTTAATGACTAATGATGTTGAGCATCTTTTTCATGTGCTTATTGGCCATCTGTATATCTGCTTGGGAGAAATGTCTACTCAGATTTTTCCCATTTTTCAATTGGTTATCATTTTATTACTAAATTCCCTGAAGATCTTGGAAATTATCTTCAAGCTGCCATACTTCAAAACATGATTCTTATTAAAATAAAGCATCTGCCCAAATAATTCAATATAATTGTAGACAAATTGACATTTTTCATAACCAATCAGTACAACTGTATAAGTTTAGAGAAAGTACATTCAAATAGAATAAAAAATGTGCTTTTACATTGTACTTGACATTGATGAATCAGAGAAAAACATTGCTGTTTTTTATTATACCAATATTATTCAACTAATCTTATTTGCCAAAGGCTTACCTTAATTGAATGAACTTGGAGTCTTAAAATGTTTCAGAGTTAGTTTCTGCAAGAGTACATTTTGTTTTAATTGTAGCATATTGAAAGTATTATTAGTTCAAGTTCCCTATTTTCTTGGAATTTAGGGACATTGAAAGGATACTTATCTATCTCTACAAGCCAATTCGATCAGAGCTCCTTTATTTTTCTATTTACTCTTTCCCTGTCCTTCAGCACTAAGACAATATTCTCATCTCTCCACCTTTGAGCATCTAATATGTCTGAAAGTGGAATATTACTGTCTATCTGACCTCTCTCCTCATGACAGCTTTTCTTCTTAAACAAATTTCATCACCTATTCTTCAATCATTATAGCTCAAATTTCTACCCCCCACCCTTAGTCTTTTTCATAAAAGTTTTGTTTAAAATCTAATCTTTTCCACTGTTATATAGTTTCCATTCTTATTTGTTTTTGTTTTTTTCCATCATCTTTCATTGTCCTAGGCAAATGGATTGGAGAGTGGTTTTTCAATCCTTTGTTTATTTTTGCTTTTGACTTTATCCTCATCAAACCTTCTTAATCTCTGTCTCATGCTCCATTCCAGCTCAACTTTCTCTTAATTTTCATTAGAACACTTAATGTCACAAATGGTGTAGCAAACATCCTTTCTCTGTTGTTTGCAATGACAGTCTCTAAAGTATTCTTATCTATGTTTTCTCTACTTTATAATCACCTTGGAGACAGGCTTTAGGAAGGAGGGGAAAGCAGGATGGAGAATGGGAGAGTGGGGAGGGGAGGAAGAGGTGGGAGAGGGGAGGGGAGAGGGACGGCGAAGGGAGGACGAGGAGGAGGAAAAGGAGGAATCAGAAGAAGTAGCTGGTGTCTGAGGGAGAGATATGGCTAATTGACAAGAGAAAGATTAAAAATGTGGGGGCAAGATGGTGCTGGAGAAGATGGTTGGGAGAGAATTGCTAGTGATATGTTGTGAAAGGAAGCTCCAGCACATTCCTCACAGAATTGCTGAGACCACATATGGCAGCTAACCTCACATCAGCTCTTTCCTCAGGTGTTGGAACAACGGCAGAAAGCCATAGAAGAGACCGTGTGAGCAGTAACATCTCTGTCAGTAAGACGTGGAGACATGAGCACAAAACCACCTGTGAGGAGAGGATTGTTGTACCGTGAGCCCAACCCCGGTTGTCCACCTTCTCTTCATGAGGTCTTTACCAAAGTCTGTCTACATGGTTCTCACTCATAGCCTAAGAAAGGGACTTACAAAGACTTCCCTCGTAGCATCGTAGAATCCCAGATCTGGAAGAGACATTAAAATTTATCTAATCGTCCACCAGAATGAACCCACGTCAAGAAAGATGTCTTCCTTTCCCTACTGTAGTTTCCTCTTTTTTTTCTCTCTGCAGGATAATATTTCTTTTAATAAAACTCACCCTTCCACTAAAATATGACAAAGGCATAGCCAATAATCAGAATTTCCCTTCTGTCCATCTCCAAATCTCTAACTGGTTTAATAATTCACTCCCTCAGTGCCTTAAAAGGGGGACTTTTATCTTTGAATCCATCTATAAAACCATCTTCTTCTCCTCCCACTTGCTAAATGGACTCTATTTATCCCTCATTTTATGGGCGCTTATCTACTCTAAGGGAAGTCTGATCAGATAACCTGGTCTTTAGAAAAGCAGGGGAAGATTGTTAGGAAGGGCTTCTATTGTTTGGGAACCTTTCTTTGATCTTAAATTTTTAGGAAGGTTATAGAATGTCTCCAGGGTGTTTTGCATTTCTGATGGCCCAGGAAATGATTACCCTGGTCTCAGGGTCTGGAGAGCATTTGCTAAGCAGGCTCTCTGGGTCTAGCCCTTCAGGATGATTTGAGGATGAGCTTAATCCCCAGTTAGAGACTGAACATTCCTAGTTTAATGTTGTGATATAATATGACAGATTTATACATTGTTCTGACATAACGAAATGCAAAGAGATGAAGTGTTTTATTTACACAGTAACCTCTTATTTCAACAGCTCACTGGCAGTTGTATAGGCTTTTGTGGCCTTGTCGAAAAGGCCCCAGGAAATATCACTGTGAGCCTTGCTTGCAGAGCAGCCTTGCCAGTTCACAAAGACCAAAGCACCAGGCCAGGAAGTCAAGACAGAAGAAATCAACATAAACCAGCAGGAAACAAATCCAGGAGGCTGGGTACGGCCACTTCTCAAAGGCACCCATGCAACTCTCAGCTGCTCCAGTGGGCTTTCCTCTATCTGGATAGACAGGCCACAAAGTAAATGTCTGTTGAATGAATCCCTTCTCAGCTTAGCACTCACTCCACAAACACTGTTGATCATTCCTTCGGTGAACGTTGTTCTCTCAAGGAGAGAAGAGGCAGTCATACAAAGACAGAGGAACACAACTCTGCATTCAGGGAGAAGACAGACTTTTGAGAAAAGCAGACCAACACTTAAAATCGACGTGCTGTGCCCTACAGTAGCAGACATAGTGGGTGTTAGGAAGGGGGACATGGAGAAGAGATTAACCAAAGTAATCCTGCGGTAGTAGGAGAAAGGGGCTTCTCAGGTGGCTCAGTGAGCCACCTGCTGACATAGGAGCTGTGGGCTTGATCCCTGGGTCATGAAGATTCCTCTGGAGGAGGAAATGGCAACCCACTCCAGTGTTCTTACAGGGGAAGCCCCTGGATAGAGGAGCCTGGCGGGTTGCAAAAGAGTCAGACATGACTTAGCGAGAGTAAAGCAACAAAGAAGTTGGAGGAAACTTTAGAAAATCATCTTAGACGAAAATCATTTTTTTAGCTGTTATGCTCCAAATGCCTATGTGTTTGGTTAAAGTCCCCAGGAGGAAGAGTTGGTGATTTCTTTTCTATCAGGGGTTCTGGCTGTCATGTTAGAAGGTGCAGGAGCTCTTGACGGCAACGGGTCGTGAGTGACAGCAGGAGACACCCTAGATAGCCATGTTCTTATTTACTAAAGCAAAGCACATCCTCCCCCAAGATGGGTTTTCTGGTGTATGAGGGTAGAAGTGTGCTGCTGTGCTAAGTCACTTCAGTCATGCTCAACTCTTTGAGACCATCTGAATTGCAGCCCAGCAGGCTCTTCTGTTCATGGGATTCTCCAGGCAAGAATACTCGAGTGGGTTGCCATTTCCTTCTCCAGGGGATCTTTCTGATCCAGTGATTGAACCCAAGTTTCTTATATCTTCTGCATTGGCAGGTGGGTTCTTTACCACTAGCACCACCTGGGAACCCCAGGGGTAGAAGCAAGTAAATGCAAAACCAGCCTTCTTCATCACCAACCTGGGAAAACCAAGAAGGAACTGGCTTCCTTCAAGGTTTCCTCCACCCCCTAGCTTTTAGAGAGAAGCCAAAGCAGAACTCATTGTAAAGTAAAGCCTTGTTCCTCGAAGTGTGACTGAAGGGCCAGCAGTACAAGCATCAGTTGTAATCTTGTTAGAAATGCAGAATCTCAGGCCCCAACCCCAGCCTGCTGCCTCAGAAGCCGTGTTCTAACAAGATTCCCAGGTGATGTGTATGCACACCCAAATTTGAGAAGCCTGCTCTAGACCAGCAAGGGGGCTGAACTCCAACTCACCTGAGGGGCTTTTTCAACAACTAATCCCACCCCTGGGAATTGATTTAAATAGCCTGGCTCCCTAAGTGATTCCAAATGTGTGGGGAATGTGCCTCAGTACCCAGAGTCGTCTAGTTCCCCAGGAGAACCTTTGCACTGGCCTCAGGCCTGGGTGCTGCCGATGACATGTGAAATCAGCATGGGGCTCCCTGAAGCACAGGGAAGTGGCTGCCCTGACTTGGTTCAGGTAGGAGTGGGGACCTGGGCTGGCCGGCCACACCTGAGGTCCCCAGCTCATCCAGACTGAATTCATTGTGCATTTCAGGAGGTGGACTCCAAGGAGAAATTTGCCTTGGTAGAGCAAAACACAAAGCCTGCAATGCTCTACACCTGTGTGTTTTAGCTCATCCTCAAACAAGTCTTTTGCAGTTCACACTCATGCTTGTGCTCAGTCATGTCCGACTCTTTGCCACCCTTTGGACTCTAGCCCACCAGGCTCCTCTGTCCATGGGATTTTCCAGGCTAGAATACTGGAGTGGGTTGCCATTTCTCCCTCCAGGGGATGTTCCCAATCCAGGGATTGAACTTGCACCTCCTGTGTCTCCTGCATTGCAGGTGGATTCTTTACCTGCTGAGTCATCGGGGAAGCTCTAGGGTAGGAGGAAGGTTGTCGTAAAAAGTTAGCATCCTATAGTTGGAAAGCAAAAAAAAAAAAAAAAGCCTCCAAAAACAAGAAAATAAAAAGAGTTACCCAAATGAAGCAGCACCCAGCAAACCGCCGTGGTGAGTCAGCCTGGGGAGGCCCAGCCCCTTGGAGGGAGCCTGGTTAAGGATCAGCTCAATTCAGGGCAGGGCTGTGTGTGCTGCTGCTTCTCATCCCAGGACCAAGTCTGAGCAGCAACCTCCCTCCCTCAGCTGCTTGAACTTTTTTTTTTGTTCTCCGAGGCTGGAAAGAAGTGTCACATTTTGCTCCCTCCCAAGCCCACGCCCCCACCTCTCCCAGGGACCGTGTGCCGTGTGGAGGGGGTGCCTTAACTACAGGGGAACTTTTGCAGCCCTCTCATCCTCACACTATGAAGTTCTTCGGGAAGCCCAGGAGCCAGACAGCAGCTTTTCTGCCTCTCTGCCTGCTCTTTTTGAAGAGCCTGAGCCTAGGACACAGTAACCTTTACAGCAACCGCTATGCTGGGTGAGTGGAGCGACTTTCATGCCCTGCACGGCTTGGACTAGGGTCAGGGGAGGGCGCTGGTTTGGTCTTGAGTGAGCCTCACTTGTTCTGGTCTGTGGTCTCTGTGTGAATCTGTATGCTTTCCTGGCCACCTAATCTTAAATGTCCATGCAGTCCCAGGCTCTCTGGAGAGAATGTGCTGGGCACACGTCTAGCTTCTCATACTCTTTATGATGTGCCAACCTGAGCCGTGGACCAGTGTTGATTGGGATTCTGTCTTTAGAATCACTGTGGCCAGTGTGTACGGTATCTGCCTTGGGGTATGCTCGGCCGCGGGGATGCTGTACCGAATGAACTGTGGCCTGAAAACTAAAGCTTCCCCTTGAGCAGTGTATGCAGGAGCAGTGGGTGGAAATTCACCAGTGATTAAGAATCGGGTGTGACCTTTTATTTTCTCTTGAGTGTTTGTTAGCCTACAGCGTGGTTATTAGAAAGATTTTCAAATCTGAGCAATGGAAATGAGTCAACTCAAAATAAGCCAAATAAACGTAGCCAACTGCGAAATTATGGGTGTTTTTCTGAAGGGAGAAACCTAAGGGGGAACGCCGTGTGCGTTTCTCCCCCTCTGGGTTAGCATGCTTTGTTTGCCTTCGGTGAGGAGGTGCGGGGCTGCGTGTGAACCGTGTGGGACTGCGCATGTCTTATCCTAAAGGCTTACTGTGAAATATACAGCGTGTGCTTTGCTTGAATTTGCAGGGGGTCCGTCGTTCTCTGAATCTGGAAATGCTGGCATTCCTGCATTTTAGGGTTGGGAGAACCTTAAATAGCTCCTCTAATTCAGTTCCTTTCTACAGAGAAGGAAAAACTAGAGTCTTAAATCTTTCTAAATAGTCTACGAGTGCTCTGTGAGGACCAGTAGAGGAAAGTTTTCATATCAGTCTGGATGAAGGCCAGGTCTTAAAGCAGTTGTTCTTTCTAGGAATCATGTAGAGAAGAATTTGTAAGTGTGACCCTGGAAAAGAGAATTGTTTCTCTTTTTCTCCTGAAGAATCTGGGCACAGCTATAGAGTTCCCTCTGAATACAGTGCTTACAGAGGAAATTTTGTAAAATGTGCTCTCAGTTTAAGGAGATGCAGGATGATGAAGAGGGGGTGTTGGTGGAGATGAGGACTATAGATAGTAACATCCCCCAAATTTCCACCCTGGTGTTCCTGGGAGTATTCAGAGTTTACATCTGACAGCTGCTTTTCTGTCTCCTGAACATACATCATCCAGGCTTTACATCTTGTCCCTGGTAGTCACCGCCCTTGGAGACCTGGGTATGGAAGCTGTGTTTAGTGACTGATGATGCCAGCTAAGATGTGGAGGAGTTTGCTCTGACTCTTTAATGGATGTTAGTTGCATGATAAACATATATCAGATTTAGATGTGCTCATGTCACATAGGACCTTGCTTCTCCACTCAGCTGTGGCTCAGTCCATAATGACTTCGGTGTGTGACCCTCGTCAAAGATAAGTGAGCAGGTCAGCTTAGCAGAGCAGGTGTGCCCACTTCCCTAAGCACCACTTAGCAGAGGAAAGGAAGCCAAAGGTGGTGGCCTTTCCTAGAGAACTTGGAATCTTTTAGGACGAAGTTGCACTATCTTTTCTGTTGTTCTGCAAAGAAAGTAATTGCCATTTTCTCTCTGGCTGCTCCATAATAAGTTAGTCCCAAATGTATAAATTAGAGGTGTCTGGAAGTCGGAAGGAAAAGATGAAACAATGAGACACGGAAGGGAGCATTCCCTGTCCATCACAAGAGAGCTTCTCCTTTATCCAGTGATGTCTTTGAGCACACTCACCATTGAAAATGGGGGTTTTTGCTTTTCCTTCATTTGATACATGTCATTCTCTCACCACCAAAGACAGAAATGCTGCGTAGGTTTGGGATTCTGTTGCTTTACTTCCCCAGGAAATGCCTTCTGCAAGTCTAGCTAGAACTAGGTAAAATCACATGATAGAATGGTATTGAACATTATTTTTGTTTCTCATCCGAAGTTATTCTAAACCACCTCATTTTTGTCCCTTAAGTAATCTATTTAGGTATTATTGGTAGTAATTATGAAGTAGCACTATTTCTTGAAGTTTTCTTAAAAAACAAACAATTTTTTGTGAGTCTTGGTTGAATCTGATAATAAGTGATCATCATTTGCAGGACTCTGAGCACAAACAAAAACAATACGCAGGGCAGACCAGTGTGCTTCTTAAGAGCAGCTAATGAGCCTAGGCTTTCTACACAAACTAGTAACAGTCGTGTGGTGCAGTCGTATAATAAGATGCTTGAAAAATGGCAAATTTAAGCATGATGGAAAAAAAGTGTAGGGAGACTATAAGGAAAATCTGACATAAATGAATACCTTTTCAGGTAACTATCAAATTACTTACAAGGAAGATTTAAAAATATGTAGAAAAGGGATGAAGCCAAGTGTGGAAAATAACTTGACATCAAATAACATTTATTGGTACTCTGTTAGCAGGTTTTAAGAGCTATGATACAGGGCAAACATTTTGGTGATTAAAAAAAAATATCAGTCTGTGCATGAGACTCCAACTCGGGCTAACATCAGTGTTCTCTCCTTTTCCCTTATCCCCTCATATTCCTGGAAGCAGACTTGGTTATTTATTAGACTGTGATATTGAGGGCAAAAAATAAGAATCTTCTGCATGACATGAAATTAGGGTAGTTTTTTTTAGTGATGGTAAAAGAGAGATCTAAGCCAGTGACACAATAAATTCTGGTGATACTGTAGAAGCAAAGTGGCTATGATATTTTGCTGAACTGCCTATTCAGTTCTGCCTTCATGTATAATGTTTATAAGTCCTGAAGTTCAACTGCCTGCCTTTCAGTTTCTGCTTTCCCACTCCTAGTAGCTCTGTTACCTTAAGGTAAATTCCTTAACCTCTCCAAGCCTCAGTTTCTTCATCTGAGACACTGAGACAATATTCCCTGCCAAGTTGTTATGGGAATTAAATGCAACAGCCTGAGTATTGCATGGTTTTTGGCACTTAGCTTTTTTAACACCATGTCAACTACTTACTAAAAATACTTACCAGTACTTAATATAAAACATTGATAAAAAAAATTACTTTCTCAATTAGCCTAATGAGAGTTTTGGTATCCTCATTTCACAGAGAGGTTCATTGAGGGACAAAAGGGCAATCCAAGTTCACAGCTAACTATCCCACAGTGGGGATTCTAACCCAGCTCTGCCTAACTCAACAAACTGTACTTCTCACTGTGCCCCCATTCAGGTATAGAAAAGAATGACTTTTTCAGAAAAACAGAAGACTTCACCTTGTTAAGGGAACTGATAATAGGATGATGAAAGAAAAGAGTAGACTATGTGGGCAAAATTGTGAGCTGACCCTCGGTGGTCTTCTCTAAGGTGGCAAATTGTTAATAGAAAAGCAGGCAGAGACCATATGAGATAAGGAACTTTAGATTGTCACCAAAATAAGTAGCACAGAAAGCGGCCATGGGTGTGCACTTCATGCCTTCAGTATTATTCCAACACCTACTTGCGCCAAGAGTACAAGAGCCAAGGCCCTCTGATAGCTTGCAGTTTAGTAAAGACAGTAGCCCCACATGTAACATGAGGAGGTACTGTTGTGGGATAGCAGCCTACTGTGGGATTGAAGAGAGAGCTCAATGCACCAAGAAGGAGGGAGAAATCCCTCCCCTCTTCTGGTCACGCAGCCTTGGGTACCTGGGCTAGGGTAGAGAGAGCACGACTTCCACCACCAGAGCCACGACGTGGGACTGAACGCTGTGCAGGGTCTACATGGCTATGTGCAGGCTGGTCCCAGCCCACTAGCCAGCTGGTGTGTTCTGATGAGCCAGCATCCGTGCTGCACTCGTCCTCCCATCCCTGCCCCTCCCCTTCCATCCCCCACCTACTCAGACACCCAGTTATTGGTCAAGTTCACCAATCATCCATTGGAATGCAATATCGAGATCCAGGAATTAGACTTGAAGAAAATGAGATTTTTAAAGGCATTTGGTCCTTAAAATCCTGTGAGCAGAGAGGCCCCAAATTGGGATGTGACATGGCAACCCACTCCAGTATTCTTGCCTGGAGAATCCCATGGAGAGAGGAGCCTGGCACTCTGCAGTCCATGGGGTCGCAAAGAGTCGAACACGACTGAAGTGACTTAGCACAGCACATATTGCAGAGAAGTAGAGGTTTGGGGGAATAGATTTGACTTCAGGGATGTCATTCTTGTTCTCCATCTTAGCTCTCTAGGTAGTCCCCTCCATTGCTCAAAGCAGCTTTTAAGTCTTTTACCTTTCTGATGGTGGGGGTGGGGGTGGTGTTCAGTTATTAAGTCACGTCCGACTCTTTGCGACCCCATGGACTGCAGCATACCAGGCTCCCCTGTCCTTCGCCATCTCCCAGAGTTTGCTCAAATTCATGTCCATTGAGTCGGTGATGCTATCTAACCATCTCATCCTCTGCCACACTCTTCTTCTGCCTTCAATCTTTTCCAGCATCGGGGTCTTTTTCAATGAGTCGGCTTTTCACATCAGGTGGCCAAAAAATTGCAGCTTCAGTTTCACTGGTGGCTTCCTAGTAATGTTCTGAACTTTTGGAAACCTAGGGCTAGAATTCAAGCAATCCAGTTGCTCATGAATCTTAAGAGTTATCTTCTATGTTGGTGGTTAAAGTTCTTTTCAGATGGGTTGACCATGAATCCTTGCTTGCCATGGACTGGCCCTGTCTGTAAGTACTGTTCTGGGGTAGTAACTGCCAGTGCTCCTCTTTCAGTCCCAGAAGGATCCTGATTTGGGTGGAAAATTGTGGGTTCTGCCTTTTATTCTTCACTGTGTCTGTTTCCTTGATGAGCTTTACTCTAGATCTTCAACTACCCTCTTATTTCATTGCTGAAGAGCAAGTCTATCTCTATAGTTCCTTCCATACCTATAAAAAATATCCTCCTTGTCCTCTCTCTTACAATAGCTACCAGCCATGTTTATGATGTCTTTATCTCAGCCTGGATAAAGGTAACTTTCTGCTAACTGATCTCCCTGCCTATAGTCCTTCCCGTACTGATGACCTCACTAAATAAGACTTCTGTTGTGTTACTGTCTTGCTCAAAGATCTACTTTGGCCACCTATTGCCAAATACATCAAATCCATTCTCTGCCAGGCTCTCAAGGCCTCTATCATCAGACTCTCTGGTTCCTCTGCCTCTATTTCACTCTGCTCAGTCCTAAAACTCCTCTGTAATAAGAATAGAGAGCCTCAGCCTTGCTCATCCTGAACAAGCAAGGCAGGCAAGCCCCGCTCATAATAAGAGCCAAAAGCAAGAAGGAGCCATCTCAGATCATGAATAATGTATTAAAATGTGTGTGATAGACTTCCCTTGCTGTCCAGTAGTTAAGACTTTGCCTTCCAATGTAGGAGGTGCAGACTCAAACCCTGGTGGGGGAACTATGCTCCCACATGCCTCGCAGTCAAAAAACCAAAACACAAAACAGAAGCAATATTGTAACAAATTCAATAGTTTAAAAATGGTCCACATAAAAATTTATTTTTAAATGTGTGTGAAAGACATAGATTTGGGGTGTTAGGAAGGGTGTATGTTAGGCTCTGAGGTTGCTTTGAAACTTTGTCCCCACAGGTTGGCATGTGATTAATGGAATGGTTCTTTGATGTCTTCTGGAAGTTCCTTTTAGCACTTGACCCTGGTTGCTGCTGCTGCTGCTAAGTTGCTTCAGTCGTGTCCGACTCTGTGCGACCCCATAGACAGCAGCCCACCAGGCTCCCCGTCCCTGGGATTCTCAAGGCAAGAACAGCGGAGTGGGTTGCCATGACCCTGGTTAGTGGGAGGCTATTTTTGGTTTCCTTAGGCACTAGCACAGAGTACAGCACCCCCTTGTGGATTGTTTATCAGCTCATTACACCAAAAGTTTTCTTCCCTGCCCAGTGTTGTGTACTGGGGCTGCCAGCTTTGGTTCTGAAGGACATCGATGCTGCAGCCCCTACTCCTGACCTGAACTGGCAGGTCGATGGTACTCCATGGGGATCAGCATTCCTCCTGCCAGTGAGCTAGTGGGAGGAGGAGCATTTCCTGTGCTTCTGGACTGCTTTTCCAGTGGAGCCCAATCTGATGACGGAGCTTTTATTTTATGGTGCCAGGATACCTTCT
Source organism: Bos javanicus (assembly GCF_032452875.1). Taxonomy (NCBI): domain Eukaryota; kingdom Metazoa; phylum Chordata; class Mammalia; order Artiodactyla; family Bovidae; genus Bos; species Bos javanicus. The sequence goes on along the minus strand of NC_083881.1, from coordinate 31,976,399 downwards.
GGGTAATGCCATTAAGCCTAATCACTTCCACCCCGTGAAAAGCAGTGAAGGATGTTAATGTTTCATAACTTTACAGCTTAGATTGTGCAGGCTACAAAAGCATTGTGTTTTCTGTCTTTATAAATGGAATTACTGAATGGAAAATAAAAACTCTTTTGATGACTTGTTTTACAGTCTTCATTATGATCAATCGGTAGATAACTGGTATATAGGATTAGCATTTGCTTTGCCAAATAAATGCCTTTCCAGTCTGCCTTCTGGGTATTAACTTCTTTATAATAAAGCAGCATGTGAAGCTTTAGGATCTTTTTCTGGGTAGTATAGTAAATTTCCTTAAGAATTAGTTTTATTATTACAGGTTGAAGCAAACTTTTTTCCGGTTTTCTTCAACAAAATTACCATCTTTGTTCTTTTTTCTCAGTATACTTTGAAAATAGTAAAATAATTTCTTAATATGTGTTCTTAAGAATATTGTTAGGTTGTCTTGTTTTTCTCTTTTTTGTTAGAATAAAGAACCAAAAATTCAGTGGCTTAAACAAGAAACTTATTTCTCTCTCATGTGAAAAATCCAAAACTAGTATGGTTGATGGTGACAGAGACTCAGGGGTCTGTCTGGGCTATGCCTCTGCTGTGCTCAACGCTCAACTCCCAGATGTGTCAGGAAGGAGTCTTCCAGCCTTTGGGTCCAGCCTGCAGGAAAGTAGAAAGGGACGGTCTCTCCTCTTTCCTTTTAAAATCACAGCCCAGAAGTTCAAATATCACTCACTACTGGCTAGAATCAATTATATGCCCTTAGCTGCAAGAACCTTAGAATGTCACAGCAGTCTGTCTTATGGCTGAGCTGGCTCTCTATGTGAGAGAATGGTGCTCACAAGCTGTGTGTGTGTTAGTCGTTCAGTCACGTCTGATGCTTTGCAACCCCATGGACTATATAGCCCAAGAGGCTCCTCTGTCCATGCAATTCCCTAGGCAAGAATACTGGATTGGGTTGCCATTTCCCAGAGTGGTTTGTCATTTCCTTCTCCAGGGGATCTTCCTGACCCAGGGGTTGAACCCGGGTCTCCTGTATTGCAGTGGGTCTCTGGGATTGCAGGCAGGTCCTTTATCAACTGAGCCATCAGGTAAGTCCCTTTAGCTGCAAGGGAGGCTATGAAATAATGGCCAGATATGTGATATAAATAGCAATCGGCCTCAATGGTCACTCTGTTACTTAATAAATGCCCACGTGACCCCGCCATTCTCCCTCCCACTTGGTTCTTCTGAAGAAATAATCCATCCAAATAAGCATTCAGGATTTTGCACTTCAAGGTAATTTGAAAGTGTGCATTTTTATTCTGTATATGATCTTTTTAAAGACAGAGTGTCAAAGCTGAAGGAGACCAAACAAACAAACAAAAAAAGCATAGCCCAATCCTTTTATTTAATATATATAAGGAAGCAGAACTCCAGAAAGGTAAAGGGATTTTCAGGGCTGGTGGTGGAGTTGGAACTAAAATCCAGGTCAGCCAAGTTCACAGCATTTTTTTTTTTTTTTTTTTTTTTGTACAGTTGACAACACTTTGAATCCAGAAAACTTCTCTCTCTTTTCTATTCCCTAGAGTAGCTGGGAATGAAGTAAAGTGAGTTGGCAAGGCTGAGATATGTTTAATGAGGGAGGATTTTCATTTCATTTCTATAAATATTTGTTGGGAATCTGGCCTTCTGCTAGTCTGGGATGACAGAGATAAAAGAACGGTACATGTGCACAGCATAATGAGTATTCAGGCAAGAAAACAAGCAATTCCAACTCCGCAATCATGGTGCCCTCAGAGAGAACTCTTGGAGTTGGGTAAGTGCAAGAGAGGGTCACTTAATCCAGACTGAAGGGTGGAGAGAGGTCAAAGGAGCTTCTTGATTGCAAGATGGGTCTCAAAAAACAAACAGAAATTTGAGTGGATTATTAAATATGCAAGGTAGTTTTCTTTCAAATGGTTGGTACTCAGAGGACATGACCCTGACCTTGGTCATAAAGAAGAGGTAGAAATCAGGCTAAGGTTTTCCAGATACAGGAAATATATTGAATGCGCAGAGAACTACAGGTAAGAGAATTTGTCAAGTCTAGAAAATTAAGCATAGCTAAAATGAAAGGCTTCAAAGTCATGAATCACTTTATGCCCCATAATATGAAGCTGTTTTCTCCTGAAGGTGATTGGGCTGATGAAGACTTTTCAGCAGGGAATTTACATAGATTTTCTTGAAGAAAGTTCCCTCTGCCATCATTGAGAAGGGGAGGCTTGAGGGCTGAAGATTTGGGGGCAAGAAGACTGGGATGCTATGGTGACCATGGTAATACCCAGAAGAGCCTGGCTTCTGGTAGTGACAATTGAAGGAAAAAGAGGGAAACCAATTTAAAAAGTATTTAGAAGGTAGGATTTTCACAATTGGGTAAGCCAAAGGGGAGACGCAAGAGGAAGTAGTTATAAAGTGATTCTCAGGATTGGTTAGCAGGACTGAGCACTTAGCAGAGAAGGTTAGTACTTTCTCAGATATGTATGGTTTGAGGTTCCAATAAAGTGCCCAGTTGGATAAATGAGAAAGTAGTGAAAGTGTTAATCCCTCAGTGTATCCAACTCTGTCAGACCCCATGGACTGTAGCTCACCAGGCTCCTCTGTCCATGAAATTCCCCAGGCAAGAACACTGGAGTGGGTAGCCATTCCCTCCTCCAGGGATCTTCCCAACCCACGTAAGGAACCCGGGTCTCCTGCATTACAGGCAGATTCTTAACTGTGAGGGCCACCAGGGAAGTCCCAACTTGATAGATGGGTCGAATCTAAACTGACATAGATTCCAATAACTCATGTGTAAGGAATTTTTAAACTTTGAATGTACCATGAAACACCCAGGAAGTATTCATTATGTGAAAAGAACAGTGGGGGAAAACCAGAGAAGAAACAAGTAGAAAGGCCTACAGAGAGAATAAGAAACCCAAGAAATGTTAGTTAAAGGAAAATAAGAGATTCAAGAAGGAAGAGGTCAGTCACATCAAGTACTGCAGAATAGTATCCATTGGTTTGTCTATTAAGGAAATCATATTTGTCATCAAATGATTTTGGTGGAAAAATGAGTGAAAACCAGAGCACAGTAGGTTGGGGAATGAATGGGATGTGAGCAAGTTAGCAGTGAGTGTAGACCATAGTTTCAAGAAACTTATCCATGATAGGGGTGGAAAGAGAGGTCAATGACTAGAGTTGAAGAGTTTTAATTATTTTGCTTTTACTTCTTAGGAAATAAATGGCCATATTTTATACCAGGTGGTAGGAATGAAAAGAGAAAACAAGACTACAGATAAAGAAGAGGGAGGGGGAAGGATGGAGTTGAGTCTCTGAAGACACAATGCTAGCAGGTCTCTCCTTTCTCTTTAAAGTAGGTGGAGAGGTCGTAGTCCTAGAAGATACCATAGACAGAAAACCTGATAAAAGGAGAGATTTACGTCTAGACTGCTTTTATGTCCTAGCTGCTGTAAAAAGTGCTGCAACGAACACTGGGGTACATGCGTCTCTCTCACTTATGGTTTTCTCAGGGTATATGCCCAGTAGTGGGATTGTTGGGGCATATGGTAGTTCTGTTCCTAGATTTTAAGGAATCTTCATACTGTTCTCCATAGTGGCTATATCAATTTACATTCCCACCAACAGTGCATGAGGGCTCCCTTTTCTCCACAGTGGGAATTTGCTGTGTGACACAGGGAGCTAGCTCAACACCATGCTCTGTGACGACCTAGAGGGGTAAGATGGGGAAGGAGATGGGAGAGGGCTTCAGGAGGGAGGGGACATATGTATACCTGTGGCTGACTCATGATGTTTGGCAGAAACCAACATAATATTGTAAAGCAGTTATCCTCCAATTTAAAAGAGAGAGAGATTTAGATTTAAAGTGTTCCTCGGAGAGATGAGTTGAACCCTAAGAAGGACCACCAGGCATTACTAAGAGTCCAGCTCTGGTAGAGATGTTTGTAAAGGAGCCATGATCCAGCTCCATCATTTTCTTGAGGATCATCCTAGGTTTCCTCATGTTATCTAGATCTGGCCATTGTGGACCCTCCTCATTCAGTCTCTCACAGTTTCATGAAAGGGTGAGGATACATCTTTAAACAAGCTATTAGGAAGCTGTAAAGCAAGTCAGGAAGGTTAGTGTCAGAAATCTCCCCAGCCATCCTCCACTTTTCTTTTCTCTGTACCTGCAAGATGGGCTTCTGCTTCTGTGTCCAGCTCCCTTTCCCAGCGAGTGAACTGGGGAAAGGAGAGAAAGATGGGGGTCTATCTTCCCCATCCCTCCTTTCTGCTTTTATTGCCACAGTTCTGACAGTAGCTGCCAGCCTCCATGGTTATATAAGGCTCCTTCAAGACAGCCTCTCCTCTAAGGGCCAGGTCATCCTGCCCTCCAGGAGGATAATTTCCTTTCTTCCTTTGTCCCTTCCTTCAGACCCAGGAATCGCTAACCTCTAAGTTAGTGAGGAACCAAGCTGGAATTGAAAGCAGAAAGAATATGTGTTTAACTCTGGACATTTGTGTGAGAGCAACTTCTGGAGCTCAAAATGAAAGAGAGCAGAAATGATTTAGCAATGGAAGAGAGGATAAAGTAAAGGCTGTCACTAATATGTATTTCTCTAGCATCGAACAAAATGATAAAGTGCTTTATAAATCAAAATCTACTATAAAGCACTATATTTATTAGATAAATGATTATGTTTAATATTAGTTAGAAAGGCTCTTGTGTAGATATATCCTATTACAAAATTGATTACCTTTCCATTACCTTCTATCTTCCTGAGGCATTAAAATACCCCTGAAAATGGATCTTCTTAATCAAATAAATATGGGGCTTCCATGGTGGCTCAGATGGTAAGGCATCTGCCCACAATGCAAGAGACCCAGGTTTGATCCCTGGGTCGGGAAGATCCCCTGGAGAAGGGAATGGCAACCCACTCCAGTACTCTTGCCTGAAAAATTCTATGGACAGAGGAGCCTGGTGGCTACAGTCCATGGGGTCGCAAAGAGTCAGACACGACTGAGTGACTTCACTTTAATCAAATAAACGAGCCTCTCTCTACCTCCCCCTGTCAGTTACCTGAGAACAGGAGGAATTGTCTCCTCTTCCATCTTTCCAGACTTTCCATCCTCCCCCATTTCACAACATTTACTGATCAAGAACCAAGAGTACTGATGGATGATAACTTATCATTCCTTATCCCCAAGTAAGATTGCTATTGTTATAGTTCAGTCACTCAGTCGTGTCCGATTCTCTGTGACCCCGTGGACTGCAGTAGGTTGCACGTTTTCTCTGCCTTCATTGTCTCTCTGAGTTTGCTCAAACTCATGTCCATTGAGTCAATTGATGCCATCCAACCATCTCATCCCTTGCTGCCTCCTTCTCTTCCTTCCCTCAATCTTTCCCAGTGTTAGGAATGTGTAACCAAGTAAGGTTAGGAATTATCAAAGGAGATAGCAGTAGCCCCTGCATCTTGAGGACTTATGTTTTAATCCAACAATCTAAACTGGAAAAAAACAAATGAAAATTCAAGTATATTATGTCAACCCACCCTCTTCCTGCTCTTTCGTGACCTGTTTTTTAATTTGTTAAAACACACATATCATTTATTTGGATAGCATTTCAGCCTTAGATTACTAACCACTGACAGATGAAACTTTCATAAGATCACACGTCTTATCCTCAGGTGAGAATTCTGGTCTATTTTTGCACTTACAGACTCTGTAGCCATTGCATTTGGGACCTCATTTACCATACTTGCACTTCCCCATCTACCTTTTAGATGGTCCAGTTCTTATCAGACATGGAATCACCTAAGTTTCTACTAAGTTCCTTTTGGTGATTTTTGTGAATGTAACGAGGTTACAAAGCTTGTCATGAGATGGTTGGGGTCCTATTTAGAGTCTGTCAATCATGTTTCCACGGAACATATGTAATGTGTGTATGATTATGTGTTAGCAATATATTTGGCATCAAACTTACTAAGCATATGGAAGGTTTGAGATATTTGAGACAAGCCTGTGTAGCACAGTATTTGGAGTAGTTATAAATTTGCTGCCAGAACAAAAAAAAAAAAAAAAAAAATAAGCCATTGACTTACGGGACCTAGAAGGAGGACACATGTGGGGGAGACCAGTTCTCCCTTAGTGTTTAAGTTTCTGTGTAGGTGTAACAGGGAATAGACTGCAGATGGCAGGTAGGGAAGAATCTTAATATGATATCTGATAGGAAAACCACATCAGTATTCCAGAGAGAAATGTAGCCTGCCTTGTTTCCTCTGTCTCAAATGAGGATTTCTTCTTTCTCTTTTTCCCTAGGAGCCTAGTTTGCTGAGGTGGTTCACACTCCACAACAGCTACCCTAAAAACTCTCCAATTACCTCAAGTCCCCAGTCTACCTAACCTCTCTTCTTCCCACTCCAAAACCCAAGCCTTTTACTTACAAGAGCAAAGAAATATATTTTTTCCCTTCAAGATCAAGGCAATGTGGCTTCTATCTTGAGTCATCTTTGCTTCCATTGTTTCTACCTCAATCTACACAAGGTCCTCTATCTGGCTCTCATCTAGACAATGTCTCATTCATTCAGTCAGCACTATTTACTGAGTGCTACTGTGTGCCAAAACTATCTGAAGTACTAGGAATACAGGAGTTTAGGTGCTCAGAATACAGCACTGCCTGAGACACAAGTGAATGAAATAGTCTCTCGTGGAGTTTATATCTTCATGTTGTTGTTTTTCACTTGCTAAGTCATGTCCAACTCTTTGTGACCTCATAGACCATAGCATGCCAGGCTCCTCTGTCCTCCACTATCTCCGGAAGTTTGCTCAAATTCATATCTACTGAGTCGGTGATGCTATCTAACCATGTCATCCTCTGCCACCCTCTTCTCCTGCCGTCAATCTTTGCCTGCATCAGGGTCCTTTCCAATGAGTTAGCTCTTCACATCAGGTGGCCAATACTTTACATCCTCATGAGATGACAGGAAAGTCATAAACCATAGTGTTAAGTTCTGATAAGGGTTTTAAAGATAGATGAAGCATAGAGAAGGGATAGAGAGCATTATGAAAAGAATGAGACCAGGAATCACGTTAGTATCTGAGGGCAGACATTGCCCATGGGAGAAAGCAAAGTGGAGTGGGAGGCTGTTTGGTCCCTGAGCAGGGACCGTGGTTCTTGGACGAGCAGCATCAGCATCATCTGGGAACTTGATAGAAATGTAATGTGCATCCCCCCAACACCACCACTGTGAGGAACTCTGGGGCAAGGGGTGGTGGCCTAGCAATCTGGGCTGTAAGGAGGTGATGTAAGCTAAAGTCAGAGAACCATGTGGAGAGCCAGCACCCAAGTGACACAGCTAGAATTGAACCTTTGAGGAAATAGTTGCTCTTTGCTGTTGCCCTGCCAGTGGACCTCTATTTCATCTTTTTTTAAAAATTATTTTATTTTTTAACTTTACAATATTGTAATGGTTTTGCCATATATCAAAATGAATCCACCACAGGTATACATGTGTTCCCCATCCTGAACCCTCCTCCCTCCTCCCTCCCCATACCATCCCTCTGGGTCGTCCCAGTGCACCAGCCCCAAGCATCCAGTATCGTGCATCGAACCTGGACTGGCGACTCATTTCATAAATGATATTATACATGTTTCAATGCCATTCTCCCAAATCATCCCACCCTCTCCCTCTCCCACAGAGTCCAAAAGACTGTTCAATACATCAATGTCTCTTTTGCTGTCTCATATACAGGGTTATTGTTACCATCTTTCTAAATTCCATATATATGTGTTAGTATACTGTATTGGTGTTTTTCTTTCTGGCTTACTTCACTCTGTATAATAGGCTCCAGTTTCATCCACCTCATTAGAACTGATTCAAAGGAATTCTTTTTAATGGCTGAGTAATACTCCATTGTGTATATGTACCACAGCTTTCTTATCCATTCATCTGCTGATGGACATCTAGGTTGCTTCCATGTCCTGGCTATTATAAACAGTGCTGCGATGAACATTGGGGTACACGTGTCTCTTTCCCTTCTGGTTTCCTCAGTGTGTATGCCCAGCAGTGGGATTGCTGGATCATAAGGCAGTTCTATTTCCAGTTTTTTAAGGAATCTCCACACTGTTGTCCATAGTGGCTGTACTAGTTTGCATTCCCACCAACAGTGTAAGAGGGTTCCCTTTTCTCCACACCCTCTCCAGCATTTATTGCTTGTAGACTTTTGGATCACAGCCATTCTAACTGGTGTGAAATGGTACCTCATAGTGGTTTTGATTTGCATTTCTCTGATAATGAGTGATGTTGAGCATCTTTTCATGCGTTTGTTAGCCATCTGTATGTCTTCTTTGGACAAATGTCCATTTAGTTCTTTGGCCCATTTTTTGATTGGGTCATTTATTTTTCTGGAATTGAGCTGTAGGAGTTGCTTGTATATTTTTGAGATTAGTTGTTTGTCAGTTGCTTCATTTGCTATTATTTTCTCCCATTCTGAAGGCTGTCTTTTCACCTTGCTTTTAATTTCCTTTGTTGTGCAGAAGCTTTTAAGTTTAATTAGGTCCCGTTTGTTTATTTTTGCTTTTATTTCCAATATTCTGGAAGGTGGGTCATAGAGGATCCTGCTGTGTTGTATGTCGGAGAGTGTTTTGCCTATGTTCTCCTCTAGGAGTTTTATAGTTTCTGGTCTTACGTTTAGATCTTTAATCCATTTTGAGTTTATTTTTGTATATGGTGTTAGAAAGTGTTCTAGTTTCATTCTTTCACAAGTGGTGGACCAGTTTTCCCAGCACCACTTGCTAAAGAGATTGTCTTTAATCCATTGTATATTCTTGCCTCCTTTGTCAAAGATAAGGTGTCCATAGGTATGTGGATTTATCTCTGGGCTTTCAATTTTGTTCCATTGATCTATATTTCTGTCTTTGTGCCAGTACCATACTGTCTTGATAACTGTGGCTTTGTAGTAGAACCTGAAGTCAGGCAGGTTGATTCCTCCAGTTCCATTCTTCTTTCTCAAGATTGCTTTGGCTATTCGAGGTTTTTTGTATTTCCATACAAATTGTGAAATTATTTGTTCTAGCTCTGTGAAGAATACCGTTGGTAGCTTGATAGGGATTGCATTGAATCTATAAATTGCTTTGGGTAGTATACACATTTTCACTATATTGATTCTTCCAATCCATGAACATGGTATATTTCTCCATCTATTAGTGTCCTCTTTGACTTCTTTCACCAGTGTTTTATAGTTTTCTATATATAGGTCTTTAGTTTCTTTAGGTAGATATATTCCTAAGTATTTTATTCTTTTCGTTGCAATGGTGAATGGAATTGTTTCCTTAATTTCTCTTTCTATTTTCTCATTATTAGTGTATAGGAATGCAAGGGATTTCTGTGTGTTGATTTTATATCCTGCAACTTTACTATATTTATTGATTAGTTCTAGTAATTTTCTGGTGGAGTCTTTAGGGTTTTCTATGTAGAGGATCATGTCATCTGCAAACAGTGAGAGTTTTACTTCTTTTTTCCAATCTGGATTCCTTTTATTTCTGCTCTGATTGCTGTAGCCAAAACTTCCAAACTATGTTGAATAGTAATGGTGAAAGTGGGCACCCTTGTCTTGTTCCTGACTTTAGAGGAAATGCTTTCAATTTTTCACCATTGAGGATAATGTTTGCTGTGGGTTTGTCATATATAGCTTTTATTATGTTGAGGTATGTTCCTTCTATTCCTGCTTTCTGGAGAGTTTTTATCATAAATGGATGTTGAATTTTGTCAAAGGCTTTCTCTGCATCTATTGAGATAATCATATGGTTTTTATTTTTCAATTTGTTAATGTGGTGTATTACATTGATTGATTTGCGGATATTGAAGAATCCTTGCATCCCTGGGATAAAGCCCACTTGGTCATGGTGTATGATCTTTTTAATGTGTTGTTGGATTCTGATTGCCAGAATTTTGTTAAGGATTTTTGCATCTATGTTCATCAGTGATATTGGCCTGTAGTTTTCTTTTTTTGTGGCATCTTTGTCAGGTTTTGGTATTAGGGTGATGGTGGCCTCATAGAATGAGTTTGGAAGTTTACCTTCCTCTGCAATTTTCTGGAAGAGTTTGAGCAGGATAGGTGTTAGCTCTTCTCTAAATTTTTGGTAGAATTCAGCTGTGAAGCCGTCTGGACCTGGGCTTTTGTTTGCTGGAAGATTTTTGATTACAGCTTCAACTTCTGTGCTTGTGATGGGTCTGTTAAGATTTTCTATTTCTTCCTGGTCCAGTTTTGGAAAGTTGTACTTTTCTAAGAATTTGTCCATTTCTTACACGTTGTCCATTTTACTGGCATATAATTGCTGATAGTAGTCTCTTATGAGCCTTTGTATTTCTGTGTTTTCTGTTGTGATCTCTCTTTTTTCATTTCTAATTTTATTGATTTGATTTTTCTCCCTGTTTCTTGATGAGTCTGGCTAATGGTTTGTCAATTTTATTTATCCTTTCAAAGAACCAGCTTTTGGCTTTGTTGATTTTTGCTATGGTCTCTTTTGTTTCTTTTGCATTTATTTCTGCCCTAATTTTTAAGAATTCTTTCCTTCTACTAACCCTGGGGTTCTTCGTTTCTTCCTTTTCTAGTTGCTTTAGGTGTAGAGTTAGGTTATTTATTTGACTTTTTTCTTGTTTCTTGAGGTATGCCTGTATTGCTATGAACTTTCCCCTTAGGACTGCTTTTACAGTGTCCCACAGGTTTTTGGTTGTTGTGTTTTCACTTTCATTCATTTCTATGCAAATTTTGATTTCTTTTTTGATTTCTTCTGTGATTTGTTGGTTATTCAGCAGTGTGTTGTTCAGCCTCCATATGTTGGAGTTTTTAATAGTTTTTCTCCTGTAATTGAGATCTAATCTTACTGCATTGTGGTCAGAAAAGATGCTTGGAATGATTTCAAATTTTTTGAATTTACCAAGGCTAGATTTATGGCCCAGGATGTGATCTATCCTGGAGAAGGTTCCGTGTGCACTTGAGAAAAAGGTGAAATTTGTTGTTTTGGGATGAAATGTCCTATAGATATCAAATAGGTCTAACTGGTCTATTGTATCATTTAAAGTTTGTGTTTCCTTGTTAATTTTCTGTTTAGTTGATCTATCCATAGGTGTGAGTGGGGTATTAAAGTCTCCCACTATTATTGTGTTATTGTTAATTTCTCCTTTCATACTTGTTAGCATTTGTCTTACATATTGCAGTGCTCCTATGTTGGGTGCATATATATTTATAATTGTTATATCTTCCTCTTGGATTGATCCTTTGATCATTATGTAGTGACCTTCTTTGTCTCTTTTCACAGCCTTTGTTTTAAAGTCTATTTTATCTGATATGAGTATTGCTACTCCTGCTTTCTTTTGGTCCCTACTTGCATGGAAAATCTTTTTCCAACCCTTCACTTTCAGTCTGTATGTGCCCCTGTTTTGAGGTGGGTCTCTTGTAGACAACATATGTAGGGGTCTTGTTTTTGTATCCATTCAGCCAGTCTTTGTCTTTTGGTTGGGGCATTCAACCCATTTACGTTTAAGGTAATTATTGATAAGTATGATCCCGTTGCCATTCACTTTATTGTTTTGGGTTCGAATTTATACACCCTTTTTGTGTTTCTTGTCTAGAGAATATCCTTTAGTGTTTGTTGGAGAGCTGGTTTGGTGGTGCTGAATTCTCTCAGCTTTTGCTTGTCTGTAAAGCTTTTGATTTCTCCTTCATATTTGAATGAGATCCTTGCTGGGTACAATAATCTGGGCTGTAGGTTATTTTCTTTCATCACTTTAAGTATGTCTTGCCATTCCCTCCTGGCTTGAAGAGTTTCTATTGAAAGATCAGCTGTTATCCTTATGGGAATTCCCTTGTGTGTTATTTGTTGTTTTTCCCTTGCTGCTTTTAATATTTGTTCTTTGTGTTTGATCTTTGTTAATTTGATTGATATGTGTCTTGGGGTGTTTTGCCTTGGGTTTATCCTGTTTGGGACTCTCTGGGTTTCTTGGACTTGAGTGATTATTTCCTCCCCCATTTTAGGGAAGTTTTCAACTATTATCTCCTCAAGTATTTTCTCATGGTCTGTCTTTTTGTCGTCTTCTTCTGGGACTCCTATGATTCGAATGTTGTATCGTTTAATATTGTCCTGGAGGTCTCTGAGATTGTCCTCATTTCTTTTAATTCGTTTTTCTTTTATCCTCTCTGATTCATTTATTTCTACCATTCTATCTTCTAATTCACTATCCTATCTTCTGCCTCTGTTATTCTATTTGTTTCCTCCAGAGTGTTTTTGATCTCATTTATTGCATTATTCATTATATATTGACTGTTTTTTATTTCTTCTAGGTCCTTGTTAAACCTTTCTTGCATCTTCTCAATCCTTGTCTCCAGACTATTTATCTGTGATTCCATTTTGATTTCAAGATTTTGGATCAATTTCACTATCATTATTTGGAATTCTTTATCAGGTAGATTCCTTATCTCTTCCTCTTTGGTTTGGTGGGCATTTATCCTGTTCCTTTACCTGCTGGATATTCCTCTGTCTCTTCATTTTGCTTAAATTGCTGAGTTTGGGGTGTCCTTTCTGTATTCTGGCAGTTTGTGGAGTTCTCTTTATTGTGGCATTTCCTCGCTGTGTGTGGGTTTGTACAGGTGGCTTGTCAAGGTTTCTTGGTTAGGGAAGCTTGTGTCGGTGTTCTGGTGGGTGGAGCTGTATTTCTTCTCTCTGGAGTGCAATGAAGTGTCCAGTAATGAGTTATGAGATGTCTATGGATTTGGAGTAACTTTGGGCAGCCTGTATATTGGAGCTCGGGGCTGTGTTCCTGTGTTGCTGGAGAATTTGCTTGGTATGTCTTGCCCTGGAACTTGTTGGCCCTTGTGTGGTGCTTGGTTTCAGTGTAGGTGTGGAGGCGTTTGATGAGCTCCTGTCAATTAATGTTCCCTGGAGTCAGGAGTTCTCTGGAGTCAGGGTTTGGACTTAAGCCTCCTGCTTCCAGTTATCAGTCTTATTTTTACAGTAGTCTCAAAACTTCTCCTTCTATACAGCACCATTGATAAAACATCTAGGTTGAAGATGAAAAGTTTCTCCACCATGAGGGTCACCCAGAGAGGTTCACAGTGTTACATGGAGAAGAGAAGAGGGAGGAGAGAGTTAGAGGTGACCCGAATGAGATGAGGTGGAATCAATAGTGGAGAGAGTGGGCTAGCCAGTAATCACTTCCTTATGTGCACTCCACAACTGGACCGCTCAGAGATGTTCACGGAGTTATACAAAGAAGAGAAGAGGGAGGAAGAAGACAGAGGTGGCCAGGAGGATAAAGGGGGGAGTGAAAAGGAGAGAAACAGATCCAGCCAGTAATCAGTTCCCTAAGTGTTCTCCACCGTCTGGAACACACATAAATTCACAGAGTTGGGTAGAGTAGAGAGGGGTTAGGGAGGAGACACAGGTGACCTGGTGGAGAAAAAGGAGAGTCCAAAGGGTGAGAGAACAGTCAAGCCAGTAATCTCGTTCCCAAGTAAAAAATGGGTACTGAAGATTGGGTTCTTAAAGGTACAAAATTGGTAACAAATACCTAAAAGCAAAAATTAAAAATCTAGAGTAGAGTTTGGAATTTCAAAAATACAATGTTAAAGAAAAGAAGGAAAAGAAATAGAGGGAAAAAAAAAAAAAACAAAGTCAGAAAAATTATAAAGAAAATATAGGTACAAAATTGATAACAGATATCAAAAAGCAAAAGTTAAAAGTCTAGAGTAGAATTTGGAATTTCAAAAATACAATGTTAAAGAAAAGAAGAAGAAAAAGAAAGAGAAAAAAACCAAACAAACGAAAACAAAGTCACAAAAATTATAAAGAAAATATAGGTACAAAATTGATAACAAGTACCAAAAAGCATACATTAAAAATCTAGAGTAAAGTTTGGAATTTCAGAAATACAATGTTAAGGAAAAGAAGAAGAGAAAGAGAGACTAAAAAAAAAAAAAAAGTCACAAAAATTATTTAAAAAAATATAGGTACAAAATTGATAACAAATACCAAAAAGCTAAAATTAAAAATCTAGAGTAGAGTTTGGAATTTCAAAAATACAATGAAAAAAAGTCACAAAAATTATGAAATATATATATATGAAGTTTGCTTTTAAAAGAAAATAGGGTCTTTTTTTTGGCAAAGTAATAGTAGGTTATAAAAATGAAAATTAAAGGAGTAATAGAGGACTTAAAATTTAAACAAAAAAAAAGAAAGAAAAAATGATCGTAAAAATAGTTAAAATATATCTAGGACTTTCTCTGGTGTTGTTGAGGGTATTGTGGGTTCAGCTCATTTTCAGCTAGTTCCTTGGTCCAGCTTATATTTCTCAAGATCTATAGGCCCCTTCCTATGTAGTTAGTACTAATGACAGGGTTTTCATCTACTGCCTGTCGCTTCCAAGGTGGTTCCCTCTGTTATAGCTTCTTCTGTTTGCTGGCCTCTTCCATGTCTGATTTCCACCCTGACACAAAGGTGGCGGTGGTGGACACTTTTTTTTTTTTTTCCAGGCTCACTTGTTCAGTCGCGCTGTGGGGAGGGAGGGACACTGCAAACAAGTAACACTGGTGTGTGCTCGCAGTGCCTCAGCCACACTGGGTCTGCCCCCGCTCACGGCACGTGTAGCCTCCCTGCCCACACTGCTCAGGCTCTAGGTTGCTCCGCCGGGAACCATCTGAGGCCGGCCCTGGGCTGCCTGCACCTCCCAGGTCTAAGCCACTCAGTTCAGGCACTCAGGTAGTCCTCAGAGGTGCAGACTCGGTTGGGCCTGCATTTTGTGCCCTTCCCAGGTTTGAGCAGCTCAGGTGATGAGGTGTTTAGCGAGCAGGATTGCTGCGACTTATTGCCTCCCTGCCGCTCGGTTATCTAGGTGTACGACCGGCACACCTTCTCAGGGCAGATGTTGACCGTCCAGACCCCCAAGAAGTCTTAGTTGGCAAAGAAGCCTGCTTACAGTTTTGTAGATAATGTCTCTCTGGGGCTGCGATTGCCCCCTTCTGGCTCTGGCTGCCTGTCACCAGAGGGGGATGGTCTGCAGCTGGCTATCTCTGTTCAGTCCTTTGTTTCGTGCGTGCGCCTGGCAGTGTCTTAGGTTAGGGCTGGCTTTTCGCATGGTACTTATCCCACAGCCTGGTTTGTAGCCCAAATTAGTTTCCTCAGATAGTGCTGGGGCATTCAGGCCAGATCCTTACTCAAAGCGATGCAGCCCGCTCCGCGCCTCCCTGCCCAGCCCCCGCTTGCTATTGGCGGATGCAGGCATCCGCGCTGCTTCTCCGCTAGGGGAGTTACCATTGGGCTCCTAATCTGTAGGTTTTAATTGTTTATTTATTTTTCCTCCCTGTTATGTTGCCCTCTGTGCTTCCAAGGCTCGGCACAGACTTGGCAGTGAGAATGTTTCCTGGTGTTTGGAAACTTCTCTCTTTTTAAGACTCCCTTCCTGGGACGGAGCTCCGTCCCTCCCTCTTTTGTCTCTTTTTTTGTCTTTTATATTTTTTCCTACCTCCTTTCGAAGACAATGGGTTGCTTTTCTGGGTGCCTGATGTCCTCTGCAGGCATTTAGAAGTTGTTTTGTGGAATTTGCTCGGTGTTTAGATGTTCTTTTGATGAATTTGTGGGGGAGAAAGTGGTCTCCCCGTCCTATTCCTCCACTATCTTAGCTCCTCCCCTCTATTTCATCTTAAAACTGTGAACCATCTCCATCACCTGTTCAAACTGTGAACTTCCTCCACACCTATGTCTAGGTGGGGTATATTTCTTGGGGTGGGGGGGGGGAGGGGCTCTCTCCCCCATGCCTGCCCACCTGCCCTCCAAGAGACTTTCAGACACAGCTCCTCCAGCAAGAGCTCCCTGGCAACCATCTGTGATGGCTTTCTGCTCTGAGATTCCAGAGACTTGCTCAGTCATGTATAGTCATCCCCATGTGCCACAGGGACATCTCGTCTTTCTTTTTCAGTTATATGCAAATTAAAAGTAAGGTGCTACATCTTATCTTTATCTGTATTCTTAGTCCCCAAATAGTGTTTGGCATATTCAGTAAAGGGCTTCCCTGGTGGCTCAGTGGTAGAGAATCCACCTGCCAATGCAGGAGACTCGGATTCAATCTCTGGGTCAGGATGATCCCCTGGAGAAGGAAATGGCATCCCACTCCAGTATTCTTACCTGGAAAATCCCATGGACAGAGGAGGGTGGGGGGCTGCAGTCCATGGGGTTGCAAAAGAGTTGAACATGACTTACAACGAAATTCAGTCCAAGTTTAGACGATGGAAAGGAGTGAAGGGAGGAAGAGAGGCTGGCAAAGAAAGAAACTAATAAACCAGGAATCAGAGTCTGACATCTGCTGGCAGTTTTGCCAGACTAGGTTTCATCAACCAAGGTCATGAGAAAGAGACCTTTTGGCTCCTATGACTGCAGGAGGAATGTGAGGTTGCTGGGGGCCACTTGTATGTGCCTTGGTGTATCCGGCCTGTTGTTAGGGAGGTGTGATATTCCTCCCTGCTCAGTGTGTCTTGGGTATCACTCACACAATTTCCCAAATTTGGTCTCAGATGTTTTATAGCCTCCTAAAATGCTTTGAAAAGCATTCTGACTCCTGGGGTGGGGTGGGCAGTAGATTGGCAGTAAAGCTGTTGTTTCCTGCAAGTATCAGAATGGTCACCAGCTGGTCAACATGACTATTCACTACTGCCTTTCACCAAATTTAGAGAAGTGATCCTTGCCTTCTTATTATTGTTCTATCCTCTAAGGCAGTGGTCTGCAACATTTTTGGCACCAGGGACTGATTTTGTGGAAGACAGTTTTTCCATGGACTGCTGCTGGGTGGAAGAGGGGATAGTTTCAGGATGATTGAAACACATTGCATGTATTGTGCACTTTATTTCTATTATTATTACATCAGCGCCACCTCAGATCACCAAGTATTAGATCCCAGAGGTGGGGGAGCCTTGTTTTAAGAAATACATGTGAATGCATTTGAAATTATAGATTGCTCCTTACTCACCAATTCACGTTGAGCTTAATATCTTCTCTAAGTCTCTGAATAGTTTTTATGAATCAGGGAACTTCCATTACCCCAAAACTGGGTTCACCTCTTTTTGGGGGTTGTTAAGTCAAAAGACACAACCAAGCAATGATCAGGAGAAGGAAGGATTTATTACTTGCAGCAAGTAAAAAGAACTCAAGGGATATTTCCCTAAGCAATATCTCCCTGAACAGCAAAATTTGAGAAGTTTTAAGCTAAGAATGGGTGTATTAGTTGCTCAGTCATATCCAACTCTTTGTGGCCCCATGGACTGTAACCCACCAGCCTCCTCAGTTCATGGAATTCTCCAATCAAGAATACTAGAGTGGGTAGCCATTCCCTTCTCCAAAGAGGATCTTCCCAACCCAGGAATGGAACACGGGTCTCCTGCATTGCAGGCAGGTTCTTTTACCATCTGATCCATCAGGGAAGCCTAAAGGTTACATACATATGTCATGAAGGGGTTTGGGCAGTATATGCATATCCATAAAAGTAATTGAGCATAGGAGAATTCAGCCTAGAATTAGGGCAAAGACTAACAGAGTCCAGGCTTTAGTTGAAAGAAGTCACAAGGATCAGATAAGGTCAACATCATCATCTGTTAGTTTCCAATGGAGCTGGTGGTTGAGGGGTCAAGCAGGGTCGAATTCTGCAAAATGGCTCAAGAACGTGTTTGAGCTGGCAATCTTTACAACTGATTTATTTTCTTTGTTATTGTTACTTTGCTTACCTAATAACAGCCAGTCTGTTCCTGCATTATTTTGACCCTAGCCCACCAGGTTCCTCTGTCCATGGGATTCTCCAGGCAAGAATACTGGAATGAGTTGCCATGCCCTCCTTCAGGGGATCTTCCTGACCCAGAGATCAAACCTGAGTCTTCTGCATTGCAGGCAGATTCTCTTCCCTGGTGAGCTACCAGGGAAGCTTTGCTCCCTTAAGATCACTAATTACCGAGACCTATTCAAGGGCAAACATTGTAGTCTGGCTTAGATCACAAAATGCCAAAAATGGCTTCTCTCATATCAAGAAAGTCATGCCTGGTACTCTTTCTCTGGGGACCCCCAATGCTATCTGCTTATACATCTGCATGATCTCTCAGAACTTTATTGTCCATGTTCTTCCCTTTAGCTCATCTTTTTCTAACTCTTTGGGTGTCTTCATGCAATAGGAATATGTCTGCTGGTATTTCCTATATTCCATTCCCCTACTTAGATCACCATATATAAATTCCAAGTACCATAGAAACAGAATGGCCCTGGAGACCAGAGGCAGGCTCCCTTTATAAAAGATCACAATAAAAAATTTAACAGATAGGATTGATCAAATAGAGTGCTGTGTGGTTCAAAGTGTCCTGAGATGTATGGCACTTTCTGCTTGGAGCTCAGCACACTTCCCAGGGCAGCAGTCAAGTTTAGTAAAATCTGTAAATATCCAGATGGAAACTGTGTGAAATCAGCTGGTCCCTGTTACAGAGGCTTAGCTTCTTAGAAAGGCTTGAAGTAAGGAGTTGTGGGGAGAAAAGGGGAGAGAGGAAAACCAGCTCAAGAATCGAAGGAAGGGGGAGGGGATTAAAGGTTGGAGAATTTACTCTACAGTTTTGAAACTAATACATAGTTTCTCAAGAAAACATAACAATCTGAACTGCCAAAGGACTTGCCACCATCTTGGCTTCCTTTTTGCAGGTGAAAAAGCATTTGGTTTTTCCTTTAATACAACTTATATAGAAAGTACTTAACTACAGGTTGAATACTGCATTGTGGATCCAGCTATTGATACCTAAGTTCTTTCTAGGATAGCAATCAATAAGAAAAAGAGGAAATAGTAAAATGGAATATTGCCAATTCAAACATTCAGTTAATTCCCTTTCCCCAAATTAAGCCTTCTAAACCAACCAGTGGAACAATGCAAAATCAACATGATGACTCAGGCTCATTTGTATAAAAGCCAATTGCAGATACTTAAAGGAGTGACTTACTGAGAACAGGAAAAGTTTATGGTAGGTATTTAACAAAGGTTTTGTGTTCTGAATGTACTGTACAATTTATTTTAAAGTTATGCACCACTTCTGGTGAGCATATTGTATCTTTCAAGTATTAATTACTCCAAAGAATCTTTGGGCAGCCAATTCATTTCACCCAGCTAAAAATATCCGTTAACTTCAAAAATAGAAATGGCCAAATTGGAACCCATGAAAATAGCACACCCTAAGCCATAAGACCTGTAACTTTCTTTACCTACTATCATTGTTAAGAACAACACAAGCATCTTGCTTTCACAGTTTAAGCAGTGATTCACATCATCTGTATTTTGTAAAATACCTTATATTCCTCACCTATTTGTTTTATCAGAATATGACAACTTATGGGGATACCCACTTAATAATCTAGTTAAAGCTTGCAAGCCAGTCTTTCTTGTCACTAATAGAAGGAAATAATTGTTTTCTTTCATAGCATTTATCTTTCAGGACATCGCTTAACTCCCTCCTAGGTTCTCGGAATGCTCTTTGGTAGCACTTATCATTTTGAATTATAATTGTCTGTTTAATCGTTCATTCTTCCTAATTGTGTACACTTTAGGGGGAAAGAATCTTGTTGTTCTTCCTCAAGTCCAGTCTACCCAGAGCACAGATACCTGTAGGATTTATTGTTGTTAGATATATCATCTAAAATAACAGCAATTTCATGTGGTTCAACCTAATATAAGCTTTGAAATGAAAATATTAGGTGCGCTTTGCAACCTATTAAATTGTAGCCCCCCAGGCTCCTTCCCGGAATTCTCTGGGCAAGAATACTGGAGTAGTTCCCATTCCCTTCTCCAGGGATCTTCCCAACCCAGGAGGTGAACCCTTGTCTCCTGCATTGCAGGCAGATTCTTTACCATCGGATCTTTAACTGAAAAATGAGGATTTTGTTTTCATGCTATGGAAATACTAGCAACTTATATCCAGATTTTCCTTGAAACAAGATCTATCAAGTTTACAGATGTATTGCCAGACTTCCGAAGGTCTAATGTTGAAAATAGATCACCAGGAGATCTCATTAACAGTGAATTTTCTTGAGGGCTGGGGTAGGGCCTGAGACTGTGTTTGTAGCTGACTCTCACGCATGGCTGACGCTATGGTTTGCAGGCCAATGCTTTGCAGAGCAAGTTTTTGGACCGCAGAAAGAAGAGTCAGGAGATATAAGTTTTAGATCTGCTGCTAGCTGTCTGTGTGACTTTAATAAGTTACTTAATCTTCCAGAGCCTTGCTTTCTGTGATGTCTGAGGGTTCAGTTGGGAGGTCAGTTCCTTCCTGACTTGTTAAGAGTTTGTGACCTGTTAAGATCATGTTTACATAAGTGATTAGAGAGTCTGCACAGCATAAAGGATAGAAGCACCAGCCCCATCCTTAGACTGCCTGGGTTCGCAGCTTCTCCGCTTTCTAGGTAAGTGACCTTAGAGGGAGTTACTTAAATTTTCTGTGCCTGTTTCCCCATCTTCAGAATTGAACTGATACTGAATTATCTTATCTATGCAAAGTGCTTACAACAGAGCCTAGCACATGTAAACTCAATTCATTTCCTCTATTGCAACATTGGTGTTCTTTAGGGTTTCATTACTAGGAAGACTTCTTAAGGGGATTTTCTGAAATATGGGCAAAGATTTAGTATATGGAAAGATGTTCCTCACCAATTTACTTCATCAAAACCTAGGAAGCTACCTGGGGCTTCCCAGGTGACTCAGTGGTAAGGAATCCGCCTGTCAACACAGGAGATGGAGATTCGATCCCTGGGTCAGGAATATTCCCTGGAGGAGGAAATGGCAACCCACTTCAATATCCTTGCCTGGAAAATCCCACAGATAGAGGAGCTTGGAGGGCTGCAGTCCATGGTGTCGCAAAGAGTCAGACACAACTTAGTGACTAAACAATGACAACAAGGAAACTATATATATGCTCAACAATGAGAGAAAGGCTTCTTGCAGTGCATGTGATGGAATTTTTTTAATTGGAGTATAATTGCTTTATCATGTTGTTAGTTTCTGCCGTGCAGCAAAGTGAATCTCCCACATGTGTACATGCATACCCTCCCTCTTGAGCCTCCTTCCCACTTCTATAGGTCATCGCAGAGCACCCAGCTGAGCTCGCTGAGCTACACAGCAGCTCCCCACTGGCTATGTTAGTGTGTATATGTCAGTGCCGCTCTCACAGTTCGTGCCACCCTCCCTGCCCTCCCCATGTCCACATGTCTGTTCTGTCTTTTGTATCCATTGTAAACATCTACAGATAACTCTTGAGATGCAATACAAAATGGGGAGAAAACAGGATATGGAACTGAATTAACAGCTCAGGTTTAATTATGATTTCTTATGTTAACTGTATCTGGGGGAAAATGCTCCAAAATACTGTGATTATTATGACCAAGTGAAAGCATTTTAAGTGATTTTCTTCTTCCCTCCCCTCTATTTACTAATTCTACATGAAGCATGAGTGACTTTTATATTCAGAGAAAAAGTAATTTTAAACATGTGTAACTTCCCTACCTCATCCCTTCCTACCCCATTAAAAAAAAAAAAAATCAACCCTATAGCAAGGATTTTGGCTTCTGTGGTGCCTTATGCCAAAACTGTTCTAGAAGCATTGCAAAGAAGAATCAGAAGTCAGTAAGTTTAGTGATATCCCACTCAGCACCAAACTAATGACTGAGAAGTAAAACAAGTGTGTTCATTTTTATTATTATTATTATTTCTGAACAAAATGAGATTGTCGGGTATTCAATGAAGCATTAACTGGTGCAAGCTGCGCGTCATGCAGATGCTGGAAAGATTGAAACACAGAAGCAGGGCTTAAGGCTTTTCAGTTTAGGATAATACCGGGAACAGCCAGCACCATGCTGATATGTGTGTTTAAGTAGATGAGTTTTCAAATAGAAATTCTGCAGTGGTCTCAACACCACAGTCCATTTAAATCCATATTTAGATTTTTATTTAAAAGTTAATACAATAGGTCAGCAAAAGGCATTTGAAGTGACTGGAGGGGGGATCTATTATATTTTTCCATATATCCCCCAGGACATATATTTTTCCCTGCCTGAGCTCACCCGTTATACTTTGAGAAGAAATTCAGGAAAAATATTTGCTAGCAATTTCCCACACCATAAAGCTGTCATAACAGTGATCATCAAAACCCAGACCAACTTGAATGTCTTCTGACTTGCCGAAGAAGATTAAAGACTATTTCATTCTTGCCTCTGTGGGGCATGGATTGGGAGGAAAGTGTCTGCATAAATTTTTTTACTACTACACTGCCGCCTGATAAAAGCCCTCATCCTTAATTTTTATCGAACTTTTTAGTACTTTGAAGTTCTCACTTTTGGGGTATACATCACCTATTGTCTATGGACGCTTGATTGGCTCCCTAACCAGAAACCTCAACCTCACAACTACAAGAAAATAATTTCTGAATAAAAATCATGTTTCAATCACTTGCAGATAGTTTTTCTTACTCTCCTCACTCTCATGCATTCTAGAACTCTGATGAAAAAGAATGCTATCTCTGGACTTCCCTGGCAGTCCAGTGGTTTGGATTTCACCTTCCAGGGCAGGGAGTGAGGGTTCAGTCCCTGGCTGTGGAGCTAAGATCCCACCTGCTTTGAATTAAAAAACCAAAATGTCAAAAAACAGAAGCAATATTGTAACAAATTCAATAAAGGTCCACATCAAAAAAATATTAAAAAAGAATTCTGTCTTAAAACAGACTTTTGGTTAAAGAATATTGAAAAAAGTTGCAGCTAACTCTGTAACTGTAAGCAGTTTAACTGTGGGTGATTGGTGTCATCCAGAAAAATAGGTCTGGGACCTATGTTCATTCATTCATCGTACTCTCATTGAGCACCTTTCTATCCCAAGTTGGGCTTCCCTGATGGCGCAGATGATAAAGAATCTGCCTGCAGTGTGGGAGACCCAGGTTCAATCCCTGGGTCAGGAAGATTCCTTGGAGAAGGAAATGGCTACCCACTCTGGTATTCTTGCCTAAAATATTCCATGGACAGAGGAACCTGGCAGGCTACAGTCCTTGGAGTCAGACACAACTGAGCAACTAAAACTTTCACGTCCCAAGTTGTTCCAGATATTAGGAGTATCAGGGGCTACGGACAAGGCAGGCAAAGCCCTGATTCTGGTGAAGCCCATATTTCCATGAAGGAAGTGGGCAATGTGCAAGTGAACAAATAATAATCATTACAGGTGCTTACAAGAGATACAATGTAAATAGACAAGATACTATGATTTTCATTTATTTGTTCAGCAAATACTTTTTGATTATCGGCTCTGTACCTACTACTGTGCTGAGCATCCCACAAAGTAGGTGTGTCTTTCCTTTCACTGAGTTTACACTCTGGATGTTGTGACAAATGTTAATTACAAATACAGTTAAAGTTACAAAGGAAAAGTAGTACAAGGTACAAATAGTTCAGAGGGGACTGACAGCTAAAACTTGGGGGTGAGTATTAGACCAGAGAGGGCTTTCAAAGGATGTTGTGTGCGGCAGGGCTTTGAAGGGTGAGTTTACTGGGAGTGGTGATTGTAGCAGAGGACAGCTAGTGAGAGATGTGCTCTCATCTAGGGAGAAAGAAGCCAGGGGTACATGCTGTGCCTTTCCTAAACTCAGTTTTCATTTAAATTCTTAGTTTTTAGGCTTTATCAGGCAACTATTTACTTTCTTTATTGGAGTATAACTGCCTTACAGTGTTGCGTTAGTTTCTGCTGTACAACAATGTGAATCACCTACTTGTTGTTTAGTTGCAGAGTCACATCCAACTCTTTTGCAACCTCGTGGACTATAGCCTGCCAGGCTCCTCTGTCCATGGGATTTCCCAGGCAAGAATTCTGGAGTGGGTTGCCATTTCCTTCTCCCAGGGAATCTTCCTGATCCCAGGGATCGAACCTGTGTCTTCTGAATCTCTTGCATTAGCAGCAGATTCTTTACCACTGAGCTACCTGGGAGGCCTGAACCCACTCCAGTATTCTTACCTGGAGAATCCTCACAGACAGAGGAGCCTGGCAGGCTATAGTCCATGGGCTTGCAAGGAGTCGGACACAACTGAGCGACTAAGCACAGCACAGCATATACATAAATCCCCTCCCTCTAGAGCCTCCCTTCCATCCCTCCTCTGCGCCCCACCCCTCTAGGTCATCACAGAGCGCTGAGTTGAGCAACCTGTGCTATACGGCAGCTTCCCACTAATAATGTGTTTTGCACGTGGTAGTGTATGTATGTTAGTGCTGCTCTCTCAATTCGTTCCACCTTCTCCCCCACCCCACCCCCATGCCCACAAGTCTGTTCTTCATGTCTATCTCAGTTTCTAAACTCTAGAACTGGCCATGGTCCTTCCATTGTAGGACACACCTGAAATCACGAAATGTGGGGAGCCCTTTGCTTTGCATCTAGAGCTTTCTGAGTATTCCCTCTTGGCCTCAAGAGGCAATTGAGTTACTGTGAGTTGGCTGCAGAATTAAAAGGAGAGGTTGGAGGGAAATGTCAAAAGGAAAATTCAGATGTGATTTAGTAGGTAGGTGAGGTTTCCTAAAGGCAACACAGCACACGAGGAACTGGATCCAAATGCCAAGAGGCTCTGCAGGCAGGCAATGAATTCGAATGTGAGAAGGTCATATTGGAGGAGATGAGCCTTGGATTCATTATTCAGATAGAAACACACACTTTGTCTACATTTTAAATACATGCAGTATGTGAGTGGAAATATCACTGGATAGGTATCCTTTGCTTATTTCTCTATTGCTTGTTTTTCTTTTTCCTTTTTGGCATCAATTTCCAAGAGTCTCATGTATTAGGGATATTAATCCTTTGTAACCTATAAATAGCACATGCTTTTTTTTAACTGATTATCATTTGTCTTTCAACTTTTTCTGTAAGGCAAAAAACAATATACATAATTTTAATGGTTATAAATTCAAACCTACCTTCAATTTTTCCTCCATTGTGGCTTTTAGATTTCTCCTATTTAAAGTGTCAACTATCTCTTCTGCTCAAAGCTATACACTTGTTCTAGGATTTTTTTTTTCTTCTGATTTGGCAATCTTTTTCTTTAAGCCTTTATTCTATATGGATTTTTTTCTTTTGCATGATGTGAGGAAGAGTATAACTTTGTTTTATCCTAATGGCCATTCACAGAACAGGACATTCAAAGAGCCAATATACAGGAAAAGTTGCATTTCAATCTCAGGGACATGTAGAAGAAAGCAATAAAATGGCATTTTGCATATATATTATAAGAGTAGCAAAATTTTTGACTTAATGGACGTGAGTCTGAGCAAACTCCAGGAGACACTGAAGGCCAAGGAAGCCTGGTGTGCTGCAGTCCATGGGGTCGCTAAGGGTCAGACACACCTGAGTGAATGAACAACAGCAAAAGATTGAAAGTGCTCAGTGCTGGTAAAGATGTGGAAGAAGCAGGAATTCTTGTACAGTGGAAGTGGAAATGTGAAGTTTTGCACGTTCCTTAGAAAATAATCCAACAGAATTTAATAAGAGTTAAGGTCTTTGCACCCGGCACAGCACCACCTGAAAGTGGGAGCCTGGCTGCTCGCTTATCAAAAGCCGATAAAGAGGAAAGGAACGTTCGCTTTATTTTGGAGATGCTAGGAACCAGGGGCTTGGGATGGGGGAGTGAGGGGGAGGGTGGGCTCCCCCCACATCCTTCCAACCAATGGGCAAGAGCTTTTATAGGATGAGAGAGAGCTACATGTAGAAATAGCACAGTCAGCTCTGACAGTCGTCTTGAAATTGGTCTGACCGGCGTCATCTTGATTGTTTTAAGTACAGTTAATCTTCAGTTCCAGACCTGGCTTTGTTCCAGTTTCCTTGAGGCCAGTTCTTGGAATTGTGACCGCTTCTGTCATGGCATCAAATAGTTAACGTCTTCCACCTGGTTTCAGTATCTGTAAGTCAGCCCACAGGACGTGGCTCAGAGTATTCTCTATAGCCCTTGAGAAGGAGCTGAAGGTGCTCGACTTTGCTTACTGACTAAAGTACTGCTGCTATTTTGTCCTGTGTTTCCTTTGCTTCTGCAGTTTTTTTCACTTCTCTGATTAAATTTACTCTTTGGCTAAAGTATTTCCACAGAAAAAAGGCAGGCAGAGGACTTGGGAAGGGACCAGAGTGTCCTGCGTTTTAATCCCATTCATTAGAAAAATACCTGTCAAAAGAACTAGCATGTTATGGTGTTTCTGGCAGTGCTGTATACAGGGAATTTTTTAAAAACCTGAAGACAAAGTCTATCAATGAGGGAATTATTGAAAAAATCATATATCTGTCTATACTGTGAAATATTATGAAGCTCCTATAAAGAATGCATTATTGGCAGAGGAATGTGCATGATGTATTGTTGAATGAAAATAGGAAGTTTTAGAGAATGTATATGTGCTTATTTTTGAAATGTGATAGTTTTGTGTTACAAGGACGTTCTTTGGGATGTTGTCTGTGTTCTTCACTGCTTTTTAGGAGATGGGGAGGAGGTGTTGGCAGTGCTGTTTTGTGAGGGTAACCATCACTTTCTCCCTTTTAATATTAAAATGATCTAGGGACTTCCCTGGTGGCCCAGTGGTTGGGACTTTGCCTTCCAAGGCAGAGGGTGCAGGTTAGACTCCTGATCAGGGAGCTAAGATCCCACATGCTTCCTTCCAAAAAACCAAAACATAAAACAGAAGCAATATTGTAACAAATTCAATAAAGGCTTTAAAAATGGTCCACATCAGAAAATCTTTAAAAAATATTAAAATGATCTAATATAGCTACATGGGAGACAATTCTATCCTGTGATTATATATTTCATACAAAATAGACCAGGGAGCAGGAAACCTGGTTTGTCTTGACTTACATGTCTTGGGTGTGTCTCTATGTTCCTAGTATCTCCTTCTAACACATGTTAAGAAAAAAGAAAACATCAAATACTCCAAATGCTCCTGAAGTAAAGGCATCATAGGTAAAGATGATCATGTTCCCCTCTGTGATCTGTACACTTGCAATAGTTCAAGGCCAAGATTTACAAGGTCATAAAGAACCCACCAGAGAATGACTATCATTCCCTCATTTAGCAGAGATTCAGTGTCTTAATGCTTATACTTAGCAGATGGAGAATGTAAGCTCACCTTGGGTCATAGCCTAGTTTACCTCACAGCATCTCCAATTCATAGAATGAAACATCTAGAAAGAACTGAGTTACCTCAAAGCTACTGATCAGAATCACCAGCAGCTCTAACAAAGGTAAATACTGAACACAAACACACTAGACAGTCCCCAAATGGACTGAATCAGACTATTTGGAAACTGGGCCCAGGAATCCATTTTTTGGGAATAATTGCTGAGTGATTCTGACACATTTTATCTATAGATGACTGTTTGTGAACTACTGACCAAATTGATCTAATAAGTCAAACTACCTGCCAAAGTTCATATAAGCAGTCACGGCAGCGTACATTTGTAAAACCTCCACTTAAAAAGTACATGTTAGTGCCAGGCTCTCCTGCACAACTAGCAGCGTGTGTAAAACTCGAACATGTTTGAAGTTTCTCATTTTTTTCCCATGTGCTAGAGGCCATTGATCCTTGATACGGGGGTTTTGTTAAAGTAACATATCAGCCTTGCCATTAAAAAGTCTCTGCCATTAGTATGCACCTGACACACTCAGTGTCCTGATCCTGGTTTTATCCTAGTCTTTAGCCACAATGCATATACTTTGTGTCAAAAACTCAGTTGTTTAGGCAACACAATCCTTTAAAAACTTTACAAGAGTAATGCCAGTGTCCAAGTCTTAATTGTATATTCCCTTCCATTTTGAGTAATGGATCTGACTTGTTTAAAAGTTGAAAGGAAATCTATTTACACCAGACCTTCAATATTTGAGAACCTTGAAGAATATTACCACTAAAAGAGAGACCAAGTGGAATGGGAACCTTTTAGAAACATTGAGACAAAGCAAATGGCACACATGGTATTTCTCCTTAGCCTCTAAGGCAGTAAGGGACCAGCTGTCATACAACAAAGTCTGAGGGGACCATGTAACCTAATGGGCATAGCCAGAGTGCTCAGCTTTAAAGGCTCTTGTGCTTATAAAAACAATCAACGTGGTACCATTAACTCCATATGTTAGATTTAAGACTTTTTTTTTTTACCCCAGCCTGCATTTGATTTACTTAAACATTTGTAATGCTTACCTTTTTAATTCAAATAGAGAATATAAGTGAATAAGATGTTTGTTCAGACTCTAATGTGGGGTTTTTCCCTTAGGAGTTTGCTTGGCAAATATTTGTGGACAGTATGACCTGGTACCTTCTTATTGTGCCATTAGAAAAAAAAAAAAAACCAACTGACATTGATCTCCAAAGTTAAATTAGCTTCACAAAGCACACATTGCTCCACTGGAGAAGGAAGTCAGGAAGGAAATGATTAACGTGATGAAGAAAATCCAGGGTAGGGTTGTAATTGAGCACAAAGTCCCTAATTCAAACATTAAAGCAAGCTATTTCTGAAGTTCAAGGTACATAGTGCAGAGATATAATTATAAAATCACCAAGACCACTCCTCCTTTAAGTTCTATTTCCTAGAAGTCTGTGACATTTTCCAAACACGTTGCTTGCCTCTCTGAGCACTTCTTTGTCTCCCTCACTAGACCCTTCCCCAAAGCCTCCCCCAACCTCCACCCCAGCACAGAGGGCATCAGTCAGGGCTCTCCCTGTCTCTATGAGCTCTGTGTTCTCTATCCCAAAGATGCCGGTCAATTTCACGGCTTTAGGATTACTGGTGTTCTGATGAGTCTCATGCCATTAGTTCCAGCCCTGGCTTCTGACCCTAATTCAGTCCCATATGTCCAACTGTCTGCAGAACATTTCTAAGTGGATGCCAACTTCTTTGACATAGTTCATCCTTTTCCCCACAGTCTTCCCTGCCTCTGTTCCCAATTTTCATTCAGTTGAGAGAACTCCCACCACACTGAGTCAAAACCTCTGTTTTTCTTTCTCCCCTAGTTCAGCTGCTCCCCACATCTCATCATTCCTTTTTTTCCCCCTCAGTCTCCTTCAGTTTCATTTCTCTTGTGCCACCTTCATTATATCATGGTCATAATAAGCTCATCACTTGCCTCTCTGCCACCAGTTTTACCCACTCTGATCTGTTCTGCACATCAGTAGCAAATTAATCTTCCTAAAGTACCATTCTCTGATGTTGCTGTGCTGATCCAGGGCCCTTCAGTAGGCCTCGACATTCCAAGAATCATGTCCAAACTCATTTGTCTGGTGTCCAAGGCACTCTACAACTTGGCCCTCTATAGTCTTTTCCTTTTCCCATTCTCACTCCTTTTTTCACTCTGAAACAAGTCTCAGTTCAAATCAGAGGGGTCTGACCATCACTTGGCCACACTCCATTTATCCCCATCCTATCTATCAGGATTCTGTCCTTCATACTGTCCTCCTATCTGAAACATCTGTACCCTTCAGCCTCTAGTTCCAAGTTCTTTATCATGACCAAAACATAAGCTCACAGATATGTCTCTCTCCTCCAACAGCTTTTTTGTCAACTCTGGGTACCTTACATGTAAGCCCATGTCTTCAACTACTTCAGATGGCTGTCCTAGTGCTTCATAAATAGTAAATGCTTGGAAAAGATTTATTTTGATTAGATTTAGAGCCTGGCCCATTGTCTTGATCAAGATTCTCAATTCAGCTTGCCCCAAACAGTGAAACAAACAAACAAACAAACCCTTGCCAAAAGAAAATATTGGCAGCTCAACTCCTTTTTTATTCCCCTTTGTGACTCAACTGGTAAAGAATCCACCTGCAATGCGGGAGACCTGGGTTTGATCCCCAGGTCGGGAAGATCCCCTGGAGAAGGGAAAGGCTACCCACTCCACTATTCTGGCCTGGAGAATTCCATAGACTGTATAGTCCATGGGGTCGCAAAGAGTTAGACACAACTGAGTGACTCTCACTTCACTTCACTTTATTTTGTCTAAAGTTAAACAAGAAAACAGTTCTGTGAATTGCATTTCACCCTCATCTGTTTCTGTTTATATAATCCACATCTCCTAAAACCGGGAGATCTGTACTTGGGAAAAGGGATCAGCCCATATAAAGATGTGGAGGAGAGACTATGGCCAGAGGAAGTTTTCTGACTTGCCAGCTTGATAAAATCCCTCTGGGGGGATTTTCTGAGATGCGCAGCACCCGTTGCCACAGCCAGTACCTAAGCCATGGTCCCCGTGGAGGTGAGGGAGTCAGTGCATACAGACCTATCTGGTTTTCCTAAAAACTAAGAATTCTATGCTCCTGACCTTATCCAAAAGAAGTTATGATTTTACTGGCTGTGTTTTCTGTAGCCCAAACTAGCCTAAAAAGAATCAAAGAAAAATACAACTCTTAAAACTCTTGAATGAATTTCTGGATAGATACATTATTACCTTAGTTGTGTCACCCAGGATTGATTATGACTTAATGTACTTTGCTGTGGGGAACTGAGTAGTTTTAAGAAGTTAAATATTCTAGAAGTTGGTGAGCCTGGTGCTAAGTCATTTCAGTCATGTTTGACTCTTTCATGACCTCATGGACTGTAGCCCACCAGGCTCCTCTGACCAGGGAATTCTCCAGGCAAGAATACTGGAGTGGGTTGCCATGCCCTCCTGCAGGGGATCTTCCCAATCCAGGGATCAAACTCGAGTCTCTTGCATTATAGGCAGATTCTTTACCATCTGAGCCACCAGGTAAGCTCTTGAACCAAAGTTAGCTGGCTTGGGAGAGTGCATATGTAACTCTTCTGGAAAACAAAAGAATATAATGTTTTACACACACACACACACACACGTCTTTGTGTCTTCAAGTGTTATAGATTCAGTCCCAAAGATATTTCCTCCCCAAAGCCTGCTTCTACTGAGGATGCTGATGAGGCTGAAATCAAGGCATCCAGGACTGCGCTCCCTCTGAAGGCTCTAGGGGAGAATCCATGCTGATTGGTGACCTCCTCTCTCCCAACTCTTGCTCTGTGGTCACATTGCCTTCTCTTATATGTGTGTTAAATCTCCTGCCTCTCTGTATAAAGATACTTGTGATTGCCTTTTGTTGTTGTTTCCTTGCCCAATCATATCTGACTCTTTGCAACCCCATGGACTGTGGCCTCCCAGGCTTCTTGGTCCATGGGGAAGATTCCCAGGGGGATCTTCCCAACCCAGGAATCAAACCTGAATCTCCTGCATTGGAAAGTGATTTCTTTACCACTGAGCCATCAGGGAAACTCATTATTGCCTTTAGGGACCTCACAGATAATTGGCACTAATGGTAAAAAAAAAAAAAAAAAAAAAAACCCACTTGCCAATGCAGGAGACATAACAGTTGGGTTTGATCCCTGGGTTGGGAAGATCCCCTGGAGAAGGGCATGGCAACCCACTTGAGTATTCTTGCCTGGAGAATCCCATGGACAGAGGAGTTTGGCAGGCTACAGTCCATAGGGTCACAAAGAGCTGAACATGACTGATGTGGCTTAGTATGCACACACAGATGCAGATAATACAGGGTAATCTTGTATCTCCAGAGCCTTAATTTAATCATATCTGCAAAGTTTTTTTTGCCATAAAAGGTCTTATTCACAGACTGCAAGGATTGGAGCATGGATATCTTTCAGTTCAGTTCAGTCGCTCAGTCATGTCCAACTCTTTGCGACCCCATGAATTGCAGCACACCAGGCCTCCCTGTCCATCACCAACTCCCGGAGTTCACCCAAACTCATGTCCATCGAGTCGGTGATGCCATCCAGCCATCTCATTCTCTGTCGTCCCCTTCTCCTCCTGCCCCCAATCCCTCCCAGCATCAGAGTCTTTTCCAATGAGTCAACTCTTTACATGATGTGGCCAAAGTATTGGAGTTTCAGCTTTAGCATCATTCCTTCCAAAGAACACCCAGGACTGATCTCCTTTAGGATGGACTGGTTGGATCTCCTTGCAGTCCAAGGGACTCTCAAGAGTCTTCTCTAACACCACAGTTCAAAAGCATCAATTCTTCGGTGCTCAGCTTTCTTCACAGCCCAACTCTCACATCCATACATGACCACTGGAAAAACCATAGCCTTGACTAGACGGACCTTTGTTGGCAAAGTAATGTCTCTGCTTTTGAATATGCTGTCTAGGTTGGTCATAACTTTCCTTCCAAGGAGTAAACGTCTTTTAATTTTATGGCTGCAATCACCATCTGCAGTGATTTTGAAGCCCAAAAAATAAAGTCTGACCCTATTTCCACTGTTTCCCCATCTATTTCCCATGAAGTGATGGGACCAGATGCCATGATCTTTGTTTCCTGAATGTTGAGCTTTAAGCCAACTTTTTCACTCTCCACTTTCACGTTCATCAAGAGGCTTTTGAGTTCCTCTTCACTTTCTGCCATAAGGGTGGTGTCATCTGCATATCTGAGGTTATTGATATTTCTCCTGGCAATCTTGATTCCAGCTTGTGCTTCCTCCAGCCCAGCGTTTCTCATGATGTACTCTGCATAGAAGTTAAATAAGCAGAGTGACAGTATACAGACTTGACGTACTCCTTTTCCTATTTGGATCCAGTCTGTTGTTCCATGTCCAGTTCTGTTACTTCCTGACCTACATACAGATTTCTCAAGAGGCAGGTCAGGTGGTCTGGTATTCCCATCTCTTTCAGAATTTTCCACAGTTTATTGTGATCCACACAGTCAAAGGCTTTGGCATAGTCAATAAAGCAGAAATAGATGTTTTTCTGGAACTCTCTTGCTTTTTCCATGATCCAGTGGATGTTGAAAATTTGATCTCTGGTTCCTCTGCCTTTTCTAAAACCAGCTTAAGCATCTGGAAGTTCACGGTTCACGTATTGTTGAAGCCTGGCTTGGAGAATTTTGAGCATTACTTTACTAGTGTGTGAGATGAGTGCAATTGTGCAGTTGTTTGAGCATTCTTTGGCATTGCCTTTCTTTGGGATTGGAATGAAAACTGACCTTTTCCAGTCCTGTGGCCAGTGCTGAGTTTTCCAAATTTGCTGACATATTGAGTGCAGCACTTTCACAGCATCATCTTTCAGGATTTGAAATAGCTCAACTGGAATTCCATCACCTCCACTAGCTTTGTTCGTAGTGATGCTTTCTAAGGCCCACTTGACTTCACATTCCAGGATGTCTGGCTCTAGGTCAGTGATCACACCATCGTGATTATCTGGGTCGTGAAGATCTTTTTTGTACATTTCTTCTGTGTATTCTTGCCACCTCTTCTTAATATCTTTTGCTTATGTTAGGTCTATACCATTTCTGTCCTTTATCGAGCCCATCTTTGCATGAAATGTTCCCTTGGTATCTCTAATTTTCTTGAAGAGATCTCTAGTCTTTCCCATTCTGTTGTTTTCCTCTATTTCTTTTCATTGACCACTGAAGAAGGCTTTCTTATCTCTCCTTGCTATTCTTTGAGATTCTGCATTCAGATGCTTATATCTTTCCTTTTCTCCTTTGCTTTTCACTGCTCTTCTTTTCACAGCTATTTGTAAGGCCTCCCCAGACAGCCATTTTGCTTATTTGCATTTCTTTTCCATGGGGACGGTCTTGATCCCTATCTCCTGTACAGTGCCACCAACCTCCATCCACAGTTCATCAGGGAACTAAAATGGACTGGAGTGGGTGTTTTAACTCAGATGACCATTATATCTACTACTGCGGCCAGGAATCCCTTAGAAGAAATGGAGTGGCCATCATGGTCAACAAAAGGGTCCAAACTGCAGTACTTGCATGCAATCTCATAAACGACAGAATGATCTCTCTTTCCAAGGCAAACCATTCAATATCACAGTAATCCAAGTCTATGCCCCAACCAGTAACGCTGAAGAAGCTGGAGCTGAACGGTTCTATGAAGACCTACAAGACCTTTTAAAACTAACACCCAAAAAAGATGTCCTTTTCAATATAGGGGACTGGAATGCAAAAGTAGGAAGTTGAGAAACACCTGGAGTAACAGGCAAATTTGTCATTGGAGTACAGAATGAAGCAGGGCAAAGGCTAATAGAGTTTTGCCAAGAGAATGCACTGTTTATAGCAAACACCCTCATCCAACAACACAAGAGAAGACTCTATACATGGACATCACCAGATGGTCAACAGCAAAATCAGGCTGATTATATTCTTTGCAGCCAAAGATGGAGAAGTTCTATACAGTCAGCAAAAACAAGACTGGGAACGGACTGTGGCTCAGATCATGAACTCCTTATTGCAAAATTCAGACTTAAATTGAAGAAAGTAGGGAAAACCACTAGACCATTTAGGTATGACCTAAATCAAATCCCTTATGATTTTACAGTGGAAGTGAGAAATAGATTTAAGGGACTAGATCTGACAGATAGAGGGCCTGATGAACTATGGATATCTTTGGGGGGACATTATTCAGCCTATCACAATGATTATTAATATTTTGTTTATATCAAATACTACATAATTTTAAAGTTATAAAGCATCAAGAATTTATTAGAAGAACATACAGCATATGGCTAACAGTTGTTATCTCTTAGGAGTGGAAGGCTGGCAGAATTTCACTTTCATTCTTTTGAAGCATTTTACTTGCTTAAATAGCAGAGACATCACTTTGCAGACAAAGGTCCATATAGTCAAAGCTATGCTTTTCCCAGTAGTCATGTATGAATGTGAGAGTTGGACCATAAAGAGGGCTGAGCACTGAAGATTTGATGCTTTTTAATTGTGCTGGAGAAGACTCTTGAGAGTCCCTTGGACTGCAAGGAGATCCAACCAGTCAATCCTAAAGGAAATCAACCCTGAATATTCATTGGAAGGACTGTTGCTGAAGCTGAAACTCCAATACTTTGGCCACCTGATGCAAAGAGCCAACTTATTGAAAAAGACCCTGACACTGGGAAAGATTGAAGGCAAAAGGAGAAGAGGGATGAGATGGTGAGATAATATCATTGATTCAATGGACATGAGTTTGAGCAAACTCCAGGAAGTGAAGGACCAGGGAGTCTGGCATGCTACCATCCTTGGGGCTGCAAAGAGTTGGACATGACTTAGAGACTGAACAACAACTCTTTTACAATGAGGCATGTGATGGATGTGTTTGTGTTTAGGGATAAAACTGTAAGAATTAATACAGATTTTTTTAGATGCTTTCAGCAATATTGAAACATAACTACGGAAGCCCACACACCCTAGAGCCACAAACAGTACCATGGTGAGGTACCTTTTCTCTGTATTTTACAGCACTTGTTTCCAGGACTCCCTTCCCCCACCCCCCATGCAGCTGTTCTTCGTCTCATCTATGCCATTTGGATTGAAAACACACTTAAGGCAATTACATCCAAGCTCGGATTTGCTTGGCTTCAAAGTCCCTGCTGTTTCCTCTGCTGCAGGCTGGCTATTTTTTCTAATTTCTTCCTTCAAGGACCAAAAAGGGTGTTTCCAGAAGGAAGGGGACAAGGAGAAGAACTGGAAAAAATAGAGAATATTTCTTTTTTGATCTCTGTGCTGAGATTATTTTGGTTTTGGTTTTCTCTCAATAGGGGCTGCAGTGCCCCACCACTTAATTAGGACAGATCCACTCCTCCTTCATATCTAAAAACCTATCATTTGTGGAATGGTGTTTGTTTTTCTATGCTGCCAACAGTGAAGGAATGATACACATTTTCAACCTATGTTCTTGAAGCAGTTGATAGTTTTCAACTGTAAACTGAGGTAGCTCAGAATACAGTTATGAATAAGAAAAAGGTCATGCTCTAAAAACTCATTTTTTTCCACTTCATCAGTCTTCTATCAAGGCCATATGCATACAGTTGACTGATGACTAATTTCTTCCATCTCTATGTTCTCTAACATTCGATTTCTTTACAAAGGCCTCAAAGTCTGAAGAGTCCATCTATCTGATAACCAAAAAAAAGAAACATTTTGAGTTAGACAAGAGTGTCGTTCCTCTCTAGAGGACATTTCATTATTTTAAAGAACAAATGTGGAAATCCAGAACTTTTCTACAAATGTATGAATTAGAACCATTATTGTGTTTTGAGGCCATATTAATCAAAGAATTTGCAGTTTCGTGTGACATAGGACATTTTTCATTGTTTTTGTGAAATAACCAACTGTTTTAACCTGTATCTGTAATCAGGCATTTAATTAGATCAACTTGATTGATCACTAGGTGCATTTATTATACTGTCTACTCACAGAGGTAAACAGCTGGTATGTGCATGTGGTTGAAATACTCTGGAAGAAGGAGGTGGAAAATCTGTTAAAATCTGCCACTGTCTTGCTTTTTTCAATTTAGACACTGTAGGGAGGGGCTAATTTTATTGACAGTAAAGGCAGAAGCAGAATAGACATTTTTAAAAGAACATAGGAGAACAGCTAAATATATGAATTGTAGAAAAAACATACAGCCAAGCTTCTCAAACTTCGTGTGCATAGGAATCACCTGGGGATTTTGTGAAAATGCAGATTCTGATGTAGGGGGGCTGAGGCCTAAAATTCTGCATTGCTAACAGACCCCAGGGTGCTGCTGGCGCTGCTGCTGGGGTCCATCTTGTAGACTGGAAACACCGAGAGGGGTCAGTCAACCCAAGGCCACTGCTTTTGTGAAATCGAGAAAACAACCCAATTATAAATCTTGGCCCTGAGACGACTGAAGTCTCATACCTTGTCCTTTTCGGTGCCAAATAGGACTTTCCTTTAGGGAGACTTACAGCGGCTGTAGTCCAGAGGTGTCTTTCTGATATTGTAAACCTACAATAGATTTTCAGTTGCTTTGTTTAATCTGGATTTTTAAAGTGTATGTATTTTTAAGTTTTTATTTATTTTTGGCTCTGCTGGGTCTTCATTGCTATGCAGGCTTTTCTCTAGTTGTAGCAAGCAGAGGCTAGCTGCTCTCCAGTTGCAGTGTGCAGATTCCTCATTGTAATGGCTTCTCTTCTTGCAGTGCATTGGCTCTAGGGTGTGTGGGCTTCCGTAGTTATGGCTCCCAGGCTCAAAAGCACAGACTCAATAGTTGTGGCACACGGGCTTAGCTGTTCCAGGGCATGTGGGATCTTCCCAGACCAGAGATCAAATGGTGTCCTCTGCATTGGCAGGTAGATTCTTTACCACTGAGCCACCAGGGAAGCCTAGTGTGTGTGTTTTAAATTTCCAAATGATACTGTAAACTCATTGAGAGCAGAAACAGGATCCCGATAATGGATGCACATTAAATATTAATCAAATGTGCCTCTAATTGAATATTATGATGGCTCTGTTTCTACAAAACATTTCCAGTTAGCCCAGTCTATGAGCTGCTGATTTTGCCAATAAAACAACTGATGTTACTTAGGAAGGCACTTAATCCTAAACTTTAAATGTTGACTGAGGGAGTTCCCAAGATGGCAGAGTAGAAAGACTCTGAGCTCACCTGCCCTCATGGGCACACCAGAATTACAACTATTTACAGAACAACTGTTGATGAAAAGATGGGAAAGACCAGAAAAGATCTACATGCGGAATCTAAAAAGTAAAACAAAGTAGTGAATATAGCAAAAAATAGACTCACAGATATAGAGAAAAAACTAATGGTTACCAGTGGGATGAGGAAGAGGGAGACTCACCGTGGGGTAGGGAATTAAAAACTCAATACTATGTATAGAATTAAATAAGCTTCAAGGATATATTGTGCAGCAAAGGCAATATAGCCAATATTTTACATTAACTATAAATGGAGTATAGTCTATATAAGCTTTGAACCATGTTGTACACCTGAAACTAAATGTAATATTGTAAATCAACCATTACTCAATTGAAAAACAAAAAATTTCTCACTCTCTTCCCACTCTGTAAGTAAAGGATATTTTCATACTGAAAAAAAGTTAACCTAAATCTGCCATCAATCCCAGTTATGATTCTGTATTAGAATAAGAGATACCCTAAGATCATTGGGGAGTTGTCAGCACCTGAACACACCTTTTTTTCGCCCCTCCAACCTCACTATCAGGATTGTGTTCACTTTCCCTTCTGTTTTAGTATACTCTGTATACTCCACCTTCTACCCATGGTATCATCCTGTGCATCTTTGGATATGGTGTGGGTGAAGAGATCCATGGTCTATCTGTGTACCCCAGGACCTGCTATGATACATAGATATACATATACATATATTAATCTGCTTATTATACATGATATAGTGTATATAATAAGCAGATGTGTTTATGGGCAGAATTCAAAATTCTGAATATTTAATGACAGCCCCATTTCTAGACAATAATCTTAGCTTTGAGATTTTAAAACTACTTTTGAGACCACAATTAATTGAACCTGGAGCTTGTGTAAAACCAACAGGATTAAAATTCATATGTGGCTGGCATTTAAAAATCAGAGCACCTGAATTACACCTTAGTTCCTGTGCTAAGAGAAAGGAGCAGAAAGTAAATAGACTTGAATGCAGTTATTAACTAGAAATACAAACAGAAGTTAGTTTAATATAGAATATTAGTTTCCCACTAGCCAGTATACTATAAAATCAATCTTCTTTTCAAAATGAAGAAAAACTGAATGAAAACATTTGGAGACTGGGAAGCACTTTAGAAATGTTCATTGTGTCAAATGCCTATGATGGAAACCGCAATTATAAATCTGGGTGACGTAGAAACAATGGGTGAGCTATTCCCAGGCTGCCTATAAACTTCCCAGGGCACTTAATGTCTGTCTTCTTGTTACACAGAAGGTGTCTGTTAGTTCCACAAAGTTTAATTGCTAGAGCAGACTTTTTCCCCTCCTCTTTTTTGAAAAACAGAGCCATGAGGACTAAATGACTTGTTAAGAGTCCCCCATAAGAATCTGAAATGAGGAAATGACCTGGCTAAGAATCGGCTGAAGACAAGCTACTTAATTAGCTTCTCTATTCAGACTTTATTCATTTGCCAAGACAAAACTTCAGATAATTATTTTTTGTCTATTAAAATGACCAGCATGGCTAGTGAAAGATGAGTTGTCCCTAGAGCAGGTGTTAGTTTCTAAAATTAGTTTACTTTTGGGAAAGAAAGCTTTCTGAGCTCCTAATCATCTCCATTTCAGAACTCGCCCTCATGAGGATTCATGCTTCCATTTTAAGTTTCTCAAAACAGATCTCAGTGGGATCCTTATCCTGCTTCTTATGTGCAAGATAATGTCTACGCTGTGGTGAAGCCAGACAATTGCAATGAGTTTCGTGTCTCCATGCTTTGTGTAGCATGGGAAGCTGTGTGGATTCACATGCATGGCTGATTGCCGTCCCTGACAAAATTCCGCCTGCTATTGCCCCAACAGAGCTGGCTGTCCACTGAGAGTGGGAATGTGTATCTTCCAACTGGACAGTGGTGTCCTTGATGCTGCTAGACCCCCTCAGGATACAAGGTTGCAGCCCCAGTTGCCCAGCTGAGTGTTTCTCTCCACCTAAGTTGTGCCAAGGCCTGGTCAGGGAGCTCTGCTCCCGCTACATTCCTGTTTTGACCCTCGATCGATGCTGTCCCCTGTGGCTGAGTCATCTCCACCCAGGTTGCGCTGGGATTCACTTCTGTTCCAGCAGCTCCAGGGAGCAGCCCAAGTGCGCATATCAGTGCGGTTTGCTGCACACTTACCACACCAAAGCACTGGTGGGATGCAGAGGCAGGGGAAAATGGAGGGGAAGAAAGCGAGAGAGACCCTCCTCTTCTGAGGATCTGGGAATCTGGGATCCATATCAGTGCAGGTCAGCTTGGACTCTGAAGTATTGTATGGCTTTGTGAGCCTGTCCACCACTGTTTCTTCTCAGGGAAATCATGCCGCTGGGATGGTGACTGCTTTGCTACAAGACTGTCTTTCATTCAACTGCCACCTCCCTCAGACCATTCAATACTCACTGTTGACTGGTTCAGACACCTTCTCCCTTTCCCCTCAACCACCCCCATAGGATCTGACCTCCCTCTTTGAGAAATGCCTCTCTATCTTTCATGTATGTGTGTGTGTGTGCACACGCACAGACACATGTGCATGCACACACAAGTGTTTGTATACACACACACTTATGTTGGAGAAAGGTTTGGATTCCCCCTCCCCTCGTCCACTATAAACCTGGAGCCTTCTTAGGCTTGTGTCAATGAGCTGATGCAAACATATTAAGGAGGAGACATGGTGTCCAGTTCCACAAACTGGATTAATCTGAGTGTGATCACCAGCCCAAACACAGCATCTGTTCTTATGTCCTGGGGCCCTGGAAAAGAATGCTGGTACTTATAAATTTGTTTCAGATTTTCCATAGACACTCTGATGAATCTGATAGTTTCTGTTTTTTATCATAGATAGTCTGGGGTTTCTAACAAATTAGCATTTGAATTGCATATTGGTTAAGGGTTTATTGTTTGTGAGTAGCAGAAGCCAATTTGAGCTACTTTAAACCAAAATGGGAAATTTGTTGCAAGGATTCAGGCAGGGCTCTGGGGACTTCAAGGCAGGATCATGGACCTTTCTTTAAGAACTCTGTGTTCATCTGATCTTTGTTTGCAGTCCCTGTATTATAGTTAAAATCCTAAATTGTAGGCAGAAAGAATTTGGTGTCTATTCGGTCACATTCCAGCCAGTCAAGATCATGGATATAGATTCAGGTCATTCAAACCAAATGCTTGGGGCTCAGCCCTGTAGACACGGTGGAGAGGTCTATGGATAAGACTCCAAAAAATATCCATCATAGGGAGCATTCATTCATCATTTTATATTATTGAGACAACTCTAATGATCGAATGATGACATCTCGTTAGTCCTTTGGACTGCCAGGAGCTCAAACCAGTCAATCCTAAAGGACATCAACCCTGAATATTCATTGGGAGGATTGAAGCTGAAGCTTCAATACTTTGGTCACCTGATGCAAAGAGCCGACTCATTGGAAAAGAACCTAATGCTAGGAAAGATGGACGGCGAAAGGAAGAGGGGGTGACAGAGGATGAGATGGTTGGATGGCATCACTGAGTCAATGGACATGAATTTGAGCAAATTCTGGGAGATTGCGAAGGACAGGGAAGCCTGGTGTGCTTTAGTTTGGTGGGGTCGCAAAGAGTTGGACACAACTTAGTGACTAAACAACAACAACTTTAACTCCTAGGTCGTATGAGACTATTTAAAATGCCTTTTCAGAAAGGAAAGGAACCATTAAAGTAAACCTGGTGGTTCTGAACTTGGGTTCCCTGGACCCATAAACATACAGACAGGGCCTCTGCATGTACCACTGCTTCAGTATTTCCAAAGGCTTTCATTTATTTGCTATGATAAAGCTGCTGCAAATCATTAGGACCTTGAGTTTCTTTGTTCTTTGGGGGGGAAAAAATGGTATTAACATCATGTGGAAGTGTTTCTGTGTCCTCACGAGAATTATTTGTGATATAAAATATTCTTTTACTAGACAATGGAGAAATTATTTAATAAGCTGCATATAGTAGTGTGTGTGCATGCTAAGTCCCTCCAGTCGTGTCCAACTCTTTGCAACCCTATGGACTGTAGCATGCCAGGCTCCTTTGTCCATGGGATTTTCCAGGCAACAGTACTGAAGTGGGTTGCTATATCCTTCTCCAGGGGATCTTCCCAACCCAGGAATCAAACCCCCATCTCTTAAGTCTCCTGCATTGGCTTTGGAAGGCAGGTTGTTTACCACTAGTGCCAAGTGGGAAGCCCCCAATACAGTAGCAGTTGTAATAATAGCAAGCACTTATGCAGGGTTTTCTGTGTGCCTACACTCTCCAATGCATGGCAGCTATGATCTTTCCAAACCTGGAATTCAAGAAAGAGTGGGGGGAAGAGGCATTTAAGTCCCAAAGAAGATTGAGAGCCACTGAGCTAGATCTTCAGTTACTGTTCAGCATTGCAGTAATTTTGATGCAGAAGTAAAAACATTTTCTTAACAGAGAGTTACAGTTCTTTATAATGAGCCTTCATAAATGAGCCTTCTCTTGCTCACCTCCTCTGAATTTGGTTCTAGCCACAGCTTCACACATGCCTAAATTGAAGTTTTGATCTGTTTAAAACCTTCAATGTTTTCTCATTTCTCTTGCTATGTATAGGGCATCTGAAGTTAGATGTAGTTTAGCGCAAGAAAATAATCACTAGACTCTAAACACTTTCAGGAAACCATCATGAAGAGCTGTTGCATCCTTTGTTTTTTAAGTGGAGTCTAGAAAAATGGTACTGAGGAACCTGTTTGCAGGTCAGGAATAGAGACGAACAACAATAGAAATGGAGACTAGAGAAAGGACTTATGGACACAGCAGGGGAAGGAGAGGGTAGGACAAATTGAGAGAGTAGCATTGAAATATATACACTTCTTGTTGTTTAGTTGCTAAATCATGTCCAACTCTTTTGTGACCCCATGGACTGTAGCCCAGTAGGCTCCTCTGTCCATGTGTTTTCCAGGCAAGAATACTGGAGTGGGTTGCCATTCCCTTCTCCAGGGGATCTTCCTAATCCAGGGATCTAAGCCATGTTTCCTGCATTGGTAGGTGAGTTCTTTACCATTGAGTCACCAGGGAAACCCCAACCATGTATAAAATAGATAGCTAACGGGAAGCTGCTCTATAGCATGGGGAACTCACCTCGGTGCTCTGTGGTGACCTAGAGGGCTGGGATGGGGAGGTGGGAGGGAGGCTCCAGAGGGAGGGGATATGTGTATGCTGCTGCCGCTGCTGTCGCTTCAGTCATATCTGACTCTGTACGACCCCATAGATGGCAGCCCACCAGGCTCCACCATCCCTGAGATTCTCCAGGCAAGAACACTGGAGTGGGTTGCCATTTCCTTCTCCAACGCATGAAAGTGAAAAGTGAAAGTGAAGTCACTCAGTCGTGTCCGACTCTTAGCAACCCCATGGACTATAGCCTACGAGGTTCCTCCGCCCATGGGATTTTCCAGGCAAGAGTACTAGAGTGGGGTGCCATTGCCTGGATATGTGTATACTTATGGCTGATTCACGCTGTTGTACAGCAGAAACCAACACAGCATTGTAAAACAATTATTCTTCAATTAAAAATAAATATTTTTAAAAAATTGGAAAAAAATAATGTGAAACATGTTCTCTGATCTGCCACAGTTTCACAGTCATGGTGTGTCTATCCCTTCAAAATTAAGTAACTATCTAATAATAAAGGGCTTCCCAAGTGGCCCTAGTGGTAAAGAATCTGCCTGCCAATGCAGGAGATGCAAGAGACTCAGGTTCGATCCCTGGGTCAGGAAGATCCCCAGGAGGAGGAAATGGCAACCCATTCCAGTATCCTTGCCTGGGAAATCCCATGGACAGAAGAGCCTGGTGGGCTACGATCCATGAGGTCACAGAGTCAGACACAACTGAGCATCTGAGCAAAGCACAGGATATCTAATAAGAATTCAGTTTTAAATATTACCTGTTTGTCAGATACTGAATCAGGTACCTCTTCATATGTGCTCTTCACAATGCTCTGAGAAATGAGTGTTATTAATCCCCTTTTACAGATGACGTAACTGAGGTCCAGCCAAGTAAATACAGAGGATGCGATCGTTGGATAGCTTCATCGATTCAGTGGATGTGAGTTTGACAAACTCCAGGATACAGTGAAAGACAGGAAAGCCTGGCATGCTGCAGTCCATGGGGTCACAAAGAGTCGGACATGACTTAGAGACTGATAACAACAAAGTAAATACTTGATTCAT
Source organism: Bos javanicus (assembly GCF_032452875.1). Lineage (NCBI taxonomy): Eukaryota > Metazoa > Chordata > Mammalia > Artiodactyla > Bovidae > Bos > Bos javanicus. The sequence continues at coordinate 31,932,662 of NC_083881.1, read as the reverse complement.
AAGTTGTTGTTCAGTCGCTAAGTCATGTCCGACTCTTTGCAACCCCATGAACTGCAGCACGCCAGGCTTCTCTGTCCATCCCTGTCTCCCTGAGTTTGCTCAAACTCAAGTCCATTGAGTCAGTGATGTCATCCAACCAGCTCATCCTGTCATCCCCTTTTCCTCTTGCCCTTAGTTTTTCCCAGCATCCGAGTCTTTTCCAGTGAGACAATTTTTCATTCACATCAGGTGGCCAAAGTATTGGAGCTTCAGGTTTAGCATCCATCCTTCCAATGAACATTCAGGGTTGATTTCCTTTAGGATTGACTGGTTTGATCTCCTTGCAGTCTAAGGGACTCTTCAGAGTCTTTTCCAGCACCACAGTTCGAAAGCATCAATTTTTCGGCACTCAGCCTTCATCACAGTCCAACTCTCACATCCGTACATGACTGCTGGAAAAACCATAGCTTTGACTATACAGACCTTTGTTCACAAGTTGCATCCTCTGAATGGAAGCTATTATATTCTAGGCAGCAAAACTGTGTTCCTATGTTTCCTGTTTTATTCTCCAGCACCAAATGGGCCCAGGAGGAATATGTAAGTAAGGAATAAGTGAATGACTGTCTAATTCAAAGTCTGTACACTCTCCACTGTACCATGTTTCCTCTGATGTTACCCTGGAATGTGTTCTGTGCCTGAGTGAAGAGATAACTGTTTCCACACGCACTAATTAATATGTGTACAGCCGTCTACTGTCATAGAGTATATGTATATTCCCAGCCATTGGCTTGTCTTTATGTGTTCCTGGCATAAAGAATGTTGGTTGGAGAATATGGAATTAAGTTATCACAAGTCTGTGATTAGTGGGGAGGGAGGGGTGATCAGAATCTTATGTTTGAATACTACCTGTTTTTACTGTTGTTTGCTGTTCAGTCACTAAGTCATATCCAACTCTTGGCAACCCCCTGGACTGTAGTCCACCAGGCTCCTTGAGGTTCTCCAGGCAAGAATACAGGAGTAGATTGCCATTTCCTTCTCCAGGGAATCTTCCTGATTCAGGAATCAAACTCATGTCTCCTACATTAGCAGGCAGATTCTTTACCATTGAGCTACCGGGAAGCCCCACCTGTTTTCAGCAGAGCTACAAAAATTCACCTAATTCTGGAATATTTTTCTTCCCAGATAATGATATATAAAATGCAACTTCCTTGAAGTCAAGTTATTTTACATTTTCTCTTGTCAATACATTTAGTTTTTGATGTTTTACAGCATAAAAATATGTTTACTATAAGCCCCAACATAAATCACAAGAAGGAAAGATGAAAGCAGAAGACCCAGGCTATAAATATCATCCTTAGGGAAACATTGTGTCACTTTACTCATACATTTTTTTAAATTTATTTTTAATTGGAGGATAATTGCTTTACAGTATCGTGTTGGTTTTTGCCATTAGACAATGTGAATCAGCCATAAGTATACATACATTTGTTGATGATACACATTGTTTTAAACCTTGGAATTGTAGATCTAATGATTCCCTCGTCTCTAAAAAGTACCGAAAGGATTATAATACCCATTGATTTTTAAGTCTTTTGCTCACCTAAGAACTTCAGGAGACTTGGATTGTCTGGGTGAAATGCTGTCCAATGATTGCTGGAGAAAATGGCCATGTTGATTGAGAATGATAGTTTATATTAGCTTGGCAACTACAGTTTGAGGTTAATTACCAGCAATAGTGGTTTTTCTTTCAGCATTTATATACTCCCTGATACTTAGGAAACTAAAAGAATGTGTGCTCTGCTACTTTGTAACCAAGATTATTCAGTGAGCCTCTTTCAGTATACAAACATCTGGCTCCCAGAGATCAGCAAAGGCATCTCAGCTTCAGGTCTATAAATACTGCCTCTCTATTAGAACCACTGTATTAGAGTATTTGAAATGAACTTTTTAAAATGTCATCTAGAGAAACTCATAAGAAAAACTCTGGTTTGGTAAGCCTTGTCGTTGTCTTAGCCAAAATAAAATCTTTATATCAGAGAGTGATAAACTCCTTTTGAGTTGTGAATTCTTTTGTGATGAATATTATATATCTGCTCCTCCACAGTGGAAATAGGTAGAAAATTTTACACACAATTTTCGAGGATTCTCTAATCTCTGAAGCTCATCCATCTCAGTTAAAAATGTAAATATCACTTCAATTCTTAGGCACAGGCCTACCCGGACTTAAAACTGTTCAGTTCAGTTCAGTCGCTCAGTCGTATCCAACTCTTTGCAATCCCATGAATCGCAGCACACCAGGCATCCCAGTCGCTCAGTCATGTCCGACTCTTTGCAATCCCATGAATCGAAGCACACCAGGCCTCCCTGTCCATCACCAACTCCCAGAGTTCACTCAGACTCACGTCCTTGAGTCAGTGATGCCATCCAGCCATCTCATCCTCTGGCGTCCCCTTCTCCTCCTGCCCCCAATCCCTCCCAGCATCAGAGTCTTTTTCCAATGAGTCAACACTTCGCATGAGGTGGCCAAAAAATTGGAGTTTCAGCTTTAGCATCATTCCTTCCAACGAAATCCTAGGGCTGATCTCCTTCAGAATGGACTGGTTGGATCTCCTTGCAGTTCAAGGGACTCTCAAGAGTCTTCTCCAACACCACAGTTCAAAAGCATCAATTCTTCGGTGCTCAGCCTTCTTCACAGTCCAACTCTCACATCCACACATGACCACTGGAAAAACCATAGCCTTGACTAGACGGACCTTAGTTGGCAAAGTAATGTCTCTGCTTTTCAATATGCTATCTAGGTTGGTCATAATTTAGGGAGTAAGCGTCTTTTAATTTCATGGCTGCAATCACCATCTGCAGTGATTTTGGAGCCTAAAAAAATAAAGTCTGATACTGTTTCCACTGTATCCCCATCTATTTCCCATGAAGTGATGGGACCAGATGCCATGATCTTTGTTTTCTGAATGTTGAGCTTTAAGCCAGCTTTTTCACTCTCCACTTTCACTTTCATCAAGAGGCTTTTTAGTTCCTCTTCACTTTCTGCCATAAGGGTGGTGTCATCTGCAAGTGAATTAATCCCCTGGAGGAGCGAATGGCAATCCACTCCAGTATTCTTGCCTGGAGAACCCCTTGGACAGAGGAGCCTGGTGGGCTACAGTCCCTGGGGTCACAAAGCGTCGGACATGACTGAGCAACTAACAGTACTACTCCTAGTGGATTAATTTCCTTGTCTGTTTTTCTGTGTTAACCTCTTTATTACCTTTGAATGGCTACGAATGCCCAGAAGCCATAATGATCTAGCATTTGGGAAAAGTTTACTCCAACAATGTGGCAGTTGATACCATGCCATTCTTCAGGTCTTTCTTTTTTAATTGTCAACTACATAATACCTTGCATTGCCTACCTTATGTGGAGTGGCCTGCCATGAGCTTCTAGTCTTTCAAATATATGATTTTCTCTGGAAACTTATTTGAACCCATATTCAGGGGGGAAAAAAAAAGAAACTGGACCCAGAATGTAGTAGTGGAACTTTTAGACACTATTCTTGCCATTCACAACTAATGCCATTGTGGGATCATTTAGCTAAAACAGCCTGTGTATCAGTGCCCTTGCTTTCTTAGTATCAGTTATCATGTTGGCCTTGTGTGACACAAAGAACTGAAGAAATACATATGCCTGTCTCAAGGATCTTTCAGGTTACAATAAGGAGATCTACACCTGAAACATGGAGTGAAACAAGAAAACAGTTATTTCAGTATTGACACAGAATAAGGAAACATTGATATGTGCTAACTGATTCTAACAGCAAGTATAAAAGTACATCATTATAAACTTAAAGAATGTTTCTCAGAGTGTGTTCTCAAACTTATTTGGCCGTAAATCCTACTTTATAACACCAATTACTATCCTGAGAGCACACTTGGGAACCTGAATTAGAATTATCATGAAAAATTATCCTAAAGGAGAAAGATCTTGAGAAATAGGTAGGATATGTATGGCCCAGAATAATCTGCCCCAAAATCTTCAGCGGTTATTTATTTTTTTTTTAACACTTATTACTGGGTCCTAACTTGGTCCTTGTTGTTCAGTCGCTAAGTCATGTCCAACTCTTTGTGACCCCACCGACATGCCAGGCTCCTCTGTCCTTGTCTATCTACTGGAGTGTGGTCAAATTCATGTTTGTTGAGTCAGTGATGCCATCCAACCATCTCATCCTCTGTTGCCCCCTTCTCCGCCTGCCCTCAATCTTTCCTAGTGTCAGGGTCTTTCCCAAAGAGTTGCCTCTTTGCATCAGGTGATCAAAATATTGTAGCTTCAGTATCAGTCCTTCCAATGAATATTCAGTGTTGATTTCCTTTAGGACTGACTGGTTTGATCTTGTTGCTGTCCAAGAGACTCTCAAGAGTTCTCCTGCACCAAAATTCAAAAGCGTCAGTTCTTTGGTGCTCAGTCTTCTTTACGGTCCAACTCTCACATCCATACATTACTACTGGAAAAACCATAGCTTTAACTATACGGACTCTTGTTGTGGTTTCCCTCTTTAAAGAATACTTTTAAAAAGTAATCTGTATCCTTCTTCTGATTATTAAAGAGTGATTTTTTTTTTCATCTCAAGAGAGAAAAGGGAAGGGAATTTACTTTCATTGAGGGTCTACTAAGGGTCTGGTCTTTTTTGTCATTTATCTCACTTAACACCCAAAACAACTTAATAAGGGAGGTATCATGTCTTACAAGATACTTAATAGATTAAGGAACTAAAGTTGAAAGAAGTTGAATGGATTACTTAGGTCTTATGACTGTTAAGTGGAAAAGCCAGAGTTTTAACCTCCTTTTGTACCTTGTTTTCCCCATGAGAAAATACTGCCTCTGAGAAGAGCAGAATCTCTAGACACCTTGTGTCTAGCTCAGGACTCCCTCCTCACTCCTGGCAACAGACCATTTCTGTAGAGGGCAGCAGCCTCTAGTGGCTTCAGCTCTGGTGAAAGTTTGCTGACCTCAGGAACTCCCACCAGCATCATGGTGTTCCAAGCGTCTCCCAGAGCCCAAACAAGCAGTGTGGAGGACCGATTGCCAACGTGAGCTTAGATTTGATAATGACTAGCCACGTAACCTTAAGTAAATTGCCCAGTCTCTGACACTGTTTTCTCAGTTTCACAATGGGAATAATGCCTGCTCATAGAATTGTGTGGGTTTCATTAACAGGTTTATTGAAGTATAATTTATATTCAATAAAGTCATTCAAAGATACAATTGAGTGACCTTAGTAGAAGTCATTAATGGGACAACTGCCACCAGAATCTAGTTTTAGAAAATTTCCATCACCCCATAAAGTATTACAGAGCCTTTTTTTTTTTTTTTCAATTCCCAGCCCTACCCTTCGTTCTAGAAAACACTTATGTGCTTTCTATAATAATAGTTTGCCTTTTCCAGAATACCATATAATTGGAAATATACAGTATATAGTCTTTTATGCTTATTATCTTTCACTTGATATGCTGTCTTATGGTTCTTTCATTTTGCTTGTAGTTTTTAATCAGCAGTTCATCCTTTTGATTACTGAGTAGTATTTCATTGTATAGATAACCACATTTTTCATCTCATCAGTTGATGGATATTTGGATTGTTTCTACTTTTTGGCTATTATGAATAATACTGCTATAAATAATTAACATATAAATATTTCTGTAGACATACATTTTTATTTCTCTTGAGTAGATAGCCAGAAGTAGAACTGCTGGGCCATGTTATAAGTTATGTTTAATGTTATAATTTGCAGTCATACTGCTCAGAGTATTTGTACCCTCCTCATTTACAGGGCATAAAGGGTTCAGTTGCTTTACATTCATCACCAGCACTTAGTGTTACCAGTCTTCAACGTTAACTATTCTAGGAGGCTTGTGGTAGTTTCTCAGTATGGGTTTAATTTTCATTTTCCTAATGCACAGTGGTATTGAGCTTCTTTCTGCTTTGTTGACAGTTCATTTATCTTCTTCTGTGGATGTTCAGTCCAAATTACATATCCTCTTTTATGAAGTATTTATTCATAAAAGGATTTTTTAAGATATATATCTTCTATTGCATAAGGTCTATTCAGGTATTTTGTTCAATCCAAAATTAAATTTTGTCCCCTTACTGTGTGTTTTAAGAGTTCATTATCTATTTTGGAAAGAAATCTATCATTAGATACGTTTTATAAATATTTTCTCCCAGTTTGTGCCTTGGGCTTTTATTCCCTTGATAGTGTATTTCAAAAAGCTGGTCCTTAATTTTGATGACATCTTGTTTATCAATTTCTTTCTTCTATAACACAATCAGCACAACTCAGAAAAGAAAATATTGTTGGTGTCACAGCTAAGAAAACCACGTTCATAAAAATTTTTTTCCTAGGTTTTCTTTTACAGGTTTTATGGTTTTAAATTTTGCACATTTATATTTATGATCCATTTTGACTTTGCTTTTTTGTATAGTATAAGGGAAGAGTCAAATTTCATTTCTTGCCTGTGGATAGCCAATTATTCTAGCACAATTTATTGAAAATATTTCTTCACTATTAAATTACTTGGCCCCTTTGAAAAATTCATTGATTATATAAATGTGGGTCTTTTTTTAGATTCTCTACTCTCTTTATTGATCTATACTTCTATTCCTATGACAATACCATGCTATTTGATTACATGATTTTCTATTAAATCTTGAAGTCAGGGAGTATAAGTCATCTAACTTTGCTCCTCTTTTTAAAAAGTTTTGGTATTCTAGATGTTATCAGTTTCCCAAAAATGCACACTAGGATTTTGACTGGAATTGTACTGAACCTATACATCAATTTGGGGACAGTTGCTATCTTAAATTTTCCATTCATGAATACAGTATCTAATTCCATTTGTTTATGTCCTAATTTCTCTCCGTGATACTTTACAGTTTTCTGTGAGGTTTTATACACAATTTTATTGCTGAGTCTGTCATGTTATGAATGGAATTATCTTTTATTTTTGAATTTTCATTGTTAGTATATAGAAATTTAATTTTTATATTGCTCTCTGTGTCAATTTTCTACTGATGCTATAACAAATCACACAGACTCAGTGGCTTACCACAACACAAATCTATTGTCAACAATTCTGGAAATCAGAAGTCAGAATTCAGTTTCATTGGCTAAAGTCAAGGTGTTAGCCTGGCTGATTCCTTCTGAAAACTCTAAGAAAAAACTTCTTTTGCCTTTTTCAGCTTTTGGTGGCAACCTGTCTTCCTTGGCTATGGTCCTTCCTTCATCTTCAAACACTGCTTTCATCACCACGTCACCTTCTTCTCTCTGTAGTCGAATCTCTCTCTGCTTTTCTTTTATAAAGGCACCTGTGATTCTAGTTAGGACCCACCCAGATAATCCAGAATAATCTTTCCATCTCCAGATTATTAACTTAATCACATCTGCAATGTCTTTTGCCATAAAAGGCAAAAATCACAGGTTCCAGATATTAGAACCTGAATGTCTTTGAGGGGCATTACTCAATGTACCTTATGGCCCTGCTAAATTCACTTATAAGTTCTAGTAGGTTTTAAGTAAATTCTTTAAGATATCTACTTGTATAATAATATGATCTCTGAATAAAGAGTTCTAATTCTTCCTTTACAACTTGTATGCTTTTTATTTTTTTTTTCTTGCCTCATTTCAACACATAAAGCCTCCAGTAAAATATTGAATACAAATAGTGAGAGACACCTTTTCCTTGATGTTAGCAGGAAAGCAGTCTATCTTGCATCAGGTATCATATTTTCTGTAAGTTTTTCATAGATCAGTTCAGTTCAGTCTCTCAGTCATGTCCGACTCTTTGCCACCCAATGAATCGCAGCACTCCAGGCCTCCGTATCCATCACCAACTCCCGGAGTTCACTCAAACTCATGTCCATTGAGTTGGTGATGGCATCCAGCCATCTCATCCTCTGTTGTCCCCTTCTCCTCCTTCCCCCAATCCCTCCCAGCATCAGGGTCTTTTCCCATTAGTCAACTCTTTGCATAATTGGCCAAAGTATTGGAGTTTCAGCCTCAGCATCAGTCCTTCCAATGAACACCCAGGACTGGTCTCCTTTAGGATGGACTGGTTGGATCTCCTTGTAGTCCAAGGGACTCTCAAGAGTCTTCTCCAACACCACAGTTTAAAAGCATCAATTCTTCAGTGCTCAGCTTTCTTCACAGTCTTACTCTCACATCCATACGTCACCATGGAAAAACCATAACCTTGACTAGATGGACCTTTATTGGCAAAGTAATGTCTCTGCTTTTTAATATGCTATCTAGGTTGGTTATAATTTTCCTTCCAAGGAGTAAGCGTCTTTTAATTTCATGGCTGCAATAAAATAAAGTCTGACACTGTTTCCCCATCTATTTGCCATGAAGTGATGAGATCAGATGCCATGATCTTCGTTTTCTGAATGTTGACCTTTAAGCCAACGTCTTCACTCTCCTTCAAGAGGCTTTTTAGTTCCTCTTCACTTTCTGTCATAAGATGTTGTCATCTGCATATCTGAGGTTATTGAGATTTCTCCTGGCAATATTGATTCTAGCTTGTGCTTCTTCCAGCCCAGCATTTCTCATGATGTACTCTGCATAGAAGTTAAATAAGCAGAGTGACAGTATACAGACTTGACGTACTCCTTTTCCTATTTGGATCCAGTCTATCTTTCCATGTCCAGTTCTAACTGTTGCTTCCTGACCTGTATATAGGTTTCTCAAGAGGCAGGTCAGGTGGTCTGGTATTCCCATCTCTTTCAGAATTTCCCACAGTTTATTGTGATCCACACAGTCAAAGGCTTTGGCATAGTCAACAAAGCAGAAATAGATGTTTTTCTGGAACTCTCTTGCTTTTTTGATGATCCAGAAGATGTTGGCAATTTGATCTCTGGTTCCTCTGCCTTTTCTAAAACCAGTTCTAACATCTGGAAGTTCATAGTTCATGTATTGCTAAAGCCTGGCTTGGAGAATTTTGAGCATTTCTTTGTTAGCATGAGAGATTAGTGTAATTGTGCAGTAGTTTGAGCATTCTTTGGCATTGCCTTCTTTGGAATTGGAATGAAAACTGACCTTTTCCAGTCCTGTGGCCACCGCTGAGTTTTCCAAATTTGCTGACATATTGAGTGCAGCAGTTTCACAGCATCATCTTTTAGGATTTGAAATAGCTCAACTGGAATTCCATCACCTCCACTAGATTTGTTCATAGTGATGCTTCCTAAGGCCCACTTGACTTCACATTCCAGTATGTATGGCTCTAGGTCAGTGATCACACCATTGGGGTTATCTGGGTCATGAAGGTCTTTTTTGTGTCATTCTTATGTGTATTCTTGCCACCTCTCCTTAATATATTCTGCTTCTGTTTTAGGTCCATACCATTTCTGCCCTTTGTTGAGCCCATCTTTGCATGAAATGTTCCCTTGGTATCTCTAATTTCCTTGAAGAGATCTCTAGTCTTTCCCATTCTGTTGTTTTCCTCTATTTCTTTGCATTGATCACTGAGGAGGGCTTTCTTATCTCTCCTTGCTATTCTTTGGAATTCTGCATTCAAATGGGTATATCTTTCCCTTTCTCCTTTGCCTTTAACGTCTCTTGTTTTCTCAGCCATTTGTAAGGCCTCCTCAGACAACCATTTTGCCTTTTTGCATTTCTTTTTCTTGGGGGTGGTCTTGATCACTGCCTACTGTACAACGTCACGAACCTCCGTCCACAGTTCTTCAGGCACTCTATCTGATCTAATCATTTGAATCTATTTGTCACTTCCACTGTACAATAGTAAGGGATTTGATTTGGGTTATACCTAAACGATCTAGTGGTTTTACCTACTTTCTTCAATTCAAGTCTGAATTTGGCAATAAGGAGTTCATAATATGAGTCAAACTCAGCTCCTGGTCTTGTCTTTGCTGACTGTATAGATCTTTTCTGTCCCTCCATCCACAGGAATCTCCAGGCGAGAATGATGGAGTGTGTTGAGATTTCCTTCTCCAGGGGATCTTCCCGATCCAGGGATCGAACCAAGGTCTCCCGCATTGTAAGCAGATGCTTTACCGTCTGAGCCACCAGGGAAGACTTTCACTTTCACTTTCTTTCATAGATCTTCTCCATCTTTGGCTGCAAAGAATATAATCAATCTGATTTTGGAATTGACCATCTGGTGATGTCCATGTGTAGAGTCATCTCTTGTGTTGTTGAAAGAGGGTGTTTGCCTATGACCAGTGTGTTCTCTTGACAAAACTCTGTTGCCCTTTGCCCTGCTTCAGTTTGTACTCCAAGGCCAAATTTGCCTGTTACTCCAGATATCTCTTGACTTCCTACTTTTGCATTCTAGTCCCCTATGATGAAAAGGACATCTTTTTTGCTGTTAGTTCTAGAAGGTCTTGTAAGTCATCACACAACCACAGTTCAACCTCAGCTTCTTCGGCATTACTGGTTGGGGAGTCAACTTGGATTACTGTTGTATAGAATGGTTTGCCTTGGAAACAAACAGTGATCATTCTGTCATTTTTGAGATTGCACCCAAGTACTGCATTTTGGACTCTTTTGTTGACTATGAAGGCAACTCCATTTCTTCTAAGGGATTCTTGCCCACTGTAGTAGATTTAATGGTCATCTGAATTAAATTCACCCATTCCAGTCCACTTTAGTTCCCTGATTCCTAAAAGGTTGATGTTCACTTTTGTCATCTCCTGTTTGACCACTTCCAGTTTGCCTTGATTCATGGACCTAACATTCCAGGTTCCTATGCAATATTGCTCTTTACAGCATCGGACCTTGCTTCCATCACCAGTCATATCCACAACTGGGTGTTGTTTTTGCTTTGGCTCCATCTCTTCATTCTTTCTGGAGTTATTTCTCCACTGTTTCCAATATGTAGCATATTGGGCACCTACCAACCTGGGAAGTTCATCTTTCAGTGTCCTATCTTTTTGCCTTTTCATACCATACATGGGGTTCTCAAGGCAAGAACACTGAAGTGGTTTGCCATTCCTTTCTCCGTGGACCACATTTTGTCAGAACTCTCCACTATGACCAGTCCGTCTTGGGTGTCCTTAGGGTTTTCCAGATATAATATCATGTTATCTGTAAATGGTGAAGTTTTTACTTCTTCCTTTCTAATTTTGATCACTTTCTCCTCTTTGTCTGATTGCTCTGGTTAGAGCTTCCAAAACTATGTTGAATAAGAGGATGAGAGTGGGTATCTTGTCTTGCTCCTTATTTTAAACAAAATATTTTCAGTGCTTCACTGTTGAGTATAATGTTAGCTGTAGACTTGTCACAAATGTTACAAACTTTATTATGTTGAAATACATTCCCCTTTTACCAACTTTGTTGAGAAGTTTGTTAAATCATCAACAGACATTTATAGATGCTCTTTACAAGATTGAGTAATTCTCATCTATTACTAATTTGCTAAGATTTTTTAAAATCGGGAATGGATGTTAATTGTCAAATGAGTTTTTTCACCTATTATGTGGTCATATGACTTTTTTGCTTCATTAATATAATCTATTCTTTTCTTGATTTTTTCTTTTACTATTAAGACAACTTTTTAGTTGTAGGATAAACCCTATTTTGTCATGCATTATATCTTTTTCAAACGTTATTAGATTTGACTTGCTGAATATTTAAAAAATATTTTTGCATGTGTATTTGGGAGAGATATTTGTCTATTGTGTCTTTACTCTTTCATATCGTTGTCTGGTTTTCATGTTCAATAATACTTCATAAATGGAGAGTATCCTTTTCTGTTTTGTGATTTTATTTGATATTTGCAGTCTTCTTAAATATTTGTTTCAATTCACAGTGATATTATCTGTGCTTTGGCCTTTCCTTATAAGAAAGTTTTAAGTTACTGATTTAATTTCTTTATATAATAAAAGTATATTCAAATTTTTTGTTTCTTCCTGAGGCAGTTTTGGTAATTTTGATCTTCTGAGGTATTTTCCCTTTCCTCTGAATTGTCAAATTTGTTGGCACAAAGTTATTCATAATGTTCTTTTATTAGCTTCTTAATGTCTTTAGAATTTGCAGCAATATCCTGTTTTATTCCTGATGCTGGTAACATATGCATCTTTTTCTTGATTAGTTTATCATTTTCTATTTTATTGATTTTTTCAAGAAAGCAACTTTTTCTCATTGACTTTATCATTTATATCTTTCATTTTTCATTGATTTTTAATTTTTTTCTTTTATTTACTTTGGATCAAATTTGCTCTTGTTTATAAAGTTTCTTAAGGTGGAATCTTTGATCATTTGTCTTCAATCATTCTTCCTCCCCAATATAAACATTTCAAGTTATTCATATTCTTCCAAGAACTGTTTAGGTTCATGCCACATGTTTTAATATATTATGTTTTTTATTTCCATTCAGTTCCAGACTATTTCTTAATTCTCCCTGTAATTTATTGTCTCTAATTTAATTCCATTGTGGTTGAAGAATAAATTCTGTATGCTTTCGGCTCTTTGAAATTTATGAAGGTTTTTATGGCCCAACATTTGGTTATCTGGTGAATATCTCATGTGTACTTTAAGAATGCTTATTTTGCTCTTGGATTTATGAAAGGTTCTATACATGGGCTTCCCCTGTGGCTCAGCTGGTAAAGAATCTGCCTGCAGTATGGGAGATCTGGGTTTGATCCCTGGATTGGGGAGATCTCCTGGAGAAGGGAAAGGCTACCGACTCTAGTATTCTGGCCTGGAGAATTCCATGGACTGTATAGTCCATGGGGTCACAAAGAGTCAGACACGACTGAGTGACTTTCACTTTCGTACATGTCAGGATTGTTACTGTGTTTTGGGTTTCCTGTATTCTTACAGATTTTTTTTTCTACTTGTTCTGTCAATTACTGAGGGGAGAGTGTTGATCTCTTGCAAGTGTTGATTTTTTATTCTCCTTTAATTTCAGCAGTTTTTGCTCCATGTATTTTGGAGCTCTGTTGTTAGATACATATACATCTATAATTTTCCCTGCTGTATTGACCCTTTGAAAAAATGTGAAATGTATCTCTGGGTTTCTTTTAATTTTATTTGCCTTTAAGTCTATTTTACTTACTCCAGTTATCATATTTATTGTTCAGTACATTTCTTCCATCTTTTGACTTTCAATCTATTTCTGTTTTTGACTTCAAAGTGTCTGTATCTTACTTTTTAAATCTCATCTAATGATTTCTGCCTATTGATTATTTAATTCATAACTTTTGATATGATTGGATTTGGTTGTCCATTTTATTTTCCATTTCTTTCGTGACTTTCTATAGTCTTTCTGTAAAATTAATATTTTTATATGACATTTTAATTTCTCTATTAAAATTTGTAGCTCTATTTCTTTGCCATTACAATATGCCTTTTTAAACTTCTGATAATCTATTTCAAGTTAATACTTATTTTTTTACATAAAATATGAGAACTTTATATTGATATAGATCTGTACTCCATTCTTTTTTGCTACTATGTCATATACATATACACTTCATGAATGAAAGTTTTAAACCCAATGACACCATTTAATTATTTTTGCTTTAAGAAGTCATATTTTTAAAAGAAGCTCAGAAATCAAAGAAAAATTGTAAGTAGAAATACACGTGTGCATATGAGTAGGCCTATTTTTGTGCCTATATATACATATACACACATACACATATGCACATAAAAACATACCACTTATACTTATACCTATAGCTCCACATTTCCAGTGCTCTTAATTCCCTCCTTTGGATCTTGGTAACTGCAAGGAGATCCAACCAGTCCATTCTGAAGGAGATCAGCCCTGGGATTTCTTTGGAAGGAATCCAAAGAAAATCTAAATCTTAAATCTAAAGCTGAAACTCCAGTACTTTGGCCACCTCATGGGAAGAGTTGACTCATTGGAAAAGACTCTGATGCTGGGAGGGATTGGGGGCAGGAGGAGAAGGGGATGACAGAGGATGAGATGGCTGAATGGCATCACTGACTCGATGGACTTGAGTCTGAGTGAACTCCAGGAGTTGGTGATAAACAGGGAGGCCTGGCATGCTGCAATTCATGGGGTCACAAAGAGTTGGACACAACTGAGCAACTGAACTGAACCTTTTGGTATCACTTCCCTTTATCCTGAAAGACTTTTTAAAAGCATTTCTTGTAGTGTAGGTACATTGGCAATTTGCTGAGTTTTTGTTTTACCTGCAAATAGTTTTATTTCACCCTCATTTTGAAAGAGTCATTTCCCTGGAAAGAGAATTTTTGACCAAAGTTTTCTTCTTTCAGCATTTTGAATATGTCTTTCCAATATCAGTGGTCTTCATAGTTTCTGATGAGAAGCTAGCCATTACTCACATCATTGTGACCCTCTATGTGCTGAGTCATTTTTATATTGCCTGCTTTAAAGATTTTCTTTTTACCTTTGGCTTTCAAAAATTTGACTGATCAAGTTTTGGGTTTTTTTTTTTTTTTTTTTCACTTTAGTTAATACATTTTTCATTTCTAAAAGCCCATTTGGATCTTTTTATAGTTTTCTTCTCTTCTGTATTCACTATCTGTTATTAATTTTCTTTAATTTCTTGAACATAATTAAAGTTTTTGAATATATTTATAATAGCTGTTTGAAATCTTCATCTTAAATCCAACATCTGAGCCCACTCAAAGTCAGTTTCTAATGACTGCCTTTTTTCTAAATATGGGGCATACTTTCCAGTTCCTTTTCACATCTCAATTTTCAGTTTAGAATTAGTAAATATTTGTAGATAATACCTGTAGTGACTCTGGAATGTGTTTTCTCCTTTGGAGAGATTTTGGAGTTTTTATTATTAACATGTCTGGAGTTAAATTGAAGTCCCCAAGTGCCATTTTTCTTTTTTTTAAACCAGAGTCTCTTGAGGGGCTGTGGGTGAATTTCTCCCCTGTACCTTCAATTTAGATGCCAGACAATAATTTGGGGAAAGATTAGGCTCAGATAGGGCTTCCTTGGAGGCTCAGATGGTAAGGAATCCTACCATTATCTCCTGCATTGCAGGAGACACAGGTTCGATCCCTAAGTCAGGAATATCCCCTGGAGAAGGCAATGGCAACCCACTCCGGTATTCTTGCCTGGAGAATTCCATGGACAGAGGAGCCTGGTGGGCTACAGTCAGTCCATGGGGTTGCAAGAGTAAGACACAACTGAGTGACTAACAGTATCAGAACTAGGCTCAGAGACTTCAAGGCAGTGGTTCTTTTATCTTCTACTGCTGTGGATGGCAGTACACATTCAGAGGTGTGGCATATGCACAAGCCCTCCTGCTTTTAATTTTTGTTAGTTTCCCTGGAGTATAAGATGAGCACACACAGTGTTTAGCAGTCAGCCAGGGAAGTTTATTATATCTGCTCTTCTACAGTTCTTTCATATCCAAAATCTCTCTTAAGTTTTTAGCTGCTTTCCCACCAGCACCTAGTGGAGTCTGTCACCTTCAACTGATAAATGTGCAGATTTTCAGTGCCCACACTGGGAGCTGCTGGAGGATAGGAATACTCCGAGGACCAACCCCCTCCCCTCACCCAAAAAAAACAGCTGCCAACCCATAGTTCTTATTCCGTGCAATATCAGTTTCTCATGAATAAACATTTATCAACTTGCTGAATATATTTGGTTGTTTTTCCAGCGCCTTGAAGAGACTGTCATTAATAACTTAGTCTAGTGCATAGTCATTGAAGGCAATGGCCACCCACTCCAGTACTCTTGCCTGGAAAATCCCATGGACGGAGGAGCCTGGTAGGCTGCAGTCCATGGGGTCGCTGTGAGTCGGATACGACTGAGCAGCTTTAGTTTCACTTTTCACTTTCATGCATTGGAGAAGGAAATGGCAACCCACTCCAGTGTTCTTGCCTGGAGAATCCCAGGGATGGCGGAGCTTGGTGGGCTGCCGTCTATGGGGTCGCACAGGGTCAGACACGACTGAAGCGACTTAGCAGCAGCAGCAGCATAGTCATTTTCTATGGAGAATAGTCATCTGACCTTCTCATGCTGTCATCACCAGAAGTAGAGTCTATAGGATTATTTTGAGGATGAAAAGAAATACTGTACATAATGTATTGGTTGGGCTTCCCTGGTGGCTCAGACAATAAAGAATCTGTCTACAATGTGAGAGACCTGGGTTCAATCCCTAAGTCAAGAAGACCCACTGGAGAAGGAAATAGCAATCCACTCCAGTATTCTTGCCTGGAGGATTCCATGCACAGAGGAGCATGGAAGGCTATAGTCCATGGGGTCGCAAAGAATCAGACAACGACTGAGCACCAACACACACACAATGCATTGGGTTCAGTGGCTGACACATGGTAAGTACTCAATAATAGTTGTTTCTGTTACTGTTATTTTTACTTAATAGATTCTAGACCTCCTCACTAGGCACCCAGCATTTCTCATTCATTTTGTCCTCTGGAACAGAGCATCTAAACGATATGCAGGGAAATCCATCTTACCAACCCTGAGGTTGCCTATCATCTCCTCCTCATGCAGGAGTCCAAATTCCTCAGTTTACCCAAATATTTCATACAAATACTCTCATTGTCCACATGTGCTGTGACATGGAAAGGTTTAGAAAGCACTACTCTTAAGGACTGCCCAGAGTCAGGGCCTGATTGGACTCTGTAGGTCAGCTTTCAAGCAGGCTTTTTGGGAACAAATCTTTTAAGGAATATTTTCAAAGTTCTCTAGAACAGGAGTTCATCTGCATATAAGACCATCCATTCAGCAAGTAATCTGGATGACTTGAAATGTGCCAGGCCCCTTTGCCCAACTTCCACCAAGTCAGGAGTAAAGCAGAGGTCCTGACTCCCGCCATGGTCCATAATATGCTCTACCTTCTATGAGTGTCCTGTTTCTCCTGATAGTTTATGCAATGTGTATGTGTGCTCAGTTATATCCGGCTCTGTGCAACTCCGTGGGCTGTAGCCCACCAGGCTCCTCTGTCCATGGAATTCTCCAGACAAGAATACTGGAGTGGGTTGCCATGCCCTCCTCCAAGGGATCTTCCCAACTCAGGGATCGAGCCCATGTCTTTTGCATCTCCTGCACTGGCAGGTGGGTTCTTGGCCACTGAGCAACATAGGAAGCTCAGTTTGTGCACCAGGGTAATTTAAAAGTCCCTAACTGAGTTTGTTGGCTTTACCAAAGACAAGTGGGTAGAGGGTGTATGTGCAGGGGGAGCTCCAATAATAGCTCTGAGTATCATATCTGTTGTTCCATATTTGTAGGGAGTGCCATATTAGTTCTGTAGAATTTTAAAAAAGAAAGTTATCTTGGTCTACACAGTGTACAAACGCTGCATGGTAAACAGAAGGAATTTCGTTCCACAGTTATTTTCCTGTTTGGGGCCAGTCTTTTCACAGTCATCTGTGCACCGATACCATTGCAGCCATCAGCCTCATTAACTAGAGATGGACATCATGGTGGGGCTCTGAGTCATTGGTGGAATTTTTATTCAGGTTTCTATTCCTGCTTGAATTGGCCCCTCAGTAGAGTTCTTTGTGTCCTAGGCTTAAGATTTGTGTCCTAGGCTTAGCTTAGCATTGTCTATGCTAATTGGTAGGACTCCGTGAGTATATATTTACATTCATAGTTCTAGCATATTATCAGCCAATAAAGATTACATGTGAATTACTTGGGGTATTAATTTGTACTGATTATCTGTGTGCAGTTTGAAGCAAAGAGGTCAACACTTTTAAGGAGACCTATGGTTTAAGGGAGAAGTACACTCACTTCCCATTAATAGAGCTTGTTGCTGCTTAATAAACCCATCAATTAAGGGTCAGCATTTCTGTGTGATACTAGGTTTAAAGAAAAATAGCCTAGCATGCCCACTCTAGAAATCATATAGCTAAGGAATATATGATGTACACATAATAAGTTAGAGCAAGAAACTTCACTGTTAAAATTCTCCATAGAGTAAAAATGTTTACTTTTCATCATTAAAATGCTCTACAGAACAGTTTCAATAAAAATAGTATGGTGATGAAATGCGTTATGCCAGACTTATGAAGATAAATTATATTTTCAAGCAGCTGCCAGCACATAGTTCACACTTTAATAAGTGAAATAGCCCTTAATCACACTCAGGTTTCTCTACTCTCTTGTTCTTTAAAAATCTGTTTTTTGTCTCTGCACAGCATCTGCTAGGACAAAAAGATGATGTGTCAAATAAACAACTCCAGATAGTTCATGAGGGAATTATCCTCCAGCAACCAAAAAGGGTTTTGGAGTTGATGCCAAAGATATGTTTGGAGTTTCATTTTAATTTATCAGTTCATGTTTTGGTCCCTGAAGGTAATATTTTCCGTCTAAAATGGGCCTGTATTAGGTTATTTTCACTAAAAGCCAATTTTCTGAAGTCTGTTCGGCATTTCAGGGTGCTGTGTAGATAAACATTCAAAAAATTGAAAAATATGGGACTGTGAAGTAACTTGGTAAAGTGAAAGAGATATTTATATCTCAAATTTAAATATCACAAACCATCACAGGCACAGAAATATATGTGGAGCACTCAAGATTTGTTGCTCTTGCCTAACTGAACATGAGATCTTTACTTTTATTGTATAAAATTATACCTTAATAAATATTACAGATTTATATTAGAAAAAAGAAGAAAAAGGCTTGTTTGTTGCTCATGACACAGTGTGGGGGCCAGGGGTGCTCTCTCTCAGAGTTACTCAGAAGTCCAAGCTCTTTCCATCTTTCCTGCCATCTTCTCTGGCCCTAGGGTTTAGCAATGGACCCTCTGCACTCCTTCAGCAAATGGGGAAAGTGAGGTGGAAAGGATTTTAAGAGAGATTTCAGGGGCCAGACCTGAAAGAGGCACACATTATTTCTACGTACATGCCAACCAGACTGGTCACTCAGGGTCACGTAGATGTCAGCAGATGAAAAATACAGTCTGTGATGTGCCAAAGAGAGGGTGGAAAACAAAAATACTGAGCCCCACTAACCTCAGTCACGGAACTAGAGCTCTGGGCTTATGTAAACCTGTAACAGACACTCTGAACAGATGTATGAGGCCAACATGTCTTATTTCTAAAAAGAGACAAATAGCTGGTCCGTATGTGAATTTCCTGTCTTGTTTCCATAAGGTTCCTTTTGTATTATTAAGTGAAAACAGTAAAGTGACAAATGCTTGCAGTTATCAGAATGTAATTTTCAAGTTAATGTATTTTATCCTTCAGGAAATAGAATTTAGTTAGATTAGTCACTCATCCTTAATTATTTTGTTTATAAAAATGATTTGTACAATAAATATGTTGCAGATCAACTTGGATCATACTATGTGATATAGTTATACTTGCCATCACAAGTTGGTATTCTTTGGCATTTTGTTGTCTCTTGAGATATATCCCACATTTGAATATGTAATAACATTGTCCCTGCAACTTATCCATAAGTTGAATATATTTTTAAGTTAATTTTTATTTTTTTATGTTTTTTTAAAATTTTATTTTATTTTTAAACTTTACAATATTGTATTAGTTTTGCCAAACATCGAAATGAATCCGCCACAGGTATACCCGTGTTCCCCATCCTGAACCCTCCTCCCTCCTCCCTCCCCATACCCTCCCTTTGGGCCGTCCCAGTGCACCAGCCCCAAGCATCCAGCATCACGCATCGAACCTGGACTGGCGACTCATCTCATACATGATATTACACATGTTTCAATGCCATTCTCCCAAATCTCCCCACCCTCTCCCTCTCCCACAGAGTCCACAAGACTGATCTATACATCAGTGTCTCTTTTGCTGTCTCGTACACAGGGTTATTGTTACCATCTTTCTAAATTCCTTATATATGCGTTAGTATACTGTATTGGTGTTTTTCTTTCTGGCTTACTTCACTCTGTATAATAGGTTCCAGTTTCACCCACCTCATTAGAACTGATTCAAATGTATTCTTTTTAATGGCTGAGTAATACTCCATTGTGTATATGTACCACAGCTTTCTTATCCATTCATCTTACTCCTATTTTTAATTTAGTAAGAATTTCCTTCTGTAGTTACTTTTCTAATGTGTCCTGTATCAGCTCCTTTGGTTGATATGGCTGTTTGTCTTGCTTCTGAGCATTTAATAGGACTCTTAATTTCAGAACTTTGGACTCCTGAACACCAGTATTGCTTTACATGCAGTTGTGGTTTAAAATAACATGCCTTTGAATAAGCACTGTGATCATTTGACTAAAAATATCATGTCTCCAATAGATTGCTAGAATCAAATTATTCATATTTTAAATTTATTTGACAAGGATAATTATTTATACAGATTTTAAAATTCTAATCTTGGGTAGTCGTTAATAATCATGTTACTTTAAGTTATTTATTTCTGTTGTCTTTGACGACTTTAAATATAGTAATCCCTGATATATTAGACATTGATCTATCAAGACCAGCCAAGTCTTAACTACCAAATGAAATGTTATGGAATTTGATCAAGATTAATTGAGTACCTGTGAGATACAAAGATAAACATCCCATAAAGATAAATGCAATTCCCACCTGCATGCTCAGTCACTCAGTTGTGTCTAACTCTTTGTGACCCCATGGACTGTAGCCCGACAGGCTCCTCTGTCCATGGAGTTCTCCAGGCAAGAATACTGGACTGGGTTGCCATTCCCTCCTTCAGGGGATCTTCCCAACCCAGAGATTGAATCCAGGTCTCCTGTGTCTCCTGCATTGCAGGCAGATTCTTTACCCACTGAGCCATCTGGGAAGCCCCTAACCCATATTTATTCAATTTTGCAATAACCCTTTGAGACAGAGACAGCTGCTGTAGTTGTCTTCACTTCACAGATAAGGAAACCAAGGCTTAGGGAAGTGAAGAGACTTGGCTGAGGTCATAGTGACAGACGACTAAAGAGCCAGAACCTGAACCTTGACACTAAAGCCCAAAGATGATGATGAACTACCATGTACTGCAGCTTATTAAATATATGGTTACTAAATACTAGGCCCAGCACTAAGACATTCCATGTCTCCATGTTTAATTTGTATCACCAACAACTCTGTTAGAGAGGCAAGACAGTCAAGTGGTTTGCAAAAGGTCACAAGCCTAGAAAATGCAAAAAATGTGATCTGAGAAAAAAAAAAAAAGAATATCTGCCAGACCCCAAAATTCCCCCATCCAGCCTAGGTCCTCTGACCCTGAGTCTATTGTTCTGCCCTTGGTACATCAGGCAATGACTTCACAAGACCCAGAAAACAGTCCTGGATCTTATCTGAGAACTCAGGGCTCATCATCCCACAAGTAGATACCTAAAAAATAACAACAATCCCAGTTTGCCCAGGAATAAGCGGTTTCCGTGGTGATGGCAGTTTTAGAGCTAAAACCAGAAAGTCCTGGATGAACCAGGATGACTTGGTCACTGTAATTATCTGGTACTCTTCTGTCCATGAATGTGTCCTATGGGAAATTCCTATCATTATCCCAGTTAATTTGCTGTTCTGTTTCCTAGAAGAGCTAATTTATCAATTTGCTGTTAAGATGTCACCTCTAAGAAGAAAGAAAGGAGGAATTTAAGCACTGACAGGTACAGATAACTTTGGGTAGGCTGAGACTTTTGGGCTCTGAAAACCCAGAGTAAAGTCTATGTATGAGTATCTCTTGCCTCCCAAGTGGCTCATACAGTAAAGAAGCTGCCTACCAATGCAGGAGACATGCGTTTGATTCCTGGGTCAGGAAGGTCGCCTGGTGAAAGCAGTGGCTCCCTACTCCAGCATTCTTGCCTGGAGAATTCCAGGGACAGAGGAGCCTGGGGGGATCTCAAGAGTCAGACATGACTGAGCAACTAAATAGCAATGAGTATCCATTACATAGCAGAGTTCAGTTTAATTGAATTTTGTTCTTCAAAATTCTTTTCTTGAACTCTCTCACACTGATAATGTAAAAGTCATTCCTCATATAGTTTCCCATCCCCTAACCTCTTAAAAATTTTGCATTTGTTTTTATATTTTTGAGACACCACTCCCAAGTTCTCCCCTTTTGTAGTTAAGCAGTGTTCATAAATTTATTCCTTAGCTGACATGCCCTCTAAGAATAACCGCAGCATGTAAACTCTTCTTTCATACAGTTTGAAATTGCAAAATCCCCAAATCCCAGCTTGGAACCCAACCATTAAACATGTAAACCCCCAGACGAATAAAGTTCCATTTTGTTTTATAACCATTTTGCTTGAGAGCCTACATACTAAAGCAAAAGCTCTGACAGTTTTCTTTTGCAGTCAAGAGTGGGTTGTGGTCAGCCAAGATAGAACCCCTCAGTCCAGAAACTCATAATTCCTGCTCTCAGCACTTGCCTTCCCCCAAGTTGTTGTTGTTAGGTCGCTCAGTGGTGTCCGACTCTTTGTGACCCCATGGACTTCCCCAAAGTTATACATACATAATTCTTACTTGCTTTTTGGCTACTCATATGTATATTCATATGATTAAGAGGTAATTTTTAAAAATACTAGTGTATGCATGAACCAGGTCTTTTTTTTAAATTGTGGTAGAACTGCTTCACAATGTTGTGCCAGTTTCTGCTGCACAATGAAATGAATCAGCTGCTGCTGCTAAGTCACTTCATTCGTGTCCAACTCTGTGCAACCCCATAGACGGCAGCCCACCAGGCTCCCCTGTCCCTGGGATTCTCCAGGCAAGAACACTGGAGTGGGAATCAGCTATATGCATGCAAAAATCACCTCCATCTTTGACCCCCATCCCACCTCTCTGGGTCATCACAGAGCACCGAGCTGAGCTCCTTGTGCTATAAGGCAGGTTTCCACTAGCTGTCTACTTTGGACATGGTAGTGTATATGTGTCAAACCTAATCTCCTAATTCATACCCCCTCCCCTTCCCCTACTGTATCCACATATCTATTCTCTATGTCCGCATCTCTATTCCTGTCCTGGAACAAGCTTCATCTGTACCATTTTTTTTAGTTCCACATACATAATATATGATATTTGTTTTCCTAACTTCACTCGGTCTGACAGGCTTTAGGTCCATCCTACTATGGAAAACAGTATGGAGGTTCCTTAAAAAACTAAGGATAGAATTACCATATGACCCAGCAATCCCACTACTGGGCATGCACCCTTAGAAAACCATAATTCAAAACGACACACATGTACGCCAATGTTCATTACAGCACTATTTACAGTAGCCAGGACA
The DNA here is from genome assembly GCF_032452875.1 of Bos javanicus. Taxonomy (NCBI): domain Eukaryota; kingdom Metazoa; phylum Chordata; class Mammalia; order Artiodactyla; family Bovidae; genus Bos; species Bos javanicus. The sequence continues at coordinate 31,909,542 of NC_083881.1, read as the reverse complement.
TGGAAACAACCTAGATGTCCATAGACAGATGAATGGTTAAAAAAGATGAAGTACATATGTACAATACAAAATTATTCAGCCATCAGTTCAGTTCAGTCACTCAGTCATGTCTGACTCTTTGCAACCCCATGAATTGCAGCATGCCGGGCCTCCCTGTCCATCACCAACTCCCAGAGTTCACTCAGACTCACGTCCATCGAGTCAGTGATGCCATCCAGCCATCTCATCCTCTGGCGTCCCCTTCTCCTCCTGCCCCCAATCCCTCCCAGCATCAGAGTCTTTCCCAATGAGTCAACACTTCGCATGAGGTGGCCAAAGTACTGGAGTTTCAGCTTTAGCATCATTCCTTCCAAAGAAATCCCAGGGCTGAATTCCTTCAGAATGGACTGGTTGGATCTCCTTGCAATCCAAGGGACTCTCAAGAGTCTTCTCCAACACCACAGTTCAAAAGCATCAATTCTTCGGTGCTCAGCCTTCTTCACTGTCCAACTCTCACATCCATACATGACCACTGGAAAAACCATAGCCTTGACTAGACAAACCTATTTTGGCAAAGTAATGTCTCTGCTTTTGAATATGCTGTCTAGGTTGGTCATAACTTTTCTTCCAAGGAGTAAGCATCTTTTAATTTCATGGCTGCAATCACCATCTGCAGTGATTTTGGAGCCCCAAAAAATAAAGTCTGACACGGTTTCCACTGTTTCCCCATCTATTTCCCAAGAAGTGATGGGACCAGATGCCATGATCTTCGTTTTCTGAATGTTGAGCTTTAAGCCAACTTTTTCACTCTCCACTTTCATTTTCATCAAGAGGCTTTTGAGTTCTTCTTCACTTTCTGCCATAAGGGTGGTGTCATCTGCATATCTGAGGTTATTGGTATTTCTCCCGGCAATCTTGATTCCAGCTTGTGCTTCTTCCAGCCCAGAATTTCTCATGATGTACTCTGCATAGAAGTTAAGCAGGGTGACAATATACAGCCCTGATGTACTCCTTTTCCTATTTGAAACCAGATGATGTTCCATGTCCAGTTCTAACTGTTGCTTCCTGACCTGCATATAGGTTTCTCAAGAGGCAGGTCAGGTGGTCTGGTATTCCCATTTCTTTCAGAATTTTCAGCAGTTTATTGTGATCCACACAGTCAAAGGCTTTGGCATAGTCAATAAAGCAGAAATAGATGTTTTTCTGGAACTCTCTTGCTTTTTCCATGATCCAGAAGATGTTGGAAATTTGATCTCTGGTTCCTCTGCCTTTTCTAAAACCAGCTTGAACATCAGGAAGTTCACGGTTCACGTATTGCTGAAGCCTGGCTTGGAGAATTTTGAGCATGACTTTACTAGCATGTGAGATGAGTGCAATTGTGCGATAGTTTGAGCATTCTTTGGCATTGCCTTTCTTTGGGATTGGAATGAAAACTGACCTTTTCCAGTCCTGTGGCCACTGCTGAGTTTTCCAAATTTGCAGACCAACAAGACCTTTTTCCAAATTTGAGGATCTACAAGACCTTTTATAACTAACACCCAAAAAGATGTCCTTTTCATTATAGGGGACTGGAATGCAAAAGGAGGAAGTCACGAAACACCTGGAGTAACAGGCAAATTTGGCCTTGGAATACAGAATGAAGCAGGGCAAAGACTAATAGAGTTTTGCCAAGAAAATGCACTGGCCATAGCAAACACCCTCTTCCAACAACACAAGAGAAGATTCTACACATGGACATCACCAGATGGTCAACAATGAAATCAGATACTCAGCCATAAGAAGGGTCAAAATTGGGTCATTTGTAGTGATCTGAACCAGGGTTTTATGAGAGTTGATTAATTAAATGACAGATGGTGGTAGCAGCCCTGGCTAAAGGGAGAATGTGACCCAAAAAAGATCCTAATGGCTTGATCTCCTATCATGATGATCTCTCTCAAATAGACAGTTGAGCTGGGTCACTCCAATGATAACTACTCATGTGGGTACTACTTGATAAGAGAAGTCATGAAGAGGGTCATGTGATGCTGTACTGGTATCAAAATGATTGTGTATTAAGCAGAACATGAGAAAGGTTTGCCTCATGAGTCTAAATGAGAGCCTGACCAAAGCAAAACATGTTCCAGCCATTCCCTGATTCTCATTCATTCAACAGATACTTTTCTGAGCATTTGCTACATGCCTGGCTTCATTCTAGCCATGTAGGCTCCACCTATATTATGGTGGAGAAACAATAGACAAATGTATCAAACAGATGTATGTGCTATTATCAAGCAGTATAAGGTGATATAAAGTTAAGGATAGAGGGGGAGGGCTATTTTATTATTTTATTTTATTTTTATTGACCATACCACACTGCGTGTGGGATCCCAGTTACCCAACCATGGATCAAACCCATGCTCCCTACCTGTAGTTTCAACCACTGGACCATCAGGGAAGTCCCAGGGAGGGCTACTGTAGCTACTGAGATTGGAGAAGTCTTCTCCAATGAAATGATTAGAACTTTGAAAGAAGTGAGAAAGTAAGCTATGCCTGTGTCTGAGGAAGGAATCTTCCAGGCAGAAAGAAAGTTAGAATATAGATCAGTACCTTTGGTCAACTCAAGGAGACAGTGATATACCCCACAGACTAGAAAATGGCTAGAAAGTAACTATGAGAATGGCACCTGTGGATCCTTTTACAGACACCATGAGCTGTTATTCCATAATGGCATTTAATGATTCTGGTCTTTAAATGTGTGCCATAGTACAAAAAGTAGCCATAGGGCGAGTTACATCAGGAAGATGCTGAGAATATAAAAATAGAGATACAAAAAGAAATCCCTGTAACATACAGGGTACTCTTTGACACGGGGCTTCTCAAGTGCTAGTGGTAACCTGCCTGCCAATGCAACAGACATAAGAGATGTGGGTTTGATCCCTAGGTTTGGAAGATCCCCTGGAGGAGGGCATGGCAACCCACTCTGGTATTTTTGCCTGGAGAATCCCATGGACAGAGGAGCCTGACCATCTATAGACCATAGAATCATAGAGTTGGATGCAACTGAAGCAACTTCACACACAAGCAATCACTCTTTGACACATCTGGATACCCAGCCAGAAAGAACCCTGCTCTGGGTGTCCACTGCTCCTGAAAGAGAGTGGACAAGTTCCTGACTCTCTAGGGTTGATGCTGGCTGAGACCTGTACAAGTGCATAGATTTCCCAGGCATCAGCTCAGTCTTGATCAGGGGAGAATCTGTGGTCTTTACACTAATTCGTTGGCATTTGGTTGTTCCATTGGCATCCATCTGCCTGTCGTAAAAAATCATCCCACTTGGGAGGATACTGGTGATTTGTTCTTGATGGTCAGGGAGGCAAGAACTTAGAGTTCCAACAGCTCATCACCTTGAAGCTTTGCAGAACTGACAGATTATCAGAGATAAGAAACTTATATTTACATTTTCAGTGAGAGACTATAACAGGATGGAAAATGACCATGAAACATTTATTAAGCTCCTACATGGATGACAGAGTATGAGATGGTTGGATGGCATCGCCAATTCAATGGACATGAGTTTGAGCAAGCTCCAGGAGTTGGTGATGGACCGGGAAGCCTGGCGTGCTGCATTCCATGGGGTCACAAAGGGTTGGACACGACTGAGCAACTGAACTGAACATGACACATGACAGTGATAAGCTTAAGCACTAGGGGAATGGTGTATAAGACAAGCTTCTGATGTCAAGAACTCTCATCCAGTATAAAAAGAAATCAGAATTGCCTATCAAAAATTAAGGATGAAAAGTACCTGAACTTTTGAGCTTTGTTCTGAGAAGCTCTTAGATAACTTAGGAAAACTATTAAGTTACTTACAAACTTTCTGTCTTAGTAGGCAAAGTCAATAATTCAGTCAATAAAAGCAAAAACATATACAGGAGCTTCATGGATTAGAGTCTTAAAGGATCCATTAAGGAAATAGGACTTAACCGCTTCTTGAAAATTGGTAGAACTTGAATAGGCTTAAAGGAGAGTGTTCCTCATGGGGAGAATATTGTAACCAGGCAAAGAGACTATGATTCACAGATAATGTTGGAAACCTGTTTAGTTCAGCCTGGCTGTAATAGTAAGAAGTAAGTTTGGAATGAACATTGGAGGTCAGAAGGTGGAGGATCGTGTGTGCCAGACTAGGAATTTGAGTTGCATCCTAAAGCCACGGGCAGATGCCACTGGTTCTGAAGAAAGCCATGGTATATAAAGATTTACTGAGACTGAGTTAGAGGGAAGGGATGACAAATAGCAGAACCTAAAGCTAGAAGAGTTGTTAGAAAAATTACTGTAGTCGGTAGTTTCAGGTGTCAGAAGACATGATGTTTCAAGTTGGGTGAGTTGGACAAAGATTGACCCAAGTGGTTGAACAGGGCACCGCAACTTCTACTTTTAACCAAGATGGATTAGCAGAGATTGGCTATAACTAACTCCCTGCCTAGAACAACTAAGAAAACAAAATGAAACAATGGTATTCAGATACTGAACATCAGACCTGACAATGATCAATGAGAAGAAACAAATAAGGTTAGTAGTCTGATTGCTCCAGCTTCCTGACTAGAGAGAGTTGCCAGGAAGCAGTGGGGGGAGGGGTGGGGGGAGGGCTGAGGCAGAGCCTAAAAGTCTCCCTGAGTTGAGGAGACAAAGGCAGTGGAAGGTATAGCTTATGGGGAAAATACAGGAAACAAGAAAGTTTCAGAGATCTGCGGGGAGCTCTTCAAATCTTCCACTGAGTATTAATCAACAAATCAATGTGAAACTACTCAACCTTGGAGAAAGAACCAGCACAAAGATTAAAGAGAACAGTCCCTGTATTCCAGGTAGGGCAGGAATGCAGGAATAGTTTATCTTCCCAAAGGATTGTTGTTGTTGTTCAGTCACTCAGTTGTGTCCAACTCTTTGCCACCCTGTGGAGTGCAGCACACCAGGCTTCCCTGTCCTTCACAATCTCCCAGAGTTTGCTCAAACTCATGTCCATTGAGTTGGTGATGCCATCCAACCATCTCGTCCTCTGTCATCCCCTTCTCCTCCTGCTTTCAATCTTTCCCAGCATCAGAGTCTTTTCCAATAAGTTGGCTCTTTGCATCAGGTGGCCAAAGTATTGAAGCTTCAGCTGCAGCATCAGTCCTTCCAATGAATATTCAGGATTGATTGCCTTTAGGATTGACTGGTTTGATCCTTCTTGTAGTCCAAGGGACTCTCAAGAGTCTTCTCTAACACCACAGTTCAAAAGCATCAGTTCTTCAGTGCTCAGCCTTCTTTATGGTCCAGCTCTCACATCTGTACATGACTACTGGAAAAACCATAGCTTTGACTATATGAACCTTTGTATCCCAGAGGATAGAGTAGAAAAATCCTCTTCATTCACAGGACCTCAGGGACAGAACTCAGAAGGATCTTCCTGTAGTAGTGGAACAAAAAAGATCTGTAGAACAGAAGCTGTTCTAATCCTGACTAGCAATGCTTCAAAGCAAGACAGGAGAATCGAATTATGTCCAGGTACCTTAACTTCTAAGGACAGAACTTAAAAATATTAGAATACAAAAAATGTCCAAGACCCCCAAGTTGGAATTTTTTACCCAATGACTGGTGTCCAAATCAAGTATTACCAGGCATGCAAAAGAGTGTTCGATGCATGAGACAGGGTGCTCATGGCTGGTGCACTGGGATGACCCAGAGGGATGGGATGGGGAGGGAGGTGGGAGGGAGGTTCAGGATGGGGAACACATATACACCCATGGCTGATTCATGTCAATGTATGGCAAAACCACTACAATATTGTAAAGTAATTGGCCTCCTTAAAAAAAAAAAAAAAAGAGTAGAACAAGATGAGCCATAAAGAGAAAAATTAATAGAAACAGACCTACAAATGCCACCAGTCATTATAACAGTATTCCATGTGTTCAATAAGGCAGACAAAAGATAAAGCATGTAAGTAGCAACATGGAAAATATGAAAAAGACACTTTGAAATTCTAGAGATGAAAATTATAATGGCTAAAATGAAAAAAAAAAAAAAACACTGGATAAGATGAATAGCAAACTAGATAAGGCTGAATAAGAGATTAGTGAACTTGAAGAAGACATGACAATAGAAACCATTTTAAATGAAACAGAGATAAAAGTGCCAAAAAAAAACGGCTCATTAGTAAACTATGAGAAAATATCAAGCAGCCTGATATACATGTAACCAAAGTCCCCAGTGGCCAGGAGAAAGGAAATAGTAGGGAAGAAGAGAGAAAAAACATTTGAAGAGATAGTGGCCCAAAATGTGTACAAACTGGAAAAAATTTAACCACTTTGCCAAATAAGATACACATACAAATGGCCAAATTAGCCCATGAAAAAAAGCATTCAACATAATTGGCTACGCCAGAGATTAATTACAGCTACAATGACAGTTAAGTTGACTTCAAGTTTTGGATCTTGGATAACAGAAAGGTTAAATGGTATGCATGACAGCTAAAGTAGGAAAGCCAATTAGGGTGGAGGTATAGGGTTGAATTTTAAATGTGTTCCTTTTGTGGTACAGAAACATTCAGGGTGGAAATATCTAACAGACAGATTGAAAAAATAAGACTAGAACTAGGAAGACAGGTGATGTCTGAACATATAATTGTTAAAAGTAGAAACAATAAAAAAATCGATACTCAATGATTTCTTTCTTGATAATAGATGTTTCTATATATGTGTATGTGTGTATTTCATGTATGCTCACATATATAGTTATGTGAAAGGCTTGTAAGTTTACCTACTGCCTTGAAAGTAGCAAACACTCATGTTAAATTACACTTTGTGTGAATGGAAACAGATGGCATTCTCAACTCATGTCTAATCTATTCCTCTGTTCAGAGTGACATAAAGATGGGAATCCTGGAGAAAATGCATTTTAATACTAATCTTTAAGAAAAGGACGATGAATAGCTTTAAGTCCAGCCTGCACACAAGTTAGTTTTATATGTGTGTCATGTACTCAACTCCATGGCTTCCATCAAAAACAACGCATAATCCCCAGCACAGCCCGCCTCCAAGTCTATATTATGATCACCATCAACAATTGCAGCCAAGGAATAACAGGATGCAGCACTTACTGAGGAAATGAGACAATTAAGTCCTAACATTCTTGGATCTAAGCCTAACAATAGATTGAGCTATGTGAGGAAATGCTCTATAAGCAGTAAACAGCCATTCACAGGAGAACAGACTAAAACCCACTAGAACGCTGATTAATTTGGTGAGGATGCTTTGGCTAAACAGTTCTTGATTGTGACTTCCTATCCATCAAAATCATGATAGCTGTTGACATCCCTGGCTATTTTGCCATTTGATTACTTTACGTAGGTAAAGAGATTTCCACTCTGGAATCCCAACTATCAAACCAACTAGCATAAGCATTTTGTTGAACTTTTAGTAGTAAAAAGCATAGTATGCAGTACTCAAGTCAATGATGCAAAATTGAGAATGTTTAGCTTAGCACATTATCAATAAAAAGACTTTCAGAGGCATTAAAATCCTTTCAAAACAGATGCCTAGAAGCATTTTGTCTCAAGAGTGTTTTCTCTTCCAAATAGTAAGTAAGGTTTTTAACACAGAGGCATATGTTTGAGCTGAGCAAAAATGTCCTTTCTACAAAAAATCAGGGTAACACCGAGAACTGTTTAATCAATAAGCTCTCATGGATAGAATACATGTGATATGCTTTTGGTTCTTAGAACGTTTGAGGCTATTTTTTACTGTGCGCTTTTTATTGGCATATAGTATGCAAGCATAACATACGAAAAAGAAGTTTCATACACACAAACCATAGGTGTTCAGTTGAATGACTTTTCAGAAAGTGACCAGATCCATGTAATTGATAACCAGACCAAGACACAGAGTATTACCAGCACCTCTCAGTCCCTGCCCCTCCCCTCAAGGATAACCAGCATCCTAGGTTAATATGATTGCTTAGTTTTACCTGTGTCTGAACTTTATATTAAGGGAATCATACTCTTAGTATCTGGGCTTCCTTCTCTCAGCATTCAGGAAGGGTGTCCATGTCTGTGCACTGTCATTGTGTTTTATTTTTATATAATAATATACCCGCTCTTGGGTTATTTCTAGCTTGGGGCCTAACAAATATTACTGCTATGAACATGCCGGTATGTGTCTTCTGCTGAACATGTGAATGCATTCTGTCAGGGATATGGTAGGAATTGCTGAGTTATTGGGTAGCTTTAGTAGATACTACTACAAACAATTTTCTCAAATAGTTGCAACAATTTACACTTCCACCAGCAAGCGTTATAGTTGCACAATTTGGCAAATCCTTGACATAATTTGCCTTTCATCTGAGCTATTCCTGTGAACATGTGGTGATATTGCTCTGTGTTTTGATTTGCATTACTGATGACTAACAAAATGCCATTTTGTATGTTTATTGGCTATTTTGGATGTCTTCTTTCATGAAGAACCTATTCAAATCCTTTGCTCATATGTCTAATGGATTATTGTTTCCTGTTAATCTCTAGGAGTCCTTTATATATTCTGGATATATGGTTTTATTGGCTACATGTAGAGTAATTATAATAATTTTTTAAAGTCGTTTAGTCATGTCAGAAATTTGCAACCCCGTGGACCACCAGGCTCCTCTGTCCATGGGATTGTCTAGGCAAAAATACTGGAGCGGGTTGTATTCCCTTCTTCAGGGAATCTTCCTGACCCAGGGATCCAACCTGGGTCTCCTGCATTGGCAGGTGGATTCTTTACCATCTGAGCCACCAGGGAAGCCCAACTGTAATAATGATTTGTAACAAATTCTAAATGTCCTCTTGAATTTTATGTTGTCTTTTTAAAAAGCTTATCTATTTATTGAAATAAAGTTGATTTAAAGTGTTGTGTTAGTTTCAGGTATATAGCAAAGTGATTTAGTTACGTATATATATGAATACACACACACACATATACACATATACACTCTTCAGATTCTTTGTCCTCATAGGTTATAACAAAATATTGAGTATATTTCCTTATGCTGTGCAGTAGGTCCTTCTATGGTATCTTTTGATGAAGAGAACTTTTTTTGTTTTATTGTAATCTAATTTATCAGATTTTTTTAGGTTTGGCACTTTCTCTGTTCCTTTTAATAAATCTTTGCCTACCCTGAGACTTTGAAGATATTCTATTTTTTTTCCCAAAATCATTGTTTTCTCATTTAGAGCTACAGTCCACATGGAATTAATCTTTGTGTACTGTGAAAACAGAGTCAAGAGTTGTTTTTTTCTATATGGCTATCCATTGTTGCCTGGATATTTATCAGTCTGGGCATTTGATTATTTCTCTAGTGGAGCAAGAACAGTAAGTTGCAATAACATATGTATGTGCAAATATATAGATATTTATATATACCCACATATGTATGTACAGATTTATACACACATATGTTGAGGTGCAGATTGTGCTGCAAACATTCATTTGTGAGGCGGTGTTTTTTATGCCTCTACATCCAATGTTATCAATATTTAATTTCCAGGACAGCTTATAAAACCCTCGTTGGCACCCATTGTTCCAGTGAAGTATAAGATGCAGTCAAATTCCAGTTCTGGACCCCAGGACATCTTCCATTTCGCTGGCAGCAAGATGAAATAGTGCTTTCAGAGTGAATAAAGAGATAGACTTCAACAGGAAGGTGTGTGAAAGAGTGAAGTAGGTACCATGGAACAGTAACAACGCATTAATAACTTCTGTATAGCAAAGTCTTTGCCTCTTCCCAAGTGTTCTGAATTGAGAAATACTAAGTACCTCACATGGCAAGGCAAAAATTGTATTGGCAGATTCCAGGCCCTCCATGGTAAACTGTGAAGACTATGCTACATACCTTGTGGGAAGGGGGCAGACTTGAACGGTACCTATAGAGCTATGTAGTACAATTTAGGACAGTTGTCCCGCTGAGCTGGAAACAGATATATCTATGGAGATAGATATGCCATACAAACTTTTCAGGTATCAGGGGGAGTAGTTGCTAAAATTGAAATGTCAAAATTTGCAGACATAATATCCTTACTAATAGTTATAAGTAAGGATTTCAGTATTCAAAGGCTTTTATACTGGAAGCATTTAAAATAGCAATACACTTTTATAAAAGGATAGCATTCATAATACACTATAACTCTTCAAGTAACACAAACTTCTTTTACTATTTCTGATGCTAAAGTTCAGGGCTCTAAAGGAATGTTCACTAGGCATGTAAAAGCCTGTTTAAGGAAAAGAATTCAAATGAACCTATTATAACTAGTACCAGTTATTTCTGTGCAATTAATCTATAAAAATTTTATAACATAGCTGAGTGTCCAAGTTGAAAACTAAATGGCAATGCAGTAAAATAGTGGCCTGACAGAAGCTATACCTTTGAAGCTCCTGCAGTTACCATCATCAGCTTAAAAACTAAAGTAATATCTGACATGTCCAAACAATCATAGAGAGTAATTAAGACCAGCGGTTTAAAAGAAGTTGTAGGCTTGCCTAAGCTTGGTATTTTAGTAAATGTGATCTGATTTCTTTTAAGCCTTATTTGAATGAGCGTTAAACCTTATAAATGCAGACTCTTTTGGATGCCATTTGGTGGGAAGTGGAAGCACAGCCGCCCCTCTGTATTTATGAGCTGTCCAAGAGAACCGTAACTGGGCACATTAAATAATAATAAATGTTCTCACCTTCTGCTGCTTATGCTCCCATAACCCTATTAAAAAAGCAAAAGACAAAAGAAGCAAAACAAAAAATACTCCTCTAATTATACGGTTGACATAGAAATAGAGTGTGTCTCACCATATCTGAAAGCACTGAGTTTAAGAATGTGGCTCAGCAGAAAAACAAGATTTTTCTGGTCTTAAAATGAATAAGACCTTGATATTTGCCAAACAAGCAAATGTGTTTCAGAGCAAAGATGCCCTTCAGTGTAAGTGTTGTAGTGGCTCAGACAGTAAAGGATCCACCTGCAAAGCAGGAGATCCAGGTTTGATCTCTGGGTTAGGAAGATCCCCTGGAGAAGGATATGGCAACCCACTTAAGTATTCTTGCCTGGAGAATCCCATGGACAGGGGAGCCTGGCCGACTACAGTCCATGGGATCACAAAGAGTCAGACATGACTTAGCAACTAAACAACAAGTATTACAAGTGTGTAAGGCATTAGTGGTGTGATCTAAGGGTTCACACAAAGCCCCTCTTCCCCAGCCCCACAAATGGCTCTCACATCAAATCACCCTTGACTTTTCACTGCAAAAAAATGTCAGTTCAGTTGGTTGAGGGATTGCCTTCTTTTAAGACAAATGCCTAAGAGAAGGAAGCATTGAGTGAATTAGGTAATCAGATCCTCTCCAGTGAAAAGTAGTGGGTCAGATAGAGTCTGTTTTGTTGGAGTAGGGGAGGGGTGAAAAACCAGGGTACCAGAGTGGTAAGAACTGAATGGGAAGAGTGTAACTGGAATAAAAATTGTGGGGGAAAATAGGATGAGTAAAAAGAGGGACAAAACTATCTCCAACAGGTGCCATCATACAGGCGTCAGTTCAGTTCAGTTTCTCAGTCGTGTCCAACTCTTTGCAACCTCATGGACTGCAGCACGCCAGGCTTACCTGTCCATCACCAACTCCCAGAGCTTGCTCAAATTCATGACCATTGAGTCAGTGATGCCATCCAACTATCTCATCCTCTGTCATCCCCTTCTCCTGCCTTCAATCTTTCTCAGCATCAGGGTCTTTTCCAATGAGTTCTTTGCATCAGGCAGCCAAAGTATTGGACCTTCAGCTTCAGCATCAGTCCTTCCAATGAATATTCAGGACTGATTTCCTTTAGGATTGACTGGTTTGATCTCCTTGCTGTCCAAGGGACTCTCGAGAGTTTTCTCCAACACCACAGTTCAAAAGCATGAGTTCTTCAGGGCTCAGCTTTCTTTATGAAAAAAGAGTTTCTTCTCAACTCTCACATCCATACATGATTTCTGGAAAAACCATAGCTTTGACTAGACAGACCTTTGTGGGCAAAGTAACGTCTCTGCTTTTCAATATGCTGTCTACGTTGGTCATAGTTCTTCCTCCAAGGAGCAAGTGTCTTTTAATTTCATGGCTGAAGTCACCATCTGCAGTGATTTGGGAGCCCAAGGAAATAGTCTGTCACTGTCTCCATTGTTTCCCCATCTATTTGCCATGAAGTGATGGGACCAGATGCCATGATCTTAGTTTTTTGAATGCTGAGTTTTAAGCCAGCTTCTTCACTCTCCTTTTTCACTTTCATCAAGAGGCTCCTTAGTTTTTCACTTTCTGAGATAAGGGTGGTATCATCTGCATATCTGAGGTCATTGATATTTCTCCCAGCAATCTTGATTCCAGCTTGTGCTTCATCTAGCCCAGCATTTTGCATGATGTACTCTGCATATAAGTTAAATAAGCAGGGTGACAATATTCATCCTTGATGAACTCCTTTCTCAATTTGGAACCAGTCCAGTGTTCCACACTCAGTTATAATTGTTGCTTCTTGACCTGCATACAGATTTCTCAGGAGGCAGGTAAGGTGGTCTGGTATTCCCATCTCTTGAAGAATTTTCCACAGTTCATTGTGATCCACATAGTCAGAGGCTTTAGTATAGTCAGTGAAGCAGAAATAGATGTTTTTTCATCATAGCTTTCAGAATTGAAGGAAGCAATCCCCCACTTCTGTGGAGAAAGGAAGGTCCAAGCAGGAGTGAGGAGGGCAACCAGCCCAGTAGTGGGACAGGATATGTCTGGTGGGAAAACAAACCCAGAGCCAGTTTCACTCTGGTGATACTGGAATCTTTATTTGGCAGCTTTCAATGATCAGTAAATCTGCAAAGAAAATCAGCCATACAATCTCTATCCCTACCCAGAAGACTTCAAGTAGAGTCAGATATCCACATGATTCCAGCATCATATGGATATGATGCTGGTCAACAGTAGTTTTCAGTTGAGAGCCTTAAGAAGCAAATAACAGGCTTGCCTTAATTACAGTTGTGGGAAATTAGCATGAAAGCAACCTTGGAGTTCTAGCTCAATCTTAACACCCAAGGCGGGCATCTTCTCTACATTGTTCCTGGAAAACGTCCAATTAGCCTCTACAGCACAACCTGCCTGAGTCTGAACCATGAAGTCAGATAGACCTCGGTTCAAATCCTGGCTCAGCTGCTCCCTAGCTAGATGGCATCAGCTTAACCCCTCTGTCAGATTTTACAACTATAGAATAGAGTTCACAGTTCCTACATCATAGCCTTGTTCTAAAAATTAAGAAAAATGGTACATAGAAAATAGTATGGAATATGTCAGTAGCTATTATTATTATTATCTACCTGAATATTCTCCCTTTATTTACCTTTACCTCATAAAGCAAGTCTTCTAGAATGTTCTATATATAACAATTTTATGAAAAGCTTCTTGAGGGGAAAGGCCTTTGTATTTTTTGTCTCCATCTTGTATGTCTTTGACCAACATCAGATGCTCAATGCCTCAAATAGTACCTCTTGCATAGGAGGCATATAATAATATCTTTGTTAAATGAATTTTGCTGAATTAAGTCTGTTCCATTCCCTGCAAGTGCTAAAATGTTATTTTCTGAGGGTAAAAAATATTAAAACTATTGAAAGAGACTACAAAATAAAAACCAGAAACTATAAATCTCCTAGAGGAAAACATAGGCAAAACACTCTCTGACATAGATCACAGAAAGATCCTCTATGACCCACCTCCCAGAGTATTGGAAATAAAAGCAAAAATAAACAAATTGGACTTAATTAAAATTAAAAGCTTCTCCACAACAAAGGAAACTATAAGCAAGGTGAAAAGATAGCCTTCAGAATGGGAGAAAATAATAGCAAATGAAGCAACTGACAAAGAATTAATCTCCAAAATATGCAAGCAGCTCATGCAGCTCAACACCAGAAAAATAAACGATCCAATCAAAAAAATGGGCCAAAGAACTAAACAGACATTTCTCCAAAGAAGACATACAGGTGGCTAACAGACACATGAAAAGATGCTCAATACCATTCATTATCAGAGAAATGCAAATCAAAACCACAATGAGGTACCATTTCACACCAGTCAGAATGGCTGCTATCAAACAATAAACACTGGAAAGGGTGTGAAGAAAAGGGAAGCCTCTTACACTGTTGGTGGGAATGCAAACTAGTACAGCCACTATGGAGAAAAGTGTGGAGATTCCTTAAAAAAACTGGAAATAGAACTGCCATATGACCCAGCAACCCCACTGCTGGGCATACACACGGAGGAAACCAGAAGGGAGAGACACATGACCTCAATGTTCATCGCGGCACTAGCTAGAACATGGAAGCAACCTAGATGCAGACAAATGGATAAGAAAGCTGTGGTACATATATACACAATGGAATATTACTCAGCTATTAAAAAGAATGGATTTGAATCAGTTCTAATAAGGTAGATGAAACTGGAGCCTATTATACAGAGTGAAGTAAGTCAGAAAGAAAAATACCAATACAGTATATTAATGCATACATATGGAATTTAGAAAGACGGTAACAATGACCCTATATGCGAGACAGCAAAAGAGAGACACATGTAAAGAACAGACTTTTGGACTCTGTAGGAGAAGGTGAGGGTGGGATGATTTGAGGGAATTGCATTGAAACATGTATATTACCATATGTGAAATAGATGACCAGTCCAAGATCGATCCATGAAACAGGGCACTCAAAGCCAAAGCGCTGGGACAACCCAGAAGGGTGAGATGGGGAGGGAGGAGGGAAGGGAGTTCAGTATGGAGGACATGTGTGCACTCGTGGCTGATTCATGTCAATGTATGGCAAAAACCACCACAGTATTATAAAGTAATTAACCTCCAATTAAAGTAAATAAATTAATTTTAAAAAATAAAAATAATACAACCTTGAATATTCAAATTTTAAACTGTTTTTATATCCTACAGTCAGAAAATTTGTGCATCATTTATTCTGCCCCTTCAGGATCTGATTTAATGCTGCCAAATAGAGTGAGAGAAAGGGATAGATGTAAGACAAACAGGACAAAAGAACTTATCTTTAAAAATTTTTTGTATTGGGATATAGCCAATTAACAACAATGCTGTGATAGTTTCAGGTGAACGGAGAAGGGACTCAGTCATACATATATGTGTATCCATTCTTCCCAAACTCCCCTCCCATCCTGGCCGCCACATGACACTGAGCAGAGTTCCCCGTGCTATATAGTAGGTCCTTGTTGGTTATCCGTTTTAAATACAGCAGTGTGTACATGTCTATCCAAAGCTCCCTAGCTATACCATCCCCTCATCCTTCCCCTGCCCCTGGCAACCATAGTTTGGTTCTCCAAGTCTGTGAGTCTGCTTCTGTTTTTTAAGTAAAGTTCATTTGTATCATTTCTTTTTCGATTCCACATATAAGGGTTGTCATTCCTCCTTCTCCATTTGACTTACTTCACTCAGTATGATACTCTCTAGGTCTCTCCATGTTACTGGAAATGGCATTATTTCATTCTTTTTAATGGCTGAGTAATATTCCATTGTACCGATGAACCACAGCAGACCAAAGAATATAGGCCTGATGTGACATTCCTGCTTCTTTTATTTGGCAGAAGTTTCTGTCTTTTTCCTTGTCCACAATTCATTTTTTTAATTTTTTTTATAAATTTATTTATTTTAATTGGAGGCTAATTACTTTACAATAATGTACTGGTTTTGCCATACATCAACATGAATCTGCCACGGGTATACACGTGTTCCCCATCCTGAACCCCCCTCCCACCTCCCTCCCCTTACCATTCCTTGAAATGAACAATAACACAATAATAGTGGGAGACTTTATTACCCCTTTTAATATTAAAAATTCCAACATATGGAGGCTGAACAACATGCTGCTGAATAACCAACAAATCACAGAAGAAATCAAAAATGCATGGAAACGAATGAAAACAAAAACACAACAACCCAAAACCTGTGGGACACTGTAAAACCAGTGCTAAGGGGAAGGTTCATGGCAATACAGGCACACCTCAAGAAATAAGAAAAAAGTCAAATAAATAACCTAACTCTATACCTAAAGCAACTAGAAAATGAATAAATGAAGAACCCCAGGGTTAGTAGAAGGAAAGAAATCTTAAAAATTAGGGCAGAAATCAATGCAAAAGAAACAAAAGAGACCATAGCAAAAATCAACAAAGCCAATAGCTGGTTCTTTGAGACGATAAATAAAATTGACAAACCATTAGACAGACTCATCAAGAAACAAAGGGAGAAAAATCAAATCAATAAAATTAGGAATGAAAACGGAGAGATCACAACAGAAAACACAGAAATACAAAGGATCATAAGAGACTACTATCAGCAATTATATGGCAATAAAATGGACAACATGGAAGAAATGGACAAATTCGTAGAAAAGTACAACTTTCGAAAACTGGACCAGGAAGAAATAGAAAATCTTAACAGACCCATCACAAGCATGGAGATTGAAACTGTAATCAGAAATCTTCCAGCAAAGAAAAGCCCACGTCCAGACGGCTTCACAGCTGAATTCTACCAAAAATTTAGAGAAGAGCTAATACCTATCCTGCTCAAACTCTTACAGAAAATTGCAGAGGAAGGTAAACTTCCAAACTCATTCTATGAGGCCACCATCACCCTAATACCAAAACCTGACAAAGATCCCACAAAAAAAAAGAAAACTACAGGCCAATATCACTGATGAACATAGATGCAAAAATCCTTAACAAAATTCTAGCAATCAGAATCCAACAGCACATTAAAAAGATCATACACCATGACCAAGTGGGCTTTATCCCAGGGATGCAAGGATTCTTCAATATCCACAAATCAATCAATGTAATACACTACATTAACAAACTGAAAAATAAACCCATATGATTATTTCAATAGATGCAGAGAAAGCCTTTGACAAAATTCAACATCCATTTATGATAAAAACTCTCCAGAAAGCAGGAATAGAAGGAACATACCTCAACATAATAAAAGCTGTATATCACAATTCATGTTTTTTATTTCTCCCTGGGCTACATTTGATTAGCTGTCCTGTGTACCCACACCTGCGAATCACAGCTAGTTGCCTTATTAGTTACTGTAGATTTGCTCCCAACTCGCTATAATCTACCACTTTTGAAATTCACTTTGTTACATAAAAACTTGATTTTTTTTTTTTAAACTTAGAGGAATAATGTCTTCCTTCTAGTGCCATAAGCATGCTATAAGCTTAAAGAAAGCAAGGCAGTTAGGGCATATTTGTTCAAAAGAGCCTCTGATTTGATATTTCATCAGCTTTAAAAGCAAAACCTCATTTTGGGGACTTATAATAAAGCATCTTGATTGGGTTCTGAGCAGGAATTCAGACTGGTTGGTACCTAGGTTAATAGCATTTTCGCTATGATACTTTATAAATGAAATATAAATTGCTCAGGCTTTTGTCCCTACATGTTCTTTCTGGACCTCAGCTCACTGACAAACCACCTCTTAGGAGTTCTGCAAACCCCTGGGGTGCTAGACGTACTTGGATGAATTTGATTCTAGATACTGGAGGTGGGGTGAAAAAGACTTGATGATGGATAGGACGAGTGAGGAAGACAAAAGAAAGGATGACTTTGAAGTTACTGGCATGAGGACCTGCCTAAATAGTGATACCATTTGGGTTGCATGGAACTATGAAAGGGTGATCTATATGATTTGCAGGTAACCAAAGAACATTTTCAGAGAAGGCAATGGCACCCCACTCGAGTACTCTTGCCTGGAAAATCCATGGACGGAGGAGCCTGGTGGGCTGCAGTCCACGAGGTCGATAAGAGTCGGACACGACTGAGCGACTTCACTTTCACTTTTCACTTTCATGCATTGGAGAAGGAAATGGCAACCCACTCCAGTGTTCTTGCCTGGAGAATCCCAGGGACAGGGGAGCCTGGTGGGCTGCCGTCTATGGGGTCACACAGGGTCTGACACGACTGAAGCGACTTTGCAGCAGCAACAGCAGCAAAGAACATTTTATGGGCTTCCCAGGTGGTGCTAGTGGTAAAGAACAAGCCTACCAATGCAGGGGACATAAGAGAAGCAGGTTTGATCCCTGGGTAGGGAAGATCCCCTGGAGGAGGGCACATCAACCCACTCCAGTATTCTTGCCTACAGAGTCCCATGGAGGGGCCTGGTGTGCTAAAATCCATAAGGTCAAAAAGAGCTGGATGCGACTGAAGTGACTTAGCATGCACACAAAGAAGAGTATTTTATAGTAGAACTGGAATTTAAGTGAGTTCAAAGAGGGAAAAGATTATTAAATTTCCCATTGTTATATGATACTTGGATTCCTTTAGATAATTTTTGAATGTGATGTATTTTTAAAAATGTCAATATTTATGATACACTAGCACTATATCCATTGTAGCTATTTAAACTTGTGAAAATATTAAATGACAACGTTAAAACATGTGAGGAGATAGTTCTTCAAAATTTTCTTGTGTGTAAGTAAGCAAAAATATTTGAAGACCACGGCAGGAAAAAGCCAAGGTAATATTCTAGCCTGTACAAAGATCTGATGTCAAATTGTTTTCTTAACAATCAAAAAGTGAAAGCCTTTTCCAAAACCTCCTGATTCTGCAGCAAAGTACACACTAGTAGGCTTCAGATTCAAGGACATCATGTTCTTTAGTGAGCTGGCAGAGCTGGTACCACATTTATATAAAATAACAGGCCAGAATGAAGACATATAGGGAGACAGCAGTATTCTATCTTGTTTCATGTATTTTTGTATTTGAGGCATCTTAGCCTGAGTCTGAATCATTTCTGTTAGCATCACCAATGAACCCTATGGAACACTGGCTGACATGAAGAAGCCAAAACATAGCGTGTCTGCTAGTTTTGGACAGATGTATACAGTAATATGACGCCACTGAGAAGGGCCTTTGTGAACAGCACTTCCTGCTGAGCGAGCTACAGTGTTGAGGTGGGGACTGGGGCCTAACAAGAGAAGATAAAATGTTGTTAGGGGGACCCAGAGCCCAGGATCAGGGAGAAGGTACAAGATTTACAGACAACTGAAAGATAAATGTACAGGCAGGTTTTAATTCCAAAAAATATTTAATGAGCCCCTAATATGAACTTAACATGTTTGTGGGCTGTAGGCAAGACTGGGCTGATGGCTTTCAAGGCTGGCCAGCCAATACTTCATTTTTTAAAACAATTTTTGGCTCCACAGCAACTGCAATCAGTAGTCAGAATAAGAACTCACATCAACATATAGAAAAATACTGTTTTTCCTCCCCAAATAAAACTGATATTTCCTGAGTTATCATCTTGGACTATAAAACAAAGATGGTGAAACATATGTGAGTTTGTGTTTATGTATACAGGATAGGTGAATTATTTTTTTAGTTCAAGGGTGATGCTTTTTTATTGAGATAATTGACATATAACATTATGTTAGTTTCAGGCATATAACATAGTGATTTGCTATTTGTATATATTTTGAAATGATAAGAGTGAGTCTAGTTAAATTAACATCATTACCACACAGTTAATAAATTTTTTCTTGTGATGAGAACTTGTTAAATCTATTCTCTTAGCAACTTTCAAATGTACTTATGCACTGTTAACTATGGTCACCATGCTGTGCATTATACCATCAGTTGAGTTCAGTTCAGTTGCTCAGTTGTGTCCGACTCTTTGAGATGCCATGAACCACAGCACGCCTCCCTGTCCATCACCAACTCCCAGAGTCCACCCAAACCCATGTCCATTGTGTCCGTGATGCCATCCAACCATCTCATCTGCTGTCATCCACTTCTCCTCCTGCCCTCAATCTTTCCCAGCATCAGGGTCTTTTCAAATGAGTCAGCTCTTCGCATCAGGTGGCCAAAGTACTGGAGTTTCAGCTTCAACATCAGTCCCTCCAATGAACACCCAAAACTGATCTCCTTTAGGATGGATGGGTTGGATCTCCTTGCAGTCCAAGGGACTTTCAAGAGTCTTCTCCAACACCACAGTTCAAAAGCATCAATTCTTCAGTGCTCAGCTTTCTTTATAGTCCAACCCTCACATCCATACATGACCACTGGAAAAACCATAGCCTTAACTAGATGGACCTTTGTTGGTAAAGAAATGTCTCTGCTTTTGAATATGCTGTCTAGGTTGGGCATAACTTTCCTTCCAAGGAGCAAGCGTCTTTTAATTTCATGGCTGCAATCACCATCTGCAGTGATTTTGGAGCCCAGAAAAATAAAGTCAGCCATTGTTTCCACTGTTTCCCCATCTATTTCCCATGAAGTGATGGGACCAGATGCCATGATCTTCATTTTCTGAATGTTGACCTTTAAGCCAACTTTTTCACTCTCCTCTTTCACTTTTATCAAGAGGCTCTTTCATTCCTCTTCTCTTTCTGCCATAAGGGTGGTGTCATCTGCATATCTGAGGTTATTGATATTTCTCCCAGCAATCTTGATTCCAGCTTGTGCTTCCTCCAGCCCAGCGTTTCTCATGATGTACTCTGCATAGAAGTTGAATAAGCAGGGTGACAATATACAGCCTTGACGTACTCCTTTCCCAGTTTGGAACCAGTCTGTTGTTCCACATCCAGTTCTAACTTTTGCTTCCTGACCTGTATACAGGTTTTTCAAGAGACAGGTCAGGTGGTCTGGTATTCCCATCTCTTTCAGAATTTTCCACAGTTTATTGTGATCCACACAGTCAAAGGCTTTGGCATAGTCAATAAAGCAGAAGTAGATGTTTTTCTGGAACTCTCTTGTTTTTTAAATGATCCAGTGGATGTTGGCAATTTGATCTCTGGTTCCTCTGCCTTTTCTAAAACCAGCTTGAACATCTGGAAGTTCACGGTTCACATATTGCTGAAGCCTGGCTTGGAGAATTTTGAGCATTACTTTACTAGCGTGTGAGATGAGTGCAATTGTGCAGTAGTTTGAGCATTCTTTGGCATTACCTTTCTTTGGGATTGGAATGAAAACTGACCTTTTCCAGTCCTGTGGCCACTGCTGAGTTTTCCAAATTTGCTGGCGTATTGAGTACAGCACTTTCACAGCATCATCTTTCAGGATTTGAAATAGCTCAACTGGAATTCCATCACCTCCACTAGCTTTGTTTGTAGTGATGCTTCCTAAGGCCCACTTGACTTCACATTCCAGGATGTCCGGCTGTAAGTGAGTGTGAGTGATCACACCTTTGTGATTATCTGGGTCATGAAGATCTTTTTTGTACAGTTCTTCTGTGTATTCTTGCCACCTCTTCTTAATACCTTCTGCTTCTGTTAGGTCCATATAATTTCTGTCCTTTATTGAGCCCATCTTTGCATGAAATGTCCCCTTGGTATCTCTAATTTTCTTGAAGAGATCTCTAGTCTTTCCCATTCTATTGTTTTCCTCTATTTTTTGGAACGATCACCAAGGAAGGCTTTCTTATCTCTCCTTACTATTCTTTGGAACTCTGCATTCAAATGGGTATATCTTTCCTTTTCTCCTTTCCTTTTCGCTTCTCTTTTCATAGCTATTTGTAAGCATCGTGACTTATTTGAAATGGAAAATTTGTCTCTTATGAAGAGCTTCACCCATTTTACTTACCCCCTACATCTACCCCTCCAATACGGCAACCACCAATCTGCTCTCTGTATCTGTGAGCTTATCATTTTGCTTGTTTGGGGGCTTCAGATTACACATATAAGTGAGACAGTATATATATATACTGTTTGTCTTTGTCTGACTTGTCAGACCTAATACACCAGCATAAAGTCATCAAAGTCCATCCAAGTTGTCACAAATGGCAAGATTCCCTTCTTTTATGGCTGAAAAAATATTCTATTTTATCTTTGTGTATTTTCTTTATCCATTCACCCATTGGTGGATGCTTAGGTTGCTCTCTGTATTGGCTGTTGTAAACAGTGCTGCAGTAAACAAACATGGGGGTGCATCTCTCTTTCTTTTATTTTTGGAGTTAGTGTTTACCTTTGGATAAATCCTCAGAAGTGGAATTGCTGGATCATATGGTAGTTCTACTTCTAGTTTTTTGAGGAAACTCCCTACTGTTTTTCATAATAGCTGTACCAATTCACATTCCCATCAACAGGGTACAGGAGTTCCACTTTCTCTGCATCCTCACCAAAACTTATTTCTTGGTGTTTTGACAATAAACATCCTAACAGGTATGAAGTGATAGGTCATGGTGATCACAACTTGCGTTTCCCTGATGATTAGTGGTATTGAGGACTACTTCATTTACCTACTGGCCAGCTGTCTCCCTTGGGAAAATGTCTATTCAGATCCTCTGCTTATTTTTTAATTGAATTACTTGTTTTTCTGCTATTGACTTACATGTATTTAATCAATTTTAGATATGGATCCCTTATCAGATATGCGATTTACAAATATTTTCTCCCATTCAATAAGTTGCCTTTTCATTTTACTAATGGTTTCCTTTGCTGTGCCAAAAATGTTTTAGTTTGATGTATTCCCACATGTTTATTTTTGCTTTTGTTGCCTTTGCTTTTGATGTCAAATCCAAAAAAATATCATTGCTGAAGCCAGTGTCAAGGAGTTTATCCCCCATGTTTTCTTCAGGAATTTTATGGTTTCAAGTCTTACATTCAAGTCTTTAATCTGTGTTGAGTTTGTTTCTGTGTCCAGTGTAAGACAGTGGCCTAGTTTCATTCTTTTGCATGCAGCTGTCCAGTTTTCCCTACATCATTTACTGAAGAGACTGTCTTTTCCTTGTTACATATTCTTGGCTCCTTTGTTGTAAATTAATGTAATCTTGTAATGCATGACATGATGTTTTGCTCTCTCTGAAACCTGTTTTAGTTAGTGGGAGTCTTTTGTGGTTCAATACAAATTTTAGGATCGTCTGTAGATTGCTTTGTGTAGCGTGAACATTTTAATACTAATTGTCTCAATCTGTGGACATGGAATATGTGTCTATTTATTTGTGTCTTAAATTTCTTTCATCAGTGTCTTACAGTTTTCAGTGTACAGGTCTTCCACCCCTTTAATTAAATTTATTCCTAGTATTCTTTTTGATGCACTTGTCAATGGGATTGTTTTCCTAATTTTTCTTTCTAATGGTTTGTTCTTAGTATACAGAAACAACACATTTTTGCATATTGATTTTGTAAGATGCATCTTTACTGATTTTTATTAATTCCAACAGTTTTAATATCATGTTATCTGTAAATAGTGACAATTTTAGTTCATTTCCTATTTGAATTTCTTTTTTAATTATTTAATTAATTAATTTTGGCTAATTGCTCTGGTAAGACTCCAGAAATGACATTGAATCAGTGTAGCAGAGTGGACCTCCCAGTTATTTTCCTGATCTTAGAGGAAAATTTTTTTTACCATTGGGTATGAGGTTAGCTATGAATTAATCATATATGGCTTTTATTGTGTTGAGGTATATTCCCTCTGTATCCACTTTGTTGAGAGTTCTTATCATAATAGATGCTGAATTTTATCACATGCTCTTTCTGCATTTATTGAGATGAGCATACCATTTTTAATGCTTATTTTATAATAAGGATTATGTGGATATCACATTATCACATTAATGTATCTCATTGATTTGTGGATCTTAAAGCATCTTTGTATCTTTGGAATAAATCCTATTTTATCATGATGTATGATTCTTTCAGGATGTTGTTTGAATGTAGTTCACTAATACTTGGTTGAGTGATTTTGCATCTGTGTTCATCAGGGATGTTGTTTAGTCGCTAAGTCATGTCTGACTCTTTTGCAACCCCGTGGACTGTAGCCTACCAGGCTCCTCTGTCCATGAGATTCTCCAGACAGGAATACTGGAGTGGGTTACCATTCCCTTTTCCAGGGCATCTTCCTGACCCAGGGATCAAACCTGGGTCCCCTGCATTGCAGGTGGATTCTTTACCATCTGAGCCACCAGGAAGCCCAACAGCAGGGATATTGGCTTCTAATTTTCTCTTCCTGTGGCATCCTTGTCTGGTTGTAGTATCAGAGTAATGCTGGCCTCTTGAAATGAGTTTGGAAATATTCCATCCTATTCTATTTTTGGAGAAGTTTTAGAATAGTTGGTATTAATTCTTCTTAAATGTTTGGTAGAATTCACCAGTGAAGCCATCTGGTTCTAGACTTTGATTTGTTGGAAAGTGTTTGATTACTTCCTTACTAGTAATGAATTTGTTCAGATCTCCTTTTTTTCATGATTCAGTTTCAGTACGTGGTATGTTTCTGGGAATTTATCCACTTCTAGGTTGTTCCATTTGTTGGCATTTAATTGCTCATTGTAGTTTATTTTTCTGTAGAATCAACTGTAATGTCTCCTCATTGATGACTTTGCATCTTTTCTCTCTTTTTATTGGTGAGTCTTGCTAAAGGTGTTTCAGTTTTATCTTTTCAAAAAAAAAGACTTTTAATTTCATTGATCCTTTTATTGTCTTTTTAGTCTCTGTTTTATTTCCATTCTTTGTTATATCCTTTCTTTAGTAACTATGGGCTTTACTTGTTCTTTTCTTTTTAGTTCTTTGTGGGTTTATTATTTCACCCAACATGTGGGAGTCACTCAGTTTGGGGGGTTTTTCATGAGAAATTTTTCCATATGTAGCTTATGATGGTATGTCCATGGGAAAAGGTGAGCTCAGGGTCCTCAATTCTTAATTGTGAACCAGAACTTGATGCATCATGAACATAGAAGAGTTTCCTTTTTCAGAACATTCAGAATCATGTCAACAATATAGATTAAATGTATTAAAATTGGTATTTGATGTTTTATTTGCAGTATCCCCTACTAGGTTCCTCTGCAGCTTTCCCTGCCTTTATTTTTGTCTCCATGCAGGACTCCTCTGAATTACTTTCCAGGCCACAGAGCAGTTCAGGTAACCTGAAGAAAAACGGACAAAGACATGTACTTGGTGTTGACTGCTTCCCTGTAAATGCACACAACACACACAGAGGTGTGTATTCACACATCATGCTAGTAGACAAGCTATTAATAGATACTGTCATGTGCATTGTTTTCCTTCTGGTAATAGTGGAAAACTTGGGTCTTCTTTTACTCTCTTTGTAAAGTCAGTATTGGACTTCCAGATCTGAGGAAGCATTGTACATGGGAAGGGTGATGTTTGCTTAAACCAGTAGTAAATTATTTGCCAGGGATCTAATCTATAATCAGTCTTTGAGTTAAAGAGAATTATGTTTAACTTTGCTAAAAGGGATGTATCTTGTGTCTTGGATGGGTAACTGGAGAGACTCCCCAGACCCCTTGAAAAATGCTCTTCTATATAGACTAGTTTTAAAGGAGCTGGGAGCAACATAAACATCAATGTTTTTACATTAACTATTCTAACAGGAAATCATTCTAAACTATAACACGCCCTAACTGAACATAGGCAAATACTTGACCTTTTATAACCAAGACGGACTATAGTCAGTGTCAGTTATTTGGAGGCACTGAAGTGCTGTGGTCTCCTGGCTTCCATGTTATATAGCTCCCAGATGCTGTCTCTTGTCCTTACGTCAGTTTTGGTATCTTATATCCTTTTTGGCTCTTAGTTGTATCTATTACAAGCAAGAAGCACCAAAGGTCTATAGTAAACTCTTCACTCCCTTTTGAATGTCTACTCTTGTTATTATTCTAGCATGGTAATAGGACATGATAGATACCCAATGAGGAAAAGAGGGAAGGAAGGAAGGAAAGGAGGAAATGAAGAGAAAAGGAGAGGGCAGGAAGGAAGTTATTAGCTAAGAAGTTAGATTACTAATTATTAGAATTATCTCTAAATTAAATGTAAATAAGTTCTTGAATTATGTTACCTCAGCACAGATTCTATAATATTGCCCTTGGCAACTGGGAGATGATTTTGTTTATTTCTTACTCCTGGGATGAGTTCTGGAAAGACCATATTTGTCTATAGAGATATGTGTATAATTTGATTAAATTAACCATCTGACTATTTTTTTTAAACTCACCTTTTCCTCTCTTTAGTCTGCATATGAAGAAAATTCTGAAACAATAATGAGTTGTTTCTTTACAGTTATATATTGCCACACTTAGAACAATCCTCTTGTTGGGGACTATTTTCAGCCTCTAGTAATAAACGCACTTACTTAAAACTGTGATAGTGTGAACAGTCAATTGCAGTTAGCACTGGAATAAATCAGGTCATAATTCAGAGCATCTTTCCTAGGTGATTTTCTAGATGACTTCGGCAATATATCTTTGTCTAATGGGGGAAGAAAGCTTATTGACATCTAAACTGGTTTTCCCTGGAGAAGGAAATGGCTACCCACTCCAGTATTCCGGCCTGGAGAATTCCATGGACTGTACAGTCCATGGGGTCACAAAGAGTGGGCCACGACTGAGCGACTTTCACCTCACCTTCACCGCACTTGTTCTCCAGGACCCACCTCCAGTGCATCCTTCCACTAACATTGAAGTGCTCCTTCCTCCATGACCTCCCTAACCTATACCTTCTCCTCGCCATCTACCTACAAAGGAGCAGTTACCTGTTGTTCTAGCCTCAGCTCAAAGACTGCCTCTGTTAAGAAACTTTCCTTTCAGGAAGATTCCGGTGCTCCCATGGTACTCCACTTCCACAAACATATCATCATGTCATTGTGTATTTGCATGTCAGTTTCCTCTCTAAATTACGTGCTTCATTGTTGCATACTTAAAACATGTTGTATTGTTGGGTGCCAAGGAGGCACTTAGAAATGTCTTTTGAATGACTGAATAATGGGAGATTTTGTAATCCTAAATCTCCAGAAGGACTTCCGAAGTAAATCAATATCATACCTTCCAACAGGTATCCATTTCTCCTAATAGAACATAACTTCAGTGGGATATGCTGTTTTTCGCTGTAATATATTATTTTTAAATACTAAGTAACTAGAGAGGAGCTATTGCTCTATTGGGAAGAATGGTGGTAAGATGTTACAGGAAAACCTGAATGAACTTTTAGGCCAACCCAATAAAAATACAATTGACCCTTGAACAATACAGGGATGAAGGGCCCATCCAGTCAAGACTTTACATATAACTTTACCGCTTGCCCTCCAGATTCCTGGTCCCACATCTATGGATTCAACCAGGCAATCACAGATGATGTGGTACCTATTTACTGAAACAAAAAAAATCTGCATAAAGTGGACTCAGTTCCAACTCGTGTTGTTAAAGGTCAAATGTAATTCCTGTTATAATTTAGAGACATTGTTTAACTCATTTTAATTGAAGCAATTCTTTCACACTAGCAAAGTACTTTAGAATTGCCTGTGTGTGTGTAACTAATGGACAACAGATGAGGAGCTGTGATGCCAAAGCCTTTTATTGGGTGTAAATTCATTTTTATGGCTCTAGGAACTGTTGTGAATAGAGAATATAGATTAATTAATTTGAGGCTATTGAAATTACTTTGAGAAACTATTTTACCAATATGTGGCAACAAAAGCGATTTCCTGTTCTTGTATGTGTGTGTGCCAGAGATGGACATGAACCTGAACTTGGCCCTTCCCTTTCTGCCACTGCCCCCAGTAGCAAGGCTTCACCCAGGGCCACAGTGTCATAAGTGACAAGCCTCACAGTCCTATCACTAGGCAACCCATATCCCTGATCAGAGTAGCACAGAGGCCCCCCAGCACCAGCCTAACCATGCTGCTGTTCTGGGCTCTGAAGTAAAAAGCTTTTCAAAGACTTGCCTCTCTTTGGACCACTGACCCCAAATGCTTCCTTCTTCTAATCACCAATAACAAGGAGGAGCCAAGGGGGACTTTCTGTCCAGGTACTAAGGCTATAGGGCCCCAAGTCATGTCTCCCTCTGCCCAGCTTTACTGACCACTACTGGAGCCCTCCACTGGCAAGAGTGACCCTCTGTTTTTTTTTGTTTTTGTTTTTTTTATATTAAAGCATAGTTTATTAACAATGGTGTGTTAGTTTTAGATGTACAGCAAAGTGATTCAGTTATATATATATATTCTTTTTAAAATCCTTTACCTTATGGATTATTAAAGACTACTGAGCAGAATTCCATGCGCTATACAGTAAGTCCTCGTCGATTATCTTTTTTCAATACAGCAGTGTGTACATGTCAATCCTAAATTCCCAATCTATTCATCTCTCCCACCCTTCCCCGCTGGTAACCATAAATTCATTCTCTAAGTCTGTGAATCTGTTTCTGTTCGGTAAGTAAGTTCATGTCTATCAATTTTTTTAGATTCTTCACAGAAGTGATATCATAGGATAGTTGTCTCTGTCTGACTCACTTCACTTAGTATGATGATCTCCAGGTCCATCCATGTCGCTGCAAATGGCATTCTTCCAGTCTTTTCAATGGCTGAGTAATATTACATGGTATATATGTA
Organism: Bos javanicus; assembly: GCF_032452875.1. NCBI lineage: Eukaryota > Metazoa > Chordata > Mammalia > Artiodactyla > Bovidae > Bos > Bos javanicus. The sequence continues at coordinate 31,881,196 of NC_083881.1, read as the reverse complement.
CCACATCTACTTTATCCATTCCTCTGTTGATGGACATATCGGTCACTTCCATGTGTTGGCTATTGTAAATAGTGCTCTGATGAACCTTGGAGTGCATGTGTAATTTTGAAACATGTTTTTCCCCAGATATATGCCCAGGAGTGGGATTGCTAGGTCACATGGTTGCTCTAGTTTTAGCATTTTAAAGGACCTCCAAACTGTTCTCCACAGTGGATGTACCAACTTACATTCCCACCAACGGTGTAGGAGGGTTCCCTTTTCTCCACACCCTATCCAGCATTTGTTGTTTGTAGATTTTTGGACTATGGCCATTCTCACTCGTGTTAGATCATATCACATTGTAGTTTTAATTTGTTTTTCTCTAATTAAGGATGTTAAGCATCTTTTCACATGCTTTTTGGCCAACTGTATGTCTTTTTTAGATAAATGTCTATTTAGATCTTCCACCCATGTTTTGATTGGGTTTTTTGTTATTTTGATAGGGAGCCACATGAACTGTTTGTAAATTTTGGAAGCTAATCCCTTGTCAGTCTCATCATTTGCGATTATTTTCTCCCATTCTGTGGGTTGTCTTTTTACTTATGATTTCCTTTGCTGTGCAGAATTTTTTGAGTTTAATTAGGTCCCAGTTGCTTAATTTACATTAAATAAAAGTTTCCATTATTCTAGGAGACAGCTCAAAAAAGATATTGTTGCTATTTGTGTCAGAATGTTCTGCCTATGTTTTCATCTACTAATTTTATAGTGCCCAGCCTTACATTTAGGTCTTTCATCCATTTTGAGTTAATTTTTGTGCATGATGTTAAAGAATGTTCTAATTTCATTTTTTTACAAGTATCTGTCCAGTTCTCCCAATACTCTTACTGAAGAGACTGTCTTTCCTCCATTGTAGAGAGTGACCGTCTTTTCCCTCTGTCACCAATCCCCAAGGTCTCCTTGGACCTGTTTTTCTGAGGGAATGGGTAACACCTTACTTTGGAGGACTTTCTGGACATGTTTTGCTTACTTCTGTGACTCTCCTCACCAAGCAAGGGCTTACAATCCTCTATACTGAGAAAGTGTAGCAGGAGAGTACATGTAGAACTAGCCCTAAGGAGGGAACTGTTACTTGTTCCTGGGCAAAGGGGGGAACTGAAGAGGTTGTGTTCCTGCCTGGGAAGAACATGAATCTGCCACCCAACACAGAAGCCATGTTTAGCATGTTTGCAAAACTCAAGGTAGTTCAGTGGTTCTGAAACATAAGCTGTAAGACTGGAAACAACAAGAGATGAGTCTCTAGGGATGGCAGAGGACCACAAAGCCTAAAAGGACACATATATTTTATTAATTACCTGTGAAAGCGTTCATATTTTCCAGGCACTGCCTTATGGCCGTGCCTGTATTAATTCATCTAATATCTACTGCAATCTAATAAGAGAGGCACTCTTACTCCCATTTCACAGATGAGGAAACTAGAGACTAGAAAAGTTAAATAACTTGTCTAGAATCATTCTGTCAGTGGAATAACTGGACCTCAAGCCCAGGTCTTTCTGGAGTCTAAAGCTCATACTCAAACTGTATTGCCTGTATCCTTGAAAATCACTGCTGTAGCAAATCGGGCCCCACTGACGATTCTCAAACAAGAATGGTAAATAAAAACAGACCCATAGAAAAAAGTGTACATGCAAGGCTATAAAGAAGCAAGAAGAGACGAACAATAAAAATGTTAATGAATTTAGACTCATTATTTAGGCAGTGAGAAACCATGGGTATATATGATTAATTTTAAAGGACTTCTTTTTAATTTTAAAAATATTTTCAAAACAGCTTTGTACAAACTGTATTTTCCATCTTTTCAGTCCCAATATCTGGAGATACTTATCCTGTTTCTTGAGAGATCTGTTCCTGTGCCTTTTTTTTTTCATTCTCTTGGTGTCATACTATTCAATTTCAGCAGTGGAAATTGAGGTCAGAAAATAGGAAATTACAACTGCATATAGAGAATCAGTCATGTAAGGTCCTGAAGATCTCAGTTGCACACAGATATGCCTATTAAGGAGCCCAGAAGGGGAAAGTAATGGAATAAACCTTAGCACACTTTGAACCTGAATTGTGTTCTGCTGTTGTGTTTTGTTTTCCTGAGCAGAAATAAAAATCTTGTAGAACAAAGCCACAAGATTGGTACTGACAGTCTACGTGACCTTTAAAAGTGAAACCTTTGCTGGTATTTTTGGGAGAAGAATAAGCAGTTTTTTACTTCAGAAGTAAGAAAATAAGTTGTTTAGGATTTATTGTGTTACTGAAACCATTTTATTTTCACCTTTCCTGGACAGCATGGTAATGTTGATCTCTTTTGGTTTAGGATACAGTAAACCAAGTATTTATGTATATATGTTCCTTTCCTAGCCTTTGACATGTTCAACTAGCTCTTCAATCAGATGAGCCATAATTACCCAACTGTAACCAAAGTAATACTATTTCCTGATATTACAGCTAGTATTACATCCTACTAGCTAGGTGAGAGGATCATCTGCCCTGGGTGTCTTGCTCTGGCTCCCCTCCAACTGTATCTCCATCCTCCTCAAAGTGTACCCTTTTTCCATGGACTGTTTTGGGAATCCAGAGCCTTGGAATCCATGCCCAAACAGCCTCCTTCCCACCTCCAGGGCCCACATAAGATTTGCCAGCTCCAGACCCAAATGGTAAGAGAGGCAGGTATTTGTGCTGGCTGCTCTTGGAGCATGGATATGCAGACTGGGGTATCCACAAGCCAGGAGTAGGAGAAGGCTGCATGTTAGCAGCCAACACTCTCTTGTGCTCCTACGTCTGGGCCCAGCACCCCCTGGAATCTAATTTGTAAATTTCAATCTGGATTTCCAGACTGTTAGAAAGGTATGCCACTCAACCTGGGAGGATAGAACATTTTATTATCTTTTCATCTTGATTTACATCTTTTAGTATTTACTTGCTTGGCATGGGGTCTCCTTTAGACTCTTGGCTGAGGCCCATCAAAAGTTAGGGGTCTGGGTTGACACCTGACTCAAAACCGTTGAATGTGATTCTCTCACCTGGGGTATGGAGTTGGGTACAACCATCTTAGCTTCTGCAGACCACTTAAGCTGAGAACATGCTGATGTAGGAACTGAGTGCTATCAATGGTAGGGCCAACAAGCATAGTCCACAGACTTTTGGAATGAGACCTTAGAAGCACCTTAGTTCCTGTACTATCCAAGCCTTGGTTGCTCATCTTCTTAAATTCTATAGACAACCCAGTATCTTCCCTGTAAAGTTCCTTGCTGCCTCCTTACTTTGAAAAGGGTGTCCATTACTTCCATCTCATAACCTATGTTTCTACATGGACAGTGGGTCTTAATGAATTCATTGCTTAATAGCCTAAAACATGATGTGGGAACATAGGCTGATGAACAGGCTTTCAAGCTTGTTCATAAAAATTGCACCCACTACATCAAGCAGTTCGAAGAGGCTGGTCAGATAGCTCTTATAACTGGCTAATAATAGACTAAAAGAGTTCTACTATCCAGACTTAACCGAATCTTCTGTACCTACCTGTTGTAACTGAAGAATGATCTTTACTGGTGTTTGCTGATGGCTTCATCTCTGTTTTGTATTTGCTTTGAGGTTTAGAGCTTTGTTCTCTGGGGCAGTGTACTATATACATTGGGTTTTATTTCTCAGGTTCTGAATAGAGAACTCTTCATAGGAAGGGCAGATAGTAGGAACCTGCCTGTCCCTTTTCTGGAGAGTGTTAGGGGCTCCACCAAGAGCCACCAGCCTCACGAGCCCCTTTCCCAGAGGAGAGCCTTTTGACGGCACCAGTTCTTTTTCCTCCCATCATGCTTTCTCTTCAGTATAATTCGGCTCTAATTGAGAATGTCAAGAAACTGATTTTTTGGAAGATATATGGAGGAGAGGAGAGATGTGCTTCTGTATTACTGACACCAAATAACTCTCCAAGGTGCTGGCTGTGGAGCATTGTGTTACCTTGAGACACATATTAAAGTAACACAACAACAAAGTACTTTACCATAAGGACCAAATCAGCAATAAATCATTAGGTGCAGGAGTAATATTCACTTCTTTTGAGTAGCTATGTAGTCACAATCTCATATTTTTAGAGCTGTATCATGAGTAGTAACTTTGTTCCTACCCAGAGATGAATGCTAGAACCAGAGATGGAGATAGAATTGGGATGGACTGCCCACAGCAAGTTGTTGGCTTGCAAACTCCTCATGCATTATATGTAGATTAAATTCCCCCTCATCTTACAAAGTTGGGTTTCCCGGGTGGCACAGTGGTAAAGAATCTGCCTTGCAATGCAGAAGATGTGAGTCTGATCACTGGGTCAGGAAGATTCCCTGGAGAAGGAAATGGCAACCCACTCCAGTGCTATTGCCTGGGAAAGCTCAAGGACAGAGGAGCCTGGTGGGCTACAGTTCAAGGGGTCACAAAAGAGCTGGATATGACTCAGCAACTAAACAACAACATCCTACAAGAGGAAATAGAAGCCATCAAGAGCTCCCATTCTCACATGCTACCCTCCTAAAGTTGCCCACAATCCCAGCCATCCTCTGAAAGGAAAGAGTGGAACTCCTCTGCCTTGACTCCAACTAATTGCCTCCTCCAACTCCCACCCCCAAAATCATTGTCTGAGGAAGTTGCAGTGACCCATAGGGATGATATCCAAGATGGTGATGCAGTGCTGAAGGATATACCCATGTGTGCGTGTGTGCATGCGTGCTAAGTCACTTCTGTGAGACTCTACGGACTGTAGCCCACCAGGCTCCTTTGTCCATGGGATTCTCCAGACAAGAATACTGGAGTGGATTGCCATTGCCTTCTCCAGAGGATCTTCCCAATGCAGGGATCAAACCCGGTTTGCCCTCATTACAGGCAGATTCTTTACCATCTGAGCCACCAGAGAAGGCCCTCCCTTCTTGGGGGGCAACCACTACCAGAAAAGTTAAATCTCAGGGCTCTGACAGCAGATATTCTCCTCCAGGGGATCTTCCCAACCCAGGGATTGAACCCATGTCTCTTCTATCTCCTGCAATGGCAGGCAGGTTCTTTACCACCAGCACAGCCTGGGAAGCCAACTCTACCCATACAGAGGAACATTTTATTCAACCATAAAAAGGAATGAAATTCTGGCACATGCTACAGAATGGGTGAAACCTGAATACATTTCACTGAGTAAAATGCCAGACATAAAAAGATAATATCATATGATTCCTCTCAAATGAGATTCCCAGGGTCATCAGATCCAGAGACAGAAAGTAGGATGGTGGCTGCCAGGGCCTGGGGAGGCGGGAGATGTGGGGAGTTGGTGTTTGTTCTCTCTGCCCCTGTGTGCTCTGTTTCAGGTTTCCCATCTCTCAGGAATTTTTAGAACATACTCTCTGAGCTGTGTAATCGACACCTGTAGCATTCACCCCAGATTCTCCTGTGCTGTAACAAAGGAGTCTTCATGTTGGGATGGGTCATAAGTTATGTGACATGTACTTGGAGCCCAAGGGTTTATCAGATGCTTGAGCCTTGAGGAGTCCAGCTTGGGGACCAGCCTCTCCCACGGTGGGCTACAGAAACTGTAGGGGCAGGATGCTTCCTGCTGCATGAAAAGGGTAACTTTTGAAAAAAATTCCCTTACTGCACTCGGATCAGATCATTCCTGTGCTTAGAACTCTCTGATGACTTCATCTCTGGCTCAGATTAGAAGCCAAAATCTTTACAATGGCCTTCAAGGCCCTGCCTCTCAGATGCCTCCTTCTGGTGCCCACGACTCACTTCTGCCAGTCACACCAGGCTCCTCCTAACTCCTTAATCCCCAAGCATGCTTCCATGCCTCAGCCTTTGCATTTGGCCTCCCTTTGCCTGGAACATTCCTTCCATAGGAATCCACGTGGCTTTCTTGCTAGTGTTGCCTCCTCAAATACACCTTCCTTGACCACCATATTTTTAAACATTTATTTATTCATATAGGCTGCTTTGGGTCTTCGTTGCCTCATGCAGGATCTTTCCTTGCAGTGCATAGACTCTCTAGTCATGACACATGGGCTTAGTTGCACTGTAGCAGGTGGAGTCTTAGTTCCCCACCTAGGGATTGACCCTGCACCCCTTGCCTTGCAAGGCAGATTCTTAAGCACTGGACCATCAGGCAAATCCCTGACTGTCATATGTAAAATTCAACAACCCTCCTCTGGCACTTGGTAGAACCCTCCCCTGCCTTCTGGTCTCCATAGTGGCCCTCACCATCCACAGACTGTATGGTTTACTTATGTATTAAGTATGAATGGTTCCTCCCTGATGGAGGTCAGAGATTTTTGAATTTTTGACCATTTCTGTTTCCTCTTTGCTTAGAACAGTGTGTGGTGTGTTGTACACACTCAGTGAATATTTGAATAAATTACTAAATAAAAGAATGAACTAGTGTTTGCTCCCTAGAATGGTTAGAAGTCATATTGCTGCACAAAATGCTCTCTCTTTAGAATGGAATTATAAATGGAATCTGTACAGGTCCACAGTGATTCCAGAATTCTGTGACAACCAGGGTATGTTAATCCAGATTACTGACAATAGTAATAATGTCAAAATCATTAGACCTTCAAGTGAACCATAACGCAAAATAAACCCAACTTTCCCAGGAAACCCACATGCTCTGGGAAATTAATGGAATCGAGTCTCCTTATCAACTGCAACTCTCCAATGATACAAACTCTGAAGTTTGGCATTTTCTTTTGCAAATAAATAAGGTCAGGAGAGGACAGGAAAATTTGCATTATTACAAGTCATTGAAACTGCAGTTTTTAACCCTTGTCACCTGCCCAACTCTACACTGACAGTAAGATCATTTATTCCTCCCCAGTGGGGGCTTCCCTGGTGGCTCAGTGGTAAAGAATTCTCCTACTAATGCAGGAGACTTGGGAAATAAGGATTTGATCTTTGGGGACAGAAAGGTCCCCTGGAGAAGGAAATGATAACCTACTCCAGTATTCTTACCTGGGAAATCCCATGGACAGAGGAACCTGGCTACAGTTCATGGGGTCACAAAAGAGTCAGACACAGCTGAGTGACTAAACAACAAACCCCTGTAGTAGATGGAATATTCTTCAGAGAAACCTGAGGCTCAGAAGTCATTTTCCCAAATTTATTCTGCCATGTGATTCAAACTTAGGTTTTCTAAATCTACCATCCAAAGCCTTCCCATCACACTACACTGCCTCCAAAGATAATAAAATCATACCATTTGGGATTTGTTTTTGCTGACCCTGAACTAGATTTGAAATGACCAAGCCTCTACAACAACTTTCTACCTGTATTACTAAAACACTGACTACAGCGATGAAACTTTTCCACAGCAGAAGGAAATGATATTTCAAAGGCTCTTATCTTTTCCAATTCATGTTTTGAAGATCATCTTGGCTTATCACTGGGGGAAATCTCTAAGTAATAAAAGAAATGCAATGAAAAAGAAAGGCAATGTATCATAAAATGTGCTTTGCATCTTGATAGCAATGTGATTTATTTATTACTGATGATAAATGTGAGAATAAATTGTTTTTGTGGAATTCATGAATAAGACAGTTTTGGTAAAGTGAAGTCTTGCTTCTAGCATTCAGCCGGTTGAATACTTTGTTGAAAAGTAGAGTAAGGACCTTGGGGCAGTTTTGCAAATATAATTAGGTTTGCAGCTTATTAAAATGTAGATTCAAACTTCCCCAATATATAATATATTTTGAATAATAATACAGATGCCAGGAGACTCTCTGAATGAGACTGGGAAAAAAAGTGATAATCTTTTTTTTTAGTGTGCATCAGAGAAAAAAATTATCTATCTTAGAACAGCCATTGTAACTTAATCTATTCCATTTTTTCCCCAAGATAAACTATATCCAAAATGAGCCCAGTTAATTCTAACTGAAATAAATAGGTTGGTATATTCCTTTCCCATGTTAGGTAGTGCCCAGTTATACATATGTATCACATTGTTTTGTATCTTAATTAACAATATCCTTAGTTTGAGTGATGACTGGCAGCCATAATTTAATTAGGAGAATCTCAGCATCCCCTGATAACTGATATAATCTGAATTTGAACTCTATTATATGTCTGCTTCCATTTGGTATGGAGATTCCTGGCCAATTAAGAGCAAAAAGTAAAATCTGTATGTGTGTGTGTCTGTGTGTACGCGTGCGCTGAATTGTTTCAGTCGTGTCCAACTATTTGCGACCCCATGGACTATGGTCTGCCAAGCTCCTCTGTCCATGGAATTTTCCAGGCAAGAATACTGGAGTGGGTTGCCATGCCCTCCTCTAGGGGATCTTCCCAACCCAGGGATCGAATTCATATGTCTACTGCATTGGCAGGCTGGTTCTTTACTACTAGCACCGCCTGGGAAGCCCAAAGCCTGTATATTTGAAACCTACAAAGTGAGGGTGTAAGGAGTGCAAGAAAGGAGAGGAAGGTAGAGACCTATTGGGATAGTGTTTTGCAGATCGTGCTAAGATTTTTTTAGAAGAATTTTCTCTCTTTGTGAGTGGAAAGGTACTGAAGAGTTTTAAGCAAGGAAAGATGGGATGCTGTTTGCATTTTCCTTTAAATTGGTTTACCTGCCTTGTGGGGAAGCAGGGGAGCAAGATGGTAGCAGAGACTCCAGTCATGAGGCTGGGAAAGTGGGCCACGCAGGAGAGAGGAGGGAGGGAAAAGCAGTGGAGATGAAGAAAGTGAGGAAGAATCAAGATCTGTAAGAGAAGTGGAATGAACTAGATGTGGTAATGGGTTGAACGTTGGGTTAAAGGAGAAGGAAGTTTCAAAGACAAGGTCATGGCTCCTGACTTTGTCTTGGTGCCTTGACTTACAGTAGAGAGTTGGATGTTTTATTTAACAAATAGGATAAGTGGATTTGAGGGAAAGATTAACTTTGCTGTTGGATATTATAGTTGAGATGTCTGGGAAACACCCAGGAAGAGATAATAAGTTAGATCTACAGTCAGAGAAGTGAGCAGGAACTGCGAAGAAAGGTTTGATGCAGAGATAAATTTTTTTGGGGGGTGGTTATCAACGGAGAAGGGAATGGCTACCCACTCCTGCATTCTTGCCTGGAGAATCCCATGGACAGAGGAGTCTGGTGGGCTGCAGTCCCTGGGTTGCAGAGTCAGACAGGATTGAGCGACCAATACTTTCACTTCACCTATCAGATATACAGATGCTTCAAAGTCATAGGATTAGGTGAGATTGTCAAGGGAAAGAGTCTTAGGGTGAAAAGGGAATGAGACCCTGAGAAAGGATGTTTAGAGGCTGGTACAGGAGGAGGATCCACGGGGAAAGCTGATCTCGTAAGCTACACCTCTGCTGTGATTCTTTGGGCAGATGTGTATTCCATCCCTCGCTAGGTGCTGGGCAGGCCAGCATGCACTAGAACTAATGCCTGACCTCAGGAGGCTGGCATTGCAGCCAGGGAGATGGCCAGGGAAGGAAAGCACTATGATTCAATGCTGTATGTGCAATACACAGATGTAACACACAAGCATGTACTGGCAGAGCTGTAGCATTCAGGATATGCAAGATACAATGGTGTCATCATTCTGGTTAGGGTAGGAAAAGCAGTCGGAGAGGCCTTTACAGAAAAGCTCTGTAGCTGGGTGTCACAGGATAAATAGGAGTTCTTCAGACCAACAAGGCAGGGAAGGGTTTTCATTGCAGAGGGAACAGCTAAATCAAGAAAGGGATGAGTCAGCACTGCTCTCAGGCAGTGAGAAGGACTCTGGTGTGGCTGAAAAGCCGGCCATTGAGATGGGGGAGGAAACCAGGAGAGGAGCCTGGTTACCGTGCAGTTCCACGTGTGATGGAAAGTTGTTCAAGGGGATCTTTAGAATCTGAATAGTTGCTAGCAGGCACAGGAAGTCAGTAAATGTTGATTTAATGAACACATGATCAGATTTACATTTCACAAAACCCCACTTGTGGCGGCAGAGAGAACATGGGCCTAAGGAAACAGTGGAGCAAGACCAGCAGAGCCAGCTGAGCCCTTGCTTGGACCAATGAGAGAGAGACAGGAAGGTGGACAGAGGGTCAGGGAGAGGGGACAGGGCTGCGGAAGAGCTATAGGCAGCCCGAGTGCTATCATTATCCCACCTACAGACAAAAGAAAACCAAAAGCTTTAGAACCTCCAAGATTTAAAGAAGCTTTAATTCACCAAATGTTTGCTGAAGACCTCCCATGAACCAGGGACAGGACTTGTTGAGGGATACCAGTGAACACAATGCCTCAGGTGTGCATGGAGCTTCCCTATAGCAAAGAAGTAGGACCAGTCGTCATTGCTGGGCTTCCTGGGTGGCTCAGTGGTGAATCTGCCTGCCAGTGCAGGAGCTATAAGAGACTCAGGCTTGGTTTCTGGGTCAGGAAGATTCACTGGAGAAGGCAATGGCAATCCACTCCAGTATTCTTGCCTGGGAAATCCCATGGACAGAGGAGCCTGGTGGGCTACAGTCCATGGGGTCGCAAAATAGCTGGACATGACTTAGCAACTAAATAACAACATACCTAGTGGTAAGAGGTGGAGAGACGCATGGTAGGTGTAGAAGGTGGGGTAGTATTCTTTATTTTGTTGGTTTTATATTTGAGAGGAAAGGACAAGAGAGCATCACATTGCCTCAGTTTCCCCAACTCAATCCTCAAGACCAAACTGCTTGGAGATACTTTGCATGAATCCAGAGATCCAGGCACAGGGGCCTGTCTATTTGGTTCTGGCACACTATTCTTGACCATTAAGGCCATCTTTAAAATCCCAAGGGCTATAGGCCCAAACAGAACCTCATTGTTATAGGACATGTGACCGCTTTACAAAGAGCCTCATTTCTATTCTCACTCAGCCCTCCCGAAACTCCGTTCCTTAGTGAGGATGATCAGGTGTTGGGAAGGTGAAGCAACTGAGCCAAGCCTTGAATCCATCTTGATGACCTGGATTCAAGGGCGCTTGTCACCTCCACATTGGTAAGGTCAGGTTTACAACTGGGCGTCGGTTGTTATGATCACATCACCTCCTGGTTCTTCATCCTCCTGTGAGTTCTTTGTCATGATATGTGCTCCACAAGTATTTATAAATCACGTAGATTTGAGGTTAATCAGTCATCACTGCATCAATCCATGTTTCCTGCTCCCTGGCAGCTGTGGGGATATTGGAAGGCAGAAGAATGGGGTACTGAAAATAGAAATGTCTCAGACAGAAACCACTTCAACAATGTTTATTTAGAGTTGCAGTTTTCATGGGGAGGTAGAATGGCTTCTGAAGTCAGGGTTGGAGGTGGGAAGCAGCTACAGCTCTGGTAGATCTGGGCTAGGTAAGCAAGGACATCCAGCCTGCCCTTTCACCTCCAGAGTTCTTTTCTCACCCAACTCCATGCATAGTCCAGCAGAGGAGGCAAAAATAAAAAGCAGTAATAATAATTCCTCCAATCGCCCGCCTTGTGTGCCTCTCTGTTTCCACGGACACTCAAAGGAGTTGGATTCCAACACACACCAAAACCCATAAGCCTATGGTAATATGAAGACCAAGTGTTTTACATCCAGGAAGGGAGATGGACAAGAAATAACCTCAGGGAAAGCAGAGCTAAGGATGAACTCATGGAAGGATTCTGTACAAAAATATATTGTATTTAAAAAAGAAATTCTGTCTTTGCCACCATCCCTCCTCAGGGCTGTGTCTTCTGACTCACACAGTGTGACTGTTTTAAAGTCAAGGATTGCAGGGATTAAACGTAGCTTTTTACTGATGCCATTACAGTCACACATTCCCAGATGAGCTCGTCCTCCTCTTTTGAATGGGCATCAGAGTCAGCCTATGTGATCCCCCTTAAGGTGGAGATAGAGAAGCTGGTTCACTTTCTTTTTCTTCAGGAACCCTGATTAATGCAAAACAAAAGATTGCAGCAGACTAAAATGTTACATTTAAGCAGTTTGAGTAAGGAAGGACTTGAAATGTCTTTTGTGGCCAACCATAATGAGGTTTTAGAATTACTCTCAAAGGGGAACTATATCCTCATATCCTTCCATCAAACTCCGTGTCTCCTGACTCCTGTTACGTATTTCACAGTAGGCATCCTTTCTGTCCATCTCATTAGAGCCACTGAAATCGCAGAAACCATGCTAATGCTAGAGTCAGAACCCTGTTATCAGAGATGTGACTGCTATTCTACTTGGATGATAACAGCTCAAAGACTTGCATGTGCCTTTTTCTCCTATATCTAATTTTATAAAGTAGAAGCATCTTAGTGCTTTGCTTTTTAGAATGAGCAAATTGTATCACTGCAATGAGAATTCCCACCACAACAAAGAAACCCTCAGGCACATTGAAAGACTGCAGGGTTGAAACACTGCAGACCATTGCTGGTGTTGGAGAGACTAAATAACTCTCTCCCATTGTGTAACTTGACAATTTGCAGAGAATGCCTCCATGCTCCCTAATTTGATCCAACTGACTGTGCTACAATGTAGGGCAACATTAACCATGTCTTACAGAAAGATCACAGAGGTGAAGTCATTCACCTCGAGTCTCACAGCTAGTGATGGGAAAGCCAGGACTAGAATTTTAAAGTGCAGAAGAGGAAGTTGAGGTGTATCTGGGCTCCTATTGCTGTGAGCCCTCCAGGCCTGGGGTAACGTAGAAAAGGAAGAGGCCAGCATAGACATGTCAGAATAATATGATTCCCACAGAGCTCTGATCCTAGCCTTACTCAGAGAAGGATATCGTCAAAAAGATTACATAAATTGGCACCCACCCTGTACCAAACCCTCTTCATCAACTGCCTTCAATCCTCTTCCAACCCATATCATATTACAAAAGGTAGAGGGGTGTGGCTCGGGGCAGGAGGGAAGCCAGTAGGAGGGCTGAGGTCTCTGATGTTTGTCAATCAGGGGCCCTAGCCTCCTTCATCGGAGAAGGCGATGGCACCCCACTCCAGTCCTCTTGCCTGGAAAATCCCATGGACAGAGGAGCCTGGTAGGCTGCAGTCCATGGGGTCGTGAAGAGTCAGACACCACTGAAGCGACTTAGCAGCAGCAGCAGCAGCAGCCTCCTTCATATTCTGTGCTGCAGAATACAAATAAAGCCATTTGAATTCCAGAAATTCCCCACTATTCCAAATTTCCAGACTTCAATAACATTTTAGATCTGTGTTTCTTCCCAAGATCTGGCCATTCATAAAGCAAAAAGCCTACATCATATAGATTTTATCCATCGAATGGGGAAAGTTAAGTACCTAGTAAGAAGACACTAAAGTGCAGCCTGAACAGGTGGCACTGCAGAGTCAAGGCCTTTATAGAATCACAAAGCCATTAAGCTTCATGTAAATTCCTTTTGGGGAGACAAAAGAAATACAGTTTAGTTTTTGCCTTTGAAAGAGCTGACAATCCTTTGATTCTTCAGCTTTTGTGTGGTTAATTTTAGACTGCTAATATTAACATCCCCTCACTGATTATTCTTAATTAAACTTACTCCTGAGTCACTGTTAAATGCCAAAATGTCTGTATCCTCAGAATATTCTTCCAGAAGGCTTTGGCTTGTAGGAGCCTGTAAAAATATTCTCCACTCCCACTCCTATAGTTTGTGCCTCATGTGCATGGACATTAAAAACTGCCAAATCAGCACTGCCACCCACGCTCCACCCCCTGAGCATCCCACTAATCCTGGGTGCAATCTAGGAAAGGCAGTTGTCAAGAGATTGGAAAGAAAGTGCACGTGGGATTGAGTCTTGGTTTATACACACAAACATTGTGTATTTCCTCATCGTGAAGTAGTCATGTGTTTTTACGGTACCTCCACCGCCATCACCACCATCTTCCCATCATCATCTGCAGGAGTGAGCCTAGATAACATGAAGAATACATTCTTCTTCCACCATGATTGGTTCAAGGATGAGCTTAGCATCTTAATGATCCAAATCTGTAGGACTCTTTCCTTTCAGTAGTTGAAAAGGAAAAGCAAGCCCTTCTTGGTAACAGTGTGGTGTATGGATGTGAGACCTGGGCCTGCTGCAACCATTTTGTGACAGTGAGTAAAGGGGGCTTGGGTGAACAAAGTTAAGAGAATTGTGGAGAAATCAAGCTGGAGCCCTGATCAAACTCTGCTGACTTATTGCCAGACTTTTCATTGATAAGCAAATAATTTCCCATAGGATTTAGTTCATTGTAAGATGGATTGTCTGTTATTTGAAACCAAAAGCATCTTAACTGAGGTGTTAATTACACAATCATATTTCTTAACCCCTGACTGAAGTGTTCCAGAATTGGTTACATTTATAGAGCCAGATAGTGAGAATGCAAACTAGTACAGCCTCTATGGAGAACAGTGTGGATATTCCTTAAAAAACTGGAAATAGAACTGCCTTATGATCCAGCAATCTCACTGCTGGGCATACACACTGAGGAAACCAGAAGGGAAAGAGACACGTGTACCCCAATGTTCATCACAGCACTGTTTATAATAGCCAGGACATGGAAGCAACCTAGATGTCCATCAGCAGATGAATGGATAAGAAAGCTGTGGTACATATACACAATGGAGTATTACTCAGCCATTAAAAAGAATACATTTGAATCAGTTCTAATGAGGTGGATGAAACTGGAGCCTATTATACAGAGTGAAGTAAGCCAGAAGGAAAAACACCAATACAGTATACTAACGCATATATATGGAATTTAGAAAGATGGTAACAATAACCCTGTGTACGAGACAGCAAAAGAGACACTGATGTATAGAACAGTCTTATGGACTCTGTGGGAGAGGGAGAGGGTGGGAAGATTTGGGAGAATGGCATTGAAACATGTAAAATATCATGTATGAAACGAGATGCCAGTCCAGGTTCGATGCACGATACTGGATGCTTGGGGCTAGTGCACTGGGACGACCCAGAGGGATGGTATGGGGAGGGAGGAGGGAGGAGGGTTCAGGATGGGGAACACAGGTATACCTGTGGCGGATTCATTCTGATATTTGGCAAAACTAATACAATTATGTAAAGTTTAAAAATAAAATAAAATTTAAAAAAAAAAGAAAAAAAGTTCAAAAAAAAATTCAAGACTTGCACTTCTGATGTTCTTCTAACTTTGTTGAGATATAATTGACATGTTAAATTTGTGTAAGCTGCCATCTATGGGGTCACACAGAGTCAGACATGACTGAAGCGAGTTAGCAGCAGCAGCAAGGCATAATGTGAATATGCCTTAAATATGTGATATCATATTTATATATCATAATGATATGATATAATGTGATATCATCACAATATGATAATGTGAAATGTTTACCATGATAGAGCTAGTTAAACACATCCCTTACCTCATAAATTACAATTTTGTTGTTGTTGTTGTTATGGGTGGGAAGAACATTAAAGTTCTGTTCTCTCAGTAACTTGTAAGTATACAGTACAATATTATTATCTATAGTCACCTAGAGCTGTGCACTAGATTCCCAGATCCCAGAGATCTTGTACACTTTGTCCTGAATCTCCCATGCCCCCCACCCCTCAGCCCTTGGCAACCACCATTCCACTTGCTATTTCTATGAGTTTGGCTTTTTTAGTTTCCATTCACAAGTGAGGTCATATAGTACTTGTCTTTCCCTGTCTGGCTTATTTCACTTAGCGTGATGCTCTCTGGGTCAATTCACATTGTGGCAAATGGCAAGATTTCCTTCTTTCTTAGGGCTGAATACTACTCCATTGCATCTTCATACCACATTTTCTTTGTCCATTCATCCAGCACTGGACACTTGGGTTATTTCCACATCTTGGCTATTGTGAATGATGCTGCAATGAACTTATGAGTTTGCCCTCTCAATCCCACGTTCTGTATTAATTGTATATATACAAAGCAATAAACACACTCACCTCCAAAGATATAAAGACCAATCCCTTTCCACAATATGAGAATGTTTCCCAGTTAAAAAGCATTCCCAAACAAAATTGACATCATAAAAAAACAAAAAAACAAAAACTCCAAATTTCCAAACCGAGGAATACATTTGGCAAGAATGTAAACAGATCTTGCTGTGTTTTTCCCGTTTCATTGACTATATCTCCCAGTTCGGTTCCCAGTAATTTCAGTCAATTCTTGTTTTTGATTAACAAATTAAAGTCTAATTTAGAAAACTGGCTCATAGCTTCCAAGGGAAATTTGCCACAGCTTTCTATAACTGCTTCATCCCAGTAGTGCACCAGAAGGAAAAAATACTTCTGCATGTCAAATTTCTAATAAGTGTTCTTCAAATCTCTTGTAGAATTAAAGCCTCATTAAAAGCCAGTGCCCATGTTTTGCTGATCAGCGGGGCGGACACTAGATTGGCTCTCTCAGCACCTCCTGCAGCCTCTGCTTGTGTGTCTTTCTGGCCAGCAAAGGCTACAAAAACCTAAGCTCCCTTGGTTCCATATGTGATTTGAGTTGCATTTGACCCTGACTCAGATTTAGAGCTGAGGTGTGTGGAGAGAGACACTGTGATAAAAAACCAGCATTGTATGTATGAGGTGTGTCTTGTGGCATAGTAGCAGGGCTGTTCTCTCCCCAGCTCTCCTGCCTCATACGATTTCTACTGAACTCTCAAATCCTAAGGTTACAAACAGAATGAAGTAATAACTAGGAAAAGAGAAAGTCTGGCCAACAGCTTCTGGGAAATCCAAATCCTATTTACAACATTTTACTATTCTCTAAACATTCTTTGCCCTAGTTAGGAGAAATGCGTATCGGGGTTTTAAATACTAACCATATGTTGTGTGTGTGCATGCGTGTGTACATGCCTGTGCTCAGTTGCGTCTGACTCTTTGTGACTGCCTAGACTTTAGTCAGGCTCCTCTGTCCATGGGATTTTTCAGACAAGAATACTGGAGCAAGTTGCCATTTCCCACCATTTGCCAATCCAGAGATCGAACCTGCATCTCCTGCATTGACAGGTGTATTCTTTACTATTGAGCCACCTGGGAAGCCCCAACCATATGTTAATGTATTCTAAATTTTCGTTTCTGACCTCAGCTCCCTGTCAAACCCCAAATTCATATAATCCAACTGACTCATCACCTTATCCAATGCCTGATAGGATCTCAAATATAGCATGTCCAGAAAGAAAAAGGAGCTTGATCTTTCCACCAAACCTGCCTCCGGTCTTCTCAGTCTCAGCTAATGGCCAAAACGTAGTGGTCATCTGTGATTGTTCTCTAATTCTGCTTTGGTTATATATAAACTCAGCAGTGAGTTCTGTGGTCTCTACCTCTAGTCTAACCTGGATCTAGCCTCTCTCTTCCCCTTTGTAAGCCAATTCTGTCCTTCTTGTTTAGTCACTAAGTCCTGTCTGACTCTTTGCAACCCCATGGACTGCAGCACACCAGGTTTCCCTGTCCTTCACCATCTCCTCGAGCTTGCTCAAACTCATGTCCACTGAGTCAGTGATGCCATCCAACCATCTCATCCTCTGTCACCCCCTTCTCCTCCTGCCTTCAATCTTTCTTAGCATCAGGGTCTTTTCCAAAGAGTCAGCTCTTTGCATCAGGTGGCCAAAGTATTGGAGCTGCAGCTTCAGCTTCAGTCCTTCCAATGAGTATTCAGGTTTGCATTCCTTTAGGATTGACTGGTTTGATCTCCTTGCTGTCTAAGGGACTCTCAAGAGTCTTTTTCAATACCACAGTTCAAAAGCATCAGTATTCTTTGGTGTGCAGCCTTCTTTATGATGCAACCCTTGCATATGTACATGACTACCGGAAAAACCATTGCTTTGACTATACAGACCTTGTCTGCAACGTGACGTCTCTGCTTTTTAATACACAAAGTTTGTCATAGCTTTTTTTTCCCAAGGAGCAGGCGTCTTTTAATTTCATGGCTACAGCCACCTTGGGACTTGCATGGATAGATACCTGTTGAATGAATGGTTTGTTCTCTGTTGTGGTAAAAGTTTTCTCTGACTGAGTCCTATTCAATATCACAAGAACTTGTCAAATAATTATTTGACAATAATACACAAAAGTCCTTGAGACATAATAAAGATAATATTTTACTGTAAGAAAAAAAGAACTTCATGGTAGGGTTACATTTCATTGCTTTTTCCCTCTCCAACCTGTGCTAATAAGAGAGCAGGGAATTTTCAAACCACACAATGGAAGCCAATTTCAGAAATTTAAAAGCAGTTTACACAAAGCCAATTTCAATTCAGCAAATATTTCTTGATCAGCCATTACATATGAGATGTCAGGGTAGGCATTCAACCTCTTGAGAAATTGTCTGCTACAAAGTGAAATACAAGAGTAAGGCTTTTGAAGATTATGTTTTTCATTTCTCTCTCGGGAAAATAACTGTAGCAACAACAAAAAGAAGGTCGTCACTTCTGCCTAATGTTGATCCAAGAGTGAAGTCTAAATGTTCATGTTCTAGGCAAACTGCCACAGGGAGCTTCTTCATGTTCTGAGTACTTTATATTGCAACTATAAACTATGACCAAAGAAGGGAGACTCCATTTAGCTCTCTTGAGTATTCTCTGCCAAGTTGCCTCTTATTTATTGCTTTTTAATGAAATTTTTCATGTGCATCAAAACACAATCTTTCAACAAGGGAAATACAGCTCTGAGACCTCTCTAATATAGAATCTACATGTGAACATTAATTTTTCTAGATGGGATTACTTAATAGACTTCTTTGTCCTTGGGCATGAGGGGTTTTTTTTGTTGTTGTTCAATAAGTGAACAGCCTATTATTCATTCTTCCACAAGATACAAGCTTTCAGAAAATTCAGCAAATATTTTAAACTGTCCTATTTTTCTTGCAAATGAAAGATGAGTCTTAGCTATTGAGTATATCTCCCCTTTTGAAAACACACACAGTTTTTTTAAGCTGCCATCAAAATTAAACGGGTGTTTTAGAGAACGGTATTCAGGGAGGAAAGAAAGAATATCAATATGTGTTTTCCCACATGTGAAATATGTTGTTTACTATTGTGTGCATGTTAAGTCACTTCAGTTGTGTCTGATTCTATGTGACTCTCTGTAGCCAACCAGGCTCCTCTGTCCATGGGGATTCTCCAGGCAAGAATACTGGAGGGGGATGCCATGCCCTCCTCCAGGGGATATTCCCGCAGGGATCAAACCCAAGTCATATGGCTCCTGCATTGGCAGATGGGTTCTTTACCACTAGCGCCACCTGTTTACAGTTCAGTTCGGTTCAGCTGCTCAGTCGTGTCCAACTCTTTGCCACCCCATGGACCGTAGCTCACCAGGTCTCCCTGTCCATCGCCAACCCCTGGAGCCTAGTCAAACTCATGTCCATCACGTTGGTGATGCCACCCAACCATCTCATCCTCTGTTGTCCCCTTCTCTTCCTGCCTTCAATCTTTCCCAGCATCAGGGTCTTTTCTAATGAGTCAGTTCTTCGCATGAGGTGGTCAACATATTGGAGTTTCAGCTTCAGCATCAGTCCTTCCAGTGAATTTTCAGGACCAATTTCCTTTAGAATGGACTGGTTGTATCTCCTTGCAGTCCAAGGGACTCTCAAGAGTCTTTTCCAACACCACAGTTCAAAAGCATCAATTCTTCAGTGCTCAGCTTTCTTTACAGTCCAACTCTCACATCCATACATGACTACATAGCTTTGACTAGATGGACCTTTGTTGGTAAAGTCAAGTCTCTGCTTTTTAATATCCTGTCTAGGTTGGTCATAGCTTCTTCCAGGGAGCAAGTGTCTTTTCATTTCATGGCTGCAGTCACCATCTGCAGTGATTTTGGAGTGCCCAAAAATAAAGTCTGTCACTGTTGACATTGTTTTGCCATCTATTTTTCCTGAAGTGATGGGACCAGATGCCATGATCTTCGTTTTCTGAATGTTGAGTTTTAAGCCAACTTTTTCACTCTCCTCTTTCACTTTCATCAAGAGGCTCTTTAGTTCCTCTTCACTTTCTGCCGTAAGGGTGGTGTCATCTACATATCTGAGGTTATTGATATGTCTCCCGGCAATCTTGATTTCAGCCTGTCCTTCCTCCAGCCCAGCATTTCTCATGATGTACTCTGCATAGAAGTTAAATAAGCAGGGTGACAATATACAGCCTTGACGTACTCCTTTTTCTATTTGGAACCAGTCTGTTGTTCCATGTCCAGTTCTAACTGTTGCTTCCTGACCTGCATACAGATTTCTCAAGAGGCAGGTCAAGTGGTCTGGTATTCCCATCTCTTTAAGAATTTTCCACAGTTTGTGGTGATCCACACAGTCAAAGGATTTGGCATAGTCAATAAAGGAAAAGTAGGTGTTTTTCTGGAAATTTCTTGCTTTTTTGATGATCCAACGGATGTTGGCAATTCAATCTCTGGTTCCTCTGCCTTTTCTAAATCCAGCCTGAACATCTGGAAGTTCATGGTTCACATACTGTTGAAGCCTAGCTTGGAGAATTGTGAGCATTACTTTGCTAGTGTGTGAGATGAGTGTTTACTGTTAAATAACATTAAATGTAATTATTCCATTGGTTTTCCTTATATAATTCTTACAAAGAGCCATAAGTAAAATCACTGTTATTGTGCAGCATGCTTTTGGTTACAAGCAGATGACTCAAACTGGCCTACAGAATAAAGAAAAATGTTACACTATAAATTTTACGCTATATAACAGGAAGTCCGGAGGCAGAACAAGCTTGAAAGTTGGTTGATTCTCTAAGATCATTAAAGACCTGGGTTTTCTGTCTCTCTATCCAATGGTCCAAAGAATCTGATTCACCCCAAAGTTCACTCTCTTCTTAATTATGCTGCCACGGCAAGCAGGGTTACACATTGTTTATGCCCAACAACAGAATGGATCTTATTTTCCCTTAAACCTTGGAATATCAGTCCTTCCCGTAAACCTGATTGAGTCCATTTATAGCACGTGGCCATCTCCAGACCTCCAGACTAACAAAAGCTGCAAGGGATATCCAAGCTCTAATTGGCTGACAAGACTCATTCCTGATATGGGGATGGGGGTGTTTATCTGAGCAAGTCAGTTCTGTTAGGGTTTAAAGAGGGGAAATAGATTTAGGAGGGGCAATCAAAAACATCCACTACACTCATCTTATCTAATACCTTGTGAAGGGCCACATTAGAAGCCCTTTTCCACATCTGGTAAATTGCCTTTATTAAAAAACTGAACATGGGTAGCTTGTACCAATAAAGAAGCCATTACTACAAGACTATGAAATTTTCCCTCTTCATTATATATAAATCATGGTTGTAGAAAATAATGAGACTATCCATATGTGTGTTTCAGATGCCAATGAGAAGAGAGGAAATAGTCCCAAACAGAGAAACTGATCAATGATTAGATTCAAATACATGTGAAAATGTTAAGAAATAAAAACACTACCAATAACCAAAGAAAGTTAAAAATACACACAACTAAGTCATGGGTTGCTTCTGATACTTACAGTGAAACACACTTGGAAAAGCAACCTATTTCAGCCCTTTAAGTTTGAAAGGGTGAGAAAAATATTTTTCTGTAGAGGTAATAATAGTAGCTACTATGCACTGACGGAGAAAACAATGGCACCCCACTCCAGTACTCTTGCCTGGAAAACCCCATGAACAGAGGAGCCTGGTAGGCTGCAGTCCATGGGGTCACTAAGAGTCAGGCACAACTGAGCGACTTCACTTTCACTTTCACTTTCATGCATTGGAGTAGGAAATGGCAACCCACTCCAGTGTTCTTGCCTGGAGATCCCCAGGGACGGGGGAGCCTGATGGGGAGTCGGACACGACTGAAGCGACTTAGCAGCAGCAGCTATGCACTGAAAGGCTGTGAGAAGTTAGGTGTTTCTCAGACAGGTGTTTCTCTCCAGGACTATGAGTATAAGCCCATCATGGTAGGAACTGTTGTATCCATAGCACCCAGCACTGTGCCTGGCATATGCTATGCTAAGTCACTTCAGTCATGTCCGACTCTGTGTGACCCCAGAGATGGCAGCCCACCAGGCTCCCCGTCCCTGGGATTCTCCAGGCAAGAGTACTGGAGTGGGGTGCCATTGCCTTCTCCGGCCTGGCATATAACATAACTTTTAAAAAGTGTGGTCAAATGAAATTTTACAACCACAGTTGTAAAAGATGCATGTACCGCAGTGTCACTGCAGCACTATTCACAGTAGCCAGGGTGTGGAAGCAACCCAGATGTCCATCAACAGATGAGTGCATAAAGAAGTTGCAGTATGTGTGTGTGTGTATATATATATATATACACACACACACACACAATGGAATATTACTCAGCCATAAAAAGAAATGAATTTGAGTCGGTTCTGTTGAGGTGGATGAACCTAGAGTCTGTTATACAAATATCATATATTAACACATATATATGGAAGCTAGAAGAATGGTACTGATGACCCTATTTGCAGGTCAGCAGTAGAGATGCAGACATAGAGAACAGACTTGTAGACACAGTCGGGGAAGGAGAGGCTGGGAGGAATCAAGAAAGGAACTTTGAGACATATACCTTACCACATATCCTTGAAATGGATAGCCAGTGGGAATTTGCTTATAACACAGGGAGCTCAGCCTGGCACGCTGTGGAAACCTAGAGGTGGGGGAGGGAGGTTCAAGAGGGAGGGGATATATGAATACCCATGGCTGATTCATGCTGATGTAAGGCAGAAACCAGCACAACATTGTAAAGCAATTATCCTCCAATTAAAAATAAATAATTTTTTTAAAAAGAAAAAAGAAAAATTCTCACAAAAACCTTATGTGACAAAATTTTAGTGTTTCCCCAATTAAGGATCAGGTATTGTTGGCTCTAAATGTTTATACAGCTTGGTCAAGTGGAGAAGCCCAGATTGGAATCCAACCTTAGTCTTTTTTCTTCCCTGAATGAGAGGGAACTGGATCAGAAAAGATAAATTCAGTGACTTAGAGACAGGAATGAAAAACTGAATTACTGGAGTTTGTGTTCTTAATACTGGTGCATTTATTAGGTTTAGAAAAGACATGTTCCAGATACATCAGATGATAGAAGTTTATCATGCTTGCTAAGTCACTTCAATCATGCCCAGCTCTTTGCAACCCTATGGACTGTAGCCCGCCAGGCTCCTCTGTCCATGGGATTCTCCAGGCAAACAAGAAACTGGAGTGGGTGGCCCTGCCGTCCTCCAGGGGATCTGCCCGACCAGGGATCGAACCTGTGGCTCTTATGTCTCCTGCACTGGCAGGCGGGTTCTTTAACACTAGTGCCACCGGGGAAGCCCAGAAGTTTATCATAAGGAAACACAAAAGGAGGGGAACTGCTTCTAACACAGGTCCTGAAACCAAATGATCATCAGGAAGGGCTGTGTCCGGAGCTTCCTGCTTGATGACTTTGGTCACTCGGCAGTTCTGAGTCCAGTGCCCTGCTCCAGACCCTGCAAGCTAACTGATCCTCTGTTCTCTAGGTCTCAAGCGCAAACTCCCCATGACAGGATCTGACTGTGTCAGCTGATCACCTGTTGCCACTGGCGGTAGAGGGAGCCCAGCTGGGCAGGACTCACTTGTCATTCCACACTACCATCCACAGATTGTCTTTAAGTTAGGTGTCAAGTTAGGTATGGTCCCCAGGGAAGCAGTTACCAAGAAAAAGACAGCTGGAAGGGAGACTGCAGACAGGTCACACATTCTGAGGCCCCCCGAAGGCCTGCTTCAAGCCGTTTCTTCTTGAGAAACTTATTCATTCTTCCGCTCAACAGATTAGGACAGGAGAGAATATGAAGGAAGGATGAGTGAGGAACTCTCAAAGTATTAATACTGGATAAAGTGGGAAAATGCCAAAATGTAATAATAATATCAAACATCTATAATATCTGACTATGCTGCTTCTGCTGCTAAGTTGCTTCAGTTGTATCCGACTCTGTGTGACCCCATAGACAGCAGCCCACCAGGCTCCCCTGTCCCTGGGATTCTCCAGGCAAGAACACTGGAGTGGGTTGCCATTTCCTTCTCCAATGCATGAAAGTGAAAAGTGAAAGTGAAGTCGCTTAGTCGTATCCGACTCTTAGTGAGCCCATGGACTGCAGCCTACCAGGCTCCTCCGTCCATGGGATTTTTCAGGCAAGAGTACAGGAGTGGGTTGCCATTGCCTTCTCCGATATCTGACTATATGTCAGGTATTACTCTAAGCACTTGACTTGAATGCTCCTTTAACCCTACTCATTGAATAGCCCATGAATTAAGTGCAATTCTCCCCAATCCACTGAGAGAAGGACTGAGACACAGAGAAGTTAAGAACCTTGCCTAAGGCCACACAGGTGATGTTGGCAACTTGCCCTCAGAGTGCATGATGCTACTGCCCTATCAGTTAGTGGATAACTGAGCTTTGGAGAAAGAAAAAAAGAGAAAACTTACAGGTGCCAAACATTTGAGGGAAAAGAAAAACCAAAGCTGAAATGGAAAGAAAAACTGATGCATTGTAGTCTGGGAGTCAGGACTTTGAAATGGGGCCCTCAAACTGAGGATGGGGTTCTAATGCCAGCAGTGGGACAGGAATGGGGTTCTAGAAGCAAGTGTGTATAAAGCAGATAACCTCAAAGCATCTAGAAAAACTTTCCACTCAGCTGGAAGAAATTGAGGAAGGTTTTGGTCTCCTAGGGAAGTGGGTATGAGAGGTACCTCTGTAATATTTTGATTTTTATAAACATGGATTCATATACTAGCTCTGTTAACTTACAAGGAAATGTAGAGTTTGATGTAAGCATTAATTGTGAAAGGTCATGCCAGGAAACAGAGGAAAAATCTGGAGCTTCACATCTGTGTCTTTCAAAAAGAGGCTGAGGAAAAGGACTCTCAAATCATCCATTTGTTGTTGTTTAGTTGCTAAGTCATGTCTAACTCTTTTGTGACCCTATGGGTTGTAACCCACCAGGCTCCTCTGCCAGTGGGATTCTCTAGGCAAGAATACTGGAGTGGGTTGCCATTTCCTTCTCCAGGGGATCTTCCTGACCCCAGGATTAAACCCTGCATCTCCTGCATTGTCAGGCAGATTCTTTACCACTGAGCCACCTGGGAAGTCCCAAATTGACATAAACAGATGTTCTTCTATAGTTGTGGTGTGATCAAGGCATAGCAATGACTACGGCAGGCACTGAACTCAAACAATATACTCTTTGTTATTTTGCTTTGTGACAAAAGTCAGAGAAAGACAAATGCTATATGTTTTCACTTCTGTGCCTGTGTGCCTAGTTGCCCAGTCATGTCTGACTCTTTGTGACCCCATGGATTGAAGCCCACCAGGCTACTCTGTCCATGGGGATTCTTCTGGCAAGAACACTGGAATGGGTTGCCATCCGCTCTCTCCAGGGGATCTTTCTGACCCAGGGATCAAACCTGGGTCTCCTGCATTGCAACTTGTAGGAGACTTATATGTGTGACTTAAAACAAGTGAAGTGAAAGTGAAGTCGCTCAGTTGTGTCCAACTCTTTGCGACCCGTGGACTGTACCCCACCAGGCTCCTCCATCCATGGGATTCTCCAAACAACAAGACCAGTGAACAAATGAAACAGAAATAGACTCATAGATACAGAGAACAAGCTAGTGGTTATAAATGAGAGAGGTGGGGCAGAGGGGAGAAGCAAGTGAAGGGGTTTAAAAAAGACTTCTAGTTATAAATGGGTCACAGAGATACACAACACAGGGAAGACAGTCGATATTCTGTAACTTTGGTGTGTCATCTATATAAAAAATTGAATCGCTATGTTGTGCACCTGAAAATAATATAATGTAAGTCAACCATACTTCAAAAAATTTTAAATGTATATATAATTAAACTTAATTTTAAAATATAATGAAAAGGCAACTAGAAGTTCATCCCCCACTCCTGCAACAAGGACCCTGACACCCAGACTGATGGTAACAAGTTTGAGATGGGAATCTCTTTCTGAATTCTCTTCTCTAAGATTATATTCTCACTAGACATTTTTAAAATTTTTTATTAAAATGTAGTTGATTTACAATATTGTATTAGTTTCAGGTGTATAGTGAAGTGATTTAGTTATGCACATACACGCATTTTTTATATTCTCTTCCATTAAAGGTTACTGCAAGACATTGAGTGAAAGTCACTCAGTGTCATCTGACTCTTTGAGACCCCATTGGCTATACAGTCCATGGAATTCTCCAGGCAAGAATGCTGGAGTGCGTAGCCTATCACTTCTCCAGGGGATCTTCCCAGCCCAGGGATCAAACCCAGGTCTCCCACATTGCATGTGGGTTCTTTACCAGCCAAATCACAAGGGAAGCCCAAGACGTTGAGTATCTTGTGCTTGATGGCAGGTCCTTGTTGGTTATCTATTTTACATATTATAGTGTGTAGATGTTAATCCCAATCTTCTAATTTATCCCACCCTTTTCCCCTTTGGTAATCATAAATCTGTTCTCTGTGTCTGTGAGTCTATTTCTGTTTTGTAAATTAGTTCATTTGTATCCTTTTTTTTGGATCCTGCATATAAGCAGTATATTTGTCTTTCTGTTTGGCTTCACTTAGTATCTCATTAAACATTCAGTAATAGTTTCTTTTTAATTAATTTTTAATCAAAAGATAATTGCTTTACAATGTTGTATGGGTTTCTGTCATACATCAACATGAATCAGCCATAGTTATACATATGTCCCCTCCCTCTTGAACCTCCCTCCCACCTCCCAACCCATCCCACCCCTCTAGGTTATAATAGTTTTTAAATCAATTAAGTTTATTTATTCTTATTCATATGGTTGCTATGGTTCATAAGGGCTTCCTAGGTGGTGCTAGTGGTAAAGAACCTGTCTGCCAATGCAGGAGACATAAGAGACGCAGGTTCACTCCCTGGGGTCAGGAAGATCCCCTGGAGGAGGGCATAGTATACATTCCAGTATTCTTGCCTGGAGAATCCTATGGACTGAGGAACCTGGTGGGCTACAGTCCACAGGGTTGTGAAGAGTTGGACACAACTGAAGCAATTTAGCATGCACGCATGGTACATAAGAATTAGTCATCAAATTTACAACCAGACTTGATGCTAACATTACAAAAAAACCTCATTTGCCCTGTAAGACAAAGGGACAGAACATCAGTATAGCATTAGTGAATGCATACTAATAAATATTGGGAGATTACTTACCTGTTGTCTATACTACATCCTTAAACTGTAATTAAAAACATCTGTGCAATCTCTCTGGAAACTTTATATAGGCTGAGTTAGAAATCTCTGACTTACAAGTGCCCATATGTATGTGTAGCTGGTTGCCCACTCATGCTTCTAACCTTAACCCGCATTCAGACCTTTGATTCTCTCATTTTAATCCCAAGGGGCCTTAAAATGATGTTGCCACCTAGTGGTTGAAAAAAAACTGATACATTATAAAGGATTGGGAAAATCTGGAGAAGGGAAGGGCAACCTACTCCAGTATTCTTGCCTGGAGAATCCCATGGGTAGAGGAGCCTGGCAGCTACAGTCCATGGGGTCGCAAAGTCAGACATGACTGAGACACTAACACTTTCACTTTATGAAGGAAGCCTCGGTTCATCTTCTCTGATAGTTGTGCACAGCTAGTTTTCCTAATTTCAGTAGCTACTTGACTTCCTGAAACTTTCCTGTTTGTGGTCCTGAATTTTTGTTTTGCAGGTTTTGTTTAGTTGCTAAGTCATGTCTGAGTCTTTGCAACCCCATGGACTGCAGCACACACAGGCTCTCCTGCCCTTCACTATCTCTCAGAGTTTGCTCAAACTCATGTCCATTGAGTTGGTGATGCTATCTAACCATCTCATCCTCTGCTGCTCCCTTCTTTTTTTGCTTTCAGTCTTTCCCAGCATCAGGGTCTTTTCCAATGAGAAGCTCTTTGTCAGATGGCCAGAGTATTGGAACTTCAGCTTCAGCATCTGTCCTTCCAATGAATATTTAGGGTTGATTTCCTTTAGGATTGACTGGTTTGATCTCCTTGCAGTCCAAGAATTATTGTTTACCACTTTGAAAAAGACTAGCTAACGGATCTAGGGAGAATAAGCTTTCTGTTTGGTAAAACAAATGGGGCACTTGGGAGGCACTGGTCTTACATGCTGAATAAAGAGCTGTTGGGTTTTGGTTACTGGCTAGTTACCAATATAATTTATGAGCTTACAAAAAAGTATGACATTTCATGGGCTTTGTGAAATAGCTTTCCTTATTCTCTGTTCTTTGATAAGTAATCAAATGGTAATAAACACATTTCTCAAGTCACACCTGAAAATTTCTACAAGCTGAGATGAAGTGGAGTTCTTGTGGTAAAAATGACAAAACTGGGTTTGAACAATCACTTTCAGGGTTAATAATCCCAGGGGTGGTCCCCTTTTATCCTGTACTCACAGAGGAGGAACCAATTGCCGGGTTGAATTATCCATCATCTTAAAAAAAAAAAAAAAAAACTTCCCATGGCTGTAAAACAGCTACAGATTGCTTTCTTTGCACTCTTGAGGAGCTGACAGGGCCCCAGATGGAGGTGTTTTTCAGCAACCTGTCAAGCGATCCATCCCTCAAAAAACAACTGTATCATACATTGGAGTTGTTCTTTGCCAAGAATTATATTGGGTCAGGTGGGAGAGGCCAGGATATGATGAATCCAGAAAAAACAAAGGTCAGAGAAATGTATAATAGAAAAAAAAAAAAAAGAATGAAAGAAAAGGTGTAATTGCATTTAAATTCCAAAGGTCATATTCGAAGTTTTTTTTTTTTTATTGTGACTTGATTTTTTTCCCCCTTTCCTTCTACTTTTTTATTCTTTCCAGGAAAATGGACTTTATGACACAGGTATCAAGAGGTTGTTCTGTATGATGTTTTTGAGGCATACAAAAGCAAAAGCTACAAAACCCTACTGAGTAGGAGTGTGTACAACATGCTAAATTATCACTCAGCAAGCCAGGGGTCTTTTAACTCATAGGCCTAAGGAAGGTATAACAGGGTCATTTGAAAGCATAAAGTAAAAATTATGGGAAATGGACACACAGCCTTAAAGAATGACTGTCCCACAAATCCAAAGTCTCCCTTGGGCTCTGATGTCCTCCATATTCATCTTAACTTAGTCTTTGAGACTGCAATTCATCTAAGTGGTAAAACCATGGAAAAGCTCATAAATTCCATCCTTCTTCTGATACAACTTTGAGGCTGGAGAGAGAAGCTGTGGCTGAACTGCTAGAGTTTTTGTTTTGTGCTTTATATATGTGGTATTGATAACATTCTATTTTGTCTGCAGTCATTGTAAAATGCCATTGAAGATGATGGAAAATACTCATTCTTCTTATACTTCATTTTTCCTTACATTTCCTCTGGAAGCCAATTATTCTCAATGATCTCCTTTATACCAATCTGCTAATAAATATTTAGTAAGTTTCTACTCCATGAAAAACTCATTGAACAGTTGTGGGTTTTTTACTATGATAAATTAATTTTTTTATTGAAGTGTAGTTGATTTACAGTGTGTTAGTTTCAGGTGTACAGCACAGTCATTTGGTTATACATGTATAGTTGTGATTATTATATACTAGCGCTGTGCTTCTCAAGCTCATCATGACAAAATTAGAAAGTGATAATACATGTCTGGCACACCTGGGGGAAAAGTACCACTGCAGAGAGCTCTCTGGTGGAAAGCATGACACCTCTATTCTTCCTAGGCAATTCAGAATCTGTGTAGACTGTTCAGATGTAATTTTAACCGTGGAAAATTTTTAATGGCTGTAAAAATTAATTTTAAGTTTTTATCACTTTCAAAGTGTTGCATAACAAACCATAATGGAAAATAATATGAAAAAGAAAAATATATATACATATATATATATAACTGAATGACAGCTGTACACCAGAAACCAACACAACATTGTACATTAACTATACATCAATAATTTTAAAAAATAAAAATTAAATAACAAAAATTTTATAGCCATTGGTATTTAATGGCCACAAACAATGGGGGCAGGGGGTTCCCTCCAGTTTGGTCTCTCATACCAGTTGGTAAGCTGTGTACTCAAGAAATAAGGTGTCCCTTAGAGGTGGGCTTATCTTTATGTTCTCAATGGGGGAAGAATCCAAATCAGAAATGTTCCACTGTGTATGGATGTCATGGGTCCTCTTATCAAAAGTCACGTTCCTTTTCAGCATAAAGTTAAAAATTTTAAGTAGGCTTTGTTGCTTTTTTTTTTTTTCCTGTCATCGGGAATTTTCCTTCTCAGTGTCTGCTCTGAGATATCACGGAAGTTCTTGTCCTGTTGCCACTGTCACTGTTTTTTTTTTACCTTTCTCTGCTTGAGTGTAAATTTGTAATCTTCAAAAACTGATGAAAAAATAAATTAATAGTTTTAAGACAGAGGGGAAAAAAAGATGAAAACTATCACAGAGTACCAAGAATGCAATAAAATTCCTATAGGCCAGTCTAATATTTTGCTGTTTTTTCTAAATGCAAAGGCAGTTTAAAAAAAAAAAAATATATATATATATATATAGAAATGGCTGTATCTTTATTTTTAAAGGGTATACCTCACCATTTTTTTCCCCTTTATTATAGTGATAAGGTGATAAGACTTACTCCCAATACAGAAGAGGAAGCGTTTGTACTGAAGAAAATATGCCACCAACTGAAGGTAAGCAAGTGTCCACTCATTTGTCATTATGCTCGTATGTGTTTACAAGGCTTTGCTGACTGAGGTTGAATCACTGGACTCATGGGAAAAAATCACTGGACTCTTAGCCATGGGGAAAAAATGCTAAGAGCTAACCTGGAAGTGCCTTGAACGTACAGTTAAGGTTACTCCAAATTGTATATATCTGACCAGTTTTCTATTTACCAGTCTATTTTCCATCTCCCTTAGTAGAATGTAAGCTTCATGAGAGAGCTTGTCTATTTTTGTTTGTTGCTCTGTTCTCAATGAGTGTCTTGAACATTAGAAGCTCAGTAAGGTTTTCTTAACGAATGAGAGAATTTAGTTAGTAATTTTCCAGAGCTTCGCTTCTCCTCCTTGAAATCTTCTTGCTGATTATGTAGACACTTTCCTTCTAATTAAAACTTCAAGCAGACGTGAGCGGAGGAAAATAAGCTAGAAACTCAAGTTAATTAATTTTGCTATGTTTCAGTGAGTCTGATAAGAGGATTCTGTTGGTAAAGGTTGAATGACTTTGATTATTCAATCTTTGATGAATTCTATGGATTTTAGAGTTAGAGGATTTCTCATCTCCCTATTACTATATATAATTCAGTGTTAACTTTAGCTAAAAGGTTATGATGAGAAATGGGGTTGATGGTCTCTTTTCCAAGCCTACAAAGCACAGAAACATCCCATAAAGTTTGTGGTGCTCTAGCTTCATTTTAATGGAAAGCAAAGCGTATTTACCAGGGCAGCTCATTAACCTCAGTGTGGGATAGACAAACAAGTGTCCTAGGACTGGCATACAGTTCTACCTGGAGATGGTGTTAGGGGGATGACAGAGGAAGGATGAATTCGGTAGCTTCTGGAGATATGTATAATTATCAGATTTGGGGTGTTTTATTTTTGGTTTGATGTTTCTCTTTGCCGTCTTCCCTTCAGATACTGACTTTATTTGCAAAGGAAGTTTATTTGAACTTTTATTGATTGCTTGCTTCCTCCTCATCCATGGTTCCTACACAGGCAGTGCCAATTTAAGTTGGAGTCTCATGACAAGGGCTCATGAATGAGGATGCAGGAGTTTATTCCAAACTCTTGTGATTTTCTCCAATACCAACGAGGCTGAGCTTGCCAGGCATTTCCTAAATCTCCTCTCCCCTTCAAAAGAATCCCTGATTCTGGGTACTGACATTGAGCTACCTCTGGTCACATATGATCATCAACCCCATTATAGATTTTTTAGCAGCAATACCTGAACACTCTCTGAACAGTACCCCAGGGACTCAAAAGTTGCAGTGAAACAAAGCAAGGTTCAAATAGAAGCGTCTGTCTCCATTGACGTGTGGTAGACATATCACTCGGAGAAGGCAATGGCACCCCACTCCAGTACTCTTGCCTGGAAAATCCCATGGACAGAGGAGCCTGGTGGGCTGCAGTCCATGGGGTCTCGAAGAGTCGGACACGACTGAGCAACTTCACTTTTACTTTTCCCTTTCCTGCATTGGAAAAGGGAAATGGCAACCCACTCCAGTGTTCTTGCCTGGAGAATCCCAGGGACGGGGGAGCCTGGTGAGCTGCCATCTATGGGGTCACACAGAGTCAGACACGACTGACGCGACTTAGCAGCAGCAGCAGTAACAGACATATCACTAGAAAAGCAAAAGAGCCCCCTTTACATTTTAGTGTGCAGTATTTCAGGGAACAAATATTCTGAACCAAATATTGGGGAAAAAATTGTTCATCAAAGGACTTTTTTCCCCATTTTGTTAATATATTTACCTGGTAGGCCTTATAGAGTTATGAAAATGAAATTGCATAGTTCTATATGTGATAATCACTTACCATTATCAAAAGCAATAGCATTATATCAGTGGGAACTGTGGGAACTCCTCATAAACTCATCAGTCATTGTAGATGAAACCAAAAGATGCTAAGCGCAGACAAGATGGTAGACCCTGATAACAGCACATTCACGTCATGACTTTTGGTACTTAAGAAAAACACAAAATCATATACAGAAGAAATACGTACAGAAAAATACGTTCCTGTATATTGTTTTCATTAGGTCCTTAAGGAAAGGGAGTAAACCAGGGAAGGAAATGATTTGGATGTGAAGGGGCTTAGGGGAAGGGACTGGTGAGGAAAGAGGGGAGCAGAGTGAAGGGGAGGGAGTTGGAGTTAATATTTCAAGTGTTGATGATACTCTGAGTCCATGTCACAGACAATTACATCCGGCCCCTCACGGTCACCATGTGATGGTCACAGTGCTAAGTGCTTTCCAGAATTGCCTCATTTCAACAACACAATGAATTGGGTATTGTTATTACTGCTGTGTTATGACCAACCTAGACAGCATATTAAAAAGCAGAGACATTACTTGGCCAACAAAGGTCCATCTAGTCAAAGCTATGGTTTTTCCAGTGGTCATGTATGGATGTGAGAGTTGGACCATAAAGAAGGCTGAGCACTGAAGAATTGATGCTTTTGAACTGTGGTGTTGGAGAAGACTCTTGAGAGTCCCTTTGACTGCAAGGATATCAAACCAGTCAATCTTGACTGGTTTAAAGGAAATCAATCCTGAATATTCATTGAAAGAACTGATGATGAAGCTGAAGCTCCAATACTTTGGCCACCTGATGCAAAGAACTGACTCACTGGAAAAGACCCTGATGCTGGGAAAGATTGAAGGCAGGAGGAGAAAGGGATGACAGAGGATGAGATGGTTGGATGGCATCACTAACTCGATGGACATGAGTTTGAGCAGGCTCCAGGAGTTGGTGATGGACAGGAAAGCCTGGCATGCTGCAGTCCACGGAGTCGCAAAGAGTTGGAATGACTGAGCAACTGAACTGAACAGACAGAGAAACTGGGAGAGACAGATAGAGGTTGAGGAACTTGCCCAGGTCACAGGGCAGAACTGGAATACACATCTAGGCAGTGCCAAGCCTTCTAGAGCCCAGGTCAGCCCACCTCCTGACTCTAGTCTGTGTTCTCTGATCCTAGTCACAATGGAGAGGATTAAAGCTGAGTCTGCAGGGCAGTGGAGCCTGGTCTCAGAATGTGATCAATATCATGCTCTTACCTACTTTATTCCTTGAGTCAGGGGGTCACCAAGACCACCTCCAGTTTCAGTGATTGCTGGAAGACTCTTACGGCTCAGCCTATAAATTGTTTTATTGGGCTGAAGTTTGAGGCCCGGAGCTTAAATAAATTTCTATCCAAAAATGTCATGTTAACTTGATGTAATTTTTAAATTCATGTGATTTCATCCCGTGATCCTCTTGCACTGCTGAAAATGGCAATTCTGGCCAGGCAGAGAAAGCAGCCTGCAGAGAAGAAAGAATGTGACAGTCTGCCATCCGATGCCCTGTGGAGCTGGCGGGACAGAATTGGGGCCATTGTTAACAGCTCTTCAGCACACCCTGTGCACTGCCTCCACGGAGAGAGAGGAGAGTTTGCCAGAGGCTTTCAGTTGCCTTCTTTCCCTGCAGCATAGTGTGGTGGGCAGAATCCTAAGGTGGCCCCACAATTTCTACCCCATGGTGTACACATCCCGCATAATCCCTCCTCTGAGTGTGTGTGTGGAGAGGCGGGGGCGGGGGGACCTGTTAATACGATAAGATAGTCATTGTCTTGATATATAATGTATTATGTGGCAGAAGGGAGAGTACCAGGGTGGGCCCGACCTAACCAGGCAAGCCTCTTAAAAGCAGAGCGTTTTCCCCAGCTGTTCACAGACGAAGAAGTCAGAGAAGTGCTCCCACTGGCGTAGAATCAAGCTGCTGTGTTGTGAACCGCACATGGGAGCCATGTGATAAGGAGAGTGGCCTCTAGGACATCAGAGCCCTCCCCAGTGATAGGCAGCACGGAGATGGAGATGTCAGTCCCACAACCATTAAGAATTCTGCCACAAGCATACAAGCTTGGAAAACGAACCTGAGGTCCAGATGAAATTCCAGCCCAGCTTGTACCTTGATCTTTGCTTGGGGAAATCTTCAAGAAAAAAATCCAGCCAGCTGCATCTGGACTTTCAACCTATAGAATTGTAAGATGATAAATAGGGATTGTTTTAAGCTGAGCTTGTGGTCATTTGTTCTGCAGCAATAGAAATGAATAAGCACAGTAAGATAACGTTTCTATATCTTGGGCTTTGATGGCTCTTGGTTTAACAGCATATATAAATGCTTTAGAACTTCCAAGGTGGTACTAGTGGTACAGAACTCACCTGCCAATGCAGGAGATGTTAAGAGATGCAAATTCAATCCCCGAGTCAGGAAGATCCCCTGGAGGAGGGCATGGCAACCCACTCCAGTATCCCTGCCTGAGAAATCCCATGGACAGAGGAGCCTGGCGGGCTATGGTTCATAGGGTTGTACAGAGTCAGACCCGACTGAAGTGACTTAGCACATGCACACAGGAATGCTCTAAGTTTCTTTTTCTGTTTTCACTGGCTGTAACCAGGCATTTATGGAAAAATGAAAAACAATTGGAATATGTGCTTAGGCTAAATTCACAATGCCTCATTTGAAACCTGAACAAATGCAAAGTGTGTGTGCAATGCTGAATGGAATCTGAGAAGGTACTGTCAGAGCATAGCTAATTAGACAGAGAACTGCTGTTACAAAGCTGGTTACTTTCCTAATTAAATTTCATGGTTTCGCTGAAGAATTAAAACAAGAAAGTTAAACAGAAAACCATGCCTCCAGAGAACTGGATTGAGAAAGCACCAACCAATTAAATTGTTAATTAAGAGCATAACCATGATTTAAATAAAATTATGATGGAGAGGGGACAGTATGCAGGTGAGTAAAATTAAAGTCTGAACACCATGGTCTGCCTACATTTCCTTGCAAATTCACTGTGCTCTGAAGAAACAAAAATGGCTTTATGTAAGATCACAGACAAAGTTTCTCTTAGAGAATTGACACAGCCTTGGTGAAAGAAAAACTAATGATGTTTGTTTCCAATTTTCTCTTCAGAGATCTGTAGGATAAAAAAACTGCCCTGTGTCTGAAAGTTTATCATTTTTTTCCAACTAAAACATATCCTCAAAAATATTAGTTTTCTTTGAGTGACATATCTAGAGTCATAAATTTCCATGGGGAAAAAGCTGCACTTCATATGAGGCAGGCTTTATCCTTTCTCTCTGCTCAGTTGTGAACTTGGCTGCTGCCTTGCCCAGGTGTGACCTCCCTCCTCAGCTTTGTGCTCTAGTTGACCACTCTCTTCTTTTAATCCTTCTTGGTACCCGCCCAAGTCATGCAGCTGGACCCACAGGAGTCCAGAACACCTGTGGTCCCTAGGAGCTTGCAAGTTCCAACATCCAACTGGACGGTTTAATGGATTAGGGAACTTGTAAGGAAGAAGATAAATGATAGAATTCTTGCTGCAGGAGTTACTTGTTCTGAGTTTCATTAGAAACTGTGCCATTAGAGGATCTCTTAAGCCTTGCTACGAGAGACAGAATTCTAAGATGATCTTTAAGATTTTTAGCCCTGGTATATACACACCTTCTCCCAGCTATTCCATCAAACACTAATCTAGGCACTGCTTTTAAAGGATTTTGCAAATGTAAGTAGGGTACCAAGCCAGTTGATCTTAAAGTAGGGAGATTGCTCAGGTGGGCCTGACCTAATCAGATGAAGACTTTAAAAACAGAGTGCTTTCCCCCACATGATTGCAAAAGAGGAAATCAGAAAGACTCCTGATGGCCTGGAGGAAACAGGAGAGCCGCCACGTAGCAAGGAACTGCAGGAGGTCTCTAGTTTTTGACAGTTGACTAGAAGGAAAACAGGGACCTCAGTCCTACAACCACAGTGAAGTAAATTTTACCATCAACTGGTGAGAACGTAAGAGGATCCTGAACCCCAGATGAGACTCCATTTTAAGCTGGCACCTTAATTGCAGCCCTGTGACACCCTAAGCAGAAAGCCAAGCCACTTCTGACCTACAGAAATGGTAAAGTAAAAAACTGCACCACTAAATTTATGGTAACTTAGCAATAAAAATCTAATAGGATAACCTCAAACAGCCGGTGACTCAGTAAGTTAGCTGATGATACACACAAGCATTTTGAATGATATTGAAAGATAAATGTGAAGAAGAGACCAAAACTTTAATCTGTCAAAATGTTTGGGGCAGGAAATAGCATTTACATTTTTCTGTTAAAGGCTTTGTAAAGCAATGAAGCAACTTTGCTTTTGCTTTCTCTGGCATGATTTTTGAAAGAAAGCTTCTTATAATCCAGGCAGGATGTTCAAATGCAGTTATGGATTACATTTCAGGAATACAAATTTCAGAGGTGGTATGCAGTTTTTTCCTCCCTTTGTGTGGCTATTGGTAATTAGTAAACTCAATAACAGAAACATTAAGAGAAATGATACAATCTGTGGGAAAGACAGGAATACGTTGGAAACATTCTTTCAAAAGTAAAAAAAAAAAAAAAATCCTACAGTATTCTTATTCTGATTACCCTGCTCCTTCATTTAATTTACTCAAGTTGACAACATGACCATGGACTAATGCTACTGTATTTTTAAATTTATTTTTAATTGGATGACATTTGCTTTACAATGTTGTGTTGGTTTCTGTTGTACAACAACGTGAATCAGTCATAAGTGTGCGTGTGTGTGTATCCCCTCTCTCTTCAACCTCCTTCCTGCCCCACCCCCATCCCACCTCTCTAGGTTGTCACAGAGCACTGGGTTGAGCTCCCTGTGTTATGGAGTAACTTTCCATTAGTTATCTATATTACACATGGTAATGCATATGTTTCAAAGCTACTATCTCAATCGAACTCACCCTTTCCTTCCCCCACTGTGTCTACAAGTCTTGTCTCTATGTATGCATATCTACTGCTGCCCTCCAAATAGATTCATAAATACCATTTTTCTAGATTCCATATAAATGCACTAATATATGATATTTGTTTTACTTTATGACTTACTTCACTGGGTATAACAGGCTCTAGGTTCATCCAACTCAGTTCAACTGACTCAAACTTGTTTCTTTTTATGGCTGAGTAATATTCCATTGTATATATGTACCATATCTTCCTTATCCATTTGTCCATTGATGGACATATGGGTCGTTTCCACATCCTAGCTATTTTAAATAGTGCTGCAATGAACATTGGAGCACATGTGTCTTTTTCAGTTCTGGTTTCCTCAAGGATAGGCCCAGTAGTGGGATTGCTGAGTGATATGATAGTTTTATTCCTAGTTTTTAAAGGAATCTCCATACTGTTCTCCATAGTGGCTGTATCGATTTACATTTCCACCAACGGTGCAAGAGGATTGCACACATCCTCTCCAGGGCTTATTCTTTGTAGATTTTTTGACGATGGCCATTCTGACTGGTATGAGGTGATACCTCATTGTAGTTTTGATTTGTATTTTTCTAACAATGAGTGATGTTGAGCATCTTTTCATGTGTTTACTGGCCATCTGTAAGTCTTCTTTGGAGAAATGTCTGTTTAGGTCTTCTGTCTCTTTTTTGATTGGGTTGTTTTTCTGATATTGAACTGTGTGAATGGCTTGTATATTTTGGAAATTAATCCTTTATCACTTGCTTCATTTGCAATTATTTTCTCCCTTTCTGAAGATCATCTTTCCATCTTGTTTATAGTTTCCTTTGCTTTGCAAAAGCTTTTAAGTTTAAGTTCCATTTGTTAATTTTTATTTTTATTTCCCTTATTTTAGAAGGTGGAATACCACTGTATTTTAAGTTTACCATGTTTCTTTTCTGTTTGTAAGACTTCTTAGTTTTGATCTTTAAACAACCTGTTCTGAGATGAGTTTTTAAACTTTAAAAGTAGTTGCTCTTGTTGGATGATAGTAATCGTTATTCCTAAAGTGCTTGAAACTGGACAGCTCAAGCGGCCAGATCCAGCGCAATCTCCCATAGAAGGTGATCTCCACTGGGCTCATTCTTCTACCTACCATCACTCTCATGGCTAGGGATTGGCTGTAGGCTGGAATGACAGGACATCTGGACCATGTGTCTCTTAGTCTAGGTAGCTAGTCTGGATGTCATGGGGATCTGAAAGCAAACTTACAAATCTTCTTAAACCCAGTTCAAAACTCAGGACTTCTTCCACATTCCATCAGCCAAAGGAAGTCAAATAGCCAATCCAGACTCAAGGTACAACAGACTCCAGTTCTTGATTAGATGATTTCAAGGTGTGAACTGTGGGCTTTTGGGTGGCGCTAGTGGTAAAGAACCTGTCTACCAATGCAGGAGACATATGAGACTCAGGTTCAATCCCTGGGTTGGGAAGATTCCCTGGAGAAAGGGAATGGCAACCCACTATAGTATTCTTGGCTGGAGAATCCCATGGACAGAGGAGCCTGGTGGGTTACAATTCATGGGATCACAAAGAGTCGGACATGACTGAAGTGATGTATGCATGTAAGGTGTGAATACAGACATGAGAAAAATGTGTGGTCATTTTTATAAGCAACCTCAGACCCCACACATACATATCCTTTCCAGTCTGCACCAAATACGAAGTGAAAGATGACAGCCCCTACCTTGTCTATAGTCTCGCTGCCACTACCTTGATTCTGGCCTTACGGTCTCTAGCCTGGTTTGCACTCATCTCCCAAACTGCCTTCCCATCACTCACTTATGACTTCAATTTGTTCCCGATAGTGTAGTCAAGGTGATCTTTCTGAACTGAAAACTGACCATGTCATATCTCTACTTAAAGCTTTTGAAGTGTTCCCCATTGTCAAAACTGGAAAAGACCCTGATGCTGGGAAAGATTGAGGAGGAGAACGGGGTGACAGAGGATGAGATGGTTAGATGGCATCACTGACTCAATGGACATGAGTCTGAGCAAACTCTGGGAGTTGGTGATGGACAGGGAAGTCTGGCATGCTGCAGTTTATGGGGTCGCAAAGAGTCAGACAAGACTGAGCAACTGAACAACAACTCATTGTCAGTAGCAGTATTTCTAGTCCAGGCTGTACACTGAGTCTTCTTGAAAGCTGGTATCTGGCCCCCACACCTGCCAGAAGTTCAGATTCAATTCTGATAACCAAGGCTCAAATTCCAGATGAACCTTGGTTATTATAGTGTTTTGAAAAGTTCCTTAGGTGCCTTCACAGGTGGTAAGGAGAATCAAGCACTGGCCAAGGGTATAAACTTCAAACTCTTTGGCATGACACACAGATCCCTTGAAAACCCCACCCGGCCTGCCTCTTAAGCATTTCTCATCATCCATTTTGTCCTTGGCTCAGTGCTCAGAACCCTTGCTGTACTGACCTGTCATTTCTCTCTGAGGGGCTTTTTCTAAGCTATTCCTCTTATCTAGAATGCTCTTCTCCTCTTTGTCCTACTCATAAACATCACACACCTCTGAAGATTAGGCTAACACTTAGGGTTCTCCTTGAATTCTGTCCCTCTACAGACAGTATATCTGGGCATCTATGTCACTTTGTACTTAACCAACATCTTCCCTCCCCCAGTCCATCCCCAGTGCAACAAGTTGCTTACAGATCTGCAATTTAGTAGATCCCTGAATTTCAGTCAGTGCGTTTAACTCCTGGGTTGGGAAGATCCTGGTTGGAGAAGAAAATGGCAACCACTCCAGTATTCTTCCCTGGAGAATCCCATGGACAGAGGAGCCTGGCAGGCTCCAGTCTGTGGGGTCACAGAAGTTGGGCACGACTGAGTATCTAAGCACACACACACAGGGAGGCATTGACGGGAGAGAAATAAGTGAGTCTTCCATTGGTGCTAAAGAAGTGCATAGCCAGGCACGCACTCCTAGGAACGCAGCCCAGCCAAAACATACAAGAGACCATTACTCCTTCCAGACCCACCTTTTGGGCTTCACTTTTTTTTCCTGTCCTTTGTAAATCACCCTTTGTATTTATTCTTATAATTTCACCCCCAAAATAATAAGAATTGAAGGGTGTGATTTTTGCTTTGTCAAATGTGAATTTATTTCTGCTTTTAAAGAACATGAACATGGGATCAAGGATGTGGGAATAGATGAAGTTCCTTTTTAAGGGCAGAGATGAAGCTTCTTAGTGGCTGAGAGCTTTCCAACCAAATGTATAGACTACACTTTGGTGCCATTTCCTAGACCCATGAACTTACAATAGCCTATTCATCAGCCACAAAGACTTTGCTTGGTTTTAGAAGTTTCCTGTTTTCTAGTATATTTTTTTCTCTAGTTACATAAATGTCGAGTGATTTCCCCTGCCTTACATGGTTTTAGAGATCATTTTCGGTGAGAAAGACGGAACCCCATTTTAAAGAAATGGGCACCAGCATATAAATGAGTACCAGTGACTCAAAGGAGTGGACCATGACCATCCAAACACATGTATTAAATATTTAACCATGTGAGGTCTTATACAGGTCAGTTGGGGAAAGCAGTTAGCATGGTGATGAATGAGAGTATAACCCTTGGAGATAGACTTCCTGGGTTCATATCTAGGCTCTTTCATGTTGTATGTGCGCATGCTCAGTCATGTCCGACTCTGTGACCCCATGGACTGTAGCCCACCCGGCTCCTCTGTCCATGAGATTTCCCAGGCAAGAATACTGGAGTAGGTTGCCATTTCCTTCTCCAGGGGATCTTCCCGACCCAGGGACTGAACCGATGTCTCCTGCATCTCCTGCATCAGCAGACAGTTTCTTTACCACTGAGCCATCTGGGAAGCCCCTTTCGTGTTGTATGTGTCAGCAAATTATCTGATTTATCTGTGCCCCTACTTCCTAACCTGTAATGTAGGACATTTTAGAAAAAGTTGATTATTTGCACACTTGGGTTACCCTATAGCTGGCACATGTATTAATATATTTGTATACTTCAGTTATTTTTGACATGCTGTGTCTCCCTCAGTAGACTGAGAACCTTCTGAGAGCAGAGAGTACTTGCCATTCTTCTTTGGGTGGAATCAATGTCTGACACTCCCTAATACTTGGCTGTAGTAAACACTCAACAAACCTTGTAGGAATAAACAGATGTCATTCATTCATCTACTTGCCTATGATTATAATGCAAGCAACTCTAACTTGGATTCTAATTAAGAACATAAGTATGACTGAATATATTTTAAACAGGATCCAAAAGATTATCATCATAGATCATCTTTTGGATAGAATGATGGGTTAAAGGGAGTATCAAGAAATAGGCAAAGGTGTGAGGTAAAGGAAATTATCTGTCTCTTCAATTACAAAGGAAGTTTGATGAAGGAAGTAGGATGTCTCTAAAAGCTTGATGTAAGTTTTCTGAGAGAATCATCTTTAAGTTCTGCCACTTTCTGCTAGAGTCTCAGGTCACGTTAGAATTTTGCCTTCAGGCGTTGACTCACTCAGTGACTGCAATAATGGTAATAGCCAGAAATACTTCAATTTGAAAATCAGATTTCAGGTGTTCTCGGAGTCTATTTGTTCTGTTTAATCAAAAGTGTCTGTATCTCTTTAAGGTGCTGACATCCTTGATGAGCTTGATGAACAAATCCATGCCTTTCTTATAACCTAAAAACAGTTATTAGGGATGCCTATGTGGCAGTTCTCTGTGCCCTAAAGAAATTCAGAGCAGCTTCTGCATATTCATCAGCCACAAAGATTTGAGTTGATTAAAGACATTTCCTGTTTTCTACCATTTTGTTTTCATAGCTGTGTAACTGTGGAGTGATTGAAATTCCCATGGTCCCACAGATATATCTCTTAGATCTTTTCCTGATAATTGCATTTGCTTTGAGGCTATCTGATCATGAGTGTTCTTCTGTTCTCTCACATTTTAGTCACATTTTGAAAGTGGACTGTGATCTGGGCGGAGACTCAGCCTCAGATTTTTGAGAAAGAAGAAAGGAGATGGTTCAGAGGGCACAATCATGATCTCACAAGGAGAAGATATTGACCCAGTGCAGGGCTCAGTGATCTTTAAGAAGTCACATGTCTTGTTTGTTCACCCCCTTAGAGAGAGAACGTTGGGATCACAGGCAAAAGACATCTCTGTGTTGGTGGACAAGTCTGAGCCTGGCGGTGATCCGATGAGGGAGCAAGCCCTGGGCTCTCAGGAAGGAGTGACTAGATGCGAGGATAAACAACAGAAGGGCAGGATGTATTCTTCTCTCATTCAGTAGTCCCACCCTTCCTTGTCCTAAAACCTCAGTCACCACATCAGGAGTCTGGCTTAGAATAGACAGTCCATTGGTTTAGTCAACAAGATCAGCCAAGGTCCAGTCAGAAACCACACTAATAATTTGAACAGAAAAATTTTATGTAAAGTATTGTGTTGGCCAAAATGTTCATTCTATCAGATGTTATGGGAAAATCAAAGGAGATTTTTGGCCAACCCAATAGTATTAACTTAGTAAAGGATGACTAACTACTAAAAGGCATAAGAGAGCAAATACAAGGGCAGAGAGTACTGCACTTGGGCTCTCTACCCCTGGGATAGGAAGGAAACCGACGAAGGGACTAAGAACTTGACAGTGTTTTTCACCATCCTCAACCCCAAGGCAGAGATTCAGTCCTCCCTGGAGTCAGTGGCTCACCGACAGGTGGAGAAATGAGCCAGGATACCTGCAGGCCAGAGCTGGTCCAAAGGAAACTGTTAGCTGTGGGGTCCAAAAACCCGACAGAGTAAGTGCAACTCAGACTCACATGAGTCAAGTTGGGTGGCTCAGACAGTAAAGAATCTGCCTGCAGCGCAGAACTGGTTCAGTCCTCGGGTTGGGAAGATCCCCTGGAGAAGGAAATGGCAACCCACTCCAGTATTCTTGCCTGGAAAACACATGGACAGAGGAGCTTGGCAGGCTGCAGTCCATGGGGTCACAAATAGTCGGACACAACTGAGCAACATACACACACACACACAGACACGACTCACAGATGCCACCGAAAGCATGGGAGGGAAGAAAGCACGTGGGAACCAGAAGAGGCTCCTTCCTCTGCTGTATCTCTGCAGCCCTCTCCTGACAAAGCCTGCACTGACCAGCCATCAGAGGAGACATGTTTGCAGGGCCCAGCTTGAGTATCACAAAGCAGGACAAAAAGAGGGTGGACTTGCAGTTAAAAGGCAGTATATTCATAGCACAGCACCTTTGCTTTAGCTCCAGAGATATGGTAGTTAACAAGATAAATTAAGGTCTTTATTCTCACTAACCTTATCATCTGAAGAGAAATAGAAGTAAAAAGGTCATGGCAGGGAGTAGCTATTAAAATGTTAGTTACTCAGTTGTGTCTGACTCTTTGTGACCCCATGTACTGTAACCTGTCAGGCTCCTCTGTCTATGGGATTTTCCAGGCAAGAATACTGGAGGGGGTTGCCATTTCCTCCTCCAGGGGATCTTCCCAACCCAAGAATTGAACCCAGGTCTCCTTCACTGCAGGCAGAGTCTTTACCATCTGAGCCACCAGGGAAGCCGTATTAAAGGATGACTTTGAATCCCTCCACCCACCAAAAAAAGAGAGAGAAGGGATTTAACAGTTCTTCACTTACTATGTGCCAAACATTCTAAGTATCAAATATT
Organism: Bos javanicus; assembly: GCF_032452875.1. Classification (NCBI taxonomy): domain Eukaryota; kingdom Metazoa; phylum Chordata; class Mammalia; order Artiodactyla; family Bovidae; genus Bos; species Bos javanicus. The sequence goes on along the minus strand of NC_083881.1, from coordinate 31,837,120 downwards.
TATCATGTAATCGCTGCAATTTAAAGATTGGGATTATTATCCCAGTTTTTAGATAAAAAAAAAAAATGGAGTCATCCTGCATCCATTTCACAAAAGACTTTTTTAATTTAAAGGAGTTCCTTTTGAACATGATTTCAGGAGGTTTCATCTGAAATCTTGATCAGGTTTGGAAAAAAACTTTTGCTGAGATTATTCGAGCGGCCAGCTGAGAGCACGAAAGAACACCGAGATGTGGATGTGCTAAAAGGAGGAGTCTGGATGGAAGGAACTGGGGGCTTGCCACGGACCAACCTGGCTCCCTTCACAATATTATCCAGAAGCGCTGACGGCCTGGCCAGTGAGCCATCTCTCCTGCCGTCCCCAGCAACAAGCCTGCTTCTTTATTTATTGATTAATAATGTGTTCAAACCACGGCAGCACATTTTATTTTAGTATATCTAAATAATTGACATCAAACATTAAAAAATTATTTTTCTACTATGACTATGTGAATAAGGGAGAAGCAGCTAAGAGACCGGAGGAGAAATAGTGGCAGCAAATGAAGTCTTTCTATTTTAGCAAATGTGAAGTTGACTCTACGTATCACAGATCTTATTTATTATATGTATTTCAAAAATATCAGGCAAAACAATTTATAGACTATGAAACAAACACTAATTTTGGCATAACAATCTCTTGGGGTCACCTGATCTCTTTTAAGAGTATCAGAGCCCTTAATGGTCAAGAGATCAATTGATCAGAGTTGATCAAGATAAATGATGTATACTAAAGGTTGACTTTCACAGGACTAAGGATATTACCTAGGATAATTTATTTCTCCATAAATTATACAAATGACATCTATATCATACAATTATAAGTAGATTCCATCTCAGATAAGGAATGTAAGAAACATAGCCGTAAAAGTTAATTCTCTGAAGAATAATATCTAGCCTCATTCTCTTCATCAAACCTATGCTTATGGTCTCCATAAAATGTCCAGGAAGCTGGGATTATAATCAGAATTCCAGATAACTGTAATTAAATAGTAGATGGTAAAGAATCTGCCTACCAATGCAGGAAACTCAAGAGATGTAATTTCGATCCTGGGTCAGGAAGATCCCCTGGAGTGGGAAGTGGCAACCTACTCCAGTTTTCTTGCCTGGAAAGTTCCATGGACAGAGGAGCCTGGCAGGCAACAGTCCATGGGGTTGCACAGAGTCGGACATGACTGAGCAACTGAGCACTCAGAAACACAAAGCCAGAGTTATCTTAAGGACAAATGCAGAGTATGCTTACAAACTTTTAGACTATATCACACATAAGGGAAAAAAATCAAAGACCATAGTGAAACATGAGTTTATCACTAACAAGCAATGTAGAATTAAACGTCTGTAAGTTGATGTGCCTATTAGGGTGCAAGGCTGACTGTCCTTCAGTTTCTAGTCTCCTCTCTTATGATAAGAGTCAGTCTTCCCTGGTTGAGGAAACTCCTAGGGAAGAGAGTTATGACTGTTGACAGGAATGGTTTTTTTTTGAGAATGTGTTAATATTTTTAGGCAGATAAGGAAAATAAAAAAGTTTCTCCCTGCATTTGCTGTTTTCAAGTGCTTAAGGCTTAAAATAATCAAAATACCAAAGCAGCACCCCTGAAAGTGGCTTGTCCTGAACTCCTCATATTTTGGGATGGCATATTCTTTTTTAAATAGTTATTCAATTATTTGGCTGCACTGGGTCTTAGTTATGGCATGTGGGATCTAGTTCCCTGACCAGGGATCAAACCCTGGCCCCTTGCACTGGGAACATGGAGTCTTAGCCAGACCACCCTGGGTTGTATATTCTCCCCTTCAGCATCATCACAGCTAATACTGAAGGTGGTACAACAGAGTGCTATCTTAAACAAAAATATATGGCATTAGCTTAGCAACTGGGCAGTAGATGGAAGGAACCTAGACATCACCATCTGGAGAGAGAAAGACCAATGTTATACAATAACATTTAAACTATCAGCTAAACTTGGAAGGCTGTCCCCAAAAAAGTACTTATTGATCCAGCTTCCCTGGTGGCTCAGACAGTAAAGAATCTGCCTGCAATGCAGGAGACCTGGGTTCGATCCCTGGGTCGGGAAGTTTCCCTGGAGAAAGGAATGGCAACCCGCTCCAGTATTCTTACCTGGGAAATCCCAGGACAGAGAAGCCTGGCAGCCTACCATCCATGGGGTGGCAAAGAGTTGGACACAACTGAGTGACTTTTACATTGATCCTATAGCTCTAAGGAAAGTAGTTGCAAATATCCAGAATATTAACATGCATTGGTTCTTTTCTTTGTTTACAGAAAGGTATCACAAGGAGCTGAATTCAGGCAGGAACTGACCAGTTTACAAACAGAAATGAAAAGGAATTGGGGGAATAAAAAGGCAAGAAAAATGCTTCTAAATTCTAAACAGAGGAAAATAAAACTGAAAGAGCTTTTCAGAAAAAAGGCTTCATTAAGATTTCTCAGATTTGCAAAGTGACTTTTTTTTAAAGGTTTTTTTTTTTTTTTTTTTTTTAATTTGGACCATTTTTAAAGTCTTTATTGAATTTGTTATAGTATCACTTCTGTTTTATGTTTTGGTTTTTTGGCCCCAAGGCAGTGGGATCTTAGTCCCTGCCCTGGGATCAGACCTCCACCCCCTGCATTGGAAGGCCAAGTCTTAACCACTGGACTGCCAGGGAAGTTCCTGCAAAGTGACTTAGATCGAGTTCTTTTTCTACCTTTCCACTTCAGCCTACTTTTTCCAATACCCTCAAAGTGGCTCCCATTGAGTTAGGGAGCGGGGACAGTGACCAGGACTAGGAAGCCAAAAATTATAATAAGATTTGAGAATTATGTTTAGATTCAGGATTTGGTTACGGAATCTAGTTTCTGAGAGATAGCCCAAAATATCATAGACCTGATCCAAAAAAATGTTTAAAAAAATATTAATATCAAATGGTCATATTTGTTGGGCAAAAGTAAAGCAGGAAGAACACTGAAAGACATGTAGTGTAATTTTAAATAGAATGGTCAGAAAGACATCATTAAAAAGATGGCCTTTGAGCAAAGGTTTAAAGGAAGTAAGGGTGAGTTTTACTCCTACACCTTTGGGAATACCCACCCCTTTCATATTTACCTGTCAAAAGGACCATCCTGGATGCTAACTCATGAGAAGCTTTTGCCAACTGCCATGACTAGATGCATGCATTCTCCTTGAGCCCATGAAGAACTCTGTTATTCTCTCATACAATCTGTCCTCACATTCTTGTTTTCTTACACGTGTTCTCATTCACTTGTGAGTATAGGAGAATGACACACCCAACTTAATAAGAATAACCTAAGGTTAATAAATTGTAGCTCTCTTTTCCTTAACCCCACACAACCTCCATCACCTCTCCATGTATTTTGATATTGATGATTGACATTTCTCAACATGCTTTTACCCTTTCCAACCAAACTGCTGTTTATACACCCATTCCACACAAATACTACCTTTCCCTGCCTCATATACAAAGAATGTTCTTCCCAGGTGGCTCACTGGGAAAGAATTTGCCTGCCAATGGAGGAGACATGGGTTTGATCCCTGGGTTGGGAAGATCCCCTGAAGGAGGAAATGGCAACCCATCCCAGTATTTGTGCCTGGGAAATCCATGGACAGAGGAGCCGGGCAGGCTGTTGTCCATGAGGTCACAGAGTCAGCCAGGACTAAGTGACTGAGTACATACACATATAAAAAGGACACGCGTTTTTAGGAATGTATACTATGTTTGTTAATACAAAGGATGAAAAATGTTAAGGACACCCACAGGCTTAACTTGAGTCAAGGGGACAGAATGGTATATAGGCAAAAAGAGACAGACTTACAATAAGACAGTGTGAAGGCAAAAGCAGAGCAAAACAAAGCAATTACAGAATTTAGGTTCAATTTAATCTGAGGTTAACAGGAAGGCTTTAGAGAGAAGATAATGCTTAGCGATTCAAGTCCTTGCTTATTCTCAAAGGAAAAAGGGTAGAGGGAAAAAATCTCACTTGCCTGGGAATCATTTGCAGACAGTCTCACTGAATATACACCACCAGTAACTCCAGATTGTCTGAAAGGAAACTTAGTAAATACTGACTACAGATCTGAATGTTTCCAATACTCTTCAAAGAATCTCTAATTATTTATTTAATGCTGTTTAACAAAAATTCATGGACATGCTTTAGCAGCTGTCAGTTTCATTCAGGATCCATTTTGAAACTGACAGAGGCTTTCTTTCTTTTAATAACAACCTCATTCCTCTTGGAAAACCATAATCCTGAAAGAAGTATGTTAAAGTACAGGACAAACTCTTTCAAGAATAAATAAGTTTGTAGTTTAAATTTGAATGGATTTCTAAATGTTTCTTCTCAAGGAATTTTGTAAGAATAATTGCTAAAATTAAAACAGCTCAGGGACAAATCCTGCACCCATCTCTGCCTGGGAGGTAAAGAGTACCTGCATATAATTGCAAGCTCAAAGTGAGCCTCTGTACTTAAACGCAAACATTTAAGGAATGCAGTTCTTGTACATACAGAAGGATATTTCGTAGAAAGAGAATGATCCTTGGAAATAAAAGTATTTTGTATGAGGATATAATAGACAAAACTCAGACCAAACCTCTAAAATAGAAACATACCTCTTTTCTAGGACAGAAACACAGAGATCCATTTTGGGTCACATTTAATTTCTTGCTTATAATGAGAACATTAACTTTATTTTTTTAAAGACTAGAAAGCTTATAAAATTCTTATATGAACTTCATGAGAGTATATAATTCTTATATAACACTTTGCTATCAAGGGATTCCAAACTCTTTATAAAATGTTAGTTGGTTTAATTATCACAGTTCCCAAGCAGGTAAAGAAGTGACAAGTGGTATGTGTGATGGTCTTTATCTCATTTTCTACTGTGAGTCATGGTTACTCTTGAAGCAGAAATGGAGCCATACTTTCCTAATATGCAGTTGATCTGACTCATTCTACCTCCCCCTGAGTTGGGTGGTTATGTTCCAGTTTTGCTGTTATTTCTATTTCACTAAGGTCTCGCAATGGAGTGTCATAGTCTATGCCTCCATGTTGGATTTGATGAGATGAAGGCAAGTAAAAGCTTTTTAGAAGATAACCAGCTTTGTTCTGTTTTATGGGCAGTTATAGCTTCAGAGTACTAGGTCTCAGTACACGATGAATTCTTCTTTGTTGTGACATATGTAGGGTTCAAATGTTCATTAGAAGTTGGATTTTTTTTAATGTAAAACACAATACATATAGTGTTCAAAATTCAAAATATTTAGAGGAGACACAATGAAAATAAATCCTCTCCTACCTCTCTTACCATAAGATTCTTCCCACAGAGGCAACCAGTGTTAGCAGTTTCTTACAGAGATATTCAACACAAATCCAGGAAGGGAGGTAGCAGGGGAAGGGATAGATAAAGATATTCCATAAATTATAACAGACCTATACACATTGTTCTACTAGGCACTTTCTTCACTTAAGATATCTTAGCAATCATTCCATAACAAAATAAAAAATGCTCCCATATTCTTTTTTTGTAGCTCTGTAGTTTTCATTGTGTCAACATACCAAACTGTCTTTAACCAGTCTTTCACAGATGATGTTAAGATTGATTCCAATACTGTGCTATTATGAACATTGTCACAATGAAGGACCTGATAGGAAATTCATTTCCCACATTTACCAGTAGGATAATTTCTCAGAAATGGAATTACTGGGTCAAAGAGCATATATACTTTCATTTATAGATATTTTTCAAATTGTTCACTGAGAATTTATCAATTCACACTCCCACCAGAAATGTCTAAGAATTTCTATTTCTCTACATCCATGGCAACATAGTGTTCAGTCAAATTATATATAGACTAAATAATGAGTTCCCAATTCTTAAAGGAAATACTTGATACATCAAAGGCTATCTTATGTTTCCACAGGCCCACACACTTAAAATAACTTGTGTACTTATTTTCAAAAAAAAGTTTTTGAAAAATTTTAACTTGAGGTAAAATTGCTTATAAGTACAGCTCTACCCCATGCACTATGACCATTGTTGTCGTTCAGTCGCTCAGTCGTGTCTGACTCTTTGCAACCCCATGGACTGCAGCATGCCAGGCTTCCCTGTCCTTCACTATCTCGAGGAGTTTGCTCAACCTCATGTCCATTGAATCAATGATGCCATCCAACCATCTCATCCTCTGTCACCCCTTCTCCTCCTGCCCTCAGTCTTTCCCAGCATCAGGGTCTTTTCCAGTGAGTCGGCTCTTGACATCAGGTGGCCAAAGTATTGGAGCTTCAGCTTCAGTACTTCCAATAAATATTCAGGGTTGATTTCCTATAAGATAGACTGGTTTGATCTTGCAGTCTAAGGGACTCTCAAGAGTCTTCTCCAGCACCACAGTTCAAAAGCATCAATTCTATGAACATAGCTTTGCTGAAACAATTTTGTGTGTCAGATTTCTAAACCTTAACAAGCTAACAAGTTGTTTCAATAAATATCTGATAGAAAACATTTCTAGTACTATTGAAGATTCTGAACAATATATTGGAGCCTCTTATACTGTAATGTGGTCACTTTCAGGGAAATGTGGACGCCTGAATCTAGTGAAAAGTAGAAAATACTATTTCATATATGGTATTTAAAGTATGTATCTGTAGTACAGGGTAGGCATTTTAAAATATGCATGGGTTAGGATTTGTGATATTACAAGCTGAATTGCAGTGAAGTTCTGCCAAGTGAGAAGTTGTTTTTATGAGATGTTTAAATGTATGTTGCATGTTCCAACAGAGCTAGCCTGCTGTATACTATACATTATGTATATAGCATTTGCAGAGATATAATCAAAATGTCTAATATTCCAAATGTGGACTTGTACTCAACCATAAATTATGTTACAGATATCTTGTAATAGCTCTCTCCATTTACAATTACAGGAAATTCTCAAGATTTTATTATACACATGTATGGACAGGTATGCCCCCAGAGCCTTGCTGTTTTACGCAGAAACTAGTGTTTGACAAAGCTCTAAAGTATCAGACCTTGATAAGTAATGTAAAAATACTTGATTAATACTGTAATATCAACAAAAGTTTACTATTCATTCAAGGCCTTCTCTCGAAAATCTTTGTTCTTACAAAATAAGGCTATTGAGGAAATCTTCTTGTGGTTATATTAAAGAGGAAAGATTAAAACATGTCTATATTGGTATTGCTAGAAGTTCATATGGCATAAAAACTGCCTCTCACTTAAACGTTTATAATACCAAATATTCCTTGACACCATTTGAGTTAGATACTAAGAATTTTTAAAATAAACTGAAAATGAATTAAAGACCTAAATGTAAGAGCTGAAACCATAAAACTCCTAGAATAGAACATGGGCAGAACACTATTTGACACAAATCATAGCAATAATTTTTTTAATCTGTCTCCTAAGGCAAAAGAAATAAAGGCAAAGATAAATAAATAGGACATAATTAAACTTAAGAGCCTTTTATACAGAAAAGGGAACCATTGAGCCCTTGTGCATCCATGGTGAGATTCTAAATTGGTACAGTCACTATGGAAAACAGTATGGAAGCTTCTCAAAAACTAAAGAACTACCATATGACCCAACAATTTCACTCCTGGGTCTATAGATGAAAAAAACACTAATTTGAAAAGATACATGCACCCCAATATTTATAGCAACATTCTTTACAGTTGCCAAGATATAGAAGTAATCTACATGACTTCTTTGCCAACAAAGTCATTACTTTGTTGGCAAAGACATTACTTTGCCAACAAAGGTCCATCTAGTCAAGGCTATGGTTTTTCCAGTAGTCACATATGAATGTGAGAGTTGGACTGTGAAGAAAGCTGAGCACCGAAGAATTGATGCTTTTGAACTGTGGTGTTGGAGAAGACTCTTGAGAGTCCCTTGGACCGCAAGGAGATCCAACCAGTCCATTCTGAAGGAGATCAGTCCTGGGTGTTCTTTGGAAGGAATGATACTAAAGCTGAAACTCCAGTACTTTGGCCACCTCATGCGAAGAGTTGACTCGTTGGAAAAGACTCTGATGCTGGGAGGGATTGGGGGCAGGAGGAAAAGGGGATGACAGAGGATGAGATGGCTGGATGGCATCACTGACTCGATGGACGTGAGTCTGAGTGAACTCTGAGAGTTGGTGATGGACAGGGAGGCCTGGCGTGCTGCGTTTCATGGGGTCGCAAAGAGTTGGACACGACTGAGTGACTGAACTGAACTGAACATGACTTCTTGGGTGGTGCTAGGGGTAAAGAATCCACCTGCTAATGCAGAGACATAAGAGACATGGGTTCAATCTCTGAGTCAGGAAGGCCCCCTAGAGAAGGGAATGGCAACCCACTCCAGTATTCTTGCCTGGGAAATCTCCTGGACAGAGGACCCTGGTGGGCTACAGTCCATGGGGTCACAAAGAGGCAGACATGACTGAGCAACTGAGCATGCATGCACCACATCCATCAAGAGATGAATGGATGAAGAAGATGTCACACACACACACACACACACATATATATACACATACATACATACATACAAGAGAATACTTTTCAGCTATAAAAAAGAATGAAACTGTTATTTTCAATAACGGGGATGAACCTAGAGGGTATTATGCTGCTGCTGCTGCTTAAGTCGCTTCAGTCATGTCCGACTCTGTGCGACCCCATAGACGGCAGCCCACCAGGCTCCCCCATCCCTGGGATTCTCAAGGCAGGAACACTGGAGTGGGTTGCCATTTCCTTCTCCAATGCATGAAAGTGAAAAGTGAAAGTGAAGTCGTTCAGTCGTGTCTGACCCTCAGCGACCCCATGGACTGCAGCCTTCCAGGCTCTTCTGTCCATGGGATTTTCCAGGCAAGCGTACTGGAGTGGAGTGCCATTGCCTTCTCCGGGGTATTATGCTATTATCACTTAAATGTGGAATCTGAAAAAAAAACTTTAAATGCATGTATATAACAAAACAGCAATAGACCCACAGATATAGAGAACAAATTAGTGTTTACAAGCAGGGAGAAAGAAAGGTGAAGGGGTAATATAGGGGTAGAAGATTAAGAGATACAACTACTGTTCTATACATCTGTGTCTCTTTTGCTGTCTTGCATACAGGGTTATCGTTACCATCTTTCTAAATTCCATATATACGTGTTAGTATACTGTATTGGTGTTTTTCTTTCTGGCTTACTTCACTCTGTATAATAGGCTCCAATTTCATCCACCTCATTAGAACTCATTCAAATGTATTATTTTTAATGGCTGAGTAATACTCCATTGTGTATATGTACCACAGCTTTCTTATCCATTCATCTGTTGATGGACATCTAGGTTGCTTCCATGTCCTGGCTATTATAAACAGTGCTGCGATGAACATTGGGGTATATGTGTCTCTTGATTCTGAAGGGAGGGGGGTTCAGGATAGGGAACATGTGTATACCTGTGGTGGATTCATGTTGATGTTTGGCAAAACCAATACAATATTGTAAAGTAATTAACCCCCAATTAAAATAAATAAATTTATATTAAAGAGATACAACCACTATGTATAAAATAAATAAGCTACAAGGATATATTATACAGTACAGGGGAACATAACCATTATTTTATGATAATTTTAAATGGAGTATCATCTATAAAAATATTGAATCACTATTAAATCACCTGAAATTAATATAATATTACTTCAGTTTAAAAAGGGTACCTCCACAAGGTAAAATGGCGTATTACTAACTCAGACACAACTTTTGTTGAAGATGATTTTCAACAGATCCCATAACCCACTCAAGTGTGATATTAATAATGGTAAATAATACTTTACAATAGTCCTGTGAATGTGAAAGTCACTCAGTCGTGTCGGACTCTTTGCGACCCCATGGACTTCAGCCTGCCAGGCTCCTCTGTCCATGGAATTCTCCAGGCAGGAATACTGGAGTGGGTTGCCATTGCCTTCTCCAGGGGATCTTCCTGACCCAGGTATCGAACTCAGGTCTACTGCACTGGAGACAGATGGTTTACCATCTGAGCAACCAGGGAAGCCCTAATAAAGGCATACCGTGGAGGCATTGTGGGTTCAGTTTGAGACTATCAATAAAGCGAATATCACAATAAAATGAATCACACTAATTTTTTGGTTTCCCAGTGCATATAATAGTTATGTTTACAGTATACAGCAGTCTATTAAGTGTGTGATATCACTGTTTTTAAAATATATACCTTAATTTTAAAAAACACAGTTAGGATAGTAATATCAAAGATCACTGATCACAGATCACTGTAACAAATAATAATGAAAACAGCCTGAGATACTGAAAGAATTACCAAAATGTCACATGCAGACACAAAATAAGAAAACGCTGGCTGGGAAATGGCACAGACAGACTTGCTCAGTGCAGTGTTGCCACAGCCTTTACTTTGTTTAAAAAAAGAGAACTGAAGCACAATGAAACAAGGTGTGCCTGCTTGAGAAATTGCTTAATTTCTCAGTAGAAGCAATTGGAAGCCAGAAGTCAGTGGGATAACAGCTTTAAATTGCAAAATAATAACTATAACAATAAGATTCTGTCATATGACAAAACTAAAGCAATGTAATAAAATGTTGATGTCTTTTATTCAAGGAAAAACAAGGCATGAATTGGAGAAATACATTGCCTCGCAGGCAGTGGAGTGCTCTGCCCAGTAATTTTGGATAACAGCAAGTTTTACAATAAAAAGGCAATGTGTCAATGGGCACGACTGACTAGGAGGTCAGGGATTTCTTTACAAGGCTAGTAGGTCCTGTTTTCCAGGGTAAGGTAACCTAGGGCTTCCTTGGTGGCTCAGTGGTAACGAATCTGTCTACCAATACAGATGTGGGTTCAATCCCTGGGTTGGGAAGATACCCTTGAGAGGAAAATGGCAACCCAATCCAGTATTCTTGTCTGAGAAATCCCATGAACAGAAGAGCCTGGCAGGCTATACAGTCCATGGGGACACAAAGAGTCAGACACAACCCAGTAGCTAAACAACAAAGGTAACCTAGCTAGAGCTTAGTTAGAGGACCATGATTAGTATCATGTTAGCTTTCCTTGACAGGTGTTTCCAGTGAGTATGGGCTGACTTAGTCTAGACTTGTGATGTGGGTCAGGCCACTGGGACAGCCTCCATTTTGTGGGTCCTGTATAATAAATTATCTTTATCAATGCCAACCTTTAAGTGCAAACCCAGCAAAAGATATCTTCTGAGAATGAAGATGGAGTATGTCAGACAAAATTGGAAGACTTCATCAGCAACACTCACTAAAGGAAATGTTGGAGGCTGTTCTTTAGGGGAAGGTGTAACTTCCAAACTAATGAAGAGAAAAAATAGAACAAGCATACAAACAAAAAATTAATCCCAGAAATGACAAGAATATTGAAAAACAGCATCAAGGAATAGGTCTGGGGCTATACCCCATAGGCCCAGCCTCCAGACCAAAGAAAGAGCCCAGAGACAGTGACAGAGATAGCAGGAGTTTACTGGACCTGGGATCTTCATGTCCAAATAAAGGTCTTGGAGCGACACCCCACCATGAATGGCAGGCAGGACATAACCACAATCTTTGGAGAAGGAGACTACCATTTATATGGGGGGTGTTAGTTGCTCAGTTGTGTCCAACTCTTTGCAACCCTATGGATTATAGCCAGCCAGGCTCCTCTGTCCATGGAATTTTCCAGTCAAAAATACTGGAGTGGGTTACCATTTCCTTCTCCAGGTGTATTCTTGACCCAGGGATCAAACCTGGGTCTTCTGCATTGCAGGCAGATTCTTTACTGTCTGAGCTACCAGGGAAGCCCCTTTTTATAAGGGGAATGGATGTTAAGTTGGCTCATCAATTACCAGGACAATTAGCCACTAGGGCTCGGTACAAGCATTTAGGCAGTTACCTATTAAGTCCTATAATAAGAGGGTTGGATAATTGTGTGAGTGAAGTGGGGACTGGTCAAGCAGGGGTTCTGCAGAGAGGAAGAGAATAGCTATATTGAAGGACTTGACCACACAATAGGTGAGACAATTAGAAAGAATTGTCTTGTTAGATGATTAAAACTAGAAATGAACAACAACAAAAAAGTGACTCCTATAAAAATTGGGGGAAGGGTCTTCATTAGGGGTCCTAGGATGCTACTGAGGTTTTGTTTCTTAACGTAGGTATGGTTACATGGATTTTTCACATTGTAATAATTCTTTAAGCGCTATGTTTGGCTTGGTGCATTCTTTTGCAGCAAAAATATTTTTAAAACTTGACAACTCTGTCTCAGCCTCATTGCAAGAAACATAAAAATGATTAAATGGCCCCTCAAACTCCTGAAAGATCTCACAAGGTACATTTGAGGATCAGAAAAAGTTTAGAAAAACTCTCACCCACACCCCATGAAAGATCTGATTTTCTATAAACTACGCCCTTGCTTTGATATTAAATGTCTGTCTATATTCCCTTTTCCTTCTGTGAAGCTTTCTCTCAACAAGGTATTTCATTCATTAGAAAACCTATCATTTCATTCACACAAATTCCTTCTAAAAGTGAGGGCACTGTGCTGCCTAGAACTATTTGTGGAGGAGTTTTGATCAGATCTATTTTTTTAAAAATAGACTTTTTCATTTTTTAAAGATTTGATAGACACTATTTCAGTAGTTTGCTAAAAGGATAGATCTTAAATGTTCTCACTACAAAAAACTAAAATTGCAAATAGCAAAATAAATAACAGGCTTACAGAAATTTTGAAATAAGCTAAAGAAATGTTTCAAACCTTATAAAACTACCACATTCCAGGCTAACATACCTGAAGCTTCCTTGTACAAGTCCCAATAATTACAACATCCCAACATCAGTCTTTAATCTAGCTCTGGCTTCTGGTCTCCATCACTCATGATCTTGATAAACAAACCATACCTTCAGGCTGGTGCCAAAGTGAAAACTCAAAAAGTAAGAAACACTTGACATTCAGACTCAACAAATTACTCTGATTTTTCTTTGAGAATAATTTTCTGTTTTGGGTGCATTTTGAGTTTTGCCCGTTCACTGGCTATTTCTCTCTTTTAAAGTATTGTTTAAGCAGTGAAAGGGGCTTAATAGGATTCCTGCCATGATTTCAGTGTTGTAATTAGAAATTACATTTATTTTAATCCCCAGGCTTATTTTTCCTTTCCATACAAATTTTTATCTTCTATCTTATGTTTTCCTCCTTCCTTCTCTAAGTTTCTTTAGTTTTAAGACTTTAGATTTTCTGGAATGTGAAAACTGGACTCCTTAAAAGTCTGGAGGCATTTCAACAATTCTTTTTATGAGGTAACTGAAAGGCAAAGCTAACAGCAATGAAAGAGCCAGAACCTTTTCTGTTCTTGTCTAGATGACACATCGGTTTGTTGTGATTTTAATTTTGGTCCAGAAATGCTGCAGAAATATTGCTTCTGAGGAAAGGCTAAGAATCCAAATTGTAAACTCAATGAATCAAATATATGCCTGTATTTCATATTAAAAACATATAGGCAAATACTACATTTTAAGACTTCCTGATATGAGGACAGGACAGTCATAAGTTCAGATTAAACTGGAGTTTGGGATGCTACCCAGGGAAAGACTTAGCTGAGATACTTAATTAAAACCATCTGTAAAGGCAAGAGGAACCAAATACAGAGAAGATGGATGAATGGTCCTATAGGCGGCTAGGAAGGAAAAGCAGAATCCCCTGCATGTGAGCTTTAGAGCTGGGTCTAAAAAGTGAACTTGTGGATTCCTAAGCTTCTAGAACACTTCCTGGGCTCAGGGAGAAGCACCCTCACCATTGGGCAGGGCGGCTCCACTTGGATCCTGCATCTTAGTTGATGGGTGGGTGAGAGGATAGATGAGAAAGATTGAGGGCCGGAGGAGAAGGGGGCAACAGAGGATGAGATGGTTGGATGGCATCACTGACTCAACGGACATTTGTTGCTGTTGTTCAGTCGCTCAGTCATGTTTGACTCTTTGCAACCTCATGGACTGCAGCCATCTCCTTCACCATCTCCCGGAGTTTGCTCAAACTCATGTCTATGGAGTCAGTGATGCCATCCAACCATCTTGCCCTCTGTTGTCCCCTTCTCCTCCTGCCTTCAATCTTTCCCAGCATTGGAGTTTTTTCTAATGAGTTGGCTCTTTGCATCAGGTGGCCAAAGTACTAGAGCTGCAGCTTCAACATCAGTCCTTCCAATGAATATTCAGGGTTGATTTCCTTTAGGATGGACTGGTTTGATCTCTTTGCAGTCCAAGGGACTCTCCAGAGTCTTCTCCAACACCACAGTTCAAAAGCATCAATTCTTCGGTGCTCAGCCTTCTTTATAGTCCATCTCTCACATCTATACATGACAATGGACATGAGTTTGAGCAAACCCAGGAAAATAGTGAAGGACAGGGAAGCCTGGTATGCTTCAGTCCATGGAGTCGCAAAGAGTCAGACATGACTGAGCGACTGAACAGCAACAATAAAGATGGTAGATGAGGGGGAGAGGGAACCTCTGTCCTTATACACACACACCCCGCCCCCCCAAAAAAAAAAACACTTCTCTGCCCTTTCCCTTCCCTGCTTTCCTATCCTCAGCCTTTACTGTTTATTGTTCTCTGGGTAAATGGAGGATGAGGATAAACAATCTTTTAAAAGAAGCTCTTTTCTCTTAGTTCCCAAACACCCTTCAGGCAAAATTTTCTGCTACAATGATCCTTTATTGGGGTTTTTGAAATTCAAGACACAGCATGACTTGCATCTTCTAAAAAAAAACAAGGAGGGTGGGGAGGTAATAGGGAGCAAACTTTCAGTAAAGTGCGCGGGAGAGTAAATGTTTTAGGTTTGATGGCCATATGGTCTCTGTCTTAAACACTCAACACTGACGTCTTAGCCCAAAAGCCGTCATAGATAATACTTAAATAAATGAGCGTAACTGTGTTCCCATAAAACTTTATTTATGGATGCTGAAATCTTCTTTTATTTCTTTTTCCACTTATCTTTAAAAACGTAAAGACCATTCCTAGCTTGGGGTCATACCAAAATAGGCAGCAGGCCAAATTTGGCAATGAGCTATACATATTTTTCTAACCCTTGATTTAAAAAGTAAGATCTTTTTGCTTTAAAATTGAGGTTATTTTTAAGAAAGCATAACCTTATTAATGGTCAAAAAATGCACATCAAAAACACAACAAGATAACATTTTCAAGATAACATAAAAATAATTAAGAATTAATGAAGGTAGATTGACCCACCTGGAGCTTTCCAGGTGGCGCTAGTGGTAAAGAACCGGCCTGCCAATTCAGGAGATGTGAGAGACAGAGACCTGGGTCTGGAAGATCCCTTGAAGGAGGACATGGCAACCCACTCCAGTATTCTTGCCTGGAGACTCCCATGGACAGAGGAGCCTGGTGGGCTACAGTCCATGGGGTCTCAAAGAGTAGGACACAACTGAAGTAACTTAGCATAGCACAGCATGGATTGACCCATAGTGCCTGTACTTTGGGGTTTAAGTTTAGGTGTAGGTGTTAAATTCATTGGGGCAATCTGTGTGTATCTGATATTTACTTACTTGTAATGTTTGATGTGATAGAGAATTTAATGGATTAGTTAGGAAGATTCCAATTAAAATGTATGATTGATTATAGGTGACTTCTGATTTTAAGTTAAAAGTTGGAAAAGACTTTACACTCAAATGATAGCAAAATGCTTGGAAGAACTTTAGTCTCTATAAGTTTAATAGTTTATATTAAAATTTACAAGTTTAATTTATATTGTTCAAGTATGTAAAAAGGACTTATCTGTTTAAGTAGTAAACTTGCCTGGTCAGACATTGAAATAAAATTCATTGAGTACATTTATAAATACAATGTAAAATATTTAAACACACTGGATAAACTAAAGACTATTTAAGGATGTTTATCCTGAAGATCCCTCAGAGAAGGAAATGGCAACCCACTCCATTATTCTTCCCTGGAGAATCCCATGGACAGAGAAACCTGAAAGGCGATAGTCATAGGGTCACCAAGAGTCAGACATGACTGGGCGTACATGCACACATCCTATGCAACTTAACTAAACATTAATGAAAGAACAAAGGGGAATTTCCTGGCTATCCAGTGGTTAGGACCCAGGGCTTTCACTTCCAAGGGCACAGATTCAATCCTTGATGGGCGAACTAGGATCTGGCAAGCTGAGGAGCCAAAAAAAATAAAAGAGTAAGGAAGATCTCTTTGAATTGAGAGGAAGTGATCTCCAGGACACATAGTTAAAGTGAAAAAAGTACAGCAAAAAAAAAAAAAATCTATTAAAAATAAAAAGAGAAGGTAAATTTGTTATTTTAGATAGAGATTTACAAATGGAATAATAAGATTTGTATTAATAAGTTGGTTAAAAATTAATGAAAAGGATGCTTTTAATATGTAACATTGCTAAGTTGATGTTCTTGGAAAATGTAAGCAACTGAGACTAATCCTTTCTGTGAAAAAGCTTCTTGAACTTCAAAACTCATGATGATAAGAGGGACCCATAAAGAGCACAATGACAGGAAGAGGACACCAGGTACAGATAGCAAGACTGGCCAGTCCACGTTGACAATCGAGGGTGCCAATGATATTGTACCAACTGGGTCTGTGCCCATGATGCTAATTGGTAATGTTTTTCCATAAGATATGCTCTTGACCCCAAGCAATAGCCAAGCTAAGCCACCAGTAGCCAATCAAATGTCATGGATCAGGAAGATGTCAGTGTTGCTGTTGAGCACTTTGAGGAAGGAGACCCACCGATGTTTTAGATCTTCAGCATGATGCCACCAAGTAGCTGGAGCACAGTATTCCCTGTAACTTGAGAAATACCGTCTGCATAGAAATGTAGAACAGAAAAGTGGTGTTTGTCTAAACCTGCCATGAGTCGAATCCCAAAGCTTTCCTGAGAATGTTTTAAGAACAGAGATCACCAAACTACAGTCTGGGGCAAAATCTGGCCGGCCACCTGTTTTTGTACAGCCCTCAAAATAAAAAATAAATGGTTTTTATATCTCTAAAAGTTAAAATCAAAGCAAAATAATATTTTGTGACACATAAAAATTACACCCAATTTAGATTTCAGCATCCATCACAAAGTTTAATTGAAACACAGCCATGCTCGTTCTTTGGCTTTGTGTGTTGGTTTCACAATGGCAGACTTGAGCAGATGCGACAGAGGCCATATGGCCTGCAAAACCTAAAACGTTTACTACTTGATCCTTCATAAAGTTTGCCAGACCTTGCTCTAGGTGGGACAGCTTTATCACCTCCAGAGAGTTGATGTGCTGCGTGGACAATCCACGGCTACCACGTATTTCTTATCCCAGGTGGCCTGAGATGATTTACTGGCCAGAGGTTTGAGGTGGGGAACTAACCCCTGGAGCTGCAAACAGGCAGGCAGCTCTGCATGACACCAGGCGACTCCTCATTCATGTTATTAATATGTAAGCAGGTTGGCCTCTCCCCGGATTAAGTTACTCTCTTGTGAGAGTTAGCAGCAGATTAAAGCTAATCTCTTTACCTTTGCTCTCAAGAAATTTTAGTATCCCATTTAACTCAAAAAACATTTTAATCTTTACTCTTTGGATTTCCACTACCTCTTATTCAAGTCATCTTCAAAGAGGATAAAGAAAATTCTTGTTCTTCAATTAGTATTAATATTAGAGTAGCCCATCTTCCCAAATAGGAACCTCCAAGTTATATGCCAGTCAAGCCTTATGAGTTCAGATGCAAATATGAACTTACTGTTAGGTTAATAAAGTGTGAACTTTAGCACGCTCACATGATAGCCTTTTTTTTTTTTTTTAATTTTTATACAATTTTTAAGGTTACTTTCCACTTACAGTTGAAACAAAATATTGACTTTATTTCCTGTGGTGCACAATACCTCCCTAGGCCTGTTTACACCCAATAGTTTGTACTCCCTACGACCCGTATAATGTCTCCCTGTGACTGGTAATCACTAGCTTGTTCTCTGTATCTGAGTCTGCATCATTTTTGTTATATTCATTTGTTTGTCATATTTTTTAGGTTCCACATATAGGTGACATCATACAGTTTTTGTCTTTCTCTGACTGATTTCACTTAGCATAACGCCCTCCAAGTCCATCCATGTTGCTGCAAATGGAAAAATTTCATTCTTCTTTTATGGCTCAGTAGTATTCCACTGCACATATATATCACATCTTCTTTATCCTTTCATCTGTCAATGGACACTTAGATTGCATCCACATATTGGTAATTGTTATTATTTATGCTGCTCTGAACACTGGGATATGTGCATCTTTTTGAAGTGGTATTCTTGACTTTTTCACATATATACCCAGGAGTGGGAATTGCTGGGTCATTCTTGATGAAGGTGAAAGAGGAGAGTGAAAAAGTTGGCTTCAAACTCAACATTCAGAAAACGAAGATCATGGCATCTGGTCCCATCACTTCATGGCAAATAGATGGGGAAACAGTGGAAACAGTGTCAGACTTTATTTTTGGGGGCTCCAAAATCACTGCAGATGGTGACTGCGGCCATGAAATTAAAAGACGCTTACTCCTTGGAATAAAAGTTATGACCAACCTAGATAGCATATTGAAAAGCAGAGATATTACTTTGCCAACAAAGGTCCGTCTGGTCAAGGCTATGGTTTTTCCAGTGGTCATGTATGGATGTGAGAGTTGGACTGTGAAGAAAGCTGAGCACCAGAATTGATGCTTTTGAACTGTGGTGTTGGAGAAGACTCTTGAGAGTCCCTTGGACTGCAAGGAGATCCAACCAGTCCATTCTGAAGGAGATCAGCCCTGGGTGTTCTTTGGAAGGAATGATGCTAAAGCTGAAACTCCAGTACTTTGGCCACCTCATGCGAAGAGTTGACTCATTGGAAAGACTCTGATGCTGGGAGGGATTGGGGGCAGGAGAAGAAGGGGACGACAGAGGATGAGATGGCTGGATGGCATCACTGACTCAATGAACATGAGTTTGGGTGAACTCCGGGAGATGGTGATGGACAGGGAGGCCTGGCGTGCTGCGATTCGTGGGGTCGCAAAGAGTTGGACACGACTGAGCGACTGAACTGATGGTAGTTCTATTTTTAGTTTTCTGAGAAACCTCCATGCTGTTTTTCATAGTGAAGGACAGCCTATTTCTGATGCATTCCATGCTCATCTGTATTGGAAAAGCAAGATTTTTAACTAATCTTTTGAGACCAATGCTTCAATCCACTCGAACATTCCTTCTGTCACTCCTACCTCCTTGTCTTTGGAAGGGCCATGGTTCTTGAAGGATCCATCTAAAGGGAGGTAGAATTTGGGTTATGTTTAGTTCAGGATGCTGCTGCCAAGTCGTTTCAGTTATGTCCAACTCTGTGCAACCCCATAGATGGCAGCCCACCAGGCTCCCCTGTCCCTGGGATTCTCCAGGCAAGAACACTGGAGTGGGTTGCCATTTCCTTCTCCAATGCATGAAAGTGAAAAGTGAAAATGAAGTTGCTCAGTCATGTCTGACTCTTAGCAACCCCATAGACTACGGCCCACCAGGCTTCTCCGTCCATAGGATTTTCCAGGCAAGAGTGCTAAAGTTGGGTGCTATTGCCTTCTCCGTTAGTTTGGTATAAGTGGGATTATATTTATATGACTTGAGTTACCTGATCTATACTTGTTAGCTGTCTTTTTCAACCCATTCTGCCAACATAATGACTCTGTGACAGGTGAAGTAAAGTGATACAAACTCATCCTATAATGTTCAGGACTGGAAGTAGGATTCAAGGGGTATAAGATGTGTAAAGCCAGATTCTGCTCTATAGAATAGTCTTCATGTCATCAGACATGCATAGTTGTAAGCATAAGATTTGCTTTTTTTTTTTTTTAACCATCTAGTCAAGTCAGAGAAGGCAATGGCACCCCACTCCAGTACTCTTGCCTGGAAAATCCCACACACGGAGGAGCCTGGAAGGCAGCAGTCCATGGGGTTGCTGAAGGTCGGACACGACTGAGCGACTTCACTTTCACTTTTCACTTTCATATATTGGAGAAGGAAATGGCAACCCACTCCAGTGTTCTTGCCTGGAGAATCCCAGGGACGGGGGAGCCTGGTGGGCTGCCATCTATGGGGTCACACAGAGTCAGACACGACTGAAGTGACTTAACAGCAGCAGTCAAGACAGACATCCTCTGCTGTTAGAAATGTGCTTGACAGAAAAGCACATGCAGTTATAAATGCACTGTATATTTTTTATGGAAATCATGTAAAGTACCAGAGAAGGCAATGGCAACCCGCTCCAGTACTCTTGCCTGGAAAATCCCATGGACAGAGGAGCCTGGTAGGCTGCAATCCATGGGGTTGCTAAGAATTGGACAATACTGAGCAACTTCACTTTCACTTTTCATTTTCATGCATTGGAGAAGGAAATGGCAACCCACTCCAGTGTTCTTGCCTGGAGAATCCCAGGGATGGGGGAGCCTGGTGGGCTGCCGTCTGTGGGGTCGCACAGAGTCAGACACGACTGAAGTGACTTAGAACGAGCAGCATCTAAAGTAAAATTTCTGTGTTTTCAGAATTTGTGTTTTTTTAATTTATTTATTTTTAATTGAAGGATAATTGCTTTACAATATTGTTTTGATTTCTGCCATATATCAACATGAATTAGCCATAGGTGTACATATGTCTCCTCCCTCTTGTACCTCCCTCCCACCCCCACCCTTTCCTACCCCTCTAGGTTGTTACAGAGCCCCAGTTTGAGTTCCCCGAGTTATACAGCAAGTTTCCTTTGGCTATCTATTTTGCATATGGTAGTGTACATGTCCATGTTACTTTCTCCTTTCATTTCACCCTCTCCTTCCTTCCCCCCCCACCCTTGTCCACAAGTTCATTCTCTATGTCTGCATCTTCATTGCTGCTCTGCATATAGGTTCATCAGTACCATCTTTCTAGATTCCATATATATATGTCAATATATGATCAAAAGTAGTGTTTTTAAAGCATGAATCTGTAGCACTCCTGCCAGCAGTGAGTACATTCATGTGATAGGTCACATGTCTTACGCCTTCCAGTGTATCATAGCAAATCCTAGTGCATACTTAGCATATCGTGGCCTGATTAAGGCTCATGGTTCCAGACAATATGCTTTGCAAAACTACCACTAACTCAGTTAAGTAGCGTGAAGAAACCATTGTTTTTGTAGCAAAACTATATATTCTTCAGTAAGTTAGTAGTTGCCACGAAAGAGTGATTTGCCTTGGAAACAAACAGACCATTCTGTCATTTTTGAGACTGCATCCAAGTACTGCATTTCGGATTCTTTTGTTGACTATGATGGCTAATCTATTTCTTCTAAGGGATTCTTGCCCACAGTACTGATATAATGGTCATCTGAGTTAAATTCACCCATTCCAGTCCATTTTAGTCCGTTGATTCCTAAAATGTCGATGTTCACTCTTGCCATCTCCTGTTTGACCACTTCCAATTTGCCTTGATTCTTGGACCTAACATTCCAGGTTCCTATGCAATATTGCTCTTTACAGCATCGGTCTTTACTTCCATCACCAGTCACATCCACAACTGGGTGTTATTTTTGCTTTGGTTCCGTCTCTTCATTCTTTCTGGAGTTATTTCTCCACTGATCTCCATTAGCATATTGGGCACCTACTGACCTGGGGAGTTCATCTTTCAGTGTCCTATCTTTTTGCCTTTTCATACTGTTCACAGAGTTCTCAAGGCAAGAACACTGAAGTGGTTTGCCATTCCCTTCTCCAGCAGACTACGTTTTGTCAGAACTCTCCACCATGACCCATCTGTCTTGGGTGGCCCTACACTGGCATGGCTCATAGTGTCATTGAGTTAGACATGGCTGTAGTCCATGTGATCAGATTGGTTAGTTTCCTCTGATTGTGGTTTTCAGTCTGTCTCCCCTCTGATGAAGAAGGGTATGAGGATTATGGAAGTTTCCTGATGGGAGAGACTGACTGAGGGGGAAACTGGGTCCTGTTCTGATGGGCAGGGCCATGTTCAGTAAATCTTTAATCCAATTTTCTGTTGATGGATGGGGCTGTGTTCCCTCCCTGTTATTTACCTGAGGCCAACTATAAACTTGCATCTGGATCAGTCTCTTGTGGGGTCACTGCTTCTTTCCCCTGGGTCCTGGTGCACACAGGATTCTGTTTGTGCCCACCAAGAGTTTGTTTCCTAGTCCTGCCTAAGTTCTGGTGGCTGTATGGTGGGCTCAGTGGCGACCTCCTCTAAGGGGGCTTATGCCATACACATGTTTGCTGCACCCAGAGCCCCTGCCCCTGTGGCAGTCCTCTGCTGACCCATACCTCCACAGGAGACACTCAAACAGAGTTCTGTCTCAGTCTCTGTGGGGTCTCTGGGTCCTGGTGCGCACAAGCTTTGTTTGAGCCCTCTGAGAATTGTTTAAGCTGGATTTAGAAAAGGCAAAGGAACCAGAGATCAAACTGCCATCTGTTGAATCATCGAAAAAGCAAGAGAGTTCCAGAAAAACACCTACTTTTCCTATATTGACTATACCAAAGCCTTTGACTATGTGGACCACAAAAAACTGTCGAAAATTCTTAGAGAGATGGGAATAACAGACCACCTGACCTACCTCTTGAGAAATCTGTATGCAGGTCAGGAAGCAACAGTTAGAACTGGACATGGAACAACAGACTGGTTCCAAATAGGACAAGGAGTACGTCAAGGCTGTATATTGTCACCCTGCTTATTTAACTTATATGCAGAGTACATCATGTGAAATGCTGGGCTGGATAAAGCACAAGCTGGAATGAAGATTGCCTGGAGAAATATCAATAACCTCAGATATGCAGATGACACCACCCTTATGGCAGAAAGTGAAGAACTAAAGAGCCTCTGACGAAAGTGGAGGAGAGTGAAAAAGTTGGCTTAAAACTCAACATTCAGAAAATGAAGATCATGGCATCTGGTCCCATCACTTCATGGCAAATAGATGGGGAAACAGTGGAAACCGTAGCTGACTTTATTTTTCTGGGCTCCAAAATCACTACAGATGGTGACTGCGGCCATGAAATTAAAAGACACTTACTCCTTGGAATAAAAATTATGACCAACCTAGATAGCATATTAAAAAGCAGAGACATTACTTTGCCAACAAGGGCCCATCTAGTCAAAGCTATGGTTTTTCCAGTGGTCATGTATGGATGTGAGAGTTGGACTATAAAGAAAGCTGAGCACTGAAGAATTGATGCTTTTGAACTGTGGTGTTGGAGAAGACTCTTGAGAGTCCCTTGGACTGCAAGGAGATCAAACCAGTCAATCCTAAAGGAAATCAGTCCTGAATATTCATTGGAAGGACTGATGCTGAAGCTGAAACTCCAATACTTTGGCCACCTGATGCAAAGAGCTGACTCATTTGAAAAGACCCTGATGCTGGGAGGGATTGGGGGCAGGAGGAGAAGGGGACGACAGAGGATAAAGATGGTTAGATGACCTCACCGACTCAATGGACATGAGTTTGAGTAAACTCCGGGAGTTGGCAATGGACAGGGAGGCCTGGTGTGCTGCAGTCCATGAGGTCACAAAGACTAAGGGACTGAACTGAACTGAAGAGTGATTTGACTGTAGCTCAATACAAAGGAAGAGTGATTTTAAGACATTCTTGGATTGCCTTTGTGAACCATGTTAATTTTGCATTTTTTAAGAGACTACCTCAAATTGTGTAAGCATCCACAAGACCTATACCTGCCCTGGCCAGGTCCACTCATCTGATTCCCAATATGAGAGAGGAGTTGCACTGGTTGGTCTACTCTGTTGCCTAAATAATAAATAATACACATTTGTGAGAAAGATGGTGTAGGGGAAAGACTCTATTATTATTACTGTGACTCTTACTATCTACAAATCTGCTCCTCTTTCAGTCTCTTCACATGCCAGCTGATGACTTAGTTCCATTCTTAAATTTCAAATTACCCATGAAGAAGTCTAACTCAACTTTTCTTTCTAGGCTACAGTATAGGTTATTGAGGAGCCCATGGAGTAACCACCCTTTTGCTCCAAACAGTGGCCATTCCTTTGTAAAGAACAACTCTGAGCCTCACCAGTATTCCTGGGCATCTCCTTTAATCATCTCTCCAGTCAGTACATGAATATGAAAGAGGCTTGATGAGCAGCATTGAGTACCCTACTGAGGCTGGAGAACCTGCAGCAGAGCCAATCCACACACTCCCTGCCCTTCTCCAGCAGCCCTGGCTCTCTGGGTGTAGGGATAGAGAAGGTAAGCTGCAGCATTGGTCCAGGGCTGGGGTTGGCTGGTAAGGGTGCAGTGGCATGAGGTCACATAGCGAGGTGATTGTAAGTGCTGTCAACCACAATGTAGGGTTTGGTAAAGAAAGAGTGAAGGCTGCAAGGGAACTGGAAACCAGGAGAAAGCAATAGAATCTAGGGATTCAATATGTAAATGAGATTAAAACTCAGAAAGGTGAAAGCATGGCTCAGGATCTGTTGTGGTCCATGAGTGGTTAAGATTTTGGAAGTGTCATAAGATGTCCTCAAAGTGCATGTCTGGAGTGGAGTGGAGATCTGGATCATTGTAGTCAAGATGGTGAAGGTTCAGGTGTCAATTACGGATGTTTCTAGAATGTTGTCTTGCTTCTAGAATATTGTCTGCAGGTGGGGTACTGACTGCACACCATGAGGAAGTGCCCCATCCCAGTGCATGAGGGACAATGACCACAAGGTCAGCAGAGGGCAGCACCAAGTCAGGACAGATGGCAGTGCATCCATGTAGCATTATCTTTGGAGGAAGATACTCCTCTTCTAGAGGAAAACTAAAGAGTAGAGGCATTGAAGCCATAAGGGGGACCTGGGAAAATACCAAGCAGGAGAAGAAATGGAAGATTGGCTATTACTTCCATGAGATTTGAGCTATTTATCCAGATACGAGGATTTAGTTTTGCTCTAGAAGGCTTTTCAGAAGCCATTTGGGTGTCTGGCAAAGAAATGAAAATCATGAATCAGTTGCAACCATTTACGAATGAAATTCTCTCTGAAAGTTTAATTTAGTCTTGGCAACAGCAAAGGAAGGGTCCACTTGTCATGGTGATTCTTGCTGTCCAAGTGTTTGCAGGAGGCCTTCTTCAGAGTGGCACACAAGGAGCCTGGTACTCTTGAAAAGTCTGGCAAAGTAGAGATGGCATCTTAGAGACAGAGCTCATCTGCCTGAGAGTACAGGTACCTGAGAAAAATCTGCTTCACAAGTCAACCATGTTTTCAGTAGATTCCCATAGTTGACTGATACATACAAATGATTTGTTCATTCTGTTTCCCCTGGGGGTGGGGGGAACAAATCTAATAGCAACTTGGCAAATAATCACCATTGAATTTGCTGTCCTAAAGGTCTTTTTCAAAGCAGTTTATCCTTTAGGAGCAAAAAAAAAAAAAATAGTGCTTTTGTACTTTGGGGCTTCCCTGGTGGCTCAGACAGTAAAGGATCTGCCTGCAATGCAGGAGACCCAGGTTCGATCCCTGGGCAGGGACGATCCTCTGGAGAAGGGCATGGCAACCCACTCCAGTATTCTTGCCTGGAGAATTCCATAGACAGAGGAGCCTGGTGGCCTGCAGTCCATGGGACTGCAAAGAGTCAGACAGGACTGAGCAACTAATGCTTTGGCTCCATGTCCATTAGCTCCTCTGCTGCTCCATTTCTAGGGTGTTTCATGGTAGCCCTGCACCTTGTATGCAGTGCAAGGAGCTTCCTTTGATCTATCATGTCAGCAGTCAGGGAAGCCCCTTAGCCCATCAGAGGTCTGCCTCAAGGGACAGACTTCAGAGTGATTGTCATTCTCAGAAATAAGCACACTAACGGGTCTGTATGGGTTTTTTTTAATCACATGCTGCCGACAGAAACTTCATCATTGGTTTTGTTTTTCTATGTCCCATTATCCTTCCAGCCTTCCCCCTTTGAAGTGTTTACTCACCATCTCTACATCTGGGTTTTAAGGGAGATTCTGCAGTAGTTTACAGCATACCTAACAGCAGAGCAAGATACTCTGGGGGAAAAAAAAAAGAAAGACACACCATGATCCCAGATCTAATTGTCTCCCACCTGCTCTCCATTACCCAGCATATTTGTTTCGGGGTCGTGCAGATTTAAATTTGTCTCTAGCTTTAATTAGAATAGCATGACCAATCTGACCAAATGTCACATACTAAATGATTTAGAGACCACACTGTGATTCTTAATTCATTTCTCGGTAGTAATCATTTTTTGACACTGAGTCAAAATACTTCTTATAAGATTCCTTCAGAGGACGGCAGCATTACCCTTTGTGATTTGCAATGATTGTTCTCATCATTGTTTATTTAGGATGAGCTTGTTGCCACTTTATGGATCATTTTACATCTGAAGAAACTCATAAAAGTATATTGGCAGTTTTAATTACTAATTAAAATACACTGACTTCATTTGTTTTGCTGTTGTTCAGTCACTGTCGTGTCCAATGCCTTGTAACCCCATGGACTGTATGTAGCACGCCAGACTTCCCTGTCCTTCACAGTCTCCTGAGTTTGCTCGAACTCATGTCCATTGAGTCAGTGATGGCATCCAACTATCTCATCCTCAGTCACTCCCTTCTTGTCCTGCCCTCAATATTTCCCAGCATCAGGGTCTTTTCCAATGAGTCCATTTTTCACATCAGGCAGCCAAAGTTTTGGACACTGACTTCATACTTAGTGTATATAATGAGCTCAATTCAGCCTTTTTAAATGAGAAAATTCACTTTATGCAGGGATAATGGTTGGAAACAGACACAGATCCCTTCTAATGGATACTGATTGGTATAACCATTTTACTGATGTGATGGTTACAAGAACATTCTGTATATTTGATACAGCTCTATGTGCTATTGTCAGAACTCACTCATGTAAGAGAAGAATACAGTTTTGCAAAAGGGTGAATCCTTGCACAAGCAGGAAGTCTGAATTAAATAAACTAATACCGTAGGTACTGTCCTATATCTCCAAAAAATTATCTTTAGTAGCCACTGCTCAGTTTGTATCCCAGCCAAAGCACAGGCTGCCAAAAAAAAAGGGGGGGGGGGGGGTGCTGGGGCAGGGAAATAGGCAGAGAATAGAGAGAGAAATGTGGGTTTGACCACTGCAGACTTCAGCAAGCTTTACTCCTAGAAGCAAGACCAATTGCATGGTTTTGTTTCTTATACATACATTTTGTCCTGCCAACAAGAGGAAAACCTCCTCTGGGGCAGTTATATCATTCCTTCAATTTTAAGTACTGGAAATAAAGCTTTATGCAAAGTCCTAGGACCCCTAACTTATACTTAGTAGAAGTAACCTGAACCAGTAAGGAGCTCTCCCATACTGAGAGAATTGGAGAGGTAGATTACCAGTGTGCTCCCCAACCCTCAAAAATGGAAGAGTCTTCCAGCCCAGGATGACTGCTCCAGGAAGGATAACTGAGTCCAGGAAGGGAAAGTGAATAAATCGTTTAAATCGTGCCTCAGAGAATGCAGTGGGGATCAGTTAAAGTTAGCACTGAGTGCATCCTTGAAGGACACAGGCTGAACATGCAGAATTTCCCCCATAGAGAGAAGCATGGAAACATGACGAAATGCAGTGGCCTTACTGTGGGAGAGGAATGGGATTTTAAGGCTGTTAGTGTCAGGTCATATGGTATCATCCCTGATGGCTCAGTGGGGTAAAGAATCTGCCTGCCAATGCAAGAGATGCAGGTTTGATCCCTAGTTCGGGAAGATCCCCCTGGAGAAGGGAATGGCTACCCACTCCAGTGTTCTTGACTGGAGAATCCCATTGGCATGCTACAGTCCGTGGGGCCACAAAGAGTCGGACACAACTGAGCACACATATACACACACTCAGGCCTGAACTCCCCAACCCACCTTGTATAACTGTAGTCTGGGAAAGGAACTGGATATGAGATGACTTCTCCCTTAGAACTACATGGGTTATTCCAATAGCTGGCTTTCCAGCTGAATCCTCTTAGAGAAGCCTGACCTCCTTGAGAGAACTTCAGAGCAATATCTTTTCATTTTCTATTCAAAAATTTTAGGAAAAAATTAATCATAATAGCTAACAGTCCTCGAGTTGTTAATTATTAGTCAAACACACAGTGTTCTTTACCTATGTCATCTCATTTAATGCAAAAGCCTTAGGCAGCAAACATTACTAATTTCCAGGTTCTGAAGCTAGGAAGCAGCAGAGCAGTGATCGAAATGTAACCTGGGAGCTGACCCCAGGCCTGTGTTCTCAAACATGCTTCATTTTCCAAGGGACAGTTGCTTTGTGTTTTTGCTAACGCTGAAACATTTATTTCTGTAGCTTCTGTTTTAATTAAATAAGGAAACTGTGATTTCACAACTCGCTTAGAATTGCTTTTCTTTTTCTTGTCATCATTCTAGTTTTTGATTCAGTTCAGTTCTACAGACATTCATTGAGCAACTACTCTGTGCAACTATTCAGTGTTCCTATGGAAACACAGCCTCTGCCCAGGAAGAGCATGTGAATGGGACAAAATGAATACAGAGGAAAGAGAGAGCCATACAATTGCAATATATTGTACCAGCAAATGCAAGACGGTGTCATGCCAGCTGCATGTAGAACTGCAGAGCAAGGAGTAAGTTGCTGATTGAAAGTACCCACAGACTAAGTCTTCCTAACAGTCATCAGGACAGGGAAGCCAGGCATGCTGCAGTCCAAGGGTCGCAAAGAGTTGGACACGACTGAGGGACTGAACTGAACAGTCATCAGGAAGTTTCATGCTCCCAACCATCAACACTTGTTATGGCGCTTGAATCAGACATTCTCTTAGAGCCAGAAAAGGCACAAAATCTTGGCCAAGACCTCAACAAAGTATAGGGCTTTGAGTGCCTGAGTAAAATATTCAGGGAGAAAGGGACAGAAACGTGGGGAAAGGCAAGATGCAGCAGCAGAAGAATGGACATAATAAGCTGAAAAGTGTATGTCTGTATGTTTTCACTTAGGCCGGAAGGGGCTGGTTGTGGAGAACTGGACTTAGAGCTCTCCTTTAAGGAACCCCAGTAACTTCTGGCTCCCCTAATCACTGAGGGCACTGTTCCTTGCTCTCCACCAGAGACTGGATCTCAGAACAGTCTTGGCGCTTCTAGGGATCACCCGGAGACCTAATTCATTGTTTTAAACCTGAAGAATTTACCCTAACAAACTCTTATCTGCCCAAGTCCTCCCATTCCAATAGCCATTACTCTACTCTCATCTAGACAATCACTATTAGCTTCCTAACTGCTCTGCTTTCTTTCAAGGTCGCTCTGCACCAACTCCCGTCCCTTCTACACAACACAGATTACCTTCTGTAAACTGTAGTTCAGATCATCATTATTATATCATATCTGCATCTTCATCAGTGATGAATGTGGCAGGAAGTATGCTGCCACACACAAACATCAGCTTTATTTCCACTTCACAGATGATGAAGTGCTAGCGCTCTGCTAAGTCGCTTCAGTCATGTCCGACTCTTTGCGACCCCTCGGACTGCAGCCCGCCAGGCTCCTCTGTCCATGGGATTCTCCAGGCAGGAATGCTGGAGTGGGTTGCCATTTCCTTCTCCAACAGATGATGAAACTGAGATTTAAATAGTCACAAGTCACACAGCTTATTAAAAAGACAAAGTCAACATTTGAATCTGGGTCTAACTCCAATGTTCATCTTAGCCATTTTTCTATCCTGCCTCCTCCCATTTCTCTGAGAATTTGTAAGGCAACAGGGAAGCACTAAGTGTGTTTGAATACACCACTTTACATGAAAAGTTTTCCTCCTAGACATCACTACCTATTTAAATTCTCCCTCAATCCCATCTCTTCCATGAAGAAAAGCAAAATAGCGCACAGGAGAATACACCGTTCTGATCATTTGTATTTTGAAACAGTCTTAACTTACAGAAAACATGGAAGTATAGTCAATACAAAGGGTTTTTTTCTAAACCATCTGAAATTAAGTTTCCCCGTTATGCTGAACACTTCCAAGTATATTTCCTCCAAACAATTTGGAGTTTCCTAATAACCAAAATAGGACCCTCAAACTCCAAAATTAACACTGATATGTTACTACCATTCAATCTTCAGGCCCCACTCAGATTTTGCCAATTCTCCCAAAAATGTCCTTTAGAGTAAAAGCATCTGGTACAGAGTCACGTGATTGGATTAAATTGTCATCTCTCTCTAGTTTCCCTCAGTCTGAAACAAGTCTTTCCTTAACTTTCATGATGTTGAGACTTCTGAAGTTTTCAAGTCAGTTATTTTGTAGAATATTTTTTGTTTTGTTTCATGTTTCCTTGGGTCTAGAATCTGGTTATGCTTCTTCAGCAGAAACATCAGAGAACATCTCTGTGTTCTTGTTGCATCCTATCTACTAGCATAAATTTCTGTGTGTCCCATGGCTGATGATGTTCACGGCAACTATTAACTGAAAAGGAGTCTGCCAGGCTTCTCCACTGTTTCTTCTCCTAAGTGCTTTGTAGAGAGGTATTTTGAAACTGTGTAATTCCCATTTCTCATAAAACTTTAATCTATGTATAATATATATGAATATGGGCTCATGTTTTCCTATCTTATTCAAGAGATCTAATCTATTATTACCATGATCTATAGTGATGTTAAATTTGTTCTGTATTAGACCAGTGGGAATTCTTTTAAGTTGGCCTCTGTGTCTTTTCCCATCCTTCTAATCATACTTTGGTTATTTTCTTTCTGGCACAAGAGGGAGTTCCCAATTCATCTTGTACTTCCCTTGCCCCAGTCCTGGAATTAGCCATTTCTCCAAAGAGTCCTGGTTCCTTTTAGTGCAAATTGGTATTTTAGAAGTCAAGGTCTAGACATTGGGTATGCTCGTTGATGCTGGTAGACAGAGCTAAGGAACATAGGCATGTATTATATGTGTCTGTGTGTGTGTACACACAGACACATATATACACACATTCCAACTTTTATTTGAATATTTATTTTTGTATCTGCTTTTATGTTGAAAAGCATTGGTTTACATTAAAGCCTATTTTAATTTTTTGTCCTGTTTGTAATTCCTTTCTTTGGTACTGAGAAACCAGCCTCCCATTATCTGAAATGCATTTACTTATTTGACCAATCCCCTTGAGTATAACCTACTCATATCATTTCCTCAACTTTACACATACACACACACACACACACACACACACAACACACACACACACACACACACACACCATCCTCCTCACCCTATTTGGGCTCTAAAACCCTGTGCCAGGCCACCAATTACCCCATATAGAATCCCTTCTTAATCTATGCAAGTGCTGATGCTCAGAGTGAGCACCTATCCACGTGTGCACCCTCCTCACCCTCCATGGGCTCCAACATCCATCTCCTGGCCAAGCCCTCTATATGTGGGCACCCTCATGACCCTGCCCAGGCTCTGACACCACACTCCCTCCCCGCTCCAGCAGGATACCCTCCTCACCCTCCTTCCTACCACAGACATCCTGCCCAGGTTCTGGGTTTCCATCCCCCACCCCCAAACAGGGCTGCTCAGCCCCACCTCAGGGTCTTAGGGTTGAACTGTTCAGGAAGGGAAGGGAAGACGAGGAGAAAGAGGAAAAGGAAACAAGCATGTACTTGGAAGTAAAATAAATATGCCTTTCCATCCCTGTCACCGCTTAAGAGCTTGATGAACTCTGGCAAAGCTGCTGACCATCTCTGAGCTTTATCCCTAAGAAGGCAGAGGGCATAGTCTAAGGAAGAAAGACTTTGGAGTCAGAGACTTGTTTTGAAACCAGGTTCTGCCACTGTCTCAGTCTATCCAGGCTTCTATAACAAAATAACAAAGACTGGGTGACTAAGAAACAACAGAAATTATTTCTCACAGTCCTGGAGGCTGGAAGTCCAAGACCAGGTTGCCGGCATGGTCCGGTTCTGGTGAAGTCTTTTGGTTCGCGGGCTGCTAGCTTCTCACTGTCTTCTCATGTGGTGGGAAGGGGCTCAGGAGCTCTCAGACTTCCTTATTAAGTCACTAATCCCCTTCAGGAAACCCTGTTCTCATGACCTAATCATCTCTCAAAGTCCCGACCTGCCAATACCATCCCACTGGGCATTAGAATTTCAACACGTGTGTATGGGAGGCAGACACACATGCTCAGACATCGTGGCCGCTGACTAGTTCCGTGACCTCAGGCAAATCACCTACACTCATTGTGAAATGAGAGGGGTTAAGTGTGATGCTGTATACAAAGTGCCTGGTGCAGGCCGGAACTGGCAGTTGCTATTGCTATAGTTATCTGTAAATGGAGATATCAACATCCAGGTTCTAGGGTTGTTATGAGGATTCATGATACGAGATGTGAACCACTGGCACACCACACAAATACATGCTTAGTGTATAATCGCTGCTCTTCTGGATGCCTCCTGTGTGGCACATGTATTCTGCCCTTACATTCTCCCAATTAGGTTGTAAATTCATTGAAACCAGGAATCTTCTTAGGCTCATTTTGTATCTTCAGCAATGCCTAGGGAAGTTCTTGGCATGTATTTTTTTCACTAAATCAATGGAGAGCTTTAAATTACCAAGATTAAAATCTGGGAGTTTTGTTCTATAGGCAATTTGTAGTCATTATAAATTTGAGGGTATGGCAGAGACATCGGAAGTGTTGTTAAAGAGTGATTAATTGGTTGGTTCTATACAAGATGAATTACAAGAGGAATGGAAGGTGGAGATTTAGAAATTGTCTATTTATTTGGTGTACTATATAGAATCTTCCACATTTGCATGTTTATAATGTGGTTTCAAATAATCAGGCTTTGGTGAGCCAAACTACATTTACTCTCTAAACAATAATTGTTTTCAGCAAGAGTGGATAGATGTGTGTTTTTTTTTTTTTGCAGTGTCAGGGTGAATGAGGAATAAGGGATGGGGCTAAGCAGAAATTCCCATAAAGATTCTGACTCACAAAACTGGCTGGAAAGGGGATCTAGAAGGAAAATGGGAGAGGACCTAGTTGACAGTTTCCATTTGGCTTAAAGTCCTGGTGTCAGCTGGTCACTTAAGATGCTCGTGTGTGTGTGTGTGTGTGTGTGTGTGTGTGTGCGTGTGCGTGCGCACATGCATATGTGCTCAGTCATTTGTGTGTGTGTGTGTGTGTGTGCACGCATGAACGCAAATGTGCTCAGTCGTGTCTAACTCTTTGCCAACTCTATGGACCATAGCTGGCCAGGATCCTCTGTCCATGGCAATTCTCCAACCAAGAGTACTGAAGTGGGTTGGCATGCACTCCTCCAGGGGATCTTCCCGACCCAAGGATCAAACCCATGTCTCTGCATCTCCTGCATTAACAGGTGGGTTCTTTACTGCTGGGGATGTCAATACCTAAGTTAAAACGTCAGGAACACTTGAAAAGTTGGCAAACCTCAGCTTCCTTCAAGTCAACCCTTACCCCACCCCAATGTGAACCTCTTCTGGTAGGAGAAGAAAGAATGAGTGAATGAATGAGTAGCGATTCTAGGGCCCTTCACCCTTGAGCCCCATTCCCCACCCACCTCTTACCAATGCAGTTTACTGCTCTCCACAAAGGCTTTTCCTATCCATGGGGACCGTGGCTGTGTAACTCTGGGAAGATAAGGTTTTGCAGGACACTGTTAACTGTCTGCTGCTTTTGAAAGCTTTGTCTTTCTTTCTGGCACATACCTGGACTAAAGGATAGGAAGTCTGAGAAGTCCAAGCTTGAGAAAGGTAGCCTCGTCCCACTGAGGGAAACTGTATGTAAATCAGGAATGTCCCCAATGTCATAAATGGTGGCATCTAGCAAGCACAGAGAAGGATCATTGCTTTTGTAACAACTGTGTTCTCTCCATTTCACTGTGCAGTGGTTTAGAATCAGAGTCCTGCCAAATGTCCGTCTGGGAAATAGGACTCTTTGGTCCAAATCATCAGCAGTAGAAAGCCCTAGTGTTAAATCCTCTGTTTATGAAGTTACAGACAAGTTTCTCATTTTACTGCTTTCCCTCAGTGACTCAGAGCATGACGTCTATGGTTGTGAGAGGTTGTGATTTAGGAGAGGTTTATACTAACCTTCGTCAAGACCTTAAAAAGATAAACAGTAGGATCAGGAAGAAAGCTTGCCTGTATCTCCACACTTGTAAAATTTGAATAGACTTGGGATGTTGACAGTGGAGAAGGTCGGTTCTACTCTTACGGTAGGGTCATAATGACCGAACATGAGCAGAAATCTGAAGACTGTGTCCTTATACAGCTAAATTCTCCACCTCGACAGGGAGTAATTTTGTAGGATAGCATGGCTATGGAGTAGTGAGCGGGGCTGTGGGCAGGCTAGCATCATTCTTCCTGAGACTGAATTCATAGATGAGATTCGTCTTGTTGACTTTGTCCACCCAGTTTCCCTGTATATTATATATGTATTTGCAAGGAGGGGTAATAAATACTTTCAGTGGGAGAAGTATAAAAGTTGGATAATCTATCAATTGGGAAATCGTTCTATGAGTAGTCTAGATAAAGTTTCATATGGATTTTATTAACTTACATGTGTATAAATGCTATATCATGGATAGTATAGTTATGGTACTATAAGAGTATGCCAAGATATGGGGACAAAGAGAAATTTCCTAATGAAATTCGGTTCTCTAGAAGTGTAATGTCTTTAGTCAGACCCCAGACTTTGGTGCATGACATGTTATGGTCAACCATTTGATTCAAGGGGGGCCTCAGATGTGTTTGGAAAAGGAAGATGAGTCAATATCAGACAGTCTGATAAGCCCCTTGGACTAATATAACTTGATAGGGCTTCATGAAAGAAAATGTCATCAGTTTTACTGATTCTTGTACTCTGCCTTAAATTTTTGCTTATGTGACAAGATTATACCTTTTTCCTTTGAGTCAGTGTTCAGAGCATGTTTGCAGACACCTTCAGGCTCATGATGAAGTGTGACCATATGGAATGAACAGCCTAAGCCCACAAGATTTGTGATATTCATTTGCTGAGAGCAAATGCATTGGTGAATGGTTTGCAACTGCTCTTCCTCACTTTGTTTTGCATTGACAGAGTCTTGCATCAAAACTGTGCTTAACCCCCTTCCTGCTGATCTCTTTTTCCAAGAGGATTTAGTGTAGCACATGAATGGTCCAACCTGTGAAAACAGCTGTCCACTTGTTCTGGGTAGACTTAGAAGAATAAAAACTTTATATTTGGGTACTTTGAATTTCTATGTTCCTTTGAAGGATAACACTCATAATTTGCATTAATTTGCATATTTTAGACAGTGCCAAAAGCTAAATTTATTTTTTAATCCAATAGCTATTTAAAGAAGTAATCAACAAGGTAGACAAAATAGATGCTCCTACAAGCTTATATTCTAGTCATGGAGAAGAAAATAGGCAAATACAGAAGAAAACAAGGTAATTAAGGATTATGGTAAATGCTATGAGAGAAATAAAGGGGATTATATTGAGAGAATGGAATTCTTTGAAAGCTCAGTAAAAGCCTCTTTTAAAAGGTGATAATAAGACTGTAACCTGTCACGCGAAGGTCTCAAAAGAAAACATTCCAGACAAATACCATTGTAAGCACAAAGGCAGATTTGCCTAGCAGAGCTTAGCTGCTTTATGGAAAAAAAAGTTAGTGTGGCTGGATTGCAATAAATAGAAAGAAGAGGAGTTAATCATGAGGTCTGAGATACACCCCAGGGCAAGGTCATTCAAGGCCTGGGAGAAAACCATATAAAACTGGGGTTTGTTCTGAGGAAAGTGGAAAGCTGACTTTTTAAGCAGAGGAATGATGTGGTCTAGGCTTTCCAGGTGGTTCAGTAAAAAAAGAATCTGCCTACTAATGTGGGAAATGCAGGTTCAGTCCCTGGGTTGGGAAGATCTCCTGGTGAAGGAAATGACAACCCACTCCAGTATCCTTGCCTGGAGAATTCCATGGACAGAGGAGCCTGGCAGTCTGTAGCTCGTGGAGTCACTAAAAGTCAGAAACAGAGCACACACGCACGATGTGATCTAAAGCAAAAGACTCTTTCTTCCAGGAATGGACAATCTTAGACATAATCAAAACCCAGTGCTGAAAATGGTCCACCCAAGGCTCAACAGCTGTGATCAGAAGTCTACTTTCTCTTGAATATTCAGTACAACAGGGGCTTAGTGTCTGATCCATGGACATATGAACAAAGGGAATAGGTACGGATTATTAGACTTGAGGGCTTCCTTGATGGCTCAGACAGTAAGGAATCCGCCTGCAATGCAGGAAACCAGGGTTTGATCCCTAGGTTGGGAAGATCCCCTGTAGAAGGGAATGGCAACCCACTCCTGTATTCTTGCCTGGAGAATTCCACGGACAGAGGAGCCTGGTAGGCTACAGTCCAGTGGGTCGCAAAGAGTTGGACACCACTGAGCAACTAAGCACAGCACATTAGACTTGAGACTCGAACAAAGCCTCCCTCAGAGCCAGAATGCAGAAGTCTGAGGATTCAGACCACTGCTTGGCTGATGCTGATGTCCCAGGAGCTTTGGGCAGACACTCTGCAGACCTGAGATCCAACCTCTGAGGATGGAGGGGTTTGCTGAGCAGACGGTACTGATCTCTCTGATGTACAGTGACACACATGCTGAAAAGACAGAAGAAACTGCAGATTGAATCCAGCAGCTATTGCTAAAAACAACTGCTACAGGAACAGATACATGGGGTGGCAGGAGTTGGTGGGGGGGGCGGTGGGGGCGGTGCGCAGCAGCCACTTCATCATTAAAGAGTGAAATGGAAGGTGCATGCCTCACTTCCACTCTTATTCTCTTAGTATGACAGGCAACAACAGGGTTCAGAAGAAATATGACTAATTACTGGTGAGTGTGCAATTCAAATAGCAGGGCAGTGGTTCACAGATATTCCATAGAGAGTAACCTGCAGACTTCAGCTGTCCAGTAAGTCTTGGGCCTTAGTCAGTGTCCTTTCCAGAGAGCATGGAGACCATCCGTTAATCTGGCAACTGGTTAACATCAGTTCAATTAAGTCTGTTTTGGGCACTAACTGCTGGTCCTGCTCAAGCCTCACCATTTGTCCTATTAACGGTCAAAGATGCAGTGAAGCCTTCCAACTTACATGGGACAAGTAAAGAGCTATAAATGAGACCTGGGATTAAATATTCCTTTTAGTTATCCAATCTGCCTCCCTACCCTTGAAAGGTTTGGTGTGTGTGCGTGCTCAGTTGCATCTGATTCTGTGATCCTATGGATTGTAGCCCACCAGACTCCTCTGTCCATGGGATTCTCCAGGCAAGAATACTGGAGTGGATTGCCATTTCCTCCTCCAGGGAATCTTCCCCACCCAGAGATTGAACCCATGTCTCCTGCATTGACAGGCAGATTCTTTACCACTGACCTACCTGGAAAGTCCTTGCAAGGTTTGGTAGGACCATGGTAAAGAGAGGTAGCTTAGAATATCTCTCCTTCACTCCTTCAGGCCTTAGCA
The DNA here is from genome assembly GCF_032452875.1 of Bos javanicus. NCBI lineage: Eukaryota > Metazoa > Chordata > Mammalia > Artiodactyla > Bovidae > Bos > Bos javanicus. The sequence goes on along the minus strand of NC_083881.1, from coordinate 31,799,602 downwards.
CAAAAAGGTCTCATTCTTCTCTAACATCCAAGTGCTAATCGCCACGTGATCAGTGCATGCTCAGTCACGTGATCAGTGCATGATCAGCCACGTGATCAGTGCATGCTCAGCCAGGGCCAGGATCAGATATGGTCCATATATTGAGTACACATAGAGCGAGTAACACATCCTGCTAAAAGACATGGCCGTGGTGACGGGTGGGAGAAGGTGCAGTTATATTTCTATCCCCACGTCTCCTTGTCACCTGAGGCCCTTATGACACAGGCAAAGCCTCTATAAACAACTCACAGTTGTCTAAGTGAAGCAATGGTCACTACATTGTGACGTCCACACACTCCCAGGCTTTAATACTAGTAACCTGCTGCCCTTCTGTTCTCTTTGTGAATTTCTTTGTAAGTGTACTTATATGCATGTACTGCCTTGTTTCTCTAATTCTCCACTTGTTAAGCCTGGTTGTTTCAATAGCTAGAGGGAAGAAAGATTTCATTATAAACTGCATGACCACATTTGTTTAATTTGAAAGGATTTAGAAGAAAGGAAACAGGCATTTTTTTAAGTATGTTTATGTTGTGAATGAAATATGAAAGAAAGAAAATGAAAGAAAAAAAATTGATTCTTAAAGCAACAATCTGCTTCTGATAGCAGATGATCAGAAATGCCCACTGAAAGTCTTTCCTGGACCATTTTGTCAGCTGCAGGCGTGTCATGAGTTCACATAATCCAAACTTCTATTGCATATTAAAATTGAAATTAAATTTTTAATAAATTTTTTAAACTTTAGTTCTAGATTGTGGGTTTCAACAGTAATTTAGAGCCTAAGAGTCAGACACAACTGAGTGACTAACATACATACGGTCTTTAAAAACTTTACCTATAAGTTTCCAATTTTGATGTTAAAAAAATGCTAAGATCTCTTAAAGGGGGAGCCAGCACACTGGGCAAGAGTGCCCAGTCCACCCCACATCCAGGGCATCTCCACACATGGACATGCACCCCATGGGGAACGGTGAGCAGTCCTGGTCCTTAATCCCTAATAACCTCAAGGCTTCAGGTAAACAAAGAGCTTTTATTCCTGGTAGAAAGTTTGGTAATTTCTTTCTGAAATGATTCTATGAGTAAGAGTGCCTGGGCTTCATAATTTTTGCATGTGTGTGCTGGGTCGTCATTGCTGTGCACAGCTTCTCTAGTTGTAGTGTGTGGGTTTCTCTAGTTGTGGAGCTCAGGCTTTGTGGGATCTTGGCTCCCAAGGCAGATTCTTTATCACTGCAACAGCAAGGACTCCCTGGGCTTTATAACCTTTCAAAGCCTCTTTTCAGTTTTTTCTTTCTTCCTTTTCCTTTTGTGTGTGTGTGTCTTTCCTCTTTTCTTCCTTTTGGTCCTCAGAAACTCATCTAAATTTTTAGATAAATAAAGCAAATCACCGGTATTACTACTCTAAAATTTGTAAAGTCTTTCCTTGTTGAATAAATATTTTTTCATAAAATTTTCTTAACATTATGCTCTACTTTGCCTCTACTCTGTCATCTTCCTTTGCTTTTTCAAAACTATATTAGTCTCTGTATTATTGTATACATCTTAAGTACTGTGGAATTAAATGTTTTGTCATATATAACAGTTTTCATATTAAAAACTCACATCCTTATGGGTATGATTTTAATCAAGTACCACCTTTTTAAATATTAACATTTTAACAGTAAAAACTCATGTCATTATGTATACGATTTTAATAACCTCATGATATTCTCCCTTTCTTTAGTCTTTGGTTGTTATCTTTGTAATAAGAAAAACAATACACCCTAATCTAGAATAAAGATTTGGTAACTGTTGTTAAATATTTCCCCAAGTACTATAGTAGTTTTTGTAGTGTTGGTCGCTCAGTCATGTCCAACTCTTTTCGACCCCATGGACTATAGCCCACCAGGCTCCTCTGTCTATGGGATTCTCCAGGCAAGAATACTGAAATAGGTTGTCATGCCCTTCTCAGGAATTGAACCTAGGTCTCCTGCATTGCAGGCAGATTCTTTACCATCTGAAGCACCAGGAAAGCCCCAAGTACTATAGCAAATATATAAGGAACAGTCTGAACCTTTAAAATTCTTTTTATTTTCCTTCCCTTTAAAACATGATCTAAGAATGGAACAACAAAGGATTATTAATTTGCAAAGTAATATATAGTTATGTAATAAATTTTGTTAGTTACATTAATTATTAATAGAGAATTCAATTTTTAAAAACTACATGTAAGACTCCATAATTTTTTACTTGCTGAAAGTATAGAAAGATAAAATTTTATAAGACGCTTAATTCTTTTTCAGTTTAATATATATTCAAGCACCTAGCATGAGCTCAGAATGAATGAGCTTAGAGTGAATGGGGTGTAATTCCTGTAGAACTTGGCCACCAGCACCCTCAGGAACTTGTCAAAAACGTAAATCCTCAGCTCCATCCAGCTCAACTGCATCAGGAACTCTGGGAGTGAGAGTCACAAGTTATTCAAGCTGTTTCAGGTGTACTATAAGGTTTAGGGATTTACTGGTATATTATAAGGTCCCCAATCCACAAGAAATAAAAACACACTATAGCGACTTACTGTTCAAAGTGCCATGTTAAACGTGTCTACAAAGCACCCTGGAGAAAAGGAAGAATCAACATTTAACTGTTTGAGAAAATTCTGGAAGACAGACCCAAACTTTGGTGGGAGTAGAATTTTATTCTTTAATTCAATAAATCTTTATTGAGCACACTCTATCCTCATTACTCTACCAGACTGAGAAAGTTTAACAAACAACAGTTCAAAAAGAGTCACTGAGGAATAGCTCAGAGGCAGATTTACCAAGAAGCTAACCAAGCTTAAGCTCGGGCTTCCTCAGTTGTCTGGGACCCTACCAATGCCTGCCCCTATTTTCATAATTATACAAAAGTCTGAGAATGCAAGGCTTCCCAGGTGGCACTAGTGGTAAAGAACCAGCCTGCCAATGCAGGAGACACAAGATACGGGTTCCATCCCTGAGTTGGGAAGATCCCCTGAAGGATGGCATGTCAGCCTACTCCAGTGTTCTTGCCTGGAGAATCCCATGGACCAGAGGAGCCTCATGGGCTACAGTCCGTGGGGTCACAAAAGAGTCGAACATACCTGAGTGACTGAGCACACACACACACGCAAGAAGGCATAATTGTGTACTCTTTTTCTTTTTTCATTTAAAAAAAATTTAGTTTATATATATGCCTGTAGCTTTTGTTTTTTCCAAATAGATAGTCACATCTGTAAGCAATAGGACTTTTGTTTTAGCCCCAACTCCCAATTCCTTACAACTTTATATTCTCACACAATGACCAGAACTGCCATTGTTGTTATTGTTTAGTAGTTAAGTCGTGTCCAGCTCTTCTCGACCCCATGGACTGTAGCCCACCAGGCTTCTCTAAGAGATTTCCCAGGCAAGAATATTGGAGTGAGTTGCCATTTTCTTTTTCTTCATTTAAGAAAAATTTTATTACGGTATAGTTGCTTTAGTGTTTTCTTTTTCTTACACTGGACTCCCCAGATTGTATAAGCCTCAGGTTCCCCACAAAGCCTGGATTGGTCTCACACTTGCCATGTTTGGGAGTAGGAGAGAAATAGTGAGGAAGCAAGTAGGACCTTCCAGCAAAGGAAACCGTATATGCCAGGGGATGGAGGCCAAGAATGACAAGCCTGCCTGGTGACCGGGGGAAGGTGATGCTGAACAGGTGCATGACCGGGGGCCTTGGATGTGCTGCCAAGGGATCTGGACCTGATCTTCTATGCAGTAGACAACATTAGGGATTTGTCAGTAGGTGCCTGCATTTAATAAAGGCAACTGTGCAAGAAAACAGATAGGTGAAGGGAAAGACTAGACCAGAGTTATCGGTCAGCAGCATAATGAAACCAACAAGGAGGGAAATGTTGAAGGTACAGATACAGACAGTAGGAGTGAATTTGACGGACATTTCAAAGAGACAGTCCACCTAGGGGCCGATAGACTGGGAAGAGGCGTTAAAGGTGACACTTTAGATTTAAAGTTTGAGTGGCTTGGGTGCCTTAATGTGGACAATAAACCTCTCAACTCAAAGAAAAATATTAGAGGAGCAGTGAGTTTCATGGAAAAAACAATGAGCCCCGTTTTCAATCATCTGATTTTTTCTACATGATGCTTCTATCATCCTGAAATACATATATCATTTCAACCAAATGCTTTTTGAAAAGAGCTACTACACATTTAAAAGAAAAGTCCCTTAGACATGGGCCAGTGTTTTATAATTACACAGAATCACTATTCTAAAAATTATATTCTTTGGTCATGAAACAACTAGTTATTTCCAAAAAAATATGGGATATAAATACATAGGCAGCAGTCTATCTTGATGATTACATATCAATTGAATAGCCTTTAAAATAATTTAGCACCGTCTTTGATGGCTAGGGCTTTTCTGGTAGCTCAGGCAGTAAAGAATTTGCCTGCAATGCAGGAAACATGGGTTCAATCCCTAGGTCGGGAAGATCTCCTGGAGAAGGGAATGGCTACCCACTCCAGTAGGATGGCTAGAAAAATGGTTCTAAAGTATCTGCAAATAGTTTCTAGGATGAAGAGGTCCATTTATATCATTAAATGGATAGTAAAGGGGAGAAGTTAACAGTAGGCTCTGCTTGGGCCCAGTGGAGGTTGGAGGTTGGTGGAGGAAAGTTTAAAGTTCCATATCAGAGATATATGTGACAGAGCAGCGAATTATATTTGCACTCCACATCAAAGAACACAAGACAGATTTGGCGCCTTGATATACTTATATGGATTAGACATTTAGCAAAGCATAAAGCAGCATGATGTCTCAAGAAGAAGGTCATCTAAATACCCCTCAAGGATTTCTCACTGAGATTATTCTGAAAGAGTAAACTCCTCGAGGATAAAGGACATCTGTTTTGGGTACATGATCTTCGAAGAGCCTGTTAGACTTCATGATTTATTCATGGCCATTTAGGGGGCAAACTGCTGCCCGGGCTCCCCACTCCTAGTCTGTACTCTGCAGAGCCATGGGGCTGCCAGACAGAAAACAGCCATGGAGGCTCCTGAATTGCCATGAAAGTCCTCAGGCCAGCTTAATACTGATCAAAGGGTTCCTTGCTGTGAATTAAGAATTGATAAATCCTGACCGCATTTCTACTCTTGGGATTAGAAGTTATTTCTCTCTTTTCCTGGATTTATCTCAAACCTGGTTGAAGTTAATTCCCTTGGTTCTTTGAATTTTTTATGACTCAGCAAGCTAAAGGCGATTTTAGATAACCATACAGTTACCACCTGTTCAATTGGCAAACGGTCAGGAATTTTTAAAAATTATGGTGGAGAGAGGGGAAAGGGAAGTTACAGTTTAATGGGTAGAGATGACGTTCTGCAGACCTGTTCCCAGCGTGACTGTAGTTAACCCTACTAAATTGCGTGCACTTAAAAATGGTGAAGACAGTCTAAAAAATAGAGTAAAATTTGTCATTCTTATCACACATTATGCCACAAGAAGGAATTCTCCAGGCAAGAATACTAAAGTGGGTTGTCATTCCCTTCTCCAGGGGATCTTCCTGACCCAGAGGTTGAACCTGGGTCTCCTATATTGCAGGCAGATTCTTTATTGTCTGAGCCACCAGGGAAGCCCTACATCATACTTTACGCCACAAGAAGCCCCAGGCCCTTACTGGGTAATTCAGTTTCAAGATTCACCCAAAGAAACCCACCTCTTTCTTTCCATACTTGTTTTTGTATAGAGTATCTGGTTTGGTTCTTGGATCTTTAACTGTGTATTTGTCAAACAGATGGGCAGCATGTTCAGCTGACAGGCATACACTCTAAAGGTGGGTTAAAAGAAGATGTGTGGATCTGCCACTGTAAGAAGTTGAGATCCTAAACCAAATCCCATGGCATGGTGCAGAAAAGCAATGCTTAGTGATTCCAAACTCAGAGCCAAAACCTGCCCATTCTTCTGTATTCTTCTTCACAGAGACGATCAAAGACATAAATGATTTCAAACACCACATAGACAGATGACTATTTCTATTTTGTGTGAGAATATAGGTGCTTGTGGAGAAGGAAATGGCAACCCACTCCAGTATCCTTGCCTGGAGAATCCCATGGACAGAGGAGCCTGGCGGACTACAGTCTATGGGATTGCAAAGAGTCAGACACGAGTAAGTGACTAACACACACACATATATACACATAGGTGCTTTTGCTAGAACACGATATTTACATTCCAGAAAACCTTGCATTATACAAAATTATACACTAAAAATAACAGGGCTTCTAAGAAAATTAGATTATTGACAGACCACTCAAACCCATGCAACTTTATACAGAGAATAATAACAAAAACAACAACAAAACAATAAAATACTAGTGTGATTTAAAAGGTATGTTAGATTCCTAATGAATAAATACCACAGTTGACACAGGGACAGTAAATATAGGTATTTATCGCAGGAAATAAGAGTGGCTAGATGGAAAGGGGTGACAGGAGTCCACTGAGCTTCACAGTGACAAGGACAACATTCAGAAGGATCAGAAAAAAACAAGCAAAGGGGACTTTGAAGGCGAAGCAGTGATCGAGTTGAGCCAAGAGTGAGAACATGGGGTGAATGGGATTTTGAAATGTCCTGAATTCCTCTGAGCCTTGCTGTGTTCCTCTGCAGGGTACCCTTACGTTCAGCTCCTATTACTTGTTAGTGTAAAACATTAACACACTGGGAAAATCATATAGGAACCAATGCAAATTCAGCTTTATTTTTACATTGCCCTGGATTACTGCTATTGAATGAATGTTTTTGTCCCCTCCAGATTCGTATGTTGAAACTGATCACCAATGTGATGGTGTTAGAAGATAGGGCTTTGGGGAAGTGACTGGGTAATGAAGGGGAAGCCCTCATGCATGGTACTCATGACCTTGCCCAGAACACTTACCTGCCCCTTCCATCCCGTGAGAACATACCAATAAGACTTACGAACCAGGAAGCAGGGTCTCACCAGACATCTAATCTGCTGGCATCTTGATCTTGGACTTCCCAGCTTCCAGAATTACGAGAAATAAATGCTTACCATTTATAAGCCACCCTTCTCTAGTGGCTCAGACGGTAAAGAATCTGTGTGCAACAGGGGAGACTCGGGTTCGACCCCAGGGTTGGGGTACTTCCTAGAGAAGGAAATGGCAACCCACCCCAGTACTCTTGCCTGGAGAATCCCATGGACAGAGGAGCCTGGTGGGCTACAGTCCATGGGGTCACAAAGAGTTAGACATGACTGAGCAACTAACAATTTCACAACTTTCAGTCCATTATAGAAATTTCCAGTCATGTCGAAGCTATTTTGAATTATGGAAATGCACATCGTACAAAAACAGACTATACCTGAATTTGAATGTTTTCTGAAAATGCAGAGAACTTGTAGATTTGACTCAGGAAAATTTGAGAATGGACTTGGTTCCTATTCCTGCCTCCACATCTCTGTGCATATCCTTTTCTGCTGCCAAACAAATGACTTTTCCTCTAAAACTGGTGCCAGACACAAGCTTTCTCTAAGAGTCACTGAAAAAGAGTAGCTGATTAAGGGCTGCTAAGGGTTTCTTGATGTACAAAGTAAACAGAGAAAATTTCAGAGTCTTCGAACTATAGTTAAATCTGGTGTTGTCATTAACACCCACTTGAAAGAGCAGTCCTCACATGGGACTTTCATAAAGCATGGTCCTCAGAATAACTATTTCAGAAATGCCTACTGCACTTGTTAAAAAGTCAGATTCTCTTGGAACCCTTGAAATTAGGATTTCTGGTAGTCGGTCCCAAGAGTCTTCATTTTCAAGACTTTCATTTCTTCAAGTCTTTCATTGTCAAACTATCCATCAGGCTAATAAGTCTGATACTCTCTAAAGTCTCAAAGGCAGTAATATAATGGTCTCTTGCCAGACGGTGCAAAGGGACATAGTAGGCAATAGCTGTTTAACAATGTATTTTTCAAAGCATGTACTACTTAAGAATCTGATACATCTTTTTGACAGGCTCTGGATATGGTAGAGGCATTACAAGAAACTGCTACTGCTAAGTCACTTCAGTCGTGTCCAACTCTATGTGACCCCATAGACGGCAGCCCACCAGGCTCCCCCGTCCCTGGGATTCTCCAGGCAAGAATACCCAAGTGGGTTGCCATTTCCTTCTCCGATGCAGGAAAGTGAAAAGTGAAAGTGCAGTCGCTCAGTCATGTCCGACTCTTAGGCTAATGCTGCCTGATACTGTTGGGAATATTAGGAATGTTAGGGAAGACATGATCTTCAATGATCTATTCCCTGACGGCATTCAAGTCTTATGTTCAAGTCTTTAATCCATTTTGAGTTGACTTTCGTGTATAAGATAGTGGTCAAGTTCATTCTTTTGCATGTGGCTGTCCAGTTTTCCAGCACCATTTGTTTGAAGAGACTGTCCTTTTCCCATTGTATATTTTTGGCTACTCTGTTGTAAATTAATTGACCATATATGCATAGGTTTATTGCAAGGCTCTCTTCTGTTTCATTAATCTATGTCTGTTTTATGCCAATTTCATTCTGTTTTATTATTATCCCTTTATAATATAGTTTGAAATCAGAAAGTGTGATACCTTCAGCTTTGTTCTTCTTTCTCAGGATTGCTTTGGCTATTTGAAGTGTTTTGTGGTTCCATACAAATTTTAGGTCACCAGAGCCAGTGGCATGTACAAATTCAACTCTAGGGGCCAGCTGCAGGTATCTGTGTAGTGTGCACGCATGTGTGCATGCCTACGATCAATCATGTCTGACTCCTGGTGACCCCATGGACTGTAGCCTTCCAGGCTCCTCTGTCTCTGGGACTTCCCAGGAGAGGGTACTGGAGTGGGTTCCCACTTCCTTCTCCAGGGAATCTTCCCAACCCAGGGTTGGAACCCATGTCTCCTGAACTGGCAGGCAAATTCTTTACCATCTAAGCCACTAGGGAAGGCAAAGGCCCAACCTGTGTGGTGGCAGGAGCTCAATGCAGATATACTTGTAGTAACAGGGGCCAAAGCAGGCAGCAAGGATCAGGGTTAACAGTGAACTTTCTGGCAACTATAGGAGCCCTACGGGTTGGTGTGCCCTCCCGTCACTACACCATCTCCCCCAGGTGCGTGTACTACATTGAGGCTGGTGGCAGGGCTGGGCCAGGCAGGAGTGTAGCTGGAGACGTTAACTCCAGATGAGTATCATGGTGCAGGCCAGTGACAGAAGACAGGGCCTGACCTGTGCCCACAAGCAGCCACAGGGGTTTGCTTGTGGCTGTCAGCATGCTCTCTTGTGGCTGTCCCATCTCCCTCAAGGTGTGCACTCTGCAGCCTGGTATTGGGCCTCAGTTCAGTCACATGCAAGTGCCCAGCTGGAGGTGCAGCCCCAAGTACATGCACAGTGGTGGGGTCAGGCACAGGAGTTAAAGCAGGTCAAATGCACGTACTTGCACCATCACAGGGGCCTGAGCTGGCTGCTACTGTAGCTGGAGGTGTACTAGGCTCTGCCGATGTTGGAGTGCGGAGTGGGGGAAGGGGAGCAGGAGGGGCTCAGCTGGCATTAGTATGTATGAATACCTATGGGGGCAAAAGCCAGTGAAATCTGCAGGATTTTCCTTGGAAGGAAAGTTATGACCAAGCTAGATAGCATATTCAAAAGCAGATATTCAGCAAAGCTAGCATCAAAACAGACATTACTTTGCCAAACATTTAAGGACTCCATGGTAGTCAAGGCTATGGTGTTTTCCAGTGGTCATGTATGGATAATGTGGAATGTGGACCGTGATGCCGTTGAACTGTGTTGAAGTAAGACTTAAGCTGAGAGATTTCGCCGAAGAATTGATGCGAACTTCTGCGGGGCTGGAAAGAGCAGATGAGTGGAATCCGTGAGAAAGTCTTGAGAGAGACAGTCCTCCCTTGGCCGGAAGTGCAAGAGATCAGCCAGCCAGTCCATCCTAAAGGAGAGTCAACCAGCATCCTGTGTGTTCTTTGGCAAGGAATGATGCTAAAGCTGACTCACAGTACTTTGGCCACCTCATGCGAAGACTTGACTTGACTCATTGGAAAGACTCTGACCATTGGAAAGACTCGAGGGAGGAGGTGGGGGCGGGAGGAGAAGGGGACGACAGAGGATGAGATGGCTGGATGGTATCACCAACTTGATGCCATGATCTTCGTTTTCTGAATGTTGAGTTTTAAACCAACTTTTTCACTCTCCTCTCAATTTCATCAAGAGGCTTTTTAGTTCCTCTTCACTTTCTGCTATACTCCTCCCTTTTTTAGATTTCTTTCATTTAGGTTACCTTAGAGCTTTGAGTAGAGTTCCCTGTGCTGTACTGTAGGTTCTCATTATTTATCTATAGTAGTGCACATATGTTAATCCCAACCTCCCAGTTCATCCCACCCCCACTTCCATCCTTGGTATCCGTACGTTTGTTCCCCACATGTGTCTCAATTTCTGCTTTGCAGATAAGTTCATCTGTACTATTTTTCTAGATTCCACATATACGCGATATTATATATTTGTTTTTCTCTTTCTGACATACTTCACTCTGTATGACAGTCTCTAAGTCCATCCATGTTTCTGCAGATGGCACTATTTATTCCTTTTATGGCTGAGTAATATTCCATTATGTGTGTACATATATGTATATACATATACCACATCTTCTTTACCTATTCTTCTGTTGATTGACATTTAGGTTGCTTCCATGTCCTGGCTTTTGTAAATAGTGCTGCAATGAACACTGGGGTGCATGTATCTATTTGAATTATGGTTTTCTCTGAGAATATGCCCAGGAGTGAGATTGCTAAGTCATATGGTAGTTTTATGTTTAGTTTTCTTAAGGAACCTCCATACTGTTCTCCACAGTGATTGTACCAATTTACATTACCACCAACAATGTAGGGAAGGCTTCCCTTTTCTCCACATCCTCTCCAGCATTTATTGTTTGGAGATTTTTTGATGATGGCCATTCTGACTGGTGTGAGGTGATACCTCATTGTAATTCTGATTTGTATTTCTGTGATAATTAGACACGTTGAGCATCTTTTTATGTATTTGTTGACAGGTGTATGTCTTCTTTGGAGAAGTGTCTGTTTAGGTCTTCCATCCATTTTTTTCATTGGTTTGTTTGGTTTTTTTGTTATTGAGCTGCATGAGCTATTTGTATATTTTGGAGATTAATCCCTTGTCAGTTGTTTTGTTTGCAAGTATTTTCTCCCATTCCAAGGGTTGTCTTTTTGTCTTATTTATGGTTTCTTTTGCTGCACAAAAGCTTTTGAGTTTAATTAGGTCCCATTTGTTTGTTTGTTTTTATTTTCATTTCTCTAGGAGGTGGGTCAAAAAAGATCTTGCTGGGATTTACGTCAGGATGTTCTATGTTTTCCTCTAAGAGTTTTATAGTGTCTGGCCTTAGATTAATGTATGTGTATATATTTACTTTGATATTATATCTCTAAATGCTGCTGATCATTGAATTTTCATGGTTTACCTGTGTTGACTCCTTTGCCTTCTCTGTACACAGTGATTTGTAAATAATGACAGTCTTATTTCTTCCCTTCTAGCTCTTAGCCTTTTTTTCTTTATTCTTCTGCTGGCTGTGAAGAATATACTTCTGCCTCAGTATGAAAATCTGTGGAATTGGCATTAATGTACATTTACTTTGTTTCTGACTTTAAAATGAATGCTTCTAATGCTACTCCTGTATGCAAGTGCCTGCTGTATATTTTTGGTAGATAGTATTTAATAGACTAAGGAAGTATACTTTTCAGTATTAATTTCTATATATATATATTTTATAATTAATAGACATAGGACTTTGAAAAGTTATCTTCCTGAGTATATTGATATGCTCATATAGTTTCTTTAATATATTACCATTGACATAAGGAAATACACTAAAGATAAACTAATTGCATTCAGTCATGACATTAATACCTTTTTCTATAGTTTGCTAACATACATTTCTAGGGTTGGCACCTATGTTTATAAATAAAATTGGCTTATCATTCTTTTTCTCAGGCTATGACTGTCTCATCACTGTTAATAATATTGGTCACCTGAACCTTCATTCTTTTGCTCTTAAGCAATTGTGCTAACAAGTTTTCTATTTGAAATATGTTTCAAAGACCAACTTTGGTTTTGGTGAGCCTCACCATTACTTTTTTTTTTTTCCTTTTCACTAATGTATGCTCTTTTTTTCTAATGCCCTGTATTCTATTCTTTTGTAGTTTATACTATTGTTCTTTTCTAAGTTTTGATTTAGACGTAAGACACATCAATTTCTCATCTTTATTCTTCTGCAACAGGATCATTTACGGTTATAAATTTCTTAGAAATGTCCTATTTAGTTTTGATTTGGTTGCAACTTTTCTACAGTGTCTTTCTTAACCCACAAGTTATTTAAAGTCTGTTTTCTCAATTTCTAAATGTAGATATATTTTGTCACTGATTTCTAAATTTAATTACACTGTAATCAGAGAACATTTGTTTGACATGAAGTCTCTGACATTTGTTGAAACTTATTTTGTAGCCTGGTATTGAGTTAATTTTCATAAAAATTCTAAGTGTGCTTGCGAAGCAAGTCTGATCTTTTGGTTACTGAGATATAAGATTTTTAATTTAAAATCCTTATGATATCCATTTTTGCGATACATATTTTGATGCTGTTTAATTGAATGCATTCAGATTAGTAGCATTTATGTCTTCCAGTAAACTGAGAATTTTATTAGTATATATGGATGTACATATGTACATACATATGTATAAAGATATTTTTATATTTCTACATTATATATAGTGATATGTATATATATATTAATATATTACCCCCCCAAAATGGTTTTGCCCTAAATGTTTTGCTATTAATATAGTTATACTAGCTTTTTTCCTTTAGTATTTGTATAGTGAGTGAAGTGAAAGTCACTCAGTCGTGTCCGACTCTTGCAACCTCATGGACTGTAGCCCGCAAGGTTCCTCTGTCCGTGGGATTCTCCAGGCAAGAATACTGGAGTGGGTTGCCATTTCCTCCTCCACGGGATCTTCCCGATTCAGGAACCAAACCCATGTCTTCTGCATTGCAGTCAGATTCTTTACCAACTGAGCTAGTTTTCACTGTTTCTATTTTATGTCTTTTGTAACCAGTACTTAGGAGAATACTTCTTATTATTCAATATTCAGGCTCTTTTAAGCTGGAGAATGTAATCCTTTTTAATTAACTATATTTACTGACATGTTGTCTTATTTTTTTCTTGAAACTATTTTTTCCTGATGCTTTTTCTGTGTTTTTCTGCCTTGCAGACATTGTACTTCCCTCAGAACTCCTTTACCTTTCTCCTGTTTGTCTGAAATATTTCATCTATATGGAATTGATAACCCCATCAAAGTATCTTTCATTTCCTTTCCTTCTCAGGAACTTCCTCTAGCCAGTCTTTTATGGCCAGACCCTATGAAGATCTCGAGTTGAGCACTCTAGCTATGAGTTGGATATGTTGGCTTTTACTTATAGTAGATACCTTGATCATGTGTTCTACATATTTTTTCTCATGAACTCTTCTTCAGCAAAGTTTCAGATGAAAGAATTCTGCATGGCCTGACTTGAGGGTACATCTTTGTCTGGAGAAGTCTTGCATTTATAACTACAACGTACCTTCTTATCAAATCTTACTAGTGTGTAGTTGTTAATTCCTGCTCTTTAACCGAGGCTATTGTCCTTTGAAGGTCTAGTTTTATACTAGAAGCTTGGTTCCAGCTCTGAACTTTGGACCCCAGATCTCAGCCTGATTCCCCATGTGGTTGTGACAGATTCCCACAATTCTGATACCATCACAGCTCACGTACACACAGCTCTAAATGGCATTTTCTTCTTTATTTTAGGCTCCTGGGAATTTCGCTTTACATTTCGCTCTACTTTAGAAGGAATGTTAGCTATATTTTATTCAGCTTTTTCTAGCTATCTTGCAGCAGAAGAGTGTTAAGGTTTTCTAGCTCTCTTTATTGCTGGAAAAGTAAATCCCATGGCAAGTTGGTCATTAGCATGAAAATGTTAGTTGCTCGGTTGTGTCCAACTCTTTGTGACCCCATGGACTGTAGCCTGCCAGGCTCCTCTGTCCATGGAATTCTCTAGGCAAGAATACTTTCAGTTCAGTTGCTCAGTCATATCCAACTCTTTGCAACCCATGGACTGCAGCACGCCAGGCTTTCCTATCCATCACCAACTCCAAGAGCTTGCTCAAACTCATGTCCATCGAGTTGGTGATGCCATCCAACCATCTCATCTTCTGTCATCCCCTTCTCCTCCTGCCTTCAATCTTTCCCAGCATTAGGGTCTTTTCAAATGAGTTAGTTCTTTGCATCAGGTGGCCAAAGTATTGGAGCTTCAGCTTTAGCATCAGTCCTTCCAGTGAATATTCAGGACTGATCTCTTTTAGAATGGACTGGTTGGATCTCCTTGCTATCCAAGGGACTCTCAAGAGTCTTCTCCAACATCACAGTTCAAAAGCATCAATTCTTCAGTGCTCAGCTTTCTTTATGGTCCAACTCTCACGTCCATACATGACTACTGGAATAAACATAACTTTGACTAGATGGACCTTTGTTAGCAAAGTAATGTCTCTGCTTTTTAATATTCTGTCTAGGTTGGTCAGAACTTTTCTTCAAATACTTTAGTGGGTAGCTACTTCCTTCTCCAGAGGGTTTTCCCATCCCAAGGTCAGGCCCAGGTCTCCTAGCACTGGGAGCAGGGTCATTAGCATACACTGTCTAAAAACTTTTAGGATCTTGTCTTTATTCCTGGTATTCTAAAAATCCTTATATATTGATCTGAGTTCTCCTTTCTTCTCTAATCTGTCTTTATGCTCTTAATTCACCAGATGTTGGGCATATGATATATTTTCCTGTATTTTCTCTATTTTCTATCTTTTTACTATTTTGCTCTACATTCTGGGAAATTTTCTAAACTTTTTTCTAAGATTATATTGGATTATAAGTTTCTGCTCTTTTTTATTCTCTAACTGTTCCTTTTTTAAAGCATTTGCTTTCAGGGCTACGGCCCTGCCTCAGCTCACTGGACTGCTTACATCGTGGGCAGGCGAGCACCCTGCACTGATAAGCTAGAGGGAAGAGTCTGCGAGCAGCCGTGTCCTCATGGCGCCATGAGGTCCTCCAAAGGCCTGCCACCAGTATCTGCATCCCCAGGGAGAGTCCCCATTACACTGGCCTTCAAAGCCAGACATTCTGGGGGCTCAGTTTCCTTTGCAGGAACCCAAAGTGAGGCTCAGATCCCTTGTTCCTTGGGAAGAACTCCTGCAGTTGTGATTATCCTCCTGCTTGTGGGTCACCTACCCAGGGGTGTGGTCGTGACTATACAGCATCTCCATCCATCCTACTGTCTCACTGTGGTTCCTTCCTATACCTTTCCTTATAGAAACTCTTTCCTGCATTTCCTGTCATTTTCATTGATAGCTGCCCTATAAATTGTTGTAATTTTGCTGTGCCCTTGTGTGAAGCAGGGTCTCTTACTCCACCATGTTGGCCACCCAGGTACTTTTCAAGTAACAATAACAACAAGTAGTTAAGGGTTTTCAAGCTGTCACTATGACAGGCTCTCTGCTATGTATTTTACTTCTATTGTTCCAGTTAATGTTACCAAAAAAAAACCTGTGAGTAGGTTTTAGATTTACCTTCACAGACTGGATGAGGAAACTAAGATTCAGAAATGTTATGTGAAAGTGAAAGCCACTCAGTTGTGTCCAACTCTTTGCGACCCCATGGACTATTCAGTCCATGGAATTCTCCAGGCCAGAATACTGGAGTGGGTAGTCTTTCCCTTCTCCAGGGGATCTTCCCAACCCAGGGATTGAACCCAGATCTCCTGCATTGCAAGTGGATTCTTTACCAACTGAGCTATGAGGGGAGCCCCCAGAAATGTTAAAACCTCATCCAAAGTCACACAGCCCGTGCTGCCAGCACTAGCATTCCAGCCTAGAGTCGTTGGATTCCCAAGTCCATGCTGTGAACTTTTACTTTAAAGTTCCTCCACCTCTTAAACAGATCTGGCTACGACTGGTGGTCATAGAAGGAAAGGAATGTGTGGGAACACCCACCCAGTTCCAAGGTGAGAGACTCTGCAGAGGAGCATCCTTTCCTGGAATATCAGTTGGCCATGGCAGTAAAGACCTGAGGCAGCTGGTCTGCAAACAGCCTTAGGCCATCCTGACCAGGCTGCTGATTCTAGGTTGTGGTCAGTATCCAGGGTCACCCAGCTTTTCTGCTCAGAGCCGGTTCATCACTTCATCCAGATGGGATCAGGCCCTAAGGAAATGACTGATGGTAACCTGCCCACAGTGGGCTGATTTGAACTTTGAAATACCTGCATATAGAATTCATAGGGCAAAAAGCCCTTAATGGTAAAGACCAGGATGTGAAAGCCACCAAGCAGATCCTCTTGAACACTAAGGCAGGAAACTGGAAGTTGTTTCTAGTTCTGGGATATTTGCAGGAAATCCTGGAGATACTTACCCAGTCAGTAAATGATGGTACTGGAGTTAAACACATTCTATAATACCATTCAGTAGCCCTGCATCCTTGGGAAAGGACTCTGCCTCTCTGAACCTGAGTCTTCTTGTTCATGAAATGTACAATCAACTCGTTTCCCAAGGTCTTATAGAAAAGATTAGAACTACCTATAAGGTGGGTGGCACTTTACAAAGCTCATGTGAGTATTACAGGGGTATTACTATAACTTAGACATAGGAGTCTCCCGCATCTTAGTGTAGGCATCAGCCTGCCACCCAAGACTGAAATATCCATGTTACTTACCCAAGTACCTTTTCCCTAAAACATTACTGGAGAAAAGTCTGGTAATTCATTTTAGTTTACTAATACCAAAACAAAATACACTTCCTGATTTTTGCAGATTCTTTTTTGTTGGTTTGTTTTAGACCAACTGCTTTCTGGTGACGTTTCCTAGGAAGGCTTCTCCAGGTCAGGCAGTAGGGGACGTTTCTTCCATGGAATTTTCCTATGGAGAAGCTACGCTCTTCTGTGGAGTGAGGATTCTTATTTTAGCATATGCCCCAGAAAACAGCACTCACAGACTCATCACCAGAGTGGTTATTCAGATATTTCAGGTTCCTGTGGCTCTCCACCCTCTAAATACAGCACTATTTCCTCATCTCCACAGGTATTAGGTGATACACCTTAATAGCAAGATCTCTCTCTGTAATGGGTTTAGAGGCAAAGATGATTAAAGGATTAGAAAGTCTTAACATATAAAGAAAAGTGGAAGACAGAAAGGTACTTTGTCTCACAAAAGCAAGAAACCAGTCATTCCCCACTGAAGAACAGAACAAGGAAAAAAAAAAAAGTGTGCTTCAGTGTAGGGATTAAGAAAATGTCTGAAAATCTGGTTAAATGTGGATATGAGTTAAATCAGGATAGTGTCGACTCTCATCTTTGGGAAACATAAAAGATGTGGTTTAGATGCATCAATTGGGGACAGTCTGGTCCAGGCCTGGACATATCCTTGCCCAAGGGCTGGCAGATGGATCAAATGACCTCTCAGCATCCCTCCCAGCCCCACACTTCTGTCGTCCTATGCTTGTTGGACTAGCACGTTAGCTGCATTAGACTTGCCCTTGCAAGTTAGTGGAGGAGGCAGCTGCCTGAAAGAAAACAGGTAAACTCTTTTTGTCCCCAAAATAAATGCCTCTGTTTCAGGGGGCTTCCCTGGTAGCTCAGAGGGTAAAAAATCTGCCTGCAATGCAGGAGACCTGGGTTCAGTCCCTGGGTTGGGAAGATCCCCTAGAGAAGGAAATAGCAACCTGCTCTAGTATTCTTGCCTGGAGAATTTCATGGATGGAGGAGCCTGGTGGGCTACAGTCCATGGGGTCACAAAGACACAACTGAGGGTTGCATGATCCTGCAACAGATCAAGACCAGAAATGCAGGAAGAGGGAGTCCCAAACAGAAGACATGGACATGACCTGTAAAGACAAACTGTGCCTTACTGAAAGTGCAGCTCTTGGCTTGTATAGCAATGAGGCTCTCCTCCATCCCAGCTGAGTCCAATTCAGTCTTTCAATGAATGAGCAGCTCCCACTAGGCATGGAGCACTAGACAGGGTACCACAGACTCTACTGTAAGCCAAACAGTGATCTTTTGCTTTCCGGCAAAACACTGAATGAGTGATGAACATGTGGTCAGTTACCCTGCAGGGTCTGCACTTATGCAGCAAATGATGACTGAGTTGCTAAGATGCACAAGGCATCATGCCAGGCACTTGGAATGGGTTGGTAACTAAGCAGACAAATCTGTTGCCCTCATGGAGCTTACATTCTGGGAAGAGACACACATGATGAAAGACACACGAGATTCTCTAAGAACTGTGACAAGGAGCCCTGCCCTGGCTGACAAGTACCCACCATACCTGAGAAAGGGATGTTTCTATTGGCATGTGAAAGCTGAATATGAATCGGTGAACAAACTTGCATCATGGGAGGAGGCAGCATTAGGAGAGCACTCCATTTAAAGCTACCGAATGTTGTCAAGGGACCACAGTCTGCTTTATAGTAAGATGAAGGGTCATCTATGTATTCCTCTTTCTTGCTATTATACAAATATTAGTGCAGTAAATAATTTTAAACAATATCAAAGTCATACTTAAAACTAGTTTATCTCATTTTTATCTTATGACTAATAGATTGGTATTTATTACTTGTAAATTATGATCAGATTCTATATGGATGTGATATCATTTGGACACTAAATTCAGAATCAACTGAGAATTCGACCCTGATGATGAAAGCCTTGAGTCTAATTCTAAAATGGCTTTGGTATTGCTGTAAGCCAACAAGATGATGTGTTTGACACTGTGACGTGGATCTTTCCCCACCGACATTGACTATGAATTATAGGTTGGTTCCTGCACTACAGGTGGACCTGTGGCAGCCCGGAGGTGTCTCCCAGATATCACAGGGAACAGTTACCGATGTCCACGTTCCCCACAATGGCTCCCGAGCCCTGTTAACCTTCCTGCAGGAAGCCAACATCCAGTACAAGTAAGCGTGCTTTTTCATTGCTTAATTCATTTATACCCAATTGAACTGAATGGCAACTGTATTTAGGTTATGTGTTAAGTGCCAACAATAGGGTTTCAGGTTCTGTTTTTCATGTTAGGGAAGGCAACATGGATGTGGAACAGTTCTATTTACCAGCCATGAGCTTCTTTCTTAGTGTAACGGTGGAGGGGGAGCAATCACACTTCTCTATCATTCACCTAAGTAATCAGTGTACACATGGGAGGGTTTTACTGTGTGGGAAGAGGAGAGTAGTTTATCCACGCCTAGAAGGTGGATGTGGGCAGACAAAAGCCAGACTCTGCAGGAGCTGCATCGGTTGGACAAAGGGTGAGACTTGGGACCTTGAAGGCAGAGGGGAAAATGCAAGCAAAGGCGAGAAGCAACACAGTGAGTGCAGGTCAGGGAGTAGGAAGAAAAGGTGCCTGAGAGGTAGGGCAAGGGGCCAGGTTGTGGGAAGCTGCTGTTCAGAGTTAGGAACTCAGACCTCATCTTATGGGTGACGCTGCACAATCGTAGGATGTGAGCAAGGGAGCCACGTGTAACTGGGTGGTGGGGTAGGAGGAGACCACAGCAGCAATCCAAGTGAGAGTATGAGGACTGTGAGTCAGGACCAGAGTGGTGGGATCAAAAGAGAATTCCAAAAAATATTTCAGAAGCAAAACCACCTGGACTCTACATTTATTGGGATGTAGATGGAAGAGGAAGAACTCTTGGGTGATTCCAAGTCTTCTGTCTTTGGTGACCAAGTGGATAGATTTGAATACTTTGAGTTTTTTTTACAGTATTAGTTAAGCAGTGAGTGTGAAACAGCTGGAAGATAGTCCCAATCATCAAATAAGAAACAAAATCTTCTGAGATAAGGGATGTCAGTGGTGCCCAGTGCCACAGTGATCTGCAAGAAAAGGACTGATCAGTTACCTTCAAATTTGGCAATGGAAGTTTCACTGGTAACCCTAATGGTAGGATTAGAGTGTCAGGAGCAGAAGACAGAGAAGTGAACAGGAGGTGAGAACACAGCAGCAGAGCAGACTATTCTGTGACTCTTAGAAGTTACAATAGGGAGAGGGCAGAGGTGAGGAAGATGCTAATTCAGTGACTGCCTGAGATTTGGAGTGTGGGTAGGGGGCTGAAAGTGCTGTGACCAGCAGGGAAGGAGGCAATTGATGATGAAAGACAGAATGCACAGGTGAGGGAGTAGTTTTAAACGGTAGGAAAAGTACTTTATCCTATAAGACCAAAGAGGTAAGTGTGGGTCTAGTTAAGATTGTGGAGAAGAGAGTCAACAGGGTAAAGAGATAGTAGTCATCATAGTAGTGGCGCTAGTGGCTCAGTCGTGTCTGACTCTTGTGACCCCGTGGACTGTAGCTCACCTGGCTCCTCCGTCCACAGAATTCTCCAGGCGAGAATACTGCAGGGGTAGTCATTTCCTTCTTCAGAGGATCTTCCTCACTCGAGGATCGAACCCAGGCCTTGTGCATTGCAGGTGGATTCTTTCCATTTGAGTCACCAGGGAAACAGGGCAAGAGATCATAACTAATAGCCCAGTTTTCTGGATGAACTGAGAAGCAAAATTTATCACTTAGAATAAAGAAATAGGGGTAGGAACCAAAAAAAGTGGTTGTTGCAGAGAAGAAAGATTGTAGCACTGATACAGAGTTGACGTTTTGTTGGTTAGAACCACAAAAAGCTCAAGATGATAAGGACATTAAGGTTACTAGTGAGATGCTAGCTCAAGTATTCATCTGTGGGGTCTAATCTGGATAGTCTAGATTAGAGGAGGATCTAGGAAGAATGATGGAACACTGGGGTGCATGTTATTTTTTGAATTATGGTTTCTTCAGATATATGTCCAGGTATGGGATTGCTGGACATACGGTAACTCTATTAGTTTTTTAAGGATCCTCCATATTGTTCTCCATAGCAAATGACACATACACAGTACTATAAATAAACTAGCTGACTAATTAACTAAATAAACTAGGACCTACTGTGGGGCTTCCCTGATGACTCAGTGGTAAAGAATCTGCCTACCAATGCAGGGGATGCAGGTTCAATCACTGGGTCAGGAAGATCCCATGGAAAAGGAAATGACAACCCACTCCAGTATTCTTGCCTGGGAAGTCTCATGGACAGAGGAGCCTGGAGGGCTACAGTCCATGGGGTCAAAGAAGTATTGGACATGACTTAGGTCCTTTGTTGTTGTTTAATATCTAACTGTAGAGCACAGGGCACTCTACTCAATACTCTGTAATGACCTAAATGGGAAAAGAATCTGAAAAGTGGATATATGTTTAACTGATTCACTTTGCTGTACAGCAGAAACCAACAACTTTGTAAAGTAACTATATTCCAATTAAAAAAAAATTTTTTTAATGATGGGACAGAATGGAAGAATCAGGGCATTAAGGTATTTACAGTGAAAACAGGTTTAGTGTGACTGAGGGCAACAAGTTAGAACAAAATACATTTTGATAAAGTGTAGGCTGCTGGACATTAAGAGTTCTGGAGTAGAATACTTGTGACTGGTGACAGGATTATAGGGGGAGCAATGAAGGAGATGGCTGAAGTGGAATGGAGAGCATTGAGGCTGATGCAGTCAAGACAGAGTGAGGTTAATCACCATAAAGCCATCTCAGCAATCTTGAATTTCCTTGGCTGATGGCAAGATTAGAGGTGGGGAAAGAGAATGTATTCCTGAGACAGGAAGTAGCAGGGAGGAGCCAGGAGTTAGAGGTAAGCAACCAGGAATGACACAATGCTGAAGGGAGGATGAACTTTTCCTGGAAGTTAGAAGGTTAATGGAGCAGTACCAATGGTACCCAGGAGGATGCTGACAAAGTAGAAGAGAAAGTCACCGAAGAGTCTGTGTCCTTGAAAGAGTCCAGTTTCTGCTGGTGCAAGAATATGAGAAGAGGGAGTTCTCTAAAGAGATTGGAGAATGTAGGAATTTTATTTACAATCAAAGAGAATTCCAGAGAGCACAAAAGCAAAGGATGGGAGGAAGAGATGGAGAGAAAGTGCAAAATCTGGGGGGAGAAATGCAGGCTAGTGAATGAGTGAGATGGGAAGGAGTGACTTGCTCTTGGTTTGGAACCCTATGATTTTGGCCACAATTGTAAATGACTAACCAGGTGCTGCCAGTGGTAAAGAATCCGCCTGCCAGTGCAGGAGACACAAAAGATGCAGGTTCGATCTCTGGGTCAGGAAGATCACCTGGAGAAGGAAATGGCAACCCACTCCAGTATTCTTGCCTGGAAGATCCCATGGACAGAGGAGCCCAGCCAGCTACAGTCCATGAGGTCGCAGAGAGCCAGACATGACTGAGCACACGCAGCCTCTCAACTACTCCAACTTTTAAGCTAGTGTTTTTACTGCCAGAACTGGCACAGAGATCCCCGGTGAGGCCCAGGAAGGGTTCAAGGCTCTCTCAGTCAAGGGAGAGAGCTCTAGTCTCTGTGAAAGCCTGGCACAGAGGGTTCAATGGGGCAGTAACATCCTTCCCTGGCCCCAGAGATATTTGGCTCTCAGAGCGATAGGCACAGCTTTATGAAAGTACTGATGGGCTTTTTGCAGAAAGGTATTTTATCTGTGCCTCCATAACAGGGCAGAGTCACAGCTATGCATAAAACCATTGTTCACATTGAACACATTTTAATCACTGCTGTAGCTCTGAAGGCAGGCTTTGATTCTCTGAATGCCTAGCAGGGAAGAGCTTATTTCTATAGGTCCTCAATAAAAAACTCAAATGCCTCATTAATTATTATTTGGAAGAAAAGAATATACCAGTTATTTTAACAAGTCTCTATTTCCATTCAACATAGGTCATGTGGAACTGCTATAGAATAAAATATACCCTTTATACCACAGAGAATAGAGTTTTAAAAAATGAGAGTTTTAAACCAGTGGTCTCCTCCTGGAGAGCAATCATTTAGAATTATTCATTTTGTTGGCATGAAGATAATAATACATAGGTCAATTAAATTCCCCAGGGCTGGTAGGTATAGATCATTCTAATTGATTTATATTATTGTAGCCTGGGATATTTTCCAAAGATTATAATTTACTCTGTACAACTATACATAATGTATAGATATACTCATCTTTATAGCAGAGATAATGTGGCCTTATGTGTCTGGCCCCTGGGTGATCAACCCCTCTTAACAACATGACCTAGGAAATGATTCCTTTTGCCACAAAAAAATTTCAATAATTTTTTAAATTGAATACCTTTAAAAAAAATGGTAATGGAATTTCAAAGTTTGACACACACTCCCTTGTCCACCCTAGAAGCTGTGGGAAGGTGATTTTGTACTAAGTGATAATATCACTTATATATAGTTCTTAATAGATCTAGAAAAAAATTTTTTGACTATTTCAAAAGGAAAACAACTCAATGAAAATATAATCATATTAAAAAAGCTTGAAACAGTACACTTTGGCATGTTCATTGACTTTTTAAGGAAGTATATACTATACACTGGGGCTTCCCAGGTGGCACAGTGGTAAAGAATCTGCCTGCCAATGCAAGGATGCAAGAGACGTGGGTTCGATCCCTAGGTCAGGAAGATCCCCTGGAGAAGGAAATGGCAATCCACTCCAGTATTCTTGCCTGGAGAATTCCATGGACAGAGGACCCTGGAGGGCTACAGTCCATGGGGTAGCAAAGAATCAGACACAGCTGAGCACACACGTGATTAGAGTAGAAAGAGTAATCAGCCATAAGGAAACTAAGAAACTACAGCTGTTTAAAAAAAAAAAAAAAAGCCATTTGGACCCCATTTCATGGGCCTCTCGTCAATCTGCTGGTTTCCATTGGCCACTTTGACAAGAAAAATGGGGCCAGACCTGGTGTGACAGCGCGGCGGTCAGGAAGCTGTTCCCAGGCTACAAATGCTCCCACTCTTGTGACCATAATTGCCTCTCAAGTCAAGAAGCTGGTGATTGGACCCCAGAGTTCTGAGTCCAGACACCTGACAACCTCTAAACAGTCATGTTTCTGCCACCTCAACATGGTCACACCAGCAAGAGATGGCCTCTGCACTATTCGTAACTTCCTCTCTTGGCAGGGTTCACAAATTCATACCCAGAACCATAGCTACAATAGATGCTGTTGACCACACCCATCACTGACACTCAGGAGCAAAGAGGATGCACGGACCAGTCATATTCTAATGCTTTCTTCCATTTTTATTTAATGTGGAAACTGAGAAGACTGAGAGCAGTCAGTTTCCAGATTAATTAGCCTAAATTACTGGTTTCCAGATTGTTAGCCTAAATTTGAGCTCAACTATGTATTAAAATCACCTTGTGAGCTTTTCATAAATGCCTGATACCTTTACACAGAGATTCTTGTGTAAGTAGGGCTCAGTGTGGCATATTTTTTAAAAGCTCGTGGGTGATTTTTAAAGCAGCCTATCTTGAGAATCACTGGCCTAAATGAATGGATAGATAGCAGAGCTCCAAAGACCAGCTCAATTGAGGGCACCTGGAAATTTTAAAACAAGACTGAGAGCTTAAGTGTTGATTCATCAAAGAAGTTAATACTCAACTAGATTGATTCCACAACCTCAAACTGAAAAACTTCATAATTTTCTTACTTTGGTTACAACACTAGTTAGAAAATATTACAGTAAATCTTGTATAGGAGCAATTATCAATTAGAACTATTCTGATTATTCTCTGAATGGGGATTTCATTATATTATTAACAATATGTTAAGTCATTTATCGACTGATAATGATAAAGAATTCATTCAGAAGCGTGATTTTTCATACTGAAACTCCTGGGAAAATATTAGCTTTTGAAGGGGTACAATGCCAAACAAACAGATGGACCAGCATCAGAACTTCAGAAATTTTCTGGGGATGAATATGAAGAATGACCTTGTGCCTGCTCAGTCGCTTCAGTCGTGTCTGATCTTTGCAATCCCATGAACTGTAGCCCACCAGGGTCCTCTGTCCATGGGATTCTCCAGGCAAGAATACTGGAGTGGGTTGCCATTTCCTTCTCCAGGGGACCTTCCAGACCCAGGGATTGAACTGGTATCTCTTGCATATCCTGCATGGGTAGGTAGGTTCTTTACCACTGAGCCACCTGGGAAGCCCACTCTTGCCTTAAGGGGAAACAAATTATCTGTGCTTGTTTATGTTTAAAAAGTCTGCCCACTTTGGAAATAATACAAAAACAGGACACTAGAGCTTCGTTTTGTAAACATTCTGTAAAGGTCTTTATACCTTTGAAAACTTTTGTGTGTTTGTGTGTCTTATGTTTTTAAATTGAAACTTCACAGAGATTCTTCTGTAGTTTGCTGGGTTTGACAAATCTATTTACTATCCACCCCCAACGTCCCCCGCTTAGTTTCCTGAAAGAGATAGAAGTATCCAGGAGAAATGGATAGATGGTACCGGTAAGGGAATCATAGCTAAAGATTGCCTGCAGTAACTGGAATTTGTTGATAGTTTATAACCATCTCAGCTCTAATCAAACTTGCATTTTTCTTGACCACCCCAGATTCGCTCACAACACAAGAAGACTGGACATTGACAAAAACGTTCGTTTGGTTCTTTACAGCCACACTGGCAATACTGTAAAATTCTTTACCCATGCAAAGCTACTTTCATCTATAATTTGTTTCCTTGAGGGAAGAAAGAAAGAACTAATACAGATCATGTTCAGACTGACAATTTAAACTCCACTCATATTTTGAGCCCCAGCAAGCAGCTACCAAACAAGTTTACCAATTCTGTGCCATGCCACCTTACCTTAATTTTTGATGTTTCTGAAGTCAAACATTGAAACCAAAAGGACAGTAAGCTAATGATAAATCCCCGATTAAATGCTTTGTCCACAGTGCGTCCTCAGTTAAATAACGAATGAGTAAATCAAGAGGAATGTCCTACACCCAGCATGACCCTAAGTAAATCTACTTCTTTTGTAGACCAAAAAATTGTCTTGAATTTCTTGAATAAAGTGGCTTTCATGGGTCAGCTTTGAAAGTCATTTAAAGATGCCATTATATATTGCTTTAATAGCCCTGAAACCACCAAGCAACAAGTTCTTTGGAATATAAAATAAGAAAGCAAAGTTTTTGGTTTTCTTTTTTTTTTTTTAGCTACCTGTCCAGCCCAGGAAAATCAGTGAGAGGCTCTTTAACATCTTTAAGTAAATAAATGAGCACCTTGTTACTTCATGGTGCTCTAGTTGGTGGAGGTGAGTGAGCACTGGGGGAACGAGCCATATCTAGCTCGGACATCTCATCAAGGATATCAATGACTGCAGCTGGAGCTATTCCACACATTTCAGGGACCCTGGAATCCCCGACCCTCGCCACAGCCTTCAGTTCCCAAGTGCATTCGCTTTGCTTACCTGAACTTGTCTTCTCTTGGCATCCTTGATACTGTCAGGCAGTAAAAGTAGCTTTTTCTGACTCTGGTTGTTTCTTCTGTTTCCTCTTGAAGCTGGCAGCTTCTTCTTTCCCTTTTCTGAGCTCTGGGTCAAGTGTGCTAGGTAATGACATAAGGAAAGTCTTTCAGTGATAAATGGCACAGGAACAGATAGAAACAGATAGAAACAGCTGAAAAGGAGGCTGCGGCAAGGGAGTGGAGGAGCTTGTCTCGCTTCATTTTTCAAAATGTTGCACTAGACTTGAGTCTGTTTTGAGTTCACATTCCAAGTTCAAATTCTGGCTTTGCATCACTAGCAGAATGACAATTGGCAAGTTCTTAACCCTTTTGAGGCTTGGTGTCCCCATTTGCAAAGTGGAAATAACCATATGAGGTAGGTTTTATTAACTCAGTTGATGTATGTATTGGGATGGCCAAAAGGTTCATTCAGGTTTTTCTGTACGATGTTATGGAAAAACACGAACAAACCTTTTGACCAACCCAATAAAATACACAGCACAGTGCCTCCCACCTGGTAGATGCCCAGTAAATATAAGTGTTCCCATCATTCCATTCTTGTAGCTACTCCATCAATGGTGGTTATTATTAGTATCATTATTACTTGGGAACATCTGTTCTGTAATTTTACATTTAATATTCATTATACCATTTATTTAAGAATTGTTATTTTCTGAAAAAGAACATCTTCCCCACATTCGGTATTTTTAGAAATGTCAGTCCTGGTTTTCTTTTGGCTCATTTTTATATTTTCTCCATTTAACTGTAATCATGTCTATCATTTCAAATCCAGGATCCTCATAGAAGATCTTCAGAAAGTACTGGAAAAGGGAAGCAGTTTGCCAGCCTGGAGAAGTCGAAGATCCCTCTCTGGATATAATTATGAAGTTTATCACTCCTTAGAAGAAGTATGTAATCAAAGGACTTTTTGTGGCTTTTTTTCAAGTGCCTCTGTATCATTCAGGTCTCAGGACTGGGGAGAAGCATAGGGACACAGGCAGAAGTTATGTGAAGAATACTTAAGCTCTTACAATGTCCAGGCACCTCAGTTCTCTTCCATTAAGCATTTTATATGAGAAGTATATATGAGAAGTAGCAAAAAATTTTAATTTCACGTGCTTTACCCAACCCACCCCTACAATGGCCAGGAGAAGTGCAATGGAAGAATGTGGTAATGCTGCTATATAGTCAGCCCTTGGTATCCAAAGGACATTGGGTGCAGGACCCCCTGTGGATTCCAGAATCGTGGATACTCAAGTCCCTCGTGTACAAAGGCATGGTACAGTCAGCCCTCAGTATCCACCAGTTCAGCATCCAAGGATATGGAGGGCCAACTGTAATAACAGTAATAACACCCTAACTGGAAATCCATGGAATGTAGAGCTAGCCAGAGTTTGAGGGCAATGGTTTGGCTGAGCAGTGGAGTAAATTTTGATGTTGGCCCCATATCCTCTGCAAATTTGAGTCCCCCTAAAGCCAAACGGCATGTGTGGCTCCTCAGAGCCTGTTAGCTTGTTGTTACTTATTTTATCTGGAAAACATAGGGACCCATCCTATTGCTGCTGCTGTACATCTGGGCAACAACTAGTTATCCTTCAAATCTCAGTTTGTGCAAGAAGACAGCTGGTTCTACTCTCCCAGATGGGCCAGAACTCCCTGTCCCAGCCCCAGCATATTACCTGCACCCATAGTACATGGATGTGAGACCTAACATAATTTTTAATTATGATTAAGTACTTGATTAATGCCTTCCTCTCCTAATAAGCTGCAAGGGCCCTGGGGGCTGGCCATTGCTTTCTTGTTCACCACTGTATCTCCAGTGTCAAGCAGAGACTTCCAAATAGAGGGTCGTTGACAGAATGAATAAATGAATGAGTACATACATTTTTTCATTCTTCCCCTGAATTCTGAATTGAGCAAAGGAATGCCAGTCATAGAAGTAATGAGATCCTGTTATAGTCTTAAGAGAATGTTTGGTTCTCTTGATAATGACTTTCAAAATTACGTGCACATATTTTATGTTTTTAACATACATTTTAGAAGCTTGAAGTTAGCAGCAATGGAAAGGATTTAGATAACTTGATACATTAAAGTGCTATTAACATGCACTAGAAAAAGGTCAAAATTTTAAAATATATTAATATAGATAAGTACATATACCTGTGTGTGTTGAGTTACTCAGTCATACATACATATATGTAAATATATGTGTGTTCATGTGCTCATTAGACTAAACAGCGATAGAAAAAAAAGGAAAATATGAGTACTTTCCAAATTTTTTTTTAGACTCTTACAGTACTTTGCCTGGAAAATCCCATGGATGGAGGAGCCTGGTAGGCTGCAGTCCATGGGGTCACTAAGAGTCGGGCACGACTGAGCGACTTCCTTTTCACTTTTCACTTTCATGCATTGGAGAAGGAAATGGCAACCCACTCCAGTGTTCTTGCCTGGAGAATCCCAGGGACAGGGGAGCCTGGTAGCTGCCATCTGTGGGATCACACAGAGTCGGACACGACTGAAGTGACTTAGCAGCAGCAGTACACATCTTGAAACACTGGGACACTTTTTTTGTGACTTCCTTCCTCTCCTATTGGGCTTTTAAGTCAGAAATGTTACCCATCTTTCTAAATACCTTATTTATCTACCTCAAATATACCTTTTCCTGCTGACAGATAAATGTGTGTGAATGGATCAGTGTCAGTATATTGCTATTACTGGGGAAATTATTCATGGTATACCCTCTGATGTGTGGCTGGATAGACTAAATCTTAAATGCAAAAGATAATGCCTTTTTCTTAGCATCTTCTGTTCAGTGGTAAATTACAATGTATAGGACTTAAACACTTTCCAATAGTTGGGATGGTTTTTCTGAAGCTTACTTCTTTCTTTTCCTCTTAAACACTTGGAGATGAAAGAAATAAATTTTTATTTTTAAACAGAATCCAGAATACATTGATTAACTTTCTGTAAAATTTTGCCATTAAGATGTTAATGACAAATAGTAGTAGAAAGGTATGCTTTAAAAAGGGAACAATATGAAGACAAAGCAGCTATATAGGAGAGCAGAAAATAAAGTGTAATTTTTAGTATCCTGAAGAAAATTAAGACTACAAAATTGGCTTTTCATTAAATTTTATACTCCATACATGCTTTTTGAGTTCCAAGACCTATTGTCTTTCTGTTACCTTTTGTTTATTAAAAGCTCCATAATTGTGTGAGTCTAATATGGTTTTTAATTTATTTGCTTTTAGATTCAAAATTGGATGCATCATTTGAATAAAACACATTCAGGTCTCATTCACATGTTCTCTATTGGAAAATCATATGAGGGAAGATCTCTTTATGTTTTAAAGGTAAAAAAAATAAGAAATTAGCAACTGAATATTTACTATTCATCTTTTTCAGCTTTGACTTATAAGGAAAAGAAGCAAAATGGTATTTCATAGTGTCTCGTATTTAACATCATCTGGTAATTTAAGACTGGTGGCTTAGATAGTAAAGAATCTGCCTACAAACAAGAGACCCGGGTTTGATCCCTGGGTGCAGAAGATACCCTGGAGAAGGGAATGGCAACTCATTCCAGTATCCAGGCTGGATAATACCACAGACAGAGGAGCCTGGTGGGCTGTCAGTCCATGGGGTTATAAGGTGTCAGGCATGATTGAGTGACTAACACTTTCACTTTTTTCCCACTAATTTAAGAAAAAATATTTTTTCCCTTAAGTTTTTGAGCCATATTTAATTTTTGCCATTTAAGTATTCCAAAGAATACTATTTCTAACTTATTCAGAGTGACTGATGAACTTCAAAAATAATGACCTTCAAAATTATTTGTGGGCTGGTGCTGCTTACAATGAACAGAAGCAAAACTATACAAATGTGTCAGAAGGTGTGCGTCACTCCCAGCCCTTGAGCCTGCATTCTCTTCCAGCTACTCACCTATAGCTCTCCATTCCTTCTCAGCCAAACATCTTAAAAGATTTTCCTACATCACTGTCTCTACTTCCTCACCAACCATTCAGACCCTGGACTCCCTGACCTTTGCCCCGACAACAACTCTAGAACTTCTGCATGACTTCTCCTTGGCTCTCTTCCCGTCTCAGAGCATCCTCTTCCCTTGTCCTTTCTATACATGCTGGTGACCCCAGGGTTCTCTCCCCAGCTGTGCTCTCTGTCTACCTGCTGTCTCGGAAGCACATCCACCGCATGGTTTCAGCTATCATTCCAGACTTATCTGTTCAGTGGACTCTGCTCTCTAGAGCTGGGCATCCTCATCTCGACACTCACCAAAGCACCTCAGACTCACGATGACACCACTGTGCTCCAGATCAGGAAACATGAACCACCCCGAATTCCTCTTCCTTATTCTAACCACTTCAAATCGAACACGAAGAACTGACTTTTTTTTTTTTTTTCCTTCTATCTTCTGGATTTATCACAACCTCTCCTCTTGTCCTCACTGCTGTTGACCTAGGCTTGTTTCTGGATCTATTCTCCCTGGACTATTACAATCATGGCTTCAGGACTGAACTTCCTCATGAGTCCCCATCCTCTCATCCTCTAACCTAACTATACACACACACCCACATCCCTCCCATAGAATACAGGATGAAGCCTTATCTGTATGTCATATCCAGGAATGTCATCTGTCTCTTGCCTCTGTGTCAGCTTCATCTCCCTTCTTTCCTCAGACCTTAGAAGCAGTGGTTCAAACATGGTGTGCTCAGCTTCTCTTCCAAGCTTGAGATAGATGTCTTCTTTCACTTGTCTGCCAAGCAAGTTTCAAGTCTTACTCTCCTACTCAAAGTCTTTCTCTCCTGAGAAGCCCTCGTTTGTTCCACAGGCAAATGACACATAGCACCCAATGTCCCCAAAGTAACTCCTGCATATTCACATTATAGTGATGAATTGCTGGTATTTCTGCCTTCTCCACTACCATATAAATTCCTCATCTTCTCATCTCAGAATCTCCAAGGCCAAGCACCGTATCTGATGTTTAAAAGGATTTCTTGAAGTGTTAATATAAGTTGAGTGAATTAATGAATGAATGAAAACTAGATCTCCCATCAATGTCAAAAGCCACCTACTAATTAGTGGGTAAGAAACCATGTTATAGATGAAATTTATATAACAAGATTATAAAGAAAAGTTTATTGCTTGATTCTACAAATCAAATTGTTTTGTGTTTCCTTTATGTACTGTAATAAAATTCGACTTTGTCTTCCTACAAGACCTAGCTATTTCTTTAATAGATATTGCTTGGGAATATTTCTGTTACCTTGCCTGGGGAGCGGGGGTTGAGAAAAAGAGGGCAAGGACAAGGAAAAGGAAGGGAAAAATTCAGCTTCTTACTTAACCGCCACATACTATATTAAAATGGAATGTGTGCATGCTAAGTCGCTTCAGTCATGTCCAACTCTTTGCAACCCTATGGACTGGGGACCTCCAGGCTCCACTGTCCTTGGGATTCTCCAAGCAAGAGTACTGGAATGGATTTCCATTCCCTCCTCCAGGGGATCTTCCCGACCCAGGGATCGAACCCGCATCTCTCACATCTCTTGCATTGGCAAGCAAGTTCTTTACCACTGGCACCACCTGGGAAGCCCTAAAATGGAGAAGCACACCTATTTAACCAACTGCCTTTGTCTTATGTATTTTCCACTCCTTTGATTTGTAATTAAGGCAATAAATTTACAGTTTCTGCATAAACAAGCCTGGACTTCTGAAATCGATAGGAACTCTCTTTGTCTTTTTTATGGGTTA
This sequence comes from Bos javanicus, assembly GCF_032452875.1. NCBI lineage: Eukaryota > Metazoa > Chordata > Mammalia > Artiodactyla > Bovidae > Bos > Bos javanicus. The sequence continues at coordinate 31,767,327 of NC_083881.1, read as the reverse complement.
CCTAATGAACCCAACTCTAGTGAAGTATTATGCTGAAACCATATTAAATTATGCAGGTCAGTGAATCCAAAAATAAAAGCTTGCTTTGGTAACTATGAATACTCTTGTTTTCAGCTGGGCAGAAGATCACGAGCTTACAAAAGAGCTGTCTGGATGGACTGTGGCATTCATGCAAGAGAATGGATTGGCCCTGCCTTCTGTCAGTGGTTTGTAAAAGAAGTAAGTTAAACCCTTTATGAAGTATCCATTTGAGCTAGCCAGTGTTTTTATTCTGCTCAAGGAACAAAACTGGGAATGTGAAGCGAGTGATACCTGAAAATAACACCATAATTTTGTGGGTTGCTTTTATGTTTATGAAGGCCTCTCAAAACCCTGGCTCAGATTATCTTCACCTCTGCCCTTGGAGACTGGAACTACCAACCCTCATTAAAGAGAAAGAACTTGAGATTCAGAGTGTTTATGAATTTATGACAAATTAGGAACCAACCATAGGAGCTGATGTATGACAAAATGCTAAAAATTCAACGTATGGTGTTCCAAAACATTTTATCATGTGATATTCAGCATGGAAAATTCTACGTGACTTTTGTTCTCCTTCAAAATGATCTCACATATGCTATAGCAATAAGGAGATGCCCTCCTGCTATGGATCTGTGATTTAGACACCAAAGACCTTTAGCATTTGCGGATGTAACATTCGCTGTTTCAGTGCTTTTCAGTGACTAATGGTTGGTGACTCACAGTGGTTTCTCATTTTCTGGAGGCTTCATTTAAGCCATAAGCCTTATGAGGCTAGTATATTGAATGTGTTCTTATCCTAAGAGTGGGTCAGCCTCAGGGGCTAACATCTTAATACGTTCTGATATCTTTCTATTGTCAAGAATGTAATGACTTTCATGGCTTTCTTTTTCAGTTCAACTTCTTAGTGTTTTGTTTTTTTTAAAGACTCCTAAAAGAAAACAAACTACTAGTACAGGTAATAAAAGTGAAAAAGTCTAAGGAAAGGAGGTTCTAAGCCAGAAAATAACCCTAAAAATTATTTATGGAAAACCATTAATGATACAAGATAGTGAAATATTTCAGTTATATTTCACTATGTTTTATGGGAAAGTGACCTAGTGCAGTTTGTGATTTTGAAGACTCCCCTAGTCTTAGAAAATATGCCTCACAAATGTCAATGCTGTACTAAATTTGTAAAATCTGCTTCTCCACCACTACCAAGCCCACACAAGTATCCATTTTATAATGTAATAATAAAATTTTCAAAGTATTCCCACTCAGTGTATTCAGCAATTCATATTCTCTTAAAACACCATTTTATCCAGTAGGACAAAATGCAAAAGCTAACAAACTGTTAACCCTAGCATCTTGTATAAATATCCATTATATACATACAACATTTTCTACTGTCTCAAGTTTCAAAAATGAAAAGGGAATAAATGGTTAAGAACAGAACATCTATTGTTTATAGACTATGGTCCTTCCCAGGTGGTGCTAGTGGTAAAGAACCCAGCTGCCAATGCAAGAGACATAAGAGACATGGATTCTATCCCTGGGTCAGGAAGATCCCCTGGAGAAGGGCATGGCAACCCACTCCAGTATTCTTGCCTGGAGAATCCCATGGACAAAGGAGCCTGGTGGGCTATAGCCCATAGGGTAGCACAGAGTCAGACACAACTGGAGCGATTTAGCACACATGCACGCATGGTCCTGTGTGTTATTATAGAACATAAAATATATCTTCCAAACATTTAATCTCACCCTCACATGTGCAGCCTTTTTATAGCACCTAAACTTAATGTCCATGTGGTAATTGTGTCTCTTCCTATACCAGTTCCGAGGGCAGAGCCTATCTTGTTCATTGCCAAATCCCTAGCACCTAGAACACCATCTGGCACTCAATAATACTTCAGTTATCTGTGAATAAATGGGGATAATGAGAATTCAGTGGTTATGATAATGAGAAATTTCTGGGAGATGACTTGGAATTCATCTCCTAAGGATATGAATGGTACTACCTGGACTTTGCAGTATGCAATATGTATAGCCATACATGGCAGCCCTAGAACCCAAGCTAAATTGAGTCCCAAAGAGTTGATGCTTTTGAACTGTGGTGTTGGAGAAGACTCTTGAGCGTCCCTTGGACTTCAAGGAAATCAAACCAGTCCATCCTAAAGGAAATCAGTCCTGAATATTCATTGGAAGGACTGATTCTGAAGCTGAAGCTCCAGTACTAGGGCTACCTGATGCAAAGAACTGACTCTTTTGAAAAGACCCTGATGCTGTGAAAGAATGAAGGCAGGAGGCGAAGGGGACGACAAAGGATGAAATGGTTGGATGGCATCAACAACTCGATGGACATGAGTTTGAGTAAGCTTTGAGAGTTGGTAATGGGCAGGGAAGACTGGCATGCTGCACTCCATGGGGTTGCAAAGAGTTGGACATGACTGAGTGACTGAACTAAACTGAATTTTCGCTCTCTCTTTTTTGGTGCTTTTCCCCAAATTCAGCAGCTTAAAACAGCAAACATTGATTACTTTCTAGTTTCTGTGGGTCACAATCCAGGTGCAGCTTAGCCAAGTGCCTCGGGTAAGTCAAGGTGTCAGCTGGAGATTGGGCCATCTCAGGCTTGTGTGGGGAATCTGTATCTGAGAGCTCAGTCATGTGACTGTTGGCAGCTTCCATCTTCACTGGCTGTGAGCCAGAGATATTAGCTCCCCATCACGTGGGCATCACCACAGGACAGCTCACAACCCAGCACATGGCTACCCTCAGAAAAGATGAGGCGGAGAAAGAGCGAGCAGCCCAAGATGGAAGCTACGTCTCTTTTAACCTAATTTCAGAAGTGATATCCTATCACTTTTTCATATTCTGTCCAATGGAATACATCACTAGGTCCAGACTGCATTCAAGGGGAGGGCATTAGACAAGAGCACAAGTGCCAAGAAGTGAGAATCACTGGGGGCCATCTGGCACCTTAGAGGCTGCCGGCCGTACCTGGTGGGACTTTCTCCGTAGCCATCACTGTAATGTTTGCATCCTTACTTCAACATGAACTGGAAGAAAACTTATCAAGCCTTTTAAGTTCCTGCTAGAACAGCAGATGGCACAGAGGTTACATAAACACATGTAGTAGTCAGACAGCCCTGGGTTGGAATGCCAGCTCTGCCATTTACTAGCTGTGTGATCTTGGTGGGCAAGTCATAATCATAATCATAATATGTGACACACTCAGTTATTGGGAGGATTCAATTATATAATGTTTATAAAAGACAAGAGTGCTTGGCATATAATAAGCAGTTAATAAAATAAATTCATTTTTAATAGGAGTAGTATCAGCAAGTTGATATTTTAAAATGACCAGAGCATCATTAGAAAGAAAATCAGCAAGGATGTGAAAGAACTTAACACCACCAACCAACAGGATCTAAATCACATTTATGGATCACCCAACCAACAACAGCAGAATATGCATTCTTTTCGAGTGCCTGCAGAACATACTGGGGCTTTACCCCAGCTCAGCTGGTAAAGAACCTGCCTGCCAATGCAGGAGATGCAAGAGATACAGGTTCAATCCCTTGGTTGGGAAGATTCCCTGAAGAAGGAAATGGTAACACACTCTGCTATTCTTGTCTGGGAAATCCCATGGATAGATGAACCTGGTGGGTATGTCCATAGGGTCTCAAATAATTGAACACAACTGAACACACACACAGAACATACACCAAAATATTCCATATCACACACCAAGAAACAAATCTCAACAAATTTAAAGGAAGTGAAATCATACAGACTGTGTTTTCTGACCACAAGGAAATCAAACTAGATATTGATAACAGAAAGATAACCTCCAATCACTGAGAAATTAAGATGCCTCTGAATTACCTATAAGTTAAGGATAAAATCTCAAGGGAAATTTAAAAAGTAAATTGCACTGAATGAACATGAAAATACATACAGCATATTAAAATTTGTGGTACACATCTAAAACAATGCTATGAGGGAAATTTATAGCACTTAAATGTATACATTAAAAAAGAGGGAAATTCTCAAAACAATAAGCTCTCAACTCAAGGACCTAGAAAAAGAGAAAATAAAGGCAAAGCAAGAAGGAGGAGGTAATAAGGACAAGAGTAAAAATCAATGAAACTGAAAACAGAAAATCGTTAGAGGAATCAGTGAAACAAGGAGCTAGTTCTTGAAAAGATCAGTGAAATCAACAAAGTTCTAGCAAGAGAGACAGAAAAAGACAGAACATACAAATTACCAACTTAGGAATGAAAGATATGATTACAGACCCTGCAGATATCAAAAGGATAATAAAAGAATACTATGGATAACTCTACACATATAAATTTGACAACTTAGGCAAAAATATACCAGTAAATAGAAAAACACAAACTTTGACAACTCATCCATTATGCAACAGGCAAGTTGAATATCCCTACTACTATTAAAGACAGTGAATTCATAATTTTAAAATTCAAAAAGAAGAAAGGAATAAATCTCCCTACCCAGATGGCTGCACTAAAGAATTCTACCAAATGTTTAAAGAAGAATAAGACCAATTCTACACACTCACTTTCACAAAATAGGAGCAAACATTTTCAATTCATTTTATAAAGTTAGTATTACCCTAGTACCAAAATCAGACAGACAGTAGGGGAAAAAAAAAAAAACTAGAAAATAGATTCAGAAATCCTTAACAAAATATTTCCAAATAGAATTTATCTATCTATAAAAATAATTCTGCATCACAAGCAAGTGAGGTTTATTTCAGAGACCCAAACCTGGCTTAATATTTGAAATTCAATCAATGTAATCTACCATACTAACTAGCTAAAGAAGAGAGTCTATTTAATCTTATCAATTGATATAGAAAAATACCTTGACAAAATTTAATAGACATTCATAATAAAAACTCCCAGAAAAGCAGATATAGAGTGGGACTTCCTCAACTTTATAAAAACTATCTATGAAAATCATATTGCAAACATTACACTTAGTGGTAGATAAGCAAATGCTTTCTCCTAGGATCAAGAACAAGGTAAGGATGTCCACTCTCACCACTCCTAATTGACATAGTGCTGAAAGTTCTAGTGAGTAGAAGAGGAAGAAATAAAAGACATACAGATCTGAAAGGAATGAATAAAATTTTTCTATTCATTAATGACATGATTGTCTACATAGAAAATCCCAAGGAATCTATAGGAAAATGGAAGTAACAAGATCACAGGACACAAGATAAACATACAAAAATCAACTGTATTTCTATATACTAGCAGTGAACATGTGGATGCTGAAATTAAAAATACATAATTTATAATTACTCAACAAATGAAATAAACTTAGGCATAAATCTCACAAAACAAGTATAGGAATTATGTGCTGAAAACTATAAAACACTGATCAAAAAAAAAATCTAAATATATAGAGATATGCCATATTCATGGACTGGAAGTTTCAACATAGAAAAATATCAGTTCTCTCCAATTGATATCAATGTTTAACATGCTGCTGCTGCTGCTAAGTCGCTTCAGTCATGTCCAACTCTGTGCGACCCGAGATGGCAGCCCACCAGGCTCCCCCGTCCCTGGGATTCTCCAGGCAAGAACACTGGAGTGGGTTGCCATTTCCCTCTCCAATGCATGAAAGTTAAAAGTGAAAGTGAAGTCGCTCAGTCGTGTCCAACTCTTAGCGACCCCATGGACTGCAGCCCACCAGGCTCCTCTGTCCATGGGACTCTCCAGGCAAGAGTACTGGAGTGGGGTGCCATTGCCTTCTCCAATGTTTAACATAATTCCTATAAAAATTCCAGCAAGACTTTTTGTAGATATAGGTGAAATTATTCTAAAATTTATATGAAAAGGCAAAGGAACCAGAAGAGTTAAAACTATTTTGTAAAAGAATCATTTTACTCAACTTCAAGGTATGTAGCTACAATAATCAAAAGTATATAGTGCTGGTGAAGGGACACACAGAAAAATGGAACAGGAGACTCAGATACAGATCTACAAAATGTGCCCAAGTGATTTTCAACAAAGATGTAAAAGCAATTCAGTGAAGGAAAGACTTGCTTTTCAACAAATGGTGCTGGAGCAAGTGGACTTCCATAGGCAAATAAATGAATTCCAACCTAAGTCTCATTTCTTACACAAAAATTAACTCAAAGTGGATCATAGACTTAAATGGAAAATGTAAATTTATAAAAACTTTTTTTTAAAAAAATAGGAAAAAAATCTTCAGGATCTAAAACTAGGCAAAAAGTTCTTAGACTTGACACCAATTGCAAGCTCCATATAAGGAAAAGTTGATAAACATTATCAAGCATAATCAAAATTTAAAATTTTACTGTGTGAAAGACCCTGTTAAGAGGAAAAAAAAGACAAGCTACAAACTTTGCCACATATCTGATAAATGATCCCTATTTGGAGAATATAAACTCAAAACTTGACAATAAGAAAGCAAGTAATCCAATTAGAAAATGGGCAAGAGACATGAAGAGACATTTCACCAAAGAGTATACAGATGGCCAAAATAAAGAAAGCCCAGGAAAAAGGATGCCATTAGGACAATTCAAATTAAAACCACAATGAGCTATCACTAGACACCCATCAGAATGGCTAAAATTACATACACACATACCCCTGGAGGTACAGGGAGGGACTGACTCACCAACCAGTGCTGGGGAAGATGGGGGAAAACTGGATCACTCACACACTGCTAGTGAGAATGTAAAATGGTGGAGCTACTCTTGAAAACAGTTAACACTTTCATTTAAAACTAGACTTGCAACTATCATCAGTTCGGTTCAGTTCAGTCGCTCAGTTCTGTCCGACTCTTTGTGACCCCATGAACTGCAGTACGTCAGGCCTCCCTGTCCATCACTAACTCCTGCAGTTCACCCAATCTCATGTCCATTGAGTCCGTGATGCCATCCAACCATCTCATCCTCTATCATCCCCTTCTCCTCCTGCCCTCAATCTTTCCCAGCATCAGGGTCTTTTCAAATGAGTCAGCTCTTCACATCAGGTGGCCAAAGTATTGGAGTTTCAGCTTCTACTATCATATAACCCAGTAATTGCACTCTTGGCATTTATCCCAGAGAAATTAAAACTTGTGTTCACTCAAAAACTGTATACAAATGTTTCCAGCAGCTTTATCTGTAATAGCCAAAAACTGGAAAGAATCCAGATATCCTTCAATGGGCAAATGGTTAAACAAACTAGTACATGCATACCATGGAAAACTACTCAGCAAAAAAGGAACAAACTATGGAAACACACAACATGAATGAATCTCCAGAGAATTATGCTGAATGAAAAACTAGTCCCAAATAGACACATACTATGCGGCTGCTGCTAAGTCGCTTCAGTCGTGTCTGACTCTCTGCCACCCCATAGATGGCAGCCCACTAGGCTGCCCTGTCCCTGGGATTCTCCAGGCAAGAACACTGGAGTGGGTTGCCATTACTCATTTATAGGATGTTCTTGAGGTGATAAAATTACAGTTGACTCAAATAGACAGCATATTAAAAAGCAGAGAAATTACTTTGCTGACAAAAGTCTGTCTAGTCAAAACTATGGTTTTTCCAGTAGTCATGTACGGATATGAGAGTTCGAGTCTCATAAAGAAAACTGAGCGCCAAAGAATTGATGCTTTTGAACTGTGATGTTGCAGAAGACTCTTGAGAGTCCCTTGGCCTGCAAGGAGATCAAACCAGTCCATCCTAAAGGAAATCAGTCCTGAATATTCATTGGAAGGACTGATGCTGAAGCTGAAACTCCAATACTTTGGCCACCTGATGCAAAGACTGACTCATTGGAAAAGACCCTGATGCTGGGAAAGATTGAAGGCAGGATGAGAGGGGGACAACAGAGGATGAGATGGTTGGATGGCATCATTAGCTCAATGGACATGATGAGTTTGAGCAAACTCAAGGAGTTGTTGATGGACAGAAAAGCCTGGCATGCTGCAGTTCATGGGGTCGCAAAGTTGGACATAATTGAGTGACTGAACAACAACAAATATGGATTTAAACTGCAAGGGTCCACTCATACAGATTTTTTTCAATAAATACGTACCACAGTTGTACATGATCCTTGGTTGGTTGAACCCAGGGATGTGGAACACTAGACATGGAGGACCAATTGTAAAATTATATGTGGATTTTTTTTTCTGGCCATACCGTGTGGCCTGTGGGATCTTAGTTTCCTGACAGGGATTGAACCTGTGTTCCTTGCACTGGAAACATGGAGTCTTAAACATTGGACCTCCCGAGAAGTCGCATATATGGATTTTCCACTGTTTTTGGAGGGTCAGCACCCCAATCCCCATGTTGTTTAAGGTTTAACTGTATAGAAATAGATAACATATTAGTGTTTTCTGGGGATTAAGGAAAGGAAAATGGGTGTGGCTATAAAAGGGCAACCATGAGGGGTCCTTGTTGTGATGGTAAGGGTCTGTATCTTGACTGTCCATTTCAGTACACTAGCTGGATATTATACTATAGTTTTATAAGATATTGCCATTGGGGGAAAGTGGGTCCAGGGTACAAGGGATTTCTCTGTATTAATTCTTATATGTGAATTTGTAATCTCTGTCCATGGAATTCTCCAGGAAAGAATACTGGAGTGGGTAGCCATTCCCTTCAACAAGGGATCTTCCTGACCCGGGGACCAAACCCGGGTCTCCCGCATTGCAGGCAGATTCTTTACCATCTGAGCCACCAGGGAAGCCCCATGTGAATCTATATCTATCTCAAAATGTTAAATGTATTGTGAAAAGAGTAACCAGGTCTCCATACTCCTGGGTTCCATTCTCTTTGGAACCAGGTACTGTTTTCCTTCCTGGGCGGTCAGAAGCCAAGTTTATTCTTGCCCTTTCCTCTCCACTATGTATAAACTTCATCAACTGACCCTGACTCACTCCACCATGGACACCAGGAGTGTTGGCTGTGGCTGTGACTGTCCCTCTCCTCTTCAGCCAGCTTGACTCTCCCATGTCAGGCCCTGGGAGCCACTTCCGCTGCTGCTGCCTACTCCAGTTTAGTAGATGAGTCCCTGAGTCTTGGACACACAAAGCTTAGAAAACAATGACAGAGAAGCAAACTACCTGGCTTGCTTCACTGGTGAGATGGCCTTGATTATTTTAGTTTAAAAACTGCTCAAGTGAATTCACTATCTCAACACATAACTGATAACTGTATTCATTATCTCAACAAATAACTGCTGGCTGGCAGATGTTTTTAAAATGCAAAATGCATGATAAGATTGTGGGTTTTATCTTTTAAATTGAAAATCTTTTAATTATGTTGAAAAATAGAGAGCTATCACTTTCAATTTCAATACCTGTCACTTCTTTTTTTTATAGTATTCATATTATAAATTTTTATATCTTATTAATATAAGCAAAATAAAGAAAACCAATGGAGATATTCTTGGGTTGCAAAATCTTTCTCTTTTTCAATGCGTCTTTATACCAGGTTAACAGAACCATTATTAATGTTATATTTATAGTACAGCAGATCTCAGTTGGTTAAGAATCCACCTGCAATGCAGAAGACCCCAGTTCAATTCCTGGGTCAGGAAGATCCACCGGAGAAGGGATAGGCTACCCACTCCAGTATTCTTGGGCTTCCCTTGTGGCTCAGCTGGTAAAAAAATCTTCCTGCAATGCGGGAGACCTGGGTTTGATCCCTGGGTTGGGAAGATCCCCTGGAGAAGGGGACAGCAACCCACTCCAGTATTCTGGCCTGGAGAATTCCATGGACTACAGTCGGACACGACTGAGTGACTTTCAATTCATTGGTATTACTACACTTCAGGGGTATACTTTGGCCACCTGATGTGAAGAGCTGACTCATTGGAAAAGACCCTGATTCCAATGTCCAAAAGACATTGCAAAGACTGAGAGCAGGAGCAGAAGGGGGCAACAGAGGGTAAGACAGTTGGATGGCATCAATGGAAACGAATTTGAGCAAACTCCAGGAGAAAGTGAAGGACAGGGAAGCCTGGCGTGCTGCAGTCCATGGGGTTGCAAAGTCAGACAAAACTTAACAACTGAACACAACAACTGGTTTTGGATGGAGGAAGCCAAGGGGAAAAAACATGGTAGATGTACTATTGAAATGTGTATCACAGATGTCACTTCACCATGAATCCAAAAAGGAATTTTAAGAAACACTATCTTTTGGTGATAAAGTTTTCTTAAATTTGTCATGGGCCAAAAGGGATGATACAGATACTAAATTCATCAAAGAAAGAAAACTAGAACAGATTAAGAAAGGGAAAGAAACAGAGGTAAATATATAGAACTTGGAAGTTATCTGTCTGCAAAAGTGAACAGATACTACTTGCAGATGAGTAAGAGACTTAAATGGGCTTCCCTAGTGGCTCAGCCGGTAAAGAATCTACCTACAATGCATGAGACCTGGGTTTGATGCCTGGGTTGGGCAGATCCCCTGGAAGAAGGCGTGGCAACCCACTCCAGTATTCTTTCCTAGAGACTTCTGTGGATAGAGGAGGCTGGTGGGCTACAGTCCATGGTTGCAAAGAGTCAGACATGACTGAACAACTAAGCATGGCACAAGAGACTTAAATATGACGACACACACAGGGCAGGGAACACAGAAAATAGAGAGCTAATCAAGACTTACAAAAAGCAACACTCACAAAGCTTAAAAGTAATGGAGTTGAAAATAAAATTGCAAAGGAAACTAACAAGTTAAAAATAGTTAAAAACTGTTTAGCACTTCCTCAAAAAGTAAACACATGGTTACTCATGCAACCCCCAAATTCCACTCCTGTATATATAACCAAGAACAATGAAAACATATATCCACACAGAAATGTGTACAGGAATGTTCACAGCAAAATTTTCCTAATAGCCAAAAAAATGGAAGCAACTCAGAGGTCAATCAACTGATGGATAAACAAAATATGGTAGATCCATGCCATGGAATATTATTCAACCATAATAAAGTACAATACAAACCACAACATGGATGAACCTCGAAACATGTTACATGAAATAAACCAGAAGTAAAAGGCCATATATTGTATCATTCCATATATATGAAATGTCAAGAACAGGCAAATCCATAGAAACAGGAAGTAGATTAGTGGTTGCCGGAGGATGCAGGGAGAGGGGAATTGGGAATGACTACTAATAGGTACCATGTTTCTTTTGGGGGGTGATGGAAAAGTTCTGCAATTAGATAGTGATGACAATGGCATTTATGAACATACTAAAAAACCACTGAACTGTACATTTTTAAATGAATTACACTCAATTTTAAAAAAAAGAAATGAAGTGTTGATACATGCTACAACATAGATGAACCTTGAAAGCACTGAGCTAACTGAAAACAGCAGCCACAAAAGACCACACAGTACACAATTCCTCTTGTACATGACGTCCAAAACAGGCTAATTTACAGACAGAAAGTGGATTAGTGGTTACCTATGGCTAGGAAAATGAGGGGGGTCAGGGAGTTGATACCTAAAGGATATGAAGTGTCTTTTTTGGTGATGAAAATATTCTAAAATTAGGTAGTGGTGACAGTTGCATTACTCTGTGAATATATTAAAAGCCACTTAATTGTATACTTTAAAAAGATGAACTGTAGAACGTGTGAATTATATCCTGATAAAGCTGTTATTTCTTTAACTCAGTGTTAAATAGGGTCCTGTTAGAGAATGTTTATATTAATCAGCCAACAATTTCTTGTTGGTCACTACATTTTCAGCTCTCAACACTGTGGGGTCAGCAGAAGTGTAAGTCATGGGCCAGCCCTCAAGGAGTCTACATTTTATTTGAGGAGAAATATTTGTGTGCAGGAAGTAGTAAACAACATAAAACAGTGTATCTTTGGAGATTAAATTATACTGACTGTAATAGCTGAAGGAATTCAAGAATCAGAGATGGACTTTCCTGGCGATACAGTGGTTAAGACCTCACCTTCCAGTGTAGGAGAGTGTGGGTTCGATCCCTGGTGAGGGAGCTAAGATCCCACATGCCTCATGGCCAAAAAACCAAAACATAAAATAGAAAAAATATTGTAACACATTCAATAGTTTTAAGTTTTTAAAAAAATAGTTTAAAAAAAATAGTTTTCAAGAGTTTTAAAATGGTCCGCATCCAAAAAAAAAAAAAAAATTCTTTAAAAGAAATCAGAGAAATCCATTAGACTTTGAAAGATGACAAGCTTTAGGAAAAATCTCTGGGGAAGTGAGTCTCATTAGACCTTGACTCAGGAATGGAAATGTGACCAGGGAGATATAATCATGTTCAAAAAAAAGACCAATAACGTTGAGGACATGGTATAGATTAGTAAGACCAAATCCTACAGTCTGTGTGAGTAGATTCTAGTGCAATCTGAGACTGACTGAAAAATTATTAAAGTTAGCCTTGGAAGCCAGAGTTTGGTCCAATAAAGAAAAATGAGAAAATACTCTCATGCATGAAAAGCATATCAGTATTAAATGAGAGTTTAAAGGAGAAATACAATGATATATGAATGGAAGGAAGTAGGAGCCTAGAGTGAGGCAACTAACTAGAATGTTTAGGGCACAATTCCACACATGGATAGGGAGAGTGGATGTAGGAATGGAAAGTAAAGAAAAGGTTTATATAGTTCAAATGAAAAAATCATTCATTCATTCAACCAAAGACTTATTAAGCTGTTCTTTTTATGTGAAGGCAGCTTGCAAAGTTCTAGAACAGTACAAGTACTGTAATGTACATTACATTAATGCTTCCCTCAATTCTTTTACTACAATTCTACTGGGGAGATGAGACACAAACACAGAAAACAGCAATAAAGAAAGTCTTTAGGAACTGATGACCAGCTTGATATGGGGATGAAAGTGCAGGATGAGTCAAAGATGGCAAGATGCTCAAGAAAATGATGAAACTGTGGGAGCATCAGCTGAAATGTTGGCAGTTTTATTAGTCTGAAGGGAAGAACCCAAAACCACACTCCATTAAGCAAGTTAAATGATTGATGTAGTCAACAAGTAATTACTAAGTGTCTATCATGCACCAGCCCAGGCAGAGTGTATAGTGGGGAGGGAGACAGGATTTTCAAAACTCTGTCCTCTTACAGCTTGATTCTCCTAAACCAAAAGGAGGAAATACTCTCTGATGAGAGATTAAAGAGACTCTGTAAACAGAGTTGAGTATCTCAACCAAAAGAATCCATACTTGGTTTACAGGTTTAATTTGGAAACAGAAATCCAAGAAAACATCCCAGTGATTTAGCCAACCATAACAGAATTGTTTCAAATATTTTTCTTGAGTGTATTACTCCACCTGATAAGAGACAGGAAAAAGGTAGAGAACTGAAACAGTTCACCACTCCTGTTCTGAGCTCTGGCACGAGTTCACGAGGGGAATCATAATGGTAGTTGAGGTAGGCAAGCAATTTTTAGCAGCAGCCTATATTTAACATCTTTTAATTTTTCATGTTTTTTTCTTAATTGTGGAAAAGCCACTTAATTCTTTGTTGGCAGTGCAGATGGAATAGCATTTGCTCGTTTCTCAGAATCATCTCCAATCAAACGAGGTCATCTGGGCTTTGTGCACTTTTGAGAATTTAAAATTGTCTATCTCCAGGGCTGGGTATCTCAAGCCACGGCTGGGGCTAGCTGGCTCAGAGTTATGTACATAACTTAATTTTTGCCTCAAATATTTCTATATTGCTAGAGCAAATTTTTTAAAATTATTTATTATAATTGGAGGCTAATTACCTTACAATATTGTGGTGGTTTTTGCCATGCATTGACATGAATCAGCCACAGGTGTACATGTGTCTCCCCACCCAAAACCCCTTCCCACCTCCCTCCCCATTCCATCCCTTTGGGTTGTCCAATGCACCGGCTTTGAGTGCACTAGGGCAAATTTGACCAGAGTCTTTACTTACAAAATATAGAATAAGTGGCACTTCCCTGGTGGTTCAATGGCTAAGACTGCCCTCCCAATTCAGAAGGCCTAGGGGTTCAGTCCCTTGTTCAGGGGGCGTTCAGAGAACTAGATCCCCCATGCCACAGCTAAGAGTTCACATGCCACAACTAAAAATCCCACATACCACAATGAAGATCGCGCGCAGCCAAATAAATATTTTTTTAAAGAATATAAAATAAGTAACTCTGGAAAACATTGATTTGACTTCCAAGTAAGTAAGATGTTTCCAAATATCAAAGTAAAGCAGAAAAGTATAAAGGAAATGATTGATAGCCCTGACTTCATTAAACATATTAAAGGAGTATTTAGGATGGGAAAAATGCCTGTGACATGCTGTTATATCAAAAATAAATAAAAGCCAGCATGGACACATAGCAAAGTAAACCTAAAGCAAATGAAAAGACAACCCTCAGAATGGAAGAAAATATTTTCAGATGAAGAGACTAACAGGAATGTAATCTCCAAAATATACAAACAGCTCACAAAACTCAGTGTCAACAAACAACCTAATCAAAAAATGGGCACAAGACCTAAATAGACATTTTTTGCAAAGAAGATATACAGACAGCCAAGAGGCCAAGGAAAAATGCTCAACATCACTAATTATCAGAGAAATTCAAATTAAATGATGTATCACTTCACATCTGTCAAAACGGTCATCATCAAAACATCTACAAACAACAAAGACTGGAGATGATATGGATAAAAGGGACCTCCCTACATAGTTGGTGGAAATATAAATTGGTACAGTCGCTCTGGAGAACAGTATTGAGGCTCCTTAAAAAAACTAAAAATAGAGCTACCATATGATCCAGCAATCCCACTCCTAGACATATACCCAGATAAAACCATAATTCAAAAATATACATGTACTCCAGTATTCACTGCAGCACCATTTACAATAGCCAGGACATGGAAGCAATCTGAATGTCCATCAACAGAGGAATGGAAAAAGGTGATGCAGTACATATATACAATGGAATATTATTCAGCCATAAAAAGGAATAAAATAATGCCACTTGCAGCAACAGAGATAGACCTAGAGATTGCCACACTGAGTGAAGTAAGCCAGAAAAGAACAAATATAATTTATGTAATATGATTTATATATAATAATGATATATAATATCATTTATATGTGGAATCTTAAAAAAATGGTACACATAAACCTATTTATAAAACAGAGTCACAGATGTAGAAAATAAACTTATGGTTACCAAGGGGGACTGGAGACAGGGGACTGATAAATTGGGAGATTGGAATTGACGTATACACACTATAATATATAAACAGATAACTAATAAGAAGCTACTGTATAGAACAGGGAACTCTACTCAATACTCTGTAATGACCCACATGGAAATAGAATTTTAGAAAGAGTGGATATGTGTATATGCATTACTGATTAACTGTCGTATAGCAGAAACTAACACAATATTGTAAAGCAACTATACTCCAATAAAAATAAATTTAAAAAAAAAATTAAATAACTTTTACACTTATTACAACCTGAGAAAAACAGCATGGACATTATAATTTCCATGTTGTAAAATCTATATTTGAGATACATATACATAAGAAATGTACTAAATACTAAAAAATTATGATTTTTATTTTCTTATTTTTTGAATTTTCCATATTTTCTATATTAACAGAACCCAAAATGACATGTTTTAAATGAATTTAACCCAGTCAAAACTGAATAGTTTCATTCTCAAATTAAACTCATTTATACTTGAGTCGTATATTCCTGCAGGTATTTTAAAATCGGGCTTCCCTTGTGGCTCAGCTGTTAAAGAATCTGCCTGCAATGTGGGAGACCTGGGTTCAGTCCCTGGGTTGGGAAGATCCCCTGGAGAAGGGAAAGGCTACCACTCCAGTATTCTGGCCTAGAGAATTCCGTGGACTATACAGACCATGGGGTCACAAAGAGTCGGACATGACTGAGTGACTTTCACTTTCACTTCATTTTAAAATCAGTGATTGAATTTAATTTAACTCAGTGGCAGACCAAAGATAAAGAAAGCAAGGGTTTGTGAGAAGATGATCCATGGGAAAATTGGGACAAGAATGCTCTGAAATGGAAAGTTCTTCCAGACTTTGAAGAGGCATAATATATAGGTGGATCTAATTTGGTCCTTTAACAGAATGGTAGCCAAAAGGAGGGGGGAAAGAGAGAGAGAGAAAAAAAAAAACTTCCTTAATGTCCCAGGTGGATCATGGTATTCTTCTGCTATTATACAATATGAAACCTCACACTTTCAGGCCCAACCTGATTACACTGGAAAACCAACTCCGTTTCCACGCTCCTAGCCATCTACAATAGGCACTAAGGATGGCTAATCCTGGTGCCAAAACCTGGCATGCGATTCAGGGTAGTATGTAATTGTTGGTGGTGGTATTAATGAGTTGCTAAGTCATGTCTGACTCTTTGCAATCCCATGGACTGTAGCATGCCAGGCTCCTCTGTCCATGGGATTCTCCAGGCAAGAATACTGGAGTGAGTAGCCATGGCCTTTTCCAGGGAATCTTCCCAACCCAGGGATCGAACCTGTATCTCTTATATCTCCTGAATTGTCAGGCGGGTTCTTTACCATTGGGATTCCCTGGTGGCTCAGATAGTAAAACATCTGTCCCCAATGCTGGAGACCTGGGTTCAATCCTTGGGTCAGGAAAATCCCCTGGAGAAGGAAGTGGCAACCCACTCCGGTATTCTTGCCTGGGAAATCCCATGGACAGAGGAACCTGGTGAGCTACAGTCCATGGGGTCGCAGAGTCCAACACAACTGAGCGACTTCACTTTCACTTTTCTTTACCATTAGAAGGAAGCCCCTCATTATGTCTTACTGGAAATTAAAGGTAAAAACCAATATAAACCCTCAAATGTAGGCATGAAACTCAAAGTCTTGGTTAAGAAATGTATCACTAAAATCAGAATAAACCTTTTAAGGAAGAGAATTTAAGTTTTTGTATAAAATATACCAAAGGTTGGGGAATAAATAAGTAATTGAGAGGGTTACTAACTCCAGACCAAACTTCTAATAAGTTCAGTTGAGTAAGCAAATAAGTCTTTGTTGTTAATGGTATAATAAAAAACAGTTCATAGATCTGCATTTGTAAAAATTCTCTGATTTTGTCCACTACCATCCCTTTTAATTGCAATATTTTAATTTTTCTGCCAGTCTTTTAGTACCTTTAATTCCTTATATTCTCCTATCCTTCTCCCCCTCCCCAGTCTTCTCTTTAATCCTTTGCATCCTCCAACCAAGCTCTTTCTTCCTTTTAATTCAATTTGTAATGTCTTATATATAGCAGGCTCTATATTAATGTTTGTTCATTTTAATTAAACTGAAAGCCATTGCATCCATCGTGCTCCACTATTCAACATCTGAGAATGTTTTGGGCACTGTTTATACAGGCAGTGTTTATACAGGCAGTCTTCACTTTTCTGGCACAGAAAAGTGTGTACAACTGTAGAAGTGATCATGCAAACTGAAGCCATAAAAATCTATCTTGATAACTAATACGGAAAATTAAGTTTGTTCTATGATCTTTATGTATTTTTGTCAAAAGATTAAAGACTTTCTTACTCTGTTGTAAGCATGTAAGACATTGACTAAAAATAGTGAAACTAACGCTTATTACACTGTAATTTAAAACATTAAAGATATTGATAATTAAATGTCATTTCTTTGTAAAAATCTTTATCACATTGAATCTATAAATTGCTTTGGGTAGTATATTCATTTTCACTATATTGATTCTTCCAATCCATGAACATGGTATATTTCTCCATCTATTAGTGTCCTCTTTGATTTCTTTCACCAGTGTTTTATAGTTTTCTATATACAGGTCTTTAGTTTCTTTAGGTAGATATATTCCTAAGTATTTTATTCTTTCCGTTGCCATGGTGAATGGAATTGTTTCCTTAATTTCTCTTTCTGTTTTCTCATTATTAGTGTATAGGAATGCAAGGGATTTCTGTGTGTTGATTTTATATCCTGCAACTTTACTATAATCATTGTTGCTTTAATGTGAAATGTTGACAGCGTCGTTTTTTCTGGAACACCTTCCTCCTTTCCATTACAACCATTTCCCTCATTTATGTCAGTGAGTTTGTCTTCACTTAGTTCCTCAGGCTACCTAAGGCAGTGTCCATATTCCTGTGGTCAGCTATTTCTACTATAACTCCATTTACATTTGATTCATATTTCCCTTCTGCATTATCTGCATTATTGCTTCACTTTAAGCCTTGTTGGCCAATACTCTCTTACCATATCCATTTTTGCCAAATGCCACATGAGTTTTTTCACCGGAAGACAAGGGAGCAACACAGCTACACACTTTTCTGTCTGTGTATGAACTGAGTAAACACACACAGTGGCCAATCACACACCTACAGACTTTAAAACAAGTGGCACAATTTGTCACAGGTCTTGATGCACAGCTATAATTTACAAAGAGGTTTGCAGAGTTAAGACCTAGCACTAGTAACAAATTTGAACTGTACTTGGAGGACTGCTATTATTTAACTAAACCATGGTTACTGATATTTGTGTATATCAGAGCCATGCAGATTGAAGATGCCTATGCTTTCTTTTTGTAGGTTAATGATTCTTACATAGTAGATTTTAACAATGCCACCGCCCTGATTAAATACAACCAACCATTGTTATTAGGCTATCTCAGTACAAAAATTCTAGAATTGTGAAGTGGTTTTATTTAAGGAAAAAGTAATGCAGCTACTGCTAAGTCGCTTCAGTCGTGTCCGACTCTGTGCGACCCCATATACGGCAGCCCACCAGGCTCCCTGTCCCTGGGATTCTCCAGGCAAGAACACCGGAGTGGGTTGCCATTTCCTTCTCCAATGCATGAAAGTGAAAAGTGAAAGAGAAGTCGCTCAGTCATGTCCGACTCTTAATACAAAATATTTCAAATGTTTATCTATATCTCTTAATAGAAAATATAGATTAATAGATAACATTTTTCAATAGTCACCTGCCCTGTTAGACTAGCCAGTCTCTGAGAGGTTCTCAGTATAAATTAATTAAGTATAAAAATAACTAGATTTGCGTATGATTTTCCAGTTCTCCACCATTCATTCACAGAGCCTTTGTTCATGTTGCTTCCAAGCTATTATTTAGTTACCATATTGTATTTAAGGAGCTTCTCACAGTATGACTTTGAATACATTATACATTAAGCTCCCTTTTTAAAAATTTCCCTGGGAACTCTCTCCTGCTCTAATTCATTCTCCAATTACTGCATCATAAATAACTCCTTTGTGTCAAGATGCACCCACTTTGGTGTTTCAACTCTTCTACCGTAAATAGTTTTACTCCACTCCAGTCTAGGTGAGAACCTTCAACTTGACTGGTGACTGTGCTGTTCCTTTGACCTCAGTTATAACAGCTAGTTCTCCCAGCATGCACTTCACTCAATATGTGCTTGTTATTTTTAGGTCTTCTTTTTTTATATATAAATTTATTTGTTTTAATTGGAGGCTAATTACTTTACAATATTGTATTGGTTTTGCCATACATCAACATGAATCCGCCACGTGTGTACACGTGTTCCCCATCCTGAAACCCCCTCCCACCTCCCTCCCCGTACCATCCCTCTGGGTCATCCCAGTGCACCAGCCCCAAGCACCCTGTATCATGCATCAGACCTGGACTAGCAATTCATTTCACATATGATATTATACATGTTTCAATGCCATTCTCCCAAACCATCCCACCCTCGCCCTCTCCAACAGAGTCCAAAAGACTGTTCTATATATCTGTGTCTCTTTTGCTGTCTCACATATAGGGTTATCGTTACCATCTTTCTAAATTCCATATATATGCATTAGTATACTGCATTGGTGTTTTTCATTCTGGCTTACTTCACTCTATATAATAAGCTCCAGTTTCATCCATCTCATTAGAACTGATTCAAATGTATTCTTTTTAATAGCTGAGTATTTTTAGGTCTTCTGTAGTGATTCTAGAAGAGAAATAATGGAAAAAATTTTAAAGCTGCCTTTTTAAAAGCCAGTACCACTGATCCTAAAAACAGTGTCACATTCCAGGTTGCCACAGAGTTCTAAGAAAGCAACATCCAACCAAATAAATCCAAAAACAATGAAAAGGGGGAACTCTCGGGCCTAACCTTCTCTTACCACACAAAGACTTTCATAATTGCAAAATTTTTCTTTGAATTTAACTGAAGTTTATTTGGTGAATTCTGGTATATGTTCAGTTCAGTCACTCAGTTGTGTCTGACTTTTTGTGACCCCACGGACTGCAGCCAGGCTTCCCTGTCCATCACCAACTCCCGGAGCTTGCTCAAACTCATGTCCATTGAGTCCGTGAAGCCATCCAACCATCTCATCCTCTGTCATTCCCTTCTCCTCCTGCCTTCCATCTTTCCCAGCGTCAGGGTCTTTTCCAATGAGTCGGTTCTTCGCATCAGGTGGCCAAAGTATTGGAGCTTCAGCATCAGTCCTTCCAATGAATATTCAGGACTGATTTCCTGAATTCTGATTCTGATCCTGGTAAATGACATGCATCTCTTTATGCAGAAACCAAAGTAGTCTTGGTAGGTACCAAATAGATTCATTCTTTGTCTCTCTTCATTAAGTTCAGAAATTCCATAACCTAATACCAACATATCACTTTCCTAGCAGAATGTTATACTCAAAACTGTACCTTTTAACTTAAAATGCATCTCAGCAAAGTACTTTTAAGTGAATTGATGGAGGTGAGTGTAGTACCTAAAGACTGCCACAATGAGGCGTGTGGAACATGGTTTTGTGACTGGCTTTCAGGTCATGACTACTTAAATCTTCCTTCTAAGCAACAACAGTAGTCAAGAAATTAAACTTGGAAAACCAGGAAGGAACTCGATTAGTAGGTATCTCCTTTCCTGTGTGTATGGATGGTGGGAATTGATTGCTAAAAAGAGTCCCACGTGTTAGAAGGAAAGCACGCCCCAGTGTTCTTTATGGTTATCCTGTGTTAGAGTATGATAGACAGTCACATGATCATCTTTTAAGTATGATAGTATGATCATGTTAGAGTATGATAGAATGTCACATGATCATCTTTTTTTCCTAGAAACTTCACCTAAACCATACAAGAAGCCATCTACAGCCATTATTTAAAGCACTGAAGAAAGGGGTTTCTGAATTGTCCTATTCAGCTCTGAACAGTCATCACATTCTCATTTTGTCTGACCAGATGGAGAATGGCTGCAATTCTTAGAGTTATAAAAATCACAAATATAGCATATGCAAAACAATGACACTCTGTTTATTTGTCAGAGGAAGAACATGTTCCGGCACATCTCAAATATTAAATCCACTCCAGAAAAGAATGCTAGGAAACAGCTTCCTTAGTTAATACATTATTTGGAAATGAAGAAATTTAAAACCAAGCCATGTTAATGGCCTCAAAATATATAAAAACACTTGACAGTTATAATTAAAATTGATAAATCGTTTTAAAATGAAGTTTTAGAAGTGGAATATTCCCAAACTCATTCTATGTGGCCACATCACCTTGATACCAAAACCAGACAAAATTACAAAAAAAGAAAATTACTGGCCAATATCACTGATGAACATAGACACAAAAGTACTCAACAAAATACTAGCAAGCCAAATCCAACAATATGTTAAAAAGATCATACACTGAGATCAATTGGGATTTATCCCAGGGATGCAAAGACTCAATATATGCAAATCAATCAATATTATACACCATATTAACAAATTAAAGAATAAAAACCATATGATCATCTCAACAGAGCAGAAAAAGCTTTTGACAAAATTCAACAAGCATTTATGATAAAAGCTTTCCAGAAAGTGGGCCTAAAGGGAACCTACATCAGCAAAATAAAGGCCATATATGACAAACTCACAGCAAACCTTATTCTCAGTGGTGAAAAGCTGAAAGCATTTACTCTAAGATCAGCAACAAGCAAGGAGCTCCACTCTCACCACTTTTACTCAACATAGTCTTGGAAGTTCTTGCCATCACAAGGAAAGAAAAAATAAATAATAGGAATCCGAATTGGAAAGAAAAAAAAAATAGGAATCCAAATTGGAAGAAGAAGAAGTTATCTTTGCAGATAGCATGATATTATACATAGGAAATCCTAACGATGCCATCAGAAAACTACTAGGGCTAATGAATGAATTAAGTCAAGTCTCAGGATACAAAATTAATATACAGAAATATCTTGCATTCCTATGCACTAACAAAGATCAGAAAGAGAAATGCAGGAAACAATCCCATTTACCATTGAAACAAAAAGAATAAAATACCTAGGAATAAAGAACAAAATACCTAGGAATAAACCTACCTAAGGAGGCAAAAGACCTGTACATAGAAAACACTGATGAAAGAAATCAAAGATGACATGAACTGATGGAGAAATATACCATGTTCTTGGAGTGGAAGAATATTGTGAAAATGACCACTACCCAAAGTTATCTACAGATTCAATGCAATCCCTATCAAACAACCAATGGTATTTTTCACAGAACTAAAACAAAAAAATTTACAATTAGTTTGGAAACACAGAAGTCTCCAAATAGCCAAACAAGTCTTAAGACAAATGGAGCTGGAGAAATCAGGCTCCCTGACTTCAGACTATACTACAAAGCTACAGTAATCAAGGGAGTATAGTACTGGCACAAAAATAGAAATATAGATCAACAACATGATAGAAAGCCCAGAGATAAACTCACACACCTGTGGCCACCTAATCTATGACAAAGGAGGCAAGAATATACATGGGAGAAAACACAATGGCTTTGATAAGTGGTGCTGGGAAAACTAGAAAGCTACATGTAAAAGAATGAAATCAGAACACTCCCTACCACCATGTTCTTTACTGTTTTAGTCCCTCAGTCCCATCTGACTCTCTGTGACCCCATGGATGTAGCGTGCCAGGTTCCTCTGTCCATGGGATTTCCCAGGCAAGAATGTGGAGTGGGTTGCCATTTCCTTCTCCAGGGGATCTTCCCAGCCCAAAGATCAAATGCACATCTCCTACTTGGCAGGCAAATTCTTTATCACTGAGCCACATGAAATGCCTCCCTAATACCATACACAGAAATAAATTCAAAATGGATTAAAGCCTTGACTGTAAGGCCAGATGCTATAAAACCCAAAGAGAAAAACATAGGCAAAACACTTTATGACATAAATCACAGCAAGATCTTTTTTGACCCACCTCCTAGAGTAAGAAAAACAAAAATTAACGAATGGGACCTAATTAAACTTAAAAGCTTTTGCACAGCAAAGGAAACCATAAACAAGATGAAAATACAATCCTCAGAATGGAAGAAAATATTTGCAAACAAAGCAAATGACAAAGGATTAATCTCGTAAATATACAAGCAGTTCATGCAACTAAATATTAAAAAAACAACCCAAATGAAAGATGGGCAGAAGATCTAGATACACATTTCTCCAAAGACATAGATATGGTCAACAAACACAGGAAAAGATTCTCAACATCACTAATTATCACAGAAATGCAAATCAAAACTACAATGAGATATCACCTCATACTGGTCAGAAAGGCCAAAATAAAAAAATCTACAAACAATAAATGCAGGAGAGGGTGTGGGGAAAAGTGTTGGTGGGAGTATAAATTGATACAGCCATTATGGAAAACAACATGAAGTTTTCCCAAAAAAATAAAGCCAGAACTACCATTTGACCCAGCAATCCCACTACTGGGCATATACCCAAAGAAAACCATAATTCAAGAAGACACACAAGCCCCCATGTTCACTGCAACATTACTTATAATAACTAGGACATGGAAGCAACATAAATGTCCATCAACAGAGGAATGGATAAAGAAGATGTAGTACATATATACTAGGGAATATTCAGTTCAGTTCAGTTGCTCAGTCGTGTCCGACTCTTTGCGACCCCATGAATCACAGCACGCCAGGCCTCCCTGTCCATCACCAACTCCCGGAGTTCACTCAGACTCACATCCATCGAGTCAGTGGTGCCACCCAGCCATCTCATCCTCTGTCATCCCCTTCTCCTCCTGCCCCCAATCCCTCCCAGCATCAGAGTCTTTTCCAATGAGTCAACTCTTTGCATGAGGTGGCCTAAGTACTGGAGTTTCAGCTTTAGCATCATTCCTTCCAAAGAAATCCCAGGGCTGATCTCCTTCAAAACAGACTGGTTGGATCTCCTTGCAGTCCAAGGGAATCTCAAGAGTCTTCTCCAGTCCAGGTTCGATGCACGATACTGGATGCGTGGGGCTAGTGCACTGGGATGACCCAGAGGGATGGCATGGGGAGGGAGGAGGGTTCAGGATGGGGAACACATGTATACCTGTGGTGGATTCATTTTGATATTTGGCAAAACTAATACAATTATGTAAAGTCTAAAATTCTCCAACACCACAGTTCAAAAGCATCAATTCTTCGGCGCTCAGCTTTCTCCGCAGTCCAACTCTCACATCCATACATGACCACAGGAAAAACCATAGCCTTGACTAGATGGACCTTTGTTGGCAAAGTAATGTCTCTGCTTTTGAATATGCTATCTAGCTTGGTCATAACTTTCCTTCCAAGGAGTAAGCGTCTTTTAATTTCATGGCTGCGCTCACCATCTGCAGTGATTTTGGAGCCCCCCAAAAATAAAATCTGACACTGTTTCCACTGTTTCCCCATCTATTTTCCATGAAGTGATGGGACCAGATGCCATGATCTTAGTTTTCTGAATGTTGAACTTTAAGCCAACTTTTTCCCTCTCCTCTTTCACTTTCATCAACAGGCTTTTGAGTTCCTCTTCACTTTCTGCCATAAGGGTGGTGTCATCTGCATATTTGAGGTTATTGATATTTCTCCTGGCAATCTTGATTCCAGCTTGTGTTTCTTCCAGTCCAGCGTTTCTCATGATGTACTCTGCATGTAAGTTAAATAAGCAGGGTGACAATATACAGCCTTGTACTCAGCCATAAAAAGGAACATAACTGGTCATTTGTAGAGACATGGATAGACCTAGACAGTGTCATGAAGAGAGAAGTAAGTCAGAAAGAGAAAAACAAATGTTGTATATTAACACATGTCTGTGGAATCTAGAAAAATGGTATATATAAATGATCCATCCCATTTGCAAAGTAGAAATAAAGATAGATGGAGAGACCAAATGTATGGCTACCAAGGGAAAGGTAGGGGGAGGAATGGGCAGACTTGGATTGACACATATACACTATTGATACTATGTATAAAATAGATAACTAATGAGAACATGTTGTACAGCACAGGGAACTCTAGTTAATGTACTGAGGTGACCTGAATGGGAAGGAAGTCCAAAGGGACAGTTCAGTTCAGTTCAGTCGCTCAGTCGTGTCCAACTCTTTGTGATGCCATGAATCACAGCACGCCAGGCCTCCCTGTCCAGCACTAACTCCCAAAGGGACAGGATATATGTATATGTATGGCTGATTCATATGTATTTGATACATATGAAAACATATGATATGTATTTGATACATATGAATACATATGATATGTATTTGCTGTACGGTAGAGCCTAATATAGGTATACTCTGATAAAAATATACCTAATATAGGTATACTCTGATAAAAATTAATCTAAAAAATAAAATAATTGAGTTTTTAAGCACAATTCAGTGATTAAGACAGCAGACAGGCAAAAATTTTAGTAAGAATATAGCTGACAAAAACAGTGTAATTAATAAGCGTAATCTAATAAACACATATAGAACACATACCCAGTGACTAGAGAATGTATATTGTTTTCAAGCACCATTGAAACATTTGCAAAAATTGACTACATACTAGGCCGAAAGCAAGATCAAGAGATACCAAGAACCTATATCAGATAGATCATCTCCTCTGGCTACAATGCAGTTGTTAAAAATTATTTATAAAAATATGACTTTTAAAAAGCTCACATAAAAAAGATGGTTAATTTACATGATTTAAAATATACAGACCTTTACAAATAACTCATAGTTTAAAGAAATCAAGGAAATTTTTCAATATTTACAACTGAATGGAAGCAAAACTATTATATACCAAAACATATAAAATGTAGCTAATGTACTACTGAAGAGGAATTTATCATTTTAAATAAATATATTAGAAAAAGAATAAAGATGCCCAAGTTGATGAGCTAAGCTTTCAACTCTTAAGAAATTAGAAAAAGAGCCAATGAAAGAAAGAATAAAGAGCAGAAACCAATGAAACAGAAATTAAAGATACATCTTCCCTACTATATCTTTATTTTGTATTTAATTCCTTTCTGCTGTAGGCCTAGATGGTTTACTCCCCAAATAATAGAGTAATAACTCTGATACCAAAACAAGAAAGAAAAGTATGTCTATCTCACTCAAAAATATAGATGTAAATATTAGCAACCTAAATCCAGCCAACATAATATCAGTGTATATCATAACATAGTGGGCTTATCCCAGAAATAGAGGGATAATTTAATGTTAGAAAGTTACTTATTGAAATTGACCATAACAACATGATTATGTTACTATATGAAGAAAGATTATTTGTTAAAATTCAGTATTAATTAATGGCAAAAAAAAAAAAAACAACCTTATATAGAAGAGAACATTTGTCATGTACTCAACCTCAGTTTCAAAATTAACATAAATGGAGAAGAGTCAATAATAGCCAAGCTAATTTTGAAATGGAACTGAATGTGGGAAACATTCAACGAGACTCAGCAGATTCTAGGTAAACCATGATGTGGTTTTGGTGAACAGATATAAACCAAAATGCATTAGAACAATTCTTCCCTTGAAAGAAAACTTGATCCTCAACAGAGGTGACATACTAACTCATTGGGGAAAAGACGACTTATCCAAATGAGTACGGGAGAGCCATTGGCCTTCCATAATGGAAACATTAATGAATAAATCTCAACTGAACATCATGTAAAAAATCATTTCTAGCAGTTTTAAGGTCTTTAAAAAGAAACTTTAAAATAAGATATTTGAAGAAAATACAAGGTAATAGCTTTATAATCTTAAAACAGAGATGGGTTCTTAAGTAACACATATATATTTAATGGTAATAAAATTGAAAACTTATATACAACAAGGACATGAACATAAGCAATAAGCCACAAGAAAGGAAGATGATCATGACACACATAATCAAATGAAGATTAATATTCAGAATATAAGAATGAGTTTAATACAAAAAATAGGCAATAATATGAGTGAGCAATTCCTAGAATGGCCTATCATTATATAAATGCTGTTCAATATAAATTGTATGCAGGGAAATACGAAGTAAAACAACAAAACATATTTTCATATCCGTTAACTTTTTTTCATTGAAAGCTTAACAAAACTAAGGGTTGGCAAGTTGTAGAGCAATGGGAATTCTCATTACTGATAATGAAAATATTTACTGATTTAGACAGAAAATGGCAACATTTAGTAAAGTGGAAGGCACAGAAATCCAAGACCCAGCAAGGTATTCCTAGATTTACATAATAAAGAAACTTTCACACATGTCTAGGAAAAATGTTCAGGAATGTTCACCGCCAATCTTGTAACACTGAAATATCAGAAACAACATAACCGTCCATCAACAAAATAAGGGATAGATATAGTGTGCATTTACCTTTATAAATGCCTCTATATACCTTTATAGATATAGTGTGCATTCCATTTATAATGGAATTCCATATAATAGTTAAAAATGAATAAATCATCAACTTAATAAGTGTCAAAATGTAACATTGGAGATAAAAGCAAACTGAAGATTGCCATATCATGATCTCATTTGCATGAAATTTCAAAGCATACACATATTATATATTGTTCATGAATCCACACATATGCACTAAATTAGAAAATCATGCACGGAAATGATAATGGCAAATTGAGGACACTTATTGAAGGAGGGGAGGAAAATGGGATCTGAGAGTGATTTAAAAAAAAGGGGGGGAGATCTAGTTTTACCTATAATGTCTTGATATTCTTTTAAAAATATTTGATAAATACAACAAGATGCAGTGGATGTAATTTCTTCTCTGTATTTTTTATATTTGCGTAAAATATATTGTGATTTTTTTAAAAGGAAGTTAGTAATATTTTCTCCAATACAAAAGCATGGCAGTCAATTGCATTGGAGGAGGAGAAGGCAGAATAAAATGAGAAGGTCCACATGCAAGTCTCCAGCATAATCTAGTGCTTAATGTGCTAACATGTAGCACATTTTCTGTGCTTGGAAGAGGTGAGACTTCCACACTTTGGACTGAGATGAATGAGTCATGGATCCCAGTGCTATGAGAGAAGGGAGAGAAATTACAACTTTTCCTATCTCTTCATTCCTGCCTTGCTGCTCCAAATTCCATTCCTTCCATCTCTTCTTCCTCTCTAGAGTGGCATGGAAAACCACAACCCTCTAACGTTAAGGGAGAAAAGTTAGCTAATCATATAACTGTCTCTGCCATCCCACCAGCAGACTTCCTCCAGGCTTTGGGGGACCTCCTTTTATTAGAGGAAAACAAAATTCCAGGGTATGTACAATTGATTACATACCAGGAACTTTCCTCTAGTTTGAGACATTGGACTGTTAATAGAAATTCAAGCACATACGAAAGTTCTACCAAAGTTATTTGGCCAGCAAATTATTGAGTCTTAAAGGAAAACAAAAGAGAATTGTATTAACAATGTTTATCGACTTGTATTAATTTATAAGTATTTAAATTATATTTAATAAAATAGTATTTAACTCATTTCTTATGTTCTTGAATATATTCCTATAGTTTCAGTATTATTTCTAATATAGTGATACTTTCTCATAATAGATTGCATTATTGAATTGCTGCTCTCTATTAACAGAATTCTCACTGTATAAATACAGAATGCTGCTTATGATTGGTTCAGAAATTCTACATACCTGGATGTAAAAGAAAATTAAAACTTTTAAGTATTAAATTTTCCAAAGCAAGATATAATTTAAGAATTATTTGATTTTGAATTATTTTAATATGGTAAAATTCTAACAATCCAAATGGATATAAAATGAGAGGTGGTAATCTTTCCTATACATTGTCCCCCAGGCCCCCTCCCCCAAGGCAGCCATTGTTACAAATATCCTAAATGTTTGTCTAAGGTACTTTATAAATAGACAAATATGCATCAAAAAGGATTTATTTAAAAAGTCCGTTCCATAGGAATGGTATCTCAAAATGTTTATATTCTTAACTTGGCTTAGCATATTTAATGCTTTTCTACTTGAGGCCAAATCTTCAAGCCTGGCATCAGTCACACAGAAGCAAGATTTCAAAGGAACCATGATAAAGGTGACACAATAAATAATTGTCCATTAACTCTTTGTAGAAAAGTCAGGAAAGAACAGAGTGTCCATGCAGTAAGTTCCAAAACTTGAGTCTGCTACCAGTTACGCATAAACAATTAAGTGGCACATATAACTATCCTGTGTTGTGATGTATCATGTAAGAATAGCAAAATATTTAGGTAATTGTTTTGTCCACAACTGAATGGAATCTTAAAAAGAACTGATAATACAAAATCATATCTAAATTGCTGCTTTCTTAATCATCCTAAACTTTAGCCAGATCTGAAATATTACAAGAGGCTGCCCGATTAATCTGTTTTGCACCCTTGCTAAAATGTTATCAGAAATAGTTTGAGACAGAAGTCTCAAGAAAGAACATGTGATGTCAAATTATAACTCATATTAGCTTATTACTTTTCAACTCAATATATTTAGTATTTCCCATAGATATAAAATATTTCTCATATTATTTTTTGAAATCTTTATTTGGGATTGATTTGTAGGAAACATGTCACCCCTGTCTTTTAGGCTCTTCTAACATATAGGAGTGACCCAACCATGAGAAAAACGTTGAATCATCTGTATTTCTATATCATGCCTGTGTTTAACGTCGATGGATACCATTTTAGCTGGACCAATGTAAGTCACTTTTGCCTATCCACCTGAAAAAAACATGGAAAATTGTCCTAAAGCAGGAAGGATGCTTGGTGGGCAGCCAGCCTAGTACTTCCAGAGCTATAAAAGATTTCCACTCCCTTCCCTAGCACAGCATCAACCTTCTGATTTTGTTTATATATGTTTGTCTTTTACATAAGACTTCATGTTTAAAGAAAGATGTCTCCTTCCAAATAAATTATGAAAAGTCACTTGTCTAGTCCAGCTTATTCAATTTTGCCTGTGAAGAAATGAGGCCAAGAGAAACTAAGAGAGAAGTCTGTGGCAGGAATTGGAGCATGAACCTGGGCGTCCAATGCTCATCTTGTCCTCTTCTCACTCCACGGACTTGTTTATTCCTGGAGGGAATCCCCCACCCCTCACTGCTGTGATTCATTCACTGAAGAACTACTAAAATGCATGGGCATAAGCTCTTAAGTGTTTATTCTACATCTCTTTTCTTTTAATTACATCTAGGATCGATTTTGGAGAAAAACAAGGTCAAGGAACTCAAGGTTTCGCTGCCGTGGAGTGGATGCCAATCGAAACTGGAGGGTGAAATGGTGTGGTATGTTGGGGACTAATTGGGATCTGGATTCAGAGGTATCCATCGCGTTCACTCTCAAAAATGATGAACCCATTAGGGCTCCGATGTAACATTGATGTCTTTGTGTATGTGAAAACCTCCTATGTTATGTACTGTAGCTGTACTTCACAAAAGAAAATGAAAGCATTTTCATAAAGGATTCAAATCTGGCAACCTCATCCTGAAAATTGAAAATTTAAACACAGACATAAAAGCAGAAAACTAAGGGATATTTGTCATTCAGAAACTAAAACAGGAAATGTGGTTTGTGGTATAAATCCAGTCATCGTAATTTATCCTTTCACTGAGAGTAACGCTGATCCTGTTTTCATCTGTCTATGATGATCACAGCTGCCAAATCCTTGTCTAGAATCTACCAACCTGCCAATCATGTACTGACTGGGCACTCATTTGGCAAATATATTTTCACTACATTCCATGTTTCATGACAGTAACCTTTTAAATAAGGAAAGGATGTCATTTTAAGAAAGGAAACTCTTGTGGCAAAATAAAGAAGCAGGTAGACAGCAAAAGAGAGAAACAGAAAATTAGCCACAGCTAGTATAGAAGAGGCAAAACTTGACCTCATCCCATCTTGGGTTTTCAGCTGGGGCTCTTAAACAGAAAGACAGATTAACAAGGAAAAACAGTTTATTAATGGACTCTGCACAGGATACATAGGAGAAAGCTCATGAAAAGTAACTCCAAGTGGCAACTTAGAACACCAACTTATACAGAGTCTTCAACGAAGAGCAATAAACTTGTAGAGAAACAATAGGACAAAGGAAAACAGTTTTAAGTTTCCAAGGGCTGCCAACCGTGGGAAATAATTATATGAGAAGAAACTCAAGCAGGAAGGTTTGTTTGCAGATTCCTCTGGTGTTGTCTCTGGGCTAAAGGCCTGTCTCCAGTAGAAGAATTTATATCCTGTCTTTAGGCAGAAAGGGGGAAGGTGAACAGAACTTCTGCATTTGCTGCTGCTCAATTGCCTTGGACTCAAATTAATTTTTATGTCAAAGAGGCAATATTTGGGGGCAAGCGACATATTCTGGTTTACTTTGCTAGGTATCCTAGTTGGCAACAGCAGGGAGGGAAACAAGTGTAAGCCACATGCAGCTGTAAAGAGCTACCCTTTCTCAGAGTCCTTCCCTAGCGCCCTCAAAATACAGACCAGAGTGTTGTGCAATAGTATGTCTCACGAGAGTCTCTTAGCAATGAAGCTCATCACAGTCTTTCCTTCTGTGAGGCTTTGGTTCGGTACCAGATGCCACTCCTTCCATCTCCACCAGCATCAGGCAGGATAACTGGGTGTGCTTGAGACTCCTTCCACAGAACACTCTTTAATCCATTAGAACTGGCAAATCAGAATATGATAAAGCAGAAAGAATATGGTTTAGAATATCTCAGATAGATGGCTTCCCTGGTGGCTCAGACAGTAAAGAATTTGCCTGCAATGCAGGAGACCCAAGTTTGATCCCTGGGTCAGGAAGATCCCCTGGAGAAGGAAATGGCTACCTACTCCAGTATTCTTGCCTGGGAAATCCCATGGACAGAGGAGCCTGGCAGGGGTTGCAGTCCATGGGGTTGCAAAGAGTCGATAGACCGAGCGACTAAATACCTTCACTTCACTTTCACAATTTCATTCTACTCTTGTTAGCAGATTGATTTGGGTGATTTTCTCCAACCTACCAAATTAGTAATAATAATAATACCCACCTCATTGTGTTCTTAAGGGAATTAAAGGACTTAACATATGTTTAAAGATGATTCGGTCCTGGCTCCAAACGGGTCGACATCTCAGTGACCCAACCATTCTTCCCCACCTTCCAGAACACTCAGTTCACCTCAGCCTCAGGTCAGTTGTTTGTAAAACTACCTCTTGCCTTCAGGGGATTGTTGTGGTGATGAGCCGTGAGATAAGCTTTAAAGTATTTGCACTTATGAGAGAAAGAAAAGCATTACATAAATACTATACAGTGGAGACTTCTCTGGTAATCCAGTGGTTAAGACTTTGCCTTCCAATATGTGTTCAATCCCTAGTCAGGGAGCTAAGACCCCATATGCCTCACAGCCAAAAAACAAAAACATAAAACAGAAACAATATTATAACAAATTCAATAAAGACACCAAAAAAATCTTTTTAAAAAATACTATAAAGTGATACTATTGATGCCTATTTAGATTTTTTTTCTTCAACCTGGACTGAGAAAGCAAACTTGTTCGTATTAACTCCCTGAGATCACTAACTTTTAAAAATTCCCTTTTTTCCATCTCTCAGATGGGAACTTTTTGCAAGCTCATAATTATGTGTGCTGTTTCAGTAGCTGCCAGGTGCCCGCATCCATAGGTATGTCATGGCCAAGATGCCCACAATCACCTGAGTGAGCACCCAGGATAGTAACTGAGTCAAGTCACACTAGCAGGCCAACCAGCTCTGCAGGGTAAAGCCAGACTCTTGTTTATATCCAGTTACAAAGAAGCGGCTCGCTCCCCTGTGCTTCCTCCTTTCTCCAGACTGTTTCCTTCAGCCATGCACCTTCTCTGATTTCTTAGTTCCAAACTACAGTCCCAGCTGGAATTCCTTTGATCCTCTCCATGTTTGAATCATTCTGATTCTTCCCATGAGTTGGCACTCACGATGTGCAGGGGATTTTGTCAAATGTCAGTGGCAAAATGACCCTGGTGGACCATTGTAGGTGATGCAGGAATGCAGGTGTGGCTGGACCTTTCTCCCCACCAAGGTCTCTCAAGTGGATTCAGCTGGTCTGACCTGCAGGCAGCTGTGGCTTCCTCCCTCACAGCATCTAATCCATCTGCTTCACTGAGGGAACCACTCATAGATCAAGGGCATCTTGGTACCTGAAATCAAATCTTAAGTGAACCTCCAAGTTAATATCTATAATATAGAAAAGCCCAAGACCAGTGAAAACACTATAGAGTCAACACTGAACTGACAAAAACCAGTATTTCTTTCTCTGAAATTAGTGAGTTTCAGACTTAAAAAGAGGAGAACATGAAACTATGGTTTTATCATGAAAAAAAAATCTGTAGACATGCAAATAACAGTCTGAATACAATGTGGAAAATACAGCTTAGACCATATACATGGAAATAGGTATACCTGTCCAATACTTGGGCTTCCCTGGTGGCTCAAATGGTAAAGAATCTCCCTGCAATACAGGAGAGCCAGGTTCAATCCCTGGATCAGGAAAATCCCCTGGAGAAAGGAACGGCTACCCATTCCAGTATTCTTGCCTGGAGAATTTCATGCACAGAGGAGTCCATGTGTGGCAAAGAGTCAGACATGACTGAGTGACTAGTACTTTCACTTCCAATACTTTAGAGCACCCCCCAGGGGCTTTCAGGCTATAAAATAAATATCACTCTTCTGGAAGTCCAGCAGAGGGACTTAACAAGGCAGAGTAGTGTAGGAACCAAGAATAAATTTCATTCATTCATTTGCCAAAGTTAACTGAGCACATACACTCTCTTAGACATTTTGTTGTTGTTTTTTCCTTCCTCTATGCACTCTTTTTTAGAGAATACTGTGAGTACATAATTTTCCAAATTGCAATAAATCCAGGAGAAAACCAAAGAGTTTGGATGAATCCCATACTAAGCTTTAATCTATGAATAATTCAAGTGTTGCCTAAATTTAAATTACTATTAGGACAACCTACAGATGGGAGAACATGTTTGCAAATCATATATCTGATTAGGAACTCAGAATATTAAAAGAACTCTTACAAGTCAACAATAAAAAGATGACCAAATTTAAAACACACAAATGATTTGGGAACAGACATTTTTCCAAAGAAGATATACAAATTGGAATAAGCACATAAAAAAATGCTCAACATCATTAGCCATAAGGAAAATTCACACCTAGGTACCACTTCACACCCACTAAAATGGCTAAACAACCCTCAAAATGGGAGAAAATATTTTAAAATGAAGCAACTGAAAAAGGATTAATCTCCAAAATATACAACCAGCTCTTGTAACTCAATATCAAACAAACAAACAAACAAAAAAAAACCCCAATCAAAAAATGAGCAAAAGACCTACACAGATACTTCTCCAGAAAAGACATACAGGTGGCCAACAAACACATGAAAATATGCTCAACATCACTAATTAGTAGAGAAATGCAAATTAAAACTACAGTGAGGTATCACCTCACACCAATCACAATGGCCATCATCAAAAAATCTACAAATAATAAATGCTGGAAAGGGTGTGGAGAAAAGGGAACCTTCATGTACTGTTGGTGGGAATGTAAATTGATACAGCCACTATGGAGAAGAGTGGAGAAGGGAATGGCAACCCACTCCAGTATTCTTGCCTAGAGAATCCCATGGGCAGAGGAGCTTGGCGACCCCAGTCCATGGGGTCACAAAGAGTCGGACACAACTGAAGCGACTTATCACCCATGGAGAACAGTACAGAGGTTCCTTAAAAAACTAAATACAGAACTACCACATGACCCAGAAATCCCATTTCTGGGCATTTACCCTGAAAAAATCATTGTTCAAAAAGACACATGTACCCCATCAACAGGTGAATGGATAAAGAAGATTTTTCATATATATATATATATATGCATGTGTGTGTATATATATGTGGAAAATTCTGAAAGAGATGGGAATACCAGAACACCTGACCTGCCTCTTGAGAAACCTATATGCAGGTCAGGAAGCAACAGTTAAAACTGGACACGGAACAACAGACTGGTTCCAAATAGGAAAAGGAGTACATGAAGGCTGTATATTGTCACCCTGCTTGTTTAACTTATATGCAGAGTACATCATGAGAAACGCTGGGCTGGAAGAAGTACAAGCTGGAATCAAGATTGCCGGGAGAAATATCAATAACCTCAGATATGCAGATGACACCACCCTTATGGCAGAAAGTAAAGAGGAACTAAAAAGCCTCTTGATGAAAGTGAAAGAGGAGAGTGAAAAAGTTGGCTTAAAGCTCAACATTCAGAAAACGAAGATCATGGCATCTGGTCCCATCACTTCATGGCAAATAGATGGGGAAACAGTGGAAACAGTGACAGACTTTATTTTGGGGGGCTCCAAAATCACTGCAGATGGTGAGCACAGTCATGAAATTAAAAGACGCTTACTCCTTGAAAGGAAAGTTATGACCAACCTAGACAGCATATTCAAAAACAGAGACATTACTTTGCCAACAAAGGTCCGTCTAGCCAAGGCTATGGTTTTTCCAGTAGTCATGTATGGATGTGAGAGTTCGACTGTGGAGAAAGCTGAGCACTGAAGAATTGATGCTTTTGAACTGTGGTGTTGGAGAAGACTCTTGAGAGTCCCTTGGACTGCAAGGAGATCCAACCAGTCCATCCTAAAGGAGATCAGTCCTGAGTGTTCATTGGAAGGACTGATGCTGAGGCTGAAATTCCAATATTTTGGCCACCTCACGCGAAGAGTTGACTCACTGGAAAAGACCCTGATGCTGGGATGGATTGGGGGCAGGAGGAGAAGGGGAGGCCAGAGGATGAGATGGCTGGATGGTACCACCAACTCAATGGACATGAGTTTGGGTAAACTCTGGGAGTTGGTGATGGACAGGGAGGCCTAGCGTGCTGCAATTCATGGGGTCACAAAGAGTTGGACACGGCTGAGCAACTGAACTGAAATATATATATATATATATATATATATATATATATATGATAGAATATTACTCAGCCATAAAAAGGAATGAAATTGAGTGATTTGTAGTGATGTGGATGGACCTAGAGTCTGTCATACAAAGTCAGTCAGAAAGAGAAAAATAAATATTGTATATTAATGCATATGTATAGAATCTAGAAAAATGGTACAGATGAAACTATTTTCAAGGCAGACATGGAGAACGGTCATGTGAATACAAGGTGGGAAGGGGAGGGTGGAACAAACTGGAAGAGTAGACGTGACATATACACACTACTATGTGTAAAATAGGTAACTAGTGGGAAGCTGCTCTATAGCACAGGGAGCTCAGCTTGGTGCTCTGTGATGACCTAGAGGGGTGGGATGGGAGTATGGATGGGAGGCTCAAGAAGGAAGGAATATATGTATACATATAGCTGCCTTGCAGTATATATATGTATTCATATATTCACGTTGTTGTATACCAGAAACTAGTACAACATTGTTAAGCAAATATACTTTTTTTTTTAAGATGGCTATAATACAAAAAAAAAAGTATAGCAAGTATTAGTGAGGGTATGGAAAAACTGGAACTCAGTACTTGATGGTGGGAATGTAAATGATGTGGCCACTTTGGAAAAAATGTTTTAATAGCTTCTCAAAAGTTAAACACAGAGTAGCCATATGGCCTAGCAATTCTGCTCCTAGGTATATACCCATGAGAAACGAAAACACACATCCATAAAATAACTCATACATGAATGCTACACGAAATAAACTAGTTACGAAATAACAAATATTGTATGATTCCATTTATGTATATAAATGTCCAGAATAGACAAACCCATAGACAGAGAGTAGATAAGTGTTTGCCAAGGGTGAGGGAGATGGGGTAGTGACTGTGATGGGTAAGGGTTTTGGGGGGGAGATGATGAAAATGTTTTTTAATTAGATAGTGGCAATGATAATGAATATACTAAAATTCATTTAACTGTATACTTCAAAAGAGTGGGTTTTATGGGATGTAATCA
This sequence comes from Bos javanicus, assembly GCF_032452875.1. Taxonomy (NCBI): domain Eukaryota; kingdom Metazoa; phylum Chordata; class Mammalia; order Artiodactyla; family Bovidae; genus Bos; species Bos javanicus. The sequence goes on along the minus strand of NC_083881.1, from coordinate 31,730,115 downwards.
TAGCTCAATAAAACTGTTACAGTTAAACTGTTAAAGAATTTTAATTATCATTTAGGATGAAATTAGGCATTTACTAAAACATAACTACTCTTTGTAGCAGACTCCATTACCTAATATTGTAAATTACATGTCATATGGAGAAAAACCACATTTTGTAGGAGCCCAATCACATATGCACCTCTCCACATATGCCCTTCTCCTCCCAACACTCCCTCACTCTATCAAAATAAGAGGGGTATGTTTTGACAGGGCAAATATTTTGACAGATCACCTGAGATGAAAAGGGAAACTGCCACTTAGTGGTTGTTCCCAGCCAATGCCTGTGAAAGTACAAGAGAAGGTCACTGGGTGGTTTTTTGGGAATTTCTGCAGCTGAAGGGCTTTAGTTTTTAGAGAGCTGTTCTAGCTGAGAACCTGGGTTGCACTGCTACCAAGACAGGAAACTTCAAAGGACTGGGGAAAGGAGAGGGAAAGAAAGGCAATGTTGCTAGGGTATCTAAAAAGGGGTTTGGAATTCCAAGATATCTAATGAGGATTTTAATTAAATTTTGCAGTTAAGTATGTAAATTGTCTTCAGTATGTATTCCATAACCACCACCATTGTTCTGATTCAGCACCATCTACTTCACTTACTAAGGCTTTGCGGAACTGGGTCTGCTGTTTGGGGCTATGAGCAAGTGCTGAGTCTGCCCTCCAGGTAAGCTCAGGGAGAGACTGCTGCTAAGTCGGTCGGCTGTATAGACAGTAGCAAGATTCTCCAGGCAAGAACACTGGAGTGGGTTGCCATTTCCTTATCCAATGCATGAAAGTGAAAAGTGAAAGTGAAGTCGCTCAGTCTTGTCCGACCCTCAGTGATCCCATGGACTGCAGCCTACCAGGCTCCTCCATCCATGGGATTTTCCAGGCAAGAGTACTGGAATGGGGTGCCATTGCCTTCTCCAAGGGAGAGACTATTCCACATCGAATGTTCCAGAGGCATGGAACACACAATAGGAGTGCAAGTGAATTTATATCATCAGAGATGTACAGACAAGAGTTGGATAATTCTGAGTGGAGACTGATGGATTAAATGTCAACTAGGTGATCAAACTAGATCCTTGAGATTCCAGCCACCTCTGTTAATGGTGATTCTAATACGTTCTGTGTGCTATGTGCTAAGTCGCTTCATTCATACCCGACTCTTTGTGACCTTAGGGACTATAGCCTGCCAGGCTCCTGTGTCCATGGGATTCTCCAGGCAAGGATACTGCATTGGCAGTCAGGTTTTTTACCACTAGCACTACCTGCTGCTGCTGCTGCGTCACTTCAGTCGTGTCCAACTCTGTGCGACCCCATAGACAGCAGCCCACTAGGGTCCTCTGTCCCTGGGATTCTCCAGGCAAGAACACTGGAGTGGGTTGCCATTTCCTTCTCCAATGCATGAAAGTGAAAAGTGAAAGGGAAGTCACTCAGTTGTGCCCGACTCTTAGCGACCCCATGAACTGCAGCCTACCAGGCTCCTCTGTCCATGGGATTTTCCAGGCAACAGTACTGGAGTGGGGTGCCGTTGCCTTCTCCGAGCACTACCTAGGTAAATCCAATTGATTTTTTAAAACTGGAGGATAATCAGTTAACAATGTTGTGTTGGTTTCTGCCATACAATAATGCTAATCAGTCATACACACAAACACACATATATATCCCCTCCCTCTGGGGATATTAGACCATTCATTCACTAGATCATTCAGAATGACCTAAATCAAATCCCTTGCAATTATACAGTAGAAGTGACAAATAGATTCAAGGGATTAGATCTGATCGAGTGCCTGAAGAACTATAGCCAGAGGTTCGTGATATTGTATAGGAGACAGTGATCAAAACCACACACCCCCAAAAATGCAAAAAGGCAAAATGGTTGTCTGAGGAGGCCTTACAAATAGCTGAGAAAAGGAGAGAAGCTAAAGGCAAAGGAGAAAAGGAAAGATACACACATTTGAATGCAGAGTTCCAAAGAACAGCAAGAAGAGATAAGAAAGCCTTCCTCAGTGATCAGTGCAAAGAAATAGAGGAAAACAATAGAATGGGAAAGACTAGAGATCTCATCAAGAAAATTAGAGATACCCAGGGAACATTTCATGCAAAGATGGGCACAATAAAGGACAGAAATGGTATGAACCTAACAGAAACAGAAGATATTAAGAAGAGGTGGCAAGAATACACAGAAGAACTATACAAAAAAAGATCTTCATGACCCGATAACCATATGGTGTGATCATTCACCTAGAGCCAGACATCCTGGAATGCAAAGTCAAGGGGACCTTAGGAAGCACCACTATGAACAAAGCTAGTAGAGGTGATGGAATTCCAGTTGAGCTATTTCAGATCCTAAAAGATGATGCTGTAAAAGTGCTGCACTCAATATGCCAGCAAATTTGGAAAACTCAGCAGTGGCCACAGGATTGGAAGTGGTCAGTTTTCATTCCAATCCCATAGAATAGCAGTGCCAAAGAATGTTAAACTACCACACAACTGCACTCATCTCACACGCTAGCAAAGTAACACTCAAAATTCCCCAAGCCAGGCTTCAACAGTGCATGAACCATGAACTTCCAGATGTTCAATCTGGATTTAGAAAAGGCAGAGGAACCAAAGATCAAATTGCAAACATCTGTTGGATCATCAAAACAGCAAGAGAGTTCCAGAAAAACATCTACTTCTGCTTTATTGATTATGCCAAAGCCTTTGACTGTGTAGATCACAACAAACTGTGGAAATTCTTCAAGAGATGGAAATACCAGACCACCTTACCTGCCTCCTGAGAAATCTATATGGAGGTCAAGAAGCAACAGTTAGAACTGGACATGGAACAACAGACTGGTTGATACACAGATGACACCACTCTTATGGCAGAAAGTGAAGAGGAACTAAAAATTTAGCCTCTTGATGAAAGTAAAAGAGGAGAGTGAAAAATATGGCTTAAAACTCAGCATTCAAAACACTAAGATCATGGCATCCGGTCCCATCACTTCATGGCAAATAGATAGGGAAACAATAGAAACAGTGAGAGACTTTATTTTCTTGGGCTCCAAAATCACTGTAGATGGTGACTGCAGCCATGAAATTAAAGGACACTTGCTCCTTGGAAAAAAAGCTATGACCAACCTAGATATCATACTAAAAATCAGAGACAGCAGTATGCCAACAAAGGTCCATCTAGTCAAGGCTATGGTTTTTCCAGTAGTCCTGTATGGATGTGAGAGTTGGACTATAAAGAAAGCTGAACACTGAAGAATTGACGCTTTTGAACTGTGGTGTTGGAGAAGACTCTTGAGAGTCCCTTGGACTGCAAGGAGATCCAACCAGTCCATCCTAAAGGAGATCAGTCCTGAATACTCATTGGAAGGACTAATGCTGAAGCTGAAGCTCCAATACTTTGGCCACCTCATGCAAAGAACTGACTCATTGGAAAAGACCCTGATGCTGGGAGGGATTGGAGGCAGGAGAAGGGGATGACAGAGGATGAGATGGTTGGATGGCATCACCAACTCAATGGACATGAGTTTGAGCAAGTTCTAGGAGTTGGTGATGGACAGGGAAGCCTGGCGTGCTCCAGTCCATGGGGCTGCAAAGAGTCGGACACAACTGAGCGACTGAACTGAAATGAAACTCCCTCTGGAGCCTCCCTCCCACCCACCACCATCCCACCCCTCTATTTTGTCACAGAGCATTGGGCTGGGCTTCCTGGCTTATACAGCAGCTTCCCACTAACTATCTATTTTACACATGGTGGTGTATATATGTCAGTGCTGCTCTCTCAGTTCCTGCCAGCCCCTCCTTCCCCTGTTGTGTCCACAAGTCTGTTCTCTATGTCTGCATCTCTATTCCTGCCCTGAAAACAGGCTCATCAGTACCGTTTTTCTAGATTCCATATGTACATTAATATATATTTGTTTTTCACTTTCTGACTTACTTCCCTCTGTATAACAGACTCTAATTTCATCTACCTCCCTACAACTGACTCACTTTCATTTCTTTGTAAGGCTGAGTAATATTACATACACACACACACACACACATATACCTAGCAATTCCATTACTGGGCATATACCCTGAGAAAACCATAATTTTAAAGGATATATGTATTTCAATGTTCACTGCAGCTGTTTACAATGGCCAGGACATGGAAGCATGGACATCTAGCATGGAACCTAGATGTCCATTGACAGATGAGTGGATAAAGAGGTTGTAGTATGTATATAAATCTAATTTTAAATCAAAACAAATGTATTGAGCACCTTATTTCTTTCCAGGATAGAAGATCACAAAGCTAAACTGCAAATCCTCCTATTTCTAACACTTTAGGAAAATGCAAAAAAACACTTCATTTTCTTCTGTCATAATTCAAACACATTTCCCAATAATGCACCACTAAAAAGAGCTATTTTATTTTACCTTTTGGCAAATTACTTGTAAATCCAGTTTTTCCTAATCCAGATACTGATTATATGTAAAACTGACTTCATCTCCCTATTTTATATTTCATGTTCTTTGTGCAAGGCACGTCCAAAAATTAGTTTTTTGTAACAACAAATTAAATAACATTTGATATTGATTGCATGAGTGTACTGTACACAAAATGATATATTGTTTTATTTCTCTGATCATTCTTCTGAATAAATATGTAGGAATTAGAAGGTGGATGAAAATATCTTAGTTTATTTTTTAACATATTTTCCAACATCATGCTCAGATATCTTTGTTGAAGCTTTTGAAAATGACATCACAAAGTTTAGAAACCTTTTATGAACAGCTCATCTTCGAAAATCAGTGAAGAAAGTAGCATGAAGTGAGGCACGATGGACGTTTCAGAATTACTCCCTTGGTTCCTGGGACACTGACCTCCTGATTTTTCATTTGGCACTGATTTTTTAGTCCAGTAATTTTATTGTACCTGTTTCAGCAGGTAAGCCTCCCATGCTGCTAAATCTTTAGGAGACTTCTAGTCTTGTGCTGGGCATGTGTGCTAAGCCACTTCAGTCATTATTCTACTCTTTGCTACCCTAGGGACTGTAGCCCACCAGGCTACATGGGGTTCTCCAGAAAGAATACTGGAGTGGGTTGCCATGCCCTCCTCCAGGGGATCTTCCTGACCCAGAGATCAAACTCAACGTCTCCAGCACTGGCAAGCAGTTCTTTACCACTAGCACCACCTGGGAAGCCCATGCTGGGCATAAGAGTGAGGATTTTAAGGTTTTTATCAACTTATTCTTGTTCCCTTATGCTGGCTGCTCTTCAGCATTACTGGATTTCTGAGTTCACTAGAAACAAACTATATCTCTCTGATCATTTTCCTCCAGCTGTTAGCATTTGCATTTGACAAGTCACGTAATTTTTTATTTTCATAAATTTCATGCATATCTAATCACTTTGAATTTTTGGGTCCTCATTACTGTTTTTAACATGACATAAGCATTACTACATTATTAGCTTCCTTCTGGGTCACTAATGTTGTTATTTCCCTTGTTTTCAGATTCCTGTTTCCTTTCTGTCTATATGCTTATTTTTAATGAAAACTCCTTTTGAAGTAACTTTTCTATTACTAAAGCAATCTCTTTTGAATGCTATTCTTACATGAAGAAATAGGAAAACAATGATATTCTTTTTATCTACCCCTTTTTATAATTGAAGAGCTGTGATGTGCTGAATAATGACATGAAGCACATGGGCAGTTACCTTGCCTTCACACCATCTTCTTGAACAGCGTTCCCCAAATTACACAAAACAGCAGCATTCCCCAGCCATAAAAAATCCTAGAGAACTGCAAAACCCTAGTGGTCCAGAAGTTATTAAGTGTCTCCCACAAATAACTATCTTAGTCTATCCAGGCTACCATAGCCTAATACAGTTGACCCTTGAACAACATGGGGGTTAGGGGTGCCAAACCTTCACACAGCTGGATGTCCGGGTACAACATATAGTCTGCCCTCTTTATCTGCGGCTCCTCCACATCAAAGGTTCTGCATCAGAGGATTCAACCAGCCAGGGATCATGGAGTGCTATGGACTTACTATTGAAAAAAATCTGTATATAAAGTGAACCCATGCAATTCAAAACCCGTGTTGCTCAAGGGTCAACTGTACCAGAGATGAAGTGGCTTATAAAAACCAAATATTTATTTCTCACAGTTCTTAAGGCTGGCAAGTGCAGGATCATGTTCCTAGCAGATCCATAGTTTACGAGGGCTTCCTGGTCCATAAGTAACAGCTTCTCTCTGGGTCCTCACTTGGTGGAAGGTTCTAGAGAGTTCTCTGGGTTCTCTTTGATAAGGTCACTATCCATCCATGAGTGCCCTACCCTCATAACCTTATTCTGTCCCAAAGGCCTCACCTCCTAACACTATCACATTGGGCATTAGGATTTCAACATATGAACTTTGGAGGGGGGAACCACAAATATTTAAACCAGAGCAATAACTGATACTAATGATGGTAGTATTTTTTATTCCTAGTTTTTTTAAGGAACCTCAATACTGTTCTCCATTGTGGCTGTATCAATTTACATTCCCACCAACAGTGCAAGATGGTTCCCTTTTCTCCACAACCTCTCCAGCGTGTACTGTTTGTTCATTTTTTGATGATGGCCAGTAGTATTTCTAGGTTGTAAAAAAAAAAAAAAAAGACTTTATTTCACAACCTAAGAAAAAATACCAATTATATTTTATATAGTTGTCATCTCAGAAGTTATCAGATGAGTGACCAAATTCATTCATTCATTTATGTAACCACTATTTGCTGAGCTAATTACTGAGAGAACGGCAATAAACAGTCAAGTGTCATACATGCTATGAAGAAACAAATGCCAGGAAAGTAATAGAGAGTGACAGAGTGAGGGTGGGTTAACTTTTAGGTGACATGGGGAAGATGATCTCATCTGATGAGATTTGAGAGTGAAGGAGGGCTGGGGAAAAAGCAGGTAGAGAGAAAAACAGTGTAAAATCTTTGAGTCAGGAGCATCTTTTAAGGGAGAGCAATGAGGGCTGCGTGCCTGGAACTGAGAGAGGAAGAGGAAGGAGAGACAGGTAGAAGATAACATCAGAGAAGCAGACAGAGGGGAGGTGATGTAGGTCCAGTATCTTAGGAAGGACTTGGGATGATGTTCTGAATGGGATGGGGAAAAAAAAATCACTGGAAAGTTTTGAATTGAGAAGTGACATGACCTAATGAACTTTGAAGATAATTATTCTGGTTTCTCTATATCAAATGGATTGTTGAGAGCAGGTATTGATTGCTGAAGGCAGATGTGGGTGCATGCTCAGTTGTCTCTGACTCTTTGTGACCCCATGAACTGACCCCATGAGCCCACCAGGCTCCTCTGTCCATGGAATTTTCCAGGCAAGAATACTGGAGTGGGTTACTATTTCCTACTCCAGGAGTTCCTCCCAACCCAGGGATCGAACCTGCGTCTCTTGCCTCTCCTGCATTGGCAGGTGGATTCTTAACCACTGAATCACCTGGGAAGCCCTGTTGAAGACAGATATTTGGATTCAAATTATATTGTCTTGGCCAAAAAGTTCATTCGGGTTTTTCCGTATGATGTCACAGAAAAACCCAAACAAACTTTTTGGCCAACCCAATACTTTTCCATTTTAAAACACTGCTTTTTTTTTTTTTAACTTTACATAATTGTATTAGTTTTTAAAATATAACTTTAAAAAAGTCTGACCTAAGATTATTATTCCCATTGACAACCATGGCATATACGACAATGAATTCTAAATGTTAACATATCTTTATTATATAAAGAACTAAGTGTTTGTTTAAGGAACCAAAGATAAGCAACTGTGTGAGAAAAAATATTTGCAGTAAATAAAGCAGAGAAAGTTTTACTATCATTTTTACATAAACACTTCAGAATCAAACATTACATAGTAAAAAGTGATTTTAAGTGTCCACATAAAACGTAAAGAAAAAGACTCTAGAGGCTGAGATTTTAAAAACAGTCATAATTCATGAAGATAAAGCCATATGATAAAATGGGCAACCTCCCAGTAATCAAAGAACAATATTAAAGTAAAACAAGATACCATGCCATCCATTAAATTATTCCCCAAATTGTTTGATGTGATAACCTAAACTGGAAACAATGGTAAAACTGGGAAAGCATGTACCTCTGGGGGCTTTGCTGCTGCTGCTGCTGCAGCTGCTGCTGTCGCTTCAGTCGTGTCCGACTCTGTGCGACCCCATAGACGGCAGCCCACCAGGCTCCCCGTCCCTGGGATTCTCCAGGCAAGAACACTGGAGTGGGTTTTAGAAAGCAGTTTGATCGCACATCCAGAATGCCATTCATTCTTCTATTCACTCAGAAAAGAAAAGGTTACCACATGCATTCTTTTTGCCACACTAGGTTAGGCACCCAGCAAGTAGAGATGAATCCTACAGTTTCCCTGCCCTCATGGTGTTTAGAAATCTTTGAGATTGAAGCAGGTGAACAGAAGAATGACAAAGGAGAAAGAGTGAAGGGTGGGGAGGGGGGGAGGGACAGAAGAAAAAAGGAGCAAAATGTTAGAGATATACATAGTATGGGCAGGGGTCCCCAACCTCAAGGATCTAATGCCTAATAATCCAAGGTGGGGCTGATGTAATAATAGAAATAAAGTGCACAGTAGATGTTATGTGCTTGAATCATCACAAAACCACCCCCTGTACCCGGGTCCATGGAAAAAGTATCTTCCACAAAAGCAGTCCCTGGTGTCAAAGAGGTTGGGGACCACTGGTCTAGAGAGACATACACACATACAGATGATCCTCAACTTATGATGGTTCCACTTACAATTTTTCACCCTTACGATGGTGTGAAAGCAATACACATTTAATGAAGGATATACTTCAAATTTTAAATGTTGATGTTTTCACGAGCCAGTGATGCGTGGTATGATGCTCTCCTATGATGTTGTGCAGTGACAGTGGGTAGGTCAGCCACACAGCTGATACACTTGCAACTATTGTATACCCAGAAAACCAGTTTTCACTTTTAGTACATTACTCAATAAATTACATGAGATCTTCAAAACTTATTATAAAATAGGCTTTGTGTTAGATGATTTTACCCAACTGTAGGCTAATGTAAGTGTTCTGAGCATATTCAAGGTGGGCTAGGCTAAGTAAGCTACAATGCCCTGTAGTTCAGGTATATTAAATGCATTGCAACTTAGAATATTTTCAATTTATGATGGGTTTAATGCCATCTGCATGTAACCTCACTGAAGTCTGGGAAGATCTGTATAGTAAGACTATAAAGGAAAAAGGAACCAGTGCTATTTGATGAACTCAGAAAAGTCTTCACAGAAGAGATAATAGCACATTTAAAAATTAAAAATATATTTGTCATCAGGTAGACTGAACTGTGGGGCAAAGGTAAACACAGCAAAGACTGAGAGTTATAAGGGAATTCAGGGAGGGGAAACAGGTATGTTCTGGAGAAGAATAAGTAGGCAATTAATGACATGTGAAAATAGATTTAATATCTTGGCACTATTAAAATAAAAATTATGATTTACGATATGAAAAATTATCATCAGTTCTTAGGCTGTGGTTTTCATTTCTACCTTTCACAATATTTGAAGTTATTTTACAAGGTCATAAGTATAGTGAATTTGTAAGATTCTTGAGAAAAAATAAATGAGATTTTTCAACTACATATTAATTTAAATTTTAAAATAGTTTTTCATCAAAATAGAGTATAGAAAGTAATAAATTGCTCTGTTTGAAGTTTTTGTTAGATTTTAATAGCAATTCAGTTTCAAAAACAATCATGGCCAATACTCTCTCTCTCAATTCATTAAATCATTTATAAACATTTAATAATTCAAATTCCTTAATGTGAGTAAAGGAAAAAAAGTAGCTGTTTTCATGTGAGTCTTAAACTCATGAGAATATAAATTACAGAATTTTGTGCAGGAACATGAATAAAGTCTATGTATGAAATTTTTTTAAAAAAGAATATGCAGCACGGTAAAGAATCTGCTTGCAATGTAGGAGACCTAGGTTCAATCCCTGGATTAGGAAGATCCCCTGGAGGAGGGCATGGCAACCCACTCCAGTATTCTTTCTGGAGAATCCCCATGGACAGAGGAGCTTGGCGGGCTACAGCCCATGGGATCGCAGAGAGTCGGACACAACTGAGCAACTAAGCACATCATGTAACATAAAACAGGCTTGGATGTGAGCATCACGTGACCCTGGGTGGCTAGGGCACAGGATGCCTAGAAGGACAGGTGAGAGATGAGGCAGGAAAAGGTCCCAGTGTACAGGTCATGAAGGACATGCTGAGATTCAAGGCTGTGCTGGGCTCTATAGATTTTATTCTAGAAGCCATGCTTTTCAAACTGAACTGAGGTTATATGCTCATAGATACACATCCTAGAGAAAGTCACCAAAAAGCCATAGCACCCCTTCAGGGCATAACAATTTCATTTGAAGATTTCAGAAGGGGAATTATTATTTTATGTTAGAACAAACACAAATACATAATTGAGTCAACCAGACAAGTCACATGAATTTTGAACATAAAATAAAGATTTCAAAGAAGTCACAGACTCAGAGTCTATGTTGATTTTGCCTCCTCAGAGCATTTTGATGGGAAAGTTTGACCAACACTGGATAATTGGGGGCCTTTTAAAGGAAGGATCATTGGGAGCTTTTAAAGCTGGGAAGGAAATGACTGATCTCTGAGTGTCAGTTGAACAGGAGTGTCAGACAAAGGATCAGTCATGAAACTACAGCAGGACCATCCCCCTGGGGGAGTGGCAAGAATGGAGAGGAAACCCACACGTGAGAAATGAGGAAAGATGCACTCAATGGACCCCAGTGAGATGTAGATGATGAAGTCAGAGGGAAAAGAGAGCAGCCTAGGATGATTCCATTTCTGGTTAGAGGATCTGGCTGGTGGATGGGGTATCACCTGCCAAGATCTGGCATCTACCAAGAGGTGAGGATTTGGTGGAAAATCAGAGTCCAGTTTGGGGCAACAGATCTCAAATGCTTGTGGGAATCTAGGGAAAGATGTACAGCAGGTACCTGGATACAGGCTTGGAGCATTGAAAGGGGTCTAGTCTGAACAAACAGGCTTGTGGGTCTTCAGCACATCAAGAGTAATTGAAACTTCAGGGACAGATTAGATCAGTACACATGAACAGTAGAAAGAGAAGCAAGTCAAAGCAGAACCTTAAACCTGTGCATACCCTTGGGACTCAGGATTCCATTTTAAAAACACATTATAAGGAAACAGAAGATGATGCTGATCACAATGTGATCTATAACAACAAAAGATTGAAAACAACCCAATGTTGAACAACAAGGCAATGATTAAACACATTAATATATGCCCATTTGGTGAAATTTTAGGAAACCATTAAATGGATTAAAAGTTCACTTAAAAATAACAACAACAAAAGAGAGAGGCTTCCCTGGTGGCTCAGTGGTTAAGAATCTGCCTGCCAATGCAGGAGACATAGGTTCGATCCCTGGTCTAGGAAGATTCCACATGCTTCTACACCACAACTATTGAGCCTGTGCTCTAGAGCTCGGAAACCACAACTGCTGAGCCCACATGCAGCAACTACTGAAGCCCGTGTGCCCTAGAGCCTGCACTCTGTAACAAGAGAAGCCATCACAGTGAGAAGCCAGTGCACCGCAACTGAAAAATAGCCCCGGCTCACTGCAACCAGAGAAAAGCTGGTACAGCAACAAAGACCCAGCACAGCCAAAAATGTAAATAAATAAACTTTTTTATTTTTAAATAACAAAAAGGGAATGCCCCAGTGGCCCAATGGTTGGGACTCTGTGCTTCCACTGCCAAGGGTGAGGGTTCGATCCATGGTTGGGGAACTAGGATCCCACAAGCCCATGATGTGGCCAAAAAATAAAATTTTTTAAATAAAATAAAAATAACAAAAAGCTTATGATACAATATTGAGTTGGATTCTAATTTTTCACTGTGATTACAATTCTATAAAACATATAGTGATGATTCCATGTGTACATATGACAGATACGTGTATATGACATATACACATTTACATACTAACACAAGAGAAAAAAGACTGGATGAAAATATGCCAAAATGCTGGAATTAAAGGACTAGTGGTGTTTTTCTCTTCTTTTAAATGTTTTCTAAACTTAATTTTAGAATTTCACTTTAAGAAATAAATTTGCCTTTAATAATGTATATTCTGTATTTACTTCTCCCATACAACCAGCAAGTGATAAGCCAAATAACCAATCAAGTGGCATGGGTTTTTTTAAAGATGTATATTTTGAAAAAGAATCCCAGAAATAAGTGTCATTTAAATATATGCTCTTGTTGCCACTAATGAAACCTTAAAAGAGCCCATCCTATTACTGAGAACTTAGAAAAACTCAGTAGAGGCACAGAATTTATTCAACAAATTTATTGAACACCTACTACATGCTGATACTCTATTTGGATTCTATTTTGGAATAAATGTTTCCTCAGATCGAGGAAATAGTCTCCAATTTTCTTCTTCAAAGTATTTTTCTCTGCTTATCTGTGTTCAAATGACACTTTAAATAAAAACATCTTTGCTGACTATCCAACTTGGACCTATTGATATTCTTATAATTCTATTTACATTTCTGTGTGTTAGAAGACATAAAGAAAATAAAATTTGAAGGATACAGGATGCTGTGAAAGTGCTGCACTCAAGATGCCAGCACATTTGGAAAACTCAGCAGTGGCCACAGGACTGGAAAAGGTCAGTTTTCATTCCAATCCCAAAGAAAGGCAATGCCAAAGAATGCTCAAACTACCACACAACTGCACTCATCTCACACGCTAGTAAAGTAATGCTCAAAATTCTCCAAGCCAGGCTTCAGCAATATGTGAACCGTGAACTTCCTGATGTTCAAGCTGGTTTTAGAAAAGGCAGAGGAACCAGAGATCAAATTGCCAACATCCGTTCGATCATGGAAAAAGCAAGAGAATTCCAGAAAAACATCTATTTCTGCTTTATTGCCTATGCCAAAGCCTTTGACTGTGTGGATCACAATAAACTGTGGAAAATTCTGAAAGAGATGGGAATACCAGACCACCTGACCTGCCTCTTGAGAAATCTGTATGCAGGTCAGGAAGCAACAGTTAGAACTGGACGTGGAACAACAGACTGGTTGCAAATAGGAAAAGGAGTACGTCAAGGCTGTATATTGTCACCCTGTTTATTTAACTTATACACAGAGTACATCATGAGAAACGCTGGACTGGAAGAAACACAAGCTGGAATCAAGATTGCCAGGAGAAATATCAATAACCTCAGATATGCAGATGACACCACCCTTATGGCAGAAAGTGAAGAGGAACTAAAAATCACCTCTTGATGAAAGTGAAAGTGGAGAGTGAAAAAGTTGGCTTAAAGCTCAACATTCAGAAAACAAAGATCATGGCATCCGGTCCCGTCACTTCATGGGAAATAGATGGGGAAACAGTGGAAACAGCGTCAGACTATTTTTCTGGGCTCCAAAATCTCTGCAGATGGTGACTGCAGCCATGAAATTAAAAGACTCCTTGGAAGGAAAGTTATGACCAACCTAGATAGCATGTTCAAAAGCAGAGACACTACTTTGTCAACAAAGGTTCATCTAGTCAAGGCTATGGTTTTTCCTGTGGTCATGTATGGATGTGAGAGTTGGACTGTGAAGAAAGCTGAGCACTGAAGAATTGATGCTTTTGAAGTGTGGTGTTGGAGAAGACTCTTGAGAGTCCCTTGGACTGCAAGGAGATCCAACCAGTCCATTCTGAAGGAGATCAGCCCTGGGATTTCTTTGGAAGGAATGATGCTAAAGCTGAAACTCCAGTACTTTGGCCACCTCATGTGAAGAGTTGACTCATCGGAAAAGACTGTGATGCTGGGAGGGATTGGGGGCAGGAGGAGAAGGGGACGACAGAGGATGAGATGGCTGGATGGCATCACTGACTCGATGGACGTGAGTCTGAGTGAACTCCGGGAGTTGGTGATGGACAAGGAGGCCTGTCATGCTGCGATTCATGGGGTCGAAAAGAGTGGGACACGACTGAGCGACTGATCTGATCTGATCTGATACATTTCTGTTAAGAATGTGAATGAGTAGACCTTCTTTGGAAGGGTACTTGGCAATGTCTACCAAAATTGTTTTAAAATACACATCATTTTGACTGAATAAATAATTTTACTCTTAGGAATATGTCCTATGGCTATATTCACATGTGTAGAAAATAACATATATACAAGGATATCCATTGCAGCACTCTTTTGTCATGACAAAAGATTAGAAGCATCAAATTCCACCAATGAAGGACTAGTTAAGGAAGTTAGGCTATAATTATACAGTGCAATAGTCATAATTAGACAACTGTTTTATGGACTGATATGGAAAAATCTCCAGAATTACACATATCAACACACACAGTTGAGCAGAGTAAGGCTTTAGATTAATATATATAAAGAATACTACTATTTGTTTTAAAAAAGGGTTTTTCCTCAAAAATGGGTATTTTAACTGGCTTTTTGCTTATCAATGCAAAGCCTAACCATGGAACAGTACAAGAAAGTAGTAAAAGTGATTGCTTCTCAGGAAAAGAAATGGATGGCTAGACAGATGAAACGGGAGTACTTGACATGGATAAAATTAAAGCAGTAAAAATAAGATTCTTTTCTGAAAAACCAAAATCAAATTTCAACTAAATCAAGCTCCAAAGGTACTATTATTAGTAAAACACAGGAGAGTGAGGCCAAAAAGCAGTAATTCGTGGGCCTATAAAGAAGTCATATCATACTTTTTCCACCAGCATACCTCACTGCCTCCACTCACTGCCCCACCACATGGGGTGGAGAGTAGTAAGTCACAGACTATCTAATCTAACACACAGGCTTCCCTGGTGGCTCAGTGGTAAAGAATCCACCTGTCAACACAGGAGACTTGGTTCGATCCCTGCATCAGGAAGATCCCCTGGAGGAGGATATGGCAACCCACTCCAGTATTCTTGCCTGGAAAATCCCATGGACAGAGGAGCCTGATGGGCTACAGTCCATGGGGACACAAAAGAGTCAGACATGACTTAATGACTAAGCAACAACAACAAATCTAACACCAAATGCATGGTCCTCTACCCATCTGGGCTTCCCCATCATCCCTCTCAGTACTACCCTAGAAGTGTTGACTGTGAAAGAGATTGAGAGAAAAAGTTTTACTTTGATTCAAAACATTTTACAAAAATGCATTGTTATACAGAAAATGTACATCAGCAAAAAATATTTTAATTAATGTGACATATTCCATTAGGATGCAATATCTATTTTCTTACACTGACATCTGTTTAAAATCAGGTTCCAGCATGTCATTCCAGACTAAGTAATTCTGAAAGAGAAATCCCAGAATGGGCTTCCAACAAGTTCCATAACAACAACAAAATAGCACTAATCCATTTCATTTATCACCCCTAGATTGAGAAGGACATGGGCAACAATCAAAGACAAAGCAGTAATATGATTTAAAACTATTGATTCCCTTTTAATTTATTCTCATTCTCAGGTATATTCTTATTCTCAGGTATGGTTTTATTTGTACAAATTTTAAGAGTACACTGGAAAGCTAGAAAGCAACATCTTTGTTCAGCTCTTGTTCAGTCTCTCACCTTCTATTACAACCTTAAATTATGATAAAACTGACCTTAAAATATAAAACACAAGTAGAATTTTAATGTGATAGACTAAGAGGGACCTTGCTGTAGGGCAGATTGACTTAATAAACATTTATTGAGTCCCTGCTATGGCTGATAGGCAAATAGGAATACTATCAAGTTCTTGTTCTTGGGAACTGGTGGTCAATGAGGGAGATTGCAGGTAAACAACCAGCTGTGCTTTGAGACTGAGTGAAAACTGAAAAACAGAGGAACAAGTGTCCCCTTACAGAGGCGAGAGGGAAGAGAAATTCTGACCAGCGTGAGATGGAAAAGCTGCAGATCAGTGGCTTTTGAGCTCAGCCTTCAGGTGTGGAAGGACCTTGATAGGTTGCAAGAGAGGAGCCAGACAGTCCAGGCTGAAGGAGAGGAAGAAAGGCAAGGAGGTGTGGGGGGATGAGGAAGCGGGAACTGACGAGTGAGAGCAGGGGCTGCCTGTGGGGTATGCAGGAGAGAACGTGAGTCGGCCTGGGCTTGGGCACCGTGCGAGGGTGGTTGCTGGTGGTGGTGTCCATGAGGAGCCAATGAGAACTGGGGGGAGGGGAGCTGGATAGGATAACACCATCTATGTGTGTTTTAGAAAAGGGCTCCGATAGCAGTAGAAAGGATGATTAAAGTGTGTGGTGACAGGGAGACTAGCTGAGAGGGCATGGTGTTGTCCAGGTGAGAGATGAGGGATGTCAAAATTAGGATAGAGCCAAAGAGGAGAGAAAGCGGACACTGGAAAGATGGAGGGATAAAACATGGTGACTGACTGGAGGAGGGATGGGGCACAGCGGAGTTTAAAACTCAGATCTTTAGCCAGAAAATTAGCTTCCTTATATATCCAGTTAAAGAACTTTGACCCTCAAACCAAAGAATGTCAAAAGAGAGAAAAAATAATAATTTTGTAGAAGCATCCTCTGGTCTGAATCATATTAATAAATTCATTCATTTACTTAATATTTCTAAAAGCAGTATGCTATGTAAAGGGATACAAATAATAAAAAGACATGACTCTTGCCCTCAAGGATATAGTTAAAATCTTGAGAAAGAAGAACAGAGCTAGAGGAATCGAGCTCCCTGACTTCAGACCATTCTACAAAGGTACAGTAATGAAAAACAGGTACGGGCACAAAAACAGATACACAGATCATGGAACAGAATAGAGAGCCCCAAATAAGCCCACACAGTCATGGCCAATTAATCTATGACAAAGGAAGCAACAATATACAATGAAGAAAGACAATCTCTTCAGTAAGTGGTGCTGGGAAAACTAGACAGCTTCATGTAAAAGGATGAAATTAGAACTCTAACAGCATATGCAAAAGTAAACTCAAAATGGACTAAAGACCCAAATATAAAACCAGAAACTATAAAAGTCCTAGACCTGGCTTCCCAAGTGGCTCTGTGCTAAAGAATCGTCCTGCCAATGCAGGAGACGTGGGTTTGATCCCTGAGTCAGGAAGATCCTCTGGAAGAGGAAATGGCAACCCACTGTAGTATTCTTGCCTGGAACATCCCATGGACAGAGGAGCATGGCAGGCTACAGTCCATGGGAGCAACTGAGCATACATAAAACTCCTAGAGGAAAACATAGGCAGAACACTCTTTGACATCAGATCAGATCAGATCAGTCGCTCAGTCGTGTCTGACTCTTTGCGACCCCATGAATCGCAGCACGCCAGGCCTCCCTGTCCCTCACCAACTCCCAGAGTTCACTCAGACTCACGTCCATCGAGTCAGTGATGCCATCCAGCCATCTCATCCTCTGTCGTCCCCTTCTCCTCCTGCCCCCAATCCCTCCCAGCATCAGAGTCTTTTCCAATGAGTCAACTCTTCACATGAGGTGGCCAAAGTACTGGAGTTTCAGCTTTAGCATCATTCCTTCCAAAGAAATCCCAGGGCTGATCTCCTTCAGAATGGACTGGCTGGATCTCCTTGCAGTCCAAGGGACTCTCAAGAGTCTTCTCCAACACCACAGTTCAAAAGCATCAATTCTTTGGCACTCAGCCTTCTTCACAGTCCAATTCTCACATCCATACATGACCACAGGAAAAACCATAGCCTTGACTAGACGAACCTTTGTTGGCAAAGTAATGTCTCTGCTTGACATAAATAGTAGCAATACTTTTTTTTGTATCTGTCTCCTAAAGCAGAAGTAATAAAAAGCAAAAATAAAAAATAGAACTTAATTAAACTTAAAAGCTTTTGCACAGCAAAGGAAACCATCTGCAAAATGAAAAGACAACCTACTGAATAGGAGAAGATATTTGCAAATTATATGGCTAATAGTGATTAATTTTATCCAAAATATATAAATAGCTCATACAACTCAACATCAAAAAACCAACAACCATATTAAAATGGGCAGAATATCTGAGTAGGCATTTGCCAGAGAAGACATAGAGATGGTCAACGGGTACATGAACAGACACTCAGCATCACTAATCATCAGAGAAATGCAAATCAAAATCACAACGACATATTACCTCACACCTGTCAAAATGGCCATCATCAAAAAGAACAAAAATAATAAACGTTGAGGAGGATGTGGAGAAAAAGGAACCTTTATACATAGTTGGTGGGAATGTAAATCGGTGCTGCCTCCATGGAAAATACTATGAAGGTTTCTCAGAAAACTAAAAGTAGAACTAACATGCTGCTGCTGCTGCTAAGTCCCTTCAGTCGTGTCCGACTCTGTGCGACCCCAGAGACGGCACCCACCAGGCTCCCCGTCCCTGGGATTCTCCAGGAAAGAACACTGGAGTGGGTTGCCATTTCCTTCTCCAATGCATGAAAGTGAAAAGTGAAAGTGAAGTCGTTCAGTCGTCTCCGACTCTTAACGACCCCATGGACTGCAGCCTACCAGACTCCTCCGTCCATGGGATTTTCCAGGCAAGAGTACTGGAGTGGGGTTCCATTGCTTTCTCCGGACTAACATAGAACCCCGCAATTCCATCCCTGCGTATATATCTGAAAAAAACAAAAACCCTAATTTGAAACAATACATGCACCCCAATATTTACAGCAATGTTATTTATAATTGCTGAGATATGAAGGCAACCCAAGTGTCCAACAAGAGATGAATGGATAAAGAAAATGTAAAGAACAAACTAGGGTTATCAGTGGGAAAAGGGAAGTGGGGTGGGACAATATAGGAATAGAGGATTAAGAGGTGCAAACTATACTGTATGAAATAAGCTACAAGGATATATTGTGCAACACAGGGAATATGGCCAATATTTTATAATAAAAATAAATGGAGTATAAAAAAAGACTGACAGTTAAGTGAAAATAAAATTAAATTGAACTATGATAAATGCTATTTAGGGATAAATAAAGGATGATTATAAGAGTGTATTTGTGTCCTATTGACTTCCCTGGTGGCTCAGACGGTAAAGCGTCTGTCTACAATGTGGGAGACCTGGGTTCGATCCCTGGGTCAGGAAGTTCCCTGGAGAAGGAAATGGCAACCCACTCCTGTACTCTTGCCTAGAAAATCCCATGGATGGAGGAGCCTGGTGTCCATGGGGTCGAAAAGAGCTGGACACGACTGAGCGACTTCACTTCATTTAGTGTCTGCTCTAACAAATTGCCACAAACCGAGTAGCTAAAACAAAACAAATTTATTTTCTTACAGTTCTGGAGGCCAGATTTCACCAGGCTAAAGGTGTGCTAAGCCCCCATTCCTGCAGGAGACTATAGAGGAAAACACTTCCTTGCTTTTTCCAGCTTCTAGTGGCCTCTTGTATTCCTTGTGACCTCTTCCTTCCCCTTCAAAGCCAGCACCATAGCATCTTCTCTGACTCAGCTTTCTTCTGCTTCTGTCACATGCCCTCTGTCTTTAATCAAATTTCACTCTTAGAAGATACTTGTGATTACATTAGGGCCTACCCAGATAATCCAGGATAATCACCCCCGTGTCAGACTCCTCAGTGTATCACATCTGCAGAGGCCCTTTTCCATTTGGGGAAACTGACAGATTCCATGGGCTAGAACCTGGCAATCTTTGGTGGTCATTATTCAGCATACCACAAGGGGCATAGAAGAAAAGCCTCTCAACCAGCCCCTTTCTCCTAAAGGCTGTGGTGAGTTTTAAGCAAAGGAACTATGTGGTAAGATTTGAATTTTAGTAAGATTAACTTGGAACTTCTGAGGATGCAGAAGAAGAGCCTGGAGTCAGGGAACCCCTCCAATAATTCTGGAAAGTTTGATTGAAACCATAGTAGTTGGGTTGGGTGTATTGGTGGGAAATTAAGATGGCACCAACAGCCCTTTGCACACTGCAGGATACAATAAATGATTTCTGGTTTGGGAAATCAGGTGCCACAAATGAAAATCTGTAATACAAGAAGAGAAGCAGATTTGGAAAGGGGTTGGAGGACCTTAGGCAAGGAGGGAAGTGTTTATTGAAGAAAAGTATTTCTAATCTGAGAATTAAACAATGTGCTTGCAAACAGAAATCAATTTACATTACTTGTGTTAGTAAGTTTTATCCTCATATCCTTAGAACATAATCTATGGATGTTAAAGAAAAATAAGCATGTGATTATACTGAATTTTTTTTCATCTGGCCTGGAATCTGCAACTAACAGTCCCCAACCTTTTTGGCATTAGGGACCAGTTTCATAGAAGACAATTTTTCCAAGGACTGGGGGCATCAGGGGTGGTTTGGGGATGATTCAAGCCCATTACATGTATTGTCCACTTTATTTCTTTTATCATTACATCAGCTCCACCTCAGATCATCAGTCATTAGATCCCAGAGGTTGGAGACCCCTGCCCTAAACTATCAATGCTGTGAAGAGTCACAGCGATCGTTCTCATCCAATAGTTCTCAGTTTATTTTTTCCACTGCTACATGCCCAGCTGAAAAGAGGGGCACACTCCTTTTGGTTCATTCCAACACACATGTTCTAATTGACCTTTTTTCTCCCCCATTACAAGCTTATGTTAGAATAAATTGAGTTATTTATCAGGATAAATAAACCAATTCTTTTAGTTCAACAATTTTGTAACGTGAGAACCAGCTACTGTCAGACAAACCCCAGGACTGATAGCAACACATTGTCACAGAAATAGAGCAGGATCCTATGGTCCTGGCCCCCCTTCCCCCACCCCTTTGTGTCCTCAGTCTGCCTTTGGTCTGTGAAAAAAAAAACTTTAACCAAAGGATAAGTTGAATCACAGAAGAAAGAAAACGCAGAAACAAAGGAAAACAGGCAACCAAACTAAATAATAATAATTTAGTCACTAAGCTAAAGATAGCATCACTGACTTAATGGACATGAACTTGAGCAAACCCTGGGAGATAGTAGAGGACAGGGAGGCCTGGTGTGCTGCAGTCCATGGGGTTGCAAAGAGTTGGACACAACTCAGTGTCTGAACAGTCACTAAGCATAGTCAAGGACATTTAGTTCCTTCTCAAGAGCTACTAATAATATTCTGAGCTGTATCTTGTGATCTGTCTTATAGATACTGAAACCCCCACAAGGTGGAAGTTAACTATTGCAGTACTTGAAGGCCAGACTATAAGCATGACATAAGCTCCCATAATTCTGAGAACCAGCCTCAAAGAAATGGAAACAAACAAACCCTGGAACTGAAGATTAACTGTACTTAAAACAATCATCATGACGCTGGTCAGACCACTGATGACCAATTTCAAAATGCTTGTCAGAGATGACTGTGCTGTTTCTGCATGTAACCAAGCCTCCTCCCTCTGTCTATAAAAACTCTTGCCCACTGGTTGGGGGTGAACAGAGTCAGCCTTTGGACAGGCATCTGCCTTCTCCCTCACTCCCCCAGCCTCCAAAGTGGAAAGTTTGTTGGCATCGAAAATACAGCAAACTTTGTACCAACCTGGCCTCTTTATTGGCTTTTGAGCAGTGAGCAGCCAGACCCCACTTTCAGTTACATCACAGCAGCACATAAGAATCACTAATTCGGTCCCTAATCCACCCAGGACCAGTGAAGCCAGAGCAGTGACACGCCTGTTCACTGAGCTCATTAGGACAGCTCTGACCAAGCCCGGTCTTGTGATTTTCAGCCCATTGCTGCTTCTAGTATCAGTTCCTTCTCCATTTCTTCTCTAAAGACTACCTTCCACCTCATTTTACCATCCACAAGGACTAAGGTTCATAGAAACAACAGAATTTATTTTTTGTCTTTTTTTTTTTTTTCCAGTAAAGTAGTATCTTTTCAAGTTTCATCCGTCTTGAGTCCCTTGAGTTTCTTCGCTATTACAGCCTCACTGGGCCTTCCCTGGTCTCCCGCGCTCTCTCCCCTCCCCCTGTGCTCCTATGCACTCAGCCTGCACCACGCACTTTATGACTGTTATATCCTACGTTGTCTTCTCCTCTCGTTTCCTTATATGTGCACACACTGTCTTCTGCCTAGATTTACGAGGTCCTTGTAGAGTTTTGCATCTCAGTCCTCAGAAATGAAAGAGGTGATCTATGGTGTGGAAGTTAAACTGCTGAAGCATTCAGAACAGAGATGTCTGCTGCTTTTTTGACGAGACTACCATCTCCCCACTCTGCACTGCAGAGATCCTGTTATATATTCTGCAGTTGTTCTGCATGTAAAGATGGGAAAGAGACTGTTGTTTCAGCTTCAGAAATAATATATTGGCTCCCATAAACTGAGAGAAAACTAATAACCTGTACATTCTCATGCTCCTAAAACCTAGAGTGATGGCTTAGATGATTCTTGTTCCTCTCCCTCAGAAGCCTGTTTTATCATTGTTTCCTGGCTATGGAATTCTTTTATGGTGTTGTTTCTTTGAAATGTGTCCTGGTACTTTAGCTTTCTGCTATCTTGATCTTCTGGAGTACAGCAGCTATTTCTGATCAGAATCTGTGTAATTGAGGCTAGGTTTGGACAGGACTCTTCAAATTGTATATCCAACATGGTTACTTAAAATCCGCCGGGGACTTTCTGTTCAATAATATTTGTGAGCTGTTTCTTCACATTTTAGTAAAGCCTGGATAGTGCCCCAAAAGGCTATAAATAAAATTAGATTGTTTTAGTGGTTTTCTTTGCACCTGAATTAATTTATTTCCATCTTAGAGGCCCCACTATTCAGGATTCTGATTTTATTTTTAAAGACAAATGAGTAAGGCAAAAAATTAGAGATACACTGGCAGAAAGCATTCTCAATGTGATATCCCATTTTGCTGCTGAATCAATATGTAATCTGTGGTAAATAACCTTGGCAGGATGCCAATCAATAAAATTAAACCATAAAGTGCTATAGAATACTCCAGTGTCTAATGTGTTTCTCAGGCAAACAGCATTAAATTGAGGGATAATCCTTCTCCATATTATACCATTTAGCTTATATATGATAATTATGAAATAAAATGCTTTTGAGTTTATTTTGCACCCAACATTGGTCAAGCACTCTGCTTTGCCTAATCGAGTAGGGAAATGGGTTTGCATACATTTTAACATAGGCACTAAGTTTTATGACAAATGCAGATAAAGGGTGTTACAGGCATACAAAGTACAGGCACCTAACCCATCCTGGGGGCCACTGGAAAAGATGCCAAGAAGAAGTGGTATCTGAAGAACAAGTAAAATCAGACTGGGAAGAACAGAGATGCATCAGACAAGGGAACAGCACGTACAAAGTCATGAGACAAAGGTGTGTGGAATATCAGGAAAATGACCAATAGTGTAGTGAAGAGTGTAGTGTATTAAAAGTAGAAGTAGAATGTTTAAGACAGACTGGTAGAACCTAAAATTTCAAGCAAACCAACAGAACAGATCATGAAGGGCCTTATCCCATAGGTATCTGGTCAGAAGGAGAAAGCATAACCCTCTGACATTCTGAATTCCAAAAAAGGGGGAACTATGTAACCTTGAAACTATTATAGAACTACAGAAGGTCCATGACATCATCTGGTAAATGGTTAAATACCAATCACAGTGCTCTCTGTATAGCAACAGGATACAAATCACCAATTGGGTTTTGGTTTTTTTATTTTTGGCCATGCCTCTCAGCATATGGGATCTTAGTTCCCCTTCCAGGGGTTGAACCCATTCCCCCTGCAGTGGAAGTGCTGAGTCTTAACCACAGGACTCCCAGGCAAGTCCCATAAATTCATTTTTTTTTTAAGACAGAAAAACACACAACAAGATGGACTGTAATGCCTTTCTCTACTGTTTTCAGACACTTGACCACACTACCTCTATGGCCTTTAAGCCGTAGTAAAGCCCTCCCAGGTGGTGCTAGTGGTAAAGAACCCACCTGCCAATGCAGGAGATGTAAGAGACGCAGGTTCCATCCCTGGGTCAGGAAGATCCCCTGGAGGAGGGCATGGCAAGCCACTCCAGTATTCTTGCCTGGAGAATCGCATGGACAGAGGAGCCTGGCGGGCTATGGTCCATGGGGGTGCACAGAGTCAGACACGACTGAAGTGACTTAGCACCCACTCAAAGACTTTAGAACTTTATCTAGAAGGCAGCCACTGAAGGGCTTTTAAGCAGCAGAGCAATAAGATCAGTTTTACGTTTTTAGAAGATTACAATGACATTGTTGAGAAGGATGAACTCAAGGCAAGCCAGACTGAAGGCAACGAACTATTGTGGTAATGCAGGGGAATAATGCTGAGGGTCTGCACTTTGCTCGTAGGAGTCACATAGAGGTGGAACAGATGGGATCGACTGAATTTCCTCTCCAACAGGATGGAGGGATTAGGGAGAGGGCAACTTTCAGGGTCTCTCCATCTAAGTTTCTGACTTGAGCCACTTGATGAATGAGGGAAATATAGGCTAAGAAACATTGCACGAGGTCACTTTGGTGGGTAGGAAAGACAGAGATGATTTCATCCAAGGACAGCTTGAGCTTCCAGTGCCTCTGAGACAAGCCGGTGGAGACATGCAGAAAGCTTGAGATAGAGATTCAAGACATTGACTTGAACTAGATATTTCCTACTCAAGAATATTGCTCCAGGAATTTTTCCATCTCTATTGTTTTGTTGTCTGTTTGTCTGGTTTGCTGGTGTGTTTGTTTGGTTCTCTACTGGGCTTTCCCCCATCAGCATGAAAGCATGCCATTATTCCTCTCATCTGAAAAAATCCTGTCTCCCCTTCTTCCACCGGCTACTGCCCCATGCCTTTGTTCCTTTTTAGCAGAGTCTCATCCTCTCCTAGTCTCTACACATAATATTATACTATATAAAGTCACTGCACAATGTATTATACTCTAATCAAATCCCACATTGCTAAATACAATGGTCACGTCTTGATCTCACCTTACTTAGTTTCTAAGCTGCTTTGACCACGTGAATCATGCTTTATTTTTCAAAACATTTAGCTTCACTTGACCTCCATAATATAAAACTCTCTTCCTAACCCACTGGTTTCCTCGTCATTTTTTTCACTCTAATTTTTTGGGGTAAGAGTCGGACACGAATGAGCGACTAAGACAAACACACACATATACCATTTTTCTAGATTCCACATATATGTATTAATATACAGTATTTTTTTGTCTCCTTCTGACTTACTTGCAAAGCAGAAACAGACACACAGACTCTAATATATGGGTACCAAAGAGGGGGTATGGTTGGGAGATTGGGATCAACATATATATGCTACTGTGTATAAAACAGATAACTAATGAGAACCTACTGTATAGCCCAGGGAACTCGACTCAGTGCTCTGTGGTGACCCAAATGGGAAGGAAACCCAAGGAAGAGGGGATATATGTATACATATAATTGATCCACTTTGCTGCACAGCAGAAATTAACACAATGTTGTGAAGCAACTGTACTCCAATATAAAAATCAAATTAAAAAAAAAAAAACTTCACATGACCTGGTCCCCCATTGACTGTCTGATCTCATCGATTTCTACCCCACCCTTGACACTTGGCTCCATCCACATTGGCCAGGCACACACCAGGCCTGCTGTGGAGCCATCACATTGGCTGTTACCTCTACCCAAAACACTCTTCCCCAGGTGGAGTGGCTGACTCCCTGTGTTCTTCAAGAATGCTCAACTTCAGCTACTAAGAATAACTCTCAGTGCCATCTTTGTAATCGCAACTCACATCCCCAGAACTCCTGATCTTTCTTTTCCTCTCTGCCTTTTCTCTGTTCCATTTCTACTACACAGTGCAATTACTTAGTCACTGTGTTGTTCTCCCCATCACTGTCACTGCCACCGTTAAAATGTAAATTCTATTTGGCAGAAAACTTGATTTTGTTCACTGACCCATCCTAGTTTGAGGTGCATAGAACTAAATGAATGAAACTATCAATACATAAGCAGGAGCTGAAGAAGACATAGTCATTGAAGAGAGATTATTGGAGAAAATGGACTAAGGGCAGAACACCTGGGTACTTCTCTTTCAAGGACTAAAAGAGGAAGACAAACCCATAAAGAGGGCTGAGAAGGAAATAATATAGTTGTTGGAAGAAAAATATAAGAGGAGAATGTCAGGGAGAAGGGGAGGGAGGTATATGTACACGCATAGCTGGCGCATGCTGTTGTATAGCAGAAACTAACACAACATTGTAAAGCAATTATACTCCAATAAAGATAATAATAAATGGAAAAAAATAGTAGAGATGGGAAAAAGGAGGAGAGTGTATCAGAAGCCAAGGGAGGAAAATATTTCAAGCTCTGTGAGAAGCCAGGTAAGGCTTCTGGTCTCCTGAAGGATCACCTGGTCCTTCTTAAGCCATGGACCGTTTTCCTGCTTCGCTGGCCAGCCTATACCTTTTCTGGCCCTGTCCATCCTCCACACCCCTCTGCTCTCTCTGCACGTTCCTTGAGGAAATAGTTCTTGATGGAAATGTGGCATAAAATGGAGAGTGAGGTGACCAAGCAATACAGAATACACAGTTTTATAAGAAATTAACATTTGTGTATAGAATAACAGTCGCAAATATTCAAACAATAAAGTCTGAGGCTAAAGGAAAAAAAAATGCCTTCCTGTTGTAAACACTCCCCTCCAGTTACGAATATCTCTCCATCCATCCTCTGAAAGAAACGTATCAGCACACTGTCACAGCTTTTATGCAGTCTAAGAGGAAACTTAATGGCCCTTTTTGGCTATGACCTGTTAAAAGCTCACTCATGAAACTATCACTCAGGATAGCTTGTGTTAGGGGCAAGGGAGGATTTGCATCTACATGCGTAAATAATTGGGGATCATCACCATAGAGAAGAAGTTTTGAAGTATCCCATTTCCTTGCTAAACATTTATTAAGGTATAATCTTGGGAATGGAGAAGGCAATGGCACCCCACTCCAGTACTCTTGCCTGGAAAATCCCATGGATGGAGGAGCCTAGAAGGCTGCAGTCCATGGGGTCGCTGAGGGTCAGACACGACTGAGCGACTTCACTTTCACTTTTCACTTTCATGCATTGGAGAAGGAAATGGCAACCCACTCCAGTGTTCTTGCCTGGAGAATCCCAGGGACAGGGGAGCCTGGTGGGCTGTCGTCTATGGGGTCACACAGAGTCGGACATGACTGAAGTGACTTAGCAATAGCAATCTTGGGAAAGCTCAGAATTTCAGATTTGAAATTATTCAAGAAATGCTTAGGTAATAGAGTGTTTTC
Source organism: Bos javanicus (assembly GCF_032452875.1). Taxonomy (NCBI): domain Eukaryota; kingdom Metazoa; phylum Chordata; class Mammalia; order Artiodactyla; family Bovidae; genus Bos; species Bos javanicus. Next base: position 31,702,844 of record NC_083881.1, on the reverse strand, counting down.
ATAGGCCAACAGGCTTCTTGAAGGTAGTTTGGTGGTGGTGGTGGTGGTGGTGGTGTTACCCTGGTGAGTCCTCAGCCTTCCATGGAGATGAACTGTTGTTGTCTAAGCAAAAACCTGGATTCAATGAAATAGTCCAAGATATAAGCACCCCCCATGAGGAGGGTCAGCTCAGCTTATTCATTCAACAACAATTAGAGTGGAGCAAAGGTGTCCACTTTGCTAAGTACTGGGAATAATAAGGCATGACTTCTGTCCTAGAGGAGTTCACCCTCTACAGAAGTGGTAGAGTCTATAAAAATAAATAACTACAGTACAACATTCATGCTACTGAATTTACAGCCAGACATAGTCATCTGTAGAATTATTCTATATTCCAAACCCTGCTGTTCTTCCCATCCTGTGTTAGATCTGTAGCACCTATGTTAGTAAGCGATGTTACAAAAACCTCAGATATACCCAGAGAAGATTTAGTGAAGATGTGGGAAAGCAAGTGCTTCAGGTCAAGAATAGTGTCTCCCTGTGGCCACATAGCCAGGGACACAAGACTCTCACCATTCTCATCTCAATCTAGCCATAAATGCTCCCCATTCCAGAAAGGAATAATAGCACTGGCTCTGTCTTCAGTACAATGTATTTATCCCTCTTGCTACTCAGAAGAATTTTATTTCTTGAAAAAGAAAATCATTGTTTGGTTTTTCTTACCTTATAAAGGATAGAAGACGGCAATCCTTACCCACTATTAGCTGAAAAACAAGTAGATCTCTAGCTTCTACAGATTCAGGAATGGCTTAGAAATACTTCACAATCTATAGAAAGAATGGAAAATGAGAATACTAAAGAATTATGGGCCTTCTTTCTCGACAGTTTGAACAAAGCCAGTAATTTATCTTTAGCAACTTAGAATGTTATTTAGAAGAGGGTCTGATTTTCTAAAGAAATGTCAGTTGAGCTGTCACTCATTATCCCAATTATGATATTATCTAAGGATACAGTTATCAGAAAACACTATTTATATATGTAAATAACATATATATTTAATATAAAATTTGTTTAATGGGCCACAATTTTTTTTATTTTGACAGCACAGAAGGCTGTCAAATGAAGTTTAAACAGATGGTTTGGACAACTAATTCCTAGTTAGATCTGATGGATCTGGTAGAGGACAGGAAGGGGGAGAATGGGAGGAGTTCTCATGGTATCATGAAGTGACTGCTACCACCACACTCTTAGAGGACCATTTGGAAAATAGCTACCAATGGTAGCCACTAGGGAAAACAGTATGGTTTCTCAAAAAACTAAAAACAGTATTACCATATGACCCAGCAATTTCACTCCTGGGTACATATCAAAAACAAAAAACACTTATTCAAGAAGGAATGCACTCCAATGTTCAGAGCAGCATTATTTATAACTGCCAAAATATGGAAGCAATGTAAGTGTCCATCAACAGATGAATGGATGAAGATGTGATATACATATGCATTGGAATACTGCTCAGTCATAAAAATAATGAAATTTTGCCATTTTCAGCAACATGCGTGGACTTAGAGGGCATTATGCTACGTTAAATAAGTCATACAGAAGTAAGAAGATTGAATGATACCACTTATACGTGTAAAATAAAAATACAACAAATTAATGAATATAACAAAAACAGAAGCAGACTCATAAAGAACAAGCATAGTTACTAGGAGGAGGGTGGAGGGGCAGTTATGGGATGAGGGAATGGAAGGTACAAACCATTAGGTGTAAGATAAATTCAGGGACATACTGTACAACATGAGAAATATGGCAATATTTAATAATAACTGTAAATGAAAGGTAACCATTAAAATTGTGTAAAAATTTTTTGAAAGAAATAGTTACCAATTCATGGTAATAACAACAATAAAGAAGATATACTGAAGAAAAGAGTGATAAAATATTGATGATGAACATAAAACACCATCTGAGCAAATGGAATGGTGTAACATGTCCTTGGATTGGGTGACTCAGTATTATATATCCTCAAAAAATCAGTATAAATTTAGTGCAATTCCAATTAGAGTCTCAACAGGGTTTTTCATTTATGTTTTGGGGGACTGATAAAATGATCATTAAATCTATATGGGAAAGCAAATAGACCCTAAAAAACACTGAAAAAAAGAATAACAGTAAGGGAACTTGTCTGATATCAGCACATATCTTAATGCTGCTATAGACTAATAGGGTGACAATATGGAAAGAGACTAATAGAACAGCAGAACAGAGAACCCAGGAATAGATGAACAAATGCAAGAGATTTTAATATATGACCAAGGTGGTGTTTCAATTCAGTGGGAAAATGGTAGAATATTTAATAAATTATGCTGAATGAATTATCAATATAGAAAAACTGAAGACAAAGCTGTATGTTACATATGTATAAAAATAAATCCAAAAGGATTAAAGACTTGGATGGAAAAAAGATAAAATAAAATGATAACATTCTTGAGGTTTCCCTGGTAGCTCAGTGGCAAAGAACCCATCTGCTAACGCAGGAGACATAGGCTTGATCCCTGACACGGGAAAATCCCACATGCTGTTGAGCAACTAAGCGCATGCGCCGCCACTATTGCGCCTGTGCTCCAGAGCCCGCGAGCTGCAACTAGTGAGCACACGCGCCGTAACTACTGAAGCCCGCACGCCGAGAGCCCGTGCTCTGCAACAGGAGAAGCCACAGCAGTGAAACCTGCGCACTGCAACTACAGAAAAGCTTACGCAGCACCAAAGACCCAGCACAGCCAAAAATAATTTTTTTTTAATGACAACATTCTTAGAGGAAAACCTATAAACAAGCTATAATCCCTCAGAATAGGAAAAAATTCTTAACCAAGACAGGAAACCCAAAAGCCATTGAAAAAGACACAGTAATTATATAAAATTTAAGATGTCTAAAATTATAAAAAGCTATCATAAACAATTGGAAAATATAAATATGAGGATAAAATGCAGTGCAGATGACAAACATCTATACAGAGCTCTTTTACACATGAGTAGGGCTTCCCTTGTGGCTCATTCCCCCACTGCCAATGCAGGAGACACAGGTTTGCTCCCTGGGTCAGGAAGATCCCCTGGAGAAGGGAATGGCCACACACTCCAATATTCTTGCCTGGGAAATCCCATGGACAGGGGAACCTGGGGGGCTACGGTCCATGGGGTTGCAAGAGTTGGAGATAACTTTAGCAACTAAACCAACCAACCAAAAAAAGATAAACAGCCCAACAATAATATGAGCTAAAGACAAGATTAACCAATTCAGAGGCATGTCCAATCCAATTTCAACCTATAAATCAATGTTCAAACATACTTGCAGTAAGGAAGGCAAATTAAATTTTGCCATCAAAGGCAAAAACCAAAAGGTGATGCACTTTCAGGGTATTGTTGGCAGAGAAGAGATAGTGCTCTTGACCATTGCTTGTGAAAATATCAACAATAACAATCTTAGTAAGCAATCTGACAAAACTGATGATAACTAAAATCTTTTTAAAACTTTAAAATTATGTAATACATGAAATTTAAAAACTGTAAGTGAAAAAAGTACACATATAAAATGAAAAAATAACCAATGAAAATATGCCAATAACTATGACATCTTTATTTCACTCTCGCATTTCAATGAATTCAGCTGTAAGTCTAGACTCAAATTTCCTGTTTCAAAAAAACTTTGCAAATATTATTCTAGTTTTGCTGTTTAAAATGTCAGATGAGCTGAGCCCTGAAGAACTGATGGTTTCAAATAATGGTGGTGGTGAAGACTCTTGAGAGTCCCTTGGACTACAAGGAGATTAATCAATCCTAAAGGAAACCAACCATGAATATTTACTGGAAGGCCTGATGCTGAAGCTCCAATACTTTGGCCACCTGATGTGAACAGCTGACTCATTGGAAAATACCATGATGCTGGGAAAGACTGAGGGCAGGAGGAACAGGGGACGACAGAGGATGAGATTGTTGGATGGCATCACTAACTCAGTGGACATGAGTTAGTGAATTTAAGCAAACTCTGGGAGATAGTGAAGGACAGGGAAGCCTGGCATGCTGCAGTCCATGGGATTGAAAAGAATTGGAACACAACTTAGTGACTGAACAAGTACTGCTATTTAAAATGTCAGATGTGAATCTAATTTCATTCCTCTATAGATGGTCTGCTGCTTTCTTTCTGGAATTGATTCCTTGCTCCTAAATTTCACTTTACTGTATCATGTTGATATTTTCCCTTTTCTCTCTCATGTTGGTACACAATAAGACCATTTAACCTTTAATCGTGGCAAAATTTCAATTAGCAATTCCTCAAATGTTTAACTTGATTTTTTTTCATTCAGAAGCCCTACTAATCAGATGTTGGCGATGATTCTATTTTTCATGTCCTTTAACATTTTTTTTCATTTTTACAATTATTTGTTCCCTTCTCAATGCCTCTGGGAATGTTTCAAAATCCAGTCCATCTCATCAATTCACACATTGATTGCATTCATGCAACCTATGAGTTAAGTTTTTTCCATTATATCTTATTGGTTCTTTTTTATAACTTCTTGCCCCTGTCTAATATTTCCAGTGCCCTCCCATATGCCATTGAGAATATTTATTATGGTTGTTGTGAGCTCTTGTTTCTTTAGCTCATTACTTCTGTTCCCTCTGGAAGTAGTTGCTCAGTTTGTGATCTCTCCTTTACATCAGTGTTGCTCAAAGGTCTAGTTTTTTCTGTTCCTTTTGGAGCATTAGCTATAGTTTTTATATTAAGTTCTGAGTTCCAACTATATCCCAGTTGCTTTCGAGGCTTTGAGTCCAAAATTAGACTCAAAGGAAGAAAACCACAATTGCTTTAAGTTCCCTATCCTGACTCTGCTTCGGCATAAATGAGACATAATGTCCTCAAGAATTAGCCTGGTCTTAGTTTTTTCATTTTCAGTAGTGCTAGACTAGGTCATAGACCTACCAACCATTTTCCATTTGTTTATGGAAAGAGTTACAGCGTTCCAGGTATAGGAGAGATAGCAAGGACTCAGAATGGCAAATCACTATGGAAAATGCCATTATTTCCAAAATTTCTTGGAACCTTAATCCTCTGTGATTATTACTGTAAATCTTATTTTCCTCCCTCTCCTTCATGGACTTGCATAATTTTTTAATTTCAAAAATATTAAAATTTACTTTTGAGGATTTCTTAACTGAACTGACCCTGAAGATAACTCGAGAGCTCCCTTGGGTTTTATTAAACCAGTTTGACTATAGCTGATCTAAAAATATAACAGAAATTGGCGTGTCCTGTGGAATTATTTCTGTTTTGCCTCCCTGTTCTTAATATATCAATATTTGTATCTTACCAGACATCTATACAGATGTCTAGCCTTTTCTTTTGATCTGACATTTACTTATTCAACAACTGTTTGTTGAACACTTGCATATTATTGTTCTAGTTGTCAGGTGCCCAAAAAGAAAGACACAGTCCCTGCCTTCACAGAGCATTAGAGTCTAACAAAGAATCCAGATTGAATGCGGGTTCTGTTATAGCAGGGATTTCTTCCTATGTTGTTTTCCAGTATATCTCAGGTACCCAGGTCAGTGTAAATATTGACTGCATATTAAATGAGTAAACTATTGACCCTTATGACAAGTGGGTTGAGTGTTATGGTGGGAAAGTGCAAGTGTCATGGAGTATATAAACAAGAGGCCTTACCTGCTCTGGGGGGATCATACAGAATTAGTTCTCCAACTGTTGGAGCCCTCCCTTTAGGGTGTTTTATGCAGGCTTAGCTAAACAAGCAGCATCCCGTTCCTATTCAGGCTGCCCGGCCATTATATACATGGAGGCCTGAGCCACCTTGGATTTTTCAGTATTAATTTCAGTAAATGACAAGTTAGACGAACTGCTTAATAATATCACGTGTTTACAGAAACAACAGAAAAATCAGTTTAACAATGCCTATTTGCGTTTCTTGCTTCTTGCCTGCCCGTGCCTACACCCCATTTTCTTTTCTAACTTGCAGATGAAGGAGCTTCCATGCATCCTTGTGATGATACATACTGTGGACCTTTCCCAGAATCTGAGCCGGAAGTGAAAGCTGTAGCTAACTTCCTCCGAAAACACAGGAAGCACATCACAGCTTACCTATCTTTTCACGCATATGCTCAGATGTTGCTGTATCCATATTCTTACAAGTATGCAACAATCCCCAATTTTAGCTGTGTGGTAAGTACTTGAAGCTGGATATGTGTGTTGGGCTTCATGCTTTTCTAATGCTAAGATGGTCCTATGTAATGATGCAACAAGCATTGTGTATATATATACACACACTATACTATATATACTATACTATACTATATATATATACTATATAGTTATATAGTATAACTATAGTATAGTATAGTTATATAGTATATGTATAACTATAGTTATACATATATATAGTTATATAGATATAGTACATATATAGTATATATATATACAGTAACTATTATATATACTATATACTATACTATATATATAACTATATAGTATATATAGCTACATATATATAACATATACATTAAGAAAGATCTTAATCATATACAGTAACTATTATTATCCTCATTTTACAGATGAGGAAACTGAAACCTAAACATACTAAATAATTAAAATAAGAACACACCGCTATTCACTGTCATACCCAGGATTCACTCCAAATCTAGCTCCAGTGTTGTTGCTTTAAACCACTGTGCTACACTGCTTCTCAAATGCTATCATTTGAAACTATTTACTTTCTTACCACATGTTATTTAGAAAATGTCAGGATAGATTTGATTGTTTTACAGCTTCGGTCGCATATGCAGGAGTGTAATTAACTTTATTGAGTAAATAATTGTTCATAAATTATGGTCTGACTCTCATTAATTAAAAGCAAGTTTTAATTTATAAGTGCTATTCGCTTAATGCTACTAAGTCTCTGGGCATGTATCTGACAAGTTGGTGCTTAGAATGAACAGCTTTTCAAGCGTGAGATTACTTGAAAGTGAAAGAGCAGAGTTCCTTCCTCTCCTCATCTCAGAAACCCAACAAGCTATCCACTACAGGAATTAATTCCTTGTAAATGAGTCTGGTTCCGAGCCTATAGTATCTAGAGGCCAATGAAGTTCAAAGCCAGGCCAAGCTAATAGATAGTGTTACAAGTAAGGAACAAGGAGGGAGAAGGGATTGGGAGGGGGCATAGGCAGGCTTTGGGTTGCTGTTGATGTTCTGTTCTTTGTCTGGATGCTGGTTACTGGATGAGTGTGTGCAACTTGTGATCCTTCATCAAGCTATAAATTTAATTTGTATACACTTCTGTAAGTATGTTACACTTAAAAGTTTTTTTCATAAAAGCATCCCCTTTCTTCCTATACCTCAATCTCCAAATCCTGCATCTGTTGCTTGGGGTTGCAGGAATCCCTGATCTAGATATCCAGGACCTAGGAGGAATGAGGAACATGAGGTGGTCAGAAGGTGGTCTGGGGAAGGCTTGTTTCCTATCCAAAAGAGGAACTCTGTTCTTAGCATTTTGTGCAAGAATTCTGAGCAAATTCTCTCTCTTGAGAAATACTGTAAAGGTGGGAGTGATGCTAGATGGTGCTATTCTTCAGCTCCTCAGTGGATCAAAGACACTTTTCATTTTCGGTGTTAGTGACCTGGCAGCCTAACACCTTGTACTGCAATATTTCTATAGGCAATTGTTCATCCCTTTCTAAATTGGGCACAGCGTCTGTTTGTATCCTCACGACTGATTATATAGAATATGCAATGTATTCAAACTATCACATGAGGATGGTCTCCATATTTTGAATTTATTTTCCCACCAGCAGTTAAATTACTTTCTTTTTGTCTTGGATTAGAGGATATGGTATGAAAATTGGATCGGTGGTTCACAGCCAGTGATGAACTCTCCTCCCAAGGGACACTGGACAATGTTAGGGACATTTTTTGATTGCCACCACAGGGGTGGAAGATGTTACTGGCATCTAGTGGGTAGAGGCCAAGGATGCTATGAAATATCCTACATTACACAGGACAGTCTTCCACAGCAAAGAGCAATTCAGTCCAAACTGTCAGCAGCAACCCTATTGAGAAATCCTGTTCGTGGGTTGCAGATAAGCTAAATCGCTAAAACCAAGATTACAGTTCTCAGAAACTAGATAGTCTGTGAATGTTAACCAGAAACCATTCAATTCTGTTCAACTTGTTCAAAAGCATTCCATCAATATGTAGGAGTCTGTGGTTCTGCTAACGTATTTAGGTCATGAAGATCTTTTTTTTTTTAACTTTTAAAAAATGATTATTATTTTTGGCCATGCTATGCCACAGCATGTGGCATATGAGATCTTAGTTCCTTAACTGGGGTTGGAACCTGTACCCTCTGCACTGGGAGCATGGAGTCTTAACCACCAGATTGCCAGAGAAGTCCCCAAACTTGCTTTAAATATAAAAATATTTAAAGAACAAATATACTCCTTACTTAGCTGAGATCCAATAAAGGAGGCCTGGGTCCTTCTGAACAACTGGGGAGAAAAAAGCAATGGAGAAAGGAAGAATCACTTAAACTCGTCTAAATAGATGCCACCCTGGAAAATAATTCTTAGAAAATTTGATGAAGTTTCTACTCTGTGGAAGGAATATGCCTAAACCTCTTATCAACATACACCCCAGTCGCAGAAGTCCAGTGATCACAAAAGGCTAAAACTATGTTTTGTGAAAACAGGCAGAGTGGTTATCTTTTTTTTTTTTTTCTCAATAGTTTTTTTTCCCCCCTTGGGTTTAGTCATCTGAAATAATAAGGGAAAAAGGTCTGCTCATATCAGAATGCAGTAATCTTCTAAATGTAGAAATATCTGCCCTTGCCATGGACTATTGCTGAGGCCATTGGAGAAAATGCTAAGTCTTTGCACATTCTCCATAAAGATACCTCATTATGGTGTTTACATTCCTATTCTGTTGGCTCCCACGCACAGAATGTCATCATCAGGGAGATCAATAATAAATGTTTGTCAGGTCCTACTGCCTGGTCCCTAAATAGCCCTGTGTAGCGTTTGCTGCAAATGCTGCTCTCTGCATCCCAGAGGTAAGCGAGAACAGCAGGCTGAAGCCGGGCCCAACATACAACACCGCGTTGCCCAGAGTGCTTCAGTGTGCTGCATTCAATTATTCACAGGCAAGTGGAAATGGGAGAGTCATATACCAGTCTCAGCATACTTCTTTTCCCCTCACTGGTCACTCAATATGTCTCTAACTCCTTGTTGAAACTAGTCCTTTCACACCATTTGAAAATGTTTTCACAGGGTAGTCTTTATCATTTGAGTTCATCTTAGGCTATTCACCTTTAGGTATTTTGATGGCATTTATTTTTCCTGCTTTTTGGCATAGGTAGGAAGTTCCACCTTAGAATTTCTATATCTTAGCCACACCTGGCTGAGCTCTGCCAGAGGAGTGTGTAACCTTAGAAGTCAGGAAGCATTCTGAAAGTGTTTCCATTCCCACGAAGGATAAACACACAGAACAAGAGGAGTCACTGAATTAAAGGGTTTGGGAACTGATTCAAATGGGTTTTAACTACCTTGAACCTAGCCACTGAAGTATGTACTTAAGGACTGATAAGATTATCTTGATGCTCTTGCAGATCTATGCTTATTCAACATACATGCAAGAAATAGTGATTAAGGGGACTTCCCTCATGGCCCAGCGACAAAGACTCCATGCTTTCCCTGCAGGGGGCGCAGGTTCCATCCCTGGTCAGGAAACTAAGATCTCTCATGCTGTGTGCCTAAAAAACAAAAATTTTAATTAAAATAATCTATTTTTTTAATTTCTCTTAAAAACAGTGATTAAGCATCTGTTATATACAACCATGTTGCTAAATGGTGTGTATGTAGCTATGAGTAAGACTGACATGAGCTCCGCCCTGTCGAGCATTTTGTAATTTATAGAAATGCTGTCTCTGAACTAGTTCGAAATAAAGAGGGCAGAACACTAAATCAGTCTCGGAAGATGTCTTTATTTCAACCCAACCATTCTGTGCAGTGTAACCCCAGTCTGACCACTGAACCTTGATGAGCCTTCCTTTCCTTGTCTATATATGGAAATATTACTGATCACTGGCTCACTGTAGAAATTAAGGGAAATAGTGTGCTCTAAAACATATTGCAAAATGCAATATGCAACAAAGAATAACAATATTACTATTACATACAGCTATTCATCAGTGTGCCCAGAGTTCTCTAAATTGAGTACTGATAATGCTCAGACAACATGTCGGTGTTTCTAAAGGTTTCAATGCAGTGATGTATGTGATATAATTTCTCCATTTAAATTAATAGGAATCTGCAGCTTATAAGGCTGTGAATGCACTTCGGTCAGTTCATGGGGTACAGTACCGATACGGGCCTGCCTCCAGCACATTGTGTAAGTTTCCTTTGGATGCTGTGTTGGAATCATCTCTTGAACCAATATCCTGTGTAATGACTTCCCTTTAAAAAAAAGAGAGAGAGAAAATACGTTCCCCACTCCCCAAAATGAAATTTTTGACTACCAAATTAGCCAAGGAAGACAGAAGTTTATGTCTGACTAGTTTTACGCTGCTTGATAGAAATGACTGTCCCAATTCAAATAAATCCTACACAGAGAATATGCTAAGCACATAATAAAGACTACAGAGTTGAACTGAGATCTCATGACAGTACAAAGTACCCAAATGGGCTCCTTAAGCAGGTGTAACTCCTGTGAAATGGTAATGGGCCTTGAGAAGAAAATGAAGTAATGTTTCAGCTCTGAAAGAGCTTCCTTTTTATCCCTTTCCTTCACCATTCTTGTTATGACATTCTGTTTCTTACATAACACCGTCAACTGAATTTCTTCTTGAACGGTAATTAAAATATCTATTTCATGTGAAATAAAGAGTAACAAGTTCTTTCCAGTGTATGGATATAACTTGGACATATATAGAACCAGGAGACATGGATTCTAGTCTTAATTCTGCCACTAGTTAGATGGAATCCTGACAAAGACGATAATCCTGGGCTTCAGTTTGCACGACTGATGCATGAGGAATGGGACTAGGTCCTTTCCCATAGTCTTTCAAACTCTGCAATTCATTAACAGACTTCTCTGGTGACCCAGTGGTTAAAAATCTGCCTGCCGATGCCAGGGACACAGGTTTAATCCAGGAAGATCCCAAATGCCTTGGGCCAACTAGGCCAAGTGTCCCAACCACTGAAGCCTGAGCACCTAGTGCCTGGGAGCCACGAGAGATGCCACCACAATGAGAGGTCCACACACCACAGGAGAAGACCCTACTCTCCACAACTAGAGAGCCCATGTACAAAGACCCAGTGTAGCCGAAAATAAATTTAAAAGTAAAATTAATTGACTATATGATTTAGAAAATCTAGTGAGAAACCATATATTCCTGAATATCTAGTGTCATTCTAGAAGCTCACCATGATCATATAGTGGATCATATAATGTACATTATATGTGGGTGTACAGACATTGACATTCAATTATACTTTTCAATGAGCTAGCAGATTTCTCAATTTCTTTAATTTATCCATTATAACCAATTTATCCATTTCTAACCAATCACTTCTTCAGCCTTCAGAAGAAATGCTTGGCTTGTTAATTAACATTGTTTATAAGTTTATCCTGGTAATGGTGATATCTTAAGTATCAGAAATAATTTTTTTAAAGTTAATGATCATTGGTCTATTGCTGACCTTTCTATAACTGTCTTTTAAAAGAGCCACTTTGAAAGGGGAAATATAGTATTTTTAAAAATCACATTACCAGTTAATGCCAATACAATATATATTAACAATCTAAAAACATTAATTTTTAAAAAGCCTTACTCACAGTTCACCTTTCAGCTTGGTATTAAGACAGTCATAGTGTTATATTTACTGAGAGCAACCTGTTACCATAGAAATGAGGCTGTCATATTGCCATGATGTAAGGGTTGGCAAATATTGTCTCTGACTTCGGCTACTATGGCTACTATTTGCAGTTCCAGTGACTGACTCTAACCCAGAGGGACAAGGAAGCCGCAGCCTACCTTCTGGCCCCAACTGAAGCAAAGGGGTCCTTGGAAACAGCAGAGTCATTTGATTGTCATCGTCATGTAATTCTGTCTAACTTGTCCTAGCAAAAATGGCATCAAAAAGTAGTATCATTTGAGAGGCAAAATTTTAAAATAATGGTGTTATGTTAGGCTGGATCATATAAACTTCAGGAAGAAGTATATAAAGATTCTTCTATGAAAAATTATTCATTTATGAGTTAATTACTAAAAGCATGTTATGCTAAAAACTGCATACTAGGCACTTTGGGGTTAAAGGTACTAAACAGTAACACCAAATGCATCCTGATTGCTTTAATTTTCAAAACAACTCTATGCAGGAGGTACTATGATCCCTTTTTCAAAAGGAAGACTGAGGCACAGAGAATCCCAGAAGGTGCTGGGATTGGACACAGTCCAAGCCCACAGTGTGGGCTTTCAGTTCTGTGCCGGAAAGCTGGAGTGTGTAAGGTCACAGAAGCCAGAAGGAGAGAGTTGCCAGAATGGACTATCAGCTAGGTTAAATGCTGCTGAGAGACTAAAAGTGTGATCTGAGCAAGGAAAAAACAAAAAAGGAGATTAGGCCCGCTGTCAGAGGTGACCTTCAAGAACAAACGCTTCATAGTCTGGTAGAGGCAAGAAGCAGATTGAAAGTGGTTGAGGATGTAGAAGCAACATATATAGATTATCTTTTGAGAGCTAAACAAAAGAAAGAAGAAAAAGAAGATAATATATAATAGGGATCTTGAGAAGGAAGTGCTCTAAGGAAGTAGGGCTGGGACAGTTTGGTCAATGAGGATGCAAGAGAAGGGGTGGTCTATTAGTAAAACAAGGTCCTGGAGAAGGGACCCTCTCACTACCAGAGAAGGCAACAAAAAATAGTATCAGACAATGTCACGTGTAAAAGACAGCAGCATTTCTTCCTGAGCTAGGATAAAGGTGACGAGTGGGATGGAAGCAGAGGAGGTGCTGAGTTAACTACTGATGATGAGAGTGGAAACAGTGATAAAGTAAGGGGCGGGGCCAGAAGAGAATGACGAAGGGTCTGTAAGTGAAGGTCTAGAAAAAGGCACCTATAATACCATTGGTAATGGAGAAAAACTTCAGAATGAATGAATTTACAACAACAGATTTTCTCCATCTCCCTATTGAGATCGAAAATGGAAAAACTGGACTTCGGAATTGAGAATTAGTAAATCAAAAGCAGAAAAGGGCTAGAAAAGAAGGGTCTAGTGAGAAATTTAGTGGTGTAATTCATAGTCAGCTAGAGAGTTCAATGAAATTCTAAGAAGCCTGTGGGCAGTCTTAGAAACTGCAATAAGTAAAGGCAAAGAACAAGTTCATCAGGAGTGAAAAACAGGGGATATAGAAGAAATGAGGTTTTCTGAGATCAGAATTTCAATATTCTAGACCTTGGAAGAGAAGAAAAAAGCCCACAATATGGGTATGTTTCTTGGTGAATGAAGTGAGGGTGGAGAGAAATGATATTGAAGTTGAAGCTGAGAAATTGAGGTCATTGTACTGGAAAAGCATTGCTGCATAGACTAGATCCTCCAAGAGCAAAGTTTTCATAAATGTCAGAGGCAAGAACCAGACTGAAAGTGGCTAGGATGATTTATGATGATAGCAGGTATGATTTATAAGTTCCATGAGCTCAATGTTAAGGAACTCTGGTTAAATTGCTCCTGTTGAAAGGGTATTTAAGTGGAAAGATTTAGTATAGCTTAGTAAGCAAGTACTATATATACATTTTGAAAATTACATACTCTAGTGAAGTTGACATTTTTTTTTTTAACTTTTAGATGTGAGTTCTGGTAGCTCAATGGATTGGGCCTACAAAAATGGAATACCCTACACGTTTGCTTTTGAACTACGTGACACTGGGCATTTTGGCTTTTTACTCCCAGAGACACTCATCAAACCCACCTGTACAGAGACCATGCTGGCTGTGAAGAATATCACAATGCACCTACTAAAGAAGTGCCCCTGAACCACCCCAAGGGGCAGGTCAACCACCAGAAAGAGCCGATTCTGTGCAAGATTCATGTGAAAGTGGGTGGATATTGTTACAGAGAAGGGCAACTGCTGAGAGGGAACCTAACTGTGGACTTTAAAATCTTCTCATGCAATCCCATTCTCTGTGGCAATTAAAAAAATGGTTAAAATATATATATATAGCCTACTTTGTTGTAAGAGAAGACATCCATTTTCTATCCATTTACAGTCTTATTTGTTTAAGTGGGGAGGAGATGTTTTCTGATTTGTCTCAAGAAATGTACAAATTGGGGATTCTACTTCAATAAATCTCATGTTCTCAATTAAAATCTAGGCTACTAATCATGTTTTATCACTTGGTTCTCATGTAAAATGAAAATTTTAGAATGGAAAGAAATATATTTCTTAATATCATAAATATACAGGCTAATAAGACCTCAGATTATTCATATCACCTGCTGGCATTAGTGCACCAAACACCTATAAAGATGTAGCAAGGAAGGGCAGTTATGTTCAGACTTTAAGAATTCCACTTAAAAAAAAAATAGAGTAAACATTAATTGAGGAGCCACACAGTGTTAAGAGCTTTACACTTACTAGCAATCTCACCAATTCCTCAAATACTATTGGGTTTCCCTGGTGGCTCAGAATCTGCAGTCCCAGCTCCTGCAATGCAGAAGACCTGGGTTTGATCCCTGGGTCAGGAATATCCCCTGGAGAAGGGAATGGCTACCCATTCTAGTACTCTTGCCTGGAGAATTTCATGGACGAGGAGCCCAGCAGGCTACAGTCCATGGGGTCACAAAGAGACAGACAGAGTGAGTGACCTTTCACTTTCAGACACGACTGTCATTCCCATTTTTCAATTGAGGAAATTGTGGTTTAAAAGGATGATATCAAGCAGGGGGTGGGATAGGGTAGATTGGGTAATTGGGATTGGCATATATACCCTGCTGCTGCTGCTGCTGCTGCTAAGTCACTTCAGTCGTATCCGACTCTGTGTGACCCCATAGACAGCAGCCCACCAGGCTCCCTTGTCTCTGGGATTCTCCAGGCAAAAACACTGGAGTGGGTTGCCATTTCCATCTCCAATATATACCCTACTATGTATAAAATAGGTAACTAATAGCATTGATGACTGTATAGCACAGGGAACTCTACTCAGTGCTGTGTTGACCTAAATAGGAAGGAAATCCAAAAAAGAGGAGATATTAATATATGTATATGTGTGGCTGATTCACTTTGCTGCACAGCAGAAACTAACGCAACTTCGGAAAGCAACCGTTACAAAAAATTTTTTTAATGTTTTTTAAAAAGGTGATATAGATTCCCATTTCTAAGAATATGATAGGATAAGTATCTGTACTGGTGGAAATAACTCAAGCTTCTAGACAATACGTAATTTTTAAAAATCATATTTAAAACATCAGATCAAGAAGTACAGAAACCTCAGGGCAGGGCTTGAGTGAAGACAGGATCCTAGAAAGGTAAGGGGTCCACTGAGAATATCTGTCAGATCAGCTGAGTGCAGACTCTGATTTCCACAGTGTTTCAGAGAGTGGTCACAGAGAACAAAGCCCAGCGTGAGTCCAGGGTGGGAAATCTAATAGCAGATTCTCCTCTGACCAAAATTCTGGAATTCCAAAGTGCTAATCCTTCAGTGTAAATAAATGCCCAAACTACCACCAATGGACCCCAAGGCAAATTAACTATTTCAGATTCTGACAAAAGTAGAGAGGGGACAGACTGCCACTGAGCCCTCACCCAGGTTTGCAACCCCAATTCAGACTACCTAGATGGTCTGATAGGCCTCTAGCCAAGAGTTCAGTTCTGACTAATCCCAGACTGGTTATACATTCCAAGTATGTGATAGAAGCAAATCCTCCCAGAGGATTTAGCTGACCAAAACACATCATGAACACCAAGATAAAGAGCTGAGCCTTAAAAGTTCCAGAGAGAAAAAGAAGTGATGGCAAAGAAACAAGGACCAGAGTGTCAGGAAACATCTCAACAGCACCACAGATGCTGGATGATAGAAAAATGTCTTTAGACTTTTGAAGGAAAAATCTATTCTAAAAATCTATAACACACCTTCCCTGACTGTCCAGTGGTTAAGACTGTGCTTCCACTGTAGGGGGTTGCAGATTCGATCCCTGGTTGGAGAACTAAGATCCCACATGCCGAGCAGAAAAAAAAAATCTATACCCAGCAAAACAATCAATGAAATGTGAGGGTAAAATATAGACATTTTCATATAACTGAAGTCCTAGTTATCTTTCTCTGAAAACTCCTGAAGGATATGCTCTACCAAAGTAAGGGTCTAAATGAAGATAAAAATGTAAAATCCTAGAAAATAGGAAATTCAACATAGGAGGAAAGAATGAAAAAAAATCTCTACAGTTGTGTGATTTGAACGTCCATGCCTTGTGCTTGGTTGCTTAATAAATATTTATATTTGGCTTTAAAAAATAAAAAAGAATAAACAAATCTCAAGATAAAGAATCTGAAAAAGGGACTTTTCTGGTGGCACAGTGGGTAAGAATCCACCTGCCAATGCAAGGGACACCAGTTCCATCCCTGGTCCAGGAAGATCCTACCATGGAGCAACTAAGCCCGTGCACCACAACGATTGAGCCTGCACGCTAGAGCCCCTGAGCCACAACTACCGAAGCCCATGCACCTAGAACCCTGCTCCACAGCAAGAGAAACCGGCATACCCCACAGAGAACAGCCCCCACTCTGCACGACTAGAGAAAGCCCGTGCACAGCAACAGAGACCCAGCACAGCCAAAAACAAACAAACAAAATTATATAACACAACCTGAAAAATACATAAACGTATAACTGAATCACTTTGGTGTACATCTGAAACTAACATAACATTGTAAATAAATTATACCTCAGTTTAAAAATAAATAAAATTATGATTTGCCTCTCCATTTAAAAAAAAAATCAAGATAATGGTGAAGGGAAACTTTCCAGCAACAGCATGTGCCAGGCTTAGAGAATGATTAACTTGGCATAAGGGAAGGAAAACTAAAGACTTCAGAGGAAGTTTTCCAAGATATATATGAAACAGAACACTTAAACATGCTCAGAGGCAATTTTCACTTATATCCAAAAATTCAGGGATGAGTTAGTAATAAAAGCACAGAAACCAAGCTAACCAAAAACAAGCAGCAATTGAGAAGAAATATAATCATATACAGTCAGCAAAAACAAGACCAGGAGCTGACTGTGGCTCAGATCATGAACTCCTTTTTGCCAAATTCTGACTTAAATTGAGGAAAGTACGGAAAACCACTTGACTGTTCAGGTATGACCTAAATCAAACCCCTTATGATTATACACTGGAAGTGAGAAATAGATTTAAGGGCCTAGATCTGATAGACAAGAGTGCCTGGTGAACTATGAACAGAGGTTCGTGACACTGTACAGGAGACAGGGATCAAGACCATCCCCATGGAAAAGAAATGCAAAAAAAGCAAAACGGCTGTCTGAGGAGGCCTTACAAATAGCTGTGAAAAGAAGAGAAGCCAAAAAAAAGGAGAAAAGGAAAGTTATTCTTATCTGAATGCAGAGTTCCAAAGACTAGCAAGGAGAGATTAAAAAAAACAGCCTTCCTCAATGATCAATGCAAAGAAATAGAGGAAAACAACAGAATGGAAAAGACTAGAGATCTCTTCAGGAAAATTAGAGATTCCAAGGGAACATTTCATGCAAAGATGGGCTTGATAAAGGACAGAAATGGTATGGACCTAACAGAAGCAGAAGATATTAAAAAGAGGTGGCCAGAATACACACAACTGTGCAAAAAAGATCTTCATGACCCAGATAATCACGATGATGTGATCACTGACCTAGAGCCAGACATCCTGGAATGTGAAGTCAAGTGGGCCTTAGAAAGCATCACTACAAACAAAGCTAGTGGAGGCGATGGAATTCCAGTGGAGCTATTCCAAATCCTGAAAGATGATGCTGTGAAAGTGTTGCACTCCATAGGCCAGCAAATTTGGAAAACTCAGCAGTGGCCACAGGACTACAAAAGGGTTTTCATTCCAATCCCAAAGAAAGACAATGCCAAAGAATGTTTGAACTACTGCACAATTGCACTCATCTCACACGCTAGAAAAGTAATGCTCAAAATTCTCCAAGCCAGGCTTCAGCAATACATGAAACGTGAACTTCCAGATGTTCAAGCTGGTTTTAGAAAAGGCAGAGGAACCAGACATCAAATTGCCAACATCCGCTGGATCATCAAAAAAGCAAGAGAGTTCCAGAAAAACATCTATTTCTGCTTTACTGACTATGCCAAAGCCTTTGACTTTGTGGATCACAATAAACTGTGGAAAATTCTGAAAGAGGTGGGAATACCAGACCACCTGATCTGCCTCTTGAGAAATCTGTATGCAGGTCAGGAAGCAACAGTTAGAACTGGACATGGAACAACAGACTGGTTGCAAATAGGAAAAGGAGTACGTCAAGGCAGTATATTGTCACCCTGCTTATTTAACTTAAATGCAGAGTACATCATGAGAAATGCTGGGCTGGAAGAAGCACTAGCTGGAATCAAGATTGCCGGGAGAAATATCAATAACCTCAGATATGCAGATGATACCACCCTTATGGCAGAAAATGAAGAGGAACTAAAAAGCCTCTTGATAAAAGTGAAAGAGGAGAGTGAAAAAGTTGGCTTAAAGCTCAACATTCAGAAAACAAAGATCATGGCATCTGGTGCCATAAGTTCAGTTCAGTTCACTTCAGTTGCTCAGTACCAACCTTTATGGCACACCAGATCACCAACTCCCAGAGTTCACTCAGACTCACATCCATCAAGTCAGTGATGCCATCCAGCCTCTCTGTCATAAAAGTCAAAGATGAGTCAAGAGTGAAAAGTTGAGCTTAAAGCATCATTCCTTCAGAAATCCCAGGGCTGATCTTCAGGATGGACTGGTGCCCAGTTCAGTTCAGTTCACTTCAGTTGCTCAGTCGTGTCCAACTCTTTGCGACCCCATGAATCATAGCACACCAGGCCTCCCTGTCCATCACCAACTCCCAGAGTTCACTCAGACTCACATCCATCAAGTCAGTGATGCCATCCAGCTATCTTATTCTCTGTCATCCCCTTCTCCTACTGCCCCCAATCACTCCCAGCATCAAAGTCTTTTCCAATGAGTCAACTCTTCACACGAGGTGGCCAAAGTACTGGAGTTTCAGCTTTAGCATCATTCCTTCCAAAGAAATCCCAGGGCTGATCTCCTTCAGGATGGACTGGTTGGATCTCCTTGCAGTCCGGCGAGTCTCGAGTGAGCTTCTCCAGAGCACCTATCTCCGTTCACACCCAGTTCAAGCTTGCGGCACTCTCAGCCTGCCTTCTTCACAGTCCATCTAAATCCATACTCACATCCATACATGAAATAATGTAAGTCTAGACGGCACTGGGAAAACAGACCACTGGGAAAACCATAGCCTTGACTAGACGAACCTTTGTTGGCAAATTAATGTCTCTGCTTTGCAAGAGACACGGTTTGAACCCTGGGTCAGGAAGAACTCCTGGAGAAGGGAATGGCTACCCACTCCAGTATTCTTGTGTAGGAAATCCCATGGATAAAGGACCCTGGAAGGCTACAGTCCACGGGGTCGCGAAGAGTCAGACATGACTGAGCAACTAACATTTTCACTTGTCATATTATTTGACTCTTTTTAATTATGAAAAATATCATGAAGTATATCCCTTTTAAAAGGAAGATTTAAAAAAAATTTTTATATTATATTGGAGTATAACCAATTAACAATGCTGTGATAGTTAGGAAGAGTATTTTTTTTTTTAAAACAAACTCTCAAACTACTCACCTTCCTGTCTGTTGATGTTTGTAAAATAGACATTATTTCAATAAAAAATAATCAAAATTAAATTTAATATTAAATAAGGTTATCCGTTGAATGCCTGGCATAGAACCTAGACTATAGTAGAAAAACAGGAAATAGTAGCTTTATCTATGTTTTACAAAACTGATTTATCTTTTTTATCTTATAGTCCCAGTTATATATTGTAGAAGTGAATCTCAGGCAGGTTTGGGGCTCAGTCCTGCTAAAGATGATTGCACCTGGGAATTTAAACTTCAACTCATTCCTTCTGGCAGTAAATGTTCAGAAATCATGTACGTTTGGGGGTTAGTTTATACTATTTACTTCTACCCAGAGAATAGGCAAAAGCCAAAGTGCAAAGAATCTGTCTGCAATGCAGAAGACCGGGGTTTGATCCCTGGGTCAGGAAGATCCTCTGGAGAAGGGAATGGCAACACACTCCAATATTCTTGCCTGGAGAATTCCATAGACATAGGAGCCTGGCGATCTACAGTCCATGGGATTGCAGAGTTGGACACAACTGAGAGAATAACGCTTTCACACACACAAAGTGTCCAGACACAACCAGGAGACCCTAAGTCTTATAAAGACCCAAGAATGCAAAGGGGCTGCTTCTCAAAGGATCTGGCAAAGATGCACACCATCACCTGGAGGCCTCTGGCGGCCTTCATGGACCCCTTATCCTTTCAACTGGGAATCTGCTGTGTTGCCCTTGTTCTGCTGGCTGCCTGTGTCTAGATCCAGATGCTTTGCCTACTGATACCTTTCCAAACTTTATCACCCCTATGACAACCAACCACAGTCAACTCTTGAATATTCAGGGAGAAAAAAAGAATTTACAGATAATCCCCCAAATTCATTTTTCATTGTATTTTAAATTTCTAGGGACTTCCCTGGTGGTCCAGTGGCTAAGACTCCATGCTACCAAAGCAGAGGTCACAAGTTTGATCCCTCATCAGGGAATTAAATCCCACATGTGGCAACTAAAACCCAGCACAGCCAAATAAATAATTTTTTTTAATTCTACTTTTTCTATATCCTCTGAAATAAGATCTGTTAGCAAGTTAATACCTAGAACTTAAATTTTTAGTATTTATCCCTGCCCTTCATATAGCATAGGTGCTAAAGGTAATTTTTTCAAAGTCAAAACAAGGGTGACAGAAAATATAGAATCTGAATAATCCACAAACTAGCTGGGTACATAATTTGTTATCCACAAATAGATTCAAGATGAAATTTTGCCTTGATGAACCTCATGTAAATTCTTTTCAATGCTTATTCTCACATTTCAGGAGCACTATATATTTTACAGCTCAAGTTCTATAAGTGGGTATTTTAATATTTATAGGCTATTTTCATTTTTTAATCTTTTTAAACTGAGCTTTAAAATTCCGTACTGTTGGATAATTTACGTTCAAAGCATTTTGCTAGGTGCTGTGTGTGTGAGGAGGGTGTGCTGGAAACAAAAAGTGTTATAATTACATCTATACTTGCTTAGGAATGTAAATGGTTAACTTCAAATTAAAAAAATTTTTAATAGTTTAGCACCTGAATTTTAATAGTTTAGCAAGATACACACCCCCATCCTTCACTTTTGTTAATAATTTAACAAATCCTGGTTATGTTGGGTTGTTTTTACTCCCAAGAAATATAATAAAACACCACAAATTGGGTGGCTTAAAAAACACAGAAATCTGTTGTGTCAGGGTTCTAAAAGGCTAAAGTCCAAAATCAAGGTGTCAGCAGGACTGTGCTCCCTCTGAAACCTGAAGGAGAATCCTCTCTGGCTCTTCCTTGTTTCTGGTGGGTTGCTAGAATCTTTAGTGTTCCTTACTTGCAGTACTTAACTTCAAACTCAGCTTCTTTCACATGGCCTTCTCCCCATGTGTCTCTGTCGTCATATGGCGGTCCTCTTATAAGGCCACCAGCCACTGGGGACCCACCCTCCTTCAGTATGATCTCAACTAGTTCTATCTGCAATGACCCCATTTCCAAACAAGGTCACAGCCCCAGGTACTAGGGGAGTTACAACTTCAAAGTATCTTTTCTGGGAGGAAGAGAAAACTCAACCCAGGACAGTGAACAAACATCCTGAGATACTGTTCACACACCCCAGAAGTGATGGATCTTGGGAGTTCCCTGGTGGCCTCATGGCTAGGAGTCCAGGGTTTCAGTGCTGTGGCCCAGGTTCAAACCCAAGTCTAGAAACTGGGTGGCATTGCCAAAAAAAATTTTTTTAAAGGAAGTGGGTGAATCTTGCTTGAGCTTAATATTTTGTTCTCAAGGTTGCTGGGGAATAGATGCAAATAAGCATATTTTTAAGTCCTAACACTACCAATGAGGTTGTTTTTAGTAGACGATTAATGGAAATAGAACAATCCACTCTTCATAGGTTACTTTTTTAAAACACTAAAATTATAGTTCAAATGATGATTTACTTTTCCTAACATAGGAAGCTTGTTCATTTTAGGTAGGGTCACATATTACCTTAGCTCCCAATAATTATTAGGGGTTGCTGCATCATAAAAAGTATTTATAGCTAAGTTATACTAGATCAAATCTAATTGATTAAATCAGAATTCTGTGCAACATTAATTAAAGTATGCTGCAGATTAAGCAAAGTAATTACATGAGCGATTGCATTTAATGGAATATTTTTACGAATCAGAATATTGCATAATAAACCTGAAAACAGCTACACGGAATACCAAATATATTTCACAAAACAAATTGCACTGAGAACTGCAAAGACATCTGAACAAATGCGCATGAACCTAAAGGCGACTTGAAGTTCTTCTGAAGCAGGCTCCATTCTTTATTTCTACGCACTGCCAATCCCAACCGCCACCCCCCGCATATTTCCACAATGATCACTTTTAGGACCACTTCCTCTTTCCCCAGGAGAGGCACTACGGGAGTTTCTGCCATGGAGCATCAATGCCTATTCCACCAGCCCAGGCAAGGGGAGAGAACCATATCAGAAACACGAGATGTTATAGCATACAGACTCTGGAGTACTATTCACCTTATAATTTATGAGTTCAACTAACAGGAGAGCTTCCCACAAAACACTGAAACAGTGTGTTTGAATGTTTAAACTGTCTCACAAGTAAATGCTGCCCCAGTTGGCAAGATCTAAAAGATAACAAAGACACCCAGCCCCACCACCCCAAGAAAATGAGCCAACAGTTCAGGGCAAATGCTCTGGAAGAAATCATTTGCAACAACCAAAGGACTACTGTTAGGTTCAGTTATTGAATTTCTATTTCTGCAGTTATACTTCTGGCAGAAGCACAGATCTCTGCTACCCTAGGTAGAATTCTTCAGTAATGTAAAGCTGTATCCACTATTCTAAAGGAAGCTATCTGACATCTGCTCAGTAGAAATTGTGTTGCTGGATGTTTTCAGATCCAGCTGTCCTATCTCAAGCAACAGTGGTCTGAAATCTTGTGTAAGGTTTTCATTTGGTAGAGCAGCAGACATAAAGAGACACTTCAATGGCTTTGTGCCAGTGTCAAGGGAATTTCATAAAAGAATGAATATTTGAAGTAAGTGCCACTGCAGCACCTATCACCAACTATCAGGGGAGATCCTAAAGAGGTAGAACCGAGCTAAGCAGGAGTGTCCAAGAATCAATCAATCATTTAGAACAATAATAGTAACTCTGAGATACTATTAACTAAAGAATTCTATACTGGGAACTTGAAATCAATTTTTTTTGACTGTCATAAATATGAACACTGGGCTTCCCTGGTGGCTCAGACAGTAAAAAATATCTGCCTGCAATGCAGGATGCCAAGGTTTCAATCCTTGGGTTGGGAAGATTCCTTGGAAAAGGTAATGGCAACTCACTCCAGTATTCTTGCCTGGAGAATTCCATGGACAGAGGAGCCTAGTGAGCTACAATCCAGAGGGTCACTAAGAGTTGGACACAACTGAAAGACTTTCAAATATGAACACTAGCCTTTATGTTTCCTTTACAATAACTTCAGAGTCTGTTCTTTTTTATCATCTTTAAGCTGCTTTTATATAGAAGACTTTGAGTCACAAACAACATTTCAACCACAGATCTTATAGCAATCTGCATATTTTGTTAGCCAATTAATCATTCCAAGTATACTACTACAAGTGTTTCTCTTATACCTGGATACAAATTTTCAGCATACCACTGTCTTTCCCTATCTATTCCCCTTCTTTTAAAGGCTAAAGAGAATTCTAGCTTCATGTGTCTTAGTCTCTTTTCTCTGCCTCCCTCCAACGTGCATTCTTCCCCAGTAGACCCTTCTTAAGTTTTTGCGATAGGGAACTGGGGGAAGAAGTGAAGAAAGCAGAAGAGTGGGAGGCTCCTTTGACAGATGGGAACTTTCCCAGGGCCTTTGAGGGCAGGAGGCACAGGCAGCTGCAGTTCATAGGATAACGGATAGGAGAGTAAAGAAGGAATTCTAGAAATCATTTCTGGGGCTCCCCTGGTGGCTCAGTGGCTAAGAGTTCACTTTGCAATGCAAGGGACACTAGTTGGATCCCTGGTCCAGCAAGACCCCACATGCCGGGAGCAACTAAGCCTGTGGGCCACAATGACTGAGCCCACACACTTAGAGCCCATGCTCTGCAACGAGAAGCCACTACACTGAGAAGCTAGCGCACAGCTAGAAAGTAGCCCCCACCCACCACAACTAGAGAATGCACGTGCACAGCAACGAAGACCCAGTGCAGTCAAAAATAAAGAATTAAATACATACATTTATAAAAAAGAATCATTGCTGAAGATTATACATGGCTTTGTCTTGGTCAACAAGGACTTTGAAATTACTGGGCCTTATTCATTTGAATATATAAATATACATTATTTGAAAACGAACCATTTGGATCCTAGTTAAAAACATTAAACTCTATACTGGATGTTTATTATAATTTCTGTTTGGTTAGCACCCTAGAATACCCTTGCCCATGTCTAGGGAAATATGAAGATGTAAAAATCCTGGGTTCCCAAGGTGGAACCCAGAAATAAGCTTAGTATCATTTGCCCAACACACAGAATACAAGCATGTGACTTAGGCTCCCCTGATAATAGGCCCAGAAGTGAGAGTTGCTATTCAATAGTCATTAAGTTTCAGTTATGTAAGATAAGCTCTAGAGATCTCTTTATAACATCATGCCTATAGTTAACAATACTGGATTACACACATAAAAATGCAGTAAGAGGGTAAGTCTCATATTATATGTTTGTAACAATTTTTTAATACAGGAAATTTTTTTTTTAAGTGAGCAACTTGAGGAAGAGTAAGTACCACTCAGCATCCATGAGGTGGCAAAAATAGCAGCCAACCAGACAAAACTCTAATTCAAAAAAGATACATGCACCCCAGTGTTCAGAGCAGCACTGTTCACAATAGCCAAGACATAGAAACAAACCAAATATCCACTGACAGATGAATGGCTAAAGAAGATGTGGTGTGTATACACATACACATACAATGGAATGTTACCCAGCTATAACAAAGAATGAAATAAAGTCTTTTGTAGCAACATGGAGTAACAGGCAAATTTGGCCCTGGAGTACATAATGAAGCAGGGCAAAGGCTAATAGAGTTTTGCCAAGAGAATGCACTGGTCATAGCAAACACCTTCTTCCAACAACACAAGAGAAGACTCTACACATGGATATCACCAGATGGTCAACACCGAAATCAGATTGATTATATTCTTTGCAGCCAAAAATGGAGAAGTGCTATACAGTCAACAAAAACAAGACCAGCAGCTGACTGTGACTCAGATCATGAACTCCTTATTGTCAATTTCAGACTTAAATTGAAGAAAGTAAGGGGAAACCACTAGACCATTCAGGTATGACCTAAATCAAATCCCTTATGATTATACAGTGGAAGTGAGAAATAGATTTAAGGGACTAGATCTGATAGAGTGCCTGATGAACTATGGACGGAGATTCATGACACTGTACAGGAGACAGGGATCAAGACCAACCCCAAGAAAAAGAAATGCAAAAAGGCAAACTGGTTGTCTGAGGAGGCCTTACAAATAGCTGTGAAAAGAAGAGAAGCGACAAGCAAAGGAGAAAAGGAAAGATATATCCTTTTGAATGCAGAGTTCCAAAGAACAGCAAGAAGAGATAAGAAAGCCTTCTTCAGTGATCAATGCAAAGAAATAGAGGAAAACAACAGAATGGGAAAGACTAGAGATCCCTTCAAGAAAATTAGAGATGCCAAAGGAACATTTCATGCAAAGATGGGCTCAATAAAGGACAGAAATGGTATGGACCCAACAGAAGCAGAAGATATTAAAAAGAGGTGGCAAGAATACACAGAAGAACTGTACAAAAAAGAGCTTCATAACCCAGATAACTGAGATGGTGTGATCACTCACCTAGAGCCAGACATACTGGAATATGAAGTCAAGTGGGCCTTAGGAAGCATCACTACGAACAAAGCTAGTGGAGGTGATAGAATTCCAGTTGAGCTATTTCAGATCCTAAAAGATGAAGCTGTGAAAGTGCTTCACTCCATATGCCAGCAAATTTGGAAAACTCAGCAGTGGCCACAGTACCGGAAAAGATCAGTTTTCATTCCAATCCCAAAGAAAGGCAATGCCAAAGAATGCTCAAACTACCGCACAATTGAACTCATCTCACAAGCTAGTAAAGTAATGCTCAAAATTCTCCAAGCCAGACTACAACAACACATGAACCATGAACTTCCAGATGTTCAAGCTGGTTTTAGAAAAGTCAGAGGAACCAGAGATCAAATTGCCAACATCCAATGGATCATCAAAAAAGCAAGAGAGTTCCAGAAAAACATCTATTTCTGCTTTATTGACTATGCTAAAGCCTTTGACTGTGTGGACCACCACAGACTCTGGAAAATTCTTAAAGATATGGGAACACCAGACCACCTGACCTGCCTCCTGAGAATCTGTATGCAGGTCAGGAAGCAACAGTTAGAACTGGACATGGAACAACAGACTGATACCAAATAGGAAAAGGAGTTCATCGAGGCTGTATATTGTCACCGTGCTTATTTAACATATATGCAGAGTAGATAATGACAAACTCTGGGCACAAGGAAGGAAGCACAAGCTGGAATCAAGATTGTGGGGAGAAATATCAATAACCTCAGATATGCAGATGACACCACCCTTATGGCAGAAAGCTAAGAAGAACTAAAAAGCCTCTTGATGAAAGTGAAAGAGGAGAGTGAAAAAGTTGGCTGAAAACTCAACATTAGAAAACGAAGATCACAGCATCTGGTCCCATCACTTCATGGCAAATAGATGGGGAAACAGTGGAAACAGTGGCAGACTTTATTTTTGGGGGCTCCAAAATCACTACAGATGGTGACTGTAGCCATGAAATTAAAAGATGCTTGCTCCTTGGGAGAAAAGCTATGACCAATCTAGACAGCATATTAAAAAGCAGAGATATTACTTTGAAAACAAAGGTTGATCTAGTCAAGGCATTGGTTTTTCCAGTAGTCATGTATGGATGTGAGAGTTGGACTATAAAGAAAGCTGAGTGCCGAAGAATTGATGCTTTTGAGCTGTGGTGTTAGAGAGGACTCTTGAGAGTGCCTTGGACTGCAAGGATATCCAACCAGTCCATCCTAAAGGAAATCCATCCTAAATATTCATTGGAAGGACTGATGTTAAAGCTGAATGAAACTCCAATACTCTGGCCACCTGATGCTGGGAAAGATTTAAGGTGGAATGAGAAGGGGACGATAGAGAGTGAGATGGTTGAATGGCATCACCGACTCAGTGGAGAGGAGTTTGGGTAAACTCTGGAAATTGGTGATGGACATGGTAGCCTGGTGTGCTGTGGTCCATGGGGTCGCAAAGAGTCAGACATGACTGAGCAACTGAACTGAACTGTAGCAACATGGAAGGACCTAGAGATTATCGTACTAAGTGAAGTCAAAAAGAGAAAAACAAATACCATATATCATGAATTATATGTGGAATTTAAAATAGGACACAAATGAACTCATCTATAAAACTGAAACAGACTCACAGACATAGAGAACAGAACTGTGGTTGCCAAGGGGGAGGGGGTTGAGGGAGAGACTAAGTGAGAGGTTGAGGTTAGCAGATAAAAGTTTTATATACGGATGGATAAACAAGGCCCTACTGTATAAGCACAGAGAACTATATTCAATATCCTATAATAAACCATAATGGAAAAATTACATGTGTATAACTAAGTCACTTTGCTGCACAGCCAAAATTAAACACATTGTAAGTCAGGTATACTTCAGTAAAATAATTTTTTTAAAAATAGCAGCCAAACTCACGCTACAGAAACAGTGGTGGTGGGGTGGGGGCAGCTACAGTGAAGCTTATGGTTAAACTCAGCAGGCCTGTTCTGCAGCCTGTAGTTGGACATCATCCCCAGATTCTTAGCTGTGAGCCTGTTCTCCCATAAATATTTATACAATAAACTCCTTTCCTGTTTGATCAGCCAGCACCAATTTCTGGTGCCATACAAAACATTTTATTAAAACTCTTGTGGGGTTGCATATGAGAAGAATGGCCCAGTTTTCCATAGTTACTCTGCTTTTATATTTAACCCAGCCATTATTTGATGCATAATATTACTTGGAGATTTTAATCAGTGGCTTTTAGTTCAAAGTTAGATTGTATTTCCACAGTGTTAATGAAAATGGCATGAGTATACCATGGAATAAAGTGTCTTCAAAATTCCAAATGTAACTACTCATAAAGAGAGGGCACAGTGAGACAAGAAGTATGTTTGGCTTTATATTTAGAAAGAGAAGATTCTGACTGGGTCTCTTAGTCATACTCCAGAGGAGTCTTCCTTTAATATTTTTCTGAGCAATAAGCACATATTACGCAGGACCTGAGCTTCATGTCATTCCTACCAAGCAACAGTCTCCAAATTTTACAAATATGTAAAAACACAGGGTAGGAGATGCAGGCAAATTTTACTGGACCAAGGGGTGGGTATGGTGATGGTGGAGGATATTAATCTAATCAAAGCTTTCAGAGGTCCTCATCGATTATGGGTAAATGATCATTAGGATTTCACCTTGATCTACTTTTAGCATAGTCAAGCTACTGGTTGCCTTGTTTAGCCAAAGGAAATGCTTTTTTTTTTTTTTTTGTATAGCACACTGTTGACAATGCAAGTCAACTTAGAAGAAAAACATTTCAGTAACTATCTCATCTAAAAAAAGGAGGAAATGATTTAAGTACAGGCTTTGCTGAGAAGAAATCTCCCTGTTTGGTATTCCTGGGGATAATAAAGATTTTATTCTTAAAAGCCTAAACTAACAAGACTAAACCAGTTACTGGATACATTTACCATTCTGCATGTGTGACAAATAAGCAATCATGCCAGAGCAAATCCATGCCTCAAAGGAGTTAATGTAGTTACCCAAAGGTTTATTGAGCAACTGCTCTGTGCCTCCTGCCCAAATGATTCACGAGCAAAATCAAGAAGGTATAAAGTTATCAACAGTGCCTCCTCTCTTGGCGACCTCTATCTCCTCTAGATATCCAGCTCCCTCTGTTGCCTCCCACTGCTCAAGAAATCCCACCACCACCACCATGAGCCCCAGCTGAAGCACCCACCGATGGCCTGCCTTTCCAGATAGGTCTCTACCTCTAGATCTCTCTCCACTCCTCTTCCTGAAAAGACCAAATCTTCTGTCCCCGAAGGAAGTCCTCTTATCTGTCTTTTGAAAGGTTATTAGTCAGCTCTTGCAACCATAGCAAAATACTGCAGACTGGGTGACTTAAATAGCACCCATTTTTTCACAGATCCAGAGCCTGGATTCTAAGATTATAGTTCCTGGCCTTTCTTGATGCATGGTAGCTTGGCGGGTTATAGTCCACAGGGTCACAAAGAGTTGGACAAAACTGAAGGAACATAACATGCAAGCACACACGGGGTGGGGGGAAGAGACAGAGAGAGTGAACACTCTGGTATCTCTTTTCATAAGCACACAAATCCTATTCAATCAGGGCCACACCCCTGTGACCTCATTTAACCTTAATTGCTTCCTAAGAGGCTCCATCACCAAATACATCCACACTGGGAGTTAGGGCTTCAACATATGAATCTGTAGAGGCTGGAAACACACATATTCAGATAACAGAAGACATACAGTTAACTCAAATAAACCACATGATGAAAGGATTTTAGCCCTCTTTGCACAGAATGCACCTTCTGGCAGGGAATAATCCCTCAATTACCATGGGAAAGAATTTCTAGTGATTCAGTGGGTAACTTTGATGAGAGTCAAAGAAAAGTGTGAAAAAGGCTTGAAACTCAACATTCAAAATGGCAACTGGTCCCATCACTTCAAGGCAAATAGAAGGGGGAAAAGTGGATGCAGTCACAGATTTTATTTTCTTGAGCTCCAAAATCACTGAGGACAACAACTGCAGCCATGAAATTAAAATATGCTTGCTCCTTGGAAGAAAAGCTATGACTAGCCTAGACAGCACATTAAAAAGCAGAGACATCACTTTCCAACAAAGGTCCTTATGTTCAAAGCTATGGTTTTTCCAGCATTCATGTACAGATGTGAGAGTTGGACCATAAAGAAGGCTGAACACCAAAGAATTGATGCTTTTGATCTGTGGTGTTGGAGAAGACTCTTGAGAGTCCCTTGGACAGCAAGGAGAGAAAACCAGTCAATCTTAAAGGAAATCAATCCTGAATATTCATTGGAAGGACTGATGCTGAATCTCTTATACTTTGGCCACCTGATGTGAAGAGCTAACTCATTGGAAAAGACCCTGATGCTGGGAAAGATTGACAGCAGGAGGAAAAGAGAGTGGAATGGATGAGATAGTTAGTTAGATAGCATCACTGACTCAATGAACATGAGTCTGAGCAAACTCCAGAAGGTAGTGAAGAACAGGGAAGCCTGGCATGCGGCAGTCCATGGGGTCACAAACAGTCGCATATGACTTAGCAACTGAACAACAAAACAGGAGGGAAGGACAGCCTTCACTTCACATGGCCCCTGTGTCCTCCTGACTCCACTGGGTGCAAGGCTCACTCTCATCCTGGTTTGCAGCTGTCTCACTGTTCCCGCTTCTTCAGTGTGGGTCAAGAATATGCAATAAACCACTCCACTGATGGCGGGGCACGCAGGCACACACTCCATCCCCAGACCTTCAGGCCACAGGTCATCTCTGGTCCTGAACTTTGCCAAGGCTACAGGTCCACAAATAAGAAGGGGTACATCATGTCCCCTAGTCTGGCAGTACACCATACAGCCACGCCTGGCCCGTATTCCAAATTTTCTAAATCATTTATGCTTGTGCATATACAGCAACAGACAAACTTGCGTATTCTTAACTTGTAAGCTTTTCCTTCTACCTTTACCTGCCTTTGGGGGAGTTAAATTATATTACCTTGTAGTAGATACAGATGGTGTTTAGAAATCTTAAAGGTTGCATGGCCTGTACCTCAGAATAGAGAAAGAGCCAAGATGTGTGTGTGAGACATTACTTTTTTTCCCCCTGTCCTAGTCTCACATAGGAATCTGACCAAACGCTACATCAGCAGCTACTGCTGCTGCTGCTGCTAAGTCACTTCAGTCGTATCCGACTCTGTGTGACCCCATAGGCGGCAGCCCACCAGGCTCCCCCGTCCCTGGGATTCTCCAGGCAAGAACACTGGAGTGGGTTGCCATTTCTTTCTCCAATGCATGAAAGTGAAAAGTGAAAGTGAAGTCGCTGAGTCTTGTCCGACTCTTAGCGATCCCATGGACTGCGGCCCACCAGGCTCCTCCATCCATGGGATTTTCCAGGTAAGAGTACTGGAGTGGCTTGCCATTACCTTCTCCGAACTTTTTTTCCCTCTATGTACTTCTCTCCCTCACAACAGGGAGACCAAATCAATTTTAATGGGTCAATAAACAGAAGAGTAAAAAATAAAATAAAATGCAATAATCTTGATGGTAGAAATTTAAAATGTCAGCTTTAAGGTTATTTTAAAACATTTTAATATGTTCCATTTCCATGAAAAGTGCAAGCAAATCCCACCATTTCCCTCCAAGAAATCAGGTCCCTGGAAAAAGTCATGTGTGGAAATGCCTATCTGGGTACTTCAAAACTCCTAAGGTTGTATCAAAGCTATATATATATATATATAATTGGGTATGGAAATTATGGAGGTATTTAATAAAATGTAAATAATTCTGGAGTGTGTCACCTTGTTAAATATTTGGTATATAATTTAACAAAGGTTCTCTGATATTACTGTCTTATGAGTTTATCAAATTTTCAATTTATTCTCATTTTAGTATGGAATTTTCATTTCACACTCATTAAAAGGCAATCCAGGGTGGAAGGGAGCTTCAAAAGGGAAGAGAAATATGTATACCTATGGCTAATTCATGAAGAAGGCAATGGCACCCCACTCTAGTACTCTTGCCTGGAAAATCCTATGGACGGAGGAGTCTGGTAGGCTGCAGTCCATGGGGTCGCTAAGAGTCGGACACGACTGAGCAACTTCACTTTCACTTTTCACTTTCATGCATTGGAGAAGGAAATGGCAACCCACTCCAGTGTTCTTGCCTGGAGAATCCCAGGGATGGGGAAGCCTGGTGGGCTGCCGCTAGGGGTTGCACAGAGTCGGACACAACTGAAGCAACTTAGCAGCAGCAACAGCACGGCTAATTCATATTATTGTATGGCAGAAACCAAACCAATATTCTAAAGCAATCATCCTTCAACTAGAAATACATTTTATAATTTTTAAAAAGGAAATTCACTCACTACAGAGGCAAATAACTGACCTGTAGAGTAGCCATAATGCCTGGCAATGGAGGCAACCATATATAAGTGGTTTATTGAAATGACGTGACAATACATTATGTTTGAATGTTGTCCTTCATTAATGATGCATAGTTTAGTGTGTTAGGCAGACTGGCAATGGACAGGATACTAGGATACGTTAACACCACATTTCTAGCAAGTCTTATACATACATCTGCAGTGCATTGACGCCAATCATTAGTTTTCAAACAATACCTGGAATCAACAGAATTAGCAATGCCTGGGAACATTAAAAATGCAAATTTTCAGGACCTCACCCAGACCTACTGAATCAGAAATTTGGACTCAATTGTTTTAACAAGCTCTGCCTGGAAAATCCCATGGACAGAGGAGCCCGGTAGGCTGCAGTCCATGGGGTCACTGAGTCAGACACGACTGAGCAACTTCACTTTCACTTTTCATTATCATGCACAGGAGAAGGAAATGGCAACGCACTCCAGTGTTCTTGCCTGGAGAATCCCAG
Organism: Bos javanicus; assembly: GCF_032452875.1. Taxonomy (NCBI): domain Eukaryota; kingdom Metazoa; phylum Chordata; class Mammalia; order Artiodactyla; family Bovidae; genus Bos; species Bos javanicus. The sequence continues at coordinate 31,669,619 of NC_083881.1, read as the reverse complement.
GGACAGGGGAGCCTGGTGGGCTGCTGTCTATGGGGTCGCACAGAGTCGGACACGACTGAAGTGACTTAGAGCAGCAGCAGCAGGTGATTTTAATGCAAGCTATGGTTTGATAACCACAGGCTCATTATTTGTGCCTGATTTTCACTGAACACAAAAACAAACCCCAAACCCTGCCCTTTCTGCACACCCCAATCATAGTTGCCAGATTTAGCAAATAAAAATAAGAGGACACCAGTTACATTTCAAATAAAAACGTAAAATTTTAGTATAATTATGTTCTTGCAGTTATGTCCCATATACATATATATATATATATATATACACACACACACACACCACTTATACAGGGGGATATATAGGTATCTCTGTGCATACTTATACTAAAAAATTATTTGTTGCTTATCTGATATTCAAATTGAACTTTTCATCCTGTGTCCTGAGGTTTTCTGGCCTCCACACCCAAGGATGTTCTGATCTGGCCAGCCCTCGGCATTCTCCACAGGGTTACATCATCCAATCCCGTTTTAGAGTTTATCACCTTACCAGCCTCTCACCACCCCAGGGGTCACATGATGGTTGCTCTCAGAGTGACCTTCCCTCGCCTGTCAGAGTATGCACACTAATTGGTACAGATAGTGAAGAGTAACTAAAAAGCCTCTTGATGAAAGTGAAAGTGGAGAGTGAAAAAGTTGGCTTAAAGCTCAACATTCAGAAAACGAAGATCATGGCATCCGGTCCCATCACTTCATGGGAAATAGATGGGGAAACAGTGGAAACAGTGTCAGACTTTATTTTTCTGGGCTCCAAAATCACTACAGATGGTGACTGCAGCCATGAAATTAAAAGACACTTACTCCTTGGAAGAAAAGTTATGACCAACCTAGATAGCATATTGAAAAGCAAAGACATTACTTTGCCAACAAAGTCCGTCTAGTCAAAGCTATGGTTTTTCCAGTAGTCATGTATGGATGTGAGAGTTGGACTGTGAAGAAGGCTGAGTGCCGAAGAATTGATGCTTTTGAACTGTGGTGTTGGAGAAGACTCTTGAGAGTCCCTTGGACTGCAAGGAGATCCAACCAGTCCATTCCGAAGGAGATCAGCCCTGGGATTTCTTTGGAAGGAATGATGCTAAAGCTGAAACTCCAGTACTTTGGCCACCTCATGCGAAGAGTTGACTCATTGGAAAAGACTTTGATGCTGGGAGGGATTGAGGGCAAGAGGAGAAGGGGACGACAGAGGATGAGATGGCTGGATGGCATCACTGACTCGATGGACGTGAGTTTGAGTGAACTCCGGGAGTTGGTGATGGACAGGGAGGCCTGGCATGCTGCGATTCATGGGGTCACAAAGAGTCGGACAGGACTGAGCAACTGATCTTATCTGATCTGATCTAACATGGTCAAACAGAACAGAGTCACCTACGTTTATACTTGTGACCACTCTGGAGGTAGAAATATTGGGTGTCAGCTGGAGACAAGAGCTAAAGAAACATACACCAAATTTCACCTAGCTAACTTTAATTAATGAAAAACTTTTTTTCTGTTTAAAGAGCTTTGCATTTCACGCATGATTCTGGATTACTAATAAGGAATAATTAACTGTGGATGAAAAATGTTTGTGTATCTCTTAGCAGAGCTGTATGCTGACGGAGGGTTCTTTCCTACAACTGTTCTATTTAAGTCAGACAACCAAAACCCAGCAACTGTGAAACATAAATCCTTCCCAAATTGGTTTTATACTCATTTTTCATTTTTGAATTGTCACCCTGTTTCCTTTTTGAATTTACATAAAATAGATTTTAAATACACAGTTCAATATGTTTTGACAGACACGCATCTTCACCCCATTAACATACAGAACATTTTATTTTCTTCTCTCTAGAAAAGATCCTCAGGCCCCTTTCCAGTCAACCACCACACACCCCCCAGAGGCAACCACTGCTCGGATTTTTATCACCCTACATTAGTTTTGTGTGTTCTAGAACTTCATATAAACAGAACTGCTTTCCCTTTCACATATTCAAAACATTTGGCTCTGTGGCAGGGGACTTTTAATGTGTTTTTATTTCTCTCCTCTGAAATTCTCTGAAAAGATCTAAAGTTAGGATCTCAGGCCTCACTCTCAAGAGGCAGGATGGGTGCTGGATATTTTTCTGGTCTGAAAGGAACAGAAATAGGCCAGGGTTCCCTAATGGCCTCCTGAGACAGGTTCCCAAGGCAAGAAGCACTTGGGTCAGGGAACCCGGGAAGGGGGGCGGGGGAGGAATGGCAACCGGAGGAGCTTGGCGGGCTACAGTCCAGGGGGTCACAAAAGAATCTGACACGAGACCCGGCGACTAATCAACAAAGAGAACGTCTAGGGGCTGTGCTGGATGGGGAGCTCCTCCAGCGTCCCCGTGGGCTCCGTGAGGTACTGCACCATCGCCTTTAGGTCAGCTCCCATCACTAGGCTTCTAGGCCTACAGCGGTTGCCCGTGTACTCCATGGTATCTGCAATGAAAACCAGACTCTGCAGCATGGGAGTGTGTTCCTATGTCTGTACTTTGGGGACAGACTAGCCCAGACCAGACTCCCTACAGCAACAGCAGAGAAATGTAGCTGCCCCTGCTCCAGCTAATATAAGTTAAACATATGAGTTATTTAATATTTTAGTGCTTTTCAAAGTACCCACTGGAGTAGTCTCTAATTATTATTTTAAAAGTCTACTACCCAGACAGAACATAAAATTTTAAATACCAGAAGTATGTAATCTAATATTATCCTCTATTTCACTTTTGTTCACATCCCCAGGGGGAATCCAGGGATGAAAAAATATATAAATCCAAACAGACACATTGCTGGAATGGTTAATTTAAATTGGTGTATACACATGTTATATATGAGGCAAATTTAGAAAAATACAAAGAATAAAATTATTTTAAAGACACCCCCCCATGACATTGACGCTCATCACAAATAATCAACAGCCCTTCTGCCCCCCAACCCGGAGTTGTTCTCAGACTTCTAGAATCTCCCAAAGGCAGACTTACCTGTGGCTCCTTCCATGAAGACTCCAAAGCTGTTCTTGCTCACTGGATGGTAGAATCTATCTCTGTCAGGTTCCCAAGACCATCACCTCCCCTAGGTCAGAGGAGAGGCCTTGTAGGACCATCACAGAAGACAAAAAGCCTTCCTCCTTCTTTGCAGTCAGAGGCTGAGTCCTCCTGGAGAGCGTTCTGGCCGAGTTTGTAGAGCAAGATGCTTGTCAAGGATCAACAGCTGTGAAAGGAAGGGGCACAAGCTGATTTAGAGGAAGTAGGAGAACAACCAGGCAAGCCCAGCAAACATGGCTGAAAACTCTGGGCTGAGAACTCCTTGACCCCTGACCCCTGCCTCTGACCCCTGCCCTGTCTCCAGATCCCTCTCTCTCCCATCACCCCATGCAGGCAGCTCCAGGAAGTGTGGAATCTCGGGCCAGTCAGCTCAGGAAATGAGGCACACCTGAGGAGCTGACTATAGAAACCCCATACCTGTAAGCAATTATGCCCAACCCTCCCCTCCCTGCTCCCCTGGCAACCACTCATCTACTTTCTGTCTCTATGAATTGGCCTATTTCGGACATTTCGGATAGATGGAATCATATAGTAAGTGGTCACTCATTTCTGGGTGTGTAATTTCAAGGCACATGTCCAGCACTGGTTCTCAGATTTCCCCAGGAGGATGAAGCTTGCTGCCCACAGTGGTGTGGTGATGGTGGTTTATTTGCTAAGTCATGTCTGACTCTTGTGACCCCTGCAGACTGTAGCCCACCAGGCTCCTCTCTCCATTAGATTCCCAGGCAAGGATACTGGAGCAGATTGCCATTTCCTCCTCTGTGGGAATCTTCCAGACCCAGGGATTGAACCTGATCCTGCGACTCCTGCATTATAGGCAGATTCTTTACTGCTGAGCCACCAGGGAGGCCCCACCCACAGTGGTGATGGGTAGTTAATTGGCTGCTTTACTTTTCTGATTTCATTCTCCTACTTCCCACCCCCACCCCGCCCCCATGTTTCCTAGAATCATGTCTCAAAGAAAGGTCTTGGCTCAAATCCTTGCTTTCGGATCTGCTTCTGGGAGAACCTAAACCGAACACTAGATATATCCAGTTAAGTAATCCATTTATCAGATATATACACTGAACATTTCCTCTATGCTTATTATATTGCTTGGTAACTTTATGTTTTGTCAGTTATATCTCAATAAAAACAAATTGCAATAAATAAATGAGGGAGCTGGGATATTTATATTTATATTAATACATTGCTGCTGTGTCCGACTCTGTGCGACCCCATAGACGGCAGCCCACCAGGCTCCCCTGTCCCTGGGATTCTCCAGGCAAGAACACTGGAGTGGGTTGCCATTTCCTTCTCCAATGCATGAAAGTGAAAAGTGAAAGTGAAGTCACTCAGTCGTGTCCGACTCTTAGCAACCCCATGGACTGCAGCCTACCAGGCTCCTCCGCCCATGGGATTAGCTCCATTCAATAATCAGGGCTACTGGGGAATGGGATGTTTATTTCCACAGCTCATTCAAGCTCAGGCAGAACAGACTCTGAGGTCAGGGCTGTGTGTGTGTGGTTAGTCATCAGTCGTGTCTGACTCCTACGACCCTATGGACTGTCGCCCACCAAGCTCCTCTTTCTCCTCTTTCTGAGATTCTCCAGGCAAGGATACTGAAGTGGATAACTATTCCCTTCTCCAGTGGTGCCCTCTGGCAAAGAGATGTAGGTACCAGCCAGCACTTGTAGTCTGGAGGCAGGATGTACTGAAATGGCAGGGATGAGGGGCTGCAGGTGGGGCACAGATAGGACCTGCTGCATTTGGTACCTGAGAGATGGACCTCACATACCTGCCCAGCATATTCACAGATGAGCCATTCTGTGAAGAAGGAGGGTTCACTTAGAAGCTTCCAAATCTAAGAACTTATCTTTATAAATGTATTCCTAAACAGATCAGTACATGGATGACGTGTTTGGGGAGCCCCTTTATCTCAGTTGTAACCCCAAATCAAGAAAAGCTGAGGAAGGAGACAAGCACAAAGCTTTCAGACCAAAGTGGGATTTTAGGTAGAATAAGGACCCCAACATCCCCAATTATGTCTGCATCCTAATCCTCAGAATCTGCAAATGTTCCATTTTAAGGTAAAAGGGACTTTACAGGTGTGGTTAGATTAAGGATCTTGAAATGGGGAAATTACCCTGAAGTACCCAAGTGGGCTCAATAGAGTCACACTTGTATTTAGGGTTAGCTTTTTATTTTTTAAATATTTATTTCTTTATTTGGCTGCACCAGGTGTTAGTTGTGGCATGCAGGATCTTTAGTTGTGGCATGAGAGTTCTTTAACAGGCTTTCCAGGTGGTGCAAGTGGTAAAGAACTTGCCTGCCAGTGAAAGAGACATAAGAGACGTGCATTCGATCCCTGCGTTTGAAAGATCCCCTGGAGGAGGAAATGGCAACCCACTCCAGTATTCTTGCCTGCGAAATCCCTTGGACAGAGAAGGCTGGTAGGCTACAGGCCATGGCATCCCAAAGAGTTGGACACAACTGGAGTGACTTAGCACACATACATGAGGGTTCTGGAGTTGTGAATCTGAGATCTTTAGTTGCTGCCTGTGGACTCTTAGTTGCAGTACGTGGGATCTAATTCCCCAACCAAGGATCTAACCCCAGGGCCCCTGCATTGGGAACACAGAGTCTTAGCCACTGGACTGCCAAGGAAGTCCCAATCTCACAATTTTTATGAGAGGGACAAAGGAAAATTAGAGCCAGAGAAGGAGATTATGACCACAGAGGCAGAGATCAGGGTGATGTACTTTGAAGATGGAGCGAGGGGCCATCAGTCAAGGAGTATGAACGCCACTAGAAGGAGAAAAAGGCAACAACACAATCCTTCCTCAGAGGTTCCAGAAGGAACCAGTCCTGCCAATATCTTGACTTTAGTCCATTAAAAATGACTGCAGACTGCTGACCTCCACAGCTGTAACAGGGTAAATGCACTTTGTTTTCAGCCACTAAATTTGTGGTAGTTTATGGCAGTGGTAGGGAGAAGGCAACAGCACCCCACTCTAGTACTCTTGCCTGGAAAATCCCTGGTAGGCTGCAGTCCATGGGGTCGCTAAGAGTCGGATACGACTGAACAGCTTTACTTTCACTTTTCACTTTCATGCATTGGAGAAGGAAATGGCAACCCACTCCAGTGTTCTTGCCTGGAGAATCCCAGGGACAGGGGAGTCTGGTGGGCTGCCGTCTATGGGGTCGCACAGAGTCGGACACAACTGAAGCGACTTAGCAGTAGCAGCAGCAGCATGGCACTGGTGCCATATACTCAGTCATGTCTGACTCTTTGCAACCTCGTGGATGGTAGCCTGCCAGGATCCTCTGTCCATGGGATTTCCCAGTCAAGAATACTAGAGAGGGTTGCCATTCCCTGGAAAAGAGAATCTTCCCAACCCAGGGAACAAACCCAAGTCTCTAGCATCTCCTGTACTGGCGGGCAGATTCTTTACCATGGCATCACCTGTGGCAGTAGTAATGGAAACTAATACAGGGACCATTGGAGAGTACTTTCCCAAAATGGGTTTGAAAAAAAATTGCCATCCTTTCTTTTCCAGAATACATTGCAATCTTTGGAAGAGTCTTTTTTTTTAATTAATTTATATTGAAGTTTCTTTGCAGAGTTGTCTTAGTTTCTATTGTACAGCAAAATGAATTGGCCACACTTATACACATTTCTGCTCTCTTCTGGACATCCTTCACATTCAGCTCACCACACTGCCCTAAGTAGAGTTCCCTGTGCTATACAGTATGTTTTTATTATCTATTTTATACAAACTATCAATAGCATATATATGTCAATCCTGATCTCCTAATATCTCCCAACCACCCTTTCACCCTGTTATCCATACATTTGTTCTCTAAGTCTGTGCCTCTATTTCTGCTTTGCAAATAGGATTACCTATACCATTTTTCCAGATTCCACATTTATGACTTAATATATGGTATTTGTTTTTCTGACTTATTTTACTCTGTATGACATTCTAGGTCCATCCACATCTCTATAAATGACCCAGTTTTGTTCCTTGTTATGGAGGAGCTCACCCTTATGACAGAAAGTGAAGAACTGAAGAGCCTCTTGATGAAAGTGAAAGAGGAGAGTGAAAAAGCTGGCTTAAAACTCAACATTCAAAACAAAGATCATGGCATCCGGTCCCATCACTTCATGGCAAATAGGTGGGGAAATAATGGAAACAGTGGCAGACTTTATTTTCTTGAGCTCGAACATCACTGCAGATGGTGACTGCAGCCATGAAATTAAAAGATGCTTGCTCCTTGGAAAAAAAGCTATGACCAACCTAGAGAGCATAATAAAAAGCAGAGACATTGCTTTGCTGACAAAGGTCTGTCTAATCAAAGCTATGGTTTTCCAGTAGTCATGTATGGATGTGAGAGTTGGACCATAAAGAAAGCTGAGCACCAAAGAATTGATGTTCTTGAACTGTGGTGTTGGAGAAGACTCTTGAGAGTCCCTTGGACAGCAAGGAGATTAAACCAGTCCATCCTAAAGGAAATCAGTCCTGAATATTCATTGGAAGGACTTATTCTGAAGCTGAAGCTCCGATACTTTGGCCACCCTTTGCAAACAGCCAACTCATTGGAAAAGACCTTGATACTGGGAAAGATTGAAGGGAGGAGGAGAAGGGAACAACAGAGGATGAGTATATATATATACTGAACTGAGTGTATATACATACATACATATATATATATAATGGAATATTCAGTTCAGTCACTCAGTTGTGTCCAACTCTTTGCGACCCCATGGACTGCAGCAAGCCAGGTTTCCCTGTCTATCACCAACTCTCAGAACTTACTCAAACTCATGTCCATCGAGTCAGTGATGCCATCCAACCATGTACTACATTTTCTTTATCCATTCTTCTGCTGATGGACATTTATGTTGCTTCATGTACTGGCTATTGTGCATAGTGCTTCTGTGAACACTGGGTTGCATGTATCTTTTTGAATTATGGTTTTCTTGGGGTATATGCTCAATGTCACTAGCTATTAGAGAAATACAAATCATAACTGAAATGAGGTATCACCTCACACCAGTCAGAATGGCCATCATCAAAAAATCTGTAAACAATAAATGCTAGGCAGGGTGTGGGGAAAAGGGAACCCTATGTGCTTCCCTGGTGGTTCAGTGGTAAAGAATCTGCCTGCCGATGCTGGAGACGTGGGTTCAATCCTTGGGTCGGGAAGGTCACCTGGAGAAGGAAATGGCAACCCACCTCAGTATTCTTGCCTACAAAATCCCATGGACAGAGGAGCTTGGCGGGCACTACAGTACATGGGGTCACAAAGAGTCAGACACAGTTTAATGACCAAACAACATCATGTACTATTGGTGGGAGTGGAATTGATACGGCCACTATGGAAAACTACTGAGGTTCCTTTAAAAACTAAAAATAGAACTACTGTATGATTCAGTAATCCCCTACTGAAAGGATCTTAAAAATTAAATATAAAGAAAATAAGATTTTTGTACCTGGGTGTACTTAATCTATTTTCTAATCTCCTCAAATACCATACTTTTACTTTCTTTGTATGATTCCTTTTTAAAATAAATATGACTTGAAAGTATTTGTGTGTGTGCTTTTTAAAAAATTTTATAAATTGAAGGTTGAAATTTAGGCTTTGGATTTACAAATCTTGTCATGCCAAGTAAATATTCTTCTTGTAATGTTAACATATGAAAAAACAATGGATGAATTCCATGAAAATAACATGTTTACAACTCTAAAAATAGTGTAAAATTCAGTAAATTAAACAGAAATATTCCTACTACATATAATCAAATATCTGAGCAAATTCAATGTGAGTTGAAGGAAGAGGGCTGCCAGGCATAAAGGGGAGAGTGTGAGGTTCCTAAAGATGAGAATGGGACACAGGGTGGGATAAGGTCTTAGAAAAATATAAGAAGAAAAAAAGGAAGGGGGTTTACAGACATAAAAGAAAGAAAATGTTCCAGGGACATCTGGTAAAATGCCCATGTAACTTATCTCTGACTCCAGTTCATTCCCCACCTTGTCACCAGGTAACATATGATAAAGTTCACTCCTGTCATTCCCCTGCTTAAAATGCTCTAATAAAAAGTGTTAGGTTAAAATAAAACAGAAGAGCCACACTCCGTAATCTCAATGGCCTGCAAAGCCCTGGAGGATTGAAAGCCTGATCACCAGCATCCCAATCAGACAAGACTCTGCATTGTTCCTAAGACATCCCATTGTCTCTCATGCCTCAGGGCCTTTGTGAATACTCTTCCCTTGTCCTGTTTGTCCTCATCAATTATCATTTCAATCTATCCTAAATACCATCTCAGTGAATTTTCTGCTAGAAGAGTTAATCCATCTTGGGTGCCGAGCATCCATCCGTTGCATTTTTGCCAGGGATGCCAAGAACACAAAATCTCTGACTGCTCTTTACCCTGGTTAAGTTCTCAGCTTTGTGCTTACAGAGAGCCGTCTTGAGGGCTGATGCAGCATCTTGCTTGCTGCTCACTATAAAAAAGATTAATTCCTTAAGCTCAGGGTTCCTCTCCTATAACACAACACTTGGCATGTGCAAACGTCCATACGTCTAGCCCCACCTGCATGCCCCATGGGATTTCAGAGGCAAGGGGTTCTGATGTCAATGTCATGCTAGTGCTGGTCACTGTGCTGTGATTAATAGTCATTTGCCTCTGTCCTAGAAATCGTGTATCTTCTCCCAGTAACTATGAAACATTACCAGTCTAGCCTGTTAACTTCCAAGTAGGGTTGTTGTTTAGTTGCTAGTCATGTCCAACTCTTTTGCAATCCCATGGACTGTAGCCCACCAGGCTCCTCTGTCCATGGGATTCCTGGGCAAGAATACTGGAGTGGGTTGCCATTTCCTTTCCCAGGGGATCTTCCAGACCCTGGGATCAAACCCAAGTCTCCTGCATTGGCAGGCAGATTCTTTACTACTGAGCCACCAGGGAAGCCCCTCCAAGTAGGGCAAAATCCCATATTTTTCACAGACCTTGATAGTTTTCCTTCTCTCCAGACAAGGTCTGTGGCCTCTTCTATCTGTGATCCCACAATATTTGCACAAATAAAATATTATTACAGGAGGGCATGGTTTATGGCACATGGGAGATGTTAAAATAAAATGTGTCAAATAAATATTTTCCGTTTAGTAAAGGTCTGTGCTCTGAGAACTGCTTCACTGTCCCCTAGAACTGGGCCTATTTAAATAGAATAGACAAAGGGAGACTGTTCTTTCATTGTCTAAGGCCAAAGTGAAAGTCACTCAGTCGCGTCTGACTCTTTGTGACCCCCATGGACTATACAGACCATGGAATTCTCCAGGCCAGGATGCTGGAGTGGGTAGACATTCCTTTCTCCAGGGAATCTTCCCAACCCAGGGATCAAACCCAGGCCTCTCACATTGCAGGTGGATTCTTTACCAGCTGAGCCACAAGGCAAGTGTTCCTGAAATGACTGGTGCGCTGAAGACTGGGATAATCAGAGTGACAGTGTTAGGCTGTTTCCATCTTGCTTCAGGTTTCCCCAGTGGCTCAGATGGTAAAGAATCTGCCTGCAATGCAGGAGATGCAGGTTTGATCCCTGCATCGGGAAGATCTCCTGGAGAAGGAAATGGCAATCCACTCCAGTATTCTTGCCTGGGAAATTTCACGGACAAAGGAGCTGGCCGGCAGCAGTCCGTGGGTTGCAAAGAGTGGGACATGACTAAGTAACCAACACAAACATACAACCTTGCTCATGTCAATTACATCTGGCCAGCATGATCCTGTTAACAATTCTTAGGCTTAAAAAAATCCATTTGAAAGCATAGTTTTTCTAGTCCATAGTATATGTTTTCCGTCCTTAAGAATTGAAGGTTGAGTCTACATTTCAACATTTTGAATGATTTTTTTTTCTGAATGTTGTAAGCTGGGGGGAATAAAAACTCTCATTAATTATTGAATTTTTTCCCAGTGATTCTATCATGTCTTTGCAGCCAGAAGGCATGGCAGTATATTAATAAGCTGAAAAAAAAATGCATTAATAGACTCTTACTTGGTTATGAGATCATGAAGAGAAACTGAAAAAAATGCAAAGTAACAAACAGAAGCAGCTGTTAGAAAGCCCCAGTAGTGGGGATATCATGAAATAATAAGCATCTCTAGCCAAAGGCAACCGGTTGGTGTGCCAGGTGGAAGCCAGAGTCACCTCACTAATGGATGGTACAAGAAATACTTCCTCCTGCCCAAGAAGTAGGGAAAGAAGGAATAATGTATTCTATTCACTTCAAAACTAGTTGAACGCTTGTATTTAAATTAACTAAAGTCAAAGACTCTCATGTTTGAAATCAGATTTATGTTGATAAAATATGCAACTGATTTTTGAGATAGCATATGCACAAGGCTAGGGGCTTTCCTGGTGGCTCAGATGGTGAAGAATCTGCCTGCAATGCAGGAGACTTGGGTTTGATCCCTGGGTCGGGAAGATCCCCTGGAGAAGGAAATGGCTACCCATTCCAGTATTCTTGCGTGGAGAATTCCGGGGACAGAGGAGCCTGGCGGTCTATAGTCCATGGGGTCACAAAGAGTCAGACACGACTGAGTGACTAACACACACATGTACAGGGCTGAGTTCCTGCTGGAAATGAACCTTTTGTTAAATGCAGGAGGTAGATTCCATCCCTCGGTCCCTGATGGCATGGTGACCCATGAGGTCACCCCAAGGTTACAGCGCTATATGTCTGTGTTCCAAGCCGCACCATTCACCTCACACCCTGGCTCCAGAGCTCAATTTAGGTGGAAAGTTGAATAAGAAAAGGATGTCTAGCCAAAACATTCCAAAATTTGGAATGGCTTAAGAGAACATTGCACATTTTATTCAATCTTAATCTGCCTTCCTTATTTTTTCCAACATTTGAAAGAAGGAAACAGGAACCATGAAAATACCATTAATCAAAGCAACATGAAAAGAGAGGAAAGATGAGTCTTCTAATAATTGGAGGAAAGGATATCTTCATAATTTTGGCACCTATGCTGTACTCCCCTTACTAAGGCTCAAACCAGAATCTGTATCTTGGGGCTCTGGGAGGCGGGTAGATAACTCCCATGAGCTTTATTCAGGCTTTCAGTGCTGCCTCCACTACTGACACAGTTCAGTTCAGTTCAGTCACTCAGTCGTGTCTGACTCTTTGCGACCCCATGGACTGCAGCACACCAGGCTGCCCTATCCATCAACAACTCCCAGAGCTTGTTCAAACTCATGACCATGAAGTCGGTGATGCTATCCAACCATCTCATCCCTTCTCCTCCTGCCTTCAATTTTTCCCAGCATCAGGGTCTTTTCCAATGAGTCAGTTCTTCGAATCAGGTGGCCAAAGTATTGGAGCTTCAGCTTCAGCATTAGTCCTTCCAGTGAATATTCAGGACTCATTTCCTTTAGGATGGACTGGTTGGATCTCCTTGCAGTCCAAGGGACTCTCAAGAGTCTTCTCCAACACCACAATTCAAAAACATCAATTCTTCGGAGCTCAGCTTTCTTTATGCTCCAGCTTTCACATCCATACATGACTATCGGAAAAACCACAGCTTTGACTAGACAGACCTTTGTCAGCAAAGTAATGTCTCTGCTTTTTAATATGCTGTCTAGGTTTATCATAGCTTTTCTTCCAAGGAGTAAGTGAAGAAAGAAGCAAAGAAGAAGAAAAGGCAAAGGTGAAAAGGAAAGATATACCCATCTGAATGCAGAGTTCCAAAGAATAGCAAGGAGATATGAGAGCCTTCCTCAGTGATCAATGCAAAAAAATAGAGGAAAATAGTAGAATGGGAAAGACTAGAGATCTCTACAAGAAAATCAGAGATACCAAGGGAACATTTCATGCAAAGATGGGCACAATAAATGACAGAAGCAGTATGGACCTAAGAGAAGCAGAAGATATTTAAGAAAAGGTGGCAAGAACACACAGAAGAACTACTGACAGAGGAGTGGGAAATGCAGAAATGACCTAGCATGTTCTCTATTTTGGCCATTGTCAATGGCACCCATCTATCCTTTTTATTCAATAATTTGTTTGTTTGTTTGTTTATTTAGGGCTATGCTGGGTCTTCACCACTGCTCTCAGGCTTTCTCTAGTTGTGGTGAGTGGGGGCTACTCTTCCTTGTGGTGTGTGGGCTTCTTATTGCAATGGCCTCTCTTATGGAGCACAGGCTCTAGGCTCAAGGGCTTCAGTAGTTGCAGCTCATGGGCTCTAGAGCCCAGGCCCAGGAGTTGTAGTGCATGGGCTTAGTTGCTCTGCGGTATGTGGAATCTTCCCGGACCAGGGATCGAACCCATGTTCCCTGCATTGGCAGGCAGATTCTTATCCACTGCACCACCAGGGAAGCCCCACCTCCTCTTTTTACCACAAAGCTGGAACGGCAAGGTACCTTCTCCTTCAAAGCTTCATGTGCCAATTGTAACTCTCACTCCACCAATAACCTTCATGATAGCTCAGGGGCCAGGAAAAATGAAATTGTGTTAAACCATTAGCCTTGACTAATTAGATCGTTCATTTAGAGAACTCTAGATTCCGTGGTGGATGAGAAATGGGAAATGCTATTGAAAACAAAAACAGTTCAGGAAAAAAGGAAAACTCACCAGTCTCAATACTTCCCTCCCCTATTCATCTTCCCTATTCTATAAGGCAGGGTCTTTTACCTCCCCTCCAAATTCCTATCCCCTTACAGGATCCCATTGACAGCTCCAACAGGGAAGATGGCTGTGATCCCATACTGTCAAGGATATACATCATGTTCTGTGCTGCAATCTGATCTAGTGGTGTGAAGACCAATGACATCATCCCCAGCACCATCTTGTGTGCTTGGGTAATAAGATGAGGACCACTGACAAAGCCATCACAGGTACCCCAAGGAAATCTCTGGTCTATGCATCCTAATAAAAGTCTCTCTTACCAGTCATTCAGGGTGGTGCTTATGTCCACTAGTGTGGGTTTGGGTTATTCTGGGCTAACCCAGATAAAGCCTTCTGGGGGTTTCGCTTCTATCCTTTCAAATTGGGGAAATAACTAACAAGGGAAAGCTGTTTTTAACTTCTTCATTTGTAGTAAGAAAAGTAATATAACAGGACTCAAAAATGAGGGTCACCTAGTTTCCACTTTGCTTAAAGTTTGCCTAGTAGGGCTGGTACTTTCCCGGGTTCTCTAGAGCAGTATCTGCACAAGCCCCACCCCAGGGTGGAAAGGTAGGGGTTACAGAAACAGGCTTACATACATGTTTCTCAGGAGAAGTCGACTTACTAGAATTCCTAATCTTGGCTAATTTGTGTGTGCTGTGCTCAATCGTGTCCATCTCTTTGCAACTCTATGGCCTGTAGCCTGCCAGACTCCTCTGTCCATGGGATTCTCCAGGCAAGAATACTAGAGTGGGCTGCCATTTCCTTATCCAGGGAATCTTTCTGACCCAGGGGTTGAAGCCTCGTCTCTTGCATCTCCTGCATGGACAGGCAGATTCTTTGCCATTGCACCACCTGGGAAGCCCCTTGACCAATTCATAAGTACCATTTAAAACTCAATTACCTGAGCCACATTTCTCATGTAATTCCAAATAGCTGTTATCCCTAATCATCGTATTTATGTTAATGGCACCAATATTCTTTTGTTCATCCAGGCATAAAGTATCAGATCATCTCTGACTCCTCTTCATGAGGCCCTTCCCCACCCAATCAGTTGTCAAATCCCCTGGTGGTGGTAATTGAGTCTTTCAGTCATGTTCAGCTCTTTGCGACCCCCCAGACTGTACCCTGCCAGGCTCCTCTGTCCGTGGAATTTCCCAGGCAAGAATACTGCAGTGGGTTGTCATTTCCTCCTCCAGGGGATCTTCCCAACCCAGGGTTCTAACCCATGTCTCCTGCATTGCACGCAGAATCTTTACCACCGACCCACAAGCAAAGCCCCATCAAGTCCCCTGATTCCTTAATAAAATAGTCTTCCCTTCTTCTAATACCCTAGTTCTGATCCTATCTGGCTTTAAATGGTCTCCCAGCTCCAGGCCTTTCCTACCTCCATTTGGCAAATGGCAGTTTGATTAATCTGCCCGTTTCATCATTTTGGTTTTAGGACCCATGTGTTTAAAAGTTCTTCAGGACTTTTTTTTTTTTTTAAGATTTACTTATTTATTTTTGGCTGTTCTTATTTATTTTTTGCAGCTATGAAGATTGCTGCATGCCAGCTTTCTCTAGTTGCAGCAAGAGGGGGCTAGTTGCAGTGGGAGAGCTGCTCATTGCGCTGGCTTCTCTTGTTTCCTAGTGCACAGGCGCTAGGGCACTCAGGCTCAGTAGTTGTCTCACAGGCTTAGTTGCTCCTCTGCATGTGGGTTCTTCCCCGCACAAGGATTGAACCAGTGTCTCTTACACTGCAAAGCAGATTCTTAACCACTGGACCACCAGGAAAGCCCCGGGACTTTCTATTTTCTGCAGCAAGGTTTTTCATCTGATAACACACAACACTTTGTCCCTGTTCGTTGCATGCTTTGCAAACATCCTGCCACCTTTTGACCAATAAGGTAAATGTTGGTTTCCCCAGCATTCAAACTTTTAACAGCAGTTTCTGTCAAACAGAATGCTGATCTGAGCAACTTGGGGGCAGTGTTACCTAGAGGACCACTTGAGTGGGAGGCAAGAGGCTTAAAGTAACATCAAGAATATGCCAAGGGAATGATCTTGGGCTTACTGGAACTTGTGACATCAGCAGGTGTTTAAGATGCACCATGTGAGAGTAAACCAAAGAAACACGCTGAAGGCCAACCAAGTGAGCAGCGCAGTATCTATGGATGCTTTCATAAACACTGTTAGACCTTCATTGTACCACACCATGGCTTGTGCTAGAAGTGCTGCTGGCTTGTTTACTGTTTCTAGACTTTTAATCTTTTCCACTGTCCTGCAACAAAGTCTAGTTTTTAAAGTTATAGCACCAACTCAAAAGACAGAATCACTGGCCAGTAAGACTTAAGTCCAAATTCCTTACCACAATCCACAAAGCGCTTCTCACTTTGACCCCAACCTTCCTTTCCTGCCTCAGCTCCCAACACTTTCCCCTTGGGTCACATGGGACCACATGTTGCTCTTTGACTAAGCCGGCCATTGTCTTTGGGACTTTGTATGCAGGAGAAATGCTATGTTCTTATTTTTTCTGTACTCATTCATCAAGACCCAGTTACAATGGCATCTCCTCTCTGGTGTTTTCTCTGACTCTCCCCATGAGAGGTGATTGCTCCCAAATTCTTCAGATGGATCTTCATGATGCTGCTAAGTCACTTCAGTCATGTCCGACTCTGTGTGACCCCATGGACTGCAGCACACCAGGCTTCCCTGTCCATCACCAACTCCCAAAGCTTGCTAAAACTCATGTCCATCAAGTCAGTGATGCCATCCAGCCATCTCATCCTCTATTGTCCCCTTATTCTCCTGCCTTCAATTTTTCCCAGCATCAGGGTCTTGACCTATGAGTCAGTTCTTCGAATCAGGTGGCCAAAGTATTGGCACTTCAGCTTCAGCAGCAGTCCTTGCCATAAATATTCAGGATTCATATCTTTTAGGATTGACTGGTTTGATCTCCTTGCAGTCCAAGGGACTCTCAAGAGCCTTCTCCAACACTACAGTTCAAAAGCATCAGTTCTTCGGTGCTCAGCTTTCTCTATGGTCCAACTCTCACATCCATACATGACCACTGGAAAAACCATAGCTTTGACTAGATGAACCTTTGTTGGCAAATTGCTATCTCTGCTTTTTATTATACTATCTAGATTGGTTGTAACTTTTCTTCC
The DNA here is from genome assembly GCF_032452875.1 of Bos javanicus. NCBI lineage: Eukaryota > Metazoa > Chordata > Mammalia > Artiodactyla > Bovidae > Bos > Bos javanicus. The sequence continues at coordinate 31,652,738 of NC_083881.1, read as the reverse complement.
AAGGAGCATGCGTCTTTTAATTTTGTGACTGCAGTCACCATCTGCAGTGATTTTGGAGTCCAAAAAAATAAAGTATGTCACTGTTTCTGTTGTTTCCTCATCTATTTGTCATGAAGTGATAGGACCAGATGCCATGATCTTTGTTTTTGAATGTTGAGTTTTAAGCCAGCTTTTTCACTCTCCTCTTTCATTTTAATCAAGAGGCTCTTTAGTTCCTCTTCACTTTCTGCTATAAGGGTGGTGTCATCTGCATATCTGAGGTTATTGATATTTCTCCCCGCCATCTTGGATTCCAGCTTGTGCATCATCCAGGTTGGCATTTCTCATGATGTACTTTGCATAAGTTAAATAAGTAGGGTAACAGTATATAGCCTTGACGTACTCCTTTCATCAACAGGTAATCAGTGCACTCTGCTATCTCCAAGGCATCAAAGGTTGTGTGTCTGAGATATTGAGAGGTTTGCTTCTTTGAGCTCTCAATTCTTGAGATATTACAAGTCCTCAATAAATGTTTGTAGGACTGTTTTTCCCGAGATTTCATAGGCCATCTATGACCTGTTGCTAACTGATCTTTTGAAAATCATTTCCCACCACTCTGCTTACATGTGCTTTGTACTCAAACCCAGTCAGACCTCTTGCTGTTCCTGAAACATGACTTCTCCTTTCCCACCTCTACAAATGTGCTCATGTGATTCAAAGGATTCTTACATTTGGGACATCCATCTTGTCTCCCTGAAAGTCTTCCACAATATTCTGCCCATCCCAAACAACCTCACTCAAATCCAAGTTCTCCCAAGATGCCATCCCACATGCCCAAACTGAGCATTTTCTCTGGCCTTCTCCATATTTTGATTACATGGTTTTTAGGACACTTAAAACAATCTGCTCTGGATCATGGTCACTTGAATATCTTTTTACCTTCCTTACTAGCTTACAATCTCATTGAAGTAGGAAAAATGCCTTATTAGTTTTTGTTTTCTCAACGATACAAATAAACTTACTTGTAAAACCGAAACAGACTCACAAATTTGCAGAACAAACTTACAGTTACCAGGGGGGAAGTGTGGGGGAAAATGATAGACTGGAAGTTTAAGATGGACAGATACACACTGCTATATTTAAAATAGATAGCCAACAAGGAAGTCTGTTGGAAGTCTATAGCATAAGGAAGTCTGCTCAATATTCTGTAATAACCTAAATGGGAAAATAATTTGAAAAAGAATATACATATGTATATGTATGACTGAATAACTTTGCTGTACAACTGAAACAAATACAACATTGTTAATCAACTATGCTTCAATATAAAATAAAATTATTTTAAATTTTGTTTTCACATTAGCACCTATGCAACATTTTGCCAACAGAAGGTAGTTTTTCAAAGGCATGAATGAATGAAGTGATCATTTGTGCAGTGCCTCATATGATCCACTGTGTTCTATTTACATCTGCCATCATACAATTAAGCTGTGGTTTATGTGATAGGAGCCACTGCAACATTTCCTGGGCACATTATGCAATTGTTATCATGGGAAGCAAATTCTTGTATCATATTCTCAACGCTATTGCAGGCCTGTTTCCTTAATAAGATAAATTTTTTAAACACTACACAGGATGAAGATGTTAACAAACCTTATCGTGGTAATCATTTCACAATATGTATGCACATCAACTCACTATGCTGTACACCTTAAACTTACATGTTCTATGTCAATAGTACCTCAATAAAGCTGAAAAAACCTACACAGATGTTCTCCTCTTACTCTGGAATGTGAAAAATCGTAATTTATAACACAGGTAAGAGGAATGACAAGTCCTAATACAAGTGAATTCCTTCTTTTCCACCTGCAGGCAAAGTTGATTTCTCTCTTTACTTCAGTCCACATATGTATTATAGCAATAATTTCTATTGTTTTGTAATTATATGTTTTTACATTATCTCATCTGCTAAATTTTGAGCTTCTCAAGCCCAAGAATCATGATTTATCTATCTAGATCTATTGATCAATCTATAATAATCAATTTGCATATATAAATATATGTATATATTTTATTTGCTTTATATATTTATTATAAACGTATACATTTATATACTTAATATTTATATAAATTTATAAATAATATAAATTTACATAACTAATTTGACTGGCAATACTTTCCATTTGACAAATATCAACATTACTAAAATAATGAATGGACATTTTAAACAGTCAGTACTTTTTATCACTAACAATTTGTTTTCAGAACTACTAAAAGGAGAAAAAAATTAAAGCAAGGCTATTAAGACCCATTGCCCCTAAATAGTAATTGAAAATGAATACAAAACTCCTATGAAGTAATTTTTTAAAAAGCCAAAACTCAATCATGATTCAATTTTTTAAATTTATTTTGTAATTGGAGGGTAATTGCTTTACAATATTGTATTGGTTTCTGCCATAGATCAACATGAATCAGCCACAGGTATACATACGTGTCCCCTCTCTGTTGAACCTCCCTTCCACCTCCCACCCTATCTGACCCCTCTTGGTTATTACAGAGCTTCAATTTCAGTTCCCTGAGTCATACAGCAAATTCCCATTGGCTATCTATTTTACATATGGTAGTGTATATGTTTCCATGCTATTTTATCATTATTCAAATTTGACAGAACTTTCTAGTTTAATAGTATTGGTCCATAATTTGATATTATTTAGCCACTGGGGTAATAACAATTTTCCACTGCAGTTTAGAGCAACATTTCCCAATTTTGGTTAATGAAAAGACCCCCTTTTTAATGTCAGAATCCTCCAGACTCACACTTGCCCTAACTTGTGCTTGTTGCTGTTCAGTCACTCAGTCATGTCCTACTCTTTGTGACCCCATGGACTGCAGCACACCAGGTTTCTTTGTCCTTCACCATGTCCAGGAGCTTGCTCAAACTCATGCTCATTGAGTCAGTGATGCCATCCAAACATCCTCCGTCATCCCCTTCTCCTGCTGCCTTCAATCTTTCCCAGCATCAAGGTCTTTTCTAGTGAGTCGGCTCTTCCCATCAGATGGCCAAAGTATTTGAGTTTCAGCTTCAGCAGCAGTCCCTCCAATGGATATTCAGGATTGTTTTCCTTTAGGATTGACTGGTTTGATCTCCTTGCAGTCCAAGGGACTTTCAAGAGTCTTCTCCAACACCACAGTTCAGAAGCATCAATTCTTCAGAGTTCAGCCTTCTTTACGGTCCAGCTCTCACATACATACAGGACTACTGGAAAAACCATAGCTTTGATTATATGGACCTTTGTTGGCAAAATAATGTCTCTGCTTTTTAATACGCTTTCCAAGTTTCTCATAGCATTTCTTCCAAGGAGCAAGTGTCTTTTAACTTTATGGCTGCAGTCTCCATCTGCATGAGTTTGGAGTCCAAGAAAATAAAGGCTGTCACTGTTTCCATTGTTTCCCCATATATTTGTCATGAAGTGATTCATTTTCTGAATGTTGAATTTTAAGCCAACTTTTTCACTCTCCTTTTTCACCTTCATCAAGAGGCTCTTTAGTTCCTCTTCACTTTCTGCCGTAAGATGGGTGTCATCTGCATATCTGAAGTTATTGATATTTCTCCTGACAATCTTGATTCCAGCTTGTGCTTCATTCAGCCCAGCATTTCGCATGACGTCCTCTGCGTATAAGTTAAATAAGCAAGGTGACAATATACAGCGTTGATGTAGTCCATTCCCAATTTTGAACCAGTCCGTTGTTCCATGTCCAGTTATTACTGTTTCTTCTTGACCTGCATACAGATTTCTCTGGAGGCAGGTCAGGTGGTCTGGTATTCCCATCCCTTTAAGAATTTTCCACAGTTTGTTGTGATCCACACAATCAAAGGTTTTAGCGTAGTCAATGAAACAGAAATAGATGTCTTAACTGGACATTACATGAATTCAAAGTACATGTCCAAATCATTTCAGATGGCCCTTTATTATTTTTTTTCCTAATGTTTACTTATTATGTCTGTTCTGGGTCTTTATTGCTTGTGGACTTTTTCTGTAGTTGCAGCAAGAGGAGTGTATTCTCTAGTTGCGGTGCACGAGCTTCTTATTGCAGTGGCTTCTCTTGTTGCAGAGCACAGGCTCTAGGGCATGTGGGGCTTCAGTAGCTGCTGCTCCTGGGTTCTTGAGCATAGGCTCAATGGTTGTGGCACACTGGCTTTGTTGCTCCAAGGCATGTGGGATTTTCCTGGATCAGGGATCGAACTCATGTCGCCTGCCTTGGCGGGTGGATCCTTTACCACAGAGCCACCAGGGAAGCCCTGCCCTTTACCTTTGACTCATTTTGTATGGAATAGAAGTCACAAACAGGAAAAAAAGAAAAGAAAAGAAAACAATAGCTTTCTCATCCCTTGTGGCAGCATGGTGAGAAGTGCAGGATCTAACAATGTTGGGAAACTTATGCTCTGTCCACACTTTTCTGATTTCAACAAGTACTTCTCTGAGAGAAGACCAGCCTGTTTTAACTGTATACAAAGCAATAGCAGATCGTCTTTCTTCTGTCCTTCACCTGTGGCAAAGTTCAGTGGAAATGGCTGACAACCCTCAACCTTTTTTTATTTAGGGTGAACATTTTATTAATAAACACAATCCAGCAATCGCACTGCTGGGCATACACACTGAGGAAACCAGAAGGGAAAGAGACACGTGTACCCCAATGTTCATCACAGCACTGTTTATAATAGCCAGGACATGGAAGCAACCTAGATGTCCATCAGCAGATGAATGGATAAGAAAGCTGTGGTACATATACACAATGGAGTATTACTCAGCCATTAAAAAGAATACATTTGAATCAGTTCTAATGAGGTGGATGAAACTGGAGCCTATTATACAGAGTGAAGTAAGCCAGAAGGAAAAACACCAATACAGTATACTAACGCATATATATGGAATTTAGAAAGATGGTAACAATAACCCTGGGTACAAGACAGCAAAAGAGACACTGATATACAGAACAGTCTTATGGACTCTGTGGGAGAGGGAGAGGGTGGGGAGATTTGGGAGAATGGCATTGAAACATGTAAAATATCATGTATGAAACGAGATGCCAGTCCAGGTTCGATGCACGATACTGGATGCTTGGGGCTAGTGCACTGGGACGCCCCAGAGGGATGATATGGGGAGGGAGGAGGGAGGAGGGTTCAGGATGGGGAACACATGTATACCTGTGGTGGATTCATTTTGATATTTGGCAAAACTAATACAATTATGTAAAGTTTAAAAATAAAATAAAATTAAAAAAAAATAAAAATAAAAAAAAAACACAATGTAACTTTTAGAAAGGTGATACAGGATCAAAGAATGCATTGGTGATTTTGTTTCCACTATTATATATAAGATCTATCATCTTATAAAAATCTCTTAACTCTGTTCAAGTTTCTGTTTTCCCTTCCTTGAAAATCTCTTGTGAGTTCCACCATCTGTTTTTATTTATTTTTAAATTGGAGTATAACTGCTTTACAATGTTGTGTCACTTTCTGCTATAGGACAATGTGAATCAGCGAGAAGTATACATATATCCCTTCCCTCTGGAGCCTCCTTGATCCTTAACTTACGTTGAGTGCTCAGTCACTTCACTAGAGTCCGACTCTTTGCAACTCCATGGACTATAACCCACCAGGCTCCTCTGTCCAGGGAATTCTCCAGGCAAAAATACTGGAGTGAGTTGCCGTGCCCTCCTCCAGGGGATCTTCCCTACCCAGGGATTGAACCCACAACTCCTACGTCTCCTGCATTGCACACAGATTCTTTACCCACTGAACCACCTGGGAAGCCCTAATTTATTTTGTCCAGGACAAAATAAATATGTCCTCTTCAGACAGGCTGGCCTCCTTCACACCAACAATTGTCTCTGAAATTCTACAGGTCATCCAGGTTCAATGACAGATAGAAAAAAAAAGCTTCACGATCTGCAAATTCTCAGAATCATCCCTTCTTGAGTAGAGGCCAGGAGTCCCTGGTTCCAGACAAGTCCCAACTCCTCTGAAGGGAGAAACCCTACCTGCTGGAGCTGACAGGAGGGCAGCATATTGAAAAACTAGAGAGTGTCTACAGTGAAATGGGCTTGGTTATCCGGTAACACAGAAACAGGTTCTAGAGGTAATCTCTAAAATACTTTGATCACCAGTCCAGACATTGGAATGGAAATTTAGTCTCCTAAGCAGATCTTTGATGCACCACTCTGGTCATTGTTTTCTGTTTTTATTTTGTTTTAATATGACTTAGATCAAAGACCACCTCTCTATAAAGCTTTCTCTGATCCTTCTTGTCAAAATTCATTGTCCTCTCCACTTTATATCCATAAATGTACTTCTACTGAATATGTTTTGTTATATTTTCATGTTGTGATTCGTTGTTTAAAATGTTTCATATTGCTGGTCTCTTGAGGGCAGCCATTAATTTTAATCATATTTGTACCCCTTAAGTTATGTGCTGGTGCTTAGAAATAGCAAATATTCAATGCATGTTTGTTGATTGGAGTAAAAACCTGCTAAGTTGATGTTTAGGTTAATAACAACTATAAGAATAGTGAGTCTGTGTCACATGATCTTTAAAACTACGTGGCAGGGCTTCCCTGGTGGCTCAGCGGTAAAGAATCGTCCAGCCAATGCAGGAGACATGGTTTCCATCCCTGATCTGGGAAAACCCCACATGCCTTGGAGCAACTAAGCCCCTGCGTCACAACTATTGAGCCTGTGCCCTAGAACCCGGGAACCACAACTTTTGAGCCCTCGAACCGCAACTACTGAAGGTGGAGCGCCCTAGAGCCCATTCTCTGCAACAAGAGAAGCCACAGCAATGAGAAGCCTGTGCACCACAGCTAAAAAGTAGCCCCCGCTCGCTACAGCTAGAGAAAGCCCTGGCAGCAACAAAGACCCAGCACAGGCAAACATTAAAAACTACATGGCAGCTAAGCAGTTCAGGCTTTCACAATAACGGACGTGGACATCTTTGAAAACATTTTATCCACGATGTATGCGAAGCACTTTGGAAACCTTAGACCATTAAAAAAATACTCACATGGAAAAACTAGAAAATATAGACAAGCAAAAAAGAAAAAAATTGTATATTGTTACCATCCAGAGATAAGCAATATAAACATTTTTATTTATGTCCTTTCAGAGTAACTAAAGCTCAATACATTCATCATATTGTACGTTGATTTTTCCCCAATTACTACAATATGAACATCTTTCCATATCAGCATATAGACACACCATCATTTTTTTCCTTCTTTTAAAATCGAAGTATAGTCGATTTACACTGTTAGTTTCAGGTGTACAACATAGTAATTCAACATTTTAAAAGATTATAATCCATTTAAATTTATTATAAAATAATGTATATATCCTTGTTGCTTATTTTACTAATACATGGTATTAATAATTATAATTGTTGCTTGTGTATTATTACTATGTACATGGTAGTTTGTATCTCTTAAGCACTGGTAACCACTAGTTTGTCCTCTATATCTGTGGATCTGTTTCTGTTTTGTTATATTTGTTCATTTATTTTATTTTTTAGATTCCACATGAGTGATAACATTCAGCATTCGTCACTCTCTATACATATAAGTGTTTGTATTTCACTAAGCATTAATACCTTCTAGGTCTGTCCATGTTGTTGCAAATGGCAAAATCTCATTCTTTTTTACTGCTAAATAGTATTCCATTGTGTGTATGTATGTACATATGTGTGTGTATTTATATATACACATATATATATATGTAGTATTTTCTTTACCCATTTATCCATTGATGGACACTTAGGTTGATTCCATATCTTGCCTATTGTAAATAATGCTGCTATGAACATTGGAGTCCATGTATCTTTTCAGATTAGTGCCTTCATTTTCTTTGGAAATATATCTAAGAGTGGAATTGCTGGATCATATATTTACATTTTTAGTTTTCTGAGAAACCATCATACCATTGTTTTATTAACCAATTCTGCATCAGTAGATTTTTAGGTTGTTTATTATAAAACTGTGATAAGCAATCTATCAATCCTCTATTCTGTACCCAGAATGAATTTTTAAAACATAAACTAGGTAAGTTATTCCCCTACTGATCATTTCATTTTTCTCTTGGGAAAAAGACTAACTCCTCCCTTAGCCTATAAAACCCTACCTAAAATAGGACCCTGGCTCCTGGCCAAGAACCTCTTCCCCTTCTTCCTCTCACTTATTTACTCTGGCTTCACATTTCTCTGTGGTCAGACACGTCAACAGTATGGTTTCTGCATCAGGGCCTTTGAACACACTTTTTAACCAGACACTCTGTAGCAAGCTCCTCACCATCCAGGCCTCTGTGCCCTGTGGGTCCTTTCCTGACTACCCACCCAACCACCTTTTTCAGTTATTTACTTCATACTGCCTGATAATACCATATTTATTCATTTTAATTTTCTGAATATTTTCTGTCACTCTCCCTAGGTTACATGTAAGATGCTATATGTACTCTTAGTGGAATATCAGACTTCCCTGGTGGCTCAGATGATAAAGAATCCACCTGAAATGCAGGAGACCCAGATTCAATCCCTACGTTGGGAAAATCCCCTGGAGAAGGACCTAGCAACCTACTCCAGCATTTTTGCCTGGGAAATCCCATAAACAGAGGAGCCTGAGCCTGGTGGCCTACAATCCATAGGGTTGCAAACAGCCAGACATGACTGAATGACTAAGCGCACGCGTGCGCGCGCGCACACACACACACACACACACACACACACACACACACACACACGTGTTTGAATTAATCAGTTAATTCAGGACAGAAACTCAACAAATACTGTTGTTCTTATTTTAATTGTCTCCTCAGAGGCAGTAACTGCAAAGAAAAACACATTGGTTTAGGAGTAAACCAGCCTTTTCTAATCCTGGGCAGATTAAATGTGTCAGGAAAACCTTGCCTCACTCCTCACCCCTCTCTCCTTTCTGCCACTGCCACACCCTTCCAGATAATACTCAGAAATTTCCCTCTGTGGTAACCACTGTAGTGGTTACTAGATTATTCACATCATCATTTGTTTAAAACATTTCTCCTCCAGGAGACCAAAACTCTGTAATAAGACTATGTCGTATTCCCTGCTGAGTTCCCAGCTCCAGGAATAATGCCTGGCATGAAATAAGTACACAGAAATTTCTTTTACTTGTTGAATGAAAGAAAGATTAGTCTTCTTTTGACTGAAAACACTGGGGTTTAAAAATAAATTATAAAGCGTCGAAATTTTTATTTTCTTAAAGCTGCACCAGAACTCTTCTTAGGAAGGGAAACACCTTGATAAGGAGGAGGAGGTGAACACCTGCGGTCTGTGGGAAGGTGCTTAGACAACAGAAATGACTTACAGGTTCTGAATGACACAGCAAGAGGAATTTGTTTTGCTTCAGAGTGGCAGGAGGAGCCCAGGTGATAAGAATGTGAAACCAGGGCACCAGGTAAGATGGAGAGAGTGAGAGAGAGTAAAATTTCCCTTGGAATTCTCTACTTCCATCTCTCTCTTAGATTTTCAGTAAGGTCCACTTACTATGCAAACTGGGGCTTCCCACATGGTGCTAGTGGTAAAGCACTATTCTGTACATTTGTGTAATCTTAGAACACTGCCTGATGCAGGAGACTCAGGAGACGCAGTTTCAGTCCTTGGGTTGGGAAGTTCCCCTAGATGAGGAAATGGCAACCTACTCCAGTATTCTTGCCTGGGAAATCCTGTAGACAGAGGAGCCTGAGCCTCGTGGCTACAGTCCATGGGGTTGCAAAGAGTCGAACATGACTGAACACATATGAACACACCGTGAAAATCACCTTGTGGGAGCTGTGTGTGGGTAAGAAAACTGGGAAAGAGCCTGAATGTGACATCTGAGTCAATGCATTGCTGAACAGAACCAAACACATGAGACACCAGAACAATCCATAAACTGAGGAAATAAAAGTTTGGAGCCAGAGGACTTTACGACAGTTAACTGCCTAGGTATTTAAGGAAACCAGCCACAAGCCTTGGAATTGGAGAACTGATTTCATTCCACACAGACCTCAAGGGACAGGGACACCCCTGGATTAAAACAACCAGGGACTCCTCTTACTTATTACCCCAGTTCTGGTTTAGGTTGCAGCTCATCCTTTCAGCAATGTGGAATTTGGGGTCTGAAAGATTGAGAAAAATGGGGAAAGGAAAAAAAGGAATGAGAGACCCTTTTCTTTTATCATCAGATAAACTCAGCCTCACTAACAAGTCCCTTCCTCCTTGTCTTAGAAGACAGAACATAGCAATTTCGTGGTTGAACGTCTTTTGGGGAAAGGTACTCTATAAATAAGCAGCGTATCCTTTGCAGTTATAATTGTTACTTAAAGTAAATGCCACATGGTTTTCTTGATTTTACTTGATTACTCAAACAGATTTTTGCCACTTGGAAATTTCTTTGGAGTATGAATTGCATTACTGTTTTCAGCTCCCTACCTAGGGAATCTGTAAGGACAGTCCTATGAAGATCTTTGATGATGACTCATGAGTGACCTGCCAGGAGAAAAATATCTGATATCAAGAGTACTATTCTGTACATTTGTGTAATCTTAGATCACTTCAGGAGGAAGGAAACAGTTGCCCAGTCAGACATAAATTGTTAGAATAAATATATAAGCTGGGTCTCTTCATTTTCACAGAGCTCGATAGGCTGAAGCATGCTTTATACAAGGTTATGTTACAAGTGTGGACACAGAAGGGTTTCACGGCTGCCAATGGCGGCTGTTTTCATTGGAACAACCCTGATTCTTCCCAGAAAGAGAGTTTGCAAACTTTCTTGCCAAAATTCGGTCAACTCATAACTCAACACACACTAACACATTCACTCTACTTCCACTGGCCTCGGAATTCAGAACATGCAGGGCCAACTGGACTGACCACTTACATCCAAAGTAGCTTTATTGATTATAACTAAAGTGTTGTTGTTTAACATTTTCTTTTTTTTCTTTTTGATGTGGACCATTTTAAAGTCTTTATTGAATTTGTTACAGTATTGCTTCTTCTTCTTTTTTTTAATGTTTCGGTGTTTTGATCCCGAGGCATGTGGGATCTTAGCTCCCTCACCTGGGATCAAACCACATCCCCTGAATTGTAAGGCAAAGTCTTAACCACTGGACCACCAGGGAAGTCCCAACTAAGGTGTTTCAAGGCAGGAAATTTGTGGTAATATGCTATGGCAGTAGGAAACTAGTACAATGGGTAATTCTGGTTATCTTTCCTGGGGGGTTTTGAAAGAAAGGGAGTTTGATATTTCTCAGATTTTATATACAGACATATCTCATTTTATTGTGCTTCAGTTTATTATGCTTTGCAGATACGGCATTTTTTAATCTATTGAAGGTTCGTGGCAACCCTGCATTGTCCAACAATAGTTTGCAATTTTTGGCCAGAAAGTATTTTTAAATTAAAGTATGTCCACTATGTTTTTTAGACAGAATTCTAATTTACATTAGAATAATGTAATTATTACATTATATATTAAATTACATATTATAATGTAAATTTAACTTTTATATGCACTGGGAAACAAACAAACAAATGTGTGACTTACTTTATTGCAATATTTGCTTTATTGTCTGGTCTAGAACTGAAACTGCAATATCTCCTAGGTATACCCATGATGTATATACATTACTTTTATTTATTTATTTATTTTTTACTGAAGTCCTTCTTTTTTAACTGGAGGATATTGCTTTACTATATTTTGTTGGTTTCTGCCATATATCAACAAGAATCAGCCACAGGTATACACATATATGTATGCATTACCTTCATAATCAGAAAAATATCAGGTTTATTATTTTCTCCCAAAATACTAACATGGTAATGGGAGCTGTGGTAGAAAGTTTTAAGCACTGAGACTCAAACTGACAACACTCCAGTCCTTAGAGTCTAGTGTCATTTACTGAGAAAATCAACTTATGAAGATTCACGAAACGACAAGTGGCAGAGTTTATTTTAATCAAGAGCTCATAAACAAATAAAACTCAATTTATTAGACATTTATCAAGGACCTGTTGGGTATCAGACACTATCTGGATCCATCAGGGTTATCTTTTTAACAGACTTCTTTAAAGGACAGAATGTAACATTCTCTCTGCACAGGCCAGTGTGCAGCCGCTTTCTGACATCTTTCCAGTGCCTAAGCTTTGTGCCCGGTGACTGGTGGTGCTTCCAGCAGTCAGAGCTGCTGGGGAAAGAGGTTGCCAGTCATGGCCAGGGGTGGAGTCGATGCTCTTGGGACAGAGGAGGAGGTGATGGCACGGGGTGAAGGCACTGGCAGGAGAGGGGATAGCAGAGATGATGGACTGTTTCATAATTCCTTATTTAGGACACTGAAAAGGCACCTCCAAGATAGCCTTGTTTGTGGCAACATGTGGATGTCCTTACTTTCCTTTGGTAATTTCTGGCCAGGTCAGGAGGACCAGAGGGAAGCTAATGAGATGGCTGAAGGCAGAAGTAGGGTAACTAGCTTTTTCTTCATTGTCTCTCAGCCCCACAACTCTCCATGTCCTGTCTTCTCTTTCCAGGCACCGTTTGGTGAAAGGACACCATCAACCCCTCAAGCCCTCACACCTGAGCCCCACACATTCAGTCCTCTGTCTCCAGGCTGTTCCTTCAGCTTGGGATATCCTTCTCCCTATTCATGAATTATTTTATCCTTCGGAGCTGCTCAACGCCAATGCCAATGGCTTCTTGCAACAGTAAGTTAAACCGTGTGCCAAGGACTTTGATATCCAGTGTATGATTGGATCCATTCGATCTGAGTGTTGCTTTCTCATCCGACATTGTGTTTATTCGAACCTGGGATCAGTCCCCTATTGCCTGTGGCTGCACAAAATCTCCCTTCAGTGGGTCTCTCTTTCCTCTTTGCTCCCATAGCTCAAGGCATAAGTATTATCACTGATTTTACACTGCTTCATAATTAGCTACCATTTTACATATTTGCATTCTCCCTTTGGACTCCACTGGTGATACATGCGTACAAAGAAAACACAAATATATTTATAGATCAGGGGTTTCTTCTCCAGTTTCTTCTCGTAACCATGAACTTTGACAGAGTCACAAGGTTTCAAAAAGGTTAGAATTTTCCCTCTGTGCTACCACTGCCAATTAATGTAGAAAGTTCATCGATGTGTCACACACTGGAGTCAGGAAATGGTACTAAAACGATTGCTTGCTGCTACTGTTTCATGTAAAGCCTTGAGCCAGTAAGACCTGTTGCTTAATGAAGTGGAGAAATGAACCTTGGAGAAATGGCTCTAGGATTTCAAGGTGGAGTCAGAGATAACATCACTGGAGGAAGTATAGGGAATTCAGTCAGTTAAGTTCAGTCGCTCAGTCGTGTCTGATTCTTTGCGACCCCATGAATCACAGCACACCAGGCCTCCCTGCCCATCACCAACTCCCAGAGTTCACTCAAACTCATGTCCATCGAGTCGGTGATGCCATCCAGCCATCTCATCCTCTGTCGACCCCTTCTCCTTTTGCCCCCATACCTCCCAGCATCAGGGTCTTTTCAAACGAGTCAACTCTTCGCATGAGGTGGCCAAAGTATTGGAATTTCAGCTTTAGTATCAGTCCTTCCAATGAACACCCAGGACTGATCTCCTTTAGGATGGACTGGCTGGATCTCCTTGCAGTCCAAGGGACTCTCAACAGTCTTCTCCAACACCACAGTTCAAAAGCATCAATTCTTTGGCGCTCAGCTTTCTTCACAGTCCAACTCTCACATCCATACATGACCACAGGAAAAACCTTGACTAGATGGTCCTTTGTTAGCAAAGTAATATCTCTGCTTTTTAAAACACTATCTAGGTTGGTCATAACTTTCCTTCCAAGGAGTAAGCGTCTTTTAATTTCATGGCTGCAGTCACCATCTGTAGTGATTTTGGAGCCCAGAAAAATAAAGTCTGACACTGTTTCCACTGTTTCCCCATCTATTTCCCATGAAGTGATGGGACCAGATGCCATGATCTTTGTTTTCTGAATGTTGAGCTTTAAGCCAACTTTTTCACTCTCCTCTTTCACTTTCATCAAGAGGCTTTTTAGTTCCCCTTCACTTTCTGCCATAAGGGTGGTGTCATCTGCATATCTGAGGTTATTGATATTTCTCCCAACAATCTTGATTCCAGCTTGTGCTTCCTCCAGTCCAGCGTTTCCTCATGATGTACTCTGTGTAAAAGTTAAATAAGCAGGGTGACAATATACAGCCCTGATGTACTCCTTTTCCTATTTGGAACCAGTCTGTTGTTCCATGTCCAGTTCTAACTGTTGCTTCCTGATCTGAATACAGATTTCTCAAGAGGCAGATCAGGTAGTCTGGTATTCCCATCTCTTGAAGAATTTTCCACAGTTTATTGTGATCCACACAGTCAAGGCTTTGGCATAGGCAATAAAGCAGAAATAGATGTTTTTCTGGAACTCTCTTGCTTTTTCCATGATCCAGCAGATGTTGGCAATTTGATCTCTGGTTCCTCTGCCGTTTCTAAAATCAGCTTGAACATCAGGAAGTTCATGGTTCACATATTGCTGAAGCCTACTTGGAGAATTTTGAGCATTACTTTACTAGCATGTGAGATGAGTGCAATTGTACAGTAGTTTGAGCATTCTTTGGCATTGCATTTCTTTGGGATTGGAATGAAAACTGGCCTTTTCCAGTCCTGTGGCCACTGCTGAGTTTTCCAAATGTGCTGGCATATTGAGTGCAGCACTTTCACAGCATCACCTTTCAGGATTTGAAATATCTCCACTGGAATTCCATCACCTCCACTAGCTTTGTCCGTAGTGATGCTTCCTAAGGTCCACTTGACTTCACATTCCAGGATGTCTGGCTCTAGGTCAGTGATCACACCATTGTGATTAGCTGGGTTGTGAAGATCTTTTTTGTACAGTTCCTTCTGTGCATTCTTGCCACCTCTTCTTAATATCTTCTGCTTCTGTTAGGTCCATACCATTTCTGTCCTTTATCGAGCCCATCTTTGCATAAAGTGTTCCCTTGGTATCTCTAATTTTCTTGAAGAGATCTCTAGTATTTCCTATTCTGTTGTTTTCCTCTATTTCTTTGCATTGATCACTGAGGAAGCCTTTCTTATCTTTCCTTGCCATTCTTTGGAACTCTGCATTCAGATGTTTATATCTTTCCTTTTTTCCTTTGCTTTTCGCTTCTCTTCTTTTCACAGCTATTTGTAAGGCCTCCTCAGACAGCCATTTTGCTTTTTTGCATCTCTTTTCCATGGGGATGGTCTTGATCCCTGTCTCCTGTACAATGTCACGAACCTCATTCCATAGTTCATCAGGCATTCTGTCTATCAGATCTAGTCCCTTAATTCTATTTCTCGCTTCCACTGTATAGTCATAAGGGATTTGATTTAGAGCAATCCTGAATGGTCTAGTGGTTTTCCCTACTTTCTTCAATTTAAGTCTGAATTTGGCAATAAGGAGTTCATGATCTGAGCCACAGTCAGCTGCCGGTCTCGTTTTTGCTGACTGTATAGCGCTTCTCCATCGTTGGCTGCAAAGAATATAATCAATCTGATTTCAGTGTTGACCATTTGGTGATGTCCATGTGTAAAGTCTTCTCTTGTGTTGTTGGAAGAGGGTGTTTGCTATGACCAGTGGCATTCTCTTGGCAAAACTCTATTAGCCTTTGCCCTGCTTCATTCCATACTCCAAGGCCAAATTTTCCTGTTACTCCAGCTGTTTCTTGACTTCCTACTTTTGCACTCCAGTCCCCTATAATGAAAAGGACATCTTTTTGGTGTGTTAGTTCTAAAAGGTCTTGTAGGTCTTCATAGAACCGTTCAAATTCAGCTTCTTCAGTGTTACTGGTTGGGGCATAGGCTTGGATTACCATGATATTGAATGGTTTGCCTTGGAAACGAACAGAGATCATTCTGTTGTTTTTGAGATTGCATCCAAGTACTGTATTTTGGACTCTTGTTGACCATGATGGCTACTCCATTTCTTCTAAGGAATTCCTGCCCAGAGTAGCAGATATAATGGTCATCTGAGTTAAATTCACCCATTCCAGTCCATTTTAGTTCACTGATTCCTAGAATGTCGATGTTCACTCTTGCCATCTCCTGTTTGACCACTTCCAATTTACCTTGATTCATGGACCTGACATTCCAGGTTCCTATGCAATATTGCTCTTTACAGCATTGGACCTTGCTTTTGTCACATCCACAACTGGGTATTGTTTTTGCTTTGGCTCCATCCCTTCATTCTTTCTGGAGTTATTTCTCCACTGATCTCCAGTAGCATATTGGGCACCTACCCACCTGGGGAGTTCCTTTTTCAGTATCCTATCATTTTGCCTTTTCATACTATTCATGAGGTTCTCAAGGCAAGAATACTGAAGTGGTTTGCCATTCCCTTCTCCAGGGGACCACATTGTGTCAGACCTCTCCACCATGACCCTCCCGTCTTGGGTGGCCCCACACGGCATGGCTTAGTTTCACTGAGTTAGACAAGGCTGTGGTCCTAGTGTGATCAGATTGACTAGTTTTCTGTGAATATGGTTTCAGTGTGTCTGTCTTCTGATGCTCTCTCGCAACACCTACTGTCTTACTTGGGTTTCTCTTACCTTGGACGTGGGGTATCTCTTCACGGCTGCTCCAGCAAAGCGCAGCTGCTGCTCCTTACCTTGAATGAGGGGTATCTCCTCAGGGCCACCCCTCCTGACCTTGAACGTGGAGTAGCTCCTCCCGGCCCTCCTGCGCCCGCACAGCCACAGCTCCTTGGACATGGGGTAGCTCCTCTCGGCCACGCTTCTGCGCGGTCCGACGCAGCATAATTAACTTCAATAACCAAGCAGAGACCACTCCCACCCCTACCAGCTGAACTTACTTTTCTCTTATAAAACATGTTGGGGAAGAAGGGATTGGGGATGACAGATTCTGGGAGACTGGTTTAACCTGTTGGCTCTAATATTCAGACTAATAAAAACAATGGAAGTACAAACCAGATTTGAGACTCTGCATGCAGTTACTAAAGAGATTCTCTTTGTGACCCCATGGACTATAGCCCACCAGACTCCTCTGTCTATGGGATTTTCCAGGCAAGAATACCAGAGTGGGTTGTCATTTCCTTCTCCAGTAGATCTTCCTGACCCAGGGATTGAACCCACATCTCCTGTGTCTCCTGAATTGGCAGGCAGATTCTTTACCACTGTGCCACCTGGGAAATTAAAGAGATTCAAAGCCAATTAAAAGCAGCACTGATATAAATGAAAACTATTAACATGTCAATTTCACACAAACATTTTCCATCATTTGAAGAGCAAGGGGGTCTGATCATTCTTAGAAGAAATAATTTGTAGATGCCTTTCAGGAATGGCATCTCCCCAAATTATTTTGTTCATTTGCCACTAAGTGAGGCAAGATCCTAGAAACAAGTACATATTTACAAAATAAAAATTCTAACATAAGCAACACAAAGAGATAGCTCTTTTGTCAAAATCTGTTTGTTTCCAAAGTTCAGGGTTAAATTCTATGCTTTGAAAATTTTCTCTTCCTCTTTCTCTCTTTGTGTGTATGTGTGTAAAAGTAAATATTTTTTCATTTATTTTACCATATCATGTATTTTGCAAAACTACATAAATATTTAAATTAGAAATAAAAAAGAGAATATATTTCCCCAAAAATAAAGCTTCCTCATACCAGACTTTTTTTTTTTTTTCCTAAAACAAGTGTTTCCAGAAACAGAGACTTCTTTTTGTGGAATGTGTTTTTCCACTTGCGAGAAGGAATGAATTAAAAGAGCCATAACTGTCTGTTGCTGGCTAGAGCAGAAAGTAGGAAAAAACAGTCATTTTTTTTCCCTCTACACTCTCTCAGTGACCTCCTCTTCTCCATCAGGAAGGCATGATTATCCTAGCATCCATGCCCCCTGATCTCTGTGGTCAGAAGGAGGAGGCTGACAAAGAACTGGTGCTAAATTCTCTGGAACAACACATACTTAATCTTCAACTATAAAAGCAGAAAGGAAAGGCAATCACATACGAATACCACCATCTTTCTTCCCCAGTCTTTCTCTCTGAAATATATAACCAGTTATACACATGTTAGCCCTGGGCACATTTTAGAATATGGAGGAATTTTTAAAGGAAAGGAAAATGAGAGTCCATTTTATGAACTCTAGATTCTACTCACCCTTGCCAATGGCCAATTTTGTCATTTAGCAATTGTGTTACAATTTCAAAAATGAATGGTTTCCAAGAGTGTTGGTGGACCAGGATCCTTCTAGCTTTCATTTTAGAAGGAAAAAGAAAAATGGAAAAAAGCAAGGGGAAGGAGTGGAGCAGGAGTAGGAAAGTTTGCAGCCGTATTCTTCAGGATAACGTTTATTAACATAACTAGATTCCAAGTCACGGTTAACTAACCAAGTCCTAATTATATTTCGTGGAGCAAATTTAACCCCCTACAGCAGTAGTGCTCAAACCATCAGAATCACTACAGGATCTTGTTAACACACAGCTGGGCCCTACTCTCAGAATTAGACTTCCTTGTTGGCTCAATGGTAAAGAGCCTGTCTGCCAATGAAGAAAGCACAAGTTCCATCCCTGGGCCAGAAAGAACCCTGGAGAGGGAAATGGCAACCCACTCCAGCATTCTTGCCTGGGAAATCCCATAGACAGAGAAGCCTGGTGGGCTAGAGTCCATAGGGTCACAAAAGAGTCGGACACTACTTAGTGACTGAAACAACGGCAAACCTCGGAGTCTCGGATTCAGCAGATTTGGAGCAGGGCCAGAGAACCTGCCTCTCTAACAGGTTCCCAGGTGATGCTGCTGCTGTTGGTCCAGGGGCCCCACTTTGAGAGCTGCTGTCCTTTAGCAGCAGCTATTTGCAATCCTGTCTTGCATCAGAAGATTCTTCTTAGAGGGTTTATAAAATCCTGATTCCTAGGCCCCACCTTAGATCCACAGAAATAGAATCTCAGGGGTAACTCTTGTCAAAGACAAATCTATATACCAGTTAAAGCTGTAAGGATAGAGTTTATTCAGTAATAACAGCTGTAACAGGGAAGAGGGTCCAGCGTGAATGGAAATCAACTTTGTTGAAACTAAAGGCAAGAGACTTCTTCTTTTTTTTTTTTTTTTGGTATGCATTTATTTGGTACTGGGGTGTAGCCGATTAACAATGTTGTGGTAGCTTTAGGTGAACAGTGAAGGGACTCAGCCATCCATATACATGTATTCAGATCAGATCAGATCAGATCAGTTGCTCAGTCCTGTCCGACTCTTTGTGACCCCATGAATCGCAGCACGCCAGGCCTCCCTGTCCCTCACCAACTCCAGAGTTCACTCAGACTCACGTCCATCGAGTCAGTGATGCCATCCAGCCATCTCATCCTCTGTCCTCCCCTTCTCCTCCTGCCCCCAATCCCTCCCAGCATCAGAGTCTTTTCCAATGAGTCAACTCTTGGCATGAGGTGGCCAAAGTACTGGAGTTTCAGCTTTAGCATCATTCCTTCCAAAGAAATCCCAGGGCTGATCTCCTTCAGAATGTACTGGTTGGATCTCCTTGCAGTCCAAGGGACTCTCAAGAGTCTTCTCCAACACCACAGTTCAAAAGCATCAATTCTTCGGCGCTCAGCCTTCTTCACAGTCCAACTCTCACATCCATACATGACCACAGGAAAAACCATAGCCTTGACTAGACGAACCTTTGTTGGCAAAGTAATGTCTTTGCTTTTGAATATGCTATCTAGGTTGGTCATAACTTTCCTTCCAAGGAGTAAGCGTCTTTTAATTTTATGGCTGCAGTCACCATCTGCAGTGATTTTGGAGCCCAGAAAAATAAAGTCTGACACTGTTTCCACTGTTTCCCCATCTATTTCCCATGAAGTGGTGGGACTGGATGCCATGATCTTCGTTTTCTGAATGTTGAGCTTTAAGCCAACTTCTTCACTCTCCACTTTCACTTTCATCAAGAGGCTTTTGAGTTCCTCTTCACTTTCTGCCATAAGGGTGGTGTCATCTGCATATCTGAGGTTATTGATATTTCTCCCAGCAATCTTGATTCTAGCTTGTGTTTCTTCCAGTCCAGCGTTTCTTATGATGTACTCTGCATATAAGTTAAATAAACAGGGTGACAATATACAGCCTTGACGAACTCCTTTTCCTATTTGGAACCAGTCTGTTGTTCCATGTCCAGTTCTAACTGTTGCTTCCTGACCTGCATACCGATTTCTTAAGATGCAGATCAGGTGGTCTGGCATTCCCATCTCTTTCAGAATTTTCCACAGTTTATTGTGATCCACACAGTCAAAGGCTTTGGCATAGGCAATAAAGCAGAAATAGATGTTTTTCTGGAACTCTCTTGCTTTTTCCATGATCGAGCGGATGTTGGCAATTTGATCTCTGGTTCCTCTGCCTTTTCTAAAACCAGCTTGAACATCAGGAATTTCATGGTTCACATATTGCTGAAGCCTGGCTTGGAGAATTTTGAGCATTACTTTACTAGCATGTGAGACGAGTGCAATTGTGTGGTAGTTTGAGCATTCTTTGGCATTGCCTTTCTTTGGGATTGGAATGAAAACTGGCCTTTTCCAGTCCTGTGGCCACTGCTGAGTTTTCCAAATGTGCTGGCATATTGAGTGCAGCACTTTCACAGCATCATCTTTCAGGATTTGGAATAGCTCCACTGGAATTCCATCACCTCCACTAGCTTTGTTTGTAGTGATGCTTTCTAAGGCCCACTTGACTTCACATTCCAGGATGTCTGGCTCTAGGTCAGTGATCACACCATCGTGATTATCTGGGTCGTGAAGATCTTTTTTATACAGTTCTTCTGTGTATTCTTGCCATCTCTTCTTAATGTCTTCTGCTTCTGTTAGGTCCATACCATTTCTGTCCTTTATCGAGCTCATCTTTGCATGAAATGTTCCTTTGGTATATCTGATTTTCTTGAAGAGATCCCTAGTCTTTCCCATTCTGTTGTTTTCCTCTATTTCTTTGCATTGATTGCTGAAGAAAGTTTTCTTATCTCTTCTTGCTATTCTTTGGAACTCTGCATTCAGATGTTTATATCTTTCCTTTTCTCCTTTGCTTTTCGCTTCTCTTCTTTTCACAGCTATTTGTAAGGCCTCCTCAGACAGCCATTTTGCTTTTTTGCATTTCTTTTCTATGGGGATGGTCTTGATCCCTGTCTCCTGTACAATGTCACGAACCTCATTCCATAGTTCATCAGGCACTCTATCTATCAGATCTAGTCCCTTAAATCTATTTCTCACTTCCACTGTATAATCATAAGGGATTTGATTTAGGTCATACCTGAATGGTCTAGTGGTTTTCCCTACTTTCTTCAATTTAAGTCTGAATTTGGCAATAAGGAGTTAATGGTCTGAGCCACAGTCAGCTCCTGGTCTTGTTTTTGCTGACTGTATAGAGCTTCTCCATCTTTGGCTGCAAAGAATATAATCAATCTGATTTCAGTGTTGACCATCTGCTGATGTCCATGTGTAGAGTCTTCTCTTGTGTTGTTGGAAGAGGGTGTTTGTTATGACCAGTGCATTTTCTTGGCAAAACTCTATTAGTCTTTTCCCTGCTTCATTCGGTATTCCAAGGCCAAATTTGCCTGTTACTCCAGGTGTTTCTTCACTTCCTACTTTTGCATTCCAGTCCCCTATAATGAAAAGGACATCTTTTTTGGGTGTTAGTTCTAAAAGGTCTTGTAGGTCTTCTTAGAACCATTCAGCTTCAGCTTCTTCAGCATTACTGGTTGGGGCATAGACTTGGATTACTGTGATATTGAATGGTTTGCCTTGGAAACGAACAGAGATCATTCTGTTGTTTTTGAGATTGCATCCAAGTACTGCATTTCGGACTCTTGTTGACCATGATGGCCACTCCATTTCTTCTGAGGGATTCCTGCCCGCAGTGGTAGATATAATGGTCATCTGAGTTAAATTCACCCGTTCCAGTCCATTTCAGTTCGCTGATTCCTAGAATGTCAACATTCACCCTTGCCATCTCCTGTTTGACCACTTCCAATTTGCCTTGATTTATGTATTCATTCTCTCCCAAACTCCCATCCAGGCTGGCACACTGAGCAGAGTTATGTGCTACACAATAGGTCTTTGTTGGTTACCCATTTTAAATATAGCAGTGTGTAGGTGACTTTCCCAGCTATCCCTTCCCCCTGACAACCATAAATTCATCTTCTAAGTCTGTGACTCTCTTTCTGTTTTGTAAGTTCATTTGTATCGTTTCTTCTTAGATTTCACACGTAAGGGGTGCCCTGTGATACCTCTCCTTCTCTGACTGACTGACCTCACTTAGTATCACACTCTCTAGGTCCAGCCATGTTGCTGCAAATGGCAGTAACATTCTTTCTTTCTTTTTAACGGCTGAGTGATATTCCACTGCATATATGTACCACATCTTCTTTATCCCAGTGTTCATTGCAGCACTGTTTACAATAGGCCAGACATGGAAACAACCTAAGAGACTTCTTAAAGATAGGGTATCATAGGGAGAGGAATCAAGTGGCATTAAGGGTCCACGTGACTAGGCCATTTGGGTTTGTTAAGTGGTGCTTACCCAGGGGAGAAGCAAACTTCTCCTAGCTTTACAACAGGAGGTTGGGACATCCCTGGTGGCCTAGTGGTTAAGACTTCGCTTTCCAATGCCAGAGGTACTGGTTCAATCCCTGGTCGGGGAGCTCAGATCCCATATGCCTGATGGCCAAAAAAACAAAATATATAGAGTGAAAAACCAGCAATATTGTAACAAATCCAATTGTTGTTGTTTAGTGGCTAAATCAAGTCTGACTCTGTGTGACCCCATGGACTGTAGCCCACCAGGCTTCTCTGTCCATGGAATTTTCCAGGCAAGAATACTGGAGTGGGTTGCCATTTCCTGCTGCAGGGGATCTTCCCAACCCAGGGATCAAACCCGAGTCTTCTGTGTCTCTTGCATTGGCAGGCAGGTTCTTTATCACTGCGACTCCAGGGAAGCCCAACACATTCAATAGAGACTTGAAAAATGGTCCACATTTAAAAAAAAAAAAGTCTTAAAAAAAACAGGAGGCAGTGGTGCAAGTTGATGCCCTGAACCCACCAAAGTTCCGCCCTTACTCTCCCTGAAGGACTGGGAGCCAGATTGAAAGGTAGCTCCTTAAAAGTTTACATTTCAAAGAAAGATTCTTGAGATTCCTTTTTTTCCCCTCCTCATCCTTCCACCCACAACTTTTTTTTTTTTCCTTGAGATTCTTGAGAAAATAATTCTGGGTGGTAGAGATTAATGGCTCAAAGTGGGAGTGAGAGGATTTATAATTGCAAGCTTCCTAAAGTTGGGGTTCCCTGGTGACTCAGATGATAAAGAATCTGCCTGCAATTCAGGAGACCTGGGTTCAATTCTTGGGTCAAGAAGATCTCATGGAAAAGGGGATGGCAACCAACCCACTCTAATATTCTTGACTGGAGAATTCCATGGACAGAGGAGCCTAGCAGGCTACAGTCCATGGGGTCACAAAGAGTCAGACACGATTGAGCAACTAACATTTTTCCTAAAGTAACTGCTCTAAGAAGGAGTTTAGGGAGTCTATCTGCCTATCACCAGTTTGAGTTGGAACAAACAGTAAATTGTCCTGGCAGCCCTGAGCTTGCTCAGGAAGGAATTTAAGGGGACACAGCCTTGAGTTTTTAGAAACTAGTATAGTGTTTCTTCAGTTCTCTAGAATATGAGGTTTAAGGGGTGGGAGACAGCAAATCATTTATGCTGAGAGTCTGGTTAAGAACAGGCATCAGAAGAGCCTGACTGGACTTTGGTCAAGGAAAGAATCTTTGTTAGTGCAGGCATCTGTACATTGAAACTGTGAAAACTGTCCATAGATTATTTTAATGACCAGGGTTGAAAGGCAATTCGTACAATAAGGAGATTTACAGTTCTAGATGAGAGGTAATGTTTGCTTTGATGTATTTCTTTTATAAGTTGTTCCTAATACTTACACAACTTCAGGAGTAATTGGCAAACAGGAAAGATTTCTGCACTTCTCTATGGTGTGGACACATAGCATTTCAGAGCAGCTACAGTCACCTTATATTTTATAAAATAACATTTCAAGAAGTTCCAAGTCAAGGAAGATAAGGGACTGAGAAGTAACTGCCAAAACCACCCTGAACCTTTTTCCCAATATTTAAAAATATTTACTTAAGGACATGTGATTGCTAACTGTGGAAGACCTAGGCCAAGCCCCTGTGTCTCCTAAGTCCAGAGCCACTGCTATACATTCCCAGGGAAAAGCAGACCAAGTGACACCCCCTGGCTGCAGCATTTTTGTTCAGGAAAATTATGTTTAAATAAAGAGTAAGCACGGGGCTTCCCAGGTGGTGCTAGGGGTAAAGGACCCACCTTCTAGTGCAGGAGACCTAAGAGACACAGGTTCAATCTCTGGGTCAGAAAGATCCTCTGGAGAAGGGAATGGCAGCCCACTCCAATATTCTTGCATGGAGAATCCCATGGACAGAGGAGCCTGGCGGGCTACAGTGTATGGAGTCACGAAGAGTCAGACATAACTGAAGCAACTTTGCACACACGTGTGCAAAGAGCAAGCACAGTCTTGATTGGGATAAGAATTCCAAAGGACATGTAGGCTAAGAGGCAATTTCTTTGATGATCGTGGGAGTGGAATTCTTTGTGGGATCTGCTGAGGACTGAATTAATTGAGTCCTTCTGAAATTCATGTGTTGAAACCCTAACCTCCAATGTGACTATTTGGAGATATAGCTTTAAGAGGTAATTAAGGTTGAACGTTAAGGTTAAAAGCAGAGATGTTACTTTGCTGACAAAAGTCCATATAGTCAAAGCTACGGTTTTTCCAATAGTTGTGTATAGATATGAGAGCTGGACCATGAGGAAAGCTGAGGGCCAAAGAATTGATGCTTTTGAACTGTGGTGTTGGAGAAGACTGTTGAGAGTCCCTTGGACTGTAAGGAGATCAAACTAGTCAATCCTAAAGGAAATCAGTCCTGAATATTAATTGGAAGGACTGATGCTGAAATTGAAGCTCCAATACTTTGGTCACCTAATGCAAAGAGCTGATTCATTGGAAAAGACCCTGATGCTGGGAAAGATTGAAGGCAGGAGGAGAAGAGGACAACAGAGGATGAGATGTTTGGATGCCATCAGCAACTTGATGGACATGAGTTTGAGCAAGCTCTGGGAGTTGGTGATGGACAGGGAAGCCTGGCGTGCTGCAGTCGATGGGGATCACAAAAAGTCGAATGCACCTGAGCAACTGAAACGAAGGGTGAGTGAGGTCATTAGGGTAGAATCCTAATCCAACAGGATTAGTGGTTTTATAAGAAGAGAGAGAGGGAGAAAGAGAGAGAAAAGATAAAAAGAAAGGAAGGAAGCAAAAAGGAGAGAGGGGAAGATGTCTCCATGCTCACACACTGAGGAAAGGCTGTTCGAAGAGAAGACACAGCAAAAAGGTGGCCACCTATGAGCCAGAAAAAGGGTCATCAGTTCAGTTGAGTTGCTCAGTCGTGTCCGATTCTTTGCGACCCCATGAATCGCAGCACACCAGGCCTCCCTGTCCATCACCAACTCCCAGAGTTCACTCAAACTCACGTGCATTGAGTAGATGATGCCAGCCAGCCATCTCATCCTCTGTCGTCCCCTTCTCCTTCTGCCCCCAATCCCTCCCAGCATCAGGGTCTTTTCCAATGAGTCAACTCTTCGCATGAGGTGGCCAAAGTATTGGAGTTTCAGCCTCAGCATCAGTCCTTCCAATGAACATCCACGACTGATCTCCTTTAGGATGGACTGGCTGGATCTCCTTGCTGACCAAGGGACACTCAGGAGTCTTCTCCAACACCACTGTTCAAAATCATCAATTCTTCAGCCCTCAGCTTTCTTCATAGTCCAACTCTCACATCCATACATGACCACAGGAAAAACCATAGCCTTGACTAGATGGACCTTTGTTGGCAAAGTAATATCTCTGCTTTTTAATATGCTGTCGAGGTTGGTCATAACTTTTCTTCCAAGGAGTAAGCATCTTTTAATTTCATGGCTGCAGTCACCATCTGTAGTGATTTTGGAGCCCCCAAAAATAAAGTCTGACACTGTTTCCACTGTTTCCCCATCTATTTCCCATGAAGTGATGGGATCAGATGCCATGATCTTCGTTTCCTGAATGTTGAGCTTTAAGCCAACTTTTTAACTCTCCTCTTTCACTTTCATCAGGAGGCTTTTTAGTTCCTCTTCACTTTCTGCCATAAGGGTGGTGTCATCTGCATATCTGAGGTTATTGATATTTCTCCCAGCATTCTTGGTTCCAGCTTGTGCTTCTTCCAGCCCAACATTTCTCATGATGTACTCTGTGTATAAGTTAAATAAGCAGGGTGACAATATACAGCCTTGATGTACTCCTTTTCCTATTTGGAACCAGTCTGTTGTTCCATGTCCAGTTCTAACTGTTGCTTCCTGACCTGCATACAAATTTCTCAAGAGGCAGGTCAGGTGGTCTGGTATTCCCATCTCTTTCAGAATTTTCCACAGTTTATTGTGATCCACACAATCAAAGGCTTTGGCATAGTCAATAAAGCAGAAATAGATGTTTTTCTGGAACTCTCTTGCTTTTTCCATGATCCAGCGGATGTTGGCAATTTGATCTCTGGTTCCTCTGCCTTTTCTAAAACCAGCTTGAACATCTGGAAGTTCAGGGTTCACATACTGCTGAAGCCTGGCTTGGAGAATTTTGAGCATTACTTTACTAGTGTGTGAGATGAGTGCAATTGTGCAGTAGTTTGAGCATTCTTTGGCATTGCCTTTCTTTGGGATTGGAATGAAAACTGACCTTTTCCAGTCCTGTGGCCACTGCTGAGTTTTCCAAATGTGCTGGCATATTGAGTGCAGCACTTTCATAGCATCATCTTTCAGGATTTGAAATAGCTCCACTGGAATTCCATCACCTCCACTAGCTTTGTTCGTAGTGATTCTTCCTAAGGCCCACTTGACTTCACATTCCAGGATGTCTGGCTCTAGGTCAGTGATCACACCATTGTGATTATCTGGGTCATGAAGATCTTTTTTGTACAGTTCTTCTGTGTATTCTTGCCATCTCTTCTTAATGTCTTCTGCTTCTGTTAGGTCCGTACCATTTCTGTCCTTTATCAAGTCCATCTTTGCATGAAATGAGCGTCGTCACCAGAAACCAAATCAGCCAGCACCTTGATCTTGGATTTCCATTTTCCAGAACTGTGAGAAATGGTTTTCTGTGGTTTAAGCCACATGGTCTATGGTATTTTGTTACAGCGGCCTGAGCTAAGACAGGATCATTTGTTTGTTCATTCATTTATTCAACAACTATCTTTCTTTCAGGCACTCTGGAAATAAAGTTCCAGCCTTTGAGCAGCTTATATTCCAAAGACAGGCAAAAAAAACCAACAAAAATCAAAGCAATATGTAGTGTGAGAAATGGTAACTGCCATGAGGAAAATAAAGGAGAGTGAGAGGGACAGAGGAGTGGGAAGTGGGTGTCTCATGCAGTGTGGTCAGATAAAGCTCCAACAGACACCGGAAGTGAGCCTTGGATTCTCTGAAGGAAGAGGATCCTAAGCAGAGGAACAAGTGCAAAGATCTGGAAGCTGACAAGTTCAGGGAATAGCAAGGAGGCCAGGTGGCTGGAGCTAAGCCAGCCAAGAAGAGCGGTTAAGTGCTGGTTGGGGGAGGCAAGTTATGCACAGAGCCAACTAGGTCTGCCTTAGGACTCTGCTTCTTACTCTGAGAAATGGGTACCATTGAAGGCTGTGACTGCAGAAGTGATGAGATTGACTTCTATGTTAGGAGAATCGTTCTTACTGCTGGGGAAATGGTGGTGGATGGGGAAAAGGCCATATGCAGGGAGACTGGATGGAAGATAGGGAGATGGGCTTATTCTTAAACTAAGTGATTTTATTTATTTTGGCTTGACTTTTGAAACAGCTAATGGATACATGTCTTTAGGAGTCTTCAAAGGTGATTTTGTTTGAATCTTGGGTTATTCAAATGAAGGAGACTATATATTTACATCCAGGGTTTCCCAGGTGGTGCTAGTGGTAAAGAATCCCCCTGACAATGTAGGAGACATGGGTTCAATCCCTGGGTTAGGAAGATTCCCTGGAGTAAGAAATGGCAACCCAGCCCAGCATTCTTGCCTGGAAAATTCCATGAGCAGAAGAGCTTGATGGGCTCCAGTCCAGGGGCCTCAGAGAATCAGACATGACTGCGTGATCGAGCATATGCATGCTAGCACGCGCGTGCACACACACACACACTTACACCCAGGAGCT
This sequence comes from Bos javanicus, assembly GCF_032452875.1. Classification (NCBI taxonomy): domain Eukaryota; kingdom Metazoa; phylum Chordata; class Mammalia; order Artiodactyla; family Bovidae; genus Bos; species Bos javanicus. Next base: position 31,624,418 of record NC_083881.1, on the reverse strand, counting down.
TGGATTTTCTTTTTTGACCTTTGGTTCTGGGTCTTTCTGGATTCCTTTTAGTTCTTCAGTAAATTTCACAAAGTCTGCTCACTGACCTTTCTCTATTTTGATATATTATCAACTTGCCTAATAATGTAGGGCTGTTGGCACCATCTTCCTCCAACTCCAGCTTTCCTTTGGCTGTATTTTTTCACGCTTGAAGGTGCACATAAATCCCCTAGGAGGGTCTTTAATTAAAATGCTGATTCTGATTTGGTAGATCTGGGGTAGGTCACAAGGAGTCTGCATTTCTAGCCAGCTCCCAGTACTATCTATCCTCAGCCAATATTTTGAAGAGCAAAATATGATTCAAAGGATTTTACACACTTTAGATATTCTTTTTGTGAAGAAAAAAAATCAGACAAATGTATGCAATTGAGGTAGTAGGTAGAGAGGCCCCAGGCTGAGCAGCTGTACCTGGCCTCCTGCCGATGCTTCAAGATGGGGTACCAGGAGGAGCATCGGCCCCACTTGGGTGCAGTCTTGTGAATTTCCCCACCCAACACATGCACAGAGAAGGCCCTTAATCTAGGGGAAGGACAAAAGGAGGGAGAGGCCAGCAGGAATCCATCTTAGCTGAGAGATGTGTGCTCACACCAGGATCAAATGTGGAGACGACTGGCCAAAGATAACCCGGAAACCTGCCCCCGGGTAAGCAATCTAAGCCACCCCATTGGGTGCAACTCACTCTGAGCTCACCTGTGTGTTCTTTCATACGTATTTTGCTTTTTCCAAACGTACTTTGCTGCTGATAAAAATTTTTATCTTTTTCATAATCTTGGTCTCTTTGCTGAATTCCTTCTTCAAAGAAGATAAGAACCAAGGTCCTTATTCCAGCTTTTCAGTACTGGAATCACTATGAGAAATCTATTCTTCAGCATTTTTCTATTGAGTGAGAATTTTTGGCCCCAATAAAGAAATCAAATTATTGTTTCTCCTTTTTCTAGGCAGTTTTTATAAAATGCACAGGTATTCTTTGCAAAGAAGAGGGAATAACATTTATTTTTGTAATAAGCAATGTATTTACAGGGTTTAAAATATAAAATACATAAAATGGTCATCAGTGGTATATTCCAACTCTCACTCCTGAACGCTTAATTCTCCACTTCTATATTCTTCCAGAAACAGTCTAAGCAAATACTATAAATACACATGCATGTGTGTGTATGTATATATACAAGCTTTTCCCCCGTTTTTGCACAATTCATAGTGTATTAAGTCTACTATTCTGGTTTGCTTTTTTTACATCTAATATGTATTAGGTGTAATTTCATATCAGTACATTAAAAGCATTCTCATTCCTTATTATGGTTTTGGAATATGCCATTAGATGCATGTGCCGTAGTTTATTTAACTAGTCTCAAAAGGTAGCTTTAAATTAATATAATTGGAACTGACAACTCTAAAAACTGCAAATGAAAACAATTATAATTCAGTTTTCCAACCACAGAGGAAACATATTTATACACGAGATAAAGACTAAATTGTTCCTATAATAAATGCAAATTTGTCTTAAGTATTTAAAAAACTTAAGAGATTTTACTTAGCTGCACATCAGCGGTGGTATTTTGAAAAGAAAACAATTTTGATATCTTCTAGTATTTAAGGAATTCCTTTGGGATTATGAATAGTGTGTTAGGAAATTGCAGAAACTCTTTCAGCTTGAAAACAGTGGTAAATCACCAAAATGAGCTTTGGAAGTAAGTGTTCCTGTAGTTGTTTAGTCATTAAGTCATGTCTGACTCTTTTGCCACCCCATGGACCATAGCCTGCCAGGCTCCTCTGTCTATGGAATTCTCCAGGCAAGAATACTGGAGTGGGTTGCCATTTCCTTCTCTAAGAACACTGGCGTCAGTTGCCATTTCTTTCTCCAGGATATCTTCCCAACCCAAGTATCAAACCTGCATTTCCTGCTTGGTAGGCAGACTCTTTACTACTGAGCCACCTGGTGTTTCAAAAAATATAATTGACTGCTGTGGAATGATTAATGCACTTCAAGAGTCTTTCTTACTTACAGGTGAGTGGGATCTTGTGTAATGATCCAAAAAATTCCATTCATGGCCTATCTGGATGATTGAGATGATGATTTTATTAACCAGACACCTGCCCTCACCAATCCTACTTACATTTTTTTTTTTTTTTACTGCTTGAGACAGCAAATCTGTTTCTTTCAAGTACCTAAAATATCTTTAGAATGTCATTTATCTCTATCTTCTGTCCAGTGGGTCCTGATTTAGTAGTTTCATTGAGGTAAAATTGATATTTGGTGTTAAAAATAGAGGGCTTTTCCAAGGGCTCAGCAGATAAAGAATCCCCCTGCAATGCGGGAGACACAGCAGACTCAGATTCAATCCCTGGGTTGGGAAGATCCCCTGGAGAAGGAAATGGCAACCTACTCCAGTATTTTTGCCTGGGAAATCCCATGGACAGAGGAGCCTGGCGGGTTACAGGCCAATAGGTTGCAAAGAGTTGGACACAGCTGAGCAAATAAGAGGGCTTCTTAAATTATCATATGGTAAAACTGACTTTTTCCAGTGAGCATTTCTATAAATGTGAACACATGTATGTACAGATTCATGTAATCACCACCATAATCAGAATACAGAACATTTTAAGCATTGACATCCTCTCTCCCTGTGCAAAAGGAAACAAAATAAAATTAAAAACCTCCTTTGTGCTGTCCATATGTCCATAAACACAGATTTTCACCCCAGTAGTTTTGTACTACTGTTCATCCATTTACGCAGTGAAAAAGATATGAGTTGTTTCCAATTTTAGGGAGTATGAATAGAATTTCTATAAATGTGTGTTAGATATATGAGTGAAAGTCGCTCAGTCGTGTCTGACTCTGCCACCCCATGGACTATAGCCCACCAGGCTCCTCTGTCCATGGAATTCTCCAGGCAAGAATACTGGAGTGGGTAGCCATTCTCTTCTCCAGGGGATGGTCCCATCCCAGGGATCGAACCCAGGTCTCCCACATTCCAGGCAGATTCTTTACTGTCTGAGCCATCAGGGAAGCAAAAATATATGTGTACATGCTTTTTTTGTGGCTATAACTGTTAATCTCCCTTGGATAAATAGAGAGGGATTGCTGGGTCACAGGGTAAGTGTTTAACTTTATAAGAAACTACCAAACTGTTTCTCCAGAGTTGCTGTGTACATTTTGCATTTCTGATAGCAATGTGGGTTCAAATTCTTCCACGTGCTCTCTGGCACCTGATATTGTCATTTTTTTTAGTCATTTTAATAGCTGTGTAGTAGTATCTCATTAGGAGAAGGCAATGGCAACCAACTCCAGTACTCTTGCCTGGAAAATCCCACGGACGGAGGAGCCTTGTAGGCTACAATCCATGGGGTCGCTAAGAGTAGGACACGACTGAGTGACTTCACTTTCACTTTTCACTTTCATGCATTGGAGAAGGAAATGGGAACCCACTCCAGTGTTCTTGCCTGGAAAATCTCAGGGACAGGGGAGCCTGGTGGGCTGCCATCTATGGGGTCGCACAGAGTTGGACACGACTGAAGCGACTTAGCAGCAGCAGCAGCAGTATCTCATCGTGGTTTTAATTTGTATTAATGGTTAATTTGTGACCTGCCAGGTTAATTTGTAGCCTCCCAGGCTCCTCTGTTAATCTGGTTTTTAAGGCAAGAATACTGGAGTGAGTGCCATTTCCTTCTCCAGGGGATCTTCCCAACCCAGGGATTGAACCTGAATTTCCTCTGTCTCCTGCATTGGAGGTGTATTCTTTATCCGCTGAGTCATCAGGGAAGCCCTTTTAAAGCTTATTTGCCATTGTATATCCTCTTTAGTGAAATGTCCAAGCTTTTTACCCATTTTTGAAAATTGGGTTGTTGTTTTTTTAGTAAGTTTCAGGAATTTTAAAAATATATATTCTGAATACAAGTTACTTGTCAGATACTTGATTTTCAAGCATTTCCTTCCATTTTGTAACTTGTCCTTTAGCAATGTCTTTCACAGAGCAAACGTTTTAAATTTTGTCAAGTCCAATTTGTTAATTATTTTCTTTTATAGATCATGCTTTTGGTGTCATGAAGAAGAAACTTTTGCCTAACCCTAGCTCATGAAGATTTTATCTTATGTTTATTTTTGAAAGTTTAATAGCTTTATATTTTACATTTAGGTCTATGACCTATTTTGAGTTCATTTATGTACAAAGTATGACCTTTAGGTTGAGGCTGTTTATTTCTCCCACATATGGATGTCTTAATTTTTTCAACACTATTGATTGAAAAGACTATCCTTTCTTCACTGAATTGTCTTTGAACCTTAGTCAAAAATCAACTGGCTATATTTCTATGAGTCTATACCTGGGCTTTCTATTCTGTTCTGTGACCTGAATGTCTATCCTCTAGCCAATGCTGTATGTCTTATTACAACTTTATATTAAGACTTCATATTGGGTATTATGATTCATCCATTTCTATTCTTTAAAAAAAATTTATTACTCTTCTAGTTACATTGCCTTTCCATATAAATCCTAGAATCAGCTTCTCTATAACTACAGATTTAGAATTATGCTATACCTATAGGTGACATCTTTACACCTGTCTTTCAATCCATGACTATGATGTCTCCCCATTTCTTTAGGTCCTCTCTGAGCTCTTTCATGAGCACTTCAAAATTTTCATCATAAGATCTTGTATATTTTGTTAGATTTACAATTAAACCTTTTATTTCTGCCTTTATTTTAAATGGTGTTTTTAAAATGTTGGTTTCCAATGCATATGAATAATATGTAAATATAAAATAGATTTTTGTACATTGACTTTGTATCCGACATTATTAAACTCAGTGATAAGTTCTAGATATATTTGGGTAGATTCCTTGGGATTTTCTGCATAGACAATTATGCTGACTGTCAACGAGGAAAGCCTGTTTCTTCCATTCTGTGTGCCGTTTGCTTCGTTTTACTGTACTGGCTAGGACCTTCAGTGTGATACTAAATAGGAGTAGTGAGAATGTATACCCTTGCCTTGTTTCCAATATTAGCATTCAGGTTTTCACTGTTGAATCTTTTCACATTTGAGTATGATGTTGACTATAGCTTTAAAAAAATTTTTTTCCAAGGATATATATTTTTTCAATTTTCTTCATTATTCAATATTCATTGAGCAGTGACCTTTTTTTTTTTTTTAAATTGGAGGGTAATAGTTGGCTTTTTTCAAAGAAGTCCCTAATCGAGTTGAGGATGCCTGCTCAGAGTTTTTATAATGAATGAGTGTTGAATGTTACCACTTGCTTTCCCCTGACCTGTTGATAAGATCATGTAGTTTTTATCTTTTCATCTGTCTGTGATCAATTACATTGCTTGGTTTTCTAATATTGAACCTACCTGCATCCTCAGGATGAACCCCTCCTATTGGTTGTGGTGAACTTTCATATACTGCTGAATCTGATTTGCTAATATTTTGTTGAGGATTTTTACATCTATATTCATAGGGGATATGGTCTGTAATTGTCTTTTTGTATTATTTTTATATAGCTTTGGTTTCAGGTTTATGCTGGCCTTACGATTTGAGAAGTGTTCCCCCCTTCTATTTTTTGAAGGAGATAGAGTTGATGTTATTTCTTCTTTAAATGTTTGATAGTTTCACTAGTAAATTCTATCTGGGCCTAGAAATTTCTTTTTTCAGTAGGCTTCAGATTACAGTTTCTTTAAAAGACAGGCTTTAAATGAAAATCTCCATGTAAAAATTTTCTTAAAATACCTGACCTCCAGAAAATTAATTCTCACTTAGTAATTAATGTGTACTTGTAGTTGGCAGTTGTTCCAAGGAAATAAAAGATATGGGTCTGCTTCCCATGTGGCACAGTGGTAAAGACTCCACCTGCCAATGCAGGAGACATGGGTTCGATCCCTGGGTCAGGAAGATCCTCTGGAGAAGGAAATGGCAACCCACTCCAGTATTCTTGCCTGGAAAATCCCATGTACAGAGAAGCCTGGTGGCTACAGTCCATGGGGTCACAAAGAGTTAGACATGACTAAGCAACTGAGTAATTAATGTTTACTAGTTATTGAGAGTACTTTCAAAGGAAAGAAAGATATGGGCCTGCCTTAATATAATTATGGCACAGCATTAGCCAAAAAGCACTTTCAAATGGATTATTCAAATGTGTGACTAAGAAGAAAGTATAGAACAATGGATAAGAACATGCATGAACTTGGGCAAGGGACAAGTTTATGTTTGGTACTATTAACTTCTCTAACCATTTTTTCCTCGTTTGTAAAAGAAGAATAATAACATGTACATGGCTGAGTTGTAAGAATTAAATGAGTTAATGCTTGTCAAGGGCTTCATACAAAGTAAACACCTAATAAGTAGTATTTAACATTAGTGTGACTTTACAGGAAAAATTATAACAGTGTATACAGAAAAGAACTGTACCATGGATTGAAAGTAAGTGCTTTCCATCCCTCTAGAGAGAATTATACAACTTTAAAGTTTTTATGAAATCTAAGTGCTTATATTTTCAGTTTTATTATTCTGTAAATATTTAGCACTGAATGATTTAAAATTTATGGAAAATTATATTACTTCCAACTTCCAGCTCTAGATTTGTAATTTTTTTTTAACCACAACATTTAATTTTTTTGAAACTTCACTTTATCAAATACCACCTCTTGGTATTTAATATAGACACAAATTTAATTACAAATTTGTTTGCTCTTCTTATATTTTCTAGATGAATTTCTTCAGCCCTCCGTGCTCTTCTTTTATCTGTGCTGTTCAGTGTATTTTGACATTTTTTCTGCAGAATAGTGAGCAGGACCTCTGAGTTTAAAGACAAATTTTATTCATTTACTTCCTTAATAAACAAGATGAAAACAAGCAGACTGATAAATAAGGAATATCAAGTTTTCAGACTAAACTCTAAATGAAAAGTAAGAAAACAGACGAGTGACTTTGGAGATGGCCTGTCTCATTCATGTCATTATCGAGGTCTCAGTAAAACTGATCATGTTTCTGGATTTAATCCATGTTTCCCATCTTTTACTAAGCTGCCTTCTTTGTGTGTGTTAGTTTCTCAGTCCTGTCTGACTCTTTGCAACTCCATGGATTGGAGCCTGCCAGGCTCCTCTGTCCATGGAATTCTCCAGGCAAGAATACTGGAGTGGGTTGCCATTTCCTTCTCTGTTGCCTTCTTTATCTTTTCTTAAATCCCTGGTCTCAAAAATTTGCAGTCTGATTAAGTGCCACTATGGTTATATACTTAGGAATAAAGTATGAGGTAGACAAAGATATGCGTGTGTGCTCAGTTGCTCAATTGTGTCTGATTCTTTGCAACCCCTCCCAGGCAAGAATACTGGAGTGGGTTGCCATTTCATCCTCTGGGGGATGTTGCTGACACAGGGATTGAATCCAGGTCTCCTTGCATTGGCTAGTGGATTCTTTAACACTGAGCCACCTGGGAAGCCCAGACAAAGTTATACAAGGCTAGAAAAGGGAGGGATTTGTGCTGTTGGAGGTAAAAGGAGAAAACTTAGAAGTGGATGAATTTCACTGAGGTTTGGAAGGTTGGGAAGACTTTGGGGAGAGCAAAAAAAGAGAGGTGGTGGTGGGTGCTCTGGATTGCTGAATGATGAACAAAGGCATACAGGGGCAGGAAAGCTTTGTGTTTGTATGGACGTGTGGTGTGGGGATGAGAGGAAGGAAGGAGGTGGGCATGAAGGAGGAATGGGTTGGAACTTGAAAATCTACCTCTGTATTTCAGTGGAGGAGGGAGTGGACAAGGAAGGAGGTTACAAGACTGTTCAGAGGCAGTATAGCTTAGTTGTTCAGAGTATGGGCTCTGGAGCCAGACTTTCCAAACTGGAATCCTGGCTCTACCACATATAATCTACATGATGTGGACAAGTCATCTAAATTCTCCTATGTCTCAGTTTCTTCATGTATAAATCAGAAATAATAATGGAAACTTCATTTGAGTTATTGTGCTTGGCTTATAATGTGGTGGTGGTTTAGTCGCTAAGTTGTGTCTGACTCTTGTGAACCCATGGACTGTAGCCTGCCAGGCTCCTCTGTCCCTGGGATTCTCCAGGCAAGAATACTGGAGTGGGTAGCCATCTTCTTCCCCAGGGGATCTTCCTGACCCAGGAATCGAAGCTGGGTCTCCTGCATTGCAGGCAGATGATTTACTGACTGAGCTATGAGGGAAGCCTATACTATATTAAGTTCTATATAAATGTTAATAATTATTGCCATTGCCATTGAGACATTAGTTGGAAGGTCAGAGAAGGGTCAGATTACAGAATGTTTTGAGATCATGTGAGACTACTGGAGGCAACATAACTTCTTTTTAGTCAAGTGAATATGATGCTATTTTTGGATGTTAACCAGTCTTGGCTTTTAACATCAGATATACTCAGCATTAATTAAAATTTTATTGACATTTTAATTTTCATGCTACATCTATATTTAAAAGGATGATAAAGCAACCAAGACTCTAAGATCTGGGTCAAAGTCTTTCATTGTTTGATATTACTTAACGATCTGGAACCAAGGTGGGACTAATACCCAAAAAGTCAAGGCAACTAATATACAACAAAGTTATAGACGAAAGAGAAAATGATGAGTGGTAATTAATGATAGGAAGGTGAGATTGCAGACAGAGGCAAAAATAGACTCAGTAAAGCAATCATGTATAAAAAATATATATTTTAACATTTAAAGGATAGAAATTGGTAGAATTTAAGTGTGTGGAAAACAATGAGTCAAATATAAGTAAATACTGAAATTGAACTTATTTAAATAGATTAGATAAGCACCAAGCAGCGACATTAATTTTAAAAAAAGGAAACATATGTACAGGGAAATATACTCAAATTTAGTGTAAAATTTGCCTGAGCCTGACATCCCTTCCACTACAATTGAGAATAAAAGAGTAAAAATATTATCTTTCCCTTATGTTTAAAAGGCACCTGCTTTAGCGTCATACTTACTTTTTGCTCCAGACAGGTAAGAGTTAATATCTTGAGTTTCAAGTTGGGTAACAGGTCTCCAACTCCCAAGGCTGTGCACCAACCCCCCATAACCCACCCCATCCCACCCCTATCCCTACCACATTTTGGATGACATCCTAGACTCAGCAAAGGGGAAGATGGATGGTCCTCTGGGAGAAAGGAGGGTGGAGGCCATTACTTCTGATGGTCAGGTCATGTTTCACAGGTGTAGATTCTTCTAAAAATTGTACCCTCACCCTCAGACATGCTCTTATCCCAGTCTAGGCCCTCTCTATAAACAGCATTTCTACTCATCCATGGATTCCGGTCAGAAACATGGCATTCATTGTGATCTCTTCCTTTCTCTTATCTTCCCTCCAATTCATTACTAGATCCTGTCCATTCTGCTACCAAAGTACAACTCAGATCTGTCCACTCTGCTCCATCGCCACTGCCATCACTCACAGTACTGGTTGAGCTAACATTTATCCAAGTTAGAAAAAGGAGCCCCTTCCCCTTGGCAGATGCTGGGGCTCAAGTCCAGCCCCATTTTGCTCTGTGCAGGGTGTGGTCTCCCAAGCTTTGCATGATAGTCCAGGACCCCAGCCTAAACCATGAGGCACTGTCATAACCATCTCCTCACTGTTCTGTCCACATACAAACTCATCCCCTTCCAATTCATTCTACAGATAGAGGGGCTACTTTTATATTGCCAATTTGATAACTTAACTCAATAGATTTCCATTGCTAGTGGTATGAAATCCTAAACCCTTAACATGAAGTCCATAATCCTTAACATGCCTGTATGACCTGGTTCCCTCTTTATCTTTACTAGCACCATTTCCCCTTGATAACTTTCAGCCATGCTGCCTTATTTTGGTTCCTGAAACTTGCAAACTTCTCCCCAACCCCAAGAGACTGCCAGGAATGTTCTTTTCCGGCTTAGTTTGACTAATTTTTCCTCTTCCTTCAGGCCTCAGTTAAATGTTACTTCCTCAGGGAATCATCTCTGAACCCCAAATCTAAAGTAGATTTCCTCATAGCACCTTAATAATACATTTTTAATTATATATTCACTAATGATTTACTTGTTTAGTATCTTTTTCCCTACTATATACTGCAAGCTCCTAAGTCACATGTGATCTTGACTTAACCTGCTGCTACTGCTGCTAAGTCACTTCAGTCGTGTCCAACTCTGTGCGACCCCATAGATGGCAGCCCACTAGGCTCCCCCATCCCTGGGATTCTCCAGGCAAGAACACTGGAGTGGGTTGCCATTTCCTTCTCCAATGCATGAAAGTGAAAAGTGAAAGTGAAGTCTCTCAATGGTATCTGACCCTCAGCGACCCCATGGATTGCAGCCTTCCAGGCTCCTCCATGCATGGGATTTTCCAGGCAAGAGTACTGGAGTGGGGTGCCATTGCCTTCTCCTGACTTAACCTAGTGTCTTTCAAAGTTTCAAGTTTCTACCAAATGCATTTTCTGTGCCAATGGCTACACTAGATGCTAGGCTTATAGAAATGGATAGATGACGTTTTTGCTCTGTATTATTCATTAATGAGTGTCAAGTGCATTGATTAGGATAAGGCTAGCTGCTAAATATACCCTTTTGCCCATGTAAAGTCCAAAACAAATATTGGATGACTCTCCATCAAGTTGTAATTCCAGGGACCTTGGCTCCTTGTAACTTGTGGCTCTGCTGTCTTTAGCATGTGGCCACTGAAAGGAAAGAGCATGGAAGACTGCCTGTGGAAGATTTTTTTTTTTTTTTTAATGAGCTAAATCTGGATGCTAAGTCGCTTCAGTCCTGTCTGACTCGTTGCAACCCTAGGGACCGCAGCTGGTCAGGCTCCTGTCCATGGGATTCACCAGGCAAGAATACTGGAGTTGGTTGCCATTTCCTCCTCCAGGGGATCTTCCAGACCCAGGGATCAAATCCATATCTCTTATCGTCTCCTGAATTGGCAGGCAGGTTCTTTACCACTAGTGCCACCTGGGAAACCCAAATCTGGATGGCTACACTTAACTGCAAGGGAGAGAAGAAAATACAGTATATCTCTGTAAAGAAGAGTAAATAGATTCAGTGATCAGCTAGCACCTTCAACAATACCTGTTCCAACACTGGCATGACAAAGAAACAAAAATTAGAAATGGAACTTGTTCTCAAATCTTATTACCTATGAGAGTGAAGACAGAAATCAATATTATGTCTGATCTAGTATACCAAATCTCTAACTTCCAGGAATCTATATAGAAACAGCTATTTTAAAAAAAAAAAGAAAAGAAACAGCTATTGGAGTGAAATTAATCAATTTATGGATTTGTTTCTTAGGATAAGAAAGTTAAAAAAAACTAATCTATTAATACTAGCCCACTTTAATTCTGGATCACCTTCAAGGTTTCCATTTTTATTTCCCATGGTTTTTAGCCTGTCCCAAATTACAGCCTCTCCTTTTGAGTTTAGTTGGCTGCATTAGGACAAGTCCATAGTCAAGGGCCCTGGAGGAGGGCATGGCAACCTACTCCAGTATGGTCCCACCGAGTTGGACACGACTGAAGCGACTAAGCAGCAGCAGCACAGTCAAGGGAATCGAATGGATCAGAACAGGGAGAGACACATTCTAATACTTTGAGATCTAGTATTGATAGAGCCACACAGTAGCTTTGAACTTGGAAAGATGTGCACCTAGATCACCATGTAAACGAATTCTTCCCATTTAATGGTTTTCCTTGTTATTTTCTGTTCTGAATGAAAACACTGTGGAAATCCGAATAATTCTTTGGTAACAAAGTAGGCACACGGTCAGCTGTGTGTCTGCGGTAACGTCTGTACTTAAAGCTTTTCCATTCTGAAACTGGTTTTCATATCCTCGACTGAACCTTAGTATTAGAGGTACAGAAAACACAAAGCTCTAAAGGGCCTCGTCAATCAGAAGCATTCATTTGTTCCTTAACTTTAGTCTCAATTCAGAAGAAATCTCAGAGATTCCTGATTTACCCTACAGAGATGAAAAAGTGAAACATTCGTGCATCCTCGTCAGATCGGTTGTACTCTTCCCAAGAGAGAATCCTGAGGTAGTCGGGGGACACGGTCTTGGATCTAGCAGTCTCCTGCGGCTGGTAATTAAATTTAAGAGTCGAGAGCGGCAGGTGGAAACAGTGCCGCCGAGCACCGGCCACGCGGCAGGTGGAACGAGTGCTGTCGGGCTCGGGCCCTGAGGGTGTTTCCGTGAGTCCCAGGGCGGAAGGGGCTGCGCGCGCGCCCGCCCACCCACGGGGACTCTGGAAAGTCGGCGAAGCGCCCGCAGCGGAGCCCGGAGCCGCGTCCGCTCGGCGGCTTCGGCGGCGCCGGGGGTCATCGGAGCCCGAAGCACCCAGCGCGGCGCCGCAGGACGCCCGCCACGCCCCGCACCTCCCTGCAGGCGAACGCGGGAGGCAACGAGGCCCCGCCAGGCCGCCGTAGCGCTGCGGCTGGAGCCGCTCCTCCCGCGCCGCCCTCCGCCCCCTGCCTCCCGGCGCCGCGGCAGCTCTGGGCAGCCAACGCCGCCGCCGCCGCCGCTTCCTCCTCTGCAGCCGTTCGGCCGCTGCGTGACGCGTCGTTTCCTCCCAACATGGCGGCCGGGGCAGGTCGGCGGTGATGGAGGCCAGTCCGCGGCCGAGGCGGGTGCTCGTCCCCACAGGAGCCAGGGCAGCCCTGCTCTCGCCGGGCCTCTGATCCGCCGCCTCGTTCCTCGGTCCACCAGCCTGACGGCCGCCGGGCTGGGCTCCCTCGCCGTCTCCCGGGCGGAGGGGCGAGTGAGGGGGAAGGTGGTGGTGGTGGTGGTGGCCGGGAAGCGACCCCCGGGCCGGGAGAAGCGGAGGTCCCACGGGCGCGGCCCTTTGGGGGACGGCTACGACCTGCGCGCCCCTCGCCCGCCCCGCAGCCGGCCCAGCTCCCCCGCCCCTTCCTGATCCCGCCGCTGCCCTCCACGCCTCCTCCTCTCCCCCACCGCCACCCCCTCTCCTTTCTCTCGGCTCTTCCTCTCCCTCGTCGTCGTCCTCCTCCCCTCCAGCCGCTGGGATCCGCGGGTCGGACGAGCCGCCGCCTCCTTCTCTGCGTCCATGTATGAGGGGAAGAAGACGAAGAACATGTTCCTGACCCGGGCCCTGGAGAAGATTTTGGCCGACAAGGAAGTGAAGAAGGCGCATCACTCCCAGCTGCGCAAAGCGTGCGAGGTGGCGTTAGGTGAGCGGGGAGGAGGCCCGAGGGATGGGGGTAGGGAGGGTGCGGGGCGGGGGGAGGGAGGCCGGCGCGGAAGGTGGGGTCGCCGGGGGCTAGGGGCTCACCCCTGGGCCGGCGCCTCTGACCTCCGGGAGGCCGGGCGAAGCTCTGGGGCTGCGTGGCAGGAGTTGACAGTAACTCGGCTCGCTGCGGGGCAGGGGCAGGGTGGAGGAGGAATAGCAGTGAGACGGGCCCGGGGAAGGCGGCCGGGCTGGGGGGTGGCGGGGGTCGCCTGGGGAATCTGCGAAGGTTTGGTTGGTGGACCGTGCGGTGCGGCCGGGGCATCACCCTTTGTGAAGAGGCAGGAGTGGAGGTGCTGTTTATTCGCTGAGAAAATTGAGGTGGAGCTGACTTGTCAAGATGGGGCGTGGGAAGGGTTCCGTCTCGTAATTTCAAATAACTTTTCGTTTGGCGTGGTACTTTGGGAAGAGAGGCTGAAGTTGTTCCCTTGTTGACAGTGTCGAGAAGGGGTTTGCTAGAGGTGCAGCCTGTACTGACATCTTTCCGCCTCCGCCACGGGAAAAACAGAGAGTAATGTTGTATCCGACTGGGCTGACCTGGAAGAACAAGACCTGAGGTTAAGGGGTGGGGGTGGCGAGATAAAAGCGGGGAAGGAAAGGACCTTTAGATAAGCTGGCTTTAGTGACGGGAAGGGAGGCTTTGAACGGGGGAAATGAACAAGACAATGACACCCACCAGCCACATGTCTGGACCGTGACAGCTGCTCGCAAGCTTGAATTGTGATTTACAGTTCAGACGAAAGAGATCTAGTGTCTTGAAGCCCCTTAGCAGGGTAAATGCAAACAATACAGCGAAGACTGGCAGATGAGGAATTGTTAAGGGGGACCACTGATGGATCTTTTGCATTCATCAGGAGTGAAATCCTTTAAGGAAGGACCAGGACGTTAAACGCAAAGACGAATTCCTAATGCTTGGCTTTAGTTTATAGCGCTGGAAACAGACTAGATTAAGTTGACGGGAAAAGGAATCGTGTTAAGTGGGCTTGGAAAAAAGCATTCTTAAAAGGGGCAAAAATCCAGAATAACTTGGATGTATGCTAAAGGGTCAAGATAGGTCAAAAGCAACTTTGCCTTTTAATTATTAAAATAAAAAGACTTTTTAACTTATTGTAGTAAGCGGTTTTTATCTCCTTTTTGGATCCTTTAAAGTGATGAGATAAGTATTATTGAAATTTTCATTAATTTTTTTTGAATTTTATGTATAATGAATTAAAAATTTTTTTTAACCCTTCATGGATCAGAAATACACCTTTTGTTATTCTTGTAGCTAGCGAAAGACTATTCCAGGTTTCTGAGAGGATGTTGTACAGTGGTAAAAATTGAATTTATAGCTGGGTCTTGAAAGAAATAATCACCTTGAGGGAAGGAATGATTTGGGGAATTTTTTTTAAAAATTGTTATGTGTAGGTTTTTTAATAACTTGTAGGTTAAAGAAGTTAAGAGTTCAAACTAAAGTTTTAGTTTTTAAGGTCAGATTTTCTGTGTTAAAATATACCTTTCATATACTAAATTTTAAGTATTAGATTAAGGAAATGGAGTGTTATGTGTGTGTATACATATATATACACACACACACACACACACATATATATATATATATTTTTTTTTTTTTTTTTTTTTTTCCCCTCTCCAAAATGCTAATATAAGTATCTGTTCTAAATGGAATGCTTACTGGAAGGAGAATCAGATCCTGGCTTTAAATCGCAGTTCTGTTACATTGCAGCAAAGTCAGGTCTGTGGGCCTCGGATTCCTTCTCTGTACAGTTAGGATATTGAGCATAATGGTTGTAATGTGCCACGAATGTGAACACAGTTGTTTTGTTAACTTGTACCTTGAGAGTATTCCTGTCACTCTTGATTGGCATCTTTAGAGGCTTTAATGGCTTGGTCCTTGCTGTTTTGAGAGGGAAGGATTACTTGCTCATGTCTGCCTCGGCTCTACAAAGATTATTTCAGATTTTGCCACTTATTACTTGTTTGTCCCTTCCACATAGTTAGCAGAAGCTTATGAGGAATGTCCCAGAGTACTTTTCTTTACTTTAGACATACAGGGCTTTTTCCTTTTATTTCATAGTTATATTTAGTCTCCTACAAAATCTCATTGAGCAATCTGATGATAATTAATCCCAGATGACCTTTGTTTCTTCCCTTTTAGTCATCCATGTACATTACCGCCCAAACATAATTTAATAGGGATGACACTTTTTATCTTTGCAGAAAGTATAATGTCCTGTAGTAGATAGTATCCCCAAATACATCTTTGGAAGCTGTCATAGGCCTCCTTCTTCCACTTCACTACTGAGACCTGGGTCAGGCCACCTTTGGTTTCTTGGTAATCTGTATGGCTAGCAAGCTGGATGGGAAAGTAAACTGGAATGGCCTGGTTTGGTCATTCCTTATCTCTGGGTTGTGAGTGGATAGGAGTTGGCTGGTAGTGGCAGAGAGGTGGGTGTTGCTCTAACTCTTCTAAATAGACTTTGTAAATAACCCACCTACATACACCTGCCTGCATTTATTCTGTGTGTCATCAGCCCCACCCCACCCCCCATTTTTACTGAGCACCTACCATATAGCTAAAGGGAACAAGAAAATACATCTAATCCTTTTGTGTTTTAAAATCATGTTAGTGGTGTATGAGTAGATTCAGAGCACTGGTATTCAAAATTCAGTTATCTTTTAACAAGATGACCTATAATAAATTGATTTTCTGTAAATTATACTCATGAAATTACAGTTCATCTCATGTTCTTAAGAATACTGTATTTTTTTCTTTTTTCTTTGGTCACAATATAGCTTTTTGGAAACCTTACCTAGATAAGGGGAGATTTTACTTTATTAAAACAAAACCCAATCTCAAAAAACACCACATAAAAGAGCTTTTATTTTCATGTAAAGAAAGATAATGAAACCTTTAAAGCAGATTATTGGAAACTTTTGTAAAATTATCTTACATTTCAGACTTTATTTTGAAGTAAAGTGGTTAAAAAAAAAAAGAAAAACAAAACCCTTCCCACCTTGACTTTATTTTGAAGTAAAGTGGTTAAAAAAGAAAAAGAAACAAAATCCCTCCCACCTACGTTGTTACCATCAGTGTGAAGCCCACAGGCCAGGAACAGCTCCAGGTTGCCCTCTCTTGGTACCTGCCCCACACCAGCTTTCTGCAGCAACCACTGAACTCTGCAGAGTCAGGGCCTCCAGGCTGCCCTAGCTTAGCTTGATCCATTCCTGCTCTCTAGAATCCTGAATTAAAAATAGTCTGGCCATCTGCTGGCAGATGAGACAACAGCAGAACTATTTTTAGTTTTAAAGAATTTAGGATTGTTGAGGGATTGGGCTTGAAGGTAGCATTGTTTGTCTTATAGGGAGGGGAGGGTACAGTTGGGCCGTATTCCAGCCAGGCCTCTTAAAGTTTCAAGAGTTTCTTTGATGTTAGGGCTATGACTAGTTCAGCTTTTGCCTCTAACATCAAATATCTGTGAAGATACCCTGCAAATGTTAGGGTGAGTGAGTTCAAGGTTGGAAGCTGGCACTGATAGAGAATAGAAGTGAAAGAGGTGACCAGAAGAAGGTTTTAGAGGCAAGGGAGGCCTGCAGAGGCAGCATTAAGGTTGGGTTCCCTGCAGAGATACTGGGGAATGATGGAGAAAAAGAGGGATTGCTAGGAAAGTAATTTTTGCATCATACAGGGTGTGAATTTGTGTTCATCATGTTCTAAAGTGATCCTGCTGATTTTCTTTTATGAGTTTGTTATCTAAGCTTATAGTCTTTTCCAGAAATGTAGATATCAATATCATATTTAGGCTAAAAACTTTAAAAACTTGCTCGTTGTGCACCTCCAGTCTCGCCCTTGTTTTGGTTAGTGACGTTCTAAAAAAGAAGTATGAGTCGGCAGGAGTGGGATTATTTGAGTGCATTTGACCTCAGTTTTATGCTACTTCTGGTAATTTTATTAATTTTTGTCACTCTTGACTATTTACCAGAAAATGACTTTGTCTCAAATAATACCCTGCAGACAGTGAATTATCTTAATTATAATTTAAATCCATTAGCAAGTCTCCTTTTAAACCTTCCGTGATACCTAAAATAAAAGGTGTTTTCAGTAAGTCAGGCTGCTAGAATTTTTGAGGTAGCTAGGAAAGAAGGGCCTGATGAATGATGTGACTGAAAGAGTATATTAGGGTTGAGTGGAAAAAAATAAGTTTGGGTTACAGTGTATATACTCGTTCCATTGTGGAGATTTATACTGCACATTAACATAGTTAAGATTCTGAAGAGTCCTCTATGAAAAAAAACCCGCTCAGTTTTGCTTAATGAAGTTTTCCCTAAATTTGACCCTTTTCAGTATCTGTTAACACCCCTCGGAAATGTTGTTCCTTGAAATTTACTTTGGGACACTGTTCAAGGGGAAAAGACAAATGCAGATAGAATGGCCCTAACTGCTGAGGGAACCATTCTTATGTTTTTGGAAAGCAGGAGTTTTGTTGATAGTATGTGAAGAAATGAGGTGTAGTTGGACAGAGTGGTATCAGGATCAGAGGGCCATTTGGTTTCTAGCTCTTTCTTTCCTATCCTGTCTAATGGCAAAGCAACTGCTTGTCTCGGGTGTTAGTGTTTAACTCGTAGAGAAACTTCTCTCGGTAATTATTGTTTCAAACCAGAGTAAAAATATATTGTGAATGGGAAATAATTTGGGGGAATATTTGTCATAATGTTCATCACAAATTGGATGAGGGAATTTCTGAAAAAGGGAAACACATGAACAAATTATTGTTGCCGTTCCAAGTTAAGTGTATTCTTCATTCATATCCTTGGTTGAACTAGTATGGGCCAGGTAGTGTTTCAGCGCTGGGCATAAAGCAGTGAGCCAAATATGCTTTCATGGAACGTATTTTCTAGTTGAGGCTGAGAGTAAAAAACTGATGTTTTGTATTGTCAAATTGATATTTGTTATTATCTGAGGAAATAGTTCAGAAAGGTAAAGGGAGAATGACCAGGAGGGCAAGTATGGGTAGGGCTGTCAGGAAAGGCCTTTTCAGGAGGTGACATTTCAGCAGAGAAGTGATAGATCCGGTTTTTCAAATACCTGGGTGACACAGGCAGAGGGAACAGCGAGGCGGGTGTTGTGCTTGGTACCTTCCAGGACGAAAGGAAGCTTGTGTGGCTAGAGAGTGAGAGGAGGGAGGAGGAGAGGAGAGCAGCTTTGGCTTTTATTACATCTGTGCTCTGAGTCCCTAGAGAGTTTTACAGGGGGTGGCAAAGCAGGTTTACACGTTGAAAGGCTCACTTTGGCCAGAGGTGATAGTGATTTAGGCTGATGGTGGTGGAGGGAATGAGAATTGGTTGCATTTGAAATATGTATTTTTTCCCGTGGGGCGCAGGGTGCCATGTTCAAAGCCTCAGTTCTTTTTGTTGTTGTTGTTGTTTTAATACATATTGATTTGACTGGCTCTGGTTTTAGTTGCAGCACATGGGATCTTCCTAGACCAGAGATCAAACCGTCTGCATTGGTAGGCGGATTCTTATCCACTGTCACCAGGGAAGTCCTGGAATATAGAGTTGACAGGATTTGCTGATGGGTTGGTTGCGTGACAACAAACAGCCAGAGCTTCCAGGCTATTGGAGAAGGCGTTCACTATGATGGGGAACACCAGGAGAGAAAACATATTAGTAAAACATTTTATTCAACTCTTTGTGTATTTTAGAATTTTTTAATGATAGAATTTCCTGCTGATGTAATAGGATATTTTCTACTGAGAAAAGGGCACACTTAAAATGATAGAATGGCTTCCCTGGTAGCTCAGAGGGTAAAACATCTTGCCCGCAGTGCAGGAGACCTGGGTTCGATCCCTGGGTCGGGAAGATCCCCTGGAGAAGGAAATGGCAACCCACTCCAGTATTCTTGCCTGGAGAGTTCCATGGACAGAGGAGCCTGGTAGGCTACAGTGCATGGGATTGCAAAGAGTCGGACACGACTGAGCAACTTCACTTCACTTCAAAATGATAGAACATAGTCGAGTGAGAAGGCACAAAACAATTTCAGATTTGAGTTGTCAGTTTTTTCTCTGAGGTTTTTTCCTAAGGGAGCATGCCTTTCACATTGTTTCAATTACAGTAAACAATTGATCTGGTCTTTTCAGGGACAGTTAAGGATCTTGAGATGAAATCAGCTTGGATTTAAGGGTAGGTCCTAAGTCCAGTGACTGGTGTCCTCTGTAGAGGGAAAAACACAGAGACACACAGAGGAAGAGAGGCATGTGGAAATGGAGGCAGGCAGAGATCGAGGTTATGTTGCTGGAAGCCAGGAGATGCCAGGTGTCACCAGGTTGAGACAGGGCAAGGAAGGATTCTTCCTGGAGCTTTCATTGGTGGAATGGCTCTGCTAACACCTTTAGTTCAGACTTCTAGCCTCCAGAACTGAGAGAAAACGAATTTCTAATGTTTTAAGCCAAGTTTGTGGTAGTTTGTTGAGTCAGCCCTAGGAAACTAACAACAGTTGTCTTTATCCTGACTTTAGACCCACTTCGATTTATTTGAGCTTCTCTTTTTAGAGTGCAGGTATACTTGAACAACATGGGGGTTAGGGGACCCACCCTCCAAGCAGTTGAAGATCTAAGTATAACTTTACAGTCAGCCCTCCCTATCCATGACTCCACATCCTTGGATTCAGCCAGCCTTGGATCATGTAGTGTTTATTAAAGAAAATCTGCATATAAGTTCAGAAGATCAAATGTGTTTAAATAATCAAATACTGTCTTTGGTCTCTTTCATAAATTTAGAAAGGAATTATTCTCAGGCTTTAATGTTCATGAGTCTTAAGAAACCTCTTTTAATAAAAGAGTCCTGGGCCCAAGTGTTTAATTAAAAGTTTTATGTTCTACTTTTGATAAGAATTCACTAATCAGCTGTTTAATAACACTCATCTGTCCACACCTTGCTAAGAAATTAATTAGTAAAACTGCAAGCAAGCAAAGTAGTATCAGGAAAACCAAGGACTGTTTTCATAGCAGAGTCCTTGTGCCTTTACTCAGTTTACTTTTAATTACATGTAAGTCCAATAAATTTAGCAGTTTACTTTTTAAAAAAAATAAATCCTTTTCTTCAAACCATTTTCAAAAGTAGAACTAGGGGTAAAAAATCACCCATCACAATGGAGGTAAGTGTTGTTACCTTTACAAAAAATTTCATTGAAGTCACAATTTACAATCTGTAAAATATGCCCATTTAAAATATATTTTTTACTAAATTTCACTGAAGTGTGCACCCATCACCATAATCCAGTTTTAGAACATTTCCATCACCCTAGTAAGGGCCCTCGTGCCCATTTACAGTTAACCCCAGTTTGCAGACATCCACTAATCCAGGTCTTGGCCTTTTCTGAAAATCTGTGTGTTATACATATGTGGTCTTTCATGCCTGACTTCACTCAGCATAATGTTTTTGAAGTTCATTCTTGTTGTAGCATGTATCAGTATTTTTTTTAATTGCTGAATAGTATTCCATAATGTGGATGTGCCTTATTTTTTTGCTTGTCTTCGCACAGTTGTTAAGCATTTGGGTTGGACATAGAATGCTGCTATGAATATTCAAATGTAAATCTTTATGCAGGTCTAATATTTTATTTCTGATAAATACCTAGAAGTGGAATTGCTGGGTCATATGATAACGTTGTTTAACTTTTAAAGAAACTAAGTTGTTTTCCAAAGTAACTGCATCATTTGGGTTTCTCATACAGCCTTGCCAGTTAATATTTTTTATCTTCTGTGTTTTTTATTTTAGCCATCCTAGTTAATATGAAGTTATTTCATTTAAACAGTGTTAGCTTTTTGAGGCATTTTTTCCCCCAGACTTTGTATACATACACATGAACAGATAAATTCTTCCAAAAGTTGAGCTATTTAACTTGAGGTGATAATAGGAAAAGAAATAGCTGACATTTATTGAATGTTTACTATATTCCAAGTTCTTTGCCAATTAAGTACTTCATTAGCTGTATCTCAGTTAGTTGTCAGAACAATCCTATGCGCTCTGGTGCTATTATTCTCTGCGTTTTGCAGAGGAAGAAACTGAGGTTTAGAGCTGTGTTTAGTACAGTTAGAATGTACTTTTGGCTTAATGTGGCCGTCCTGAACTGTGCCCTAAGTCATGGAACTGTTTACAAGTAACAGATTAAAAAATGAGATAAGAGAGCAATCACAGAAAGAAAGGCATGCTAAGAAAAGAGAAAGAACAAAATACATAAAAGACAGAGAAACAGTCAGCCAACAGCAACAGAAGAAAATACTGCTCTGTACATTTCAGTGAGTCTTGAGGGTGTTTATGTACTGTGTGCTCATAATGGCGTCCCTGAGTCCATCATGCAAAAAATCATTTTATTGTATGTTCTACCTAGAAAATCAGGCAGATTCTTGTGCATTTCTGTGTCTTTTGAAGATTTTTACCAAAATTTTAAAGTAAGATTTTTATTTGAACTCTTTGAAAAATTCAGCTGTGCTCTGACTCCCAAGGACTCTGGCCAGGCTAGCTTTCATTGTACCTGTAGTCCTAACTTGTAAAAATACACTACTCTCATGTGCTTTCTTTCTTAATGTTCATAGCATTTCAGATCATTTTAAGAATTGAAAACAAGATCTTATTGAAATGTCATCTTATGGCAAATTACAAATAAGACAACCTAAAAATAACTGGTTGTATTTCTCAGTGTAAGTCTCAGTGGCTTCTTTTATAAGTACACAAATGTAATTATTGTGTAATTGTCATAATTTTTGGTTGTATAGTCTCATATTTCATATGCTGTATCTGTTTCTTCCTACCTAGCATTTTAATAAGGTGTCATTTATTTAAATGTTTTTGACTTTGGGAGTATTTACATATAAAATTTGCTTCACAGATTTTTCTTTTATTAATCCCTGCAAAATTCTTTGAGCATTTTGTTATGTATGCAGAATTACCTAAACATTAAGATGGAGCTCACTGGGTCATTAGAGTGTGGTCACTTATGGTTCTCGTTCTTTAGGCAAAGTTATCATAAATACAGTTGTGCTGGGTATAACTGTACATACAGCACAGTATGAGGAAAATAAGTCAGGGTATTCATCCTCTTTAGATTATTGGTTTTGATCCGTTTTTACTGTAAACATTCTTTTTCATTGTTTGCACTTTTTTTTGTTCTAAAAGTAGGAATTAAAGACATAAAAACTGCCTTTTTATAGTCAGAATAAGTATAATTTTGTTTTCTGTAAATTTTATTTTTTCATACTTTTTTCCTTGGTATTTATTAGGATATAATGAGTTTTATATTTAATAAGTTTACCTTGTCTCAGAATTGATAATCAGGTATTGAAAAGCAATTACTAAGTTAGAAAAGCATTTTATGACATCTTATTCAAGTATTTCTGTTTAGTGCTTAGTGAAAGTGAAGTCGCTCAGTCGTGTCCGACTCTTTGTGACCCCGTGGACTGTAGCCTATCAGGCTCCTCCGTCCATGGGATTTTCCAGGCAAGAGTGCTGGAATGGATTGCCATTTCCTTCTCCAGGGATTTTCCCAACCCAGGAATCGAACCTGGGTCTCCTGCGTTGCAGGCAGATGCTTTACCGTTTAGCCACCAGGGAAGCTGTTTAAATTGTATCAAATATGATTGACTAGTCCTCATTGCCCCTTAACTTTTTTAATAACATTTGATTTTCTTCCCCAAATAATTTTAGGATTTTCTTTATTCTTTAATATTTTCTTTATATTCTCTTAGGCAATGGCATGCCACTCCAGTACTCTTGCCTGGAAAATCACATGGATGGAGGAGCCTGGTGGGCTGCAGTCCATGGGGTCACTAAGAGTTGGACACGACTGAGGGACTTCACTTTCACTTTTCACTTTCATGCATTGGAGAAGGAAATGGCAACCCACTCCAGTGTTCTTGCCTGGAGAATCCCAGGGGTGGGGGAGCCTGATGGGCTACCGTCTATGGGGTTGCACAGAGTCGGACACGACTGAAGCAACTTAGCAGCAGTAGCAGTGACTTACTAACATAATACTTAATCAGCATTTCTTACCTTATTCTTGTGTATCAGATAAAAAGTGTAATTACACTTGGTAATAAGTTGGTTATTTTGTTTCATCTATTTTATTGGGTCCTCATGCTTCTAGTCTCTAAGTGTTAATTCTTACATAATTGAGAATGTATTTAATGCAGTACTAAGCAAAAGCTTAATTGTGATTTCTAATGTGCTTGTTTGTATCTTTAGAAATGGAGATGGAACACATGCATCATCTAGTATTAGGTTGGTGCAAACGTTATTACGTTTTTGCATTGTTGAAATTTGCCGTTTGATATTGGAATGCATTCTTAAATGTGGTTATGTTATACATCATTTTAATGTGCATTTCTCCCTTTGTTTTTTGCTAATGACTTATTACTTGATGTTTATCCTATATTTATTTTAAACTATGGAAATGATGCTAGACGAAAAGCAAATTCAAGCAATTTTCTTGAGTTCAAAATGGGTAGTAAAGCAGTGGTGCATTGGCCCAGTTACTGCTAACAAAGATACAGTGCAGTGGTGGTTCAAGATGTTTTGCAAAGGAGATGAGAGCCTTGAAGATGAGGAGCACAATGCCTGGCCATCAGAAGTTGACAACGACCAATTGAGAGCCATCATCAAAGCTGATCCTCTTAACGACCACATGAGAAGTTCCCGAAGAACTCAAGGTTGCCCATTCTACAGTTGTTTGGCATTTGAAGAAAACTGAAAAGGTGATAAAGCTCGATGAGTGGGTACCTCATTAGCTGACTGCAAATCAAAAAAATTATCACTTTGAAGTGTTGTCTTCTGTTATCCTATGCAACAACAATGAACCATTTTTCAATCCGATTGTGATGTTCACTGGAAAGTGGATTTTATATGACAACCGGCGACAACTGGTTGGTCTGAGAAGACACTCCAAAGCACTTCCCAAAGCCAAACTTGCACCAAAAAAAAAAGTCATGGTCACTTTGGTGGTCTGCTGCTTGTCTGATCCACTACAACTTGCTGAATCCCAGCGAAACCATTACATCTGAGAAGCATGCTCAGCAAATCGATGAGCTGCACCAAAAACTGCAGTGATTTAGCAGCCGGCATTGGTCAGCAGAATGGGCCCAATTCTCCACGACAGTGCCCTGCTGCACCTTGCACAACCAGTGCTTCAGAAGCTGAATGAGTTGGACTGTGAAGTTTTGCCTCATCTGCCATATTCACCTGACCTCTTGCCAACTGACTACCACTTCTTCAAGCATCTCAACAACTTTTTGCAGAGAAAATGCTTCCACAACCAGCAGGATGCAGGAAAGGTTTTCCAAGAGTTCGTCAAATCCTAAAGCACAGATTTTCATGCTACAGAAATAAACATTTCTCATTGGCAAAAATGTGTTGATTGTAATTGTTCCTATTTTGATTGATAAAGATGTGTTTGAGCCTAGTTATAATGAGGTATAATGATTTAAAATTCATGGTCCAAAACCACAATTACTTTTGCACCAACCTATTAATAGAACAGAAATAAGATGTAATATGTTTGATACCAGTTAATAATTAAGTTAGCACTTGTTAATAATTAAGCTTTTAAAGTGTATACCAGTTCCAGAATGGGTATTTTTAAATTTTCTTTTCCCACAATGGGTATTTTATAATGATTAGAGAACAGAAGTTTTATAGTAAATACTGTGTCTGCAGATTATTTTTCCAGGAGAGACATGGACAGAAGGTGAACTTACATTATCAGAATGTACTTTTTTCCTAAAAGCAGTGATGAATCTTTGTGTTTGGATATATGAAGTGAAAAAGTATTTTATTCTCTGTTCCCATCTCAACTCTCATTTTTATGGCTATTGGGAAAGTCTTGAATGGCAGATTAGAAAGAAAGGTACTTTTGTTAGTAATGTGTAGCAACACACACACACACATGTGCTTGCTTGGCAGGAATACTGGAGTGGGTTGCCAATTCCTACTCCAGGGATCTTCCCACCTCAGGGATCAGACCTGCGTCTCTTGCATCCCTTGCATTGGCAGGCAGATCTTTACCACTGTACCTGCCGCCTGGGAAGCCCCAGTGTGCAGCATATGCTTCCTTACAAAGTCAATGAACATGCCAGAGCCAAAGCTTTTTTATGTGGTCATATCTTCATTGAGTTGTTTTCCTTTTGAAATAGTCAAAGCAAAGATTTTTTTTGTTGTTTTTTAAACTTTCTTGTACATTTCAAAAAGCACGCTTGATTAGGTGATCAGTATGCTGCAATCTGGTTCCTTATAATAAAGTTTGGCATTCAAATCATAACGCTTATAATTCTGTTTGTTTTTACTTGTTTTGAATGAAAAATGTCTTTAGGAAAGATTAGTCTTTTTCTGTTTTATTACTAAGTTAAAATTATATCCATGAATATTTCCTGAACAGTTTAGGATTTTATGTCAAATTGAATATCTTTTTTAAATGCTTCTACACTTGGTTTCTATTAATTTGGTCTTACTGAAGTTTTTTATTTTTAACATTTCTTAAGGGTGTATAATTGTTCATTTATAACAAGCAGGAGCTTTGATTTTTGCCATTTATGTATGCCTCCTGCTGTTCTGTGTCATAAAGTTCTCTCTCACTAGTTTGCTTGACCAAAGCTTCTTAATGTATATTTTGTTGATTCAGTAAGTTAATGTCCCCAAATACATTGTCTAGGATATGCTATGCTATGCTAAGTCACTTCAGTCGTGTCCGACTCTGTGCGACCCCATAGACGGCAGCCCAACAGGCTTCCCCGTCCCTGGGATTCTCCAGGCAAGAACACTGAGTGGGTTGCCATTTCCTTCTCCAATGGATGAAAGTGAAAAGTGAAAGTGAAGTCGCTCAGTTGTGTCCGACTCCAGCGACCCCATGGACTGCAGCCTACCAGGCTCCTCCGTCCATGGGATTTTTCAGGCAAGAGTACTGGAGTGGGGTGCCATTGCCTTCTCCGATTGTCTAGGATAGTCACAGTTAATAATTTGGCTTTCCAGAAGATGGATTAAAAAAACAAAAATCTTTGAGTTTGGAAATTAAATGTCAAGAATGTTTGCTTTTCCTCAGTTTTTCCATTTTTTTTTAATTAGTTTTTATCCTAAACTTTTCATTAAAAAAAATCACAGTATTTCAGTTCGTTTTATGGGAACCATTCCTTTTATGTTTATTTCCTACCTGATTCTCTTTTCTCCTTCTCAAACCTTCAGAGTCTCTTATCAGCATTGATGTATGAAAACATTCTTAGATTCATAAAGACATATTTTAAAGCAGTTGAAACAATTTAAAGAGAATCAGTGAGTAATCTGACATCTGGTTAGCAACCTTTGATGTGACCTTCCAAATGACCACTAACTTGTAGAAATGGAGGAAAATTTACTATGTTGTGGAGAACCGTATTGATAGTAGTCTTACTAGACTCAGGAGGAATGAATGAAACTAAAAGAATGAGAGAAAAGAGCACAGGTATGGAGGACAAAAACCAAAACTATTCCACGTGAATAGTTTCCTAAACACAGAACAAGAAAATTAAAAATTGGAAATTACAAACAGAAGAATAACCAAAGACATAATAAAACTTCACCAAGAAACACCTATGTATGAAAACTGCCGTATCCCAGGAAGAAGAAAACTCAATATAAAGAGACTCTTACAAGTTTCAGTCTAGCAGTATTATTTAAAATTAAAGAGAAAAAAAAATATCCTGTGAATTTCTAGGCAGAGATAATAAGCTTTCAAAGAAGCAATTGTAAGTGTTTAGTTAAGATTACAAGTTTCACCCTAGGTAAACCTGAATAATAGAAATGTGCTGAAAATGATAGAATAGCAGCTCTGCTAATATATTCAGATACACTGTTTTACTTTTTTTTTTTTTAATCGGTCTTACTCCACCTCTTTATTTTCCCTGTTTCTTTTTTCCTCTCCTCCTATCTCCTTCATCTCCACTCGTCTCATTCCTTTTATCTTAAATTCTACTTCTAAAAAATGGTTAGAAAATAATGATGCATGTTGTGAAGATAGATGTACAGATTGATTCATCTTTGTGATTTAACATTTTTGTCTTGAACTGTCTTTTATTTGCAATCTTGTGTTGATTTCTTTAGAGCAAAGTGAATCAGTTATACATGTATCCACTTTTTAAGATTCCTTTCCTGTATAGGTCATTATAGAATACTGAGTAGAGTTCTCGATGCTCTACAGTAGATCCTTATTAGTTATATCTATGTTATATAATAGTGTGTATATGTCAATCCCAGTTTATCCCTCTCCTTTCCTCTGTGCACTGTAATCATAAATTTGTTTTCTATATATGTGACTCTATTTCTGTTTTGTAAATAGGTTCGTTTGTACCATTCTTTTAGATTCTGTGTGTTAAAGTGATATCATATGATATTTTTCTCTGACTGACTTCACTCAGTATGATGGTCTCTAGGTCCATCCATGTTGCTGAAAATGGCATTATTTCATTCTTTTTTAATGGCTAAGTAATATTCCACTGTGTATGTGTAGCACATCTTTTTTATCTGTTCCTCTCTTGATGGACATTTAAGTTGCTTCCATGTCTTGGCTATTGTAAATAGTGCTGCCATGAACACTGGGGTGCATATATCTTTTTGAATTATGGTTTTCTCTGGATATATACCCTGGAGTGGGATGGCTGTATCATATCGTAGCTCTTTTTAGTTTTTTAAGGAACCTCCATACTGTTCTTCATAGTGGCGGTACAAATTTACATTCCCACCAATGTAGGAGGGTTCCCTTTTTTCATGATGACCATTCTGACTGATGTGAAATGATACCTTGTTCTAGTTTTGATTTGCATTTCTCTGATAATTAGTGATGTTGAGCATCTTTTAATGTGCTTTTTGGCCGTCTCTCTGATGGCATCCTGTCCCATCACTTCATGGGAAATAGATGGGGAAACAGTGGAAACAGTGTCAGACTTTATTTTGGGGGCTCCAAAATCACTGCAGATGGTGACTGCAGCCATGAAATTAAAAGACGCTTACTTCTTGGAAGGAAAGTTATGACCAATCTAGATAGCATATTCAAAAGCAGAGACATTACTTTGCCAACAAAGGTTCGTCTAGTCAAGGCTATGGTTTTTCCTGTGGTCATGTATGGATGTGAGAGTTGGACTGTGAAGAAGGCTGAGCCTCGAAGAATTGATGCTTTTGAACTGTGGTGTTGGAGAAGACTCTTGAGAGTCCCTTGGACTGCCCTGGGATTTCTTTGGAAGGAATGATGCTAAAGCTGAAACTCCAGAACTTTGGCCACCTCATGCGAAGAGTTGACTCATTGGAAAAGACTCTGATGCTGAGAGGGATTGGGGTCAGGAGGAGAAGGGGACAACAGAGGATGAGATGGCTGGATGGCATCACTGACTCGATGGACGTGAGTCTGGTTGAACTCCGGGAGTTGGTGATGGACAGGGAGGCCTGGTGTGCTGCGATTCATGGGGTCAAAAGAGTCAGACACGACTGAGTGACTGAACTGAACTGAACTGATGTTATCTTTGTAGAAATGTCTGTTTAGATCTTAACGCCCGTGTTTTGATTGGGTTGCTTTTTTTTTTTAATATTGAGCTGCATGAGTTGTTTATATACTTTGGAGATCAAACCCTTGTCCATCTCTTCGTTTGCAGTGTTGGTTGTCTTTTTGTTTATGATTTACTTTGCTGTGCAAAAGCTTTTCAATTTAATTAGGTCCTATTTGTTTTTATTTAAACATTATTCTAGGAGATGGATCAGAAAAGATCTTACTGCAATTTATGTCAAAGAGTATTCTGCCTATGTTTTCCTCTAAGAATTGTATAGTATCTAGCTTTACAGATAGGTTTTTAATCCATTTTGATTTTATTTTTGTATATGGTGTTAGGGAGTATTCTAATTTCATTCTTTTACATGTAGCTGTCCAGTTTTCCCAGCACCAGTTATTGAAGAGACGGTCTTTTCTCCATTGTATATTCTTGCCTACTTTGTCACTGATTAGGTGGCCACAGGTGCATGGGTTATCTCTGGAGTTTCAGTCTTTTTCCATTGATCTATATTTCTGTTTTTGTGCCAGTATCATATTGTTTTGATTACATTAGTAGTATAGTATGAAGGCAGGGAACCTGATTGCTCTAGCTCTGTTCTTCTTTTTCAAGATTGCTTTCACTATTGAGGGAGAAGGCAATGGCACCCCACTCCAGTACTCTTGCCCGAAAAATCCCATGGACGGAGGAGCCTGGTAGGCTGCAGTCCATGGGGTTGCAGAGAGTCGGACATGACTGAGCGACTTCACTTTCACTTTTCACCTTCATGCATTGGAGAAGGCAATGGCATCCCACTCCAGTGTTCTTGCCTGGAGAATCCCATGGACGGAGGAGCCTGGTAGGCTGCAGTCCATGGGGTTGCAAAGAGTCAGACACGACTGAGCGACTTCACTTCACTTTACTATTGAGAGTCTTTTGTGTTTCCATGCAAAATGTAAAGTTTTTGGTTCTAATTCTGTTAAAATTCCATTGGTAATTTGATAGGAATTGCATTGAATCTATAGATAGCTTTGGGTTGTAAAGTCATTTTCACAATATTGATTCCTCCAATTCAAGAACATGGTCTCCCTTTCCATCTGTGTATGTCATCTTTGATTTCTTTCATCAGTGGTCTTATAGTTTTTCAAGTACGGGTCTTTTGCCTCCTTCAGTTCAGTCGCTCAGTCTTGTGTGACTCTTTGAGACCCCATAAATTGCAGCACGCCAGGCCTCCCTGTCCATCACCAACTCCCGGAGTTCATTCAAACTCATGTCCATCGAGTTGGTGATGCCATCCAGCCATCTCATCCTCTGTCGTCCCCTTCTCCTCCTGCCCTCAATCCCTCCCGGCATCAGGGTCTTTTCAAATGAGTCAGCTCTTCGCATCAGGTGGCCAAAGTATTGGAGTTTCAGCTTCAACATCAGTCCTTCCAATGAACACCCAGGACTGATCTCCTTTAGAATGGACTGGTTAGGTAGATTTATTTCTAGCTATTTTATTCCTTATGATGTGATGGTAAATGGAATTGTTTCCTTAATCTCTCTCTGATCTTTCATTGTTAGTGTATAGGGATGCATAGATTTCTGTGTATTAATTTTGTATCCTACAACTCTACCAGATTCATTGATGAACTCTAATAGTTTTTTGGTAGCATCTTTAGGATTTTCAATGTATAGTATCATGTTATCTGCAAACAGTGGTTGGAGGTTTTACTTCTTTTTTTCCAATTTGGATTCCTTTTACTTCTGTTTCTTTTCTAATAGCCATGATTTAGGACCTCCAAAGCTGTGTTGAATGAAAGTGGTGAGGGTGGACATCCTTGTCTTGGTCCTTGTGTGTGTGTTTGTGTTTTAGTTCCTAAGTTGTGTCCAACTCTTGAGATCCCATGGACTGTGCCTGCCAGGCTCCTCTCTCCGTGGAATTCTCCAGGCAAGAATACTGGGGTGGGTTGCCATTTCTTTCTTCAGGGGATCTTCCCAACCCAGGGATTGAACCTGGGTCTCCTGCATTGCAAGTAGATTTTTTACTGTCTGAGCAACCAGGGAAGCCCCTAAGCCCGCTTTCAGGAGAGTTTTTAGTTTTTGTTGTTTTTTTTTTTAATCATAAATGGTGTCAAAAGCCTTTTCTGTGTCTATGGAGATGATGACCATATGATTTTTATTCTAAAAATTGTTAATGTGGTATATAACTGATTTTGCCTATATTGAAGAATCCTTGCATCCCTGGGACAGATCCCACTTGATCAGAATGTATGATCTTTTTTCTTTGGCTGTGCGATGTGACATGTGAAACTTCTCAGCTGGGGATCAAACCGTGCCCCCTGCATTGTAAGCATGGAGTTTTAATCACTGGACCGTCAGGAAGGTCCTGTACAGTCCTTTAAATGTGTTGTGAATTTGTGTTTGCTAGTATTTTGTTGAGAGTTTTTTTTTTTTTTTTTTTTTAACATTTTTTTGAGTATATGTTCATCAGTGATACTGGCTTGTAATTTTCTTTTTTTGTGATGTCTTTGTCTGAATTTGTTATCAGGGTGGTATTGTAGAATGAGCTTGGGAGTGTTCCTTCCTCTGCTATTTTTTGAAAGAGTTTAAAAGGCTAGGTGTTAACTCTTCTGTAAATGTTTGATAGAATTCACCTGTAAAGTCATCTGGTCCTGGACTTTCGTTTGTTGAAAAATTCTTAATCTGTTTCAATTTTGATATACTTGTGATTGGTCTGTTCATGTTTTCTGTTTCTTCCTGGTTCACTCTTGCTAAAGGTTATATCTTTTTAAGAATTCATCTGTTTCTTCTAGGTTGTCCATTTTATTTTCATGTTGTTACTTGTAGTCTTTTATGATTCTTTGTATTTCTGTGGTGTCCATTATAACTTTTTTCATTCTAATTTTATTGATTTGAATTCTCTCCCTTTTTTCTTGATGAGTCTGGCTAAAAGTCTGACCAATTTTATCTTCTCAAAGAATCAGCTTTTAGTTTCATTGATCTTTGCTAGTGTGTTCTTTGTTCCTGTTTCATTTATTTCTGCTCTTTATGGTTTCTTTCTTTTTGCTAACTTTGGGTTTTGTTTGTCTTTCTCTCATTGCTTTAGGTGTAGGGATAGGTTATTTGTTTGAGATTTTTCTTGTTTCTCGAGGTAGGATTGTATTCCTGTGAACTTCACTCTTAGAACTGCTTTTGCTGTGTACCATAGGTTTTGGATTGTTGCGTTTTCATTGTCATTTTGTCTGTGGGTGTTTTTTTAATTTCCTCTTTGATTTCTTCAGTGATCCATTGGTTATTAAGTAACATTGTTTAACCTCCATGTGTTTGTGTTTTTTACAGGTTTTTTCCTAGCATTGATTTCTAATCAGATAGTATTGTGATTGAAAAAAGTACTTGATATGGTTTCATTTTTCTTAAATTTACTGAGGTTTGATTTGTATCCCAAGATGTGATTTGTCCTGGAGAATGTTCCATGTGTACTTGAGAAGAAACTATTCTGCTGCTTTTGGATGGAATGTCCTATAAATATCAGTTAAGTCTATCTGGCATAATCTGTCCTTTAAAGGCTTGTGTTTCCTTATTGATTTTCTGTCTGGATGATCTGTCTATTGGTGTAAGTGGGATGTTAAATCCCCAACTGTTATTTGTGTTACTGTAAATCCCCATTTATGGTTATTAACATTTGCTCTATATATTGAGGGACTCCTGTGCTGGGTACATATATAGTTAGTTATAGATTCTTGGATTGATCCCTTGATCATTGGGTGTTGTCCTTGTCTCCTGTAACAGTCTTCATTTTAAAGTCTGTTTTGTCTGATATAAATATTTCTACTTGAATAGAAATATTCAATAAATAGTTCTATTTCTGTTTCTTTTTCTTCTTTATGGAATATCTTTTTCCATCTCCTCACTTTCGATCTATATGTACCCCTAGGTCTGGGGTGAGTCTCTTGTAGACAGCATATATATAGGTCTTGTTTTTGTATCCATTCATCCTGTCTGTGTCTTTTGGTTGGAGAGTTTAATCTATTTTCAGTTAAGGTAGTTATTGATCTGTATGTTCCTTTTGTCATTTTCTTAATTGGTTTGAGTTTGTTTTTGTAGGTCTTTTTCCCCCCTTACTCTTTTTTTTAAATTTTATCTATTTTAATTGGAGGCTGATTACTTTATAATATTGTGGTGGTTTTTGCCATACATTGACATGAATCAGCCTTGGCTGTACATCTGTTCCCCACCCTGAACCCCACTCCCTCCCCATCCCATCCGTCAGGGTCATCCCAGTGCACCAGCCCTGAGCACCCTGTCTCGTGTATTAAACTTGGACTGGTGATCTGTTTCACATATGATAATATACATGTTTCAATGCTATTCTCTCAAATCATCCCACCCTGTCTTCTCCCACAGAGTCCAAAAGACTGTTCTGTACATCTGTGTTTCTTTTGCTGTCTCACATATAGGATCATCGTTACCATCTTTCTAAATTCCATATATATATGTTAGTATACTATATTGCTGTTTTTCTTTCTGACTTACTTCACTCTGTATAATAGGCTCCAGTTTCATCCACCTCATTAGAACTGATTCAAATGTATTCTTTTTAATGGCTAAGTAATATTCCATTGTGTATATGTACCACAGCTTTCTTATCCATTCATCTGCTGATGGACATCTAGGTTGCTTCCATGTCCTAGCTATTATAAACAGTGCTGCGATGAACATTGGGGTACATGTATCTTTCAGTTCTGGTTTCCTTGGTGTGTGTGCCCAGCAGTGGAATTGCTGGGTCATATGGCTGTTCTATTTCCAGTTTTTTAAGGAATCTCCACACTGTTCTCCATAGTGGCTGTACCAGTTTGCATTTCCACCAACAGTGTAAGAGGGTTCCCTTTTCTCCAGCATTTATTGTTTGTAGACTTTTTGATAGCAGCCATTCTGACCATCATGAGATGGTACCACATTGTGGTTTGATTTGCATTTCTCTGATAATGAGTGATGTTGAGCATGTTTTCATGTGTTTGTTAGCCATCTGGATGTCTTCTTTGGAGAAATGTCTATTTAGTTCTTTGGCCCATTTTTTGATTGGGTCGTTTATTTTTCTGGTATTGAGCTGCATGAGCAGCTTGTATATTTTTGAGATTAATTCTTTGTCAGTTGCTTCATTTGCTGTTATTTTCTCCCATTTTGAAGGCTGTCTTTTCACCTTGCTTATAGTTTCCTTATATGTGGAAAAGCTTTTAAGTTTAATTAGGTCCCATTTATTTATTTTTGTTTTTATTTCCATTACTCTGGGAGGTGGGTCATAGAGGATCCTGCTGTGATTTATGTCAGAGAGTGTTTTGCCTATGTTTTTCCTCTAGGAGTTTTATAGTTTCTGGTCTTACATTTAGATCTTTAATCCATTTTGAGTTTATTTTTGGATATTTTGTTAGAAAGTGTTCTATTTTCATTCTTTTACAAGTGGTTGACCAGTTTTCCCAGCACCACTTGTTAAAGAGACTGTCTTTTCTCCATTGTATATTCTTGCCTCCTTTGTCAAAGATAAGGTGTCCATAGGTGCATGATTTATCTGGGCTTTCTATTTTGTTCCATTGATCTATGTTTCTGTCTTTGTGTCAGTACCATACTGTCTTGATGACTGTAGCTTTGTGGTATAGCCTGAAGTCAGGCAGGTTGATTCCTCCAGTTCCATTCTTCTTTCTCAAGATTGCTTTGGCTATTCGAGGTTTTTTTGTATTTCCATACAAATTGTGAAATTATTTGTTCTAGTTCTGTGAAAAATACCGTTGGTAGCTTGATAGGGATTGCACTGAATCTATAGATTGCTTTGGGTAGTATACTCATTTTCACTATACTGATTCTTCTGATCCATGAACATGGTCTGTTTCTCCATCTATTTGTGTCATCTTTGATTTCTTTCATCAGTGTTTTATAGTTTTCCATATATAGGTCTTTTTGTTTTTGTTAGGTAGATTTATTCCTCAGTACTTTATTCTTTTCATTGCGATGGTGAATGGAATTGTTTTCTTGATTTCTCTGTTTTCTCATTGTTCATGTATAGGAATGCAAGGTATTTCTGTGTGTTAATTTTATATCCTGCAATTTTACTATACTAATTGATTCAGTCAATCAGTCAGTTCAGTCGCTCAGTCGTGTCCTACTCTTTGTGACCCCACGAATCGCAGCACGCCAGGCCTCCCTGTCCATCACCAACTCCCAGAGTTCACTCGGACTCACGTCCATCGAGTCAGTGATGCCATCCAGCCATCTCATCCTCTGTTGTCCCCTTCTCCTGCCCCCATTTCCTCCCAGTATCAGAGTCTTTTCCAGTGAGTCAACTCTTTGCATGAGGTGGCCAAAGTTCTGGAGTTTCAGCTTTAGCATCATTCCTTCCAAAGAAATCCCAGGGCTGATCTCCTTCAGAATGGACTGGTTGGATCTCCTTGCAGTCCAAGGAACTCTCAAGAGTCTTCTCCAACACCACAGTTCAAAAGCGTCAATCCTTCGGTGCTCAGCTTTCTTCACAGTCCAACTCTCACATCCATACATGACCTCTGGAAAAACCATAGCCTTGACTAGACGAACCTTTGTTGGCAAAGTAATGTCTCTGCTTTTCAATATGCTGTCGAGGTTGGTCATAACTTTTCTTCCAAGGAGTAAGCGTCTTTTAATTTCATGGCTGCAGTCACCATCTGCAGTGATTTTGGATCCCCCAAAAATGAAGTCTGACACTGTTTCCACTGTTTCCCCATCTATTTCCCATGAAGTGGTGGGATCAGATGCCATGATCTTCGTTTTCTGAATGTTGAGTTTTAAGCCAACTTTTTCACTCTCCTCTTTCACCTTCATCAAGAGGCTTTTAGTTCCTCTTCACTTTCTGCCTTAAGGGTGGTGTCATCTGCATATCTGAGGTTATTGATATTTCTCCCGGCAATCTTGATTCCAGCTTGTGCTTCTTCCAGCCCAGCGTTTCTCATGATGTACTCTGCATAGAAGTTAAATAAGCAGGGTGACAATATACAGCCTTGATGGACTACTTTTCCTATTTGGAACCAGTCTGTTGTTTCATGTCCAGTTCTAACTGTTGCTTCCTGACCTACATACAGATTTCTCAAGAGGCAGGTCAGGTGGTCTGGTATTCCCATCTCTTTCAGAATTTTCCACAGTTTATTGTGATCCACACAGTCAAAGGCTTTGGCATAGGCAATAAAGCAGAAATAGATATTTTTCTGGAACTCTCTTGCTTTTTCCATGATCCAGCGGATGTTGGCAATTTGATCTCTGGTTCCTCTGTCTTTTCTAAAACCAGCTTGAACATCAGGAAGTTCACGGTTCACGTATTGCTGAAGCCTGGCTTGGAGAATTTTGAGCATTACTTTACTAGCATGTGAGATGAGTGCAATTGTGCGGTAGTTTGAGCATTCTTTGGCATTGCATTTCTTTGGGATTGGAATGAAAACTGACCTTTTCCAGTCCTGTGGCCACTGCTGAGTTTTCCAAATGTGCTGGCATATTGAGTGCAGCACTTTCATAGCACATCTTTCAGGATTTGAAATATCTCCACTGGAATTCCATCACCTCCACTAGCTTTGTTTGTAGTGATGCTTCCTAAGGCCCACTTGACTTCACATTCCAGGATGTCTGGCTCTAGGTCACTGATCACACCATCGTGATTATCTGGGTCGTGAAGATCTTTTTATACAGTTCTTCTGTGTATTATTGCCATCTCTTCTTAATGTCTTCTGCTTCTGTTAGGTCCATACCATTTCTGTCCTAATGAGCCCATCTTTGCATGAAATGTTCCCTTGGTATCTCTAATTGTCTTGAAGAGATCTTTAGTCTTTCCCATTCTATTGTTTTCCTCTATTTCTTTGCATTGATCGCTGAGGAAGGCTAATTACTAGATGCTAATAATATTAATTTATTAGCTCTAGTAATATTCTGGTGGAGTCGTTAGGGTTTTCTGTGCAGAGGATCATGTCATCTGCAAACAGAGTTTTACTTCTTTTCCAATTTGGATTCGTTTTAGTTCTTTTTCTTCTCTGATTGCTCTTTTCTTGTGGTTTGATGACCATCTTTATTGTTATTTGGGTTGTTTTTTCTCTTTTATGTGTGTATCTTTTGTAGTTTTCTGGTTTGCATTTCCCATGAGGTTCTGATATAGTAGTCTGTATATACACAAGGTTGTTTTATGTTGCTGATCTCTTAATTTCAAATATATTTCCCATTTCCTACATTTGTACTCTCTTCTCACAGTTGCTGGTTTTGATGCCATATTTTTTCTTTTCTATGCCATATTTGTGTGTGGATGATTTCGTACTTCTGCTGTAAGTGTCCCTTAACCAGTTCACTTTCCCATTTGTGATTTTTTTTTTGTTTGTTTCTACTTGTGGCCTTCTGGCCTCCCCGACCTCCTCACTGTATTCATAAACATTAGCCATAGACCAGTTTTGAAGAGGCAGGGGCTTGAACTTAAGACCTTGTATTGAGAGCTTAGATCTCAATAAACCAACAGGGCTTCCTAACTGGGTATAAGTAGTGAAGGAAATGAAGGCATTTAGGATGATTCTGAGGTTTCTAACGGGGGATTTCAGTCTGTTTGATTTCATTCACCAAAAATGGCAGTATAGGAATAAAGCACATTTAAGAGCAGGAATTGAGGAAGAAAATGGATTCAGTTAAGGTTAAAATGATTTTGAGGTGCATATGGAGCATCTAAGTAAAAATGTTTCATTTTGTTGACAGTTGTTAGTAACTTTTGTTTTTTATTTGTTTATGACAGAAGCTTAATAGAGAGAGAGAGAGAGAGAGAGCTGAGCTGTAAAGAGAAGTTTAGCTATTACCAGTATGTAGTGAACCACTTAGGTCCTTTTGGAGAAAAGGAGATGTATATTCATTTGCCCAGGAAATTTACTCTCATTTACTCTTTCTTCAAGAAACATTTGTTAAGTACCTATTTGTTCCAGAGTTTATGCTAAGCTTGAGAAATAGAAATTTAAAGAGGATGACCTTTGCTGTTAAGGAGCTAGTTGAGGGAAATGGACATACAAAGTAATTTCAGTGTAATAAGGTAAGTGTTGGGGACAACCAGAGGGAGGTATGGGATAGAGAAGTATAATTACTTTAGCTTGGAAGTGCATCAAAAGAGTTTTTTGGACTTGACAGCTGTTTTTTTTTCTAGAATGAATGGGTATGTGCCAGGAAAAGATGGGTGGGAAAAGAATTCTGGGGAGGGAGGAGCATCATTAGCTAAAGGTTTGATCAACAAAAAAACATGAAGTGTGGGAGACAGTTACCCAGAAAATTGGCATTTTAAGGGTCTTAAACATGAGGCGGGAATGGAGGAGATGAGGTGCATGGACAGTGTAAGTGGTGGTGAGCATGGGCAGAGAACCACTGAAGGTTTTCAGTTGGGAGTGACACAGAACACGTCATGGAAACTGCTCTGAAAAGTGTCTGCCAGGCAAATTCTTGGTGGGGCAGAATTCCAGACAGAGGGTATGGTTTGGGCAAAAGCCTAGAGGTGTGAAATAGCAGATCACTTCAGGGGATTTAGAGTATTCTTTTATTATTGAATTGTGGAACTCAAGGGAGGGCATGCAGAGAGACGAGAGTGACAGGGAGCAGATCTTGGAGAGTCTTGCATGCCATGCTAAAGCCCTTGAACTTTATCCTGGTAAAGGTCACTCTGGCACTAATAAGGCTCAGGAATAGAGATGAGGAGTCAGTAGGCCTGATGAGAGATGAGGGCCAACCTAAAGAGGTAGAAAAATGGATAAATCAAATTTAAGAAGTTTTATAATAGTTCTCATCTTTGGCTATACACCAAGATCACCTGTGGAGGATCTTAAAAATGCAACCATCTACATCACAGTACTGGATGTCCTTATTCACTAAGTTTAAACATGGGCCTGAATGTCCTATTTAACATTTTAAATTTTATATTTTTCATTAACATAGAGTAAAATTGAATTTTTTTGTAATTTTTTACATGAATTGAATTTTAATCCCTGTAAAGATTTGTGTAATCTCTGTCAAAACTGAGATACAGAACAGTTCCAATACCCCAAAATTTTCTGTATTGATATCTCTTTATAATAATACCTTTCTCACCATCTCTGATCCCTGCCAAGTTCTGTATCATTATAGTTTTGTCTTTTTGAGGCTGTTGTGTACAGTGAAGGCAAGCTTTTGAGACTTACTTCTTTCACTTAGCATATCTTTGAGATTCATCTAGATTGTTGGATGTTTTAATAGTCTGTTCCTTTTTATTGCTCAGTAATATTTAACTGTATAGTTGTACTACAGTTTGTTTATCCATCACCCACTGAAGAACATCTTAGTTGTTCCCAGTTTTTGGCAGTATGACTAGAGCTGCTGTGAACATTTGTGTATAGATTTTTATTTGAACATAAGTTTCTTTAGATTAGGCACCCAGGAGTTGGATTGCTGGGTCACATGGTAAGTATATGTTCAACTTTATAAGAAACTTTTAAAGTGTTTTCCGAAGTGGCCATGCCATTTTACGTTCCCACCATCAGTGTCTAGTAGGAGTTCAGTTGTTTCACAGTCTCACCAACTCTTGCTGATGTCCCTATAAACTATTTTAATAGGGGTGTAGCAGTATCTCATTGTGGTTTTCATTTGTGTTTCTTAAATGGCTAATGATGTTGAATATCTTTTTGTGTATTTATTTGGCATGCATATATCCCTTTGACAAGTCTTAAGTCTTGCTCAGTTTTTTAAAAATTTGGTTATTTTCTTACTATTGAATTTTAAGTTTTAAAGTAAATTTATATACTGTATATCTAAATATATATATACAAACACAAATCCTATGTCAGATATGTGATTTGCAAATGTCTTCTGTAGCTACCTTTTCATTTTCTTAACAGTGCTTTTCATAGAACAAAAGATTTTAATCTTTATAAAGTCCAGTTTAACTTTTCTTGTGTCTTATTAGTCCAACACCATTTGTTGGAAAGATAGTCCTTTTTCCATTGAAACCTTTGCACTTTTGTTAAAAAACAATTCGTTATATTTCTGTGTTCTTTTTTTGGACTCTGTGTCTATCCGTTCTTCAGTACCACATTGTTTAATTGTGACTTTAAAGTCCTACAGTGAAATCTGTTTCCTCCTACTTTATTCTTTATTAGAATTATTTTATCTATTCTCTCAGTGTTACATTGCTTTTCCTTATTTCATAGGTAGTTACATAGGTCATTCCCTTATCTATGTATGGGAAATTCTGCTGGACTGTTATTATCCATGGGTTAAATCTATGGACCAATTTGGAGAGAATTGACAGCCTTTACTGTTTTGAGTTCTCTAATCCATTACGATGATGCGTCTCTCCTATTTAGTTTTTCTTTGATTTCTTTCAGTATACATCCTGTACTTGTTAGGTTTATACTTAAGAATTTTATTTTGGGGAGCGCTATTATAAATAGTATAGTTTCTTCAGTTTTGGTTTCCAGTTGTTGGTATATAGAAATTTGATATTTTTGTGTGTGTTTAAACTTTGCACAATAAATGCACTTATAAGTTCTAAGTGTTTTTCTTCCAGATTTCTTGGGATTTTTTTTTTTAAGATAATTATGTCATTTGTGAATAAGAACATTTTTATCTATTTCTATACAATTTGTGTGACTTTTCTTTCTTTTCCTTGTACTATTGACTTGACTGGGATGTTTGGTACAAAGTTGAATAGAAATGGTGA
Organism: Bos javanicus; assembly: GCF_032452875.1. Taxonomy (NCBI): domain Eukaryota; kingdom Metazoa; phylum Chordata; class Mammalia; order Artiodactyla; family Bovidae; genus Bos; species Bos javanicus. Next base: position 31,583,913 of record NC_083881.1, on the reverse strand, counting down.
CAGTAGCCATTCTTGCCTTGTTCCAGATCTTGGGGGAAAGCATTCAATTTTTCACCATTAAACTTGGTGTTAGCTGTAAGTTTTTTATAGTTACTTCTTGAAGTTTCTTTATTGCTAGGTTGCTAAGAGTTTCTTTTTAATCATTAATGGATGTTGAATTTTGTCATATGCTTTTTCTGCATCAATTGATTTGATCATGTTATTTTTCTTCTTTTGCCTGTTTATGTGGTAGATTACATTGGTTGACTTTGTCATTGGTCGATCATGATGTATAATTCTTCCTATAGGTTTCTGTAGGTTGCTGAGGCTTCCGAGGTGGTGCTTAGTGGCAAAGAACACGCCTGCCAGTGCAGGAGACATAAGAGGCACAGGTTTGATTCCTCGGTGGGGAGATCCCCAGTAGGAGGACATGGCAACGCACTCCATATTCTTGCCTGGAGAATCCCATGGACAGAGAAGCCTAGCAGGTTGTATAGTCCATGGGGTTGCAAAGACTCAAGAGATGACTGAAACGACTTAGCACATACAGGTTTCTAGAACAGGTTGTTTTATTTGCTAATATTTTGTTGAGGATTTTGATATTTTTACTCATGAGTGATACTGCTCTCTATTTTCTTTTTCTGTACTGTCCTTGCAATGTAATTCTTACACTACCTACCTGGGATCAGGTCAGATTTAACAGGTTAGGGGCACTGTCCTCCACAAAATGCCTCATTTAAGAGTGTCCACAGTGTCCAGGCCATTTGTGCTTCTAACCAATTGGCTACAAATTGGGGGTTCCCACTGTTCCCTTAGATTTGCCAGAACAGCTCACAGAATTCAGAAAAGTGCTTTACTTAGGATTGTAAACGTGCACTTAGTTTTATTAGAAAGGATGCAAATCAGGACAGTCTAAGAGTCCCTTGGGGTGAGCTCTGGCAGAGCCCCAGTTGCAAAGCTTTCGTGGCTTTAGGATGCACCACCCTCTGCCACGTCAGTGTGTATCACCAACCAGGGAAACTCACCCCCAGCTTCAGGTGTCCAGGGTTTTTGTCGGGGCTTCATTTCATGGGCATGATTGATTGTGTAGCCACACGATTGAACCCGGTCTGCAGTCATGAGATCACATGACTGATCTTAGTTGATCTTTCCAGTGTGACTAGCAGCTATCCTGAAACTGCCCTTAGGCCAATCATGAATAAAATGGATACTCCTTTGGGACTTCCACTGCAGGGGTCATGGGTTCAATCCCTGGTTGGGAACCAAGATCCTGCATGTGGCACAGTGCAGGCCCCCCTTGCACCCCACCCCCCTCCAAAAAAGATACTCCTTTAACTGGGAAATTCCAAGGGGTTAGAGACTTTCTTCCTTCCAGCACTAGGGACAAAACCTAGCCAAATTGTTAATTATACAGCAGTCCGGTTTTATCATCAGGTTAATACTGACTTCATAAAATGAATTGAAAAGTGTTCTCTCCTGTTCCATTTTCTGAAGGAGAGTGTAGAGAATTGGTGTCCGTTTTTCTGTATTTGGTAGAATTCTCCAGTGAAAACATCTGGTCCTGGAGATTTCATTTGTGGTTGTTTTTAAACTAGAAATTCAGTATCTTTAACAGTTGGAGAGCTATTCAAATTATTTCATATTGGGTGAGTTGTGGTAGTTTGTACCTTTTTGAGAAATTGGTCTGTTTGATCTCAGTTGTTGAATTTACACGTATAGAGTTGTTTGTGCTAATCCCTTTAATGTCTGGTGTTTGTAGTGATACTCTTATTTTTGGATTCTGGTGGTAATTTGCGTCTTTTTTTGTTTCAGTCTTGCTGGAGGTTTTAATTAAATCTTTTCAGAGAACCAGCTTTTTCATTCATTTTTTTCTATTGTTTTTCTGTTTTCAATTTCATTGATTTCTTCATATCTTCATTTCTTTCAGCTGTGAAAGTGAAGTGACAGTTGGGTTTAGGTTTATTCTGCTTCTCCTTAAGGTGAGAGGTGAGATTTGAGAACTTTTCTCTATTACAAAAATGCTGAAGTTGATTGGCAAGAATACTTAAGTTCTACTCTTAGCAGATTTACACTATATAGTGTTATCAGCTGTATTTACCTCATTATATATTAGGTCTTGATACTTCATTCATCTTATGACTGCAAATTTGTACCCTTTTACCAAGCTTTCCCTCTTTGCCTCAGCCCTTGGCAGCCACCTGTAATTGTGGCTCCTCTCTGTGAGTTCAGTATTTTTTCCACATGTAAGTGATCCTGTGCAATATTGGTCTTTCTCTGTCTGGCTTATTTCACTTAGCATGTGCCTTCCAGCTTTATTCATGTTGTTGCAAAGCTGAATGATACTTTATTGTATTTATATGCCATGTCTTTTTCGTCTATTTATCTGTTGATGGACAGACACTTAGGTTGTTTCTATATCTTAGCTGTTACAAGTAATATGAACTTGGAGAACAGATACCTCTTTGAGATAATGATTTTGTTTCCTTTGGATGTATACCCAGAAGTAGAATTGCTGGATCATACGATAATTCCATTTTTAATTTCTTGAGGAACCTTCATACTGTTTGCCTAGTCACTGTACCAGTTTGCGTTCCCACCTACAGTATACGGGGTTTCCTTTTCTCTGCTTCCTTGCCAGCATTTGTTATCAGTTGTAGTTTTGATAATGGACACCATAACAGATACGAAGTAATATCTCATTGTGATTTTGATGATCACATTTGATTGACCAGTGATATTGAGCACCTTTTCTCTTACTTGTAGGCGGTATGTCTTCTTTGGAAAAATTTCTATTCAGGTCTTGTGCCCATTTTAATTGAATTGTCTCTTTTTTTGTTGTTGAGTTGTATGAGTTCCTTGTCTATTTTGGATATTAAATCCTTATCAGGTAAGTGATTTGTGACTATTTTCTCCCATTCCATAGGTTGCTTTCATTTTATTGATGGTTTCCTTTGCTCTGCAGAAGCTTCTTAGTTTCATATAGTCTCACTTTTTTATCTTGCTTTTGTTGCCTTTGCAACAAAATTCAGTGTCAAATTCAAAAAATCATTGATGAGGCCAATGTCGAGAAGCTTACTCTTTGTTTTCTTCTAGGAATTTGATAGTTTCATGTCTTCTGTTTGTCTTTAATCCATTTTCAGTTGATTTTTGTGTATGGTGTTAAGACAAGGGTCCAGCTTCATTCTTCTTGAATATGGTTCACCAGGTTTTCCCAATACCAGTTACTTGAAGAGACTATTCCTTTCCCCACTGTATATTCTTGGATCCTTGTAGAGGATTCATTAACCATAGTTTATGAATGGGTTTATTTCTGGAGCCTGAATTCTGTTTCTTTGATCTGTGTGTCTGTTTTTATGCCAATGCCATACTTCTTTGGATTACTATGGCTTTATAATATAGTTTGAGTTCAGGAAATATGATGATTCCAGCTTTGTTCTTCGTTCTCAAGATTGCTTTGGCTAGTCAGGGTCTTTTGTGAGTCCATACGTATTTCAGGATTGTCTTCTTCTTCTGTGAAAAACGCCATTAGAATTTTGATAGACATTGTATTGACTCTGTGGATTGCTTTGGGTAGTGTGGACATTTTAATGATATTTAATTTTTTCTGTTCATGAATGTGGAGTATCTTTTTGTTGGTTTGTGTTCAGTTTCTTTTATCAGTGTCTTACAGTTTTCAGTGTATGGATCTTTCACCTCCTTGATTATTGTATTTTTTGAGGTCATTGTAAATGGGGTTGATTTCTTAGAAAATTCTCTTTCAGATAATTCATTGTTGGTGTATAGAAATGCAGCTAACTTCTGAATATTGATTTTTGTACCCTGCAACTACTGATTTCTTTTATTAGTTCTGGCAGTTCTTGGGTGGAATCTTTGGGATTATCTATATATAAGAGCGTGTCATCTGGAAATGAACAATTTTACTTCTTCCTTTTCATTTTGGATGCCCTTTATTTATGTCGTTTTCTTGCCTGTTACCTCTAGCTTAGGGTTTCCAGTACTATGTTGAATGGAGTTGGCAAGAAAGGGTATCCTTATCTTATTTTTGAGCTTAGAGGAAAAGCTTTTCACCATTGATTATGATGTTAGTTGGGGGCTTATAATATATGGTCTTTATTATGTTGAGTACATTCCTTCTATATCCACTTTCTTGAGTTCTTACCATGAAAGAATGTTGAATTTTGTCCATTTTTTCCTGCATGTCTTGAAATGATATGGCTTTTATCTTTCATCTTGTTAATGTGATATGTCTTACAGATTTTGGTATGTTGAACTATCGTTGCATCCCATGAATAACTTCCACTTGATCTTCTTTTCTAATGTAAACATTCACAACTGTAAATCTCCCTCTCAGTACATTTTAGCTGTGTTCCACAAATGTATTTGTTGTAGTTTTGCTTTTATTTAGTTTCTGTATTTTTAAAATTTCACTCTGGACTTCTTGACCCTTAGATTGTTTAGAAGTGTATTACTTAATTTCCAGGTGTTTGGAAAATTTACTGTTATCCCCATTCATTTCTAGTTTTATTCCATTGTGGCCAGAGAATATATTCTGTATAATTTCTGTTCTAAATTTGTCGAAGTTTATTTTATGACCTAGAATATGGAGTGTCTTGGTGAATATTTATGGGCATTTGAAAAGAATGTATTCTTCTGTTGTTGAGGAGAGTGTTCTATAAGTTCAGATCCTGTTGATTAATGGTATTGTTTAGTTCTGTATCTTTGAAGTTTTTGTCTAGTAGTTCTGCTGTGAGTGGGGTGTTGAAGTCTTCAATTGATACTGTAGATTTTGTTGTTGCATGCGCATGTAGGATTGCTATGTGTTCTTGTATTGGACTCTCTTACCATTATGTAATGTATGTCCTTTGTTCCTGGTCATTTTCTTTTTTGTTCTGTCAGTACTTTGTCTGGTATTGATACAATCATTCCTGCTGTCTTTCAGTTAGAGTTGATATGGTATATCTTTTGTATTCATTTACTTTTAACCTACTTGTATCATCATATTTGAAGTAGTTTGATGTAGATAGCATATAGTTAGTTCATACTTTTTGAATCTAGTCTGCCAAACTGTCTTTAATTGTTATGTTTAGACCATTTACATTTAATGTAATACTGTTATGTTAGAACTTAATTCTGCCTTTTATTTTTGCTTTTTGTTATTCCTTTTTTTTTTTTTCCCCCTGTGTGTCACTTTTCCTGCCTTCATGTGGGTTGCTTGAACAGATTTTTAGAATTCCATTTCAGTTTTTCTTTCAGTTGAACTTTTAGGGTAGATCTAGTGGTGACAGCTTTCTTTTCTCTTTTTCTGGGAAGATTTTGGTTTTACCTTCATTGATAGTTTCACTGAATATGGAACCCTGGGTGACAGTTCTTTGCTTTCAGCTCTTGAAAATGTGACACTGCCTTCAAATACTGGCCTCCCTAGTTTCTGATGAGAAATCCACTGTCATTTGAATCATGTTCCTCTGCAGATAATATGTCTTTTTTTTTTAGCCTGCTTTAAAGATTTTTTCTTTGTATTTAATTTTGTAAAGTTTGATTATGATACGTTTTGCCATGGGTTCCTTTTAATCCCTATCCTGTTTGGATTTGGTTAGCTTCTTGAATCTATGGTTTGCACATTTTGCCACATTTGGAAGATTTCATCCTTGGCTTCTTCATATACAGTTGAGCCTTGAACATTGTGGGGGCTGGGGCACCAGTCTCTTCACTGCTGTGTGCAGGCATCTTTATGTGTGGCTTTATAGTCAGTCCTTTGTATCCACAGTTCCCTGTTCATGGATTTAACAAAACATGGATAGTGTAGTACCGTAGCATTTATTGAAAAAAAAAAAAAAATTTGCATATAAGTGAACCTGTGCAGTTCAAGCCCATGTTGTTCCGTGGTTATCTGTACTCTTTTGGCCCCCTCCTGTGTTTTTGTTTTAAATGATGGCCACTTTAAAATCCTGGTGGTGTGTGTTTGTGTGAGTCACTCAAGTTATGTCCGGCTCCTTTGCAACCCCATGGATTGTAGCCTGCCGGGCTCTTCTGTCCATGGAATTCTCCAGGCAAGAATACTGAAGTGGGTAGCCAGTCCTTTCTTCAGGGGAGCTTCCTGACCCAGAGATTGAACTCCAGTCTCTCTGTTCAGGCAGATTCTCTTTGGAATCTGAGCCACCAGGGAAGCCCTAAATTCTGATAGATAAGTCAAATATCTGTGTCGCTTGGGATTGGCACCTGTCAATTCTATTTGCTCATTGAAGTTAATTTAAGATTTTCCTGGTACTCGGTATGATGGATGATTTTCAGTTGTATTCTGGGTGTTTCTGTGTTATGTTGTGAGATTCTGGATCCTGTGTAAGGCTCGCTTTGCAGTGCCCCAGTTTAGGTGTAGTGTACACAGGTTCAGGCAGCACCAGAGTAGATGAAAACAAAGGGCCTGCTTACACTGTCTAGTTGCTGCTGGGCTGGGAGTTGAAATTCAGCTCTCCCTCACTGGACCCTTCTGACACTATCCCTGTTGGGAAGGAGGATTGCCAAGCTAGCATCACCGTGCATCGCTTCATCTTGCCTTTTTGCTGTCTTGTGGGATTGGGAGTTTAACTGCCCCACTGACATCACCTTAGTGGGAAAAGCTCAGGGTCACTTGTCCTGCCTCACTGACACCAGATGGGACCATAAGTCCAACTTGGCTCACTGGCACTGCAGGTGTAGTTTTTTCCTTTAGTCTTTGGTTAAAATTGGGCACATACTAACAGAAAGTTTTCTGTTCTGTTGGCTGCTTTTCCCTGTCCTTTGGCTACAGAGACAGGGCTTTTCTTGAGGGTGTTTTTTGTTTGTTTTTGATATGTGCCTGTTGGCAGTTACAGGTTGGAGGCTTCTTCAGCATGCCATTAAGGATGTATGGGAGACTCAGAGAAACCCAGGGAGTTCACTGTGCTGCTCCGAAAGTCCCAGGGTCCCTGAGGCATTTTGCCTTCTTTGTACCATTCAGTCTTCCTTTGTGTGTTGTATTACGTACCCTAGGATTTTTTAGTTGTAAGTGGGAGGACTGGCAAGGAATAGGGCTTACTCCATCTTGGCCAAAACAAATGATCTGTGAGTCTTTTTTCTTAATAATTGTGAAAAATAGACATTTCATAAAATTTTTCATCTTAACCTTTTTTTTTGTTTTGTTTTTGGTTGCACTACACAGCTTGCAGGACCTTAAGTTCGCTGACCTGGGATTGACTCCTGGGCCACAGCAGTGAAGCACCAAGTCCTAACCCTAGACCACCAGGGAACTCTCCATCTTAGCCATTTTTAAGTGTGGTACAGTTAGATAATCTTAAGTACATTCACATTGTTGTGCAGCTCATCTCCAGAATTTTCTTCATCTTGCAAAACTAATGCTTATTACTACTGAACAGATTTTCCACTCTGCCTCCTTTCCCCCAGTCCCCGGCAGCTATTGTTTGTTCTGCTTTCTGTCTTTATGAATTTGATTACTCTAGGTTCTTCTTATGAATGAACTCATACAGTATTTGTCTTTTTATGAGTGGTTTATTTCACAAAGCGCAACATCTTCAAGGTTAATCCATGTTTGTAGCACATGTCAGAATTTCCTTCCTTTATCAGGCGTAATAATGGTCCACTGTATGTGCAGTTGACCCTTAAAACAACATAGGTTTGAACTACAAGAGTCCACATATACGTGGTTTTTTACCATTGGTAAATACTACAGACCTACATGAGCCACAGTTGGTTGAACCTACAGATTTGGAACCACGGATAGGGACGAATCGTAGGTCTGGAAGAATTACAGCTACGTCAGTCAACTTATCTGACTCTAAGTTGCTTGTAAATTTTCCACTGAGTGGAGAAAGTTGGTGCCCCTAACCCCTTAATTGCTCATAGGTCAACCACATTCTGCTTATCCCTTCATCGGTTGATGAAACTTGGGTTGCTTCCACATTTTGGTTATTGTGAATAATGCTCCTGTGAACTTGGATGTACAAATATTTAAGACCCTGCTTTTAATTCTTTGGGGTATATACTCAGGAGTGAAATTACTCGGTCATATTATATTTTAAGTGTTTTGAGGGATTGTCATACTGTTTTCAGTAAGCAGCTATACCAGTTTATATTCCCCCAAACAGTGCACAAGGAGTTCAATTTCTCCACCTCCTCACCTCTTGCTCCCCTTTTTTTTTTTTTGACAGTAGCCATTCTGATGGCTGTGAAGTGGTATCTCATTGGGGTTTCTATTTGCGTTTCCCTGATGATTAGTGATGTCGAGCATCTTTTCATGTTCTGGTTGGCCATTTGTCTTTGGAGAAATGTCTGTTCAAGTCCTTTGCCCACTTTTAAGTCAGAGTTTTGGTTGTTGAAGTTCTTTATATATTCTGGGTATTAACTCTTAAATAAATGATTTGCAAATATTCTCTCCCATTCCTTAAACTACTTCTTCACTCTCTTGATTATACTATTTGATGCACAGTTTTTAGTTTTTATGTAGTCTAGTTTATTTTTACTTTTGTTTCCTGTGCTTTTGGTATCATATCCAACAAATCATTGCCAAATCCAGTGTCATGAAGCTTTTCCTTTATATTTTTTTCTATGAGTTTTAGCTTTTACATTTAGATATTTGATCCATTTTGAGTTAATTTCTGCATATGGTATAAGGTAAAAGTTCATATATTTGTCTCTTTTAACATCAGTCTTAGTTTTAGAAAGATAATAAAAGCCTTTAATAGTAGAAGTTGTTAATAAGCACAAAATTCTAAACAAACTTGAGTTGCTTGGTTATTAGACGTCTCTCTTTTTAACTTTGGTGACCTCCTAAGGCTTTCTGCAGTAATGCACACAAATGTAGTTCTTTTACTTAAGCTACTCTTTTATAAAAATAATATTACTGTTTAAATTGTCTATGGTAGCCATGAGTATTGTATAAAAAAGCAGAAAAACAAGTATCATAGAATAAGAGAGAAGGACCAGCATTCTCTTTTTGTTTTTTTTTTGTTTTTTTTTTTTAATAGTGTTCAGCTAGATTTCATGGTATGCTGGAAAAAAACCCGGATAGGCAATTTTTAATCTGGATTTTGTTATTAGCTCTGAGACCAAGTTGTCAAGTTTCTTTGGATCTCTTTTGTTCATCTGTAGTGCCTCCTTCATAGTTACAGAATTAAATGAGATAGTATATATAGTCAATAAATGTGAAGTTCTTACCCCCTATATTGTGATTTTCGAAGAATGTATATACAATTTATTTACAAAACTAAGTATCTGCATAATATTAAAATAGTTGTTTAAGTCATTTGAGTTTAAGTCATTGAGTTTTCAAAGTAAAGTGACAGTTACCCTTTACTATTATAGAAGGAGAGTCTATTGAGCTTATTAACTCTTATAACACTTATAACTCGTATACCGTCCACCATATATATTATACTTTAATAAAAAGATTACTCTAAAAATATTCTACAGTATAGTGTTAACTAGATTTATATCTATATTGTGGGATCATGGTTGGTGTTTTTTTTCTTCTTTATACTTTCCTATATTTTCCAGATTTTTTGAACTGATCATGGTTACTTTTAAAATTATGTTTTATTTATTTATTTTTTATTTTATTTATTTTTTTAAATTTTATTTTATTTTTAAACTTTACATAATTGTATTAGTTTTGCCAAATATCAAAATGAATCCACCACAGGTATACATGTGTTCCCCATCCTGAACCCTCCTCCCTCCTCCCTCCCCATACCATCCCTCTGGGTCGTCCCAGTGCACTAGCCCCAAGCATCCAGTATCGTGCATCGAACCTGGACTGGCAACTCGTTTCTTACATGATATTTTACATGTTACAATGTCATTCTCCCAAATCTTCCCACCCTCTCCCTCTCCCACAGAGTCCATAAGACTGTTCTATACATCAGTGTCTCTTTTGCTGTCTCGTACACAGGGTTATTGTTACCATCTTTCTAAATTCCATATATATGCGTTAGAATACTGTATTTATGTTTTTCCTTCTGGCTTACTTCACTCTGTATAATAGGCTCCAGTTTCATCCATCTCATTAGAACCGATTCAAATGTATTCTTTTTAATGGCTGAGTAATACTCCATTGTGTATATGTACCACAGCTTTCTTATCCATTCATCTGCTGATGGACATCTAGGTTGCTTCCATGTCTTGGCTATTATAAACAGTGCTGCAATGAACATTGGGGTACACGTGTCTCTTTCCCTTCTGGTTTCCTCAGTGTGTATGCCCAGCAGTGGGGTTGCTGGATCATAAGGCAGTTCTATTTCCAGTTTTTTAAGGAATCTCCACACTGTTCTCCATAGTGGCTGTACTAGTTTGCATTCCCACCAACAGTGTAAGAGGGTTCCCTTTTCTCCACACCCTCTCCAGCATTTATTATTTGTAGACTTTTGGATCGCAGCCATTCTGACTGGTGTGAAATGGTACCTCATAGTGGTTTTGATTTGCATTTCTCTGATAATGAGTGATGTTGAGCATCTTTTCATGTGTTTGTTAGCCATCTGTATGTCTTTTTTGGAGAAATGTCTATTTAGTTCTTTGCCCATTTTTTGATTGGGTCGTTTATTTTTCTGGAGTTGAGCTGTAGGAGTTGCTTGTATATTTCTGAGATTAGTTGTTTGTCGGTTGCTTCATTTGCTATTATTTTCTCCCATTCTGAAGGCTGTCTTTTCACCTTGCTAATAGTTTCCTTTGATGTGCAGAAGCTTTTGAGGTTAATTAGGTCCCATTTATTTATTTTTGTTTTTATTTCCAATATTCTGGGAGGTGGGTCATAGAGGATCCTGCTGTGATGTATGTCGGAGAGTGTTTTGCCTATGTTCTCCTCTAGGAGTTTTATAGTTTCTGGTCTTACGTTTAGATCTTTAATCCATTTTGAGTTTATTTTTGTGTATGGTGTTAGAAAGTGGTCCAGTTTCATTCTTTTACAAGTGGTTGACCAGATTTCCCAGCACCACTTGTTAAAGAGATTGTCTTTAATCCATTGTATATTCTTGCCTCCTTTGTCGAAGATAAGGTGTCCATATGTGCGTGGATTTATCTCTGGGCTTTCTATTTTATTCCATTGATCAATATTTCTGTCTTTGTGCCAGTACCATACTGTCTTGATAACTGTGGCTTTGTAGTAGAGCCTGAAGTCAGGTAGGTTGATTCCTCCAGTTCCATTCTTCTTTCTCAAGATCGCTTTGGCTATTCGAGGTTTTTTGTATTTCCATACAAATTGTGAAATTATTTGTTCTAGCTCTGTGAAGAATACTATTGGTAAATAGGGACCAAAAGAAAGCAGGAGTAGCAATACTCATATCAGATAAAATAGACTTTAAAACAAAGGCTGTGAAAAGAGACAAAGAAGGTCACTACATAATGATCAAAGGATCAATCCAAGAAGAAGATATAACAATTATAAATATATATGCACCCAACACGGGAGCACCACAGTACGTAAGACAAATGCTAACAAGTATGAAAGGAGAAATTAACAATAACACAATAATAGTGGGAGACTTTAATACCCCACTTACACCTATGGATAGATCAACTAAACAGAAAATTAACAAGGAAACACAAACTTTAAACGATACAATAGACCAGTTAGACCTAATTGATATCTATAGGTCATTTCATCCCAAAACAATGAATTTCACCTTTTTCTCAAGCGCACATGGAACCTTCTCCAGGATAGATCACATCCTGGGCCATAAAGCTAGCCTTGGTAAATTCAAAAAATAGAAATCATTCCAAGCATTTTTTCTGACCACAATGCAGTAAGATTAGATCTCAATTACAGGAGAAAAACTATTAAAAATTCCAACATATGGAGGCTGAACAACACGCTGCTGAATAACCAACAAATCACAGAAGAAATCAAAAAAGAAATCAAAATTTGCATAGAAACGAATGAAAATGAAAACACAACAACCCAAAACCTGTGGGACACGGTAAAAGCAGTCCTAAGGGGAAAGTTCATAGCAATACAGGCACACCTCAAGAAACAAGAAAAAAGTCAAATAAATAACCTAACTCTACACCTAAAGCAACTAGAAAAGGAAGAAATGAAGAACCCCAGGGTTAGTAGAAGGAAAGAAATCTTAAAAATTAGAGCAGAAATAAATGCAAAAGAAACAAAAGAGACCATAGCAAAAATCAACAAAACCAAAAGCTGGTTCTTTGAAAGGATAAATAAAATTGACAAACCATTAGCCAGACTCATCAAGAAACAAAGGGAGAAAAATCAAATCAACAAAATTAGAAACGAAAATGGAGAGATCACAACAGACAACACAGAAATACAAAGGATCATAAGAGAGTACTATCAACAATTATATGCCAATAAAATGGACAACGTGGAAGAAATGGACAAATTCTTAGAAAAGTACAACTTTCCAAAACTGGACCAGGAAGAAATAGAAAATCTTAACAGACCCATCACAAGCATGGAAATTGAAACTGTAATCAAAAATCTTCCAGCAAACAAAAGCCCAGGTCCAGACGGCTTCACAGCTGAATTCTACCAAAAATTTAGAGAAGAGCTAACACCTATCCTACTCAAACTCTTCCAGAAAATTGCAGAGGAAGGTAAACTTCCAAACTCATTCTATGAGGCCACCATCACCCTAATACCAAAACCTGACAAAGATCCCACAAAAAAAGAAAACTACAGGCCAATATCACTGATGAACATAGATGCAAAAATCCTTAACAAAATTCTAGCAATCAGAATCCAACAACACATTAAAAAGATCATACACCATGATCAAGTGGGCTTTATCCCAGGGATGCAAGGATTCTTCAATATCCGCAAATCAATCAATGTAATACACCACATTAACAAATTGAAAAATAAAAACCATATGATTATCTCAATAGATGCAGAGAAAGCCTTTGACAAAATTCAACATCCATTTATGATAAAAACTCTCCAGAAAGCAGGAATAGAAGGAACATACCTCAACATAATAAAAGCTATATATGACAAACCCACTGCAAACATTATCCTCAATGGTGAAAAATTGAAAGCATTTCCTCTAAAGTCAGGAACAAGACAAGGGTGCCCACTTTCACCATTACTATTCAACATAGTTTTGGAAGTTTTGGCCACAGCAATCAGAGCAGAAAAAGAAATAAAAGGAATCCAAATTGGAAAAGAAGAAGTAAAACTCTCACTATTTGCAGATGACATGATCCTCTACATAGAAAACCCTAAAGAGTCCACCAGAAAATTACTAGAAATAATCAATGACTACAGTAAAGTTGCAGGATATAAAATCAACACACAGAAATCCCTTGCATTCCTATACACTAATAATGAGAAAACAGAAAGAGAAATTAAGGAAACAATTCCATTCACCATTGCAACAGAAAGAATAAAATACTTAGGAATATATCTACCTAAAGAAACTAAAGACCTATATTTAGAAAACTATAAAACACTGGTGAAAGAAATCAAAGAGGACACTAATAGATGGAGAAATATACCATGTTCATGGATTGGAAGAATCAATATAGTGAAAATGAGTATACTACCCAAAGCAATTTATAGATTAAAATTATGTTTTAAAAGACATTTTAAAGGTAACTTCATACTGAAGTGTTTATAGATTAAATGGTATGCCTGGAATTTGTGTACCATTGAACTGAACTCATTGGGGAGGGGAGCATGAAGTGGGTGGAGGGTATAAATGGAGTATGGTCATTGTTGAAGGTAGATAATGGGACATGGGGATTCAGTATATTATCCTCTACTGTCAAATGTGTTTGGAATTTTCAGTAATAATTTTTTTTTAATTGTTAAAATGAAAGAGTACACTGTGAAATGGGAGACTTAAAAGGGACTCAAGAATAAGATGATTTTCTTTTTTCCAAGAAAAGCAATTTGTTTTATCTCAAAGTTGCTCTGTGACATGTGGGATCTTCCCTGATCAGGGATCAAACCCATGTCTCCTGCACTAGCATGTGGATTTGTTACCGCTGAGTCACCAGGAAAGCCCCAATCCACTCTTTTTTACATTTTTTTCCCATTTAGGTCATTACAGAGAATTGAGTTACAGTTACCTGTGCTAGGTCCTGACTAGCTATTTTATATGTAATAAAGGACCATAACTTTCTTCAGTTCTCTAAAGGCTAAGAGAGGTGAGGAAACTGCAGAAGAAAAGGTTGACGCTGGCAAAGATTGGTTCATGAGGGTTAAGAAAAGAAGCTGTCCCTAGAACATGAAAGGGCAAGGAGAAGCAGGAAGTGCTGCTGTAGAAGCTGCAGAAGTTTCCAGAAGATCTAGCTAAGATCACTAATGAGGGTGGCTGCCCTAAAAAGCAACTTTTCAGTATCAGTGAAACAGCCTTGTATTTCAGTATCAATGAAACAGCGAAACCATAACCACTGGATCACCAGGGGATTCCCCCAAAGTATTTTTTAATTAGAGTATGGACATGTTTTTAAGGCATAACGCTATTATGGCACACTTAATAGATAAAGTGTATAAACATAACTTTTATAGGCCCTGGGATGCCATCTAGGACTTTCATAGCTAGAGAGGAGAAGTCAGTGCCTGGTTTCAAGGCATTGAAAGACAGGCTGACTCTCTAGTTAGGGGCTAATTAATGCAGCTGGTGACTTTAAGTTGAAGCCAGTGTTTATTTGCCATTATGAAAGCCCTAAGCACCCTTAAGAATCATGCTAAGACTCTTCTGCCTGTGCTCGGTCAATGCAGCAACAAAGCCTGGGTGATAGCATATCTGTTTACAGCAGGGTTACTGAATATTTTAAGCCCACTGTTGAGACCTACTGGTTAGACAAAAGATTCCTTTCAAAGTATTTCTATTCACTGACAGTATTCCTGGTCACCAAAGAGCTCTGTTGCAGATGTACAACGAGATTCATGTTTTCATGCCTGTTAATAACACATTATCCATTCTGCAGCCCACAGATCAAGAAGTAATTTCCACTTTCAAGTCTTATTAATGAAGAAATATATTTTGTAAGGCTATACCTGCCATAATAGTGATTCCTTTGATGTTTCTGGGCAGAGTAAATGAAAACCTCTGGAAATGGTCCACTATTCTAAATGCCATTAACATTTGATTCATGGGAGCAGATCAAATACCAACATTAACAGGAGATTGGAAGAAGTTGATTTCAACCCTCATGAGTGACTTTAAGGAGTTTGAGGGTTCATTGGAGGAAGTAACTGCAGATGTGGTAGAAATAGCAAGAGTAGTAGAATTAAAAATGGAGCATGAAGATGTGACTGAATTGCTGCAGTCTGTGATAAAGCTTTAACAGATGAGCTGCTTTTTATGGATGAGCAAAAGAAAGTAGTTTGTTTAGGTGTAATCTATTCCTGGTGAAGATGCTGTGAAGATTATTGGAATGACAACAAAGGATTTAGAATATAACATAAATTTCGTTGATTTTGAATCTGCAGCAGCAGATTTTGAGAGGATTGACTCCAATTTTGAAAGTTCTGCTGTGGGTAAAACACTGTAAAATAGCATTGCATGCTACAGAGAAACTGTTCCTGAAAGGAACAGTCAGTTGATGTGGCAGACTTCATTGATGTCTTATTTTAAGAAATTGCCATAGCAACCCCCACCCTCATCAGTCAGCAGCCATCAACTCCAAGGCAAGACCCTCCACAAGGTGAAGGTTTGAATGATTGATAGTATTTTTTAGCAATAAAATATTTTTTGTCTTGTTTTGGGAGGGGCGGCGCCACACCACCTGGCTTTCAGGATCTTAGTTCCCAGACCAGGGATGGAACCTGTGCCTGTGCATTGAAAGCACGAAACCATAACCACTGGATCACCAGGGGATTCCCTCAAAGTATTTTTTAATTAGAGTATGGGCATGTTTTTAAGGCATAATGCTATTATGGCACACTGAATAGATTGCAGTATAGTAAAAACATAACTTTTATAGGCCCTGGAAACCAAACATTTGTGTGCCTTTATTGTGATACTTGCTGTTTTGCAGTGGTCTGGGACTGAACCCTCCAGGATCTCTGAGATATGCTTGTATACATTTATGAAATGCTTTCATAAAATCAAGCTTGGGTGGTTGCCTGCTGCTGCTGCTAAGTCACTTCAGTCGTGTCCGACTCTATGTGACCCCGTAGACGGCAGCCCACCAGGCTCCCCCATCCCTGGGATTCTTCAAGCAAGAACACTGGAGTGGGTTGCCATGTCCTTCTCCAGTGCATGAAAGTGGAAAGTGAAAAGTGAAAGTGAAGTCTCTCAGTCGTGTCCGACTCTTAGCGACCCCATGGACTGCAGCCAACCAGGCTCCTCCGTCCATGGGATTTTCCCGGCAAGAGGACTGGAGTGGGCTGCCATTGCCTTCTCCGTCACACTTCCTAGATGCTCCTAGATGCTCATATTCTTATGAGTGGTTGTTTAGTTGCTAAGTCGTGTCCAACACTTTTGTGACCCCACGGACCGTAGCCCGTCAGGCTCCTCTGTCCATGGGATATCCAATGCAAGAATACTAGAGTGCATTTCCATTTCCACTAGAGTGCACTTCCCCAGGGTATCTTCCTAACCCAGGGATCAAACCCCTGTCTCCTGCATTGGCAGGCAGATTCTTTACTGCTGAGCCACTGGGGAAGCCCCATTCTTACGAGATAGAAATCTAAATATTATTTTGCCTGTTTGAAAAGTCTATAAACTCAAGTTTAGAAAGGTCATACAGTGGCAGACCTGGGGTTTGACTCTCAATCTTTTGGGGCTTCTAACCCATTTCTTGCTACTGTATTTTGCTTATGCAGCCAAGTTGAAATAGAACTCAAGGCCCTGACTTACACAAGTGCAGTATTCTTTCCATGATCCCATAGGTGTGGCTTCTGCATATCTTCCTTTGAGCAGAATCTATGAAATGTCGATTGTTTATTTACCAGTAGGGATGTTAACACTGAGAACAATAACTGTTCTTGTTGATTTTCACTGTAGCCACTGCAAGTTGTTGATCAAAGATGGCCGCTGCATTCCTTTCTGTCCAAATATTTAGTTCTGTTAAAGGACCATGTTCATAATTCATGATTTCACTAAGAGTTTATTTTGTCTTAGTTTTCTTTAAATTTGGCTTACCTATATTTATGCCTTTAGTGTCATTAGACAGGCACTTGATCTGAATTCTATTGAGATTTTTTATTTTGTATTTTATGCATGAAGCCTGGAAATGGAAAGAATTATTGAGTTGAAATATTTACTATTCAAATTACATTTCTAATTTTGATTTTCAAAATATGATTTTTTTTCTATTTCTGAATTAACAGGCGCACAGTGTTTTTTGTTTTGTTAGAACTTGTATGGGCACATTGAAAAATTATAAAAATAGTATTGTTCTAAAGTTAATATTCTTTTTAAATTAATATGTCATTGAAATTTAGTCCTTTGATTTAGGCTTATTCCATAGCAAAGTCATACTTAAATCATTCTAAATCCTTCTTGTCATCTTGGGTAAGTCACTTCAGGTTTTTTATTCAGGTTATTTAATCTGTAAAATGGACATGTTGGCAGTACTGTCTGCTGTTCTAAGAATTAATATGTATGTAGAACTTGGTAAATTGTAACATGCTACACAAATACAAGATATTTTTGTTGTTTATTAGACTTGTTTGTATTTGTGTGATTTTGGTGAGCTAATCAATTTTCATTATCTTAGAAGACATTTCTCATTAATCTCGGTTTTATTGATGTACCACACATTGAAGAAACAGTTTCAGTCTATTAGAATTTTTCATTCCTAGTTTTAGGTTATTTACCATGGAAAATTTACTTAAGTACATTAGAGAAGTTAAATTTCAGTAGTATGCCATGTCTGCAGGGAATGTTCCAAAATCCCCAGTGGATGCTTGGAACAGTGGGTAGCTATTAAACCATCTGTATACTGTGTTTTTACCTAAACATATATACCTATGATACAGTTTAAGTACAGTAAATTATGAACAATTAACGTAGAACAATTAAAGCAATACAGGTAATAAGATTAGTAAATATGGTCTCTTTCTCTAAATATATCTTGTGAAAATTTAATGCCTTTTCCATCTTAACTAAGCACTTAACACACTATGGCTGTAACTTTTGCAGTTTGAGGTGTGACAGCAAAATTAACACAAATTTCTTTTTCTTTCTTCACAATTTTGTGTGTAGAAGGTTCGTTTTTACCAAATATCGTAGCAACCTCAGCCTTCAGGTTTTTTTCTTTCCTTATTACGTCAAGAATTTACACCTTTTCACTTAAAGAAAGCACGTTTAGTTATGTGCACGTGTGCTCAGCTGTGTCCTACTCTTTGTGACCCCATGGACTATAGCCCGCCCGGTTCTTCTGTCCATGGGATTTCTCGGGAGAGATTACTGGGTTGCCATTTCCTCCTCCAGGGGATCTTCCCAATGTAGGAACCGAACCCACATCTCTTGCTTCTAGGGATCAAACCTATGTCCCTTACATCTCCTGCGTTGGGAAGATGGGAAGCCCAAAAGAAAGCACTTTAAGTGAAGCTAAAACTATTCTTTACCAGCATCACTGCTCTTGCACTTTGGGGCCATTTTTCCGTCACATACGGGTTACTTGAACACAGCACTGTGATACCATCTGTGACTGTTGATCCTGATAACCAAGAGCGATAATAAGTCAGAGCAGGAAACTCTGAAGAGATGGATGGTTCATGCCCTTAATGGGACCAAACAGGACCAAATGGTGTGGGTTAGCACAGGATTTCATCACACCGCTCCGCATGTCATGCAGTTTAAAACTTCTGTTTATATCTGGAATTTTCCATTTAATATTTTCAGACTGCAATTGACTGTGGGTAATTGAAATTTCAGAAAGGGAACCATGAAAGGGGGTCTACTGTATATGCAATCTTTGGCTAGAAATCAGGGTCTAAATTTAAAAGTTGTATAGTGCCTTTCTGTTACAAGTAATGAACAATCTTTTCAAACGTTAACTTTGGGAATTGTAAGTTTGAGTGATCGTAGGCTGACTATCGGAGAAGGCAGTGGCAACCCACTCCAGTACTCTTGCCTGGAAAATCCCATGGACGGAGGAGCCTGGTGGGCTGCAGTCCATGGGGTCGCTAGAGTCGGACACGACTGAGAGACTTCACTTTCACTTTTCACTTTCATGCCTTGGAGAAGGAAATGGCAACCCACTCCAGTGTTCTTGCCTGGAGAATCCCAGGGACGGGGAAGTCTGGTGGGCTGCCCGTCTATGGGGTCGCAGAGTTGGACACGACTGAAGCGACTTAGCAGCAGCAGCAGGCTGACTGTGGCTCTTGTGTCCAGTTTTCATTTAAGTGGGAGCATCCCGTCTCTCCCCCTTAGGTGGCTTCTCCTGTTTTTTGGTGGCAATTTCACTTTGCACCTTTATTCTGAAAATTCCACCAGTATTCAACCCATTGAGGACAGTTAGAATGTTTGCAGTCAGAATTTTGCCCTTCTTTTTGACACATCCTCCAGAACCATATTGGGCTTCCCAGGTAGCTCAGTGGGTCAAGAATCCTCCTGTCAATGCAGGAGACATGTGTTTGATCTCTGGGTCAGGAAGATCCCCTGGGGAAGGAAATGACAACCCACTCCAGTATTCTTGCCTGAAGAATTCCATGGACAGGGGAGCCTGGCAGGCTGTAATCACTGGGGTCACAGAAGAGCAGGACTCGACTTAGCGACTAAACACACATGCACACTGGAGCAATAGTATTAAATGGGGCTCTGCTGGCTTTCCGTGGAGAGGGCAGGATGAATGAAAATCTGTTCTTCTCCCTTCATATTTCAGAAAATAGCCACTCCTATCTAGTTCTGACTGTGATACAAAAACATATATTTGGGATTCAGCAGGAAATTTGGTAGTATAAAGGACTGCTCAGTTTGGTTTATGGTGCTTGTTTCCTTTTATAGAAGACTGCAAGGTAAATTTTAGCTTAGCTCAGGGCAAAATGATTACACATACATAATCAGTAAACTTTCTAAGCTGTGTAAGAGTACTTAAATTATTGCATTGATAGCTGTGTCAGTTTTTATTGTAAGCTATGGTGATTGATAAAATCTTACAGTATAAGATCTTTCTGCTGCTTTTAGATTGGAAGGAAGATGGTGGTGAGAGTAGTAGTGTAAGAAAAAGTTATCTTTCTGTTTTCTGGGTGCTAAAAAGAAACTTCAACTGGTCTTTTGTGTTAAATTACTTTGTACTTCATAGCTATCAATTATTTATATATGATTTAGTCATAATTTTGTAAATGAATTTTGCAGAGGACCTCCAAGTCCTGAGGAGGCTGCTAAATCTATTACAAGGGTAGAAGTCCAGGCTGCATTTTTATACCTGTTAACCACCTGGACTCCAGTTGCTCAGAATCCACTGGAACTTTCCACATTCCTGGCAGGTTTTCTTTTTGTGTGTGTGTGCTCCTCAGTTAGCTGTTTCTCCCATTTGCCAAAGTTATTTCAAATCCCAGTCTCCTCCCGCCTCCTTATCCCTTTCTAAGGAGGCCCAGTTACCTATTGCTGTATGATAAACCAGTCCAAGACTTAGTGGTGTGACTCAACAACCATTTGATTATGCTGAGAGTCTCTGTGTTCCAGGAATTCAGGTGAGCCATGTTGCTGCTCCACAGCATTGGGAGTCTCAGGTGAGAAGACACAAATGCTGGGGGAGACATGAATGACAGAGAACTGGAATCCTCGGGAGGCTTCTTCACTCAGCGTGTCTGGTGCCTGGGCTGTGATGACTTGAAAGCTGGGCTCAACTGGTGTTGTTGACTGAACAACTTACATACAGCTTCCCGGTGGCTTGGACTTCCCACATCAGGGCCTTTGTGTTCCATGAGTGGGTGTCTGGAGACCCAGCATTCCAGGAGAATTGGTCAGGAGCTGCTTGGCCTTTTCTGACCTGAATCTTGGTGGTGGTCCCTGTCACTTCCACTGTATGCTATTGGTTAGGAATGAATTTCCGAGGCCAGCCATATGTAAGAAGGATGAAATTAGACTGTCTTCTCTTGGTGAGGTGTGCAAGGTCACTTTGCAGAAGGGCATGTGGGGGTGGAAAATAAAATAGTGACTATTTTTGAAAATACAGTCTTTCACGTTGTCTCTTGATCTTCAAATTCATATACCTGAGTGCCCGCTGAATACTGCCACTTGAACATCCCCATTGCTTAAAACAAGATACGACCAAAATTTTCCTCCTCTTCTCCCGTGCACCTTCACCCCAACTACTGCACAGGGAGAAAACTGTTTGGTGTCTAAATTAGTGGTACCTTTATTATCCAGTTAGGCAAGCCCCATCTTCTCTTCTTGCTCCTTCTCCTCCTAGATAAATGAGATTGTTTCATTGTTTTTCCTCCCACGATGTCCATGGAATCACATTTACTCATCCCTGGTGTCACAGCTTTTGTTCAAGCCATTATCTCTCTCTTCCGTAAATACTGTAACATTCTATTTAATGCCTGTATTTTTGTTTAATCCTTAACTATTTGAAATGTGATGCTAAAGTCATAGGATTGGCTTTGAAGAAGTAAACCTAACAGAATATATATACTTTGTTATTTTTCAAAGTGATCCCTTATATTTACGCAGTATTTTAGAAATGTTTTGTTTAAAATTGCTTACATGTATAGTCGTCTTTAGTCATTGTTGATCCAAATTACTGCTTTTAATTAATCCTATATCATCTTTATAGTCTGGGTTACAGACTTCTTTCAGAATCTAATGAGAGTTACATACTTTTTCTAAAACACTGCTTGCAAACTGACAATTTGCCATGGTTTGCAGAAGCACTGAAGTTAAGAACTTTTGTTTTGAGGTCACATACCATTCTTCATGCTTGGCTCCAAACCACTTGTGGTTAATTGGTGGTTAGAATTTGATTCCTTTTCTAGAGATTTTTTCCTTCTATGAGATTATTCATTTAAAAGAAGGAAGCAGGCAGGAAAGAACTGCAGGCAATGAATTCCACAAATATTTTTGAATACTGGCAGTATTATGATAATCGAAGCATAACCTCCCACAGTTACTGCTCTGAAGGAGACAGTACATTGGACGTGTAAGTTTTAATATGTTTATTACAAACTCTTCATTTGGCTTTGTCTTTCCTTAGATTGGGAGCTTCCCTGGTGGCTCAGATCGTAAAAAGTGTCTGCTTGCAATGCGGGAGATCCGGGTTTGATCCCTGAGTCGGGAAGATCCCCTGGAGAAGGAAATGGCAACCCACTCCAGTACTCTTGCCTGGAAAATCCCATGTATGGAGGAGCCTTGTAGGCTACAGTCCATGGGGTTGCAAAGAGTTGGACAAGATTGAACAACTTCATTTTCACTTTTCCTTAGATTGGGGCTTCCCTTGTGGCTCAGCTGGTAAAAAATCCACCTGCAATGTGGGAGACCCGGGTTCAACCCCTGGTTTGCGAATAACAGCTGGAGAAGGGAAAAGCTACCCACTCCAGTATTCTGGCCTAGAGAACTTCATGGACTGTATAGTCCATGGGATCACAAAGAGTCAAACACAACTGAGCAACTTTCACTTCACTTCCTTAAATTATCAATTTGCTTTGAGTGAGTAAGTGCTGTTGCTCTGTAAGCAGTAAGACAGTGATGTCATGAGAAGTGAAGTGATGTCATGAGAGGTAGATGTAAATCACATGTATCATACATATGCATTTTAATAGAATTTCTTGAAATCTGTATAAATGTCATTTTGAAGTTTATATTGTACTGTCAGTGGGGGAAAAGAAAACTGCTCAGCAAGTTGATGAAAATCATATTATGAGACAGAATATTGAATATACTTGGGGAACCAGGTACATAACTTGCATGTGATCAGCTGTTTTTTTGTTTTTTTTTTTAATAAATCATTCTTTCCTGCTCATTAAACAAGTCCTGTGCCTTATTAACTGTTCTGGTAATTTAATATACTTTGTTTGCAGTAACTTAATGTACCCGAAAGGAGTAAAACTTGTGTTTCTTTTAAAATACTTTAAAATCTATACTTTTTATGCTAATTTACACTGACCTATTTCCTCCAATTTTTAACCTTTTCCTTCTATATATAATATGGTGGTTGTTTCTAAGGTTTTAGAAACATTGTATAAAAATGGTTGTGAAAGGATAGGGCAAGTTAATGGCTAGAGAGACAATGATTCCTGAAAGAATTTCAGTAATAAAGTGTTATGACTACATATTTAAAACAAACAAATCCAGCGTCTGGTTTTTGTCTTATTTCAGCTCAAGAGTGAGGACTTTTATTATCACGTCTGGTATTGTCTAGTTGCATCGTCTAGTGTTTCCAGAGCAATGTCAGAACTATTTTGCTGTTTGTGATCATCCTTGTAATGAGTCTGACTTTAATGGGAAAATGTTTCACAGTTAATTACCAAGTGGTTTTGAATTTGAGTATACTATTTCTTAATTTGATACTTTAGAATTTTGTTTCTTCTGGGTTTTTTTCCTTTAATAATTGAGAATTAATTAGTTTACAGTTGAGACTTGAACAGTGCAGATTTGAACTGCGTGAGTTCACATGTACATGGATATTTTTCAGTAGTAAATACTACAGTAGCACACAGTCCTTGGTAGGTTGAATCATGGATACAGAGGAACAGCAGAAGTGGAGGGCTGACTATAATTTAGCCTTCACCTTGTTCAAGGGTCAACTATACTTCTCGATTCTACTGTTGAAGGCCAACCTGAAGCAAACTCTCTTCAAGCCCTGATTCGTCAGAGAAGCAGTTTCCTTGAATGAGGTGTTACTAGGCATTTATTACAAGTTAAGAAATATGTTAGTCCATGTGAAACGTAATAGTGCTTATCCCATAATAAATACTCAATAACTATAGTTATTATTAATGGTATATTTGAATGCTTTTCTTACAAATTTCCTACAGGTTTAATCAATTAACCAGATTCCTCAATTATTAAATTTAAGGTTATTCTGTGACAGGTACAATTCCTCAAATTTACCTCATCTCTTATGGATATAAACAGCAAAAGGGGAAATTTCCCATTAAATTGGGCATGTGTATGTTATAGTGCCTTGTATAGTCGTAAGTAGAAAAATTGGTTAAATATCAACACATCTGTACATGATCAAGAATTTATAGCCCTGGCCTGATAATCGCCTTGAGATAATCCCAAGGGGGTATCTTGAGTTATTTTCCTCACCCACATGTGCCTTATATTTTGTCATTTAAATACAGTATACATATTATTCTGTTCTTAATATTAATGCCTCTGGTTAATGCAAATACTAACTTGACCCTCCTCCCCCAAGAAAAAACTACTTTGAGAAAAGGAAATGCTTTGAAAATTAGTAATCTGTAATTTGTACCTATTCTTGTGGTTGTTAATGTATGTTCTTCATAAGTCTTATAGAATTACATTATTTGTGTAAATTAATACATTTGGCAGCAACAGAGTTTTAATACCTAATTTTTTTTGAAATTGTATTCTTCCTGACATCTTGTAGAAGTTATAAATTAAAGCCTGTAATCAAATTAGTTAATGATCTTTCTCTTGTCAAGTTTTCTAATGTACACTTCTTTTCTTCCCCTGCCCCCAACCAGAGGAAATAAAAGCGGAAACTGAAAAGCAGAGGTTTGTGGGTTTTTTTTTCCTTCAGTAAAAATAATTTGCAAACTTATTAGTCTTGGCAAAATAATAATGTAATCATCTCTGTTTGGATGTGGCAGATTTTCTGTATGTGATCTTTATAATAAAATCAATTTTTAAAAAATGATTTTGAGAAATACTATAAACATAAATACAAAAAGATTTTATAAATAAGGGTATTTCTGAAATACCGTAAGATATGCTTTGTCTTTCCTTAAAGACTGATTCATGTTTAGAAAGATTACTAAATATTTAGTAACCTATATAATTTAAAAATTAATTGTTTAATTAAATAATTTTCTTGAGTTTAGTTATAGCTTTGATGACTAGCTTATGACCTGTAGCAAATCACTTAACTTCTCTGGGCTTTGGTTTCCTCATGAAATACGAGAAAATGAAGATTGGTTTAGCACAGTGCCTTTTAGAACTGGAATTAGAGTGAGAATATCATCAAGATGATGAATATGATATTCTAATCAAACTCTTCATTTTTCCTTTAGTCCTCCTCACGGAGAAGCAAAAGCTGGATCAAGCACCCTTCCACCAGTGAAATCAAAGACAAATTTTATTGAAGCAGACAAGTACTTCCTCCCCTTTGAATTGGCATGCCAGTCCAAATGTCCCCGCATAGTCAGTACATCTCTAGATTGTTTACAGGTATGTATAAAATGGCACTATGTAAAAACCCTCCAATTTGAATGTATTCCTATATATTACAGTTGATGAATAGCTCAGGCATTTTATGTGAAAGCCTTGATTATTCTTTTTGTGGTAAGAAACTAAATGGTTTCTTACACTCAAAGAAACAGTAGTTGCAAAAAGATGTTTCTAGGTTAAAGGTAATACAAATCATTAGTTAGCTTAGTGAGAGGCAGTGTTTTCTAAGGTTATTAATAATGAAAGTTAACCTGCTGGTGATTTTGCATATTTCATTATTTGCAGTGATTTTACTAGATGCTTGCTGTTTTATGTAAAGCAGTAGGTTAATATTAACAGTTCAATATTTATACTTACTACAAAACTTTAGCACTGACCTTTATTTATATCAGAAAATTCTTTTCTGTCTTCCTATTTTACTTAACACACACAAACATGCGTGTGTGCACGTGTGTATGCAGATTCTCTTAGATATTTGTGAGACAAACCTCCAGAGAGAGAGTCCTTCTCTTTTCAGGTATTTTCACTGTTTGGGGATTATACCTTTTAAACTAACAGTTGAGTGGAAAAGATCATATCCATATGATTTGTTGTTAAGATAGGTTAAGGATAAGTTCATTTGATTTGTGGCCTTGTTTTCTCTGAAAAATTAAAATTATAATATCTAAGGCCTTTCTTCCAGGGTTGTAATGGTAATGATACATGAACAAATCTGTGATACATTGTGGCCAGTGTGTGGAAATTGGGTTTCAGCATATTCACAGATCCAATTTGGAAACAGATTTGGGTCGTTTGAGCGTGTTAAGATAGCTTTCACAAAAGCAGTATCAGTAATGTTTGGATAGAAGGCAGTGAGTTGTTACAACTCATCAGAGACAAGTTCTAAGGCCTGCCTTTGTCAAAGTATTGCCCGATGGTTTTGTTATCATTATTTTGCTGTTTTTGTGATTATTACAAGTGTAAATGATTTCACATGTTTATAGCTAATAAAGCTTTCTTCAGGAAAAGTTGGTATAGCCTTGACTTTTACTATATCTTAATATTTTTGTGTAAAAAGTTTAACATATAATCAATTTGTATATTATAATTTTAATGTGTATTTTATTAGTGTATATGTGTGTGTTTGTGTGTGTGTGTATATATATATATATACATATTAACTTAATCAGGGTCTTTATCTTCTTTCTTGGTTTCAGAAACTTATTGCTTATGGGCACTTGACTGGCAATGCTCCAGATAGTACAACACCAGGCAAAAAATTAATTGATAGAATTATTGAAACAATTTGTGGCTGTTTCCAAGGTCCTCAAACAGATGAAGGAGTTCAGTTACAAATAATAAAGGTAATTAATTATAAGAACTGAATTTGTTATTCATTATCTGTACTTTTTAAAATCAGAAGCCTTTTACCTTGACTTCCCTGGTGGCTCAGATGGTAAAGCATCTGCCTACAATGTGGGAGGCCCAAGTTTGATCCCTGGGTCGGGAAGATCCCCTGGAGAAGGGAATGGCAACCCACTCCAGTACTCTTACCTAGAAAATCCCGTGGACGGAGGAGCGCGGTAGGCTGCAGTCCATGGAGTCACAAAGAGTCGGACATGACTGAGCGACTTCGCATTCACTTTTACCTTGAGAGCATTGGGAAAAGTCATTTTTTGTGCTTTCCAGATAAGATAAAGTTCATTTGGGCTTTTTAGATTCTATTTCAGGGGACTTTATTATTAGATGCTGAGAGTTCACTAGGGGAAGACTCTTATTTTGAAGGTCCCAGTTTAGGCCCCCACAATCTTCCAGAGCTTTTCAGTTTCTGGCATGATCTATGTTTTGAGTTTTAGGGTCCCATGTGAAGGTCCCGTGACCCTTCTAGTTTCTTCTTCTCCTGTCATACCCCTTGTAGTCTGCTTTCTAGTCCCAGGCTTCACCATGTGAAACACTTGTGCACCAGTTTCCCTTTTTCCCTTGCACCTGTCAGTCTGCTGAACCTGCTCGGGTAATCCTGTCCTAGGTTTGTGCTCTGATACACCTGGATCATTAAACTCCTTTAAAGAAAAATCACTCATTTGTGTTTTCAGTCTGCTATGTAGATACTCAGTTTTTAATGTTACTGCTAATAGCAGTGGTGGTATGTTGATTTGTCAGCAAAATTCTCTTGTACTATTAGTACTTTAGTTTACATGTATAATGTGTTCCTTTACGTGTGGTTATCACCCCTCTGAGCTTTTCAGTCTCATAGCAGCATTCTCTTCATAAATCATAAAATATCTTGATTCTAAAAAAGCCACCCAGTCTGGCCTCTCATTTGCAGCTTCATGTCAGCTGTGGTTTGTTTAGTATGTGCTCAGTGCTGACCTACATGGCACTGAACAGCACGTTAATGGAAGGACAAAGATACGAGTCCTTGCTTTTGAGAAGTTGAGTAACATGTGACAGTACACATAAATTAAAGCTGTTTGTTTTATTGGAGGATTATTTTAAATGTTTTATTTTAAAGCAATTAAAACATTTATCTTCAACAATAACAACAGCACACTGAGTTCAGTCTAAAAGTTAGATCTCAGAAAAGTTTGAAAGTGAATAGGACACTATATATTCTGTAAAGTTGATGTTTAGCTCAACAGATACATCATATGAAGCATATATCTGTGCTATACTATGACAGTATTAATGTTGTGCATTTTAGTAGACTAAAATATTTCTGTTAAAATGACACAGTTGATGATATATTTAAGGTAGGTAGAAACTCTTGTATACTTTACCTTAGAGTGGTAATGGTGTCTGAAAGTTAATTCTGATACAAAAATAGCCATGTATTTTTGTGCTGAAACTCTGGATATGAAAAATTGCTTTATCTTAGTTTTCTTTTTCTTTTTTTTTTTTTTTAAGGCTTTACTAACTGCAGTAACATCTCAACACATAGAAATTCATGAAGGAACTGTACTGCAAGCTGTGAGAACATGTTACAATATATATCTAGCAAGCAAAAATCTCATCAATCAGACAACAGCCAAAGCTACTCTTACTCAGATGTTAAATGTTATCTTTGCACGCATGGAAAACCAAGCAGTAAGTATTAAAAAATGAGAGAGATGGTATAGAACACCACAGGCATCAACTATAGAAAAGATTTTGAAAAAATTATAATAAAATCTTTTGTGACTGTGCAGAAAATATCTTTGTTTACAGTTTTATGTACTGGAGATCTGTGGTATTTTGTTTTGACTGGCTTACTGACTTGTTTGGTTTTGGATTAAAATGTTTTGTGTTTTTTTCTCATCACAAATAGAATTTGAAAGATAGAGATTGATTGGCATCATCCTGATGGAAGTGTTTATGAATTGATATTTTTATTGCTCTCAAGCTTAGATCAGTGAATATAGTTAGAAGTTACCTAGTGTGATCTATTCTTATAGAAAATTATTCATTGAGCCTTTAAAAAGTGAAATAAATTTCTGTAGTAATGGAATATATTTGGGAAGGAAAGTAAGAGACCAGTAGCTAGAGAATCTTTTTTAATTGTTTAGGTCTTCATAATTGAAAACCAACTTCTGACTTTTTATTTTGAACTGATTTTAAACTTAAAAATTACAGAGGTATTTACAGAGATTCTCTTTATTCTGCTTTTCTTAATACCGGTATCTTGCATAATCATATTACAATGTTGGGAAACAGGAATTCACACTGGTATAATACTATTAAGTACAGTAACCCTGATTACTTGCTTAAAGTGGTATCTTCCAGGTTCCTGTACTGAAAATTTATTCTTTTACATTTAATAAATATCTTGGAGATTCTTTCACACTCCCCCACACCCAGTTTGAGTATCCCTCAGTAGATCTTGTTGGCAACTGTTATTACTGCAGTGTTATCCTGGTACAGGTTTTTGTTTCTCTCTCCTTATATATTTATTAACCAGAGTTAATTCTCCTTTTGTATTTTTTCATTCAGTTTTTAATTTCTATCAGTCCGTATTCACGGGTGTTTATTCTGTGGTTTCTAATCTAATTCTGTTATTATTTTGTTGCCCCAAATATTCCAGCTTTGGCCTTCTGTCCTTTTTGACAAGCCCATGTCCTTTTTTGAGTACTTCTGGAATCTCAGGATATTCCAGGCTCATTTTGAATTTTTTCTGCTTTACGTCTGGAGTAGTAGACACATAAACAGGGAGCCCTGGCTCCTTTGAATGGTAATAGGAACCAAAGTCTGAGTGCTAGGTGTGTTCATTGCAGCTGGGTTGTTATTGCTTCCCTCTCAGTGGATTGAACTAGGAAATATATGTGTGCATACTAACTACCCGCCCTTCCCTACCTCCCCCACATCTGTATGTGACTACCCATCCGTATATATTAAAACTTATGTGTTCATACTGATACTTCTGATTCCAATACCACAGGGTTCATTGCAGCCTCCTCTCTTTATTTGTGACTTCTTCTCTCTATACAGTGAGATAAAAGGCTTTCATTTTCTGTGATACATTATTTGTTCAGGCCTATTACATACATACGATAGTTTTTGAATTGCTGACTCATTCCACTGTGAGAAGCAAATTTACTGGGTACATTATAACATTTATATTTGTTTTTTTTTTTTTTTTTTTGTCTTCAGCCTTATAGTATCTATCCATTTAGAATGGTTCCCAGAGTTACTTAGGTTAGTTCTTCTCTTCTCCATACTCTTCAATGGGATAATGTTATTACTTTATAATACAGTTAAGTTCATTTATTACTGCCTGTTTTCCATTTCAATACCCCTCACGTTCTGGTTTAATTGCTTGCTTATTTTTTAAGTAAATTAAACCCTACCGTGCCTTAAGAGTTAGAGATCTACAAAAGGTATTCTCATTCTTATCATGCCAGTCCTCTCCCTCCTGCCTTTCCACCTCTTGTATGTAGCTCATCTCTATGGTTTTTGGTTTATCCTTCTGCATTTCTTGAGCACAAGAGAGCACATGTATGTATGGTTTCATATCACCTTTCTTACATGAAAGGTAGCATGCTGTATTAGTTATCTATCACTGCATAGCAGATCACCCCAAACTTCAGCTGCTTAAACCTCATAGTTTAGCTGCTCATCTCTTAAAGTTTCTGAGGGTCCAGAACCCGAGTGTCTTAGCTGGTGGCTGTGGCTTGGATTTCACAAGAGGTTGCAGTTAGTTGGCTGTGTGGATCACAGTATTAACTGGGGATGGGGTTATTTAAAGCCTTTACTGGGCTAGAGAATGAGAAGAAAGAGAAACAAGGCAGAAGCCATTATACATTGTCTGTCTCATGGTCTGAACTATCACCGAAACCACCCTGGCCTGGTGTGGGAGGAAACTCTACTGGGAAGAGAGGGTCGGAAATGGAGATGGTTGGTGGCCGTCCTAGGAAGACTGGCTTCCACACTGCTCTGGATACTCTTTCATACTTTACTTTTTTCAGGCAGCAGTATTTCCTGGAAAGCATTCCATGTCTGTCCTTAAAGAACTTCCTCATTCTTTTTGACAGATGGTATAGTACTCAAGGATGTACCATAGTCTATTCAGTCACTCTTCCTGTGTTTTAGATTATTAGCATTGGATTATTGCTCATATTTTACAACCACAAAAAATAGTTTTGCTGCTTTTTGAAGAACCACTACAATATTGTAAAGTAATTAGCCTCCAATTAAAATAAATAAATTTATATAAAAAAAAAGAATGAGACTAACTTTATCACTTTTTAATGACTCAATCAGCAGATTATGCTGTTTTCTCTTTATGTTCTTGGCACTGTTCTTGTTCTCAGTTATACAGTGCTGGACAAAACCAGCACTGAATGACCATTACTCTCAAAGATCTTAAAATCTGTGAAACATAGAGGGAAAAGTGAGTCTTAAATAATCACACAAATATATAACTGAATTATGATAAAGGCTATGAACATGTGTCAAGTCATGAAACATATTTACTTCTGTGCTATGGATAATTAGAGAAAAGTAGGAAAGGGAAGAGAGTGAAAATTAAAGGGGGGACAGAGTGATTTTCCACATATGCTAAAATATTCTAAGCTGGATATGTAATTCATTTATATATACTACTGATAACTTTTCCTCGCCTTTCCAAATAAAATCACTATAAAGTGTTCAGTTCTAAAATTTGAAAGGAGAAAATGCTAGTTTCTTTCTCTAGAGTGGTCGTCTTCAACTGGAGGTGCCCAAAGCCACATTTGAGACACTTGCTGGGGTGAGTCATGACCTGTCATGGACTGGGATGTTGCTAAACTCAGTTCAGTACAGCAGCCAGTGTCCACCCCATCCCAACCCCACTCACATATAACAAAGGATTATCTGATCCAAATGTCAGTAGTACTGATAGTGAGAAATCCTGCTCTAGAAAGTGTGAGAGTATATAGAAAATGTTTAAAGGTTATTTTCAGGAACGTTTCTAGAGTTTATACAAGTCTAGGATAAGTAGAAAAAAGCTAGAATTCAATACTGTTCTTGTCTGTAGTTCCAAAACATGTGCTTGCCCTACTAAACCATGGTACAAATTAGCTGAGGTTAGGCTGAGGGTGAAATTGGACTGCAGGTCATAGGTTCCTCGCTGTTAATTTGGAAATTGACTTTCTCATAAATGGGCTAAAGCTTTGGTTTGAGAAGTCTCTTCTGATTGTGTGTGCAACTCGTCATGCCCATCAGTTTCCTTATCTGTAAAACAAGGGAGTTAGATGATGTAGATTATAAGTCTCTTACTACCTTTTGAGCATTAAAATATTTTAATTCAACTTTATAAATTCATATAACTAATTCTGATATTTCCACATAAACTAGAATTTTTAATTTTTTAAATTAATTTTTATTGGAATATAGTTGCTTCACATGTTATGTTAATTTCTGCTGTACAACAAAGTGAATCAAAAAGAAAAAAAGAATATATATATATACACACACATATTCTCTCTTTTTTAGTTTTATGATACACATAACCTGGAATGTTACTAGGAGTATGAAATGTTCATATTTGACACTGTAAAGTATTTATCTTTGTGGAAATTAATTCTGTGAGAATGTTTCTTATTAGGTCATGAAGACCAAAAGAGATGTGTCTAAAAGCAATAAAGTGCTAAAAAATGAAACCCTGTGATCTTGATAATTACTGTGTTTAGCATCCTGTAAGGGAGCCAATTTTACATGTGGTATTATATACATAAAAACGACAGGTCTCCTAAAATAAAACTGGAACATTTATAGATAGTTTTTTCATTCTTTAAATGACTGATTGGTCAGAGGCATTTAAGTACTTACTGCCATTTTATTTATTCATTGTAATTTTATTATTTTTAATACATTTGACAAGGTGACAGAAGAACATACTACATAAAGGTATTCACTGAAAAGTTCCCTCCACTTTTCCTAACTTCTGTCCCCTATAGATAACCATTATTACTAGCTTCTTATATATATGTCTAGGTTTTGTTTCTGTATATATAAGTAAAAATGAATGTGTGTGTATTTTATTTCCCTGTCTACTTTTTTCCTCCCTTAGTGAAACTTTTATTTGCTTTTAGGTAAGTCTGCTTTTCTGTTGGCAACAATCTAGTTATCATCCTAAGGTTATTTTTTTTTAAATTGTTTTTTCTTTTAAGTAATACATTTACATCATTTAAACACCAAAAATACTGACAAGAGGACACAGTGAAAGACGTCCATCTCTGTTCTTATTGCCAAATACAGGAAATTATTTTCTTTCTTTGTAGTTGCAGGAAGCCAAACAAATGGAAAAAGAAAGGCATCGACAGCACCACCATCTGTTGCAGTCTCCAGTAAGCCATCATGAGCCTGAATCACCTCAACTCAGATACTTGCCACCTCAGACTGTTGATCACATACCCCAAGAACATGAAGGGGACCTTGATCCCCAGGCAAATGATGTGGATAAAAGCCTTCAGGATGATACAGAGCCTGAAAATGGATCTGATATTTCCAGTGCAGAAAATGAACAGACTGAAGCCGATCAGGCAACTGCAGCTGAAAGTAATCTTTTTGAGAAAGGGTTTGCGGGGGGGTCGGGGTGGGTGGCATGGAGTGTGTATTAAGGGAAGAATGTAGGAAGGCAATTCTGGTAAAGAAATGTGAAAAGAGTAATATGACCTAATGCATATCGGACACATTGTGGTAACTGTGGACTTCTTCCAGCCTAGTCGGTAAAGTTAATTTTACTTCAGCCCATACAACATCTATTAGTGATATTATGCATTCATTAGTATCTCACAAGCAGGATGATTTACAGATGGGTTTGGAGGAGATATGTTGCTAAAGAGGGTCATAAATGTCTGTGAGCATGTTATGTAGGCACTTCAGGTTTCTTAAAATTAGTTTATAGCAAACAGGAGACCTATTTATTTGTAAGGTTTTCTGGAATGTGACTGAGAATTTTAGGACATCATTTTAAATTCACAAAATACTGTTGTCAAAAGAGTACTGAAATTAAATATGAAAAGAAATCTTTTGAGTAACCACCTGACATATAAAAATACTTATTTTTAAATCCTGACATGTAATAGTCAATGATATTTAGATATTCTCTGGCAGTGTTTTTTCTAAGTATACTTATTTATAAGAAAAAGGTTACAAGATTACAAAAATTAAACTATATTTATTTATATTACAAATTTTCTCTAAAAATAATCACATGCAATCAGTTTTCCTCTCAAACATTGTTCTCAGCTTTAGCTATTCTATAAAATTGCCAGGCAGTGAGTTTCTTCCCTTCATCCCTCCTTAGCTTGGTGTCAAAAAATGATGGAAATTGTTACCTTTCCAATAGAGTTAGGATGGTTAGGGTTTAGTTACAGTTCATCTGAATTCTGTTTTTACTTGCCTTTGAGGAAAATCTTCTATAGTATATTTTCAGCTCTTGACTTTTTTAAACCACATCTTTTCTGTAACTGTGGCATGAACATTGGCAGTGGCGTGAATAAGTGGCTTTTTACTCTCTCGTGCTTTATTTAGTGTTTATTTTAAAAGGGACACTTTTGGTAAACCAAGCATTCTCAGTACTCATGCTAATAGTGAATCCACACTGCCTATAATATGATTTATGTTTTTCTAGTCTGCCCTTGATAAAATTTCCCCTTCTTTCACTGTAAGCTTATAAAGGGACTGATTCAAAGAGCTGATCTATAAGAAAGCTGCAACTTATTTATTCTTCTATTTCTTCATCCATGCATTCAGCACACATTGATTTCACATACTATGTCCCAGGCACTGTGCTAGGAACTGGAGTTAAAAAGCTGATAAAGGTGTAGCCATTGCTCTTAGGGTATCCATCATCTGCCTGGAAGGTCAGGCATGTATAAATGAGTTATACCCTGCAGGTGACATGCATGAGATAATTCTGTCGAGGAAAGTTAGGAGGTACTTTTGTAGAGAAAGTGATGTTTTAGCTGGATCTTGTTCAGGTAAAGGTAGGAGTTGACTGGCTAGAAAATTTAGGAAGTTTTCTAACGGAAAAAACAACATAGGCTGAGACCCAAGGAATGGAAGCACCTACTGTGTAGTAGACACCACTGTAGGTGCTTTCAGGATGCAGAGCTACAAATACAACATAATTCCTGCATCATATTGTGATTACTTTGAATTTAAAGGTGTTTTTCTCCCCATAGCTATATAAATGAAAATTTTGCCTGTGAGCCATTGGTTCAGAGTGCATGCTCTGGAGTGGGGTCACCTGCTTTGAATCACATCTCTGACACTTCCTGGCTATGTGACTTCGGCCATAACAGTTAACTTCTGCAATGGTTTCCCATGTGTAATAAATATTACTTTAATCTATTTCTGTCAAATGACTTAAAAGAGAATTGACTTCTGATTCACTAATCATTTTGTGCAAAATTTAGTGACTATATTTAGTTACATTGAAACTATTACTTTTTAGACTCTTGGTAATAATTTTAGCCAAGTAGAGTGCAGAAACACACACCTTAAGAGTGATGGAAAGATTATCTCTCAAGACATTTATGTTTTTACTCCACGGAAGAATCTAAATGCTGTTGTATTGAATTTTTTGTAAAGTTATTGACTTGACATGCTTATTTATCAAATTTCTTCTGTGACATTCAGTATTTTGCAGAATGCAGCAAACAGTAGATTAGGAGCAGTGAACAGTAGGAAGAACGGACTTCTGGAAGCCAGAGTTATAAGTAGTGGTTCTTTATCGTAGGGTGAGTGGAGATCAGGGAATGTAGACAGTAGCACTGTCGGCTCGCATGCGGTCTGAGGCCATTTGGTATAGGGCAGTGGCTCCCAGAACAGGATCCCAGTTCCCAAAGCATCATAAAGTGCTGGTTGAGCCTTCCGGAGATATTTTCAGCATTTCAGAAAACCCAGTGGAAATCCTATTTTTATCTGCAATAGTCTTTACAGGCTCACCAGTTATATCAAGTTTTATTAGTTTCTTGTGTGTTCAGAATTTCTGATTGGCAGTTATATCTGTTTTCAATTACTGTTAAATTGAGGGATGAATTCTTTTTTACTTATTAAATTTAGTATTAATAAAACTAAATTGGATATGTGGAGTCTGTTGGGGAAGAAATAGTAAGGAAGGGCCCAGATAGCCTTGTCTCTGTTTCTTCAGTGACCTTGTTACATTAGAGCACAGTAATAAGCTTGTTGTTATTGGTGGGCCTCATTAATCAAAACAAGATTTAATTACATTTAATATTATTTGATTAGCATGTGGGACATGTTAGAAATGTTTCCTTCAGAATACTTTAAAATTTTTTTATTTTTAAAGGATTATGTAATCTATAGGATTAATCTAAAGGATTAATCTTCTAGAAAACTTGAAGTTGAATAATTAATATTAATAGCTTGTCAAATGAATCATTTTTGAAGTTGACTTGAAATTATAAAACATTTAAAAATATGGTTTGGTTAAAATATTGAAGATTTAAAGAATAATTGCATCTACTTTCATATATCTATTTGATTTTTTCTTTTATTCTTAATTTCTTAGATTTTTTCCATTATAAATGTTTAGTAAAAATTTCCAAAAAGCTAAAATGATATTTTCTTAAATTTTTTTCTCTTTTAAAGCATTGTCTAAAAATGATATATTATATGATGGAGAAAACCATGACTGTGAGGAAAAGCCACAGGACATTGTACAGAGCATTGTAGAAGAAATGGTGAACATCGTTGTTGGAGGTAGTGTATCTGACTTGAAATTAATTTATTCTGTCTTATGTTTTATCTAAGAGTGGAGACAGTTTTTATAATGTGTGGAACAAAAAAGGCTAAAATTGTATGTAGAAAAAATTTTTAAGTGTCTTTGCTTATAAAAGAGTAGTTCCTTTTTCTCCAGTTTCAGTGATAATTTTTAAAAAAGTAAAAATCCACTATTTCCACTGCATTTAAAAAAGTTGATACCGTTTTATTATTATTTTTTGTTTGATGGGATACAGGCAGGGTATATTATTCATCCTCCTAAATATGCTAAACTTTATAAATTAGAAACTGTTTAAATTTATTTGGTTTTTAGTATTTTATATCTTTGAAAAAATTGTGATTTCTTATACCTTTATTATTATGACTAAGTCATAATATAGGGTATAGGGTCAAGTCCTACCATGTGGATTGTATTATAAAACTTTTTTAAAGTTTCTTAGGAATTTCACTCACTTTTTTTGTAAATAATATTATAGATTTATAGATAGCGTTAGATTCAAGACCAATCCATTGAAGCTTATTTAATTCTTGTATCTTGCATAGGACTAAGCACAGTACCTTGCTACAGATGCTCTAGAAATATAGTTAAATGTACAGTATGGCTCTTGAATGACAATAGTACTATTTCAGCCATACCTGATTTCAATTTGTAGCATCATTTCTAATAATATATTTCCTTCTTTAGTTTGAACATTTGAAGCACATATTCATCTGATTGCATTTTAATTTTTCATACATCTTTTCATTCAACAAATACTTAAGCAGCTCATAAAATTTCATGGTTCTGTTCAGTTCAGTTGCTCAGTTGAGTCTGACTCTTTGCGACCCCATGGACTGTAGCACGCCAGGCCTCCCTGTCCTTCACTAACTCCCGGAGTTTAACCAAACTCATGTCCATTGAGTCGGTGATGCCATCCAACCATCTCATCCTCTGTCGTCCACTTCTCCTCCCACCTTCAGTCTTTCCCAGCATCAGGGTCTTTTCAAATGAGTCAGTTCTTCACGTCAGGTGGCCAAAGTACTGGAGTTTCATCTTCAGCATCAGTCCTTCCAATGAATATTCAGGACTGATTATTTAGGATGGACTGGTTGGGCAATCCAAGGGAATCTCAAGAGTCTTCTCCAACACCACAGTTTAAAAGCATCAATTCTTCACTGCTCAGCTTTCTTTACACTCCAACTCGCACATCCATACATGACTACTGGAAAAACCATAGTGTTGACTAGGTAGGCATTTGTTGGCAAAGTAATGTCTCTAGTTTTTAACATTCTATCTAGGTTGGTCATAACTTTTCTTCCAAGGAGCAAGCATCTTTTAATTTCATGGCTGCAGTCATCATCTGCAGTGATTTTGGAGCCCCCCAAAATAGAGTCTATCCCTGTTTCTTTTGTTTCCTCATCTATTTGCCATGAAGTGATGGGACCAGATGCCATGAACTTAGTTTTCTGAATGTTGAGCTTTAAGCCAACTTTTTCACTCTCCTCTTTCCGTTTCATCAAGAGGCTCTTTAGTTCTTCTTCACTTTCTGCCATAAGGGTGATGTCATCTGCATATCTGAGGTTATTGATATTTCTCCTAGCAATCTTGATTCCAGCTTCTGCTTCCTCCAGCCCAGCGTTTCTCATGATGTACTCTGCATGTAAGCTAAATAAGCAGGCTGACAATATACAGCCTTGATGTACTCCTTTCCCAATTTGGAACCAGTCTGTTGTTCCATGTCCAGTACTAACTGTTGCTTCCTGACCTGCATACAGATTTCTCACGAGGCAGGTCAGATGGTCTGGTATTCCCATCTCTTTCAGAATTTTCCACAGTTTATTGTGATCCACACAGTCAAAGGCTTTGGCATAGTCAGTGAAGCAGAAGTAGGTGTTTTTCTGGAACTCTCTTGCTTTTTCCATGATCCAGCAGATGCTGGCAATTTGATCTCTGGTTCCTCTGCCTTTTCTAAATCCAGCTTGAACATTGGGAAGTTCATAGTTCACGTATTGCTGAAGCCTGGCTTGGAGAATTTTGAGCATTATTTTGCTAGTGTGTGAGATGAGTGCAATTGTGCAGTAGTTTGAGCGTTGTTTGGCATCACCTTTCTTTGGGATTGGAATGAAAACTGCCCTTTTCCAGTCCTGTGGCCACTGCTGAGTTTTTCAAATTTGCTGGCATATTGAGTATAGCACTTTCACAGCATCATCTTTTAGGATTTGAAATAGCTCAACTGGAATTCCATCACCTCCACTAGCTTTGTTCATAGTGATGCTTCCTAAGGCCCATTTGACTTCGCATTCCAGGATGTCTGGCTCTAGGTTGGTGATCACACCATCGTGATTATCTGGGTCTTGAAGCTCTTTTTTGTACAGTTCTTCTGCGTATTTTTGCCACCTTTTTTTTTAACATCTTCTGCTTCTGTTAGGTCCATACCATTTCTGTCCTTTACTGTGCCCATCTTTGCATGAAATGTTCCCTTGGTATCTCTAATTTTCTTGAAGAGATCTCTAGTCTTTCCCATTCTGTTATTTTCCTCTATTTCTTTGCACTGATCGCTGAGGAAGGCTTTCTTATCTCTGCTTGCTATTCTTGGGAACTCTGCATTCAAATGGGTATATCTTTCCTTTTTTCCTTTGCCTTTCACTTCTCTTCTTTTCGTAGCTGTTTGTAAGGCCTTCCTAGACAACCATTTTGACTTTCTTTTTCTTGGCGGTGGTCTTGATCACTGCCTCCTGTACAATGTCATGAACCTCTGTCCATAATTCTTCAGGCACTCTGTCAGATCTAATCCCTTGAGTCTATTTGTCACTTTTCACTGTATAGTCATAAGGGATTTGATTTGGGTCATACTTGAATGGTCTAGTCGTTTTCCCTACTTTCTTCAATTTAAGTCTGAATTTGGCAATAAAGAGTTCATGTTCTGAGCCACAGTCAGCTCCTGGTCATGTTTTTGCTGACTGTATAGAGGTTCTCCATTTTTGGCTGCAAAAAATATAATCAGTCTGATTTGGTATTGACCATCTGGTGATGTCCATGTGTAGAGTCTTCTCTTGTGTTGTTGGAAGAGGTTGTTTGCAATGACCAGTGAGTTCTCTTGGCAAAACTCTATTAGCCTTTGCCCTGCTTCATTCTGTACTTCAAGGCCAAATTTTGCCTGTTACTCCAGGTGTTTCTTGACTTGCTACTTTTGCATTCCAGTCCATTCATAAGCCCTTTTGGAGGAGGTCGTCATTACCCTACCATAAAGCCACCAGAACTGACACAGGACTGGGGAAACAGACTCTGGGAGGGCACACACAGAACCTTGTGCACACCAGGACCCAGGAGAAAGGAGCAGTGACCCCACAAGGGACTGACCCAGACTTGCCCGTGAGTGTCCAGGAGTCTGTGGTGGAAGCGTGAGTCAGTGGTGGCATGGCTCTGTAGGGAGATACAAAAGTTTATCTGAAATAGACCATGCTCTGAAGGAAAAAGGTTCTGGAGTGTAGGAATGTAAGATAAGTGTCATTAGAAAGAAACAGCTAAAATCCTATTAAATTCAGAAAAAAGGAATGGTTATTTCTAGCTAGAATTATACAGGAAGGCTTCATATAGGAGGTGACACTGGAACTTAGACTCGATGGATTTATGCAGGTGTAGGGAGTGGTGTTTGATGGTTGGACACTGTTCATGCTGGTGTGGGGAGTGGTGGTGATGGTTTTACACTGTTGGCTAAAGTCTGGAGAGAATGACTTGGGAATCAGCAGGCATTGGTTTGGGTAAGGTGGAGAGGATGTTGTGTCATATGGTAGAAAATAAGTTTGAAATAGTTAGGAGCCAACCAAAGGTTGGCGACTTCCCTGGTGGCTCAGACAGTAAAGCATCTGCCTACAATGCGGGAGACCTGGGTTTGATCCCTGGGTCGGAAAGATCCCCTGGAGAAGGAAATGGCAACCCACTCCAATATTCTTGACTGGAAAATCCCATGGACGGAGGAGCCTGGTTGGCTACTGTCCATGGGGTCGCAAAGAGTCGGACACGACTGAGTGGTTTCACTTAAGCGACTCCCTTAACCAATGATTGGTTATACATTCCAGGCTTAGGATTTTGGATTTTGTCCTAGGGCAAAATAAAATTACCACTGAAGATTTTAGAACTAAGAAATGAACTTATCAGAATAACATTCTAAGAAGCTAAGTGGAGAAATAGAAAGTTATAAAAGATCAGTGTGTAGTAATCTAAAATTAAATAGGACAGTAACAGTGGAAATGGAGAGGAAAAACTGAATGAGAAGTGAGATAATAGATGTTGAATCAAGAAGAGCTTGCAGATGATTGACATCTAGGTGAAAGAGAAAATGAAGTGTCAGGAATTCCCAGGATTACCTAAGGATGTGGTGATTCGCTAGCAGGACACATGGCGCTCATCATATAGTAACATTCAGCACTATGATTTATGACATATCACGGTATGAGGCAAAATCATCAAAGGGGAAAGGTGTGCAGAGCAAAGTCTGAGGAAGTCAGGTGCACATTTCCAGGAGTCCTCTCCCAGTGAAGCTGCCTGAGAAACTTAATTCCTCCAACACTGAACTGAGAAGTGTTGTCTACCTGGGTAGGTCCTTAGAGACTGGAGTGCCCAGAGTTTTTACTGGGGCCTGGTCCTGTAGGCACCCTCGAGCTGCCTATTCCTAGATTCCAGATTCCCAGAGAGAACACTGGTGTTACAGGATAAACAGCATTATTTGCACAAACTGTTGGGGCACAGTGAGCCACTTCAGTAGTTCTGGGGATGGTAGAAACCCTTCTGAAGTACAAGTTCTGAGGTTCCAGCCATGGGTCAACCTTGCAAGCGGGGCTTTCTGAGCATAGGCAGTCTCAGGCCTGCTATATTAATATTAGCTCTTCCTGCTCAAGCAGTCGCCCAGTTTTGAGCCTAAATGGTTAAGTAGGTGGTAGAATTATTGACAGAATTGTTGAAGTGGAGGTTGCCATGAGGAAAAAGGGACTAATTTTTATTTTGACATTGAACTTGACCTTCAGGCGTGCCATTCATGTGAAAATGTTCATGAAATATATAATGGAAATATAACACCTGCCTTGATATCTCTTAGAACTCTGGCCTGAGAGATATCAAGCGGGTGTTATAGGTGGGAGTCATTCTGTTAAAATTAGTACTTGAAGTAGATTACCAAACAGAAAGGTGTAGAAGCAAAGGAGACAGCATGGTCTTAGGGGGTATGAATTTTTCCCTGAAAAACCATGAACTTATAAAAGATGAAAGAAAGAGCATTAGGTACCCATGCATTGTTTTAAAGTCTCATCATGTATATTAGGAGTTGGAAGACTGATCTGTGGACCAAATTTGATCCATCACCTATTTTTGTAAATAAAGTGGCATTGGAATACAGTCATGCTCATTTGTCTATATATTGCCTATAGTGGCTGCCTTTGCACTACAAAAGTAAATTTGAGTAGTGGCAACAAAGATCATATGGCCAACAAAGCCTAAATGTTTATTGTCTGGCTCTTTACCTGAAACACTTGCTAGTTTCTAATACATATGAACACAGACTGTGAAGTGAAAAATTTTTCCCTTGTTTTGCTTTTTTTATTTAGAAAGTTTTCAAACTTTTTAGTTCAATGAACAGTACAGTGAAAGCTGTATGTGCTTTGATAGGGCACTAATTAACAATTTTGCTACATTTTTAAAATTGTCTTTAAATAGACCTGTGTGTGTGTGTGTGTGTGTGTGTCTTTGCTGAACTATTTGAGAATTGCCTGTATACAACATGCTACTTTCACCCTAAATAACTCAGCATATATCTTCTAAGAATAAGGTCATTCTCATACACGACCACAATTCCATTTTTACACCTAGCAAAAACAACACTCTTTTAAGAATATCTAATATAAAATTTAAAAATGTTCCCAGTTGTCCCCAAATGTGTTTCTTAATGTCCTTTTTTTTTTTTCTAGTCCAGGACATATTCTAGGGACACTCGCTGCATTTGATTTTTCTCTTGGGTCTCGTTAGTTTAGAACAAGTCCTCTTGGCTTTTTCTCATCTTTCATAACATGTATTTTTAAGAGTATAATATTGTCTTGTAGACTGTTCCACGTTTTGAATTGATCTGATAGTTTCCTTATTTTGATTTAGAGTAAATATATTTGGCAGAATACTGCATTGGTAATATTGGTATATTACATCATATAAATTGGTACATAATGAAGTTACCAGCTGTTGATATGTTTAGATTACTTGGTGAAGATAGTGACCACCAGCTCTCTTCACTATAAGGGAACCTTTTTCCCTTTATCATTAATAAGTAATCTGAGAGTGACACTTTGAGATCATATGAAGATACATTCACTTAGTGGCTTTAAAATCAGTGTAGTGATTTCATAATTCTAATAAATTAACATTTTTCTGTGAGAGCATCTCCCTTTAAAAAAAATACTATGAGCTCATAAATTCTTCTATTGTTCAGTGTGTTGTAATTCTTTACCGTCAGGAATCCCTTCAGGGTAATTCTCATGTCCTTTTGATGTGATTGCATTGCTCTTTGAGCAGATTACTTAATTTGAAATCCCAGATTTATCCTAAATGTATCTATTGGTGTTTTCTATACAGTTACATTGAGCTATTTATTCTTATCCAGTGTTGAATTGCTCTGACAGTCTTTCCTAATTTCCGTCATTTTGTCTTACGATTCTGTATTCAGAGAGAATGTTACAGGGGCTTTCCAGTACTTTATTCATCAACGTCCATTCTGCTGCTTTTCATATTTTTGTATTTCAGTAATTTTGTTTTTGTCTCAAAGAATCCTGTTTTTCTTGAGCTTCTTTTTTCATAGCACTTTGTTCCTGTTTGATACAGTATTCTTTTACATATATCTGGGAGTACTAATTAAAATTGTTCCAGCTATAAAATCTCTCTCACCAGGAAACCCATTTGCTCAGAGTGCTGACCTTTGTCCTTATTTTTGGTCTACAGACTTTGCATTTCTGTCTATTTGGAGACTAGAAAGACTAGGAACCCTCCTCCACTGTTGGTGGGAATTTTAATTTTTAAAAGCCACTATGTAGAACAGTATGGAGGTTCCTGAAAACACACACAAAAAAAAGACTAGAAAGGGTAGATTAAAGAGCTTTCTCAGTCATTTTGTGTGCTCTGTTTCCAGTTCTCATGAGGCTTTCCTCTCCAGAATTTGCGAGCTGACCGTGATCCAAAGGCAGACCTTGTTTCCCAGCTGAGAACTAATCATAAGAAGCACAGGCCTCCCCTAAGCAGAGTGTGGTGTAGTGGTCCTTGGGCTGTGCTGTAAGCACAAACTTAAGCCAGGTGAAGCTTAGGATAAATGCTCTTTGAACATTTCATAAATTCTAGACTTGGAGTCGGGGGTGTTCTTCCAACTTGTTGGTTTGTTCCCATCCTTTGCCAGGAAGTCTTAGGCTGCCTTCCTTCAGTTAGGGCTTTATTTAGCATTAGTTAAGCAGAAACAGTTAGAATGGAAGCACAGAACTTGTAGGAGATTTCACTGCTTTACCAGGTTGGTTTTCCCTCTG
Source organism: Bos javanicus (assembly GCF_032452875.1). Classification (NCBI taxonomy): domain Eukaryota; kingdom Metazoa; phylum Chordata; class Mammalia; order Artiodactyla; family Bovidae; genus Bos; species Bos javanicus. The sequence goes on along the minus strand of NC_083881.1, from coordinate 31,539,976 downwards.
TTTATTGCAGCGCTCTGAGTGAGCTGGGATACTGCTCTCTCCCTACTACCTTCTTCTTAGGTTATAAGACCTACTATGCAATTCCTGCACTTCAGTTAACAGGCTGATTTCTAATACCTTCTCCATGATAATGGCTGCGGACAGCTCTTCTGGTAGACACCGGCATGGTTCCCCAGGATTCCCCTCCTACCCTATAGCCCTTGGCCTTCTTTCTATCTAGGCTTCAGAGTTTATTGGAACCCACATGGCGCAATTCAGCAACCTCTCAGGTAGCTCTGTCCTTTGTACGTGTTCAGTCGCAGGCTTTTGACGTTGGCTTTTCCATTAATCTGAACCTATCTTTTTTTTGGAGGGGGTCATGTTATGTATGTGGCTTGTGGAATCTTAATTCCATGACCAAGGATTGAACCCAGGCCTCCAGTAGTGAAAGCACTGAGTCCTAACCACTGGACCACCAAGGAATTCCCAGAAACTCTTCTTAACCTTTAGGAATTCTTTCAAGATTTTGATCTCTTGATTGTATCTTCCTTAGTTTTCCAGTGCTACTAAAGACAATTTTTCCTATTTATATTTTTTCCTAGGAATTTCAGTGAGATTTATGAAAGGAGAAGATATATTAGTGGGCTTAGCTCACCACCTTGTAAACAGAAGTCTGCACTAATTGTTTAGGGAACAATTAGAGGGAGAATTAGAGGAAAAACAGAGAGAATAATAATATCTGTTAAGTGCTTTCCTTGTATCCTTAATGATTTTATGTGTTTTACTTGTGTTTATTTATGTAATCCTCCCAGACTTGGAGATGTTTAGATACTGTTATGATTCCCTTTTTTACACATGAGAAAATTGAAGCACTGGGAGATTGGTAACCTGTAAGAAGTGGTAAAGTGAAGACTCCAATCCAAGCATGTCTGGCTTCAAAGCCTGACAATAAAAGAATGTTTTCAGTTCTTTCAAGAAATTTCCTAAGAAGGAAGGTATTATCAGTGATTATTAATTCCTTTAGAAATTTGATTAAAAAAGAAAAATAGACAGTAGCTGGTATGTGGCAAGAGTTGAAGGAAGATCATGTTTTTACAGTGTAAAGACTTGAGTGTGTTGGTTGAGTATTGGGGAAGATCCAGTTATGTGCACAAATTGAAACCGTAATATTACAAGAAAACATTTGGGGAGAAACGTACTACTAAATTAGGCAAGAAGAGATGAATTTTTGAGGCTGAATGAATGGTGTGCCAGGTACAAATATGAAGGAATGTTTTTTTCCCTGAAATGAGAGGGAAGGAAAAGATGATTGTTGATGTTAAGGAACTTTCTGGTGGGGTGAGGAAGAGTGAATTAAGTTAAATTATCTACTTAGCTAGGTAGAAAGTCTAAGTTGTTTACTAAGGGAAGGGCAGAAAAAAAAAGTTTGGAGTAAGTGCTTTGGGAAACAATTACCAGTTTCTGATAATCATTATTAAATTTTTTGTGCCTTCTTCCAGGGAGCTCTTTATAAATTCCTCATCTGGTTTTCCATATATATATATATATATATAATTCTTTACATATATATAGAAAGCCATAATAGTATTTAGTGTGGCAGACATGAGCGTATTACCAGGTACACTCCTTTCATTACCCAGATCAGTTAAAAAAAAAAATTGGGCACATGTTATCAATTATCAACAAAATTAATAATAGCTACCACTAATTGAGAACCAGTTGTGTTCTTTTTGTATTGTGCATGTGTGTGTTTGTTGGTGTTCCTCACAGACATTGTTATAGACATTGTTATCTTCGTTACTTAAAAAACTGAGGCAAAAGAAGATGAAATGACAAGTAACTTATCCAGTTAAATGGTAGTGACATGGGTGAAACAAGGGTCTTTCATGTTCCGAAATCTGTGTTCCTTCTAGTCATTGTATTTCCCTTATGCTAGCCTATAGCTTCTTTTACTTGGTAGCATGAAAGGAGTGGTTCTTTGCCAGACAGCTACTGAGTTATGACCACAGACATGTATGTGTTCCTTTTTTTATTCGTATTCTTTGCCATTATGATTTATTACAAGATACTGAATATAGTTGCTGGGCTATACAGTAGGATCTTGTTGTTTATTCATTCTATATATTGATATAACATTAATAGTTTACATCTTCTAAACCCAGCTCCCAGTGCATCCCTCCCCTGTATCCCCTACTCCTGTAACCATAAGCCTGTTCTTTATGTCTGTGGGTCTTTTCCTGTTTGTGTCGTATTTTAGATCCCACATAAAAGTGATGCCATGTAGTATTTTTCTTTCTATTTCTAAAGACTTCATTTAAGTATGATAATCTCTAGGTCCTATGTTACATCAAAGGGCATTATTTCATTCTTTTTTTTAAGCTGAGTATTATTGCAGTGTGTGTGTGTGTGTGTGTGTGTGTAAGGTTGGCCAAAATATTTGGGTTTTCCCATAAGATGTTACCAGAAAACCTCAATGAATATTTTGGCCAGTCCTACACACCCACACACCCATCCCCAAACACACACACACACACACACGAATCAGAAAACCTGAAAGAACATTTGGGCCTTCGCATACACACACACCCATCTTTATTCGTTCATCTACTGATGAATTAGAAAACATGAAAGAACATTTTGGCCAGTCCTACACACCCACACACCCATCCCCAAACACACACACACACACACACACACACACACACACACACACACACATCTTTATTCCTTCATCTACTGATGAACATTTAGATTGTTTCTTTTCTTGGCCACCACTGCAGGGCTTGTGGAATTTTAGTTGCCTGACCAGACATTGCACAGGGGGTCCTTGGCAGTAAAAGTGTCAGGTTCTAACGGCTTGACCCAGGGAATTGCTTACATTGTTTCCATGCCTTGGCTAATGTAAATAATGCTGCTATGAAGTGTTCCTTTTTTAAATAACATACATTACACCTAGAGTAGTTCTAAAACTTGGTATTATTTCATTATCTATGTTTGTTCTACTAGAAGTCATTTATTTCTGTTTATCTTACAAGTGTGATTACTCAGAGTGACATACTGGAGTATATTCAGGGCCATTATTTCCATAATTGTTCCAAAGAGTCTATGTTATTAGAGGTATTAATGGGTGTTCTAAAAAAGGGGGAGTCTTGTGATAAAATGAATTTTGGAAACACTGCATATTGTATATCCCCTTCGGAGAACTCAATGCATATTAGAGAATTAAAATCTATAATAAAGATACATATTTTCCATCATTTTAGTAATTTACTTGAAAATGGAATTTTGTTTGGAAGAATTTTCTTTTCATTGTCTTAAGGCATTAGCATTCATTAGAACTCAGTTTAGTAAATGCTAATATATTAGTAGACTACAACTAAGCCTCTGTTTTGGCACATTCTGGTTAGCCTTTCATCAGCTGAGTGTGTTTCATTGCTAGAGCTACTTACAGATCATGTTTGGATGTATTCCAAATGAATACTTACTTGTTTATGCTAACCTTTAAATGGTGCCAATACATCTTGCTTCTCATTGCTTTTCTGCTACTGTTTCATTTTAAATAGTCTATGCCTTTTTAGCAAACTTCAATTAGAAATGTTTGCATGTTTTTTATTCTTGCCATTTCAGATACGGGAGAAAGGACTACCATAAATGTAAGTGCAGATGGCAACAATGGAACCATAGAGGATGGTAGCGACAGTGAAAATATTCAAGCAAACGGAATTCCAGGAACACCAATTTCTGTTGCTTATACACCGTCCTTACCTGATGACAGATTGTCTGTCTCTTCCAATGATACTCAGGTAGAAATAAAGGAAAAAGTCCTCTTCATCTTAAACATTGATAGGCTACCAGCACCTTGTGGTGAATATATCCAGTTGATAGTGCTGGCTGATTTCAGTTTGAGGAAATAAAAACTTTTTTAATTGATATAAATCTGAGCAGTTTATTTTCTTTAAAATATTGATAGCTAAATTTCCAACTTGGAATGTGTCTTATAGGTGTTCACATCTCCCTCCCATTGAAATTACATTAAAAAAAAAATTATCACATATTCATAGGATAATTCTAGTATACTAGGAGAAGAAAGAACTTTTAGCTAGAGAACATTGTCTTTGTTTAGGGCTGCAGTGAAATCCATACTGTAGTAGTGATGGGCCTTCCTCATCCTTCCTCCCCTATATTTGGTATATTTTTTCCTTACCTTTTTAGATAAGGGAATCCTACTCTGAATCATTGCCCCATACATAGGGGTAAGTCTTCTTGGCCTTGCTGGCCTTCATCAGTTAACAACTTTTAAACATTGCCTGAATAGTCTCGACTGTCTTACATCTTATCTGCACAAAGTAGACAAAATATAAAATAGGACAAAAAGATAAAATACCCAAGGACTGGTAGTAGAAAGCATAGCTTAGGCCATGGACGAGGTATCTTATCAAGGCACGATGTGCTATTAATAGTTTCTGTTAGTAGTAGTATAAACCAAGTAAACGTTAAGAGTTTGGTAGCTGGGGGAATGTTTTAAAAGAGATATTTATTGTTGGGGATGGGAGTGGCATGTCACCGTAAAGAAAAGCCATGTGGCCATTCCTCATCTGATTTTCCTTCCAATAGAACCCCACACCCTACTGATTGAGTAAAGAATATTGAAGACTGATATGATTTTATACTGGCAAATGCCTTTATTTACATGGTGTGTTCACTCATTTAGGAATCTGGAAATTCTTCAGGACCTTCACCTGGTGCTAAGTTTTCCCACATTTTACAAAAGGATGCCTTTCTAGTATTCAGGTCATTGTGTAAACTGTCAATGAAACCACTATCGGATGGACCACCGGATCCAAAGTAAGTCCTCGACTTTTCTGCCTGACTGATGCAGGTTTTGAAGCTTGAACCTTCTTGTGTCTTTGGGGTTTCTTTTTTCCTCTTTGTCTTTTAGGACCTTCAAAATTATTTTTTAGGGTTATTTTACTTTAAAAAAAAAAAGGAATTAAAAAACAGTGAGTGTCAGAATTTAGCTAGAGTAGATGTCTTGCACTATTTCTGAAAGCACACGAACAGCATTATAGAATTGTGTCTGGTTCATTGTAGGTGCTCATCAGGGATTGAATGACTGAGTGAATTATTTTTTCAGTATAGTACGTAACACTGGAAGTAATGTAGCCCTTTACATGTGTCCTTATGCTAGGCATCTGAAAGCTACCAGTTGAAAGGTAATAAAACCTAACAGAAATAAATCTTAAAAGTCAGAATGTAATATAATAACATACTCATTAAGGTCTGAAAAAATGCTATAAGATAACTTCCTCCTGTGGGGAGCAGGAAATACTTTAAGATAGGAATCACTTGTCTGATTCTCTTCTTATATATTAGTTTAAACAGTAGAGAAGTGCCATTTTTCTAAGTCATAAATTGGCAAATGTCTTTCCATTTAGATGATTCCAGTGCAACTGATTCCTGCTGAAGATTGAGTTTGGGAATTTCTAGAGAGCTCTGCTCCTCTGATGTTGCAACATGATGTGTCATATACATCAGTTTTAGGAGAACTTCTGGAATAAGAGCTTGGAGAAGGCCTGAATGATTTTTAGAAAGGAATATTGAAATAGGGGGAAATTCATTTTAAAGACTATTTCAGTTTCTAGATGTCAACTGGGAAGAAGACTGGAGACAGTTATATTAAAAACTTTATAAGTTTTGGGAAACCACATTTGTTACACTTTCTACAGTTTTGTTTTCTTTTGTCACAGATTACTGATTCAGTGAGAAACATCTTTTAGGCCCAAAAACCTGGAACTCTCAAATCTTTTTAGGCCCAAATCCTGAGAGGCAGAAAGAAGTACAGTTTATTGATTGTTACATACTTTGAAAATACAGATGCTACATAAAAAGGATTAAGGTTGTTCAGATTACAATATAAAAGTTGATTATAACTATATATTTAAAATTTTTAGTATGAGGGGAGGCGGAAACTGACAGCTTTGACAGCTCATTCTGGATTGATGAAACCTTCTTTAAGGAGAAGATAAGAATTTGGTCCTAGTGTTGAAGGCCATTTTTGCCATTATTTAAAAATATTATTGACCTTAAAAGCCTTATATGTTTGTTTTTCCTAAATCAAACCTTTAATATTACAAAGGATAATTATGAGGATTAATATAAATTATCCTCCTACATGGTGGGTTTAAATCAAATACTAGGAAATTTTGTTGGACCATAAAAAAAACCTTCTTGACCACCAGAGTCATTAAATACTGGAACTGAATTTTGAAAGAGATCAGATTTTCTACCCCTAAAACTGTTCTTTTTCCAGAATATATGATTTTCTATCTTGAATGGTATTTTTCCAAAATTAATGATCTCTTATATATAGTTACATAATTTTCTTTTTTGTGTTTGCTTCTCTTTATATTTTGTGGCCTTTCTAAGATAATGATCCAGGAATTGTTCTTTAAGCTGGAATCATATTAATAATTTGAAACTACCCCATGAAAAACTGCAAACCTGTAATTTCAAGCTTGTTTTGCCTATCAAAAGTATACTTGTGTTATAAGACAGTGATTTGCTCATTTCTTCATTGATAGATATCTTATACTTAGTAGATACTTAATGTTTAAATAAGAACATGAATAAATCCATTGATTATTTTGATCCATGCTAACAAGGCATTCTGTTAGATGCTGGGAATACAACTGGGGAAACATTAAAACTGTGTTAGAGAATGGTAAGCTACAGGATTTAGCTACCGTTGGAATTGAGCAAAAAGGGTGATAAATGTGAGCTAGACTAGGAAGTAGCAGTAGTGGATAAGCCTGGGAAAGCTCGGCAGCAAGGGGGAATACCTGGTCCACTCTGTATTTTCCTGTAGCTATTCAGTCTTAGCTCTCATTGTTTCTAACTTGATTTATCTACTTTTTGGCAGGGTGGTTGGTTTTGGTTTTGGTAATACTATATCTGCTGTACATACGGATTCTTAGATTCAGAGGCATAGGCCATCTTGGAAACATGACTGTGTATTAATGAGCTGTGATATTATTGGTTCCAGTTTCATTTCAAAGATGGCAGTATTTTTTGTGGTTCCTATTTGCATAAAATTAAATATTCCCTGTTAGTTTTAGGTCCTTGAGTCGCTTGACACTTTAACCATAAATTTTTAAGGTAGAAATCAAGAGCAATTAAGCTTACTATATGGTAGAAATGTGACTGAGAGTAAAATTTGGAATAAATAAACATAAGAACCATCTGCTAAGCATTTAAATGTGTCCTGTATTTGGAAAGTTGCCAAGGATAAATCACTCAATCTCCTTGGTCTATTGGACTTAAAAAACCTGTTTCAATGGGAGAAAAATTGTATTTGTGAAATCCTGATAATTAAAATTTTAGATATTGATCAGAAAAATAAAATTTTAAATTTAAGCTTAAATGTATTTTTCAGCTTTTCATTATAAAAATATTTATTAATAGAGTGAATGGGTAAGCTACTAAGAGGTACAAGTATTCTAAAAGCCTCTATTTTTTTTTTTTTAAGTTTAAATGGTTACTGAAAAAGTAAGCTTTAAATAATGCTTTGTTAATGCCCTAATAGTGTTTTTTATTACTGTTCAGGATTTTTGAGTAGCATAACTTAGAAAAAAAGTACTTTGGAACCTATTTATACTAAATTTGGCCCTTCGTCTAAGAAGTTCACAATGATTTATAAAGAGTGAAATATATTTGTGAAAGACAGGAACAAGGCATAAATCTTTTCTTGTTCAAAGGAGTAAGCTGATGTTAGATATGTGTGAATGATAAAAGTTCTTGAAGTTATGTGGTAGAAGAGAACACCAGTGGAACTACGTATTACTAGCGGCTAAACTTATTTGTGTACTTTTCTTTTTTTATGCTGTTGAGTTTTCTCTTTCTTTCCATGTAAAGGTTTATGGAATTATGTGGTATAGGAAATATCTTCGGAACAACCCATTGTCACCATGATGCTACACTTGTCCACATACTGTGCCTTCTTTTTTGTATTTTAGGTCTCATGAGTTACGATCCAAGATTCTTTCACTGCAGTTACTTCTATCCATTCTGCAGAATGCAGGACCTATTTTCAGGACAAATGAGATGTTTATTAATGCTATAAAGCAGTATCTGTGTGTTGCACTCTCAAAAAATGGAGTTTCATCTGTCCCAGAGGTTTTTGAGCTGTCTCTTTCCATATTTCTTACTTTGTTATCAAACTTCAAAACACATCTGAAGATGCAGATTGAGGTATGTTCTGCATTTAGGCATTGTTGGATATTTCATTTGTTTCATGTTAAATCATATTTTAACACACTGGAAAGTTCAGAACATGAAATAATACTTGTGTATTGTTGTGTTAACGTTTGCCTACAAAGTGCTAAGCACTCAGTAAGCACTAAGAATGCCAAATCAAATTAAGACATAGCTCCTGCCTTCACAGAATTTATAGTAGTTCCACGAATGGTTTTAATTGTCTTGAATTAATTTGGTCCTCACAGTAACTTTCCTATTGTATGTATGGTACGTAATAGTGAATTTGGTTATCTTGAAAGGAAGCTCTAGATAAATACTTTGTCTATGTGGTTTTAAGCTATTTAAGTTTTTAGTACTTTAAAGAGGTGATCACGAAGAATTATATTTTAGGGATTATATTTAGGAGATTTGAAATTTTAACTTTTGTATTTTTTCCCCAATGTACTTATTATATTCCTCAAGTTTTCTCTTAACATCTTTGGAACTAGAATAACAGTTACATCATTCTAAAATATTTCCAGAAACTTAGCAAAATGAAACTAGGGGATGTTTCTAACCATGACATGTATTATGCAAGTGTACCAATTCATGATCTTTTTTTCACACCTTCGAATAATTCAGTATATAAAAACAGCACTTTATGTTTTACCTATTTAATGGGTTTCTTTTCACAATTTGTCCTTTGTGGAAATACTTGTTTTGGTTGGGACATGATATAATTTAGAAACACTTCTGCTAGTCAACTTTTACCTTCATGTTTTGTTTGATATGGTATGCAGGTTACATTTTAATTTTTATTCCTAACTCTAATAATTCATTAGCTCACAGGAAGAATAAATTATTACTTTGCCAGAGTTTTGATATCTCCTTTATTGTAAATGTTCTGTAGTATCAGATTCATGTAGAGCATTATTATGGGAATGAGACAGAATAAGGCTTTGGTATTTAAAGTAAAAATTTTTTAATTTGGGTCCTATTTTTGGACAGGAAGAAGTTTCAGGTGCATTTTTGTTGTAAAGTTTTTGAAGTTTGCCATATATATGTTAAAATAATACAAGGCAAAACTAGAAAGTTACTGTTTTTAGATAGTTTTTTCTCATTATCTTCAGGAACTACAAATAAGAGACCTTAAAATAAAAACTTGTGAAACTTTTGCTTCTGTAGCAAACCAAAAGTATTTCATTTGATGATGAGGCATTTAAATTGACATTAGAAAATTTTGGAAGACTTTTGTGCATTCAGTTACTACTACTCTGAGACGACTGCTTTAAGTACTATTTAAATGACTCTGTGAAGTATAAATTCTTATGGAACCAGATACCATAAAGCTCATTTAAGTTGTGATTACTGTTTCTATAAAATAAATTTGATATAAAAAATTTTGTGTAGGCATGAATTTAAAGGGAAATACTTAAAGAAATTTCCTGTCTGTTCATAGATAGTAGATTCTCATTAAAACTATTGTAGTAATAGTCTGTTGTTGTGTTTTTTTTTTTTAAGCGATCAGGTTTATTTCACTCTCGATTGTCCCCTGTGGGGAGAATATGAAGATAAAACAAGATAAATATAGATATGCTTTTAAGAGTACCGAACATATTCAAATACAGGATGAACTGTGTTCCAGTTGGAGAGAAGCCAACATAAGACAACCTAAATTTGCAAAACAGAATTGAGATGGTTGTTACATGAAGATTTATTTTATGAGAATATTCACTTCAGAGTTTTTATAATATGATTTTTCCTTGGGTAGTAACTTACGTATCTATTTTAGAAAATACAGTTTATACACAGTTTTTCAAGACAATATCTATTATGTGAAGACAAAGTACTTCTGTTATTTTACATGTATTTCATGATAGGTGCTCTGTAAATCTTTAGAATTTTTTTTTTAGAGCCCCTGTTGATCGGCATGGTGTCTTAAATTACTCTGATAGTCTTTTGCTTATGAGTGCAATTCAGTAACCCATAGATAGTAGCTAAAGACGTTTTCCCCCTGTTTTCTCCAAATTTGTGTTTTTTATTTATCCCATAAATGAGGGATATTCACACTGATTCACAGCACCATTAAGCTTCTCATCTTTCCATGGTGTACTTACTCCAGACGAAATATCCAACAGTTCCATTTGTTAAACAATTAGGTCCAAACAACTAAACAATTATTTTTCTGAACAATGAAGTCTGCATTAAATTGAAGAAAGTAGGGAAAACCACTTAGCCCATTGAGGTATGACCTAAATCAAATCCCTTAGGATTATACAGTGGAAGTGACAAATAGATTCAAGTGATTAGATCTGACAGACTCCCTGAAGAACTATGGACTGAGGTTTGTGACATTGTACAGGAGGCAGTGATCAAAACCATCCCCAAGAAAAAGAAATGCAAAAAGGGAAGATGATTGTCTGAGGAGGCCTTACAAATAGCTGTGAAAAGAAGAGAAAGGCAAAGGAGAAAAGGAAAGATAAACCCATTTGAATGCAGAGTTCCAAAGAATAGCAAGGAGAGATAAGAAAGCCTTCCTTAGTGATCAGTGTAAAGAAATAGAGGAAAACAACAGAATGGGAAAGACTAGATATCTCTTCAAGAAATTAGAGCAAGGAAACATTTCATGCAAAGATGGGCTCAATAAAGGACAGAAATGGTATGGACCTAATAGAAGCAGAAGATATTAAGAAGAGCTGGCAAGAATACACAGGAGAACTATACAAAAAAGATCTTCACAACCAAGATAATCATGATGGTGTAATCACCAACCTAGAGCCAGACATCCTGGAACGCGAAGTCAAGTGGGCCTTAGGAAGCATCACTACGAACAAAGCTAGTGGAGGTGATGGAATTCCAGTGGAGCTATTTCAAATCCTGAAAGATGATGCTGTGAAAGTGCTGCACTCAATATGCCAGCAAATTTGGAAAACTCAGCAGTGGCCACAGGACTGGAAAAGGTCAGTTTTCATTCCAATCCCAAAGAAAGGCAATGCCAAAGAATGCTCAAGCTACTGCACAGTTGCACTCATCTCCCACGCTAGTAAAGGAGTGCTCAAAATTCTGCAAGCCAGGCTTCAGCAATACGTGAACCGTGAACTTCCAGATATTTAAGCTGGATTTAGAAAAGGCAGAGGAACCAGAGATCAAATTGCCAGCATCCGTTGGATCATCAAAAAAGCAAAAGGGTTCAAGAAAAACATCTGCTTTATTGACTGTGCCAAAGCCTTTGACTGTGTGGATCACAGTAAACTGTGGAAAATTCTGAAAGAGATGGGAATACCACACTACCTGACCTTCCTCCTGAGAAATCTGTATGCAGGTCAGGAAGCAACAGTTAGAACTGGAATGGAACACAGACTGGTTCCAAATAGGAAAAAGGAGTGTGTCAAGGCTGTATATTGTCACCCTGCTTATTTAACATATATGCAGAGTACATCATGAGAAACTCTGGGCTGGATGAAGCACAAGCTGGAATCAAGATTGCCATGAGAACTATCAATAACCTCAAATATGCAGATGACACCATCCTTATGGCAGAAAGCGAAGAAGAACTCAAGAGCCTCTTGATGAAAGGGAAGTACTTGCGTTTGAAAGAGGAGAGTGAAAAAGTTGGCTTAAAACTCAGCATTCAGAAAACTAAGATCATGTCATCTGGTCCCACCACTTCATGGCAAATAGATGGGGAAACAGTGGAAACAGTGTCAGACTTTATTTTGGGGGGCTCCAAAATCACTGCAGATGATGACTGCAGCCATGAAATTAAAGGATGCTTGTTCCTTGGAAGAAAAGCTGTGACCAACCTAGACAGCATATTAAAAAGCAGAGAACATGTGTACACCCGTGGCAGATTCATGTTGATGTATGGCAAAACCAATACAATATTGTAAAGTAAAAAAATAAAAATAAAAATACTTCTGTTTAAAAATAAATAAAAAGCAGAGACATTACTTTGCCAACAGAGGTCTTTCTAGTCAAAGCTATGGTTTTTCCCAGTAGTCATGTATGGATGTGAGAGTTGGACCATAAAGAAAGCTGAGCACCAAAGAATTGATGCTTTTGAACTGTGGTGTTGGAGAAGACTCTTGAGAGTCCCTTGGACTGCAAGGAGATCCAACCAGTCCATCCTAAAGGAGATCAGTCCTGGGTATTCATTGGAAGGACTGATGTTGAAGCTGAAACTCCGATACTTTGGCCACCTGATGCAAAGAGCTGACTCATTTGAAAAGGCCCTGATGCTGGGAGTGATTGTGGGCAGGAGGAGAAGGGGATGACAGAGGATGAGATGATTGGGTGGCATCACCGACTCAATGGACATGAGTTTGAGTAGGCTCCGGGAGTTGGTGATGGACAAGTAGGCCTGGCGTGCTGCATTCCATGGGGTCGCAAAGAGTCGGAAACGACTGAGCCGCTGAATAACTGAAGTCTGCATTTGGGGGCAGGGTTGGAAGCACACATAAATTGAAAGAAAAAAGGTTTTATGTCATTGTTAAATAGCAGTTACTGACTACTGGAATGTATGAGCCTGTTGGACACTACACAACTTCTCAGACCTTGAAATCAAACTGGACACTGCCACCCTCATTTCTTCCTTTGATTTTCATGGACTACCTGCTACTTTTCATAGCAACCACTAATCCCCAGGTTTGCGAAAATGATGATGTCATTGAAAGGAATGTAGTGTGATCTAATTGATGATGAATCTGTGAACAGTCTTTTGAGGTTTCCACAGATACTCAGAGGGACTATTGTATTTCCCTCTGAATTTTCCCTCAGAAATTCTCATGGCATCCATCTTGAGTTTGCTGCAGCATTCTGGGGCGCCTTGGTGCAGTATTTGGGAACTGTGGCTGCAAATATGCATTGAATGCCTACTGTATATGCCACGCAGTGTGGACACAATGCTTAGCAAGAATGACCTTGTATCTGCCCTCTAAGAGCTTACAGTCTTACAGGAAATACTGACATTGGGCAAGTCATAGAAATATATTAAATTTTGTGAAAGAAAAGCTCATTACAAGGGTACATCACCCATTTGGGGAGGCGAAGATGTTAGTAGTCCTAAATTATAAATATGAATTTTTGGATTCATAATAGCATGTGCCATAAAAGTTATTATGTTGTTCTAGGTTTTCTTTATCACTTATCCCCTCTTAAGTTACAGTTACTTTTCCAAAATAAATATGAGTCTGAAAATTCTTAGCTCTTAAATTGAAATTAATTAGGTTAACTAAACCCTTTGTGCTGGACATTATTTGATGTAAAGAATAGTTAGAAATAGTTTTATAGTTTTCAGACATAGATTTCTACTTGTGTGAATAATTATAAAAATATAACAATATATGAGAATTAGATCCTTTTTAATTGTGTGGATTATAACATTAGTTACTTTAAAATCTAGGAACCCTCAGGCTTGCCCAGTACTATAATGTCTGAAAAAATGTAACTGATGAATAGAATATAGTTTATGGTCTATGGGGGATTAAAAAATGAAATAGGAGTTTTATTAGTTTTGTAAATATATTTAAGAAATAATCTCCCAGAACTCCAGATTTTTGCAGATTTCATTTGTAGTGACTATGTGATAACAAAATACAGTGATGTGAAGTCAGTTCTTTTATTGCAAAGGCCAGTGGGAGTGACCAGCTCATGTTATTGAAGTCCTGACATTTCAGAAACAGAACTCTAAAGGAGTTGAACCGCAGGACCCTGGGTCCTGATCTTTGCTTTACAACTAAGGGACATTTACAAAGCGATCACATATATGAATTATAAACAATATTTTAAGTAGAGGTTTTTCCCTAATCACAGGTGTTCTTTAAAGAAATTTTCCTATATATTTTGGAGACCTCTACCAGCTCATTTGACCACAAATGGATGGTTATTCAGACATTAACAAGGATTTGTGCAGGTATTTGAAATTACCCTTCTTTATTATCTCTTTCTTACTGTGAGATATTTAAAAGGCCATATTCTAGATGCCTTTTGTTAAAATTAACATATTGCTCTGTTACAGATGCTCAGAGTGTAGTGGATATATATGTAAACTATGATTGTGACTTAAATGCAGCAAACATATTTGAACGACTAGTAAATGATCTGTCAAAAATTGCCCAAGGACGAGGCAGTCAAGAACTTGGTATGAGTAATGTTCAGGTAAGAACTTGAAAAACATTTTCAAATTGGAACTTTGCCAAGGAAGAGCTATTTGTTTTCCTTAAAAGAGTTGTTGTTGTTTTAATTGCTTTTATGAATTCTTTTGTAGGAACTGAGCCTAAGGAAAAAAGGTTTAGAATGCTTAGTGTCAATTTTGAAGTGCATGGTTGAATGGAGCAAGGATCAGTATGTGAATCCCAACTCACAGACGACTCTTGGTAAGCTGATATTTGAACCTAATTTTTCGTCATTTAAGTAAGTGATACTGTGGAGGATGGTTGCAGATGCCACTGAACCCGTTTAATGACATCTTTCCCATTTAGCTGATGAAGCAGAGTTCTCTGTGAGTTAAATAACAAACTTAAAATTATGAATTTCTCAACTTAGTTATCCAAACTTTTTTCTTTCTAAATCTTCCAGAAGTATTTTGCATATCCCATTAAAGTGAATCATGTTTATGCAGCTTTGTTAGAGGATAATTATAGAAGAAACATATAAAAACCAGAAATATTTTAAGATTGACTTGTTCATTTATGTTTGACATTTACCCTTACTCAGAGAAAAACTCATAGCTGCAGGGTCATCTTGGTGTTATCTTAGTCAAGAGTGCTATGAGGGAAAACTATTCCAAAACTGTTCCTTGAGCTGAGAGCAGAAACCCAGTGAATACTCAGCACTGTAGTTGTGAAAAGAACTGATGGTACAAATTGTACACGTACTAATTGCAGTGTGTTGTAGTATCAGTGTATATGATCTGTTACAGCAGTTAATACATTATTTGTATTAAATAATAGATATTAAGCAACATGAAATTATCTTGCCTTATTTGAGAAATCTTTTCCCTTTGACAGAGTAATTTATTGAGGCAGTTTTTCAACTTACAGGTCAGGAAAAACCCTCAGAGCAAGAGACGAGTGAAATGAAACACCCAGAGACAATAAACAGATACGGAAGTTTAAATTCCCTGGAGTCAACGTCATCATCAGGAATAGGCAGCTACAGCACACAGATGTCTGGCACTGATAATCCGGAGCAGTTCGAAGTCCTCAAGCAGCAGAAAGAAATAATAGAACAAGGGATAGACTTGTGAGTGTACGATTCTAAGGAGAAATGTTACTGAACGTTCTTCTGCCAGTTCTGTGCCGCCTTGTCCTGGGTTTCTCTACATCTTTGGATTATATTTAGTCCCTTCTTATTCCCACCCTTCAGTGAATAAAATGAGGCACAGTTCAACCAGACCCAAGACTCCCGGTGACTCCTTAGTCCGCGCCCCTTGTTCGTTGGAGTCTAGCCCAGACAGACCCTTGTGATGTGCGTTAATTTTGTACCTCGTTTTACGTGCTGTTGAACATCATCCGAGCAGTTTTGCTTTGTTCATTTAGCTCAGTTAAAGAATCCCCCATTGTATTCCCTAAGCAGGCAAGAACTCAGAAAATTTCAAGTATAGAACGTCTCCTGCCAGTGTTGCTCCTTTACAGGTTTCATATTTTCCTCACTTCAGTTACGGATGTGCTACTCTTAGTGATTGATTGTTACTGCTTGCATTTTTATATGTTGATAAGGTGATCACCTCATTTTCAGACTTGAATACTGTAACAGGCTCTGCTCTTGTGAAGTCAGTTTTCCTGCTAAGCTGTGTGCTATCAGCTCCTGGGCTGTTTTGGGTCTAAATAGGCCCATACTGCTTTCCTTCCTCTTATCGCCGGTCTCTTCTTTCAAAGAGATTCTCTAAGGAAAACTGAACTTGCTGGCTTTTATCCGTGAATCTCAATCCATGAATCTAAACTGTTAAAAAAAATTCCCTTATATGTTTACTTGGCTTGCTACCTCCACTGTAAAGCATTTCTTCCTGAATCTTAAGCAGCAGCTTTTGCTAAATGTTCAGGGGTCCCTTTTCACTGTTAATGTTAAAAGAAAAAAAGTTGATAAAATGTACACATACTTATCGTCATAAAACTATAAAATCTCAAAAGTAGCCTCAGAAACAGCCATCAATACTTCATTGATTCATTTATTCTAACTGTTCTGCTCCTGCTGCTGCTGCTAAGTCGCTTCAGTCGTGTCCGACTCTGTGCGACCCCTTAGACGGCAGCCCACCAGGCTCCCCGTCCCTGGGATTCTCCAGGCAAGAGTACTGGAGTGGGGTGCCATTGCCTTCTCCATCTAACTGTTCATTCAGTATTTATTGAAGTCCCATCTGTTGCAGACATCATGCAAAGTGCTGGGAAACCTGAGGAGTGAAACAGTCCTTGTTTCTGAGGTCACAGGGTCTAGTATGTGCAAACAGATGCTCATATTGAAATTTTGTAAGTCACTCAGCAAACACATGTTTGGTACTTGGGACTGTTTACCAAGAACCATGAAGGTTCAGTTCAGTTCAGTTCAGTGGCTCAGTCATATCCGGCTCTTTGCAACCCCGTGGACTGCAGCATGCCAGGCCTTCCTGTCCATCACCAACTCCCGGAGCCTACTCAAACTCATGTCCATTGAGTCAGTGATGCCATCCAACCATCTCATCCTCTGTCGTCCCCTTCTCCTCCTGCCCTCAATCTTTCCCAGCATCAGGGTCTTTTCAAATGAGTCAGCTCTTCGCATGGGGTGGCCAAAATATTGGAGTTTCAGCTTCAACATCAGCCCTTCCAATGAACACCCAGGACTGATCTCCTTTAGGATGGACTGGTTGGATCTCCTTGCAGTCCAAGGGACTCTCAAGAGTCTTCTCCAACACCACAGTTCAAAAGCATCAATTCTTTGGTGCTCAGCTTTCTTTATGGTCCAACTCTCACATCCATACATGACCACTGGAAAAACCATAGCCTTGACTAGACGGACCTTTGTTGTCAAAGTAATATCTCTACTTTTTATTATGCTGTCTAGGTTGGTCATAACTTTCCTTCCAAGGAGTAAGCATCTTTTAATTTTATGGCTGCAGTCACCATCTGCAGTGATTTTGGAGCCCCAAAAATAAAATCAGCCACTGTTTCCCCATCTATTTGCCATGAAGTGATGGGACCAGATGCCATGATCTTAGTTTTCTGAATGTTGAGCTTTAAGCCAACTTTTTCACTCTCCTCTTTCACTTTCATCAAGAGGCTTTTTAGTTCTTCACTTTCTGCCATAAGGGTGGTGTCATCTGCATATCTGAGGTTATCCTTATATTTGATATTATAGTCCAAGTATGGGCAAAATATATTTTCTACTAGTACTGAGTGATGTCCATAGTGGAGTGTTATACAGAGTTATGCCAAGGTAGGAAAATTCAGTTTGAAGTATTAATACTGAGGAGTGAGGGAGCACTCACTGGGCCCCTGAGTGGACATGTCCCCTGCCTCCAGTTCTCCTCCCAGCCACTGCTCGTGCATTCTGCTTCACACTTCAGTGAGCACAGTGTGCTCGCAAGGTACTCTTCCTCAGCTCTTCCTTTCATGACACCACTCTGTCCGGTCCCTCCTACCTTCTGACCATGCCACCTCAGTCTTGGTATGGGCTCTTCATCCAGACCACATGTCTTAACATTTCCAGTGTCTGTCCCTCATGACTTCAACTACTGTGTGCTAACATCTCACAACCCTCAAGTGTTATTTTTCACATAGAAACTCTACTGAACTCCAGACTCTTCTCTAATTGCCCATTGGACATCTCCCCTGGACACTGCATAACTTCTCACACTCGGCATGTCCATAACCATATTTATCAGTCTCCATAATCAACTCCCCAATACAACCCAAAACAAACGACAAATAGAAAACCCTATTGTTTCCCATCCAGGGTAGTAACCCCAGCATGCTACTAAGTAATGAGCTAGAATCGCAGGAATTACCTTAGATTTCCTCAGTTGATCTGATTTGTCACTAAATCCAGTTGATTCCACTTCCAGAATATTTCTGCAGTTTATTGTCTTTATCTCCCACAGTTGTTTTCTCAAGTCACGCCATCACCATTTCATGCCTTGAGTATTAAACTCTTTGAGTTGGCTTGCTTTCTTTGGTCTCATTTATTCTTTCATCTTTTCTTACACTTAGCTGGAGTCCTCTTTCTTTGAATGAAATCTGCTTCTGTTTCCCTCCTCTCTCCCTGTTAGAGGATAAAGCCACAGCTTTTTCTCATAGCTCATAATACCCTCATGATTTAAATCTGCTGGTCTCTTAGGTACCTCTTTATCTCACCTGATTTTTCCAACAATGCAGAGCTATTTAATATCATGCTGTCTTATGCTTTATGCTTTTGTGTGTTTGTATGACCTCTTCCTCTCTGGGATATTTTTCTTACTGTTCATAATAGTTGTCAGCATTCTTCAAAGCTCAGCTCCATAGTCACCTTCCCATGAGCTCGATCACGGTCATCTCTGTTAACCAGTCAACTCCTCTGCTGCTCTGTCTTCTCAATAATACATTATTTGTTGCATTTTCACCGTTAAATGTTTTCTTAATTTATAAAAATTTAAAAATAATTTTTACTATTACAATTTAAAAATTTTTTCCTCAGTTAGAGTGAGAGCTTCTCAAGAGCAGAAGTTGTGTTTATCTCCGGGAAGAATGCTTGATTTTGATTTGTGTATGTGGCAGCAGTTTAATTAGGAGTTGATAGGGGAGTGTTGGGAGGACAGAGCAGGGGAGGACATTTCAGACAGAATGGCACTGGCAGAGGGACAGGAGGACATTTGAGGACCATGGTTAAGCGCGGCAGGAGGTGACATGAGAGCACTGAGTTGGATCCAGATTACAGGGGCCTCTCTTCTCCATGTAAAGAAGGTTTTGTCTTGTTCTCGGTGTTGGTATTCTATTGAAGGATTTTAAGCCAGAGGTCCAACAGCGACAGATTTCTGTTTGCGACACATGACCTTGCCAGCAGCTTGAAGAAATTATGGGAATGTGAGCAAACACGAGATAGGGAGACCAGTTAGGAGTGCTTGCAGTGCCCAGGTGATGGGGCCACAAACTAATTGTTGGACCAGTGAAGGGAGAAAGAAAGGATTTAGGAACAGAGAGGTGACACTTGACTCAGATATTAAACCATGAAGGAGAATTCTCCAGTGAATGGAGCACAAGGGCATGTGGAGAAAATAAGATGCTGCAAATGCTTTTTGTTTAGGGAATGAGAAGGGGATGCGTGGAGGTGGATGAGAGGAACAAGCTGTATGGAGGAAGGTTTTGTATGTCTGTCTAATCAGTGTGAAGTTTATTTTGAAAACACTGGGTATATAAATTTTTTTTATAAGGGAAATAACGCCATCTGGTTGTAGCTAAAACAGTCACCAAAATTCCAGTTGTGTGTTTTAAAAGCAAGAAACTTAGAATTAATCATTGAATAAAAGAATGAGCCAAGATTACTTGAGTACTTGTGCTGCTGAGTTGCTTCAGTCGTGTCCGACTCTGTGTGACCCCATAGACGGCAGCCCACCAGGCTCCTCCGTCCCTGGGATTCTCCAGGCAAGAACACTGGAGTGGGTTGCCATTTCCTTCTCCAAGGCATGAAAGTGAAAAGTGAAAGTGAAGTCGCTCAGTCGTGTCTGACTCTTAGCGACTCCATGGACTGCAGCCTACCAGGCTCCTCCGTCCATGGGATTTTCCAGGCAGGAGTACTGGAGTGGGGTGCCATTGCCTTCTCCGTGAGCACTTAGGGAGACTGTATATTAAAAGCATGAGAAATTTAGTATTCATATCCTTTTACTCAGAGTTTATCTACTGAAGGGCCTTATCTCACATATGAAATGATCTGTATCAATGATAAAGATTGCCCTCCATTTGAGATTCTTGTCTAAGAAGAAAAAATAAAACTTTGCATAATGTATTATTTTTTGTGCATTTGTTCATTGATTATTTTAAGTAAAGTGCTGGAAACCTAATTTACTGTAGTTTTAGATCTTTTCAGGGAATATGAATGGCTTTCTGTTTCTAATGTTCCTTTTAACTTTAACATCATCCAGATTTACTAAGAAACCAAAGAGAGGAATCCAGTACCTCCAAGAACAAGGGATGCTTGGCACCACCCCTGAAGACATTGCCCAGTTCTTACACCAAGAGGAAAGATTAGACTCAGTAAGAACACCATGTTACTTCATCCTAGCCTTTTCTATAGGATTTCTTTTTAAGTTAACAATAATATGTGTTGCTGCCCCTTTCAAATGCCCTAAGTATGTAAAAATAAACTACCTAGCTGTTCTTAATTTTGCTTTTTAATTTTCTATACTCAAAAAATATCTTGATTTTTATTTTTTAATGCATTTTGGTACATTTAACTTCACATTCAAAATAGTTAATTAACCCTGTGGTTAATGGACTAGTTAACTGTGGATCTTATGGACTTCTCTGCTTTTTAAAAAATTGGGTGTGTGGGAAGTGTAATGTTCCACTAGGATATCAATTTCTGTCTTTTATTCTTCAGACTCAAGTGGGTGAATTCCTGGGAGATAATGATAAATTTAACAAAGAAGTCATGTATGCTTATGTGGACCAACATGACTTTTCAGGAAAAGATTTTGTTTCAGCCCTTCGTATGTTTCTGGAAGGATTCCGTCTTCCAGGGGAAGCTCAGAAAATTGATCGATTAATGGAAAAATTTGCTGCAAGATATCTAGAATGCAACCAAGGGTAAGCAGGATTCAGATTCAGATGTTTTTTGATTGCTGGCTGATTCCAGAACCTCTTCTGGGAGCCTCGGGTGATCCATAACCCCCTGCCCCAGGGAACTTAGATTGTCTACGACCTGGAAGTGATGAGACAATTCCATAAAATATTATGAGGTAGAACATAAATCTTGAGAGAGAAAATGAAAAGTGATGTGGGGTTAGAGGTAAGTTATTTAAATGGTGTATGTAAATAGTATAAGTTTATAACATGACACATTTATTTTTCCAGGCAAACCCTTTTTGCCAGTGCAGATACTGCTTATGTTTTGGCTTATTCAATTATCATGCTGACCACAGATCTTCATAGTCCACAGGTATGGTATTAACCATAATTTTAAAATATCAGACATCCAAGAAGTGTTTAAATTTCATTTGCTTCATAAAATTGTAATTTCTTCTTAAATATTAAGGAACTGTCACTAGATTTCTGATAGCCATTAATAAAAACATTATTTTTAAGGTTTTAGGTTTAGTTTCCAAAAACTTGGGGAAAATTATCTTTATAAATAAACCTATTTGCAAGAATTTCTTATTGCTTCTTAGGGATGAGCTCCTAATGATACCTGTTAGAAGAAGTAAACTATATACTTATTATTAAGCTGAGATGAACTGGACAAATTGTAAAATTTGAGATTAAACTTTATAGGAATTTTTTGGAAATGTATTTTGAGATGTTTAAGACAGGATTGATACAGATAGTATTGACCACATGTAAGATTTTAATCATTTAAAATTTGTCTTTGGCCTGCTACTGGCAGTATTGTAGAAGCAACTCACTTCCAGGGCTTTCATTATCTAGCATGACACTTTTTTCTGTGGTTTTATAAAGCAGTATACAGATAAAGACTTATTTGAATATTTTCCTATCAAGAATTTTCTGTCAGGTTTTTCACTCTAAAACAAAAGTAACTTTACATTTTACACTGCCTTCCTTTGTTTTTAGAAGGTCATACTTTTAACAAATTTTGTTCTGCTAATGAACTATAACATTAAACGCATCTATGTCATATCTTCTTAATTTTCTTTTTTATTGTAGTTGATTTACAGTGTTGTGCCAGTCTCTGCTCTACAGCAAAGTGACTGAATTATACCCATGTGAAAGTGATAGTCGCTCAGTCGTGTCTGATTCTTTGCAACCCCATGGACTTTAGCCCTCCAGGCTTCTCTGTCCATGGGGTTCTCCGGACAAGAATACTGGTGTGGGTTGCCATTCCCATCTCCAAGGGATCTTCCCGACCCAGGGATAGAACCCACGTCTCCCACAGTGCAGGCAGATTCTTTACCATCTGAGCCACCAGGGAAGCCCCAGTTATACACATAGACATTCTTTTTTTAATATTCTTATCTATTACAGTTTATCCTAGGATATTGAATATAATCCCCTGTTCTGTTTCAGTCAGTTCAGTTCAGTCACTCAGTTGTGTCCAACTCTTTGCAACCCCATAAACTGCAGCACGCCAGGCCTCCCTGTCCATCACCAACTCCCGGAGTTCACTCAAACTCACGTCCATCGAGTCGGTGATGCCATCCAGCCATCTCATCCTCTGTCGTCCCCTTCTCCTCCTGCCCCCAATCCCTCCCAGCATCAGGGTCTTTTTCAGTGAGTCAGCTCTTCACATGAGGTGGCCAAAGTACTGGAGTTTCAGCTCTAGCATCATTCCTTCCAATGAACACCCAGGACTGATCTCCTTTAGGCTGGACTGGTTGGATCTCCTTGCAGTCCAAGGGACTCTCAAGAGTATTCTCCAACACCACAGTTCAAAAGCATCAATTCTTTGGTGCTCAGCTTTCTTCACTGTCCAACTCTCACATCCATACATGACCACTGGAAAAACCATAGCCTTGACTAGATGGACCTTTGTTGGCAAAGTAATGTCTCTGCTTTTGAATATGCTATCTAGGTTGGTCATAACTTTCCTTCCAAGGAGTAAGCGTCTTTTAATTTCATGGCTACAATCACCATCTGCAGTGATTTTGGAGCCCAAAATAAAGTCTGGCACTGTTTCCACTATTTCCCTATCTATTTCCCATGAAGTGATAGGACCAGATGCCATGATCTTCGTTTTCTGAATGCTGAGCTTTAAGCCAACTTTTTCACTCTCCTCTTTCACTTTCATCAAGAGGCTTTTGAGTTCCTCTTCACTTTCTGCCATAAGGGTGGTGTCATCTGCATATCTAAGGTTATTGATATTTTTCCCACCAACTTGTGCTTCTTCCAGCCCAGCGTTTCTCATGATGTACTCCTCATAGAAGTTAAATAAGCAGGGTGACAATATACAGCCTTGATGGACTCCTTTTCCTATTTGGAACCAGTCTGTTGTTCCATGTCCAGTTCTAACTGTTCTGTATAGTACAACCTTGTTGTTTATCCATCCTCTATATAGTAGTTTACATCTGCTAATTGCATACTCCCAGTTCTTCCTTCTTTCCCTCCTTGCTTCCCCTTGGCAACCACAAGTCTCTTCTCTGTGTCTGTTGAGTTTTTTCTGTAGATCAGTTCTTTTGTGCCATATTTTAGATTCCTTATACATTCTTATATATGTACACTCTCGTGTAGGTTATTTTCTTTTTAAACTTCTTTGAATGTTCTTTCACAGTTTCCAGATTGTTAAAAATTTCTGGCCACATACCAGTTCGGGAGCGTTCTCTTGACATCAGTGTTGTATCTTTGTGGCCCTGTTGCTGTCACTGACCATGTGCCTGGAGTCCCACTCCAGCAGTGCTCACTGCCTCTGAGGCGCTGCTCCCTGTCAGGCTGGTGTCCTTGCTCCCATTCAGCCTGCCGGCTCTCAAACAGCTTAGGAGTCCCTGTGAGGATAGGTGGCCTATTAGAAAATTGAACCCCATAATCAGGACCCCATGTAATTTATGATGCAGGACCAGATGAACTGTCACAAATGGTTGCTTTTTTTTTTTTTAAGAACACAAGTAACTTTAAAGAATTTTCTTAAAACTAATTCTCCACTTTCTTAATTGTTTTCAGAGTTAAAATATAAGTGAATTTTACAAGTCATTTATGTTCCTTTGCTAACTAGAACATTTACCTTTTATATATAGTGTGAATCAGTTTTTAAATTTTTAGATACATTTAGAACATGTTAAATTTTTTTGTTTATTCATTTTCATCAGTGGTAACAATTGGCTTGAAGAGGTTTAAGCATTAAAACTTAATTAGTCACAGCTTAATTTAAGCACATGAGAATAAACGTCAAGAGTAAAGTGTTCCATAAAAGATGAGCCGGAGAAGAAAAGTAGGATTATATTTTACGCTGCTCCCAGAACCCCGCTGTGGCAGAAGTGTTCCGTTTGCGCGGTGTGCTTTTATTTTCTGTACCTGAGACTAATGTATTCTATTCTCTAACGTGCTGGGAGCTCCTTCCCCTCCCTTCCAACCTAGATCCACAAATGTACTTTATTGCTACTTCAGATTTTCTGCCAGGATTTGTTTTGTGTCCATCTCTGTCTCTCATTGGTATGATGTTAAAATATTGTACCATGTTCAGAATTTCCAGTGATGTTAATCTTCTTGTAGCCTCTTACTAGAAGCACTTGCTTGGTCATTTATTTTGATGTCCCTGCGTCATTGCTTTTTTAGTACTCATTAGAAATTTAGGTGAAATGGCTTTCTTTTAATGTTTTTTAAGTGCCTTAACTCAAGTTTTTAAAGTTTTAGTATATTAGAGCGTTTTTCCCTTGAATAATAATGATTACATTTGAAAACTTTTACCATAATATTTTTGCTTTTTTGTAGGAAAACTCCTCTCATCTTTTCTGACATTCTAGAAAGATCTGTTCGCAGAGTAGTCAGAACAGGTGGTGCAGTGGTAAAGAACCCATCTGCCAATGTAGGAGTCGTAAGAGACACGGGTTCGATCCCTGGGTCAGGAAGATCCCCTGGAGGAGGGCACAGCAACCCACTCCAATATTCTTGCCTGGAGAATTCCATGGACAGAGGAGCCTAGTGGGCTACAGTCCATGGGGTTGCAAAGAGTCGGACACGACTGAGCACGCAAAAACACAAAACTAGTTAAATGTTTGTATCCCACTTATTATGTCTTCTGGACCTTCTGGTTTCTCTATAGTTATTTTTGCAAACTTCTGATGATTTACTACTGATGTTGATTGTTATTCTGTGTACCTTCTTCAAAATTTACAAGAGCCTTATCTTTAGAGGTGCCTTAAATTCTTTGTGGAAAGTGGTAGGAATATATTTAGCTAATAAGTAAATATAGAGATGTCATGACTTCTGGGTTTTATCCATGGGCAGAAAAGTTTTGGTTGTGCTGGTTACCAAGTTCAGTGGCAGGGCCACCATCTTACATACTACAGATTTATACTCCACAGACTTACCATGGTATGCAGCATGATGTTACTGTCGTGCGTACTCTTAAACAAGATGAAAAGTTCAAAGAATACTTTGCCCACATCACCTAGCATTCAGTTAACCACACTGAGTCAGTCAGCAAGGTTGTTATCTGATTTTAAATTTCAGCTCGTGTTACTCACATCCACTGTTCCATAAAATCAGTTCGCAAATCATTAGCAAACACACTTACGTTCTTTTGAATGAAGATCTGAATCTTTTTGGTAGCGTAAGTTTCTAATGATTGTCATGATCCTTTTTTAAAGACTGGCTAGAACTCTTAAACCTCAGGCAGAAACAGTTTCATTATTCCATCTGCCTGTTTTCTTACCACAGATCGCTCGGGGACATCACAGCAAGGTGAATTAGCGTATTGCCAACCTGGGTCTTTGCTACATTGGCCTCATTTTCTGTGACTTCCTTTTTTCAC